>NC_142653.1:60400000-61650000 GCF_055504915.1 Nelumbo nucifera
TAGTCTCACCATTCAACTTACACAAGACACACCAGTTAGGGGACAAGCACCTATTTGGCCTCTTCCTTTGAAGTACATCAAAGGTATTAATACAACCATGAAAGACTTCCCAACAAAAAACATTGATTTTAGGGGGAATAGGATGGTACCAAATTTCTTTGACTGGAAACTGAAGAGAAGACTGTGTGGCAATCATCGAATGAAAAAGGATTTACAAGAAAAAGATCCATCCGGATTAGGACCCCAAATTCTAGAATCTGACCCACCTTCCCCCAAAAAAACTGAATTCAGCAAACCTAACAACTCAGAGACTGCAAGCAGTTCAGATTCTCTAAGATTCCTATTAAAACCAAGGTTCCAATTCAATCTTGGCAAGTGAGAATGAGGAAATCAGAAATAGGCATTCCCTCGAACCTAGACAGATCACAAAGAGAAGGAAATTTCTCCCCTAAAGGAGTATCCCCAATCCACAAATCCTCCCAAAATCTGATTTTACTACCAGAATACAAATCATACCTGACGAGATTAAGGAACATAGGGAGGATATCATGAATAGCCTTCCAGGGAGCAGCCAAGTTAGCCCTACATAGACAACCAACATCCCATCCGTTGCATGACCTACCATGAATGCTTGCAACCACTTTGTGCCATAATTTCTCATTTTCATTTAGAAACCTCTAGAGCCATTTGCCCAGCAAAGCCTGATTCTTCATTCTAACATTACCAATACCCAAACCCCCTTTCTCTTTCCATTTACTCACCTTCTCCCATCTAACCAAATGATCATTCTTTTTTTCCCCTGGCTCCCATAGAAAACCCCTCATGATTTTTTCAACTTTCCTCACTATCCTTTATGGCATCCTAAACATTGACATATAATACACTGGGAGATTTGCTAAAGTGGATTTAATTAGTGTTATTCTCCCCCCCAATGAAATATAATTTCTTTTCCATGCCACCAATCTTTTCTCTATGCTTTCCACCACCGGAGCCAAAAAACTAGCAGATCTAGGATTATCTCTAAGGGGTAAACCCAAATATTTCATTGGCCACTCACCTTTCTCACAACCTAAGGAGCTTGCTAGAAACATTTACACCTAGATTTTTGTCTCTGGTAAATTTCCTCTTTCCTTAATACTTCTTCCAGCTCACACTTCAGCCTCCACCTTTCCTTCCTTTCCTCCCCACAAAGAATTCTAAGTGCTTCCTTCTTATCCAACTCCTCTACCCTTGAGGTAATTTTTTTCCTTAGACTCCACCTTTCCAAAGAGATCTTTATTCCAATCTTTTATCTTCTCCTTTAACCTCTTTAACTTCCTCAATAAACTAACACCTCTCCTTGAGCCCTTGCAACCAAGATTTAACCTTCTCCACAAAGGTGCGGTCTTCCAACCACATGTTCTCAAATCTAAATTGTGAAGAGTCACTGTATGAAGTTTCTTGTGCTAGGTAGATAAGGCAGTGATTAGAGGTAGCTCTAGGCAAAGCTTGAGAAACTAAGCTCTCCTACATAACTTCCTAATCTATTGAAAAGGAAATCTATCTAGTTTGGAGCAAATCAGCGACTCTTGAAAATTCAATCCCCTTGCACCCCGGATACTCCTAATCCATCTCTTGTCTATCTCCTAAAGTTTTGTTTCTTAAAATAACACCACATCTGACTTCTCCTTTTTGAGGGTTTCTCTTATCAGCCTTCTTTTCCTTGCACTCCCTAGTCCTCTCACATTCCAACTTAAGATCTTCATTCTAAATCAAACTTAAAGTCCAATGTTCTAAACCTTGACTAAGAACCTTCCACTCTTCTCCCTCTCCTCTTTCTCTCTTCCTTATCAAAGTCTATCTCACTAACCAATTTGTTCACTTCACTCTTTTTTCTCTTCCTTTGTCCCTCCCTTTATCCTTCATTGAGACACCTTCACCCCTAAAAGCTTCTTATATTTCTAGACAGCAAGGGTATTTGTGTAACATTGCAAGTTTAGAGGGCTTATATTTGGGGACATAGCATACTGAAGTGGATAAGCATTTTGTTCGAGGAAAGGTGGCTGTTGGAGAAATCTGCATACCCTATGTTTAGACAGGAGGTAGTTCGCAGACATCTTAGCTAAAGCAATTTGTAAAATACAATTAACTAGTGTTCTGGGCAAGTTGGGAATAATAGATATATAAATTATCTTGAGGGGTATTCATAAAAAAAGCAGCTTGTGTTATGGGCCCGTGAATAGGATCTCGTCACGGGTCGGTCCACGGGGAAAACCTCCTGTTTTCCCTTGTTCCTCCCTGCTCTTGATGAACCTATCTTGGCTGCCCTAATGGTGATTTGTCCAAGAGATCACCTAACTCTCCTTATTCTCTTCTTGACTGAAATTTTCGATGCCTTTATTGAATAATATCAACTCCTTAAATAGGAGATTACAAGAGATAAGAGTCCTACTTTTAGGAAGACTCCCTACTAATCTATCCTATTGAACTGATAAGATAAGATAAGACTCCCTTAATCTATCCTATTGAACTGATAAGATAAGATAAGACTCTTACTAATCCCTGCTACTTAAAGCAGATAAGGTAAGAATACTGAATAGATAAGATAGGATGAGAACACTAAATTGTTGCTACTGAGAACACTAAATTACTGCTGCTGGTGCACTAAATTACTGCTGCTGCTGCCGGCGCCCACATCATTACTCCCCTCCTGGACTACGAGCTTGTCCTCAAGCTCGAATTCAGGATGGGTGTCTTGAAACACAATCAAAGGAATCCTGGATAGGTGGAATGATTTTGCCCTCCTGGATTGGGTTCCAATGAAGAGGGTTCATCCTCAGACAGCTGTAGTGAGATACCAAAATTTGACCATGCGTAGTTGCATTCTTTGCTGCGGCCAACTGTAGCCTTAAGGTACTTCTGAGATGTCTTGAATTGTAGAGTACAAAGATTGTGAAGGCCAAGCTGGTGCCACTGAACCGCATCATCTAGATCCTCTTCTATTGCTTGCTTTAGCGTGTACAGAGCTCGCTCTTCCACTTTCGTCAAATCATTATGTCCAGTTCCAAACGTTGTTGCAATTTCATGCTGAGCCTTGTGAACCATGGCAAGTCCTGCCCATGCTATCCGAAGCTCAATTGTTGCATAGTCTCCTTCTCTGAGTATTGAAGCCATTTCATTCGCAGTCCACGAAAGTTGTTCAGTGGGATCTTGAGACCTTTCTGCATCCTTGATACGATGAAGTGCAACAACATATCGAGTTGACATGCAATTAGGCTCCAGTTTTGCTGCCTTCTCCAGGCACCTTCCAACACTTCTATGATCACCAGCCAAATAGTATGCATTAGCAAGATTCACCCAGATATGTGCAGCCCTAGGATCTGATCTGACTGCAGCTAACAAACACTCCTTTGCAACATTTGCAGCCGCAACATGAGGCATACAATCTCCTTCACCAGCACTTGCCCCAACACCTGCAACAACTTGAAGATATGCAATCCCAAGATTCTGCGACACCTCGACGACATCGGATTCTTGCTTAATCGGGACATTCTGGGTGTTGCTAACTTGCGCTAGGGCAACGACCTGCTGCTCGCCTGACGATTCTGCCACGTTTGGTCGGCGGCCGGTTGTGGTTGCAGCCCCTTCTGGGTTCCTTTCCTTGCTGGAAAAGTACAACTCCATCAAACGCCTTAATTCTCGGACGTCGCCTTTGATCTCACGCACCTCCGTGCTGTTTTCCATGATCTTGAGCTCCAGATCCTGAACCCTAGTCTTCAGCTGCTCAAGGTCACCCATGACGCCTTGCTCTGATACCAAATTGTTATGGGCCCGCGAATAGGATCTCGTCACGGGTCGGTTCACGGGGAAAACCTCCTGTTTTCCCTTGTTCCTCCCTGCTCTTGATGAACCTATCTTGGCCGCCCTAATGGTGATTTGTCCAAGAGATCACCTAACTCTCCTTACTCTCTTCTTGACTGAAATTTTCGATGCCTTTATTGAATACTATCAGCTCCTTAAATAGGAGATTACAAGAGATAAGAGTCCTACTTTTAAGAAGACTCTTTACTAATTAGGAAGACTCCCTACTAATCTATCCTACTGAATTGATAAGATAAGATAAGACTGAACTGATAAGATAAGATAAGACTGAACTGTTAAGATAAGATAAGACTCCCTTAATCTATCCTACTGAACTGATAAGATAAGATAAGACTCCTACTAATCCCTGCTACTGAAAGCAGACAAGGTAAGAATACTGAATAGATAAGATAGGATGAGAACACTAAATTGTTGCTGCTGCTGCACTCAATTACTGCTGCTGCTGCACTAAATTACTGCTGCTGCTGCCGGTGCCCACATCAGCTTGAGGGTAGAGTCTTAGAATAAGCGTTTTATCTTGTAATCAGATGTAATATTGTAATTTTACTCTATCTATCTATTAATAATGTTAAAAGTGGGAGTGAGGTCTAGATGCTGGACTTTTTATTCACTAAAATACCCTATTTAAAGTGTGCCATTGAGAATTTCAGCAACCAGAGACCCACTAAATTACTGAATGATGATGCATGGGCATTGATATTATTTTACCCAAAAATTTTATCAGATATAAAAAATATCCCTGAAATCGTTCCATTTTAAGTGTAGAATCTTTTCAGCATTTGACTTTCAACACCTATTTCAACAATTATAAAACTGCACCTCATCTTTACTTTTAGGAGATTTTGTTTTTCAAATGATAAGATCTAACTCTACATGGATTAAGAGTCCCATATTGGCAACAGCCCCATAAGCCTCCGATGACATGGTGAGGTTTTTTATAATTTGAAATGTGCAGACGGCTGTCAGAGTTTTGTTGGTTTCTGAACCAACCTGCAGCATCATTTTAAATGTTGAGCCAGTTCTGACTATAATTTTCCCTTTTCTTTTGAGTAATACCATCACAATTTATGTTTTATGCTTCCTTAGTAATGCATGTATCTGATCGACTGATCATTGCTATTTTGTGTGTATGTTTATTGCATATACTGAGAGTTGTTGCTCATTACATATTTAAGTTGCAAATTTAATTGTCATTCTGGATCTTTGCACTCATTTAATGTCATTGTATCAGAGTGATAGCGAGTACATGGCTGGTCAGCTTGCAGCGTTTGGATATGTGTTGAGTGACAATCCTGAGGAGTCTGACCTCTGGCTGATAAATACGTGAGAATGATCTTTCATGTTTCAGTTTTTCTTTCACAATTAGTAGACATACTTTTCTGTACTCTAGTCTGTTCTCTTTGGATTTTTTTTTATTTTCTTACAAGTAAACTATCATGCCTTTTATACATGCCTTATAGGTGTTACCATACTGATGATTGACAATATAGGCATGATATTGGGATTTTGATGCTATACTCTAGCTCAGTTGTTTTATGCTACATTTTGTGATTTATTTTTTCAAGCATCAGATGGTCTAAGCTCAGTTGTTTTATACAACCTTTGGTGTGTGTGGGGGGATCACCCTTTCTTGGCCCTTTTTCCTTGACTATTATAATCTGACCTCCATTAAAGATTGCTTGGTTTCCCATTGTGTTTCAGCCTCCAACAATGTGTTGCATTGGGATTTGGGATTAAGAAGGGATTTAAGGCATTCTGAAATGTCAGATGTCACTTCCATGTTTCCCATTTTAGAAGAAATCCACATTGACTCCTGTAGAGATGGGGACAGTGAGGTTTAAAGTTGTAATTTTACTTCTTGTTTTTACATATTCTTCCACTTTTATTTTGTATTATACTTCTTGTATCTTAGAGACAGAATTGTCCTTTTACTTTTCATTAATATAAATACGTTCCTCTCAGTGTGGTAAAAAATGATCAGACACACCTCAAATCTGTTCATCTTCTCTTGTTTTGGACTGTACTGACATGGTATCAGAGCAAGTTCAATCCTCTTGCTATTGATCTCAGCCCTCTTGCTCTTCAGTTGAGCATTGTTTTGGTCTCTCTCTCTCTCTCTTGCCCATTTACACTGGTATAGTATATCTTCTTGGTCTGTTTTGATTAGAACAAGGAGATTTGATTTTTCTGGGCTGGGATGCCATTCAGGAGATTTGATTTTTAAAGTGATAAGTATAATTTTGTTATTTATATACTGGATTTGAAAGCCAGCATGTGCAGGGGAAAGACTGCGTAAATCTGTCCTTCCCCAGACCCGCATTGGTGGGAGCCTTGTCCACTTGGCTGCCCTTTTTATTTGAAAGTCAGCATGTGGGAATGCAAATTGTAAAAGGAAGCGGGTTTCAAATGCTAAAATGAAGGAGCGGCCTCCAGTTTGGGGCCCAATTTATTTGGTTGAATGCTGTTTGTTCTTCAAGCCTTCATTTCTTTCATTCATTTCTTTTTTTGATACATTATACTGATTCCCAAACACCTCTCTACCTTGAAATGAAAAGATTGTTTCTATTTGATAGAGAAATATATGGTGTGTATGCATATAGACATGGGTGCATGTACACACGTATAGATGCCTGTATACTGTTAATTTCCAACTTATTTCGTTTCTAGTATGTGGCGTACCATTTAGATGGTAAATTAGCTGGTAGTTCACTTATAGCTTAGCTGTAAATTTTCTCAGTATCTTGATCTTTCTTAGATCATTTCCTTGCATTCTAGATTTGGAAATTCCAATTTTCTTAAGAAAAATGCTCAAAATTATTGATCTGGTTGAGTATTTTTCAGTATTATGAGAAAGAAAATGTAGTTAGTCTCTGATTTTGATCTTGAACATACATTCTTATAAGATGTTTTTTTTGATGAATACATTCTTATAAGATGTTAATTCACATACTACAAACAGATGTACTGTAAAGTCTCCTAGTCAGTCTGCCATGGATACTTTAATTATAAGATGTAAGAATGCGAAAAAGCCATTGGTGGTGGCTGGATGTGTACCTCAAGGCAGTCGAGATCTAAAGGAATTACAAGGAGTTAGTATAGTTGGAGTTCAGCAAATTGATCGTGTGGTTGAAGTTGTAGAAGAGACTCTAAAAGGTCATGAAGTGCGACTTTTGAACCGCAAGACATTGCCTGCACTTGACCTTCCTAAGGTATCTTAACATTTCATAACAATTATGACTATGTGCTTGTGAGTTGGAACTTGTGGCCATGCCATCTTTCCTTATGTTGTTTTATAGTTGGTGTTTCAATTATTCTTACATTTGGTTTTCTGTTTTCTTATTTGAGAGAGTTGTATTAATGTGGTTCTTCCAACAGGTGAGAAAGAACGAATTTATTGAGATTCTTCCCATTAATGTTGGTTGTTTAGGTGCTTGCACTTATTGCAAGACAAAGCATGCTCGTGGGCATTTAGGTAGTTATACTGTGGACAGCCTTGTAAGTACCTAAATAATAGACATGATAATTGCTTTAAAATTTCCGGTGAAGATTATTTCAAGCTTCAACACATGTTGCAGGTAGAGCGTGTGCGGACTGTTATAGCTGATGGAGTGAAGGAAATATGGCTAAGCAGTGAAGATACTGGAGCATATGGTAATTCATTACTGTTGTTTCTAATTGTTACTCTACTCTTTTTTTTTTTCCTGATAGCAAAAGTAGTTCTTGCTTCTGAACTATCTTAACATGGATTGGATTAAATAACAAGCAAATGCCAGGTTTAAATGATTTTCATAGATTTGATCCAGTGCACTGCCTTCTTCTTTGGATGATATCATTTGGGGATGGCAGGTAGTGGCGAGCCCATCTTCTTCTAGGAATTCCATCTCTCAAATTTGGTTCTCATCAACATCGCTTCAGTTTGGGCAATCTAAGATGGTCAGGCACAGGAAGAGAACCATGGACATATTATGGCTGTTTGTTCTGAGTCTACAAGGAATTCTACAAGGGCATAATTGATGGCTCCACTGCAAGTTTTGATTGAAGCTTTGATTATAGAGATATCTTTGAATGGAATTCAAGAGCAATTCTGGGTTGAATCAAAAACAATACCAACTATCTATGAACTTTTAGACACAGTGGGAGATATTAAAAGATGGTTAAGGAATTGAGAATAATATTGACAATTTACATGGACCTATCTGAAGGGGGATTACAAGGGCTTGCCTATCACATTAAGGGGGGTGCTTGGCAAACTTGTAATGCAATCCATTCTTTTTCTCACAAATTAATTAAGTTTCTGGTTACCAATAAAAAATAGAAGGTTTTCATGATTCTCCTGGCATTCTTCATATCTTATCCATTGTGTCTGTTACAGCTCCCAGACTTGGGTTTACTATGTTTACTTTTCTGTTTGATGAACATTTAAAGAGCATTATCTTTTTTTGATGAATAATAAAGCATTTCATTAAAATTTTTTTAAGATGGGTTTACAATTAATACAACATTTAGTTTTCCCAAGAAGTGTGAGATGCAGCCTCAAAAGTCAAAATAAATTACAGTGTAGCCCAGAAAAATTGACCCCTGTTCATCCCTTGCTTAGCTAGTAGCTCTGCCAGCCCATTTGCCGATCTTCTCTCCCACTGAATTCTGACTGTTATGTTGGTTCGGCTGATATGTTGTTATTCTCTTGTCTGGGCTGGGTATTAGAGTCTCTAGTTAATGGGCCTTAGTAACTGGGCCTAATTGTATCTTGTGTTTTATTAGACTGGGTGTTCCATCACTAATCAGGGGCATCCTGGTCCTTTCATGTAAATTATGTATTACTCTTATATTAGTGAACAGTGCCGGCTGATGAACAGTGCCCATTCGAACACATCAGACTCTCCTCTCTTCTTCTTCCTCTTCTTCTTCTCAGCTCTCTCAACAGGTTCAGTTCGGCAAACATGGTATCAGAGCTCTAGGTCTGGTCGTAGAACACCTCTCTCGCCTGGTTACAGCAGCTGTCTCGCACTTCTCTCTCTATCTTGGTACTGCAAGGAAACCCTAGGTCTGGTCGTAGAACACAGCAGAACCTATACCTAGGGTTTCCCTTGGTTGTAGGGCCCAAGGGGAGTTAGTCCTAGTAGCTGATGCCCTAAGAGATACATAGAGCAAGGTGTAGCCATTCGGCTAAGTGAGATCTGTGTAAAACAGATCTAGAAGAGAGGATTGATTTCAGCAGTCCTAGAGCAGTTTGTGGGTGAAGGTTAACCTGCGATAGCAGTGATTGGTGTGTGGTAGAAGCCACAACAGCTAGGTCAGGGTTGCAACAACAGTGGCCAAACACAGCAGAGTTTTTTTATTTTTTGGCTCGGCACTTCAACTGGTAGTGGCAGCTTGCGACAGTAGTGAGTGGAGCAGTACAGCAGAGTGGGAAGGGTATTACAGCCCTAAAACAGACCCTCAGGTCTGAGATTACAGTGCTGCAAGGTCCGGAAGTCTGAAGAGGTTTCACATAACCTGTGTGACAGTTTTGGTACTCTTGCAAGTCGGAGAAGATGTCTTCCATATCTGGGGAAGTTTCTTCTAGAGATATTAGGACTAGTGGGAGGTCTCCTAATCTGGAGAACCCTAATTTGCACAGCCTACAGATAACAAGTGTGTTACTTGATGAATGCAACTTTAGGGAATGGTCTGTTTCGGCCATGCTATTTATCACATCCCGGGATCTTACAAGCTATTTGGACGGGTAGAAGAAAGAACCCGAAATAGAGAGTGCTGAATATGCTGTTTGGAGAAGAGAGAATGCTATAGTCATGTCCTGGCTGCTTGCTTCAATGACTCCCAGGGTAGCTAGGACGGTTCAACACTTCTCCACAACTGCCAAGATATGGGAGAAGGTGTCTAAGACCTATGGGCAGAAAAAGAATAATGCCCGAATCTATAGACTGAATCGAGATATTGCTGCCCTGAAGCAGGGAGACATGAGTGTTGCTACATACTTTGCTACATTAGAAGGATTGTGGGAAGAGCTGGATCACCACCTCATCATAGACTGGGAGAATGCCAGAGATAAGGAGAAACACGACAAACAAGTTGAAGAGGGTAGAGCATTCAAATTTTTGACTGGCCTAGATCCGGTATATGAGAACATAAGGTCCCAAATTCTGGGAAGAGATGAGATGCCTGATCTACATCATGTCTACTATCTTGTGAGAAATGAAGAGGTGAGAAGAAAGGAGATGCTAGTTGATGCCCAGACTAAATCAGTAGAGGAGTCTATAGAACATTCAACTCTCATTTCTACAAGCCAAAGGGGGAACAAGTTCTCTGACAAGAGACACCTGAGGTGCACTCACTGTGGGGGAGAAAAACATGTGAAAGAGAACTGTTGGGTTCTCTACCCTCATTTGAAACTAGCAGCATTGAGGAAAGAGAAGAAGCACCAGAAGGGCCATTCGGCAAGTGGTAACCTAGCAGCAAGTCACAGTGATGGAGGTTCCAAACACTCATCCACAGTTGCTTCCTCTTCTTCGGGATAGACTACCAGTTCCCAAGGACATGGGCCTATGGATTTCACAACTGATGAGGTAGAGGTACTTAGCTGGGCACTGGCCCGCCTAAGGACAAATTCTCTTGCTTCCACCTCTCTTGCCAGATCAGGTATTGTTTCAGCCTTTAGTGCAACTAATTCCATTGATCCAGCCTCTTGGATTATTGATTCCGGTGCAACTGACCACATGACTCACATGTCTTCCTTATTCTCTTCCTATCATTTAATGTCTGGTCAAGACAAGATGAAGTTTGCTGATGGTTCCCTCTCTATCATATCTAGGAAAGGAGTGGTTGACCTAAGCAAGGACATCTCCTTCAAATCTGTCTTACATGTTCCTAATCTCTCTTCAAATCTTTTATCTGTTTCAAAACTTACCAAGAACTTGAATTGTAGCATAACCTTTTTTCATACCCATTGTGTTTTTCAGGACAGTTTGACGAAGAGAACGATTGGGAGCGGTCATGAGCGAGGAGGCCTCTACTACCTGGATGCAGACATCGGTTCAGCCCTTCAAACATTTACTACTAGTGGCCAATTTAATGTGGAGTCATTATCTAAGCTGCACCTGTGGCATGCTAGACTAGGTCATTTACAGTTCTCGTCATTGGAAATGTTGTTTTCGGAATTGTTTCAAGGTGTGTCAAGTCAAAAGTTAGTTTGTGAAGTCTGTCAATTATCAAAACAGTGTAGAACTGTGTACTCAACTTCTAGTAATGAAATTCAAGCACCTTTTGACTTAGTGCATTCTGATGTTTGGGGTCTTTCTCCCATTGTTTCTGTGGATGGCTATCGATACTTTATCAGTTTTATTGACCACTATTCTTGATGCACATGGGTCTACTTATTAAGGACATGAGATGAAGTGCTGCGGGTAACCATGGCATTTTGCAAAATGATTGAAACACAATTTGGCAAGAAAATCAAGCAATTCAGGTTAGATAATGCTGCTGAATATTTCGAAAGATCCTTAAACTTGTTTATGGAGGATGCGGGAATGATTCACCAGTCATCTTGTGCTAGTACCCTCCAACAGAATGGGGTTGCTGAGCGCAAGAATAAACACTTATTGGAGACTGCACGAGCTTTATTATTTCAGCACAAGGTTCCAAAAGTCTATTGGTCTCAGGCAATCTTCACTACATCATATCTGATAAACCAAATGCCATTTAAGGTCTTGGGAATGAAGATTCCATTTTCGGTTCTTTGCCTTCATCTCCCCGTTTTTTCTCTTCCACCGAGGGTCTTTGGGTGTGTATGTTTCATACATGTCAAAGATCCAAAGAAGACAAAACTGGATCCTCGAGCTACAAAGGGAATCTTCTTGGGTTATTCTCCTACTCAGAAGGGATACAAGTGTTATGATCTAGTCACCAAGAAAAGATATGTCACAAAAGATGTGGTGTTCTTTGTGTCTCAATCCTACTTCCAGTCTTCATCGAATCCTCTTCAGGGGGAGACTAGTAGGATGGAAGAGGACCCTCCGGTTGATTCTTCTATTCCCCATTTCTTTGCGCCTCTCTCTGCCTCGGATCTTCCATCTTCTCCTCTTGATCCTCCTAGTTGTGGTATCCCAGGTGAATCTAGTGAGGATCTCATTGGCCCAGCTACTACTAGTGATGTGGAAAATGTTACTAAAGGCTCCAACAGGCAGCAGAAAGATATCAAAGTTACCTACAATAGAAGGAAGAAGAGCCCTCCAACTCATGACAACAACCAATTGGACTTGGATCAACCTGTCTCAGTAACTCAAGGTAATCCTATCAATTCCTCTGACTTGGATCTTCCAATTGCACTTCGTAAATCTACTCGTTCTTGTACTATCAGATACCCTATTGCGGATTTTGTGTCTTACTCACACTTGTCCCCTAGTTATTGTTCTTTTGTGTCTGCTCTCTCTTTTGTGCATGTTCCTACTAGGTACTTTGAGGTTGTGTCTGACCCAAGGTGGAAAGAGGCCATGAATGAAGAAATGAAGGCCTTGATGAAACAGGGACTTGGGAACTAGTAGATCTACCAGAAGGGAAAGGTACTGTTGGATGCAAGTGGGTGTTCACCGTGAAGCATAGGGAGGACGGGTCCATTGAAAGATACAAGGCTAGACTCGTGGCAAAGGGGTTTACTCAAAAGGAATATTTGCTCCCGTAGCAAAACTCAACACTATCAGAGTCCTACTCTCATTAGCTGCAAACTTCTCATGGGAGCTTCATCAGTTGGATGTGAAGAATGCTTTTTTAAATGGTGATCTACATGAGGAGGTATTCATGGATCCTCCACCAGGTTATGAATTTGGCAGAAAAGTGTGTAGACTAAGAAAGGCACTATATGGCCTTAAACAGTCCCCTTGTGCCTGGTTTGAGAAGCTATGTGGAGCTATGAAGAAAGGTGGTTATACTCAAAGCGGGGCAGATCATACTCTATTTATAAAGAAGAGGAGTGGGAAACTTACTGCTCTTATCGTCTATGTAGATGATATGGTAATTACTGGGGATGATAAGGAGGAGATCAACAGACTGAAGGAGGTCCTAGCTGCTGAATTTGAAATCAAAGACCTGGGTCAACTGAGGTACTTCCTAGGGATTGAAGTTGCTAGATCCAAAGAGGGCATCTATATATGTCAACGGAAATACATCCTTGACCTTCTACAAGAGAGGCATATTGGGGTGCAGGCCAGCAGATACTCCAATAGAACCGAATCATGGTCTACAGGAGTCAGTGGGAGAGGACTACCCTGATAAGGAGAGATACCAGAAGTTAGTGGGGAAGATAATTTACTTGTCCCTCACTTGTCCCGACATTGCTTATGCCGTTCATGTTGTTAGCCAGTTTATGCACAATCCCAAAATTCCTCACATGAAGGCTATAGAAAGAATTCTCAGATATTTGAAGTCTTGCCCTGGGAAAGGGATTCTGTCCAGAAAAAACAATAAAATTGAAGTTGAAGGATATACTGATGCAAATTGGGCTGGTTCTGTGGGTGATAGAAAGTCGACTTCAGGTTACGGGTCCTAACACTCAGGGGACCACATACATCAGTATGTATAAGGTCAAGCGTGCCAGTACATCTTTCAGGCTTACCGATAAATGGCCTCTTTGTCATCTTACTCTGAAGGCAAGGCTCATAAGTGGGAAGATCTTCTACAGTTAGAAAATCCAAAGGACCATCCTTTACCAGTCTTGTGATTCCGTCAATATCGATATGGCCAAGTCGGTAATGCCACAGGCACGTGGGATTAACTGTATCACGTGCTCTTTTCTTGGGGATTTCGGCCGACGTAGTTTCGGCTATGTTAGTTTCTAGAGAAGGATGTAGAACATAGAGACCGTTTTCCAGTTTCCCGTATGCGATGAATTTATTGTTTCTTTTAATAGTAATCGTATTACTGAAAAAGACAGAATATCCATCCGCACACAGTTTTGAGACAGAAATCAAATTTCTTCTTAGATTTTGCACAAAATGACAATCTTTAAGTACAATATTTCCTTCTCTAAATTTTAATTCTACGGTGCCTATTGCCGTAGCTGCAACGCTTGCAGAAGTCCCCAAGTAGAGCATCACTTCTCCATCATTCAGCCTTCTGCTTACCTTGAACCCCTGCAGTGAGTTACACGCATGAGTTGAAGCCCCGGAGTCAATACACCAGGACGCAGAAGCCACCAATAAGTTAGTTTCTATGACACAAGATTCGAAATTACCTTTCTTGGATTCCAGGTACTGAGGACAGTTCCTCTTCCATTGGCCAGTTTGTTTGCAGAAGTGACATGCATCTGCTGTCCTGTCCTTCTGCTTCTTGGGCTTGGTAGTCTTTTTCTGAGGTTTCTTTGCCTTCCTCTTTTTCTTGCCCGTTTTGTTAGCTTCAACAAGCATCACCACAGGCTCATCCTTCTTAAGTAAGTCATTGGCCCTTTGCAACATGTTGCTTAGCTCTTGGACGCTGACATTCAGCTTGTTCATATTGTAGTTTAATATGAACCCATTGAAGGAAGAGGGCAAGGAGTTCAGAATGGCATCTACTTGAGTGCCAAGATCTAGCTCAGGTCCAAGGGCTTCCAGTTCGTTAATGTATCCCATCATCCGAAGACAATGGTCGTGAACTTTCTGCCCCTTGGACATCTGAGCGGTCATGAACATTTTCAAGACCTTATGCCGAGTAGAACGGTTTTGCTCTTCGTACATTGTTTTCAGACTGTCCAATATGTCCTTAGCGAGTTCGATCTGATCGAACTGCCTCTGTATTGAGTTGTCCAAAGAAGCAACGACATAGCAGCGGGCTAGGGAGTTTTTATCCTCCCAATCTTGGAATTCTCTCCTACGGGCTTCAGAAGCCCTATCACCCGGACGTTCCGGGGCAGGAGACTTGACTACCTTGTCCAATTTTTCAGATGTTAAAACCAGCATTAGGTTACGGTACCAGTCGGCATAGTTTGGGCCCTTAAGCTTGTTGTCGTCAAGAAGCTTTGCAAATTGTCCGTTTGCCATTTTCTGATAAAACAACAAATATCAGTCCACAACCTTATTTGATTCATGTTCAAATCATAGACATGGATTTTAATCTATGTTCCATTCCCATTTGTTCATCTCTGAGTTTTCCCTCCTGCTTAGGGACGGAGACAACGACTTGTCTCTGGAAATGTGGGAAACCACGTAGGGTGCATGGAGCCAACTGTTTCAGCTGCAAAACCCCACCACCTTTCTGTAAAGGATCATGTCCACTCATCATATGAGTTTTCCCTTTGGCCTCTGTCAGACAAGGTTCAGAGCCGTTTTCAGGTAAACCTTTCTGTCCAGTGAGTGTTCACCCATCATATTCGTGAACGCCAAGGTACCGTGAGAGAGTTCCCATTTTCTGGTGAAGCCCCTCCCACATCGGTTTATGACGCCCCTATCATCTTATGAAACACTTAGACAAGCCCAACAGCAAATGGATAGCCCATTTTCTGGTGCGTTTCCTCATTATTGAAGGACCCATCCTCATGCTAATGATGGAAGGCCTTTATAGAGTTCATCACATGAATCTCCCTATCACGTGCACTCATATTTACTGGAGGGAACAAGAATTACGTCCTAGTTTATTTTAGGTCAAACCAAAGTGGCTCCCACAGACTTTCATAAAGCCAGATTTTGGTGGGCCTAAATCGGCTAGGGTTACGCATGTAACATCTTCAGGAGGTGTGGGGCCCACCATTGAGGGAGGTCATCCAATGACCAAAAGGGACACCATGGCAATGATGTGCATTCAGCCATGGTGTGCGCAAGAGCCACTATCGAATCTGCATGGGCCAAGCACTTATGGCCCATGAACGTAGCACATCACACATCCATACATCACATGCAGGGAGGAATTGATCCAATCAATTAATTATCTGTAAAAGCCCATTTGAAGTCCATTTGAATCCATAATAATAACAATTAATATCATCTAGGTATATGGGCTGAATCAGGGTTACCCAGTTCAGCCCATATAGCTTGTTCTTTTGAAGTGGGCTTTTGGCAGTTTTAACAATTTAAAACTGGGCCTTATAGGTTGGGCCGAATTAAATATCCAATTAATTATCAATCCTTAGGCCCATATGAACAAAAATTAGGGCTGATATACAGCCTTAATCGAACTCTAGATTCGGTCCAAACAATTTGAACCAATCTTGGTTCGAATGGGTCTAGGGTTTGATTTTTAATTAAATCTTTAATTCAAGAAAATAATCTGAAATTAAAGAACTGATAAAAGAAAACAAGAATCAATCAATCCAGGGCTGTTCGTACAATCCATCCTGCAAAACAGAGGTTAGATCACAGAATGCAGTTTCACAAACTGCAAATCGCTGGTAGCGAATGTCACATCTGCGAAATCTCCTTCCTTGCGCTGCCATCTTTGATTCAAAAATAAAATGAATAGAAAACCTAATTTCTATTATATTTACATCAGATCGAATACCTAATACATTGAGTCAAAAAATAAAAAAAAATATTTACAGACCAAATGTAATGATTAAATCAAGAAACTGCAAATCTTGCAGGTTCCCTGCGCAAACCAAGAATTCGATCTCCTTTTGTACGAACAACCCATAAATCAAGAAAATCATAAAGAACTATTCTAAACAATAATTAGATTTATATAAAATTAATTTCAGATTATTCGGCTATTAATTTTGGGAACAAATTTCCCAAAACCCATATCTGCGCAAATCGGGTAGAACACCTTCTGCCCATTTGCGCAGGTTCAGATCTGAATTAAATTGATTCAAGATTTGATCTGGGCTCTGGTACCACTGAAGGGATGGGATATCCATCACATGGACGCCCAAGTCTTGCGGAATGGATTGGGCGAATTTCAAAAATTTCTCCCATCTTTGCAGGGAATCGAATTCCTTATATTTGAAAAACATGTTTTTCAAGGATCAATCTTGAATCAAGAACCAAAAGGAGTAGGAGGGAGGATGTACCTGATACAGAGAAGCAATATCTCTCAATGGAGGTGTTCACGCCCAAGGAAGGATCCAAAATCTGCTCCCACTGAAGATGGCGCAGTGCAGGATGGAGTAGAATCAGCAATGTTCTTCCAAAAGAACTTTGACCCTTCACAAGAATCAACTGGACGGCTTGTGAGTACAGCTCCAACCAACCTTTTCCCAAAAGATTGGAATCAAGATCAGATCTTGATTTCTCCCAAGAACTGGAGATCGAACTGAAGGTGATGGCGGCAGCAGGAAGGAGGCGGCAAGAGAGAATTCGTAGGGTGCAGAAATCTCTCTTTTTGTGATCTTCAGCTCTGAAGAGAATTGAACATCAATCACTAACTGTGTATCGCCCCTTTCTTTCTTTCATAATCTTAAAGGTCTTAAAGGGATCAACTCCTAATCCCATTAGGAGTTGCTAATCCAAATCATATTTGGATTAGAAGTCCCTTTAAGTGATAAGGGATAACCCTTATCTTATCTGCAGATCAGATCAGCCATCTCCTAATCTAATTAGGAGGCTTCTAGATCTAAATATCATTTAGATCTTGGACTCTCTAAGTGGATAGGGTCTAGGCTCAATTCTATCAGCTGATCCATCTCAGAATTCGCCTCTTTAAGTGACTGATCAAATCAGCCCAGTTCGAAATGGGCTTAAGGCCCATTTAAGGTTATATACTCACTTAGCCTTCCAAATTGCTGCCTAGTTGGGCTTCCTTGTATGGCGTGGGACCCAAACATTGATTTACACATCAGCCACATGGGTTCAGCCCAGCTTTTGTTACAAGGCCTGGCCGAATACATTGTTATGGACAGTGCACCCCCTGAAACCCATCTTGTGGGCTCTATGGGCCCAACACTTACCCTAAGTGGTCCTTGGGCCAAGCCACCTTGTAACACCCAGGGACTGTGGGCAGATGCAAGATTAGCCCATCAGGTATTATCCTCAATGGTTTTACACTTAACCTCTCAGCCCATAATGATCAAACACTGCCCGACAAGGGAGGACCTCTCCCTCGACTGCAAGGAACAGTGTTGCACTCTCCGCTTACATGGATCTCGGGAATTAAAACCTTTTGCAAATCATTTCGAAACCATAACATATATATCTTTATATATAAATATATTTTGTAAAACAAAATCTCAACAATTGAAATCGGTTGCCGGCAGTCTTGGTTTCCATTAGAGAGAGTGCATCCCCCGATCATTACCTTTGTCCGACAAAGGGGCTGATCCTGTCACTATGATCACCCACTTAGATGAATTCTCGGACTGTCCCAACATACCCAGGTTTTGACCCCTGCTAAGGATCTCACTGATTGGTACATCAAAGACAGCCCAATCCAGCACCTAGTGTAGTATCATAATCGAGTCTAGGGGTCAGGTGTAACTTTCCAGTTTTGCCCATCTATATCTAAGGTCCAAGGCAATACTGAAAATCTGGTCCGGTTCAGAGGTTCTATTAATCCTACACTGCATGTGCTTCGGGTCTCACCCTAGTAGCTGAGACAAGCCACCCCAACAGTTGGCCGCACATCAGTGTCAGCCTTGGCAGGATAAATCTCCCCAGACTTACCCAATGGCTGTGAACATTCTAAACTAACACAAGTCTCATTAAGTGTCCAGTTTAAGGGTATTACACAGAAACACACCACAGGAACATGAATCAAATGTGTACTTTATTCATTTACAATAAATTCATAATGTACATAATTCTGATTGAAGCCAAGGGCATACAACTGTCTAACAGCTCCCACTTGCACTTAGTGGGGAAGTTAATTTACTTGTCCCTCACTCGTCCCGACATTGCTTATGCCGTTCATGTTGTTAGTCAGTTTATGCACAATCCCAAAATTCCTCACATGAAGGCTGTAGAAAGAATTCTCAGATATTTGAAGTCTTGCCCTGGGAAAGGGATTCTGTTCAGAAAAAACAATAGAATTGAAGTTGAAGGATATACTGATGCAGATTGGGCTGGTTCTGTGGGTGACAGAAAGTTGACTTCACGTTACTGCACTTTTGTTGGGGGAAATCTAGTTACATGGAGAAGTAAAAAACAGAATGTTATTGCAAGGTCTAGTGCAGAAGCAGAATATCGAGCTATGGCTCATGGTGTTGCGGAACTGTTGTGGCTTAAAATTCTTCTTGGTGAACTGGGAGTGAAGGTTGAGTGTCCTCTCAAGTTGTACTGCGACAACAAGGCTGCTCTCAACATTGCAAATAACCCAGTGCAACATAATAGAACAAAACATATTGAGACAGACCACCATTTTGTTAGAGAAAGAATAGTCACAAGAGAACTCTACATTCCTTACACTCCCTCAGAGATGCAAATTGCAGATGTTTTAACTAAAGGGCTAACCACAGGGAAATTTTTGGACTTACTGGGCAAGCTAAACATGATTGACATCCATGCTTAGCTTGAGGGGGAGTGTTGGTTCGGCTGATATGTTGTTATTCTCTTGTCTGGGCTGGGTATTAGAGTCTCTAGTTAATGGGCCTTAGTAACTGGGCCTATTTGTATCTTGTGTTTTATTAGATTGGGTGTTCCATCACTAAGGATGGAGTTACTGATCCAGGTGTCTTCCAAGAAAAAACCCAATCTCTAGTACACACATCATACTTGATTAGGCTGAGGAATTGGGGAAGGATACTATGACTAGCCTTCCACAGAGAGTTCAAAGTAGCCCGTCGAGACACTCCAGCATCCCAACCTCTAGGTGCACATCCATGAATACTTCCTATAACCTTATGCCAAAGCCTCTCTCTCTAAAGGCCATCTCCAAAGCTATTTACCCAACAGAGCTGTGTTCTTCTTCTCTATATTACCAATCCCCAAACCCCCTTGCTCCTTACTTTTGCATACTATGTCCCACCTCACCAAGTGATATTTTCTTCCTTCTCTTGACTCCCACAGGAACTCTCTCATGATCTTCTCTACTTTCAGCACCTCCCTATGTGTCATCTTAAAGAATGAAAGGAAGAAAACTGGGAGGTTTGGTAAGGTCAACTTAATTAAGGTGATGTGACCCCCTAGAGACAATTCCTCCTCCAAGCTGATAATTTCTTGGCACATCTTTCAATGATTGGGATCCAAAAACTTCCTTCCCAAGGGCTGGCTCCTAAAGGCATACCTAGACATTTCAATGGCCAGCTAGTAATAGGACATTTAAAGAGCATTATCCACCCTAAGATATAAAGGTTTAAGTTTTATTATTTTCGTAGACATGCCATGTATTGAACTGTTACCATCATTAAGAGCAGAATAACTAATAAAAGTGAATGTCTATGTTTTTCACCAATTTTCACATCTTGTACATGGAAAGAATTTATTCTCTTTCTTGGGTTTATCTACATCATTACAAATATATCTTGAATAAGTTCTAGGGTTCTGGATCTTCTGCAGGTCATTATTTGGGGGTTAAGTGACATGTCTACGTTTTTCACCAATTTTCTCATCTTTTACATCTGAAAGAATTTGTTCTCTTTCTTGGGTTTATTTGCATTACAATGAATGGCTTATTTATATCTTGAATAAGCCTAGGTTTCTGGATCTTCTGCAGGTCGTGATATTGGGGTTAATCTTCCAATTTTGCTTAATGCTATTGTTGCGGAACTTCCCCCTGACAGGAGTACAATGCTTCGCATTGGAATGACTAATCCTCCTTTTATTCTTGAGTACTTAGAAGAGATAGCCAACGTTCTGTCTCATCCGTGTGTATATTCCTTTCTTCATGTACCTGTTCAATCTGGAAGTGACTCAATTCTGACTGTAAGTGCAAAGTCAATGTGATTATATTGTTTCTTCTGAAATACTTGGTCAACAGCCATATTAAAAATGTAAACTTAGGGTCTACTAGCTTTAGAGGTGCAGTTGTTGTATGTAGGCTCCTGAAAAAATGACTTCTCTCATTTTTCAGGCAATGAATCGGGAATATACTGTGAGTGAATTCAGAATTGTTGTAGATACTTTGATGCGACTTGTACCTGGGATGCAGATTGCTACTGATATTATTTGTGGATTTCCTGGTTAGTGTGCATAGCATAGTTAAAACTTTGGCAGCCTTGTCTACTTCTTTATTATCTTTATTGTTTTTTGGTAGTACCTATTAAAATGTGTAAAAACATGGCCTTGCACCTGATGTGTTCCTTGTAGGGAACATTTCTGGTTTTTGAGATATGATTTATAACCCTGTTCTTTACTATATAATGCTTATACTTTTCTTTGGCCTCATATTAAAATGGCATTCCAAAATTTTATTTCTTTTTTTTCCTCGTTTTCCACTTTCTCTCTCTCTCTCTCTCACACACACACACATGCAAATGCATGTTCCACTAAACTAGTCTATAGCACATTAGTAATATCAATATCCAAAAAGTTTCTGCCTAATAGAAGATCTGTTTGTAGTTAATTCTTGTGGATGTTTCCTTTCTTTTTGATGTTTTGGTTAAAGTTTATAGTTCATTATTGCAAACAAATACATTCAAAAGAGCGATATGTACACAATCAGAATGCAGATCCTGGACCTCTAGCAGGCTCTCAAATTGTTTATCTGCTTGGGATCTGAGCAAAAATCATGCTGTGGGGGTGGGGTGGGGAGTTGGGATGGGATTCCCAGGTTGTGATAAGATTGATGCAAGACCTATCTAAGGATCCTGAGCACTAGGCACATTTAGAATGGACGACTAGTTCAGATGGATCCCAAGGTCTGCATACCGACTTGATAATCCTCTTCAGGGATGCTTATATGCTTTAATAAAGTAATCAGGTTATTTTTCCAAAAAGAGTCAGCAATATTGAAGGTCAGCTATCTTGGAGGATCTTCTACTTCTGTTGTGTATGATTTATTTAATTCTTGTATGCTTGCCATCATGGAATGGAGTCTATACTGCCCTTTATTGATTCTTGCTTTTAACAATGTTTATTCAGTTATTGATTGTGTTGACATCTCCAAGAAGGAAAATAGTAGATTGGAGCATGTTTTAGCTCAAAATTGTTCAAGGGAATAAGAATATTTGTGAGAAAGTACTAATTTGTTGCATTTTTAGGTGAAACTGATGAAGATTTTTCTCAAACAGTCGGCCTTATTAACGAGTACAAGTTTCCTCAAGTTCATATTTCACAGTTCTATCCCAGACCTGGTATGCTGTTTTGATCTCTGTTACCACCTTTGTTTCTAATCAAATATTGATGCGTGATGTAGCTGAATGGAATGACAAAACAGGATTTATGTAGCCAATCCCATATGGTTGGGACAAGGCTTAGATGATGATGATTGATACATGATATAGCTCTAGTTATTACTTGGTTCCATTATATGTGGTTCAGTCCTCCAAATCTGAGATTAGTTTCTGATTACAGCAACAAAAAGAAAAGAAAAAAGGGGAAAACAGGAGGAACAAGAAGGTTGAGAAGAAGAAGAGGAAGAAGAGAGTTCGATAATTCTCTCTCTCTTACTAATCTTTTATTAATCAGACTTAATCAAGGTTAATTACAAACCTGCCCTTAAGTGGGCAGCCAGCTTATCAATAACTTAAAAGAAAACTAAAAAGAAACTAGCAGGCCCATAAAGAAAGGCCCATTAAAACATAAGTAATAAAAAGAACACTACTTAACAAGAGAACAAGCACTAGGGCCCATTCAGCCTAGTCTCTCTACACTCCCCCTCAAGCTGAGTATAGATATTAATCATGCCCGGTTTGCTTATATAATGTATCAACTTCCCTTTTGGAACACCTTTTGTCAAAACATCGACTATCTGTTCTTCGAAAGCAACAAATGGCAAGCAGACCTCCCCTGAAGCAACTCTTTTCTGTATAAATTGTTTGTCAACCTCTATGTGCTTAGTTTTGTCATGCTGGACTGGATTATGAGCAATGTTAATAGCTGCCTGGTTATCACAATATAGAATCCTTGGCTTCTCACAATCAATACCCAATTCTTCCAAAAGTGACCTAAGCCACAATAATTCTGAAACTTAATGTTCCATTGCCCTGTACCCTGCCTTAGTTGAGGATCTGGCCACTACAGACTACTTGTTACTCCTCTAGGAATTAGTGTTCTCTGCCACCATAGCACAGTATCCTGAAGTAGATCTCCTATCATCAATACATTCAGTGTAGTCAGCATCAGTGTATGCTTCCACCTTCATGTGTCCATGCTTAGCAAACAAGATACCTTTCCCCAGAGTACCTTTCAAGTAACACAAAACCCTTTGCAACTGCTAAATGTGTATCTCTGGGGGAATGCATGAACTGGTTAATGACACTCATCGCATAAGAAATATCTGGCCGGGTCATGCAAATATACAACAACTTCCCAAGTAGTCTTTGAAACACTCCCCGGTTAGTAAACAATTCACCTCAGTAGCTGAGAGCTTATGATTTAAGTCAATAGGAGTGGAAGCCGGTTTAGCACCAAGTTTATCAATTCCGCTAGTAAATCAAGAACATACTTGCGTTGAGAAATGAAAATACCATCCTTAGACTGAGCCACCTCAATTCCTAAGAAATATATGAGGTCACCCAAGTCTTTGATCTCAAATTTAGTATTGAGAAATCTTTTGAGACTAGTCACTTCCTAAGTATCATTACTAATAACCACAATGTAATCAACATAAACAATTAGATAGGTCACCAAGGAGTCTCTCCTCTTTTTTTTGATGAATAATAATAAGTTTATTGATTCAGAAGCAAATTAGAGTGAGTTCATACACCATCCCAGTGAGAGGCACGAGCTGCAACCCCTCATTGAAACTTACAAGTAAACTAGGAAAGAAAAACAAGAATCACAACTGAGTCCAAAATAATTCTTCCCTATTTACTCCTTGCTTAGCTAACACATTTGACAAGGTATTTCTTGATCTCCCCACCCACTGTACAGTGACCAACATATTCCTTGTCAACCAACTAAATTTCTTCATTTCATTCTTGTATCGCCACATAGCCTCTTCAGAATTTTTCAACCAACCCACCACCACTTTGGAATCCCCCTCGATTATTAGTTGTTGTACCCCCAGCTGGTTTGCAAATTGGACCCCTTGTACAACAGCTAAAAGTTCTGCCCTGATGGAATTCCCAATTCCCAAAGGACCTGAGTAGAGCAACAAAATCTCTCCCTTCTCATTTCTCAAAGCACCCCCACTCCGGATAATCCTGGATTACCTATGCTGCTTCCATCAAAGTTCAACTTAATTGAGCCTTCGGGTGGAGGAGACCAGCTTGTAATTGATTTGGCCTTTAAAGATGAACACCTTGCTACTGCTGATCAATTTCTCCAAATGTCATCAAAGGAGAATTGATGAAAGATTTCCAAGGTCTTCAGCCAATGTATTGCCCTGTTTAACACACAGTCTTTCAAATCATGGCTGTTCCTTTCCTTATCTTGAAAAATTCTGAGATTCCTCTCTTCCCAAAGAGTCCAAGTCAATGCAGCACGAGCACATCTCCACATAATTCTTCCTATTTTTGTAGGCCAATAAAAGGTAGAATGGTTGAAGAGTATGTGAACTTCTGCTGGTAGACTCCAACTACCCCCAAACAACGAAAGTAGCCAAGCCCAAAGGTTTGCAGAAAAGGGACAAGATACTAATAGATGGTAACAATCCTCACCGTGAGCTCTACAGAGGATACACCAATTAGGAGAAATACAGAGAAAAGGTCTTCTCTTTTGTAGGTTGTCTAAAGTGTTTACTTTCCCATGGAAAACTTCCCAACAAAAAGCCATAATTTTTGGGGGGACTGGCCTACACCAAATTTCTTTTGACGGAAAGGGTTGGTGAGTAGAAAGTTGAGAGATGGACTTGAAAAAAGAAGCACAAGTGAAGGTTCCATTGGGTCTAGGAGTCCAAACCCTCTTATCTGGCTTGGAGGGATCCAAACAAACCTGATTAAGACACCCGAGCAAAAAAGAAAGAGACTCAATTTCAGCATCCCTAAGTCCTCTACGAAAACCAAAATCCCAAGTAGGATCTAAGGGTGTTCCCAAGGGTGAAACAAATTTTGAGACCACCTCTTTTTTGTACAAAGAAATAGAAAAAAGCAAGGGGAACAAATCCTTTAATGGTGAGTCTCCTACCCAAATATCCTCCCAAAAAAGGATAGAGTTGCCAGAACAAACTTCATACCTGATAAAATTGAGGAATTGAGGAAGGGTGTTGTGAATAGCCTTCCATGGTGCTGCTAGGTTAGCTTGCCTCGATACACCAGCATCTCATCCATTCTCTGACCTCCCATGAATGCTTCCCCACCACCTCATGCCACAATCTCTCTCTTTCCAAAGGCCATCTCCACAACCATTTCCCTAATAGAGCTTGATTCTTTCTAGTTACCCTCCCAATTCCCAAACCCCCCTCTTCTTTACTTCTGCACACAATTTCCCAATTAACCAAGTGATCATTTTTCTCTTGTCCCGGCTCCCATAAGAAGTCTCTCATCAATTTCTCCAGCTTCCTAGCTTCCCTAACTGGTATCCTAAAGACAGACAAATAATAGGTAGGTAAGTTAGCCAATGTAGCTCTTATTAGGGTAATTCTTCCTCCTAAAGGACAGTGATCGGAGGTGACCCTGGGTAAAGCCCTAGCAACCAAGTTTTCCAAACTATTCTCCCAAGCAAGGTTAAAAAGGAATCTATTCAACTTCGAGCACAAAGGGGTTTCCTGAAGGTTGGACCAAGTGTAACTGGCTTGCAGCAGAGGTATTTCCTTCAGTTCACAATCTTCAATAAAACCTTTAAATTTCCTCATGCTTGTTGAGATTACCTGTTGGGGATTACTGGTTTCATCAGAGAATCTAATGACGTTAAAATCCCCTCCCAGGCACCAAGGACCATCCCATAGCCCCTTAATGGCATATAGTTCCTCCCACATCTCATTTCTCTCTCTATAGGAATTAGGGCCATAAACATTGGTTAAGACCCATACACACCCATTTTCTACATTCTTGCACTTAATGGAAACTGAGAATCTGCCTATCAATTCTTCCACTACTTCCACCACATCCTCCCTCCATAGTGTTACAATCCCCCCCGAGGCTCCCCAAGAAGGAGACGAGCTCCAACCTAAACCTCTAGACCTCCAAAAACTCCTCACCCATCTCCCATCTAATTCCATCAGTTTGGATTCTTGTAACAGCACAATATCAGGTTTTTCCCTTCGGAGTAGGTCTTTGATCACCCTTATCTTCCTTGCACTCCCTAACCCTCTTACATTCCAGCTAATAATTTTCATCGATACAAAATAGCAAAGGAACCCAATAAGAGGCCATATTCTCCTCATTTTAGGCCCTTCCTCCTATCCCCTCTACCACTGAATTCTAGATCCCCCTCAATGTCTGAGATTAGCCTTTCCACTTCAGATATTTTTTTCTTATTTGTTCCTCTTTTCCCCCCCTTCCCAATTTCTCCATCCTTTCCAGCCAATGTTTGAGAAAGAATTTTACCCTTCTCACACTTATTTTTGCTACAATATCTTTCTACGAGTCATCCCTTTTTATTTTGTTCCTCCATCATCATACATATCAACTCCCAAATTCTATCCGCCTACCCCTTACTACTTCCTTCCAACACCCTCTCTCCTCCTTCCACTATCACCCTCTCTCTTGCATCAGAAATTCCTGGATGGGAAGCTGGGATATCTATTACAGGCATAGCAAACAAGTCAGTACCTAAAACAGAATTGACACCCATACCTGATAGAACGGGGGTAGGACTAGAATCACTGAAAATAACTTGCTGACAGGCGGCACATGGTTTTAAGGCCTTTCCCCTTTTTGGACAAGGTTGGGAAGTAGACATGGTGAAAGAGTCACTTCCTGACGACCTACCCACTTGGAAAACCTTTCTCTGTGTTTTCGACACTGGAATACCTGCATCCATCCTCACGGCCGATTCTTGTCCCTCTCCACCAACATCTTGTAATTCATTAGACTCAGGGTCAGCTCCCTCGACGAAGGTAGGAGGAGTTTTCACAGCTTTAGAACCAATTTCTTCACCATTCCTAGTCTTCCTGCCACCTGCCTCTTCAGTCTCTTCCTCTAAGAACAACTCTGTATGCAAACTTTCTGTTTCAAGAAGATCATTGTTGCTTTTTGGAGACAAACTTCCCAGACTTAGCGTTTCGTCTCTATCAGAATCGTCATTGCTATTTTGTTCACTCAACCAATCTTCAAGCCCTGTTCTGTTCTCATCACTAGGCTTCATGTATCTCGGGTTGCGCCTATCTGGTGAGAGACGGTTCGCCTCTCCTCTTAACAAATAAAGTATGATCAAACTGAGTCTATGTATAACCGAAAGAAACAAGAGCAGCCCAAAATCTTTCAAACCATGCTCTAACAGACTGCTTGAGGCCATAAAGCGAATTTCTCAATTTACACACATTTCCTTTCCATACACCCTTGGAGATAAAGACATATAAACCTCATGTAAATTGCCATTTAAAAAGGCATTTTTAACATCTAATTGGTGAAGAGGCTAATCAAAAGTAGCAGCAAGAGATGGCAAAGCTCGAACTGAAGTCATTTTTTCCACAGGGGCAAATGTCTCTAGGTAATCAACACTGTACATCTGAGTATAACCTTTAGCAACCAACCAGGCCTTGAACCTCTCAATAGTGCCATCAGAGTGATACTTGATAGTGAATACCCATTTACAACCAATTGGCTCCTTCCCCTCAGGCAAGTTCACAATGTCCCAGGTATGGTTCTTATGCAAAGCATCTAATTCAGTCATCATAGCATCCCACCATTTAGGTTTAGATAAAGCTTCTAGTACAGACCTAGGGACAACATGTGTAGAAATAGAGGCAAGAAAGGAATAATAGGTTGGGGAAAGAAGGTTGTAGGATAGGTGTTTGGAGATGCAATGGGCTGTATACTTCCTTTTGCCTTTGCGAAGGGCAATAGGAAGATCAAGGTCTGTGAAGGTATCAAAAGGGATAGAGGAGGGCTGACCTGTTATCTTAGTAGTGACGGGAGGTGGAAGAGGCTCAATTGAAGGAGGGTAAACAACTTGCTCACACCTTAATCTTCGTCTTTGGTACCACCGTTGGAGTACAGGATGAGAAGTAAATGTCGGAGGATGAGGCAGAGGAGGAGGGGGAGCTGGAACATGTGAAGGAGACTCGATGGAAGAAGACTCAACAGAAGTAGATGACTCAAGAGGAACTAGAAGAGGAACAACTGGGGACATGGCAAACAATTCATTCGAATGTTCCCCCTCAGGAGAGGTGCCAAAGAAAGAAATAGCCTCTGCAAATGTGACAACCCTAGATACAAGACGGGTGCCACAGATTGGATCAAAACAACAATATCCCTTCTGTGTGGAGGCATACCCTAAGAAAACACACTTGCGTGCTTTAGGCTCAAATTTATGTCTCCGGTGGCTGTGAACATGGACGTAGCAAGTGCACCCAAAAACTTGGAGGGTAGGAGAAAATAACTCCTTAGAAAAGAGAAGGCTAAAGGGGGTTTTGAAACCTAGAACCCGGGACAACATACGGTTGATCAAATATGTAGCTGTAAGGACAACATCCCCCCAAAACTTAACAGGAACATGAGATGCAAAGAGGAGTCTTATTGCCACCTCAACTACATGCCAATTCTTCCTTTCCACCACTCCATTCTATTGTGGAGTGGAGGAACAACTTCATAGGTGTGTTAATCGAGTACCCCAGTAGTCACAACATGAGACACCTGCCTAGGCGTTGCCTTGACAACTATGGTTTCCTGTCTCAGACCACCACCAGTAGTCACTGCATGATTTTCCCAGGTTGAAGGTGGGCCATGTAGTTCATAACAATAGTTAATAGTATGTCCTTCCATACCGCTATGTGTACACCTCCTCGAACCATTACTACATCCTCGGCCACGGGCTCCCCCTGAATCTCAACCTCCAATACAACCACCAGCACAATTATATATGGGTCCATCACCACCACCACCACAACCAGGCTGAACCTCTCGGGCTCCTCCTCCATCTCCATGGCCTCCCCCTCTTGTAACTGCAAACACAGACTTATCTGATATAGTGGAGTTTTCTATAGGTCCAATCGAGATCCTCCAGCGACGGGCGAACATCTCTTCAAGAGAGGGAAGAGCAGATCCTCCTAGTATCAGTGCTCTCACCAGTTCATATTCAGACTTTAACCCTACTAAGAATCTAGTGACATCCAATTGCTCTCTCTGTTGTTGCTGAATCTTGACATCAGATGTAAGGGTGTGATACACATTCAACTCATTCCGAAGATTTCTCATACTAACATAATATTCCTCAAGATTTTGATTACCCAATTGCTGATTAAAATACTCTTGATACAGTTGGTAAACCCTAGTTGTGTTGTCTTGTCCAGAATAAAGCTTCTTTGCATGATCCTAAACCTCCTTGGTTGTATCTAAGAACATAAAGTTCACACTGATCTTGGGTTCTATACTATTCTATAACCATGTCATAATCTGTGCATCCTCTTGCTCCCATTCATCGTACCCTGAGAGTCATCTGAGGGTTTATCTTCCTTCACATGCTTCACTTTCTTCTTAGCTTCCAGAAAAACTTCAACAGATTTAGTCCAAGGCACATAATTCTCACCATTTAGTTTGATAGATGTCATCTGCACATCTGCACATTCAAATAGTCAGAGAGAACCATTACACTAGACTTGCTTTCACTACTGTCTCCCATGGCTGCAAAAAAAAAAAAAAAAATCACTAGTCTGTCACTCCACTTCACTAAAGAGTCACAACACTACACCTCAACAGCTTATTATTGCTAGAGTGCCTACTGTCACAAGTTTCAGCAACAACACTCACTTTTGTTCACCACTTTCAGCAACAACACCACTGCTGTCTTCCACTTTCAGCACCATAAACCACCAAAATACACCTCACGTGCATAGTATTAGGTTCTGCAACACATCGAAATCTATTCCTCCCTAAAACAGTCATGCAACCTACCTATTTTAACCCCCCAAATCAGACTTCTGCTGTCATTCAACTACACCACTGAAACCAGCCCAATTTTGAATCGAATAGAGGGTTTTCTACCAACCGCACAAAACAGCCACAACACCACCCATTGGAGGCATGAAAACCTCCATAACAAAGAAACGATCACTCCTTTTTAGCCTCTCTTTGGAATCTCCTATCGGTTAGTGAGAAACCTGCAAAACCCTAGGAGGATAGGTGCTGAAAAGGAGAAAACTGGGTTGGTCTGAACTGGATTATATTGGCTCTGATACCATGATAAAGTTCAGACCAGTGATATTCTTAAGTTCAAAATAATGAATAGAAATAAATACTGGAGAAAGATTAGGAGAAAGAGAAGAGAAGAGAAGAGAAGAGAAGGGGAGAAAACAAAGTCTGGTTCTATTTATAGCTTTCTAAAACATTGTACAAAGTCTATTGTGCCCTCACTTAAGTGTGGGGCACATCACTTAACTTATGATCTACTTGTAACTACATCGGCATATAAAACGATGTAAATTGACTATACTACCCCTCAACAGCCGACTCTAACAATGGCTTGCATGACAACTTCAGAACGTATTCTTTGTCTATAACCTTAGTTTCTTTGCTTTTGTTAATGATTTTGGAACAAGACAATAATTTAAAAAGGTGTATGCATATGCTTCTTTTATCATTTCATAAAATATCATTCTGCATTTTGCATGTTTTTCAATGACTCCACCGTGTCTATAATTTTTACAATATTCTCATACAACATTTCCGACATTTCTAACATGTTTCTTATGTTTGGATGACCGACATTTCCACCAACACCGGCATTTTAAACCTTGCTCCTTAAGCTGCCTATGTAAGAAATGGCTTTTGCATAATATTGATGAAAATTTTATCTATACTGTAACAAGCTTATATGATACCAAACTCATGCATATAATTTCAACATTACCTACATCATGTGGATCACTCATAATATGAGAACTCAAATGTCTGCATATTAGACTATAGAACAGAAGACATGCAGTTATTATCTGTTACTCCACCTGCTATGAGCTATTGAGTTCCAAATAATGGTTTGCACAACATTACAATGCTTAACATTTTATATAAAAAAAAGACAATTATCCAATGTTGGTCCCAGATATCTGGGGTCTTGGGAGGGGTAGACTGTGTATGTTCCTAAGATTTGGCATTTTTTCAGACTAAGTGGCCACCCTCAGACTCGAAACTATGTTCTTATGTTTGCCAGCCCGAGATTTTACCATTACACCAAGTAATGACCCCTATGCCTAACAATTTAAATATTTACTGTATATAAGGGTACTCTTGTTATATGCAAATATTCTTATTATGAAGTATAAGAATAAGGGCACTCTTGTTATATGCAAATATTTTGGGTTGTCACTTTATTAGTGTTATACCTTTTTTAAATATAAAATCTTCATGTATATCAACTCATCTATAAACAATTCTAGGGAATAAATTGTAATATGTGATTTTTTTTTTCCCAGTTTGTAGGAGTTATTTGTTTTGACCCGTGTATTGTAATGACAACGGTTTATCTATCAATTAAGTAAACAATGAGATTAATTCAGATTTTTGAAGAACATCGAGATTAATTCTAATTGAACAGAAAGCAAGTGAAAGAAAATAGGGAGAGAAGAGAGGAGAATGTGGGAATAAAAAGAAAATAACCACATCTGTTCAGTTGATATTTTTTCTACCTTATCTCTCAGTAATCATGCGGCTGCAGCTGGATATAAATAGATTATTAATAAGTATCTAGTTGCTTCAATTACCCTGTTAAGTAAAAGTTATAAACTAGAGTGTCCTTAATAATTCAAGAGAAATTCCAAACTACGCTGCCACCCATAACTATGTTGATTATATACTCTTTTACATAAAATAGCACGGGATCACTCTAAACGTTCCAACAATTAGTTCTATTTATATTATCTCTTCATGTATATCAACTCATGTAAAAACAATTATATGGAATAAATTCTAAATACGTGAGTGTATCAGTTTGTAAGAGTCAGCTCTTTCGATATTGCCATGTCTCTGTGCCTATGTTTTGTATGTATAGGAAAGGAAAATATGGTAATTTAAGAATTAATTAGGTTTTGTATTCCTATCTGAAGAATAACAGTGATTTAGCTATCAAAGAAGTAAACAGTCCAAATTGGTTATGGCATGAATAGAGGTCCTAAAGTACCAGTACCTGCTTATGAAATTGACTATATCCTATGATTTTGTGGGTTTACATAGTGAATGCAAATTTTCAGTTGATACTCTGGTGTGCATACAGGAACGCCTGCTGCAAGGATGAAGAAAGTTCCAAGTAATATAGTTAAGAAAAGGAGTCGTGAATTGACTTCAATCTTTGAATCCTTCACACCATATCAGGGAATGGAAGGTCAAGTAGAGAAAATATGGATCACTGAAATTGCAACTGATGGAATTCACTTGGTAAGACAATATGCGTGTACCTTTTTCTGGTTGTATTTTATTGCTAAGTGTCAGTAAAGAAACCGTATTTATTCTATAATAGGGGTCCTGGTGAACATCCAAGGAAGTAAAACTGAAAGACTGGGTGGTCAGTCATCATAGGAGATTTTCTACGGTCCTTCTGATTGGAAGAAAGCCAAAAGAGTGAGGGTGGTTTGTATTTAGACTGTTGGCACTAATTCAAGCAGGCATAAGTTTTCCTTGAGGGAGGAATTTGGGTATAGATCTGTGCCACAAAGGAAGGGCATTGGCACAAGGATCTGATAACCTTAAAAGAATGGACCTGGGTAAGTTTAGGTTGTGCATTTCTCCTCATCTTTCCAGCAGTCGATGAACTATAAAACATAGGTTGGAAAGGTGGTGCCAGGAGTGACTGTAGTTCAATCCCTTGTTCATCCACCCTAGGAATAAAATCAGTATGTTGTTCGATTATACCAGATTCCTAGTGTCAAATTCATGACAACCTAAACCATCAATTGTGGTTTAAGTTATGTAATCTGTCCTTTGTTTTTTGTCTTTGCGATATCTATGTTCTTGATGTGCTTTTAAGTTGTTATCTAATCTGTTCTCATGGCATGGCTCAAGGTGGGTCATACCAAGGGATATGTGCAGGTTCTTGTAAATGCTCCTGAAAGCATGCTTGGAACATCAACCAACGTAAAGATAACATCCATTGGGAGGTGGTCAGTGTTTGGTGAAGTGATTGACACTCTTGACCAAATACCAGACACTACATTCAGCGGAATAAAATCCACTGTGGATAAATTTCATCTTTGCTCTGATCTGTACGAGACTTGTGCATGCTCAGGACAGCCAGAGCCATGTGCTTGTGCAGAGCAAAACTGCAAGGAGCAAAATGTTGTGAGAAAAAGCACCAACACAAGGGCTGACAAGTCACTGGAAGAACAAAAGAGTAGGAACCCAATTGGGTGGTTATGTAGGAGGCGAAAGGTTCAGAGGCCAGAATGCATGGTAAATGGACATGCTGTGAAACCTATCGAGAAACAAGTGATGAGGAAAAGATTGGGTGAGCTGGGTGTTATTGATTGGGCTCTACTATTTGGGATACTTGTGAGCTTTTTTACAATTTTAGCCTTGCTTTTAGATCTGACTTTTAGGATGCAGTCGTCCAAATGAAAGAGAATAGTGTATCGTTCACATCCATAAGTTCTTTTAGTGATTAAGCTGCAAATTTTGACCCGTGTATTGTAATGCCATATATTATTTTTTTAAGGAAATGCATAAATTTTGCTTTCATTAGTAAGTGATTTTAGGCATCGATGTTCCTATTTAATTAAAAGCCATGGATTTATCCTATACTTTGGGGGTGGTGACACTCAGGTCGTCAACTTTGAGTGGTTATACCGAACTGTCTATTTGAAAATCCTTTTGTGCAGTCCTGATATTGAATTTGTTGAACTGGTTTGGGAGAATGTTAGATTCTGATGCAAGGTCAGTCTAGTAGAACTCGAAAAAGCCCCTTGTGAAAAGGTCTCACAAAATATATGGAGTTATGGGATTTCTAATGTTTCAAGGCGCACATGCTGCAGGTAACTGAAGGAATGAATACTAATACCCACTTAACGTTTCCCTTCGTTTTCCTTATTTGTTGTGACTTGTGAGAACCCAAAGTCTTTCACTTCTAATTTATGACAGAAGAACTTAGACTGGATTCCTTACTGTTCCATTTTATCTCCAGTTGGTAGGTTGGAACTCAGCTGCTCAATAGGCTGTCTAGTCTAATGTCTGGCTTCAGTCCTAAAGGCGTTGCTCCCAATTCATAAGTTGCAGGCATGCAGCCTTTCATCTCCTTGGTAGCTGACAAGGTTCTAGAGATTCTGGAGTAAAGAGCCACAAAGAATGGTTTCATGCGTGGGGAAGAATATATAAAATATGCGTGTATATGTACAGGAAAAGAGATTCTTTGGTGGGTGGGGGAGTTTATTAAGGCCTATTTGTTTGTTCCGTTGTCTGGTGCTGGTGCTAGTTGGGATTCACATTCTTTCTTACACTTGAGTAGATAATGGTGGGTACAGGCGTACAGCCAATGTTTGATACATAACTAATAAATAACATGGTCTGGACAAAATAGTCTCACACTCTCAAAGAAGCATGTCTGCTTTGGCAGGCAATCTTTTGAAGAAATTGAATGGTACTGAAGGCATCCTGTTCCTGAACCTGGGATGCCGTAAGAGATAAAGCCCCACCAGCACTGCTACCACCTGAAACGGTGTCACATACAGAAACACGGCCAGCATCAAAGAGAAGAAGATGAAAATAGCAGTGGCCCTTGGATCACGCCAACTTAGTATGCCTTGAATCCTTTCCCCCTGTGTTGCCAGGTCCCCAGCCACCGTCTGCACCTTTCCTGCCACGCTACGCAACCTATCATACCTCATCCTCACAATGTCCGGTGGCCGTGAAGTTGGGAAGGTGTCAAATTCTTCGTCTAGCTCATCCGGATGGGCCATGTCTGCCTGTGACAACTTTGTGTCCATGTAAGGTGGGTGCCTTGGCCTAAACCTGTAGTTCCATATACCAATCACAAAGAGGTAGAGAAACACCGTGGGTAGGATCAGTTCTGGGTAGCAAACCAGTATGAAGAAGAGCACATGCACCAGGCAGGACGTCACTGGGTTCCTCCAGTTGCAGATATCATCAAACCATCTGAACACAGCCGTGATTATAGTGAGAAGCGACATTATGCGGTGGAAGTTGGCCTTGCTTCTCCTGAGGCTCCACATGTGGGAATCCACATCAAGCATGTATTCAACAACCTCCCTCCGCAGCGGTGGCTCGGCGCGAGCAAGTCTAGACGCCACTATCTGCATTGCCTGGAAGCGAAGCATGTCTACATGCCGGACTGGAATTGGCTGGACGTAGTGCATCTTGGGAAGCAATGGCTTGGAATAGAGGGTGATCATGTTCACCCAGGCTGTGCATGTGAAGCGCACTGCTAATTGGAGCTCTCCCGTCTTCTTCAGACCACTGGTCTGGAGGGCCAGCAATGGGTAGAAATGGGTGTATATGCGATCAGTCTCCAATGTCGATAGCCGGATTCTTACCTTTCCGATTCTCTGGTCCTTGGCGTCACTGCCTCCATTAATTTGACAGTTATCAAAAACGCCAATGGTGATTACAGTGCAGGGGTCGTGTACCTCCCAAGTGTACTGCTCATTCCATCGAGGCGCCAGACTGTTGAGTTGGGTTCGTGTTCGAATCCACTTATTCCCATACTTGGCAACGCAGTATGCATCGGTTGTTCTGCCGCTTTTGGTCTTCATGGGTAGCAGATTTCTGGCACTCAGAATTCCCAGCTCTAGAATTCCAATACTGGGTTTCCTGAGGTGCTTGGAAGATGGCTGCAGATCACTGCTGTAATGTGTGGACTCATCGAGGACATGGTATCCTGTATCTAAACAGAGTCGGATATGAATCTTGCTAGAGAATTTGACCTCTTTCTTCTTCTCACCCTCTGCAGCAGCTTCTTCACTTGATGATGGTTTCTCAAGGTTGAACCAGCGAGGGTTGGGGAACTTTTGGGGATCAAGTCGTGGTGGGGCAACTGAAACGGGCAGTGCCATCCTTCCCAGGATTTCATCCTTACCAGGCCCGACTCTGTCCTCGACGGTGATGACTAAGAGCTCATCCAATGGCTCGGATGCCACAAACATGAGCTCTTCATTCCAGATTGGATTGACAGAACGCATTTGGGAAGTACGACTCATCCTGAGCTGGTTCCCCAGTTGTACCTTGACGTACGTGTCAGGAGCTCGGCCTTTGTCGGAGGGGACAAGGTCCTGAGCTTCAAGAACAAGCAGTCGGAGATAGAAGAGTTTGGGAGAGAAGTAGACCTGTGATCGAGTGTTGGCAAGCTTCTCAGGATTAATGGAGTGAGCATCAGAGTGCCACGCCTCGGAAAAGCACTCGTCGGCTTGGGTGCCCACCCACACTGCCAGCATGATCTCCCCCTTCACCTTCTCGCCTTTCTTGTCCTCCAATCTGTACCACTGCGGTGCCAATGGGCTGTCCGGCGGGACTCGCAGCGGAACCTCTGTAAGATCGAAGGCGACTCGACCCACAAAGTCATCCTTGCCTATGTCCTTGTCCTTCACCACAATCTCCAGCATGTTTGCCTGAAATTTGTCCTTGGAGAAAGCAAAGATTTGCCTCCATACCGGATTCTGGTTCTTCTCGAAGTGTTTTGTGGACCCTTTGTAGTTGCCCAGCTTCACTTCCACGTACGGGTCGAGGCTCCCTGTTACGTCCATGGCTGGAAGGTCCTTTGCTTTGACGACATTTACATACAAGTAATGCATCTGCTCGACGAGATCGTAGGTGCTTGCAGTCTTGTCGCCACCCCTGTACCCCATACGGGCTGCCACCGACGGGCTTGTCTCCACCAGCCCGAATTCTGGATGTTGTCTCAGGACCTGCATATTCATGGCGGTAGGTGGACCGGCACGGGCATAAGCACTGCTCATTTCTACTGTGACCGGCTTGTCCTTGGGTGGTTGGGACTCAAACGCAAAGCCAGAGAACAATGGCGTCGGACCAGGCATTGGAGCAGGAGCAGGACCGGGAGGGGGAGCACCGCCAGTTGCAGTCCCAATTGAGTAAAAAGTTCTGACTTCCTTTTCCTTCTTTTTCTTCTTCTTTTCATTGCCCTTGCTGTCTTCTTCGAGCTTGTTTGTGTTGAGTTCCTGCAGAGGAGGAGGCTCCACAACACCGGCGGCATTGGATTGTGGAGGTGCAGAGTATGGTGAGTCATGAGCAGCATAGAGTTTGAGAGCGATGTCACCGCGTATATTGGAGAAGATGCCTCTTTTGTCAAGAGGGTAGCGTTGGATGGTGGCTTCAGACTCGGTGTAAGGTACAGAGACGCCGGAAATCCTTACTCGGCCGAGGAAATTCTTGTGATGACCACCACCTTTCCGGTCGTTGTATACGATGACATCAATGATCTTGTTGGGAAGATCATTTGGGTCTGATACATTGAAGACAAGCTTCTCATTCCAGGCCGGACTGAGGTCTTTGGTCTTGGTCTGAGTGCGGTGGCGCTGATCATCAAAGTCTACTTCAACGAAGGGACTGGCCGATCCTTGCCCATCTTTGGGCATGAGGTCGCTGGCGTTCAGAACCTCCACAATCAGCTTTGTCATGGCGATGATTCAGAAGAGATGGGCAGAGGTTCAGGATTAGAATTCGGCCTCAAAGCAGAGATTGAAGTGGAAAGTAGGAATATACAAAGAGAAGAATAGTAAGACTAGGGGAAGGTGGGGGAGGAAAAGGAGATAGGAAGAAGAGTAGGCGGTGGGTGGTGGATGGTTTTTGAGTAAGAAGACAGAATTGCTAGAGTGAGGAGAGAGAGAGAAAGAAGGTTTAGTGAGAGTGAGGTGTCGTTTGGTGGAGGGAGGCTGGGCCCATGCGTCTACATCTCTGATTGAACAAGAGATTCTGGTAACTCAGTGAGAGAGAGAGAGGTGTAAACTGTAGATTACCTTTTGATGGAGAGAGAGAGAGAGCAAAGGCTTTGTTTGTTTATTTATTTTGATTGAGAAGAAATCATCTTCTCCTTGAAACCAATGAATGAACGATTTTAACAGAATTCGGCCTTTTTGACAGAATTCTTCCTTCACAGGGATGTTAAGCTGACCCACAATTAATAGCAGCAGGTGGGGAGTCAACTTTTGAGGCTAAAATAAAAAGTTCAAGTACTGTTTTCTCCTCTTACTCTGACACAATTCACTCAGCCGACACATGGTATTCGGTTGTCCGGAATGAACTTCGAACCCGATCCGATTGAGTGACCCGGATTCAATGTTCCGCTCTAGTGGGTGTTTATTCGGATTATACATTTGAATGATTCAATTTATTAATAACTAATAGGGGTTTGGAATGGGAATTGAAATGGGCTATCCTGATTTCAACTGTTTGGTTGGGTGGAATAGGAATTTCATTCTCATTCTTGCTGGAATGACATTCCCCTATTGAGGGAATGGCCATTTCCTATTCCTCCATTGGAAATGAAATTCTATTCCTGCTGATTTTAATTTCCATTTTCATTCCTGTCTGAACCAAACAGTTTATGGGAATGGACCATTCCAATTCCGATTCTGAAAGATTTTGATTCCGATTCCGATTCCGATTCTGACTACGAACCAAATGGACCCTAAGTTACTTGGCACCTGGGATTATATGCTGAAGATATATGATATTTTGATCATTTTTAGTTTAATTTATTAATGGTATTTAACATTGAAATTTCTCTAATGTATAAGTTTCGGATTCATATTAATATATCCGATTTCAGTCTAAGTATATCCTCTTCGATCATCTATTTGCATCACTATGGATATTATTTTATAAGGTTATGTTTTGTTTGACATAAAATAAGAAAGAAACCACATTTTAAAAGAATTGATTTATCGATGAGAGATATCAAACTTGAAAAAAAAAATGTTGTATACTTAGAGTAAGCAATGTTTTCAAATTGATTCAGACGGTTGGATCATTCGATTCGGGAACTGTCCAGGCAATCAATTCTATTTTACCCCAAATTATTGATATGTTCAAAGGTTTTTGACCATTTTTTATTTTTTTTTAATTTTTTTGCTAGAATAGATCATTCGTTTGAACTGGATGATTGAACTGTAACTTAAAAACCGGTGAATAAAAAGGTTTCTATTTCGGGTTATTTTTTAAAACATTGAGAGTAAGTGCTGTTTTTTTTTTCACAATTTTTAGTATAAGTGGTTTTGATGTTAGTAACATGGCAATATTAAAACATAGGGGAGATTTCTCTCTCTTCTTTTGCCATCCATTTCTCTCTTTTTTTTTTGTTTGATTGCATTTGCACTTATATATGGGGAATTTAAAAAATTGTTTTATGAGGGGATATGGACAAAATAATCTACTTTTATAAAGTTGATCCATTTACTAATGGCTTTTTGTTTTTGTTTTGGTAATGGGTTGATTCATGAGGGTAATTTTCAATCACATTCATAGAGCATTCAAGGTCATAATTTAGACAATAACCGAGTGATCTTAACCATCCATCCAACAAATTAAATGATTGAGTTGAAATTCTGAATGTATGGCTCTGATGTGATAGCAATTAGGCGATGGATTGATGCGATAAACTAACTTCAGACATTTAATGGAAGATCTCTATCGTTGAATATATAGAGAAAGGTGGGCCCCGCAACATGGAAGTATTGGTGTTGTATTGTCAAAGGCCTTTCTTGGAGTTGGGTATTTGGGTAATTCGAGGATTGGTCCCCAAAATGAGAGAATGAGAGAATGAGAGAATGAGAGATGGAATATGTGTGGGGTAGAGGATGGTGCGTGACAGAGCACTGAGAGAAGGCTGTGTGGTTTTGGCTTGATTGGGCTTGACGCTCAGGTGGAGGAGCAACTGAGGATATATACACACCACACTTACCAAATGCTTTTGAGAATTGCTGAACAGATAATAATAAAAATGATAAAAACAGAAAAAATAAAGAATAAAGTAATAAACAAATAATGGATAACTGGTATTTGATAAAAGTAGGCTATGTTTGGTTTGATATAAAATAACATAAAACAGAAAATTGTGGGAAAGCTTTTAATAAATTTCATAATTTTTTTTCCTTCTTTTTCTTAAGGTTTCGTTTGCTTATTTGGGTAGGTACATTTATCCATGTTCTTTTATTTTTTAGGTAAATAGAAAAATAACCATTTTAACCATAAAAAATCTATTATTAAAAGAGAATTTTATCCCATTTAAGTGTTGGCAATTTTTTCTTCTAAATAGGAAAGTTAACTGTCCAATTGAGAGATTGGTATCACTTACTTGGGTATGTGAGATTCAAGGAAAATAAATTTTCTCTGAACCCCACATGAATCTGAAAAAGAAATATTTTCCCCTCTCAAAATCTAAAAATCAAATGAGCCCTAAGGCTATGTTTGATTTGAAGGAAAATGTAAGGAAAGGAAGGGAAAGACAGAAAAATCTATACAATGCTTGTAAAAGTTTCTCAACCTTTTCCTGCATTTTTCATCAAACCAAACATAACCTAAGAGTTAAAAGCATAAAATTCTTTGCTTCTCTCTTATTTTATATCAAACCAAACATGCCCCTTATGCTTTTGAGTTACTTCTTAAAATCAAGTGTTTAAATCTAAAAATCTTAGGATTCTCTTAAACTTACACCGAATACATCTCTATCAAACATTCTCCGGTAAAGACAAACATATTATGAAAATTTACCGCATACCCATAATTATTTCCTTAACTTACAGAGGAAGGAGGCCAAAGTTTGAAACTTATTTAATGTGAGAAACAAATAAGGTGATGATATGTTTGAAATGAGTGAAGAACATAAAAAAACTAGGGAAAAGAAATGAACAATGGGTACTTTTATTATGTAAAAAATAATTAATAAGGTCGATTGGTTGGTCAGCGTGATTTCCTTTTTGTTCAATAAACAAGTGTTAATTGTGCATGAGAACCATTTCTGTCATGATCACTAATAGTGACCCAATAAAAGTATCAAAAGTCAGAATAAATTTAAGAGAATCCCAAAAAAGTGAAGTGAGTCGGCTGGAAACAAAACCTTTTAGGGGATATTCAACAAGAATGTCGGTTTTGCTTTTAAAAATGAAAACAACTGTAGACAAAACAATGCAATTTTACTGCTGTAACAGTTCTTTTAAACAAAACCAATTATCTTGTAGAATACCCCTTAAACAAAATCAGTTATGTTCTCTACTTTTCCCTTTTTTTTTCTACTTTTTCTTTTAGACCAAACACAGCTTTAATGATTTTGTTATGGATCAAACAGTTTGTCCATTTGAACTGTTTTTATATCAAAATAAACTTGAGAGAATGGATAAAATAATTTGTAACATAGATTGGTATTTGTATTTGAGAAAGCTTTGAACAAGTGAACCATTCTAAGAACGGCAGTCCAAAAACCATTTTACTAGGCATTTGACACAGTATTTTACAAGTGTTCCTTTTCTGCTGCTATGTCATGCATGCCACATCAGCAATTAAATGGAATCGGGAAAAAACAGTATTTGGCAAAAAAAAAAGAAGAAACAAAGCTTTTGCAATGATTCTCACAGAAATGTCAAAATTTTGTTTCATGAATTGCGTTGGTGATCCTGAATCGCCCTGGTGACATGGCACATTGAAATTTTAAAAAGCTATCTATTTTTTGAGATGTCACATACTTGTCATTATAAATGTATAATAATATTAAGCCAAATCACTTTAAACACCTAGTCAAAAAAAAAAAAAAAAACAGATGAAACAAATCACTTGTTAATCAGGGACTACTTGTGAAACAGAATGCTTGTGAAACGCTTCGATGCCAAATATCACCATGATTATTGGTTTATGATTCTGATGGTCCAACTGTCTGTTTTGGTTCAAGTCTGACAACACTGCCCAAGGTTTGTACAGGTTTCCCTACAGACCTACTTTTCCCTTCCTTTCCAACCTTTTTCTTCAAATTAAGCAAACACAACCGTAGTGTTCATGTTTTCAAAGGCAAAATAATTTTGTAAAACAATATTTTTGGTAACAGCTGAATTGGCTGAGTGGACAAGCGGTTGAATCTGGATCAGCTAGAAACAAGGCTAGTGTTAAATAAGTCGTTAAGAAATTCATGAACTGCTTAATGGCTGAAATTGAAATTGGATTGTTTATTATCCTTGAATATTTTATTAATTAATTACTTTCGTTTAATAAAGAAAAAATCTATAATGCTGAAAAGACATGATACCAGAAGAGCTTAGACTTTTTGGTACCATAATTGAACCCTTCAATAAAAACAGAGCAATAGATGGTTCAATTCAGCCATTTTAAGCCGTTATCAAACGGCTGAAAGCATAATTCAACCCCTTCTTCACCGACCAAATTAAACCAAAGGTAGTTGGATCTACCAAACTGTCTTACACTTTGTTTGTTTGCAATGCAATCTCATTTGCACTAATACAATCTTAAGGGATTATAAATAAAAAAATGTAATTTACTTTTGTTTTGGTTTTTGCTTGATTTTACTTTAAGTTTTAATGTACTTCATTTACAATACTATCAATCAAAACTAAAGAAAATTTAGAACAAAAATAAATCAGAATTTGCATGAATTGATTTGCACTATCATGTTTCTCTGTAAATGCAAATGAAATTGCATTGCAAATAAACTAGGCCTTATGCTCTTCATTGGTTAGAAATCCTTATCTCAGGGAACATCAAAAAACATCCTGGCCAAGTAAAATAAACTCTTTTTCTTGAAGCCCACAAATGTCTCTGTCTTAGGGGTGGATTCTAGCCAAGCTGAATAGATCTATTTGAGCTTGGCTCATCAAGGTAGTACAAGGCTCGAGTTCGGTTGGTCCATTTTGACAAAAAAATAAAACAATTTTAAAAAAATAAAAAAAACAGTCAAAATCATTCAAATGATTCGAACGATTAACCGGCTGATCAGCGGTTTATTGACTAAAATCAATGATTAACCCAAATGACTCCACCATACTCCACTATATATATATGTGTGTAACTCCATGATTAAGCTTCATACATATGAATCTAACATGTTAGATTGATGTGGTGTTTTATGTCTTGACTTAAATGTCTTGACTTTGTTTGAGTTCAAGGAAAGTTCCACAAATTTGAATAAAATAAAAAGTTCTACTACATGGTAACGTACTAACATATAGAGTTGATGGAATCAAGAAAGCCAAATATATGATCGATACCGAATTTTTTTTGTCTGATAGACGGTTTGGATGGGTCATATGGTATAAGCAAACGTTCTATGGTGTTAGGATAGGTATTGATCAGAACCAAAATAATTCATATTAGGTGATTTTCCCTTTCTCTTTCTTTTTTTTATTTTTTTATTTTAAGTTCTCAAAATTTATTACCAACAGATATATTTCTATATAATCAGTTACAAGTTGAATGGGGTAGAAGACTTAGGCTGCGTTTGGAACGTCATCAGTGTAAAAATACACTGATGACGTTTTATACTGAACCTTAAATATATTTGACCGTTGTATTTTAAAATTGATGTAAAAAGTGATTTAGGTTTTTCATCGATAAACTCGATGTAGTTTTTACATCGATTATCGATATAAAACTTTAAATGTGATGAGGTTTTACATCTATCATCGACGTAAAACTACATTCCATCCAAAACCACACAAAACTGAACCGGAGTATAGTTTTACATCAGTAATGATTACACTTGTTTACCAAACATGTACAAAAGTGAACCGATATAAATTTTACATCGGTTCTTGATTTACATCGCATCCAAATACAACCTTAGGGGCGGATTAAAAAGGAAGTAGGTGAAAGTAATAAAAATGATTTAGTGGGTGCTCAATAACATGATCGGTAATGTTTTTGCTGATGTGGCAATTATTTTGTTTTGAAAAATAAAATCAATCATGTTGTATAATACCCTCTTAAGTCACTATAATTTAATGATGGATACGATACTGAACAAACCAATAGAATGGCAAAGCAGGATTCATGGACCCCATATGGTTGGCGTAAAGCTTGGATGATGATGAGGATATGATTTTGGAGACCGAATCAGCCCCCACAACATCCCACAGCACATCCCCACCGTGTACTGGGAATATTTCTCGATGATAATATCATCATTCTTGGTATTATCATCGAGCGATATTCCCAGTACACGGCGGGGATGTGCTATGAGATGTTGTGGGGGCAGTCTTGTGGGGGGCTGACTTGAACTCATATTTTTGATGAGGGGTAAAGTGACCTTCCAATTATGAGTTGCCATGTGGTGGCCAAAATCGTTGTTGGATTCCTCAGTGTCACACATAGCACGACCTTGGAAGAATGCTCCTCGACAGATCGATTTATGCCACTAGACAACACTGACCTCGGTTCATCTTAAATTAGTGGATGAGACCTAGGTGATCCACAACAACCCCAACCTACCAATTTGACATGGGCAATTGATGACCTGATGAACTATCCGACCTTGGGGGTACCAATGTACGTGGCATGCCTCCCCTTATCCGTTCGCATCACATGGCATCCCCAAAATGCACAATGACATGTCACACACTTGGCAACAGTGAGACTGATTCTGATGAAGGGGAATTTCGCCCGACCTCGTAACAAGGAGACATGTGGACATAACTCGGCATAAGCAACAACTCAACATGATCAGATCGGCACGTGGGCGTGACTTGACACAAGTGGCAGCTCAGCATGATCAGTTCGCTACAAAGTGACCTCGGGTATCTTGATACCCCGAACTAAGATCGTCTCAGTACCAGATCGCGACCGGGATAACGATATCAAGTCCGCTATAGATCGAACCCGGACAGAACGACCACATCGGTCAAAGACTACCTCGGGACGAGTATACCTCGGCGCAAGATCATACCAGGACCACCTCGGTCCAAGGGCACTTTGGCATTCGTATCAGGTCAGACCTAAAGAGCACGAGCTCAAGAAGCTCGCCACCAGGCAGCCCGATACCTTACAGGCAGCTCGCCTCCCGTTCAGGCCGACCACCGCATCGAAATCCCGAGGATCTCACCACTGTGTTCCGCATCTTACGGGATCGTACCTCGCAACGGCTATATTAGCTCACCCACTCCCCTATTCAAACAAGAGAGGGCAATCTTGCCAGTTGGTGGTATTTTACCCAACTAACATGCAAGCGGATCCCATCACAGCGAGGATCCAGGAACCGCTCCACCAACCCACGGGGACTCCAGTATATAAAGACTTCACCCCCCAAGGGCGAAGGTATGTTCTTTGATGTGTGTAATCTTTGCTCCCTAGCCCTCAAACCCTCTGATATCATTTTCAAGCTCTCTACTACTACTGAGTGCTAACTTAGCCATCGGAGTGTCCCCGCCGAGTAAGCCACCCTGGGATCTCTGACTCCTCTATTGCAGGTTACCCAGTTCTCGTCGTTGCTGGTAGCCAGATCATCTTCAGCAGGGAGCAGCCAGATTATGCCACATCATTTGGCGCCGTCTGTGGGATATCGTTACTAAAAGCCTTTTACCTCTATTTCAAAAACCTCAAGCTCAAGATCAAATCCATGGCTTCCTCTAGCAATGCTGGACAACACAACGAAGCAAACATCTCCCGGGGGCAACCTCAGTTCCCGTTTGTTTGCATAGGTCAGTTCACCATACCGCTCCCCACGGGTGGGAGTCCAGCACTGACTGTGCCTCAACCAACTGAGCCTGTGAACGCCCCACTTCCCCCTGTAGTGGGTGCGACCTCCGTTGAAACCTTTGTAGTTCCCCCTAGAGTCGGACAGAACCAACTAAGCGACCTGGTATATTGTGTGCGGGCTGCTATTCAAGTCCAAATGCAGCAGGTCCAGCAGTTCCAGTAGTACCAAAAGTACCAATAGCAAGTTCTGCACCACATGTACCAGCAGCAGTTCCCACTGCTGCAACAGAACCACCAACCAACTCCACCTCAGTGTCCGATCACCCCAAGCAAGCCTCGCTGCCAAAACATTTGTCCTTGCCGGGGAGAGACGTCGCAGGTCTCGTCTCGTGGTAGGAGGGAAAGACAACTTGTTCCTCTCATCTCCCAGCACGTAAGCAGGTCGAGAGATACTCGACCCACCAGAACCAGTCCACCTCTGTTCTCGCAACCTGAAAGCACTCTTGCTAGAAACCGGTTCGAGGTCCTTGCCAAGGATTCCAGACAAGGCATTTCGGTCCATAGTAGCTGGCAGTCTGAATCACTTCCGACCAAGGCACCATCTGACAGTGTGGAGGTCAGCAGCACTGCTGCGGAGCCAGTCCAGCAGCAGCAAAGGAGACGTGCTAGGGCACCTTGCGCAGTAAATCCAAGCCAGATCGCGGGACTTGGACAACCTGAGCAGCCTAAGGTAAGGTGGAGGTAAGGTCGAGAATTACAAAAATCGCTCCCCTCCTCTCTGTACCCTCTTCACTATCCCCTGAGCTCCTGGCCTCCCCGATGCTGATGAACTTCAGGGTCCCCCCTGGATCAGTATGACGGGTCTTTCAACCCAAATGATCACGTAGACTCTTTCTAGTGCCAGATGCACCTCGCTGGGGTTGATGAAGCTTGCATGTGCGTTGCTTTCTCCACGACCTTCAAAGGGGTAGCTCGCACTTGGTACAGAAACCTCGCGCTGGGGACTGTTAAAAGTTGGGTGTAGCTTGTACAGTTGTTCGCCTCACACTTCATCACCAATAAGAAGTGCCCAAGGTCACAAGGAAGCCTTCTCAATATAGTCCAAAGGGAAGGAGAGTTGATTCGAAGCTACATTAAACGCTTCAACGACACTCGTTTACTAATCTCGGACTTAAACCTTGTTGTGAGGCTCACGACAGCAAAGAAGGGGATCACCCACAGGGAATTCATGTTAGACAGTTGTGTTCCCTTAGATCCAATTAGAATGATGTACATTATGAATTTATTGTAAATGAATAAAGTACATATTTGATGCATGTTCCTGTGGTGTGTTTTTGTGTAATACCCTTAAACTGGACACTTATGAGACTCGTGTTAGTTTAGAATGTTCACAGCCATTGGATAAGTCTGGGGAGATTTATCCTGCCAAGGGACACTGGTATGCTGCCACATGTTGGGGTGGCCTGTCTCGGCCACCAGGGTGAGACCCAAGGCACATGCAGTGTAGGATTAATTGAATCTTGAACCGGACCAGATTTCCAGTATTGCCCTGGACCTTGGAGATTGATGGGCAAAACTGGAAAGTTACAGTTACACCTGACCCTTAGACTCGATTATGATACTGCACTAGATGTCAGATTGGGCTATCTTTGATATGCCAATCAGTGAGATCCTTAGCGGGGGTCAAAACCTGGGTATGTTGGGACAGTCCGAGAATTCATCAGAGTGGGTGATCATAGTGACAGGATCAGCCCCTTTGTCGGACACAGGTAATGATTGGGATGCACTTTCTCTGATGGAAACCAAGACTGCCGGTAGCTGATTTCAATTGTTGAGATTTGTTTTGCAAAATATATTTTATATAAGATATAAAAGTATATATATTATGGTTTCCAAACGTTTGCAAAATGTTTTAATTCCCGGGATCTATGTGAGTAGAGAATGCAACACTGTTCCTTACAGCCGATGGAGAGGTCCTCTCTTGTCGGACAGTGTTTGATTATTATGGGCTGAGAGTTTAAGTGTAAGACCATTGAGGGTAATGCCTGATAGGCTAATCTTGCATCTGCCCATAGTCCCTAGGTGTTACAAGGTGGCTTGGCCCAGGGACCACTTAGGGTAAGTGTTGGGCCCATAAAGAGCCCATGTGATGGGTTTCAGGGGGTGCGTTGTCCATAATAGTGTATTCGTCCAGGCCTTGTAACAAAGGCTGGGCTGAACCCATGTGGCTGATGTGTAGATTAATGTTTGGGTCCCACGCCATACAAGGAAGCCCAACTGGGCAGTAGTTTGGAAGGCTAAGTGAGCACATAACCTTATTGAGCCTAAAGCCCATTTCGAACGGGGCTGATTTGATCAGTTAAATAAGGGGCGAATTCTGAGATTAGATTAGCAGATAGGATTGGGTCATAACCCTATCCACTCAGAGAGTCCATATCTGAATGTGATTCAGATCTGGAAACCTCCTAAGAGGATTAGGAGGAGGCTAATCCAATCTATAGATAAGATAAGGGTTTACCCTTATCACTTAGAGGGAATTCTGATCCAAATATGATTTGGATTAGCAATTCCTAATGGGATTAGGAGCTGATTCCTTTAAGCTTATAGAAGGAGGAGGGGGCGGCAGCCTTTAGAAGACACATATTCACATCTTCTTCAGAGCTGAAATCATAGAAGAAAGAATCTAGCAATCCTGCAAAATTCTTTTTTGCCGCCTCCTTCCTATCGCCGCCTCACCTGCCAATTCGATCTCCAGTTCAGTGGGAGAAATCAAGATTGGATCTTGATATTAGTTTCTTGTGAAGGGACTGATAGGAAGCTGTGCTCACGTGCCGTCCTGTTGATTCTTGCGAAGGATCAGGTTCTTGGGAAGAACACTATTGACTCTGCTCCATCCTGTACTGCGCGATCTTTAGTGGAAACAGTTTTTGGTTCCTTCCTTGGGCATGAACACCTCCATTGGGAGATACTGTTTCTCCATATCAGGTATATCCCTCTCCTACTGTTTCTGTTCAGATTTGGTTCGGTTCTTGGTTCAAGATTGATCTTTGAAAATATGATTTTTCTGAAATAGGGAATTCGATTCCCAATAGGATGGAGAGAAATTTTTTTGAAATTTGCCCATTCTATTCCACAAGATTCAGGCCTCCATACGATGGATATCTCATCCCTTCAATGGTTTTAGAGCCAGGTTGAAGTCTTGAACTGAATTGGATCAAATCTGAACCTGCGCAAATGGGCAAAAGGCGTTCTACCCGATTTGCGCAGATATAGGGTTTCGTTGGAAAATTTGTTTCCTGTTAATGGGCGATTAATCTGAAATTAAATTTTATAAATCTGATTATTATTTAGAATTGTTCTTTATAATTTTCTTGATCTATGGGTTGTTCGTACACATGGAGATCGAAATCTTGAATGGCACAGGGAACCTGCGATTTTGCAGTTTCTTGATTATTTTATTACATTTGGTTTGTAAAATATTTTTTTTTCATTTTTTAGATTGAATGTATAGGCATTTGATATGATGTAATATTAATAGAAATTAGGTTTTCTATTTATTTTATTTTGGATCGAAGATGGCGGCACAAGGAAGGAGATTTCATAGATGGGAAAATCGCTATCTGTGATTTGCAGTTTATGAAAATGCAAACTGTGATCTAACCTCTGTTTTGCAGGATGGAATGTGCGAATAGCCCTATCTGACTGATTCTTGATTTTCTTTTATCAGTGTTTAATTTCAAATTAATTTCTTGAATTAAATCTTTAATTAAAGATCAAGGCTGAATGTCAGCCCTAATTCTCCCACTAATGAGCCTGAGGATTGATAATTAATTGAATATTTAATTCTGCCCAACCTGTAAAGGCCTAGTTTTAACTTGTTAAAACTGCTAAAACCCCACTTTGTAGATAAAGCTATATGGACCGAATTGATCAACCCTAATTTCGGCCCATATACCTAGATATTATTAATGGTTAATATTATGGGCTTTAAAATGGCCTTACAGATATTAATTGATTGGATCAGTTCTTCCTTGCATGTGATGTATGGATGTGTGATGTGCTACGTTCATTGGCCATAAGTAATTGACCCATGTAGATACGATAGTGACTCTTGCGCACATCATGGCTGAATGCACATCATTGCCATGGTGTCCATGTTGGTTATTGGATGACCTCCCTCAGTGGTGGGCCCCACACCTCCTGAAGAGGATACGTGCGAAAGCCTAGCCGATTGACTCCTGAGGCACAAAAACCAATTTAGGGCATTTTTTATGTTCGCGATAGCTAATTTTTGCATCCCACGCGTGCTCGCCACTCAACCTTTTAGACGATCCCGACCAGACAAATTAGACCAGTATGAATTTGTGATTTGATAGAACCACTCTCGGAACGTATTGCCTACGAGCAACCTACTTCTTTCACCCAAGCCATTCACCTTAATCTCAGAAGTGGAGGGCAATTGCTGAGGGGTAAAGTAACCTTGCAATTATGTGCTGCCACGTGGTGGCAAAAATCGTCTCTTGACACCTTGGTGTCACATGTGGCAAGACCTCAGAAGAATGCTCCTCGGTGGATCGGCTTATGCCACCAGGCAACACTGACATCAATTCATGGTAGATTAGCAGATGAGACCTAGGCAGTAGACAACAACCCCGACCTGCCAATTCGACCTGGGCAACCGATGACTTGATGAGCTACCCAACCTTGGGGGCACCAACCTATGTGGCTTGTCTTCCTTATCCATTCGCATCACTTGGCATCCCTGAAATGCATAGTGACATGTCGCACACCTGGCAATAGTGAGATTGGTTTCTCCTGCTTCTTGGGGAATTGGATAAGGGTCAACATGATGGCTGCGTGGGAATACCCCTCCCCCCCACCACCCACCAACCTTGGGGACACCAACCTATGTGGCTTGTCTTCCCTTATCTGTTCTTATCACTTGACATCCCTGAAATGCATAGTGACATGTCGCACACCTGGCAATAGTGAGATTGGTTTCTCTTGCTTCTTGGGGAATTGGATAAGGGTCAACGTGATGGTTGCGTGGGAGTACCCCCCAAGTATTGGGTGGTTAAATACCGTTACCTCTAAATACGTTGGACACACTTTGACTGTACTCCGTAATCTAGTTAAGGACGACTTTTTGCTTTCTAACGGTACGCTCACACTTTTGCTCTCATACTCTCACTCTTTGCTTTGAATCTCTTCCTTCTCTCTCTCTCTCGCCATAAACAGCTCGGTACTAACTTGACCATTGGTGATCCCTTTTCTGGGTCATTCCCTCGAGCTCTTTGACGTGTTCTTGCTTTGTAGAACTGGCCTGCCGATCTCATCAGATTCGTCCGAGCTGTAGGAGGGACTCAGCATAGTTTGTGCTTCATTAGTTTTTATATTAAACATATGGCTGAGAATTGAATGAGAAGAAATGTAATAGTCCAAATTACATAGGATCTGCTTGGGAAGAGTTTAAATAGAGTAAAAATGCAAATATGTAGAGTATATTCTAGTCCATGCAAATGCAAAGTTGGCTTAGTTATACATTGATAAACTTACTTTCTTGCCAAATGATTTTTAGTTGTGAGATGAAACATGAATCCCGAGACTGCAATATACCTTTTTAACATTGATCAACTTTGAGTGCAAAAGTTTGTATCCATTTTTTGATGCAAATGCTGCTCTCATTTTGAATGCAAACATTGTCAAGACATGGATGCATTCTTGTTAAACACTATATTTTCCCAAATGGAGCCATAATAGTAATTAAATGAGAATCAATGTAGTAGTTCAAATTACATTTTGTGCCTTGTTAGAGAGAAACCAAATTCAAAATAAAGCAAGGATATTCTAGTTACAATAGGATTCAATGAATGTTAATGGAAATTAATACCTTAAATATAAGACTTAATGAGAAGAATTTGAATGAGGAGAAAAGTGATTGTTCAAATTACATTTCTGTCACAACCCTAAAAAATTAAGATATTTTAATCAAACGAAAACTTCACTCTCATTTACATTTATAATAATAGCATGTATGTAGTGTTTTTAACCCATCATTAACAAGGCCAGTCCAGCCCTGTGACCCGGTTATAATACTGGTTGAGGTTAATTTCCAAACTCAAACTGCTATCTTACACAAAACCTGTTGACCCATCTTACCCAATGATTCAATTGGTGAACCACAGACCTGTCGACCCAGAGCGAAAAATGGTTCAAGCTCTGGGCCAGGTTTTAAAACACCGTATGCAGGTTATCTTGTGTCTCCTGGTTTTTCCTTCGTTCGGATCATATACTGAACCTAAGGATATGTTTGATTTGAAGGAAAAAGTAGGGAAAAGAAAGGAAAGGCAGAAAACCTTTACAAACTTTATATAGGTTTTCCTTCCTTTCCCTACCTTTTCCTTCAAACCAAACATAGCCTAAAAGAGTAGGATTGGAACTGCCATCTACCAATTGAGTGGCAGCCAAAATGGTTTTTAGGCTATTGAATTCTTGAAAATGTGTTAATACTGTTTTGTCCTATGATATTTGTTATTTTCAACTTATTTTATATAGAAGAACATGGGAAGATAATCTAAAGAACAATTTAAAATATCTCTTTTTCTGCAATTTTAATTCATTATATTAGTATTTGAACCATTTTTTACTTTATTTGTTAATGATATAGAATATCTGGATCTGATCCGAATCCAAGAATAAAGTTCAATTTCAATTTGAATTAGAATATTAATGGGATTGATTTTGGCTTTAAGTTGTATTGATTTGTATTATGCCTCAATTAGATTATTTGGACCTTTCCAATCCATCCAACCCTAATCACCTCAACCACCTAATAAAGAACACAAGCGAAAAAAAATGATAAAATTGATTAAACCATCAGAAAAGAACATCAATATATTAAATATTACATATACGAGAGATTTGGGGGTTTATTGAGTAGACCACCTCATTGGAATAGTTTGGAAAGGAAATGATTAACTGATCTCTCTATAGCTATCATAATACTATATTATCTTTAATCATGTCCTCAAAATGATGGGTTGGTTGTTGTCGGCACTTATAATTAAATCTTAGCGTTGAAGTACTTGAAATTGTATGGTGTATGACCTCAGTATGGGCCTAATAAGTTATGGGAAAATCTATGATATAGGAAAGATATGATATGAAAATAGTTTTGACCAATTAAAATTCATCCATCAATTTTGATAAATAACACATGATTACTTTGAAGTCTATGATTCCAGTTGATTGGTTATATGTTTTTCGAATATCATATCTTTTTCATATCATAGTTGAACCCGTAATCAATGAATTCACTGTGATATTGAAAACATATGATACCTTTTCGGTATCATGTCTTTCCTGCATCATAGATCTTTCCATCAAATATACAATGAATAACCTATCATGAATGTGTCATTGACTACGATGCCAAAAAGATGTGATACAGAAAAACTTACAACCCTACATCATAAAAGTAAAACCAATCAGATGGGTTTTCATCAAATTCACGGGGGTTGTGATTATCATATCTTTTTTGCATCATGGATCTTTCCATCGAATATACAATAAATTACCTATCATGAATGTGTCAATGCAAATAAGGATGCATTCTGATAACGATGGAGAAGATGGGGAGAGTGTATCTTGTTAAGGAACTGGTGTATTACAAGACAGAAATCCTCCATTACAAAATAATTACTATGATATTCTTTGATCTTATCTATTTTATTAGTCACAAAAAAAAAAAAAAATATCTTGATCTATCCTTTGGGCTGTGTTTGGTTTGATAAAAAATAAAAGTGAAACAGAAATCTGAGGGAGTGTTCTTAAGTAATTTCGCAAAATGTAAATTTTGGTTTAATTTTGTTTTAAATTTTACTTTATTCTACTTTGGGTCTTATTTTACTTCATTTGTACAACAACTAAATAAAGTAAGGTAAAATTTGAAATAAAATAAATAAAAAATTGCATACAAATCATTTGTGCTGCCATAGTTTTGAATCAATACAAATAAATTTACACTGCAATCAAACACAGCCTAAGGAATTTCACAAAACTTGTTAATAAGCTTTTCCTAATTTATGTATCTCTCTTGTTCTCCGCTCAAACCAAACATAGTCTTAGCGTTATATAATAAAAAATGTGGTCATGTAAAAAAAGAATAATAATTAAACTTTAGATTAAGTAGGACCAACAGGACCCAAACCACGTGTGAGAAGCCTCTCGAGAACATCAAGTAGTAGTAGTAATAATAATAATAATAATAATAATAATAATAATTCATTGAAAGATTAAGGGCCTGTTTGGTGCATCTTTTTGGGAAGATCTTCCGGTAGTTCTAACAATCAAAAAATGCATTGAGCTTTTGCATAAAGATCTGAGCAGCCAGAATCACATTTGGCATTGCACGTCTTTCCATGTCTTTTCATGCAAGAATAAAATGCGAAAAACGCAAAAAGATTCATTTGGAGCTTTCTGAAATCAGCCCATAATGGGTTTTTCATGTCTTTTCAACACTCCAGCTTTTAACGACTAGATCTTCTGTGTCCCAAATAGAAATAGACTGAAAATCGATCTGTCTAACTTATAAACAGCTGAAAGACCATGCAGAATGACACACCAAACAGGCCCTAAATAAAAGGGGGATGGAATCCAAATAAGGTATATCTGTGTTTCTCATTTTTGTGTTAAGAAATTGATGGATGGACTACCCTCACCTTCCTCTCACATTCAAGCCACTTTATGATTTTGTTTGTATCATCCTTCCCACTTGCATAAGCACATGATAGCTTTTGGCTTCTTTTCCAAATAGCCCTACCCAAGATGGTGACTTCCCTTCTGGCCCACCCACAAAATGCCTACTCTCCTACCAAATAAATAAACAAAGAAATTGAAGGAAAAGAAATCTCCTTTCAAAATATTAAATAAATAAAAGCAACTATATCTTGTTCTCCCATTCAAGGTGATAAACTTTTCAACAGGTTTAAGGCTTTTAATGTATACAACACATTTTTAAGGCTTCAATGAAGCACATAAAACATGGTTTTAATAAATTTATTATAATTGTCACCATGTACCCAAGTAGTACGGTCAAGGAGACTGCCTGTAAGGCTGTAGTTGTAACCGAGTATATATTTTTCAAACTAACAAAGAAAAAAAAAACTTAAAAAGGGAAATTTTATGATTTACTCCATATAGAAGTTTTTATTATTGATTTTTTGAATATATTGTGATAGATTTCTCTATTTATAATTATTTCTAATTTATAAGTTTATGAAAATTTATGAAGTAGACGAATCTATAAAAACAAAATATATAATTTTGTTATTAATTTGTTTATATAATGATATCTTTTATTTTTTATAAGCCAACAAAGTATATTAACTACATAAAAACAGAATATACAAATCAAGGTTTTCAAACCGCTGTTGATCCGGACAGTCGGATCGTTCGGCCTGGGAACTGTCTAAGCAACCAGTTCCATTTTACCCAAAACCTGGTTTTTGGTCAAAAACCGTTGAAAAGTTAACAATCCATTGACCCAGGTGGTTGAACCATTGACCCGTTCAAAGGTTTTGACCATTTTTTTTATTTTTTTAGTTTATTTGTCAAAATAGGCCGTCTGTTCAAACCAAACGATTGGACCATCGACCTGAAAATCGGTGGCCAACACGGTTCCATTTTCGAGTCGTTTTTTAAAATGTTGATACAAATTGTTCAATACACTTAGGAGGATAATCCCACTAATTTGTATCAGATTTTCAACAGGTTTAAGGCTTCTAATGTATATAATACATTTTTTAAGGCAAAGGCTAAACATGGTTTTAATAAATTTTATAATTATCACCATGTACCCAAGTAGTATAGTACTCAAGGACATTTCCTGTATGTTTGTAGCTATAACCAAGTATATATATTTTCTTAGTAACAAAGAAAAAAAAGACTCAAAAAGGAAAATTTTATGGTTTAGGGAAACTTTATGATTTACTCCCTCAAGAAATTTTCATTGATTTTCTGAATGTATTGTTCCAAACTCCATTAGCTAAGCTATAATATCCCCCTATATTGTGATAGATTTTCCCACCTATAATTATTCCCACTTAGAAATTTATAATAATTTATGAGTTGGTGGAACCTATAAAAAAACGAAATATATAATATAATGGTATCTTCTTTTCCATAAGCCAACAAACTACATTAACTACACAAAAACAGAACATACCAATTGTTCAATACGATCAGGAGGATAATCCCACCAAACCACCATCATGTTTGGAAACGATTTAGCCTCTTGAGGCAACAAATGAGAGGCTAAGAGTATACCTCCTACATATATACACAAATCAATTATGCCAACCCTAAGATTTTGGGGTCAGGCCTGATCCAACCCAAGCACAATCTAGGGTCAAATCAGGCTTGAGTTCTATGGCCCAAGCCCATCCTAAATCTTGAAAACTCATCCTTTACAAAAGCTTTGGCTGGACCCACCCAAGATGCAGCCCTAACATGGAGGGCCTGATGACATTTTTCGTAAAAAGAAGAAGGGAAAGAAAAGAAAGCATCACTAGACCCTCCATATTAGGGCCTGGGTTACCTATGCTTCTGAAAAATTCTTTATTTTACCAAAAAAATCTTTATCAAATCAAGGATATCTACTAATATTCAACCCAAACAAGTTATCTAGTAGCAGTGTTGTTAGAATCAAATTGGATTGGATGGTTAAACTATTAGAATATGGAATTAAAACATATTGACAAGCCAAGCTCAAAACCCTTTCCCTATAATAAAGCTAAGCTTCAATATAAACAATAAGAACAAATAAATGCTAACAAGATGATGGCAATTGAAAGTAAATGAATTGGGTAAGTATTATAACTTTCTATCAGGTTCGTGATACTGTAGTTAAATAAATAAATATAAATGTTAAAAATAAATAAATTCAAGAAATTAAATGAATAGCTAAATGTAAATAAACATATAAAAGTAAAAGGCACTTGCACCAATGGTGTGTGTTTGAAATAGCAACTAGAGAGAGAGGACTAGCCACTAATGGTAGTTGAGAGGACCAACTATGTAAGTTGTACCAACTTGAGATTCAAGTAGTTGTTAGATTGCTACGAAAATGTCAAGGACAAATTAACTATTGAAAGCAGACGTATAGTTGAATAATAAATGAGCAATGAAAGTAAATAATTGTAAAGAAATAAATGTAAAGCAATTAGTGTAGTTAGTAGGGTTAGTGATGTTAGTAGCTTAAGAAACCTTGTATCTTGTTGATCTATAGAAATAAAATAAAGTAAATGCAATATCTATAGGATCTCAAGAACTTCAAGTTGTTATAGTCATTTGAGAATGTTAGTAAAGTTAGTAAACACACAAACCGTAAAACCTAAAAAAAATAAAATACACACAATGGTACACAAGATAGGGTTGACCAAACATAGATAGGTTTGGCCAACCCTATCTATGTCATTTAATTCAAACCATTATTGAGGATTTCCACTAACCATCTAGACTTCTTAGGTGTTAGCAAAGCCTTTACAACAAATGCCTACAAGACTTAAACTAGTTGGACTTCACAAGTGCCAAAAAGACCTAACTAGCAAGACTTCTGGGTGTCTTCAAAAACACTGAACACCCTACCTTCTTAAAGATATTTATTTTCTAGCATAACAACAAGTTTATAGCAAGAGAGACCTCTAAGTAGGCAAATATAACAATATAAGCATAAAATAACTCAATTGCTAAAGTTTCTCTACAAATGATCAACTCAGTGAAGAGATATACAATAGATGGGTGAGACTATACAAGCTCAAGGGATTCTTAGATTTTCTCACATTTAACACTATTGAACCTCAAGAATCTCTTCAACAAAAGGAATCTAGCTAACTTGCTTTCTTTGTAAACTATGAATAAGGAAAGCTCTAGTTGATTTTTTCTTGATTTCTCTTGCCTTGTTTTGAATCAAGCTAAACTCCTCTATGTATAGAGGACTTGAGAGAAAATGACCATTTTTTAACCATTGGAAGGACTTTTCATTTCTTAGAAATGATTCAAATTTCTCCAAAATGTTAGAAGGCATTCTATAGATGGAAATAGCCATTTGTTCTTTCAAACGGTCAAATTTCTTTGAACCAATCAATTGTCAAAACTGTTAGTGGACTACTTGATAAAGAGAGGAATCATTTTCTCTCCTAGTCAACTTGTTCCTCCAAGTCAGTTGATTGGTATCATTTTGAACTTAGTTTGTTTGGGTTAGTCAACTATACTTTTTTGGGTAGTCAATTACTCTTCTTAGACAAGGTATATTTCATGTATTGGTTATCACAGTTAATCGACTATGCCTTTTGGGATAGTTAACCATATATCTCAAAGTCCTAACGATTTATGCATTGGTTGTCACAATTAGTCCATTATGCAATTTGGGGTAGTTGATTATATCTCATAAACTTGTCTTGACTATCACATTTAGTCGATTATACATTTTTGAGTAGTCGGCTACTCTGTGGAGTCGGTCAGTCTTGCTTAATAAACAACCCAACACTTAAAAATCTTAGAAATTATTGTCCAAAGGTTTGGGATCTCTTTCATTGGCTTTCAAAATATATATTTCTAATTAAAATCACTTGTTTAAGTCTAAGAAATCTTAAGAATCAAACATATTTTAGCCATTGGTCTCTAAGGTTGCCTATACTAAGTTCAGTCTTATTGATTATCAAGAGAGTGCATCATATGCAACTGGCCAGTTATATCAAGATCCTAAAATATTGACATAATTTGATAATGGCTTGATGTAGTTTTCTCCTCAATGAGTTGCCGTAGCCATTGGCCTTTGAGCATTTTCAAAATCATTTAAGTTCTTTAATAATCTTGATATTCTTGAATTGCTTGGAGCTTCCTTGGCTCGAGAAATGTGATGATGGTGTTGAGAATATGAGGATCAGGCAGTTAACTCAGTGAAACTTCAATTTCTTCATTTGTGTAGAATTCTTGCTTTAATACATTTTTAGCACAAAAAAGCTTACTAAAATTGTTACACAATCATAATATTAATATTCTCAATAAGTTTGTTATCATCAAAATATATAAGATCAACAATTTTAACTGCTCTTATCAATTATATGTTATAATTAATGGAGATATTGTAGATATTGTATATATTTAGAAATATATTGTTTTAGGAAGTTGTTAATATTGTGTTTAGGAAGTTACTAATATTGTATTTAGGAAGGTGCTATTTTAGGAAGTTGAAGTTGCTAATATTGTGCATATGGATTTTTAAGAAGATAGAGTTTTAGGAAGGCATTGTTTTAGGAAGTTGCTATTTTCTAGAGTTGCTACTTTGATCATGATGTAATTATATATATATGGGGCGATTGCCTCCATTGAAAGCAAGACAGAAGAGCCATTCCTTTGAATTTCGACCCATGCAATTATTCTTTATGGTATCAGAGCCATACTTACACCATGGCTGATTCGAAATCTCCTTATTACCTTGGTTCGCAGGACAACCCCAGCTTGGTCATGACCCCTATTGTCTTGAAAGGGGATAACTATGATGAATGGGCCAAAGCTGTGAAGAATGCGTTCCGGGCAAAGAAGAAATTAGCTTTCCTTGAAGGAAATGTGACGAAACCTGGTGATGACGTCGGTGAATTGGAAGATTGGTATAGTGTGAATTCCGTGTTGGTAGCATGGATATTCAATACCATAGAACCAGGGCTCCGATCTATGATCTCCTATATGGAGACAGCAAAGGAACTGTGGGAGGATCTTCGGGAACAGTTCGCCATCGGGAACGATCTACGGATTCACCAATTGAAGAGCGACTTGGCCAATTGCAAACAAGAAGATATGACTGTATCCGCATACTATGGAAAGATGAAGACCATGTGGGAGGAGTTGGCTAGGTATGTGAAGAACCCACAATGCACGTGTGGTGGATGCAAGTGTGGAGCAGCGGCCGAGCTGTCGTTGGAGCGGGAAAAGGAGAAAATTCATCAATTCCTTATGGGTCTTGACAGTGTAGTTTATGGCACTATTAGATTGAATATTTTGAGTACAGAACCTTTACCTTCTTTGAACCGAATACATGCAATAGTTGTGCAAGAAGAACAAGTGCATGCAGGTTGGCAAAGGTGGACTCATATGAGCTGTGGCACAGGCGAATGGGACATCCCTCAAAACAAGTTGTTAGTTTACTTCCTACTATTAAAAATAAACTTGCTAGTCAAGAAACATCCAGTGAGTTGTATGATATTTGTTTAAGAGATAAAAAAACTCGTGATGTGTTTCTTCTAAGTTCTAATAAAGCTTCAGCACCTTTTGCCTTAATTCATTGTGATGTTTGGGGACCATATCGTACTCCTACTTCATGTGGTGCTATATATTTCCTGACCATCGTTGATGATTACTTACGGGCAGTGTGGAATTATTTAATGGCAGAAAAGAGTGAAGTTAGTGCTAACATTGTGAAATTTTGTGCCATGGTAATGACCCAATTCGATAGTAAGGTTAGGGTGATAAGAAGTGATAATGGGTCGGAATTTGTAACCTTGAGTAATTACTGTAATATTCATGGCATCATTCAACAAGCATCTTGTGTAGGGACACCTCAACAAAACAACAGGGTGGAATGCAAGCATCGACACATTCTGAATGTTGCACGTACTTTGCGTTTTCAGGCAAAATTTCCGGTGAGTTTTTGGGGTGAATGTGTGTTGACTGTCGGGTACCTGATTAACCGTACTCCAAGTTCTTTACTTGATGGAAAGAGTCCATGTGAATTGTTGTTTGGGAAGGAACCAACTTACAAACATATTCGTGTTTTTGGGTGTTTATGTCATGCTCATTATCAGGGGCGTGACAAAGACAAGTTTGGTTCTCGAAGTCGAAGGTGCATATTTGTTGGGTACCCTTTTGGTAAGAAAGGATGGAGACTCTATGACTTAGATACAAATGAGTTCTTTGTATCTCGTAATGTTGTATTTTCTGAACATATCTTTCCTTATAAAGTTGTTGTTTCTGAATCCCTTAACCCTGGTGTGGCCGAGCAACTATCTGTTTGTAATAATGATGCACAATTCTTTGATGACCATGAGGCGAACAGTGCAGACAATTCGAATGATGCATCAACTCCTGAAGAAGATCTGACTCCGGAAGCAAGGGGGAGTGGTGAAGATCTTAATGAACAGAGAGAGGGCAACGTGAACTTGGAAAGCAACAGTGAAGGTGAAAACCTTGGCCGAGGATGTAGGGAAAGGCATCCTCCTGAGAAGTTGAAGGACTATATATGCCACACAGCACAGCACATTAACGACCCCCTTGCGGATCATGCCACACCATGCCACTCCTCAGGTGCGTCCTATCCTATTACACGTTACGTGACTTGTACTAACTTTTCTTTGAGACATAGACAGTTTTTGGCAGCTATAACTACAGGGAAAGATCCCACATATTTTTCAGAAGCAATCCGTGAGTCACATTGGAGACAAGCCATGAAGGAAGAAATTGAAGCTCTTGAGCGTAATGGAACCTGGACCCTTGAACCGTTGCCCCCAGGGAAGCGAGCGATCGGGTGCAAATGGGTATACAAGACCAAGTATAATTCAGATTGAACGATCGAAAGACACAAGGCAAGATTGGTGATTTTAGGGAACAACCAGAAGGTCGGGATAGACTATAATGAGACTTTCGCACCAGTGGCAAAGATGGTGACTGTTCAGTTGTTCTTGGTTGTAGCAACGGCACGAAAGTGGGAGCTTCATCAGATGGACGTGCATAATGCCTTTTTGCATGGTGACCTGGCGGAAGAGGTGTTTATGCGATTGCCACCCGGTTTTTCATCTACACATTCATGGAAAGTATGCCGTCTGCACAAATCTTTGTACGGATTGCGACAGGCACCCAGAAACTGGTTTGCCAAATTAGGTATGGCGTTGAAGATGTATGGTTTTACTCAATCACATTCAGATTATTCTTTATTCACTTACCATAAAAACGGAGCTACACTATGTGTTTTGGTGTATGTGGACGATCTTGTTGTGGGAGGAAACAATGGGGAGATGATACATCAATTCAAACAATATCTGAGTCGGTGCTTTCACATGAAGGATCTTGCGACACTAAAGTATTTTCTTGGCATTGAAGTCGCCAGAGGAGATGAGGGCATCTATCTCTGCCAACGAAAATATGTAGTAGATATTATTTCTAAAACAGGATTGCTGGGGGATAAATCGGCCCATCTGCCCATGGAACAAAATCATCGACTTGCACTGGCCGACGGGAAGTTCCTGGATGACCCAGAAAAATATAGACGTCTGGTAGGGAGATTAATTTATCTTACTATAACACGGCCGGAAATTTGTTATTTTGTGCATATATTGGCTCAATTTATGCAACAACCATGACAAGAACATTGGCATGCAGCTCTACGGGTGGTCCGACACTTAAAAGGAAATCCAGGACAGGGAATCATCTTGAGCGTCAACAGTGATATCAGATTATATGCTTATTGTGACTCCGACTGGGCCAGTTGTCCTTTTACACGACGCTCTTTAACTATGTACTTTGTAATGCTTGGACAGTCTCCTATTTCTTGGAAAACCATGAAGCAACATACCGTCTCACAGTCATCTGCAGAAGCAGAGTATAAGTCTCTAGCTGCCGCGACGTGTGAATTGAAATGGTTGAAGAGTGTCCTTCGTGATCTTGGGGTGGAACATCCCAGACCTATGAAATTGCATTGTGATAGTCGTGCTGCTATGTATATTGTAGCTAATCCGGTGTTTCATGAGCGCACCAAACATATAGAAGTTGATTGTCACTTTGTTCGTGATGCCTTGCATGCCCGGACTATTGAGATTGCTCATGTAGGGACTTACAATCAATTGGCAGATATTTTGACAAAGGCACTTGACCGACGACAGTTCGATTTTCTTCTTCACAAGTTGGGCATACGTGACCTACATGCTCCAACTTGAGGGAGAGTAATGGAGATATTGTAGATATTGTATATATTTAGAAAGATATTGTTTTAGGAAGTTGCTAATATTGTGTTTAGGAAGTTACTAATATTGTATTTAGGAAGGTGCTATTTTAGGAAGTTGAAGTTGCTAATATTGTGCATATGGATTTTTAGGAAGAAAGAGTTTTAGGAAGTTGCTATTTTCTAGAATTGCTACTTTGATCATGATGTAATTGATTTAAGAATTGCTACTTTGATCATGAATTTCAACCCATGCAATTGTTCTTTAATAATATTTATTATTTGAAACTTAATTTGATTTAAGATAACTTTGAAAAATAATCCAGAACTAATGCTATTTTAATGGCCTTTCTTTTTAATTTTTTATTTGATAAGTCAAATGGTTGAATCGGATTCAACGATGTAAATGGTTTTGCATCCACTCTGAATCTAAAACACTGATATAATAAAAATAAGAAAGAAAGAAAGATGAAATACCCATATATAAAGATACATCAAAAGTTTTTTTTAAGTTACACAATTTAATGTATTATTCATTTGATAGAAAGATTGACACATAAAAGCAAAGCAAATCTGACCATTTAAAAAAGCAACGAAACTATGGATAGAGCTGTTCTCAACAAATCAGGATCCAACTGATTGCAGAATCTCACTTTTTGTGTAAGGTGGTTTAGGTTTCCACTTTCCATGATCCAGCCAATGCCTCTTGAATACAAGCAGTACTATTGCTGGTTGAATATGTAATGACCATTACTTCAATTATAATTTTGTAGGGAGACATGTTCAATAGTTGTCAGTCCTCTACAATGACCTGGCTGGTCGACCAATATTTTGGACATTTGGGCCATCTTGCGTCTAATCGATATGTAATTAACAACCAAAATGGCCTGGACCATTACTTCAATTCATCTAGCTGACCTAATCAGGGGCCATTACTTGGTGAAAGGGCAAAATATTGGCTATCGAGTGTAAGGATAAAATCTCCGGTTATAATAGGGATAATGGTATTTGAAAATTCGATTTTAAATTTGAGATTTGAGATAATTGAATTGAATTTATATATTTTGAATATTTAATCGATCGAATTTGGATATTTTATTCATACCGAATAGTTGATCGGATTCAAATTCGGATATGACCTTATTCGATTCGATAAATATTCAAATATTTATTTATTAGTTACCTAAAATAATTAATTAGTCATTCAAATCGAATTGAATATTCGAATATTTAATCAGATTTGAATTTGAATATTAATTTTTAATATCCATCGGATATCAAATTGAATTTGGATATTAAATTTTCTAGTCGGATTCGAATTTGAATATTACTTTATCTGATTTGAATTTGATCCATTTACACCCCTAACTATCATTGAGAATGTAGGTTCGAGTTTAAGGATGGCCACTTTGTGTTAAAATTGTCAAAGGTTAGGATCATATTCAGTCCACCCCTCTCAGATTATGTAGAGAGAGTTTCCAAAGAGCAAAATTCCTTTTTTTGTTTTTGTTTTTTTTTTTTTTACTTTTTTAATTTGATGTTTAAACAGTGGAAACGTCACATCATTAACATACACTACCATTGAAATTGACAGTCTCATTGTTTAAGAACTTGAAAACAAATGAACTGGGATCTGCTCTCATTGAGCGCTCTCACACCGACTTCACAGCCACATATCCCACCCTATATTGGGAACATTTCCCCATGAATAATAAATATAATGGAGAATGACCGATCAGCCCAGGGTCAGAATTTGTAGGCTCAAAGTAATGTCGGGGTAGGTGCCAGCTTGGAATTGATGCCAATTCACAGGCAGGCATTGATGCATAGAGTATGGATTATTGACCTTTTGTATGCTTATAGCTCTACAGTGAAAATCAGAAATCTGCATTGGGCAAATCCATACTTCTCCATAAATATAAATACGGGAGATGTTCTTGACGTACGGCCAGAACATACTGTGAGATTGGTGTGAGGCGCACTCTGTGAAGAGCAGATTCAGCCTCAAAACTAATATGATATGTCTTGTATTAAACCTAAAAACCGATATAAAACCTATCAAAATACTTTGCACCTTGGGACCAATATTGGGTAATGACCTTTTCTTTGCACATTGGGACCAATATTGGGTAATGACCTTTTCTTTTCCCTAGCTAATCTAATTGATAACCAACCAAGGCTGGGCTTGCTTAAAAGCAATGTACTGAGGTTGCTGTTATTGGAAGAATGATGTATGTGCAATTTGGAAGTCCCAAAATGGTAAAAGATTGAAATATGGAATTTAAATTAAGGGATCCCCTTTTGAAAAGACAAAAGATGCCCCCAGTCTATGATTACAAACAATTTTATCTAGGGATGCTTTTGTCCTTTGCCTTACTAGATTAGGGGTGTGTCTCCTTTAAAAAAAGGGGGTTTTATAGGTCAGTTCACCCTTAGAAATCTAGAGCTCCACTCTAGGGGTGGATTGAATCCTGACCGTGGATTGATGCCAAATTCACGGATAGGATGCGGTTTATAGAGGGCTACTAATTAATTAGAAAGGGCTGCAATTCAGATTTTTTAGGGAGATTGCAGTCCAAAAATCCCTAAAAATTGCATATCAAGACAAAAAAGAAACCCAATTCTATAGTCAAAAACAATTTTATTTGGGGCTACTTTTGTCTTTCAACCCTTATTAGATTATTAGATTAGGAGTATGTCCCCTTCATCAAAAGTGGAATATACCCAAATTACAGCACTAAATTAAATTTTAAGTACAAAGATGCCGGGGGAGTGAGGGAATTGGAATGTCCCTCAAAAAAAAAAAGGAAAAAAGACTGATAGAATACATGTAAAGCGAAAAGAACTTTTGCACAAAGAAGTTTCTCTAACTTCATTAATCCAGTCTATATTGACACATAGATCAATAGAATCCTTATATTGACACATAGATCAATAGAATCCTTCCTATAGATAAAGAAAAGAGAGATAAAGAAGAAAGAGAAAGCCAATACCAACAGCTGTCCAAATTTTTCTTGTACTTCTATGACAAATCCTCATAAGGAAACTACAACAAGGACACGTAAGAAATGCATTTAAGGTTGTTGATTCATCTTTATCTTTGCTTAGAACAAGTAGTACCACCCCAAACAACAAGTAAATAGAGATGGAGATACTTTTGTCTTCTGGGAAAGTAGTCTTAAGCTATGAAGCTACGTATATTGAAAAAAAAGCTAATAATTAGGAGTAATGTTGTTGTCAGACTTGGGTCTATTAGAAAAATGAAAAGCTCATTATGGGTCAGAAATTTATGGTTAATGGGACGGTTATATCATTCAACCACATAAGAAGGGACTCAAAAATTAGGGATGATCATGAGCCCGGTTTTTATAGGGTAATTATATTTTACTAAAAATAAATTATTTTACACACATATTACCATGGTTTTTAAAGCCAACCCGGAGATGGAACCGATCAGGGGTCTGGTTATCGAGTTGAATGGTTGGCCTTTTCTGATAAAAAAAAAATTAAAAAAAAATAAAAAATGGTCAAAACTATTTGAGCGGTTCGAACAGTTAATTGCCCGGGTCAGCGGTTTGCTGACCAAAATCAACGGCTTTTGAAGAAACTCGGTTTTGGGGAAAACTGAAACCGGTCACCTGACCGGTTCCCAGTTTTTCCAGTCTGATCCGGTTTTATAAATCATGCATATTACATATACCATAACTTCCGGGTTCGGACAGGAAATTGAGATATCTTGCCAAATAAAATACAATCCAACACTATCTGACACCACACATCTCACTATGATACTAGGACTCATTTCTAAAAGTAGGACTGGTTATGTATGAAACGTTTGGTGTCAGGTCATGTTGGGAGGGCGTTGGATGTATTTTGTGGGTAAGAAATCTAAAGTCGCAGAAGGGGCGGGTATCCCTACCAAAAACTAAACAGTCTGGTCTGGTCGTCTGATTTTGGCAGCACGTTTTATGAGTGTCTCTTTTGTTCAAAGTTAGTTGAATTTGTGAATGTAAAAGGAGGAGAGAGAACAATAAATGGTAGGGATGATCATTTATGACCTGGTCTGGCCTGCTCAGCCTATATAATTTTTATAAAGTCATAGTTTTATTAATTAACATGAACAAGCCTGTATGACTAGACAGGACTGGCCCATTATCAACCCTAAGCCAATAAAAGTATCAGCATTATATAGTAATAGATGAGATCTTTTGAATCACCAGCCTATGAGCCTAATGACAGATTTTTTTTTTAATGGACCAGATCAAGGTTTTTAAAACTGATCTAGAGAACGAATGGGTCAGGGGTCTGGTTTTGGGGTCAAATGGCAAATCATCCAGATCAACGGTTTATTGACCAAAATCAATGGTTTTTTGAAAAAATCCAGTTTTGAAGAAAAATGGAACCGATCACCCGACTATTTTCCGATTTTTCAGTCCGACCATCTGGTCCAGTCCGATTTTGAAAACCATGAACCAGATAACAAAATAACAAGAGATTTCTTGCAGGAAAATTATGTGGCATTAGAAGAGGAATTCAATAGAATGAAATTGATGAAAAGGTGATATCCATGAAAGCATTGTTTCTTGTACATTTTAGAACTTACCTCTATGCAACATTATTATTAATCGATGGTTTGAATGGCCTTTTAAACAAGTACAATTTATTTTTGTAGCTCTTTTGATCTTTTCAGGCAGCATCTATCTCTTTACTTCTTTCCTAACAGAAAAGAGAAAAAAAAAAGAAAAAAGAAAAAAGAAAAAGCTCTTTACTAGTTACCATGTAAAGGTGGATGTTCCCTCTACGTTTGATTTGAGATTTGGGGCTTTAACTTATAAAGTTTCTAACTAGGGTAGGTTTTGGATGTAATTTGGTTTCTATTATCTTTGAAGCTAGCAAGGTTGAGAATATTGTATTTTGGGTTAGGGGCAAGGTGGGTTATGTCTTTTCTTTCCTTTCCAGTTTCTGGCTAATAAAATTTTAAGGTGGCCACCCCCTCCGCCTGAAGTAATAAAGTTTGGGTTTAAAAAGAAATTAAGGTTTTGAATATACCCTTACATTAGGGATATTAGCGGGTTAGGTTAAGTGGTAAATCAGCACTGATATCTGATCTTGTGTTTGGATTGGGCCAGCCTTAAATGGTTTTGTGTTTGGATTGGGCCAGCCTTAAATGATCTTGTGTTAAGTGGTAAACCAGCACTGATACCTGATCCATTTCTATTGCAGCACTGAAATATCTGCGAACATGGTTTTCAAAATCGGATCGGTTCAGATGGTTGGACCGAAAAAACCAGGAATCGGTTAGGTGATTGATTCCGTTTTTCTTCAAAATTGTATTTTTGCTAAAAAAAAATGTTGATTTGATTAATAAACCATTCATCCGGGTGTTTAAACCGTTTAACGGTTTTGACCTTTTTTATTTATTTTTATTTTTTTATCAGAATGGACCGACTGTTTGACCCAAGAACCGAACCCCTGACTAGTTAGTTGTCCAGGTCAATTTTAAAAACCTTATCTGCAAACATAAGCTTGATTGAATATAGGTGCACTACACATTGGATGGAGCAGGGAAAGTTGGGAATCTCTTTATTATAGTCGGATCGAGTTTGAGTTGAAGCAAACCCGTACCAACCCAACCCATTGACATCCCTGCCTTGGACCAAGAAAGTGGTTAGTTGTCGAATCATCAATCAACAATCCTATATAGATTTCAAAGGAACATTCTTTTAAACATTCTTTAGTAAAAGGAAGAAACAATATATAAAGAAAAGAAAACAACTTTGAGCCTATGGACTTCATTCAAATCAACCACTTTCAACACCTTTAGAAATAAAAAATAAACAACTTTTGCACCAAGTTGTAAAGATTGACCTGATCCTCGTAATATAGGGTCAGTGACAATTATCCACCTGAACTTTCACTTTTTGACAAATACCCACTTCTGTTAGAGTTCTCTTATTTTTCAAAAAAAAAAAAATTCTTATTCAACTATTAAAAATTCTTAAAATCCCTAAACTATCATTTTCTTATTTGTTTGAACGACTTATGATTCAATTAATTAGTTTTTTAAATATAATATTAGTATCCTCTTGATTGCTTCAATAGATCCTTGTAGATTTATAGTTGGGTTTAATATTCAGATGAAATAGTATGGCTTCTTTCTAATAGATATAAATTTAAGATTTCATTTGGTTTTTCTTGATTTATTGGACAAAAGAGTGAATCATTTTTATATTTTAAGATAAAGAGAGACATTGTGAAATGAAACAAGAATTTAAAGACACTTATTTTTTCTTATATCAGTAAAATGATTCTTGTTAGTTTCGCTGGTTTTGTTTGGAGAAAATGGAGGTATTTTTTGGTCAATTAGGGTTAAGAGAAAATAAGATGAAAAAAAAAATAAAAAAATTCAGGTAGATATTTTAGTAATTTAATGCAATCCCATCTGACTTTAACGGCCATGGGATATTTGTAACAAAGTAAAAGTTAGGAGGTTTTTGTCACAAATAAAAGTTCAAGGCGGTAATGGTCACTGACCCTATAGTATAGGGGGTCTTTTTAATTTACCCTTTAATTTTTGTGTGTATTTATATGATAATGCAGCTTTGGCCCCACAGGGATAAGGTGCTATACGTTGGGCCTGATTAGACATTAGTAGGGTTTGGGCCTTTGGGGGTTGAAGTAAGGATTTCAGTGGGTCGGATCTACCAACAAAATCAAATGGGTTAAACCAATTATATAGTTAATATATGTAAAGATTGTATGGTTTTTTTGTAATTTTTTTTTTTTTTGTATTTTGTGTTATAGGGAGTATTTAAGATAATTTTGATTAAAAACACTTGTTTTATCAATATATAAACACTTTACTATTCTATTGTCATTTTTATTAAGATTTTATTATAAAAATAAAGTTTTAAATTGCTGTTATCATAGATAAATTTCTAGTGGAGGGGGCACCCGTGTGATAAGATTATCAATTGGTAGGTTATGTATGTTTAAATAACAATTTGTGTGACACAATAGAGGTTGTATCCAATGTTTACATAAAGCATATCTATGCTTAGGGATAAAAATTAAATAAAGGAAAGAAACAAGAAAAAGTGTGTTGAAGTTGACTTTTTGCTTTTTTCCTTGGTTTTTCCAGTTTGACGAATTTACCGTCAATTTTATTTTATTTTTATTTATTTATTTATTTTTTGTGTTTAAAGTCACTTAGATTTACCTTTCAAGGTTTTAGAATCCTTTACAATGTCCACCCTTCCCATGACTATGACTACAAATTTATTTCATTTAATTATTGAGTACTTATAATTGCAAGTTTAATAAGAAACCATTATCATTTTTAATATAATAAATAACAATGCTCCAATTCCATTCCAGCCCCTACAAAATAAGGGCCCTCTACTAGTCACTAATTAAGCAGGAACTTTTAAATAAAATTCCCGAGCTCAACTTTAACATCCTTTAAGGAAATGGGCTAAATACCCAACACACTGACAGTCTTATTTGGGACCGTTCAAGAGGATTCCAAACAAAAATTCCAAGTAAACCATGATTAGGAGTAAACAAGGCAGCGTATAGAAACATTTAACCGATGAAGTGGTTCCGAGTTCTGACTTCCGATAAACAAGAGATTTAGCAGAAAGGATATTATTCTAATGGGGCCTAAAACCCAAGGAGAATTCTATTGACAAAAACCATAGTTATGAAAATGGCGGAAATGACTAAATTCAGGCAATCTTACCCTGCTATAACAGAAATTGGCCCGGCCAGCCAAAATTATTCTTTAGATGCATGGTATTAATTAAGCAATTTAAGCAAAAATAAACTGGGCACTTACACACTTCGTTCTGTTCACCTCAGCCTTCTCAGACAACATTCCACTCTATTATAAGCCACCAGAATGACGGAAAACAGATGGCTGAGAGATGGCTTCATCGAGTGGTGATTGTCCCTATTTATAGATATTTTTGGGACAATCAAAATCTACCGCCCCTGAACGTTACAGATTGTTCTGATTTTCTAAGGCCTCGTTCGCTTTTTAATAAGTTATTTATCTGGGTAAATGCAATTACCTTGATAAGTTTTTAAAAATGAATCACTTGTATAAGATCTTAATAAGTTTAAAAACTTGATAGGGACCATTCCAACAGTCAATGTGTTGAGTCGACCCAATAGACCCAAATCAAAATGAATCACTTGTATAGGGTCTAGATCTGTATTATGTATTATGATGATAATTGGGTTAGAAATTATTAAGACCCTAGCCGATTATATATAATTTTTTGGATAAAAACAATTATATATAATTTGTGTATATGCATATATGAATCGTTGGCATATTACAAAGATAACTCTGGTCTAATATCCATTTTTTTCTTTCTATCTCAAATAAAATACCTATTTTATGATGATATACTTATGACATTTAATTTTCATATTTTCAGGCCTAATAGTCCCGATCACAGACCTGAGTTTGATTCAGTTCAGGACCAGATCCACCCCATTTATCAATCCAAGAGATGATTCCCAATTTCCCATTGTCATTGACTGTTAGGTTTGATTGAATACTTAGACCAGCTAACGTTGGAGCAGTCTCTTTATTGCACTAGAACATGGATTGGTAGTAAGCGACTCAGCCTTAAAGCTAACGTCTTTAGTTGAAGAGGTAGAATGGGGGAAGGAGGGGTAGGGGAATTTTGCATCACTTTTATATGTCCACATTGCCTTATAAGATTGGGCCCCATATATCTCCTGATTTCATCAGGCCTCTACTTGATGCTGAGTTGATTCAATCAAGCAGCCTAAGGGCTTTTTCAAAAATAAAAAAAAAAAAAAAAAAAAAACAGACAAGGGTTCGACTATGATACCAGAAAGATATGATATCGGAAAAATTTACATCCAATCAACCAGTATCATAAAAGAAGTGATTACTAATCAGATAGTGTTCATCACATTAATTCATGGCATGCTTTGATTGGCAAAGCTCTTTTATAATAATAATAATTGTAATTGTAATTAGAATCTATACTATCTATCTATCTATCTATACTATATTATAAAGTGATTAGGTCACACGTTAGCACCCTCTCCTTTCCCCTTCTCTCTTCTCTCCTTAAACCTCTCTTTTCTCCCTTATCCCATCCTTGCTCTCTCTCTCTCTCTCTCTCTCCTCAATCCAGACCTCCTATTGAGCCACATGGCAAAGTTCTATCTACTACTAACCCAAATCATGTTAAAGTGGGAAACTTCCTCTTTAAATCTCTCTCTCTCTATAACTATTCCATTTTTCTAAGGCATGCTGGGAATTCAGTTATCTTCTTTAAAAGGCATGCTGAATCTGGAATATTTGGTTTTCAATAAATGGATATTTGTTCCATCAATAACCCAATTAATTATATTATAATTTTAATTGGACATAATACAATCTAATTAAATTATAAAATCAGTTTATTTAATTAAAATTTACACAAGTTAGTAATTTGTTTTTATTTTTAATAAAATTGTAACCACACATAATTAAAATGAAAAAAAATAAAAAGTAAAAATTGCAATTAAGTAAAAAATACTAAATATAAAAAACAAAAATGAATAATTATAATAAAATTAATAAAATTTGTATCTCTTAACAAACATTAAAGCTAATAATTTTAAATTAAATAGAAATTCAAAATATAACTAATAAAATATAAAAAATAAAACTAATGGAATAACCCTAAGAATTGATAAACCTTAATTAAATTAAATTAATTAGTTATTAGTTTCTTAATTACATTAATTAACTTAACAAATTTAGCTCACTTAGAAAATGATTATATAATTAAAAAGATTAACTAAATAGTAACATAATTATATAATTACTTAACTAATTATAACTTAATTACTAAAGCTTATTTAATTAGTTAACTAATTAAGTTAATAATGTAATAAAAATATAGATAAGAATAACATAAATTAATAACAATTATTTTAACATAATTTTATTAATAAAGTTTTATTTAAAAGTAAATTTAATACAAATTAATACATGTTTATTAATAAAACAACAAAATTAAATTTTATATTTTGAAATCTATTTAGATTTCACTTACAGAATAAAATGACCCTAAAATTTGTTAATTAAATTAAAAAATAAACAAAGTTATTAGTCTTAAAGTTAATTATTATTAAAATAAAATCCCCTAATCCACTAAATAACAATTTAGTAAAAGTCAAAACAATTTAATAAAAAATAAAAACTAATACAATTAGGAAAGTCACAATGCTACTTCTTGGGGTGCAACTTGGGTGAGTTGAGTTGGGTTGAGGGTTAACCCAAGCCCATCCCTAAGTCTCGAACCTCGAGCTTAGACTTGGCCCAACTCAAGGTTAAGCCTGAGTGTGCCAACCCAGGCCTAACTTGAGATTAGGCCAAATCTCGGGTTGGGCTTGGGCTTGGGCATGTGAAGCCCAATTTTTAGGTAGAATAGATTGATGACTTGCAGATATGTATATCATAAAATGTTGGATGGGCTCAAATTGGATTGGGTTTAGTCAAATGATCCAAGGCCTCAATTCAAGCCCAACCTGAGTTTAGGTTAGGCTTAAGTTTTTTTACGAAGACCAGCTTGAGGTTCAAAAACTCAAGCCCAACCTATGCAAAAGATTTGGTTGAATTAGGTAGGGCTCGCGCTGGGCTCACCCAAATTGCACCCCTATCTCCTTTTGCTTTAAATTCTTTTAACAAAACCCGTACATCGCACAGCTCCCCACAAGTTATAATTACAATTAGATCAAGGCCTGTAACCACAACACTCATAGTTGAGGTGTAGGTTAGGTATTTGTGTTATTTTTACCAACCATTCCACAAGCTCAACCTAATATGGTTAGAGCAAAAGTGAACATGATTCTCTTGACCTCTAAAAAAATATGTTGGCTATTTTCACTAGTATGCCAAATAATCTTTTTTGTACAACTTCCTGTGGCTCCTTCAGAAATACTGTAGATAATGTTCAAGCTGATTTTCTGAGTTTGGAATATGTGATAACGTACAAGGCCCTATTAAATACAAGCCTTGTACAAGGTTTACTGTTCTTTCTATATACCATTTTACAAGATTTGTTCTCTACCACATACACCATTGCTAATATATATGTTGTAACTGATCATTATCATCGTCATCCAAGCCTTATCCCAGTTATCATAAGGAGTCGGATATATGAACTTATTTTGCTATTCTATTCTATTTAATATCATATCCACTATTAAATTATGAGTGCTTAAATCATTTAAATGATTTCCTACTGCTAGTATCCATGTCTGCTTTGGTCTACCCCTAGCCTTCTAGTCATTACAACTTACAACAGATTAATTATTCTAATGGATGATGTCAATGGTTTTTTATACATGTGAACAGTCCATCTTAATCTACTTTCATCATCAATTGGAGCTATTACTAGACTCCTTTGAATGACTTCTATTGTGTTTAGCGCCATTGCTATTTCCACTTACAACATTTGGGGTTGGTCAATACAAATTTGTGAAAATATATTTTTTCTACAAATACAAAAATGTACAGTACAAATACATACAAAATACAAGATTTTACACTCTACAAATTTATATTTGTACTCCTTCCAAACTGAGCTTACAAGAAAAGTTGAATTGATCAATACAAATTTTTGTTACTACCTAAAATGTCAAATTTGTTGTTTCAACTATAACACAAGGATCAGTCCCATATATCCACTTTTTTTTGTTGAAGTGACTATCTTATATAATGTGACAAGACATTTCTCAAAATTTTGTATTTATCAACCCCAAATGTTTCATGTAGAAATGACAATGATACCAAACACAACCTGCACTTATCACCTTACCCTTTCTAGTTTTTACACCCACTGATCTCAACATATATTTCTATCACATTCATTTTTTGACAAGTTTTTTGATTGCCCAAACACTCTACTCCATAGAGCATAGTTGGCCTTACACCGTTTTATGGAATTTTCCTTTTATGTTGTGTTTGGTTTGACAGAAGGGGAAAGGAAGGGAAAGGCCGAAAAACATGTAGAAGATTTTTTGATTGCCCAAATTAGATTGGGCTAATTTGAGATGTCAATGGTTACCAGAAATAACTCAATTATTTAAGGTTCGGATCTACATTATATGCATGAACTATAATTGAGTTGGATCTGTTTTGGTGGTTTTGAACAAACATATACTCATTTATATTTATCTATATGTAGATAGATATATTACAATTATATACCCATAGTCTAATTAATACCTAATTCGTCATCATATCTTAGTAATAATATTATCATAGTAATTATGATGTCTAAATGTGTCAATTATAATTATCAAATTAAAAATTAAAAGTAATAAAGTATTACTGTAAATTTTTATTCTATCAGATCGGATAGCCCCAACAATACATCTTATAAGGTCTAGTTCAGAACTGGATATGAACATTTTCCTATAAATTATTTTATATTTTAGTATTAATTTTGTATAATTTTAATGATACTTTAAAATTTTTGGCAAAATAAATGGCTAAAATCTTGACACTATTTCAAATGAAATCTCAAAGTTTCTGCTCAAGTAGATGTAAATCCACCCAAAATATTTCACATCTAGCATTTTGGGCGGGTTCTTTTTTTTTTGGATTTTGAGATGGGGGAAAGTTGGTCAATGGGATTTTGATTCTTATTGACCATGAAACTCATGTTCATTTTTCAGATTTATGTGTTGAGGATCAGTGGAAGTTTATTTTTCTGGGCATCACTTACCCGGGTAAGTGATAAACATCTCCTAGGTGGATAAATTAACTTTCCCATCTAGGGAAAAGTTGCCAATACTTAGGTGGGACAAAAATGCCCCTTTTAATAATGAATTTTTTATGGCTAAGATGGTCATTGCCTTATTTACATAAGAAATAAAAGAACATGGCTAAATGCACTTACCCGGGTAAGTGACTTGTTGAAAAGCGAACAGGGAATTGATGTCTTTGTTAGAAACCAAAATTCAGCTGCTTTGTAGCACTCTGGATATACTATTCAAAGAGGCTGAAGTGGGCAATACTTTAAATGACCAACTGGCAATCAATTTGGGCTCTCCCGATTTTTCACCAAACATAATTTATAGGGTATGAATATAGGATCCAACTTAGAAAGCCAAAAGCCACTGCACTTAAGCCCTCCCAAATAGATAGTAACTTATTCAAAGTAGCTGAGCTCAAGCAAGTCCAAATTCAATGCGAGAACAAGTGTGCAAATGTAGCTATGCCACCAATTACGAGTGAATAAGTAGTCATATAACCAAGTCCAAACACTTGTTTCCACTGCAAATTAAACCTCTCCCAAATGGATGTAAAGCTCAGTTTGAAAGGAGTAAAAAATACAAATATATATAGAGTGCAAAACCTTATATTTTATATGTATTTATACTATACATATTTATATTTGTAGGCTTTAGTTTAGAAATAATACAAATACAAATATGTATAGTGCAAATACAAGATTTAGAAGTACCATATGCAATGATTTGGGCCAAACATATTTTGTATGTGCACTCTTTCCAAACTGTGCCTAAGGCTGTATTTGGTAAGAGTGCAAACATGAAACCAAGGGGAAATATCAAATATGCACCCCAATTCAATTTTACATGTGTTTGGCAAGAAATCTAATGAGTACAATTATACTTTTTCAGAGAATTTTTCATTGAAAAAGAGCAGAAAGCTTCAATAGAAAAAAGGGATTTTTGGACGGCAATCCCCCTCAGAAATCAAATTTACAGCCTCTTCCTAATCTGCTTATGAATTTAACATCAATCCACGGGCAGGATTCAGTCTACTTCTAGTCTATTAGTAGCTCCACCTAGGGGTGGACTGAACGGTAAAAACCCTTAGAAAAAAAATGGAACCAACCATTTTATTTCTTCGATGGTTGATGTAAATAGAAGAGACACTTGCTTCGATATTCTGATCAGCTGTGCAAGCTTAATCAAAGAATTGTTTCTTAATGCTCAAATCTTGTACGTACTGTTATACAAATCACAAAGTAAATATGAAAAGTAATAGTAAATGGTTAATTAATCAATTATTTCAATTGAATACCAATTTTTAGTTACTCAATTTTGATTTCAATGCAGACCATCTTTTCATCCAATCATTTCAACATGTATAAAAATCCTCTCCGTCCCTGACCTTGCACTTATGATAAGGGTGCCACAAAAATAAGGAAATTACATGCATTTGTGGCGTTTGTTTTTTTGGAGGGAAGATTTAAATTACAAGAATCTGAATTTCCTTTTTGTCTCCTTTTGCTTTTGGTTTTTATCCTTGTACGTGTAATTTTTTGAAAGTATGTGAAAGACTTTTATCTCACATTGTTTGGAAAAAGAGTTTTACTTGAATATATCATTAGACTTGCTATCTTTATGGGTAAGGGATCCATATGAGGAAATACACTATATACTAACTCATGTGCTTGTAGGGAGCTTGGGGTGTGTGTATCATTTTCTTCTTTGACTGTTAACCGTTTGTTTTCAAACTGTTTGGACCATTTAAACTTTGTTTTTATTTTAAACGTTCCTTTTTGTGCCTCTTCATTTTCTAGCTCTATGTATCTCTTTGAGCAGGTGCCTTATACATTGTTGTAGAGAGACATCTCTCTGAAAGGACATCTCTCGCTTACACACTTTTGTAAGTGAGTACACGTCTACTAGAAGCCTGTTTGTATTTTTTGTTTCTATACAAACCAGTTTTAAAGTAATTGCATGGATATTTTGGATATTTTCATGTCTCTTTTTAGAAAATTTTAAGAAAATAAATCTACTTGCAGATGTATCAAAAACTGCATGGATATTTCGGACATTTTTATGCCTTTTTTTAAAAGATTCTAATAAAAGGAGTCTACTTGTAAATGTATCAAAAAATACAAAGGATGTAATTACAATTACTAGACTTTAGGGAAGATTTCAACAACGATCCAAAACTTCAATTGAGGTTTCAGCAATATACCCTAAAAAAAATTCTTTCTGTTTTTCAATTGAATTAAGTCATTATGTAGACTGTGAATTATTTCCAGAAGAAAGACCTGTTGGGTTGAAATGTTGAATATTTATATTTTACTATATATATAATTATATATTACCACTGTATCCAAAAAACAATTATGTCATTCAATTCAGCCAGTTCATTTTTACCTACATCAGTCACCAATCTGAACAGTTGCCTTGTGAAAGTATCCTAACAATCAAACGGGTTTTTTATTCACTTTTCCTACCCTCTCTCTATCCTCTATCCTTCGTGAATTGAAAAGCGTGTAGTTGCACAATAATCAATGGGTTTAAATTCAAAGAAGTATATTAGCTTACAATGAGATTGTAGACACTAGCTGTTTAACACATGGTTTTCAAAATTGGGCCGGACCGGATGGTCAGATCGGAAAAAAAGGGAACCGGTCAAGTGATCAGTTTCGTTTTTCACCAAAACTGAAATTTTGTCAAAAAACGTTGATTTGGTCAACAAACCGTTGATCCAGGCAATTGAACCATTCAAACTGTTTGAACCGTTCAACGATTTTGACTATTTTCTAATTTTTTTATTTTTTTGTCAAAACGGGCCAACCATTAGATCTGAATGATCAGACCGTTCGATTCAAAAACCGAACCCCTAACCAATTTGTTATCCAGGTCGATTTTAAAAACCTTGATTTAACATATAACACAAAAGTAAATACCCCTCTCCAATTGGCAAACTTATGTTTTTTCATGTAGATAGAATTGGCAACTTTACCCGATATTAATTCTATTATATTCTTGTTTTCCTTTTCCTTTATAACCAAGTAGGTTGTGCAAAACTCTTGTCACTTTCGCTCAAAAAGCAAATGCACTTCTGTCGGTTAATACCTGTCGTATATTTTATCCGACCAAAGTTTTGTCTCGTCATTCATAATCCTTGATTTTTTTGGTAGAAAAAAGTGAAATTTGATGTAAGCAAATGTATTTATTTGGATAAATGTTTATATTTATTCGGGTAAGTGCATTTATCTATATTCTTTTATTTCTAGGTAAATAAGATAATGATCATTTTAGTCATAAAAAGTTATTATTAAAAGGGACAATTTTGTTCCATCTAAGGCCTTGTTCACTTTTTGGTAAGTTATTTATCCACATTCTTTTATTTCTCAGGAAAATAAAATAATGACTGTTTTAGCCTTAAAAATCCATTATTAAAATGGGCACTTTTGTCCATCCAAGTGTTGGTAAATTTCCTCTAGGTGAAAAAATAAATTTTTCGTGGTCCCCACTTAAATCTGAAAAAAGAACATGGGTTTCTTGGTCAATGGGAACCAAAATCCCATTGACCAACTTTCCCTCCTCTCAAAATCCAAAAAACAAATGCCCCCTAAGTGTTGGCAACTTTCCCTCCATTGAAATTCTGCATGAGCCTCACATAAATCTGAAAAAGAACATGGATATCTTGGTCAATAGAACCATAATCCAATTGAAAAGAAGAAAAGGCCTTTAATACAACACCCATAGATTGAAGATGTTGAACTTTATGTTCAAGAAAGTAAATAATAAAATAATATTTCTTGGAACATGATTTCCTCTAATTAATCCAAAAGCAATCTATAGATTCGTTAGAATTATATATTTGCAGCCTTCATAGATTTTGTAGGTATCTCCACTTGTATTCTTGCTTTTGCTATTAGTGAGGGAATTATACGTAGATCCTTTCTTAGATCCTATATGTGAAGAAGACGATGATGAGAAAGCCTACACCATATGTGTATACTAGTGGGGACCCGTGTTATGCACTGGCTTTGTTAAGAGAAAATTAAGCAATAGAAATATATAGGAGTATATAATTGTTTTTTATTTTAACTTTTTAATAATCAATCCAATTAAACTCGACCCGAGTTGGTCGGTTTTCTAGTATTTTCGATAAGCTTTGGTTTAGCAATTTTTCAATTCGACCAAGTTAGATTAGTTTCAATTTGGCTATTTGTAAACCAACCAAAATTGAACCAACCCGACCATAGATATATATTAATATTTTATATTTTAAATATAATTTTTTAATACGGGAAAGTGAGAAAATTCCCATATTTCTTACTCTAAAATATTTTATATCATAAATTTATTTTTTTCATAATACCATTGTAATTTATCAAATTTAAATTTAATTTTTAAGTTTAAATCTTTTGAATAAACAAACCAAACCAAAAATAGACCCAAACTGATACAACCCAATTTGGTGGGTTTTCACTAATAGTCAATCGATTTCAGGTGACAAACTCCAAACCTAACTAGGTCGGTTTGGTTGGCGAAACAACCTACAACCGAACTGAACCAATCATTAAATGTTCCTAATTTCAGCTAAATTAATAGTCTAATCTCTAATAAAAAAATAGTTTAATCACCAACAATTATTAAAAATTTATAACAAAAATACATAATTATTGAAAATAAATTTATAATGAAAATACAATAGATATCAAATAAAATACGATAAATACTGAAAATATATTAAATTAGTCAATAAATAGTGTAATATAAAATAATAGTTTAATCTCTAACACATAATAATCAATAAATCATAAAAAACACATAATTACTAAAAATAAATTTATAACGAAAATACAATAAATACGATAAATTAAATTTCAAAAGTTAAATAATAGTTGTTTAATCTCCAATAATTATTGACAATTTACTGTTAAACAACAAAACAAAAATTGATTGATTTATTTTCTAGTATATTAATTTTAGTATATACGTAAATATATAATGAATATACACTATTATTGCAAAATTATTACTAATAAATATTATTTTTTTGAAAGTTATTTTCTATAATTATTAATTTATATAAGTAAAATTAGTTATTTACAATATTATTTAGTTATTTAAATAATATTGTTATTTAAAATTTTAAAATATTAATTATTTATTGAATTTAATAATCCATAAAATTATAATTAGTACTATTATTACACAGTTCGTCATTAATTTTGTAAAATATTAAAGTATTATTAATATGCATATTATGAAATCTATATTATAATTATTTTTCTATGTTTAAGAATGTTTCTAAATTTATTACATAATTTCATTATTTTAACTATTTAAAATTTAGTCATGTTAAATATTTTGTTATTTAAATATTTAAAATATTTAACTTTTTTCATTATTTTAATTTTATTTATTTTAATGTTATTAAGTAATAATAAATATTTTGTTATATAATTATTTAGCTATTTTTAATGTTTTGTTATTTAAGATATTTAGTTATTGAAATTTGTAAATAATGTTTTGTTTTTTAATGTAATTTTTAATATTTGAATAACATTTAAATTGGATAATTCGTAAAATTATAATTTTTATTGTTACTACATAATTTCATGATGAATTTTGTAAAAATATAGAATTATTAATAATATGAATATTATTAAATCTATTATAATTAATTTTTGTGTTTTGAATAAATATTTTAAAGTTAAGTATATAATTTTGTTATAATATTTAAATAATTCTGAAATTTTTTAATTGACACTTTCTTTAGATTAGATGTAGATAAAAAGTGTGGGAGAGGATAAATAGGAATTAGAGATAGTTTAGGAGGGAATCTCTCTACTAAATTAGAGATGATTTAAGAGATAAATAGGAGTTAGAAATAACTTAGGAGATAAATTGAAATTAGAGGCAATTTAGGAGAAAATGGGGAAAGTGGTGCCACTTGGCTAAACATTAGAAAGGCAAATCCCTCTTTCTTTATGGTTATTAGAAATAGTTACGCCTATGTTATTTCCTTATGGTTTAATGGGTAATTATGTGAAATTAAAAAAAAAATCAAAAAAAAAAAACAGAAAAAAGTTACAACTCTCTATCCATAGGCAAGATTTTATCAACCAAACAGTCCAAAACAGCGAATGCTCGCCTATAATCATACCATCTGATTATGATCGATCAATATAGAAAAATGTCTTCAACCCAGTTCTTCCAAACTCAATTTTTAATTAATTAAATTAAACTGCTCGACCACAAATTCTTATTCTTAAAAATGATGTTAGGCTACCTCAGCTGGAGAGTTAGATAACCATCACCCATCACATTACAAAGAGGACTAGCAAGGTAAAGGGATGGACTAATAGATGACCTAGGGACATAAATCCATAAGACCTCAAAATAATAAGACTCAAGCTTGATATCAGAGATCAAAAACTCAGTTTCAGATTCAACAAGCTAACTAAAGGCAAGCAATCACACTCCACCAGGAGGTTAGAACATCCACACTTCTTGGAAGAAACAAAGAGCAAACAAAATGGCATAAGCTTCTGAGAAAAGAGTGAACATCTTATTGAGTTGCTGCTATAACATGATCATGATCTGAATTATGATCATGCAGCAAAAGTTTTAGTCTTAGTTACCAACCTGATACAATCCTCCTTTTAAGGTATATCTAAATCCGATCGAAAGATCTGATCGGATCTCACAAATAGATATTTGAATTTGAATCCGATGAGGAAGTCGGATATTTGAATCTGATCCAATCCGATTTTTAACTTTTTAAAAAATTAATAAATTATTAAAAGAAAAATAAAATATAACAATTTAAATAAAAATACAAGTATTTTTTTAACTATTTTCATCATATATATATATATATAAATACATAAATAACATATATATCGGATCAAATAGAGGGTGACCCAAATTTGATCCGATCCAAATATTCGAAATAGACCACCCAACCTATCCTCACCATGGTACTTACACCACCATTAATAATAGAGATGTTTCTGTTTTTACTTTTTATTTTTGTTCTGCTTTTGATATTTATATCTGTTTTTTGAAAAATTGTGTTATTAGTTATAACACCATAGATTGACATCTTAAACCTAAATGGTTGAACTATTGACTTGCTATCCAAACTGGAAAATGGTTTCATTTCCTTGTTAGTTTAAATTTTGCATTTCATTTCCATCATTAATAAATATACCTCTTATTTATCATATTTATTTTTATTTAATATATTAAATTTTTAATATTAGAGATGTGCCCAAAGTTGTTTATGGTAAATTTCTATATCTTCTTATAATCTTTTTGTATTTTACTTATTTTTAAATTTCTATATCATTTGACTTAGATGGTTGATTTACTAACCAACTACCTACATGGAAAAATGATTTCATTTGTCGGTTGGCATTTAAATCATAGGTTTTTATACTTTTAAAATTATGTTTTATAGATTTGACTACTAAAATTTTTATTGTAAATAAGTGGAGTTAAACAATAAGAAACAAAAAAGCCTTAGATACAGAATTCAATGAAAGAGAATGGCAATTAATGCCTTAATATAGGTTAATGAAAGGGAATAGGATGAACAAAAAAGTGACAATCTAAATTATGTTTTCTACCCTCATAATAGAAAGGGGTAAAATTCAAAAATAGGGGTATTTTGGTCAAGAAAATGCCTAAAAACACAGGCCCATTCCTTCTTTTTATATAAATGTTTTATGCAAAATTTTTATCCTTTTTTATCTTTTGTGCTTCTATATTTTTTAATAATGGCATCATGGGTTAACCCATTTGATCTATAAGGTTGGACCTTTGGCCCTATCACCTAGATTGGAAAATGTTTCATTTTTAGATTTGTTGTTAATTTTGTATTCTAGTATATCATTAATAAAAATAATTCATCTTCATCACACTTATCTTTATGATTCCAATTGATTGGTCAGAAATTTTTCAGATATTATATTTTTTCCATATCATAGTTGAACCCAGTTAGTTATCGTGGTGTTTGTGGATAGATCTCGTTCATTTCTCTTCTCGGGATACATGTCCTTTAGGACAACAAGACGGTTAGAGCATGATCTTAGGTCTCCTTAGCTATATAATTGTATATGTCTTTTCTTGTGAGGCAAAACATTTCATTATTGCGAGGCAAAATTGTTGTAACCTCCGAGGCAACTTGCAAGGCAAAATATTTCACTATTTCACAACCAGTTGTGGTTTCCCTAGCTAAGGCATTGATCACACATCTAACACCCTAAGCCTAACCTTCTTTGTGCTCTCTCGTTTACCTGAATTGCCCCGCTAGCCATATGGCCAACATACTTGTGTCTATCTTTGGAGTGAGGAAGAAAAGCAAGATGGCATGCTTCTCGCTTTACATGTGAGAGAATTGAAGTAGGAAAAAGGTGGTGCAAATTTTGCATCAGTTTCAGAAATGCAAATTTGCACTACCAAAGATTGCAAACAAGATAAAAAAAGTACATATTTTGTACAAATCATAGTTACAAATAAATGAATGCAAAACTAAGATGAAGTGCAAAATTTGTATCCAGTTCAGTTTGCACTGCACAATATTTATCACTCTTTCAATTTTATAATTATAATATTCAATTTTTATTAATTTTTGGGAATATTTATTAATTTAGTATTTTATTTAAATAACAACTATTTTTAAATAATAAATTTGCTTTCATTTTTAACATATAATCTTTTTATTTACACATAATTGTAAAATAAAACAAATAAATCATTTAAGGAAGATAAAATAAATTATATTTAATTTTCAGTTTTTATTAAATTTTTTGGGAAAATTAAATCTTAAATTATTCATTTTAGTTTTTATAATTATAATCTTCTGTTTCTAGTAATTTTGTTTGGAAATTTTATTTATTTATTATTTTTATATAATAACTGTTTTTTCAAATAATAACTATGCTTTCATTTTTAACATATAATTATTTGTAAAATAAATTATATAAATCATCTATGGTAGATGAAATATATAATTTTTACTTTTTATTAATTTTTTGGAAAAATTAAATCTTAAATTATTTATTTCAGTTTTCATAATACTATTTTTTAACTTGTATTAAAGATGAAAAACAATTCAAAAGTACTCAATGCACAATTTTGTCAAACTATACACGGATACACCTCCATATCGTTGTGTATCGGACTGTGTCCACTGATACGGTGTGATACGGCTCGATATGGAGGCATATCATACCGATACAAAGATACGTATCCAATCGTAATGTATTCTATATCCATGGTCATGGATATGGATACGATATGCCCCGTATCAGAAGTATCGTATCGATACCTTAATCCTTGACTTATGGGGGATCAATAACTTGTCACGTGTCTCGTGTTTCAAGAATCACACCATCCATGTCTTGGGTCCCAACTGAAATATCTATACAAAGTTGGCCCAATCATCTTTCTTTTTTTTCTTTACTTGTGTAATTGATTCAGAAAGCTTCTGTTATATTTAAAGAAACATTTGACTCCGATTCCCACCATTGGATTGAAAAATAAAGTTGCGGTGATGGGAAAATCAGATCAAGGGCCAGCTCAACCAAGTTAAACGGTGAAGTTCTCTCTAAAGAGGAGCGGTAGCCTCCCAATTACCTCTTTCACCTTTAATTGACCTAGCACTAAGTAATTGGCCTAGAATTGTATCTTTGCCAATTGGAACATTTAAGGCTATGTTTGATTTGAAAGAAAAAGTAGGGAAAGGAAGATAGGAAAACCATTACAAATTTTGTACAGGTTTCCTTGCCTCTCCCTACCTTTTCTTTCAAATCAAACATAACATTAGGCTCAATTTGGAATTGGTACAAATACGAATATGTATAGTGCAAAACCTTGTATTGTTTTGTATGTATTTGTACTCTTTTTCAAACTGAGCCTTAAGGATTCAAAATCTTTCTGATGATGACTAATAGTTTTTGGGGTTCCTACTTCCTGGAATCACTCTAGAGCATGGGAATCACTCACCCACCATTTGTTGCATAAGCTGTAGGAACTCAAATAAACTCCGTTGATCCTTCGTGTAGAAGTAGAACATCTGTAGATATTTACAGACTGCTGTGGGAATTCAAAAAAAACTTCATTGATCCTTTGGGCAAAACATCTATACATATTTACAGGCTGCTATAGGAACTCATATAAGCTTCATTGATCCTAGTGTATACACATATTTACAGACTGTAATCACTCAAGTAAAAACTTCAACAATAGAAGATTACCAAAAAGAATAACCACTAAACTAGTCAATTCAAAGACTTAATAACCTACTGTCCAAAAATTACAAAAAAAAATTCAGAAAGTTCCAATTTTGTCTCTTCAGCTCCTGCATCGGTTAGATATATATCATGAGATCAGATGTGGCTTCAGCAGCCTCAGTTCCAGCTGCACCTGTGCAAAGTGTTCCGTATCATTTGTTTGCAACACTTGTAACCCCATTGGTCTTTCCACCATGAACCCCAAACACTTGTATGCTTGTTAATGCAAACATCTTTTTCGTACTTGCTTCTTGGTAGAGAAGATTCCTGCAAATGGTCCTACCTAATATAAAATTTGATCATTGTCTCATTTGCACTTCAGGCAGCAAAAATTTTGTATTTCAAAAACTATTGCAAAATTCGCACCACCTTCCTACCCCAATTCTTTCTCATGTAAACCAGAGAACACATCGACTGGCTTCGTGTATAAAGTGGAGATTACTTCATTTTTATATACTATTTTTACTTCTAAAAAACAAAAAGATATCACAGGTTAAAAGAAAAAATTACACCGAACCTATTTGCAATCATGCATTTACACCATTGAAGATGAAACTCGCACCACAAACAAACCGAGCCAAAGGGAAAGTGCAGTAATAGAAGCTAGAATAAAACCATAGACATGTCCGAGAAGGCTCCAGACCTGCCCATCTTTCCGTTCAAAATAAAAGTTCTAAAAAAAATCAAAAAGGAAAGGGGCAGATTTGGTCATAAACCCACTAGATCCTATGTGATGTGCATTTTCTGTGCTCATTCTGAATATTAATGCTAAAGAAATGAAAAAGAGGCGATGAAGCCACCATTTGAGCTGCCTAATGGAACTAGTGCTTAGAACGAGAATAATGATTATCATTAGGATTCCTCTTTCCACTGAAAACTGCTAATGCTTGTCTGATTGGAGGTTTCAAAGGAGCTTTCTTGCCAGAAACTGGGCCAAAGATATTGTCAGAAGTTAAAATGTCCTCTCCCTACAGTAAAGAAATAAACCAACCTATGTTATGATGTAATATTAATGATGTGCCACATAAACAGAAAAATCATGTAAAATCAATATGAATGAAAAAAAAAATATATATATATATATAGAAGAAGAAACTGTGGTACTTATCAAGAGAAACTCAACCTGTTTATTTGATTTCTTCTTTATCTTGGGGTACAGGACTTTATGTGGTAACTGATCTTCACGTAAAATGAGGTTTTTGGTGATTGCATCTCTTCCACCTTGAGGTAAAGGCAGTGAAAACTGTAAACAGCTACGTATCAGTATAGGTACATACATGAAGAATTAATAACAAGTCAAAGATCATCAAAATTTAATTAAACTATTCCCTTCTAAACAGACTTAAACATACCCTAGGGTTTCACAAATTGACTTAAATATACCTTGAGTTTTTAAAATGGACTAAAGTATTCCTTGTGGGCTGGGCCCCATTGTACTTAATTGTACCCTCTGTTGATAAAACATTAGCATGTGACGTTATGTGATCTTCATAATATTTTAAAAACCCTACGATGCCCTTTGAAGTGCTAAGTTCAACCCAGATGCATCTCTCTCTGTACCAGGTTCTGCTAGGCTTCTTACAGAGAAGAGAGAGAGCACCAACCCCAAACCTTAATAGAAGAGAGAAAGGTACAAAATTCAAAATTGAAACACTCTGCTCAAGATCACGCCAACACCCATCATTGTGCTAACAGATAATTTGTACGTAACTTTAATGGATACAAGAAACGCTCCCTACTCAACCACCCATAGAAATGCAATTCAAAAGCAACAAATTTTTACGAAAGAGTAAAACTCTAGAAAACTCAGCATCTTATTCCAATCCCACAAAGTCCATGCGTCCATGGGTGTGCACTAACATTGGCCATTTAAAATTTTTGCATTAATTTAAAAGCTCCTGTTGGACTGTTGGCAAACCCACATGGGCAGTTCTGGTTTTTATCAGTCTTTTCTCTTCTTGAATCCCTAACTAAAATGCTGGAGTGGGGATAAGAAGGGATGGAGAATACCCTGCATCATCAGATACCAAAAGCTCCTTATTAAGCCGAATCCAATGTTCAATTCAAGCACACATTGCCACTAATCCAGGTTTCATTTGCCTGTCACGTCAAGGTCTCCTGTCTAAATGTTTGATTGCAGAACCCATTGACAGAATGACTAGTTAAGAATATGCATTTAAAAAAGAAACGATATATATAAGTGGAGTGCCTATGATCTAGAGAGTCTAGACAATAGCAAAGGGGTTAAAAAGCCCACAAGCACGTGACAAACTGAAAGGGCTACCCAGCAGATCAAACAAGCAAAACATCCTATGCAAAAGTTCCTATATAAAATGAAAACCCCCACGATCTCCAATATGTCTAATCGCATCCACCAACAAAGTAGAACTGCAAGACACTTCCATCTGCATTGTACAGGACCAAGAAGGCTCTTCATAACCAATTTTCTATCAACAAAAGAACCTCACACCCATGTTAAACAAGCACTACTCTAGAATAATAGAGGGATGGTGGATTAGGACTATGGAAATTGGAATTTTGGCTTTTAAAAGTACAGCTCTGCTTACTTAAAAAAAAAAAAAAAAAAAGCAGCTCAGCTTACTGTAAAAAACAAAAAATCAGCTCTGGTTGGTAGGGGTGAGCAATCGGTTTATTTGGTTAAAAACCGACCTGAATAAACCAAATTTTTTAAAACCAAAAGTTGAAATGTAAAACCGAACTAAACCAAAATAACCAAAACCGAAATTTTCAATTCGTTTTCGGTTGTTTCAATTAAAACCGAATTTATTTAATATATTAATGTACATTAATATATTATTAAGTAAATTATAATATATATATAATATTATATGTTCTAACATATGATATAATATATTATAATATAGTATAGATATTCTATATGATATGTAACATATATATTAATATATATAAATATATGCATATATTATAAATAACAAAGTTCAGCTAATTCAGTTTTTTTCAGTTAATCGAATTTCCTAATCCAGAACCTGAAACCGAAAACTGAAATTTTATAAAACCAAATTAACTGAAAATTGAACTAATCGAACCAAAAAAACCGAAACCAAAATTTTCGATTCGATTTTTTGGTTTTAACCAAACAATGCTCACCCCTACTGGTTGGTAATTGGTTTTGGCAGTTACTCTTAGACTCTGATTATCTGTGGCATAATCTAATTGGTAGCATTCATGGGAGGGACACATACAAATGGGGTACAAAATTAGCTATTAGAGTGGCTTATGCCTCTCCTTGGAAAGCTATCTTCCTATTCTTCCTAGTTTCCTTCAATTCATTTGTTATGATGCTTCAATTGGTTTTGAGAAGGTGAGGTTTTGAAAAGACCACCCTTTGAAGGATCTCTTCCCATCCATCTACTCCACTTCTTTGGTAAAGAATATGCCCATCTTCATGCTGGTTTCTCACTCGATTTATGAAGTTTCTTGGAATTTGGGCTTAAGGGGAGGTTTAAGGGATTTGGTGTGACCTAGTGCTTAAGCATGTTATCTTCTTTGGAAGGGGTCTTCTTTGATACTTAGATTCCTGATTCTCATATTTGGACTATTTCTCCATTTGGGCATTTTTTGTGCCTCCATTTACTAAGGGCCTGTTTGGCGCATCTTTTTGAGAAGATCTTCTTGTAGCTCTGACATTCAAAAGACACATTGAGCTTTTGACATAAGATCTGGGCAGCCCGAAGACAGTTTGTCAGACGCGCATCTTTCCGTGCATTTGCCCACGTCTTTCCACACGAGATTAAAACGCGAAAGATGCTAATGAAGCTTCCCAAATCAGCCCGAAATGGACTTCTCGCGTCTTTTCGGCGCACCGTCTTTTGGCGGCTAGATCTTTCACGAGACAAACAGGAATAGCCGAAAAGCGGTCTTCCCGGCTTGTAAACAGCCGAATGACCGCGTGGAAAGACACGCCAAACGGACCCTAAGCCTTGGTTGGTAGTTCTCTATGCTAACTCCATTTTATTGGGGTCTACTCCTCACAAAATTAGGCAAAGCTTACCACTTGAAGATTAACTCTGGTGAAACATTGCAAAGGAGACCTAGTATTTGCTTTGCTTGTCATCACTCATCACCACCAAGTTCTGTTTTTGGTTGCAGGTGGGCACAACCCAATACATGATCTCTTCAAGACCTCATTTTCCAATCATAAAAAAAAGGGATAAAATTATGTTGAGATGCACAAAAGCTATCACCATCTTGTGGGTGCAATTCAGGATCTTCCGCTGCACGGATTTCCTGGGAAACGAAGTCATAGGCACGTAGGTTCAGAGCCAGACCGACTACTCCAAGAGCACTCATCCATAAACCGGTTACTGGTACAAATAACATAAAGAAATGTAACCAACGTTTATTGGAAAAAGCAACCCCAAAGATTTGGGACCAAAAGCAGTTAATGGTGACCATTGAATAAGTCTCTTCAGCTTGAGTTGGGTTAAAAGCACGGAATGTATTTGCACCGTCACCATCTTCGAATAAAGTATTTTCTACGGTAGCACCATGAATAGCGCATAGCAAAGCAGCACCCAATACGCCGACACCATGATAATATTAACAGTATGGTGGTGTATAGAAAATTCTTCAACTGCAAGAATTAGTATCTCGAGTGGCATCCTCCTGCATTGAATTGGATAATGCTCAACTCTAATGGGTATAGGCTTCAAAATCCAGGCCTATAGAGAATAGGAAGAAGTTTCAGAGATGGTTGAGGCTTCATTGTTGCTATTTACCAAGGCCTTATATATGGGGGACTCTACAAGGGCGGAATTACATGCTGTCCTGTAAGGATTGAAGATTGGAAAGAGGCTGAAAACGCAAAATGTAATGATTGAAGGGGATTCAAAAACATTAGTGAGTGGCTAACGTATGACAGTGGCGGAACATGGCAATAGAGGAACACTATGAGGGAAACCAAGCAACTTGCTAGGGACCTCGTAGTCGCCTGGAATTGGATTCAAATATCACCCAACAGGTTAACTGACTCATAAGAGAAGGGGTAAACAGGGACCAGTTCTACCAGAGGGTAACAAACTACTGTGGCATATAAATATAATGTGGGGCTAGGTAAGCTAGATTAACCGAAGACATGCATATGCCCGGTACTACATGTAGCATTCATTAATCAACAAATTTCATTTTTACCTATAAAAAAAGCGCTCAAGTCATCCCCTTTTCAACCTTTCACTAGCTCCCCTCAGTGTTTCTTTTTTATTTTTCTTTGCATCTTTCTCTGTCCTTGGTGCTTCTCATATCACTATATTTTTCTTCAATCCATGTCACTTGTTTCTTACTATCTTCTTCAAGAAGATTGTAGACCTTCTCATGGATCTCCTGCTTGTGTAAGAGGCTGCCTTGGTTCTACCAACTTCCCTGTTTTCCAACCTTGTCCCCATGCTTAATCCATTTGCATTCCATAATCAGCCTTTTCCTCTATTTCTTGTCAGCATAAATATTGCCTTGATGGAGTTCTGGGATGGGACTCCAAACTGATGGTTGAATGGATGTAAAGAAACAATTCGGTGATTTGGATCCATAGAAAAGCCATGAAGGAGGTGAGATGTTTATCAAGGGAAAATGGGGTCAGCTTCAGACAAGTTGGAAGATGAGCAAATGGTTTGGCCGATAGTTTAGCCAAACAAGGGATTAATGGTGTGCAATTATTTTGGGCAACATCACCCCTTTTAGTGGGATGTTTGGCATACTATATTCATTTTTAAATACTGAATAAAAGTTATGGTTTCTGGCATTACTTTCAGGACCAATTGGTATGGGAAACTCCTTGAATGCTGAACTGGCTATATTGGAAGGCCTCAGATTAGCCAAACAATTGGGCTTCAGGTTGGTTGAGGTAGAAGGGATTCAAAAGTAGTTATTTCATGGGCAAATGCCAACAGGCATGGGGGCTGAGTTTAAGTAGAAGTGTAAAACGGGCCGTGTTGGCGCCTGCGGCCTGTGCAAAGTGCAAGTTGTGCCGTCAGTCCGCAGGCCATCCTGGGCCGTGCTGCCCTCCCCAAGGATAATTTGGGGGGTCAGCACTATAGTTATAAATTGAAAATAAAAAATTATGTTATTAGAAAAATATCAAATAAATTAAATAAAATTAAAACAAAATTTACAATAATTTGAAAAATGTTATACAACTATTGAGTATACAAAAAATATTGACTTCATCATTTTCTCCTATTGTTCTTGACTTTGATCATTGTAGGAATTGAAAATGGTGGGGGATAGGGCTATTTATGGGAATTGTTGAATTGGTGTGATGAGAATGGTGGAGGATAGGGCTAATTATAGGAATTGAAAATAATTCATTGCCCAAAATACCCTAAAAACCAGCCAATTTTTTAGTTGTTGGGAGGGGTATTTTGGTCATTGTAAAGTTATTTATCACTTTACCCTAAATGCCCCACCAAACTAGCTAATATATAGCTATTGGGGAGCATGCGTCATTCTCTCCCCCCAAAACCAAAATACATAAGCCCCTTATATAGTTGTTGGGGGCTATTTCTATAAAAAAACCCTATATAGCTATGGGCCCGCATGTCGTGCCGTGCCGTGCCGGCCCATGGACCTAGACCCCAAGCCCAGCATGGCCCAAACCATCGTGTCGGGCCTGGCACGGCCCGTGTGCCATCGTGTTATGTCATGCTGGGCCGATCCAAATCCGGGCCATGCCGCAATTTACACCTCCAAGTTTAATTGGGCTAGAAGGAGTGCAAATGGGTTTGTTGATTCTCTTGCTAAACAGGGAATACAAAACAACAATTGTTCTGGGCTTGTTTGTAATGTGGGCTTGAGAATACGGAATAGCATTCCCATGATCATGTTGCACTAATCACCTCTTTAAATCTATTAATACAAATTTATTTTCTCCTGATAAAAAAAAATAACAATAACCAATACCAATTGCATATTTTTATATTTTTTAATTTAGAATTTTAGATTGAAAACTAATTTATTTTCTATTTTCTTATAGACCTTCAAACTACAAAGAATTGCATAATACTTCTTGCCAAGTAGAGTAAAGAGATGGAAGACAAGTCGGACAACACTTGAGAAAGCAATGGGAAAGACTCAGGATAGAAATATTGCTATTTACAAGATCCAAAAAGCACAAATTTTGTCACTTGCAAATTTTGTGGCAAAGTGACAAATGGAGGGATCTTCAAAGCAAAAGAGCATTTAACTGGGGGGAGGAGAAATGCAAAAACATTGTAGTAAATGACCCAAAGAGGCAAAAGAAGTGATATTAGCGTACATACAAAGAAAAAAGTCGACGAAAGAGAATATGTTTGGAGATAAAGGGGAAAAAACCTAGACTTTGATGATTTTGAAAGTATAATTGAAGATGAAGATGGAATGGGGGACAAGTTGCATGTGCTTGGTGGTAGTCACATATCTAGTGTTGGTGGAAATGTAAGCTATGCTTCTTCAAGTTCAAGATGTCATTCAAATTCTAAACAATCCCCCAATAAAAAGGCAAAAGAGGCATTTGGATAAATTCTTTCCTACTAGCGCAAAAGAAGTTGTGAATCCAAGAAGAAAGCAAAGAAAAAGCAAACCACTATTATTGATATGTATAACAAAAAAGGGAGAGAGCAAGTATGCATACACATTGCTAGATGGTTTTATCGAGCTAGTATTCGTTGAATACCTCAAGCTAGTAAAGTTTTGAAGCAATGATAGAGGCAACAAGGCAATATGGATCGGGATTAAAACTCCCAAGTTACTATGAGTTGTGAGTAGGCGCCACACGCTTTTTTCACGAGGCGTGCTAGAGGCATATGCCTCATGCACACCTCATATAAAAAGACAAAAAAAAAGCCTCCTTGTGTTCAAGAGGCTTATGCCTCTTACGTTCCAAACTATGCCTATCATCACGCCTCCACATTTTAAAGCATTTATTAAAAGATATTGATGAGAGTAATGAATGGTTATTGGGGGAGGTGGAATGTGATGAGGATGGTGCAAAAAATGATTTGGTGTTTGATGATAAGTAACATGGGGAGATGTTGCTTGAGCTTCAGGAGTTGAAGAGCCGCTAAGGAATACAAGATCTAGAGCTTCAACTTCATACAACAAAGAGCAACAAAAGCTAGTGAAAAAAGATCAAGACAACTTCAATTGGAAGATGAAGAAGAGGAAGAACTTGATGTGGAAGAAGAAATGGAAGAGGATTTGAACGACTACAAGTCAAATGACAATAAAGATGAAGTTGAACTTCCGAGTGAAGATGAAGAAGATGTTGATTGAGTCTTGAAGAATGGATATGTAACCTTAGATTTTAATAGCTTCAAGTGTAAATTTTGTGTCTCATTGTTCTATGACTCTATGTGATTGTATTGCATTAATGGTTTAAACTTGATGTTGAGTACAAACTCTCCCTTAAAGTCCCTTGTTTTGCTAAGGTGTCAGCTAAACCATTATCTGATCTCTCTTTTTTTATCACAAAGGTATTGAAATTGACCAGAGGGACAAAATATTCCGCCTTCTTGATATGAATGGAGATGGTAGGATTAGTATGGAAGAACTTAAAGAACAGATGGAAGAGCTTGGAGCAGGGGAGGATGCTGAGTAGATGATGCATCTGCTTGAAGCAAACAGTGATGGTTACTTGAGCTCTGATGAATTTGATTTACTTCAGAAGCACGCATGTCCACAAAAGACTATTATTGGATGAAGTATATGGTTTTCTTGAGGCCATTCTGGAAGTTTTACAGGGTGGTGGTGCTGTTACAGGGTCATATGTGCATTTCTTCTCATATCATTTTTTGGCAAACTCTCTAGTGACAAATGGGACTAACAGGGAGCATTTGTTTTGGGCTGCATTCTAATAATAGTGCCACAAATCTGGTCTTTAAATCTATATGCTTGGGATGCCTGGCATATTGTAATCTCCATTATATTAATACTTTCACTGTGATGCAGTAAAAGCAGCCTCACCATTATCAGGAGTATTGTTTAACATAAAACCAAGTCCTCCATACTAAACCAAGCCCTAGTGTTATTTCTTATGGAGTGCTACATATGATGAAGGGAAGTACCATTTGGTAGCATCGTCACAGACTCACAGGTCTGCTTACCAACTGGTGGGGAAAAATTGGCATCAGACCATTATAGAGGTAATGAGTGGAAAGGCTATTGGGAAAATGGCTGTGGAAGTAATGAGTGGAAAGGAAGGCTTTATAGAGGATAACTCATTACTAATATGGGGACTCGGGGAGGGGTTGAGAAACTGTTGAGTTTGGGCCGATTTTAAGTTATTGGGCCCAGCTTTGTTTCTTTTTTATTTAAGTTATTCAGTTAGGAAGTTATTGGGCCTTAGGCCCATTAGTTTATGTTAATTTTAAGTTGTGACTATTCAGCTACTTAAAGTAGCCGCCCTACTAAGGGTATCTTTGTAAACTTTCATTCTTTTATTTAAGTATATAAATCAAGAGGGGTTGGCGGCCAGAACAATTCAATTCTGGCGACACCCCACTCTCTTTTCTTCTTCTCTTTCTTTCTCTCTTGCTGAAACCTTTCAGCTTCTTCTACTTTTCTTCACAAAGCATATATCAGAATCAATTATCAGCAACTTCTACTTGGTATCAGAGCAGGCCGAAGGTTTCTTGAGCTGCTCCATCACGCAGCCCTAGATCAGCCGACTGCATGGTGATATGAGAGGCTGATCGAAGACCTCAAGTAAGCCCAGTTTTTGGATTTTTTGGTGGATCTGTTTTGCCTTGTAGCTGGTCTAGGGTTTCCCATCAAATTCAGGAAGAAGTGGAGAAAGGGGGAGAGTCCTGTTTTTGTATGACTCTTCAATTTTGACCTAGGAAGTGGCGCCCTAATTTTCTAGGGTTTCTTGGAGTTTTCTGAAGGGGGCGGTTCAAGTCCCACCTGTTTTGGAGGCCTCTAGAGAGAGCGAATGCTTCTTCTCTCTCTTCTCCCGCTCCCGTGAAAAGGGAATCTTTTGTGGGAGGACCATTTAGGGTAACATAAGGGTGTCTATGGTGCCTGAAGGGATTTATTTCATATTTCTTCATCTTAAAGTGATTTTCTAACCCTTTTTTGGGAATAATGGAGTGTCATGGAGTTGAAAACAAACCGGGGAGTGAAATGGAACAAGGGAAAGGAGGTGTCGGAGACCTTTCCGGGGCTGGGACCATCACTATAGTTAAGTTAGATGGTACAAACTATTTAGAATGGTCACAATCTGCAAAGATGGCCATTGGTGCTCGTGAGAAGTTGGGGTATATCACTGGTGAGGAAGTGAAACCCGAGACTACAAGAAAATTATATATGGTAATGACTTGGCTGTGCAATTCTATGCTGTCCCATATAAGTAAAAACTTTTTGTGGGCAAATACAGCTAAGGAAATTTGGGATGGGGTTGTAGAAACCTATTCATAGAGTGAGAATGTTGCTAGGGCCTACCAGTTGAGGAACAAGGTTATTGCTACCAGACAGGGAGATAAACCTATTGTTGTTTATTTTTTGGCCCTTAAAACCCTATGGCAGGAGATTGACCATCTGGAGACATTGGTTTGGGAAAGTAGTAAGGATGCAGCTACCTACCAGAAGCTCTAAGAGAATAATAGTCTTTGAATTCCTTGCTGGCCTTAATCCCGAGTATGGCATTGCAAGGCAACATATCCTTTCCAGGGATAGTATTACTCTCTCTCAGGCATATGCCTTTGTATCAAGAGGAAAGAGTAGGAGGAATGTGATGATGAAGAATTTGGGTCTTAAATAGTCAGCTAGGGTTAGTATTGTGAAACCTAAACAAAGTGGAAACTGGGGTGGTAGTGAAATCAGGAAGGAAGATAAGAAGAACATGATCTGTGACTATTATAAGAAGCCACAAGAGATACCTACCAGAAGCTTCACCCTCACCTTGTACCGAATAGACTCAAAAACAAGAAGGGAAATGTTAATATGGCAATAACTAGTGACTTACTTGGACCCCCTACTATAACTACTTTGGAATTTGTTGCAGCTGTTGCAGTAAGGGCCGAACTTAAGAGATATGGACATTTACTTAATCAACGAGATGTAGTCAGCCCTAATCCCTTATCAGGTGGACAGCTAGGTACAAGTGGATCTGGTGGTGGACATTCTACTTCCCTTGCTCATACAGGTAGTTCACATGCCACTGCAAACTATGTTTCTACTACAGGTAAGGAGGGACCTCCTTGGATTATAGATTCTGGAGCCTTAGCACATAACTCATAGTTCCACTATTTTCTCCTCTTATCAACTCTGCTCTGGTAGAGATAGAGTTTCCACAACCGATGGATCCCATGTTCCCATTGCTGGGAAGGGATCTGCCAAGATAACTGAGATTCCATTTCCCTACCCTCTGTCCTCCATGTACCCAGATTGAGTACTAACTTGTTATTTGTTAGTAGTTTGACTAAGAACTTGAATTGCTCAGTGATTTTTTCTCCTAGCCATTGTGTTTTGCAGGATCTGGTTTCAAAGAGGACGATTGGAAGTGGTTGTAAGGTGAACGGAATCTACTTTCTGGTTGCGCTTCCCAATCATCAGAGTCATCATGTTAGCATGGATTTTGAGTCAAAGTCTGTGGGTCAGATTATGCTTTGGCATAATCGTTTGGGACATTTGTCTTTTACTTCTTTGCGTTTCTTATTTCCAAAGTTATTTGAGTCTGTTAATTTGTCTAGCTTAGAGAGTGAAGGTTGTCAGCTTGGAAACATTCTAAACATTCATTTAAAGCTAGTAATAAAAGGTGTTCATCTGCCTTTGATGTTATTCATACTGATGTGTGGGGACCATACCATGCTCCTTCTATGGGTGGTTACTGATACTTTCTTTTATTTGTGGATGATTTTTCTCGGTATTCTTGGATTTACTTGATGAGGTACCATCCTTGGTTCAATAGTTTCATCAGATGGTGCTAACACAGTTTGGGGTACGAGTGAAAGTGTTCAGATCAAACAATGCCAAGGAATATTTTGAGAAGAATCTTACTACGTATCTATCAGAGTATGAGTAATTCATTAGAGCAATTGTTCTTACAGTCCACAGCAAAATGGTGTAGCAGAAAGGAAGAATAGACACATTATTGAGATTGCGAGGAGCATGATGATCACATCTACTGTTCTAGTTCGATTTTGGGGTGATGCAGTTCTCACAGCAATCTTCTTGATTAATAGGGTGCCTTATCGTGTTCTTGGATTTAGCACCCCATTCAGCCTCCTTTTTCCTGAGGGGGAGATGTTCCACATTCCTCTCAAGATTTTTGGTTGTGTTTTCTTTGCTCATGTTCTTGGTCCTCACTGCTAGAAGCTTGACCCGAAGGCAAAGAAGTGTGTTTTTCATGGATATGCAAAAAATCAGAAAGGATACTGTTGCTATGACCCAATCTCTGGGAGCCGGTATGTCACTATGGATGTCACCTTTTTTGAGTCCACTCCTTTCTTCCAAAAAGGTTCTTCTCAGGGGAAGTGTTTTGGGGAAGGAAGTGAGCAGTCTATTCCTCTTTCGATTCCAGTCCATGTGTCCACTCATGTGTTTGACCCTCCTGTGTATAATCCTCCTATGTCACCACCTTCTTTACCACCTCCCTTGTGTCCTGTTTCCCAGTGCTTCTCATGACAAAGCCTACGACTTCACAGGGAGGTTGATTTCATAGTAGAAGAACCCACATCACTTCCTATCGGCTCCTTGGAGACTCCAGATTCGACTGGCACTGACTCAGGTATTCCTCTTGATCCTTCGAATGTTTCAATTCCTATTGATTCCACTAACCCCATTACAAATGACCCGGACCTTCCTATTGCACTCAGAAAAGAGAAGAGAATGTGTATTGCTCATTGTATCTCTCCTACAATGGACTTTCCCCTTCTTATCGAGCCTTCCTTTCTTCCCTCGACTCTGTGTCTATACCCAAGGGTGTTAGTGAGGCTCTCTCCAAACCCGAGTGGAAGACAGTTAAATACAAGAGGGCAAGGAAACTGTTAGATGTAGATGGGTTTATACAGTTAAATACAAGGCAAATGGAAGTATAGAAAGGTATAAGGATAGACTGGTTGCAAAAGGATACACTCAAACCTATGGCATTGATTACTTAGAGACTTTTGCACCAGTTGTAAAAATGACTTCTGTTCAGATCCTTTTCTCTCTTGCTACTACATACTCTTGGCCCCTTTTCCAACTTGATGTAAAAAATGTCTTTCTTAATGGGGACCTGCGAGAAGAAGTATATATGGATCTTCCTGTTGGTTTCTACAGTGGCGCTGAAAAGGGAAGGTATGCAAATTGAAGAAGTCTATTTATGGTTTAAAACAGTCTCCCAAAGCGTGGATTGACAGGTTCAGGAAAGCCTTGATTGCTTTTGGCTATACTCAGACTCAATCAAACCATACTTTGTTAGTGAAGCAGAGGGGGTCCCTGGTGTCAGTTCTGATAGTTTATGTGGATGATATTGTAGTTACAGAAAATGACTTGAGTGAGGTTGACAGTTTGAAGAAGAATCTGCACAGAGAATTTGAAATTAAGGATCTTGGGGAGCTGAGGTATTTTTAGGGCATTGAGGTAGCAAGATCAAAGCATGGAATTTTTATTTCTCAGAGGAAGTATGTTCTGGACCTTTTACAAGAAACAAGGAAACTTGGAACAAAGGCAGCTAGTACTCCTATTGATCATAATCATAAAATTAATGCATCGGAAGGTGAGTTGGTGAAGGATATTGGGAGATATTAGAGACTAGTGGGGTGGCTGCTATGCTTATGTATGACAAGACCAGACATCTCTTATGCAATGAGTGTGGTGAGTCAATACATGCATGCCCCACGAGTCCATCATTGGGAGGTTGTTGACAAGATTCTTGCTTATCTAAAGGGACACCCTGGTAGAGGCATACTATTTGCTGACCATGGACAATTGAAGCTAGAGGCTTACATAGATGCTAATTGGGCAAGATGCCTAGATGACAGGAGATCTACATCAGGAGTTTGCACTCTTGTTGGAGGCAATCTAGTTTCGTGGAAAAATAAGAAGCAGACAATTGTGGCAAAGTCAAGTGTAGAAGCTGAATACAGAGCCATGGAACATGGAGTTTTAGAGCTTCTCTGGATCCGTTTCTTGTTAAGAGAAATTGGTATTGAGGCAGAATTTATGATGTTGTACTTTGATAACTATGCAGCAATTAACATTGGCCACAACCTAGTTCAGCATGACAGGACAGACAAAGCACATTGAAGTGGACAGACATTTCATAAGAGAGAGGGTGACCTCAGGGGAAGTTTGTCTTCCATACATTGCTTCTAATTTGCAGCTTGCCAATGTACTTATAAAAAGATTTGCAAGAAACAAGCTGGAGCATGATCTACGCAAATTGGGAATGTGTGACATTTACTCCCAACTTGAGGGGGAGTGTTGAGTTTGGGCCGATTTTAAGTTATTGGGCCCAGCTTTGTTTCTTTTTTATTTAAGTTATTCAGTTAGGAAGTTATTGGGCCTTAGGCCCATAGTTTATGTTAATTTTAAGTTGTGACTGTTCAGCTAGTTAAAGTAGCCGCCCTACTAAGGGTATCTTTGTAATCTTTCATTCTTTTATTTAAGTATATAAATCAAGAGGGGTTGGCAGCCAGAACAATTCAATTCTGGCGACATCCCACTCTCTTTTCTTCTTTTCTTTCTTTCTCTCTTGCTGAAACCTTTTAGCTTCTACTTTTCTTCACAAAACATATATCAAAATCAATTATCAGCAACTTCTACTGAAACTAACCTTGTCTTGCAACCATATGGATCAAGCATTTCAAAAGGTATTAATACAACATAAACATTTGTTCATGAAATGGATAGCTTTCGAGGTGGATGGTGCTGAGAAGCTGAATTTATGGAAGAGTGTATGGTGTGGGTCCAATTCCCTAGAAGTCTCTCAGTATGAAATTTCTGCATTAGCAATTGAGCAAGAAGCAATGCTGAAAGAATGGTAATGACTTTATTGGATGGCAAGCAGCAGAGTGGGCATCTAGATTGAGAAGAAACATTTTTTATTGGGAGGCTGAAGAGCTAACGCCACTGCCGGAGAAGCTCAATCACATAATGCCTAATGGTGGCTTGGTTCAAAATATGGAGACTTTTCAACCAAATCTTACTTTAATCTTCTGCTAAATGGTGATGGTCAGGAAGTTCCATGGAGATGGAGAGGATGGTCTTCAAACAGGCAGGAGTTAGGAGGGATTTTCTTCAGATGGACAGGATAGGGTGGAGAGGGTGGTCTTCAGACGGGCATCCCCTTAGGTCTCTCTAACACACAAAAAAAGTCTGATTTGGTACTGTTGTTTTGTGCTTTCACATCAAAAAGGATATGTACAGTACATATACATCTTCATGTTGAAAGGTTAACAATTTAACTATGTAAGTGAAGTTTGGTATTTTGTATTCCTCATTCAAGTATAAAAAAGGCTCAAATAACAGTTTACAGGCAGTTTGTTTTGATCAACTGAAAACACTTCAGATAAAAACAGAAATAGTCCAAACACAACCTAATATGACATAAAGATATATGTTAAAAAGTGATAATTAGTTCTCTACAGCATAGTTGATGTTAAAGGAGAATCAGATGGATTGCCTAAAAGAACCTTGGTAGCTGTAGCAGGATTTTACATGACATTTATTGTTTGGCACTGATTGTTGATGCTAAAAGAATTCACTTCACATAAATTATCTACCACCATCTTCCTTTTTTAAAAATCCTCTATTTTAGGAGGTAAATAATTCTTTTCTCTGTTTTTCTATATTGTAGGGACTAAAATAGATTCATGTTGTTAGCATAGAGACCTAACCTACAAATTGCCTAGAACTTTGTGGCTGAAACTTGCTCTTAAATTTGTTTTACTCTCACATGGATAATCTATTCTGGGAGCTAAAGTGGATTTTCTCTAATAAAAGGGAAAAAGTTCCTCATATAGTGGATGACTACATATTAGTATGGAACTCAATACTAATATCCTATCACTAAGCACTACATTAATTAAACAAATTCAGATTCAAGAAATCATTGCTGAATGAGAAATATGAATTATAAGGGTAAAAATAACTATTGATAAAAACTCTCTTAGAACCTTCACTATCTCAATCAACCCCCAGCTCTTTCTTCCTTCAGGAAGACAAACCAGTTGCTTCCTGTTCTTGTCAAAAAACTCTGAAACACCTATGAAGGAACCTTTATGATTTTTTCTGCATTCCATCACATATCTTCTTCCCACCTTTGTGATGAACTCTTTCTAGTTTCTCTCCTTTCCTTTTGTGCTTGCTTCTGCTACAAAGCCTGTGAGCCACTCTACCACATCCAAACCCAAATTTTTATATATCTAGAAGGATCATGTTCACTTTAGTCTTTTTATTCTTACTATTGTTGATAGCAGGGCTTAGATGATGCTACATGGAGAAATCAACCTGAGGAAAGTTCATCATTTTGGTTATTTCTAGCACATTTTCACTAAAAGGGGTTGAAAGAAAGACTAGAAATAAACATGGGCAACCCTCAACAGCCCAAAAGGAAAGTGGCATTGTTCTCATTGATGGACTGGGTGATGTATCAGTTCCAAAATTCAGATACCGAACTCCTTTGCTAGTGACCAAAAGACCCAACTTAAATGCCATTACTTCTGCTGGAGTTAATGGGCTGATGGACCCTGTTGAAGTGGGCTTGGCTTGTGGTAGTAACACAGCTCACCTCTCGTTATTAGGGTATGACCCAACAATTTATTATAGAGGTTGAGGTCATTTTGAGTCCATGGGTGCTGGATTGGCAATGTCGCTTGGTGACATTGCTTTCAAAGTGAATTTTTCTCCAAGTTTTATTTATCTTTCATGCTTCACTGTACTCCTTTTCCCCCTTTTATGTACATCAACATACATGTGCAACATTTGATGATCAAATAATATGGAAATAACAACAAAACATGAAAAACAAAGGTTTTTATTTTATTATATGTATTTTTTCGTGGGATAGGGGACAAAAAGAAAAAAAAAAAAAAAAAAAAGAAAAAAAAAAAAAAACTGAAACAAAGCAAATCAAAACGGAGTTTATCTAAGGCACAAAAAAACTGGGAATGGGGGGAGCTAAGAAGTATTGTTGCCATTACTTGTTAACTTAAAGAGGCAATATGATTCTTGCAAAATGCTAAAAAAAGAACAAACGTTTCAACTACTTACTTTTGTACCCCTAAGGGTTATACGTGGTCGACGAGCTGCTAGAATGACCCCATTTTCACCAACTGTAACGGCTACTTTGCGTAAAGTCCCACCATTACCACATTTTGGACAAAAAATCCTCCCAATCTCAGCAGTCACTTTATTGCAGGCATGGCATTTTAAAATCCACCTGAACAAAGAAATATCTTGAGAAAATGAGCACACTTACCCCTTTAGTAACATCCAACTAATGTAGCATTGAATGTTTCAGCCTCTTATAAAAACCAAATTTGAATGCATGATTCCGTAGGTGTCATGGACCGATGTCATGCCTAAATGAATACTTGGTCTTTTAAAAAGCATGTAATCGCCACCAAAAAAATAATTGGAAAGCACAAGAACTAGAATATGTTCTGAAAGAAACCAAAATTGAGCAGCAGGAAACACTCAATCTGCACACAGAAGAGATATACCTATGCAGTTCGTGAATCTGCATTCCACTAGGTGTACAGAGACGTAGACCGATCTGTAGAATAACATTCTGCATTGCAAAATCACTTGTCAAACATGCCACAGTTGACTCTGATAGTGACCGTAACATCCAACTTTGTTCACTACTGTTGTCATCAACAGATGATGCATCAATAGTTTCAGTGGTCTGACTTGAAATCTCCATCTGTTTTGATGCTTCTTTACATATTTCAACATTTCTTTCAGCAGCAGTATTTGTATTATTAGATATAGCTTCAACTGCCACAGGATCACAAGTGCCCTGCTCCACAGAAAACAAGATCTGCTCCTCATCTTCTTGCAGAATCTCCAATGGATCTGCTTCCAGTCTCATTTGCTTTAAGATGGAAGAAAGATCATTATCATCATACTTCTCTTCAGTAGTTACATCTACTGAAATCACATTAATGGTTTGCATTCCTTCAGAACTGTTATTTAGACCATGCGATCTAGTCTCCTCAACATTATTTTTCACATCAGTCTCTACATCTGGGTAATCTTCTTTTTCCAATGATGCCTCGGTCAATTCACGTCTAGCTTTTCTTCTGAGATACCTTCTGTGAGTACTGCGACTCACAGCAGGCAGCCAATTATTAGAATTATCATCAAATTGTCCCTGAGAAGCATCAATTCCATTGGCTACCATCTTCTTCCCTTCAATTTTTATCTCTTTCTTTGTATGCATATATCTTCTAGGTTCCTTTGAACTATGATTAACATCATCCTGATCATCACAGTGAGATTCACCACCATTTTCTGTTGAAGCATCTTCACAATTAAGCTGGACATTGTCTGGGATGGTATTCAAGTTCAAGTCTTTCAAAGGGAGGATTCTCGAATTATGGTTTCCTTCAGTATCAACTGCATGTTCCAAAGCCTCCCATTCTTCCAAGTTAGGAACATTAGAGCCCCATCCAGGCATCTCTTTCTCAGCAAGCCTTTTTACATTTACTATATGGATTGGTGGAGGATTGTCCCTGAGATGCTTTATCCCATGGATCTGAGCTTCCAATGTATAAGTCAGTGCAATAAGTTTTAGATCAACATCTGAAAGAGTATGTAGATCACCAGTTGCCCTGGCAAAGCTGATAACTGACAAGTAAAAACATATTAACTGCATAAGTGTCTCCATTACCAAGCAATACATGACTTAGTCATAAAATATTTAGCAAAAAAAAGGCAAAGTCAATCACTTGCATCACTTGAATCACAACTTTGAAAAATTACTTCGCTAATCCTTGAGAGGTATACGTCCTATAAGAAACTATGACGAGAGGTTCTATAAAAACATTTCGCTACCACTTTTTTTTATCAGCATTTCTCTACCACTTTTTTGGGATGCAGATACATCAAAATGAACAAGAAAATCAACTAAAAGTTAAAGATAAAAGAAATTTCACTCCACAGAAATCAAAATAACAATACTATGAAAACACCACATAATCTATAACTCTTTCCTTTTGTCAGAATTTTTTTCACAGGTATGCCCTTTAATTAATATAATATTGAACCCCGCACTTGTAATATCAGATGAGATAAACTCATGACATGTACTTAAATGTGGAATATATTCAACCTTATTGGCACACAATGCAATAGCATTACAAAGAAAATTCTTAAGCCAAGTCTTGACAAAATATAATGAATGCATCCATTATATCTTCAGGTGTATTCTCTTCTATCAACACCTAGCATATCTTGATGAACCATGGATAATACAAGCGAAAGCAGGACTTGATCCAAAGATCCAATGTGATGAAAGTAAACATCATTCCAATGACCCACTGAAATGCTATGCTAACATGATGACAATGGTAATGAGGTCATCCAATCATCAATTTGGCTATGGATACCACTTGGTGAAGACCGACAAGAGTTAGTGGATGACAATTCTAGCTACTCTGCATGTTTTCAGCATTAGAAGCAAAATATCATCAAATAGCGGGCTTGTAAAAATTACCATCAAGAAGGTACACCATTGTTAATACAAAACATTGCACCAAAACTAATTATTGTGTTCTATCATAATTAATTCAAAAAGGAGTTAAAAATAAAAATTAAAACATGTGATGAACCTTTCTTTAATGCTTCAGGCGAAGGCTCCATGGTCTCCACTGTAAAAGGTACAAAAGTGAGCTGGTGTCGAGAGACTGGATCTCGCACCTCCTCCATGACTTCACTCACTGAAACAAACTTATCAGCAATGTGGGCCAGCTTCTCTCCACCTTGAATCAAAGCATTGGCATCAACAACAGCAACAGCGATCCCTTTACTTGATTTACAACTCTCAAAAACCCGGTTCACTGCACTTTCTTGCTGTGTTGGACGTGGTGGTTTCTTAACGATGTTGCTCCAACCAGGGGTTGGTGAAGGAACATCCATTGTTGCACCAGAATTATAAATGCTAAACAAGAGACATCGAAACAATTGAGTTATAAGAAGAGCTAGAGTTGTCCCCATTTGATTGAAAAGATAAAATGCATGGGCATTCAAGTGGTAATATTATTGCACTTGGTTATTGGGACTTGATTGTTTTCATGAAAACCTATTAGGATGATCTAGTCATATAGCATCAAGGCTTTGAAATAAAAACCAACTGATGTTAACTACTGATAGGCTTACTACTGTTTTAACAAAGTGGAAGATTGTTGTTCATTCATTTTTCTTAATACAAAACATTTTTTAAATGATAAGGAACTAACAAAACCAATAATTCTTTGAATCATTGTACTTAATTTTTGAAATTGAGGAGAGTTCCAACAACATTGTTTTTTATCAGTAACTGAAAAAGCTTTTATTGAGCATGCCATAAATATAAAGTTCAAAAAAAAATGTTGTTCCTAACTTTTCTTCCTGTGACATTCCAGAATGGACGCAGATGGATGGGAAATAATATTCAGCCTTGACAACTGGAAAAGGATGACTGGAAGACTGCGAAAGAATATTCAGCCTTGATTGGGGTCCAATGTATCCAGGAGGAGAAGACTGAAAGAGGAATTGACAACTTGGGAATTTGGAGGGACATAATATTCAGCATTTATTTGGTACAGATGAACCGAGTTCCAGACCAGACTTCATTTTTCATAAACAATAAAAGAAGCTTCGTCCCTTAGTTTCGAGCAGCAGCAAGAAACAGCATCATTGCTTTGGTGAGATTGGTGGAACCAATCAGGGATGTGGAGCTCCAATCAGAGGCGAGATTGGTGGCAGCGAGAAACAATGGTAAGATTGGTGGTGATAAGAAAGATGGCAACGAGAAACAAGGGTGAGAAGCTAGTCAACAACAATGTTGAAGCTTGTTTTGGCGATTTGAACAACCCGTAAACAGAGAGGAGATGAAGAGAGTTTTGTGGGTCTAACCTCACTGTCACAGAGAGTCCGAGGAGAAACCTTCAAAGTTTGGAGTTTTAACTTTCAACCCTAAAAAAGGCCCTCACTAATAAATCCTCGATCCAACCCAACCCACCCTGACCCTAATGGGCACCCTCGAGTAAGGGGTGTTAATTGGACTGGATTTGGTCCAATCTGATCTGATCCAACATGGGCCCATTTACAAATGGACTGGATCCAATCCAGTCTGAACTCATACAAACCGAGTCCAAATTGGTCCAATTGAAATGCAAACTGAATAAAACTTTAAAAATTTACATGAAAAACTCAAAAAATATAAAAAACTATAAAAATATATTAGAAATTTTACAAAAAACACAAAACTAGATTCAATCAGTCCAAACTACATTTCTCTTGATTGCAGAACTGATGGTCTAAATTCAATGAACAAACTGCAAGTAATGGTTGCCCACTTAATATCAAACTTCATACACATAATACAAGAGAAACTTCGTAATTTATACTTTATAGTTCTGAAACTTCATAATATAAGGGAAACTTCAAAAGTAGAAACCATGAAATAAATCACAGTTCAGTCGAACTAAAATCCAATTATTGCAAAAACAGCATTACCAATATCAATACCAATCTCTCCAAAATATCGGGAATTCAAGTAATTATTCAGAAATACAATATCCGCATCTGAACTGGCCAAACTATGGCAGATCAAATAATTCTTTGGGGGACAGTCTACCTACATCTGAGTCACCCAAATTACCGCAAACATTTTTTTCTAGAAAGCATGCTTGCCCTTTTTGTAAATGGTTCTTGCAATAGATAAACTGTTTTCATCTAAGGCTATCTTCTTCAAACTGATTCTCACCAGCCCATCAGCATCAGGGGAAGCAGGGAGAGAGGAGCGTGTCAAGGCACAGAAATAGAGAAACAGCACAAGAAACTTACGGGCATCATGGTTAAGAGAATTTGACTGTAGTACAAAAAAAATTAAATAACCCAGAAGCATCAGTATAGTTGGCAAATGTCAAAGCTCCAAATAAACCAACGATAATACATTCATTTATAAAATTGAGGGAATAAATCCAAAGAAAAAGCCTTCCTCGATAAACTCAAAAAACGAAAGCTAAGAACCGTCAATATAATTGGCAATGTCCGCCAGACCGCCAATGAAAAGGGTTCGTAGAGATTAAGAACCAAAAAAAAAAAAAACTGAGAAATAGGGGAAGAAAAACTACACAACCAAAAAAATCGATTAGTTTTACTAACCTGTCCGCCATTGATGAGTTTTCAAGCTTTTGCCTTCAATCCCACAATGAAAGATGAAATAAACCCACGTGAGAGAGAAACCACACTCTAGGGCTGAAACCATTGGGTTGCCAGAGAAAAACCCTCTGATATGCTACAGGAGAGTGAGAAAAAGTTGCAAAACCTAGACTTCGATCGATTGAGCGAGCGGATTATTGAACGGACTTTGAGGCTTTGGACTACATCCGATTTGGTCCACCAATGTACTAAGGATGAAATTTCGAATCAGTGCAATCCGATGCAACAATTCGAACCGTTCAAACCGGTTCAATTGGTTACGGTTCGGATGGGTTCCAATCCAAACTCGATCGATTGACGGCCCTACCCAGCTACCCTCCACCCAATCCCACCCCACCCTAATGGGCCACCTGCTCCATGTTCACCTACCACTAGCATGGTCCTGCATGGATAATTGGATGGGCATGAGTGGGTTTCAACATGGGTCGGTGGGTGGGTCAAATGGGTTGGGTTGAAACCCAATCATCCATTTGACCCACCCACGTGGGTGGGTCAATGTGGGTGGGTTTCAACACCCAATCCATTCGACCCACCCATGTTGAAACCCACTCATGCCCATCCAATCATCAATGCAGGACCATGCTAGTGGTAGGTGAATATGGAGCGGGTGACCCATTAAGGTCGGGTGGGATTGGGTGGAGGGTAGCTGGGTAGGGCCATCAATGGACCGAGTTTGGATTGGAACCCATCCGAACCGTAACCAATTGAACCAGTTTGAACGGTTCAAATTGTTGCATCGGATTGGACTGATCCAAAATTTCATCGTCCAGTACATTGGTGGACCAAATCAGATGTAGTTCAAAGCCTCAAAGTCCGTTCAATAATCCGCTTGCTCAATCAATCAAAGTCTAGAAAAGTCTAGGGTTTTGCAACTTTTTCTCGCTCTCCGGTAGAATATTAGAGGGTTTTTCTCTAGCAACCCAATGGTTTCAGCCCTAGAGTGTGGTTTCTCTCTAACGTGGGTTTATTTCATCTTTCATTGTGGAATTGAAGGCAAAAGCTTGAAAACTCATCAATGGCGGACAGGTCAATAAAACTAATTGATTCTTTTGGTTGTGTAGTTTTTCTTCCCCTATTTCTCTGGTATTTTTTTTTTTGGTTCTTAATCTCTACGAACCCTTTTCATTGACGGTCTGGCAGACATTGCCAATTATATTGACGGTTCTTAGCTTTCGTTTTTTAGGTTTATCGAGAAAGGGTTTTTCTTTGGATTTATTCCCTCAATTTTGTAAATGAATGTATTACCGTTGGTTTATTTGGAGCTTCGACATTTGCCAAGTATACTGATGCTTCTGGGTTATTTAATTTTTTTTGTACTTCAGCCAAATTCTCTTAACCATGAGGCCCGTAAGTTTCTTGTGATGTTTCTCTATTTTTGTGCCTTGACACGCTCCTCTCTCCTTGCTACAGGTAGACACGAGTCGAGCTATTCACGAGCTGCTCGAGTTCGGCTTGTGAAAAAGCTTGGCTCGGCTAAGCCCAAATCAAGCTTCGAGCCGAATTTGAGCTTTACATACAATTCATATGTAAATCAAGCCAAACTCGAACATTTTGAAATTCGCTTGTTAGGCTCGGGAGCTTTAGGGCTTATATATATTAAGTATATATTTAAATTTATATATATATATATATATTATACTATTTTAATGAATTCCGCTTGAGGTACAAATTACAATCATGGTACCCCCTACAAGATGGTTTTGTCTCAATTAACAAAGAGAGGGAAATCCGAAAAACCCTCATTCGATCAAGCTTCTCATCTCTCAAACTCTCCACCTCTCAGCTCTCACAGTAATAGTCACATACGATTGCAAGTGTAGAGTCCAAATCCAAACTCCAATGCTTTATTCAGTCGAAGACAAGATAAATACAACACGAACAGACAACGACACTCATTCTTCTTCTCTATTCAAACTACAAATCTTTTTTCAAAAGAAGGCACTCATTCTTCTTCTCTATTCAAGCTACAAAACTTTTTCAGACGACACTCGTTCTTCTTTATTCAAGCTACAAACTCGTTCAGTAGAGATTCAACCTATGAAAGTTGTTTAATAGAGATTCAAGGTGCGGGACTTCTTTGTTCTATAATTTTGTGGATGATTTGGGTTTGGGGTTTTTTTTACAGTTGGGACTTGAAGGACCATTTTGGATTCACTCATGGACAGTAAAGACTACTGCCCCCATAAGGAAACGAGAGCATTTGGAAATCAGAGATAAAATACCTGATTTAATACAAAATTTTGTAAAGATTTAGAAATTGTAAATACCCCTTGTTGTTTCAATTTGGAATTTGTAAATACCCTTTGGCCTACCTCCAACGACAATGGTTGAAGGATTTTGTACCCATTATAAGTATCTTGTTGTGTTGCTGGTCAGAATAGGCTAAGGGCAACATTGCAATTTCGCTTCAAGCCAAGGGCTGGCTGAGGAGTCCGAGGTCTATTGTGGCCGAAGACTGGTAGGTCGGACCTACGGGGAGAGAGAATGTCAAAGGCCCCGGGTGCCAACCCGAGGCGGGAACTCCGACGGTCAAGTTAGTACGGGTGCAACACCAGGTGGACGAGGCCTGAAGTGTGAGCACTCAGACGAGGCCACAAAGGAAACTGGAGAGTTCTTAGCAGTCTAAGTCTAGATTCCAGATGTTTACCTTGAGAGGGTTGCCCCTAATTATACTTGAGGTCACTTGGAGGTAGGTGAGCTCGAACGATCAGGATGCGGTCATTTCTTGAGGAGCGTGGTCATTCGAGGCCGCCACGTGCGACCGCATCATTGGTCCCCGGTAGCGCACCTACCTCTACTTTGCGCACCCTCATTGGGTCTACCTTGGGTGCCACCGCCTGCGCGTGTGCACGTGCTATTGGTTCAAGCCATGTGCGCCTACATCATTTGTCCCCCACTCTCGAGGCCGTGGAAGAGGTCTAAGTTGAGGACCTCGGCTTTGGCCGAAGAGAGTGCGTCATCTATGCTAGGAGGCATTGCTGGGCCTGTCTGACGGAGGCCTTGGCTGAGGGGAATGCCTTGTCTTTTCTAGGAAGCGCCGAAGGGCTTCCTTTGTCGAGGGCCTCGGCTTGTTAGGACGCACTCATCGTTTCTTGTTGTGGCGTCGACTCGGTCTTCGTTCTTCTCTTCGAGGGATGCTGCAAGTGGCTTCTGTTGTCCGAGGCAATCATCCCAAGCCTCAGTGCCCAGGAGCTCGGGTCCTTGCCCCCCGGTCGTGCTTCTTACTGATTCCAAGGTGAGTTTGTGTGAGGCGTCGGCCTCAACTAGGGTCGCCGAGGGTAACACTTGGAGACAAGAGGTTGTGACTTAGTCGTATGTAGAACGGGTCTCGCTGCTAACAAACCGTAACCTGTGAGGGGGGCGAATTTCGGTGGCGGGCGCAGGTCGTCCACGCTACGGGTTCTAACCGTAACCCGTGAGAGGGACGGATTTAGGTGGCGAGCGCGAACCGTGTGCGCCACGGGTTCTCGCGTTGGCAGGTCAAAGTCATGCCTGAGACGAGCTCCGGGTCCGGGTCGTGCGCAAGACGAGTCGTAACACCATGTTTGTAGGCAAGACAAGCATCAAACCGACTGGGTTGTGCGTAGGCATCCATGAAGCTTAGTAGCTCAAACCCTGCGGTGGCGTCGACGAGGTAGTCTATCCTCGGCAAAGGAAAACCATCTTTTGGACAGGCTCGGTTGAGGTCTATGAAGTCAATACAGATCTGGCATTTCCCGTTAGCTTTCTTTACCATAAACCACATTGGACAACCAGTTAGAGTAATGTACCTATCAAATGAAGCCGATGTCATGTAGCTTGTCAACTTCCTCTCCTGTAGCCTTCCATCACTCTGATGCAAAGTTCCTCTTTTTCTGCCGAATTAGCCAAGAGCTCGGGTCCAAGCTCAACCTGTGACTAAAGACTGAAGGGTCAATTCCAGGCATGTCAGCGACGGACCAAGCAAAGACGTCAACATTAGTTTTAAGGAAACTTACCAGTTTGAATAGGCTTTTTGGGGAAGGTTGGGCCCGACGCGAACTGATCTTTCGGGCTCGGCCTTGTCTAGGGGGACTGAGACAAGGTATTCGACCGGTTGGCCTCGGCTCGCTTGTTCCTCCCTGAGGTCGAGGCCCTCCAGTGGCAAGGCTTCTTTGTTTTTGCCCTTTAATGCTGCCACATAGCACTAGCGGACGACTTGTTGATCCCCCCGAACGACTTCGACGCCGTGTTCGGTGAGGAACTTGAGGAAGAGGTGGTAAGAGGAGATGGCTGCCTTGAGCGTGTGGAGGGTCGGCCTCCCAATGATGGCGTTGTAGGGGGAGTCGATCTTCACGACTAGGAACTCATTCATCCTCATTATCTACCGAGGTTCCATCTCTATCGTGACTAGTAGGGCGATTCTTCCTTCCGGTCTGACCACGTTCACGGAGAAGCCGACGAGTGGCACATCGACAGGCTAGAGGCGTTCTGGCACTATCCACCAATATCCTCTTCACCATAAAGTTTGAGACGACGACAAATACTACTAGCGCGTCGTCATGGGGGACCGAGATCCCCTTCAAGTCCTCGTCTGTAGGGCTTCATTCTACTTTGGCTTCTTGGAGCTGGCCCCTAGATGTTCAACTGCCTGGTGTAGGCCTTGCAGGCCGAGGCTGTGCCTCCGATGATGACGTCTATGACGTATGCTAGTTGTTGTTGTTGTTGCTGCAAGGACGAGGCGTCGGCCTCGTCCCCCACGTACTTTAGATGGCCACGGCAGATGAGGGACTCGATTTCGTTCTTCAACTCATAACAGTCCTCGATATCATGGTTGGTGCTGCGGTGATACTTGCAGTACTTCTTTGGGTTACCCCTCTTGGGGTTTCTCTTCATCTTCTCTAGCCACTTCACGCACTCCTCCTTCCCTACTTGCATGAGGATTTGTGTTCGAGTGGAGTTGAGTGTCGTGTATTTGCAGTAAGCTATGGTCGTGGCCGGTGGCTTCTTGTTGTCTTTGTTGTTGTTGTTGTTGTTGTCATTGCGGCTATCTCCATTCCTTCTCTTCTTCTATGGGCCTTCGCGGTGGTGGTCGGCCTCTCCCTCCTAGCGGTCGCCGGCCAAGGCCTCCTCAGCGGCAATATACTTTTGCGCTTTCTTCAAAAATTCCCCCTTGGACCTTGGCAGTGTCTTGGCTACTGAGCATTTGAGGGCCAAGCTCGACAGGAGGTCGTTAATGGCTATGTTCATGGAGACCCATGGGGTCGAGGTCCCGGACCTCGAGCTCCTCCTTCTTAAAGCGGTCAATGTAGGACTGTAGGCTCTGCCACGCTTCTGTCGAACAGCCATTAGCGAGACGACGCTCTTCTGGCATCGTCGACTACTGATGAAGTGGGTGAGGAAGAGACTGGAAAATTGTTCCCAGGAGCTAATGGACCGAGGGGGGAGACCGAAGAACCATCGGCGGGCTGCCCCCTTGAAGGTCGCCTAGAAAGTCCGACACGTCAGGGCGTCGGAGTATCCGTAGAGGAGCATAAGTGCCTTGAAACTTTCCAGGTGGTCGTCTAGGTAGGTCGTTCCATCATATATCTTGAGCGTTGGCACTTTGAAGTGCGGCGAGAGCAATGTTTTAAAAGCGCAAAGCGCAAAAAAGCACAAGGGTCAATTTGCGCCTGAGGCGCAAGGCAAGGCGCACGCCTTTTTTAAGCAAGGCGCAAAAATACAAAAATGCTAAAATATCAAAAAAAATGCCAAAAAATTCAAAAAAAATCAAAAGATATTAAACATAATATTAATAAAAAATATAAACTTAAATTTTAAAATAATGTTTTAAAAAACCTATTATCTAAAATTAAAATACATAAACATAAGATGTAAAGCATATTCAAATGAGAATTTAAAAATAAAACCAAACATATAAACATTTTCAAACATGTAAAACCTCTATTCTCTTTTTTCATTCAATTGCATCACTTCAAGTAGCTAACGTAATGTAAAACATATTACATTCCTAATTCTACAAGCCGCCTTTGTGCCACACCCCTCGAGGCAAGCCCAAACAAGTCCACATTAGGTCTTAAATTCTTAGTTTTCACACAAAAAATAATGATTTTATAATTTTAATTGCTTCTTAAGAATACATTTTATTAGGATGAATGAATGAACAACATTACCAAATTGGGGGTCCGGGGTGGAGACCCCGGCCCAGCCACTTCATTCAAAAAAAGCAAAAAAACAGTCAAATTTTCAAAAGGCACACGGGCTACTGGTGTGCCTTTTGAAAGGGTTGCGCCTAGGACCTAGGCGAGGCGCATACCCTGAAATGAGCCTTGCCTGTGCGCCTAGGCGCGCCTCTTAAATCACTGGGCAGGAGAGTCTCTGAGATGATGTCCGGGGTGAAGGCGTCCATCCTCCTAGACGGGGGATTCTGGCTTGCCGAGGCGTCGGCTCGGCACTCTTTGACCTAGCGGAGCTCATTCTTGACGGCACCGAGCTATGCCTGTAGGTTGACAATCTTCTGGTCAATGGGGGCTTGGGCCCCATCTTGGTTCTCTCGAACGCAGTACAGGTCGGTCAGGTTCCCTGAGTGTGAGCGTCGGAAAAACGACTCACTTGGGCTGGAATTGGAGTCGCCACCCATCAAATAAGAAAAGGATGTGATGGAACCTCTGATAATGGTATCAAAATCATTTTGTCTCAATAGTGACTCTAATAGCCCAACGCACCGTCTAACCAATCCGGGTAAGACTCCGATGGAAGAGGGAAGGGGTTAGGCACCCCTCTCCCCGTCCAATAGGTGAGGCCCACATGGGATACCAATAACCAAGCGCGAAATTGAAAGAAAATCCCCTCTATTTAGTCACCTTTTTCGTCCTGTATGTCCATATTTTTTTATGTTTTGAATTCTTTCTCCTTAATTATCAAATCGCTTTTATTGTTTTTTTTTATCAGCAACGCGTGAGTTCCTGAATGACCTAAAGATCTTGAGCTTTCTACCTCAGCCCCGGAGAGACTGAACCGTTTAATGCCTTTCAAGCTCAATTATTGGTGTTCAAACATCGGCAATATAACAGATTAAAGCAACTACGACCACGACAGTAGGCAATCTAGCACTAAACAACATCAGAGCTAAAGCATCGCTAACGTCTTCATTCAAAACAGGATCTAAAGACAGAACACAAAGAGAGAGAGAGAGAGGGAGAGAGAGAGAGAGAGAGAAAGAGAAAGAGAAACGATTACAGGGATCTCATTATCAGCATCAATGTAGGTAAAATAAAGATTTACAGAGGATAGCTCTACGGAACCTCATTGCCACCTCTGTCAATCGACAATCGAATGTAACACCAAAAGATAAAATCACAAGACAATAAAATATAAAATCTGCAAAATTACCTTAGTGGGGATTTCGGCCTGGAATCACTTGACGAAACGGAGGAATCAAGATTGTATCACTTTACTCACTCTTCGAATCTTCTACAACTATCGATGGGTATGAGCAGAAGCTTATGATGACTCAGAAACCGTCGATCATATTGGGGATTTAGTCTGATATTGAGAGGAGACAGATCCACGGCTGCAGTTGGTTCAACTATAGGTGGGAATGAAAGAGCACCGCTACTAGGAGTTCAGCTCATCGTCTAGCTTCGAAGATACTCTGGATTACCACCTCTGCCGCTCGCTGGTTTCGTTCGAACAGGGGGTAGATGAGAACAGTGGGTTTCCTTTGAATTCTTCCGATTAGGGCGAATGAAAGCTTATGGGAGGCAGGAGCATATTCGTAATTTTGGGGAATCCGAGGGGCATTTTTGTAATTTAGAAAAGTACGGTCAAACCGGGTCAAAGGGTGATCAAACCGGGGTTTTAGACGGAAGGCTGAGATTTTGGGTCAAAAATGGAAGGTTGAGATGGGTCTGATCACAAAGGGGGGTTTGCAAGTGTGGACCAGCGAGATTGGCCGATGATATAGAATCATTTTAGATGAAAGGGTAAATGAGTGTATGTTTGGCTGAAAATTTAAAGGGTGGGGTTTTCAGACATTCTGAGTTGATTGGCAGGATTGGATTAGCTCAATTGGGCCCAGATTGGGAAGACCGAGAAAGGAATCGATTCAGTTAATTTAGAGTCTCGAAACGGAATCTATGTGTGATCAAGGGGCAAACAAAGGCAATTTTGGATCAAATTTCACAATGTAGGGTTTTTGGACAGTTTGAGGCAAAGTTCAAAGTATCGAATACGCCTAGTGTATCAGGAAGGCAATTTTAAGATACGTATCCAGATATGCTTTGGATGCATGCGTATCGAAGAAAAATTAAGATACGTATAAATACACACACAGGAACACTATAAAATCTTCAATATAACATAAAAATACATCAGTAACACTAAATATAAGGCTTTAATAATATATATATACATTAAATTAATATATTTTAATAGAATTTATGAGAAACTTCATCATACTCAACATATGTAAACATCTAAACAATGTTTTTTAAATTATAATCACATCAATATTTAATAATCCAATACATGATTCAACACAAAATATTAATGTCTAAAATTAAAGAAAAAAAACATTTAGTAATAGAAGTGTAAAACATACCTTCATGAATGATGTCCATTAATAACCTATATAACACACAATTCAAAAATAATTAATAAATAAATATTAAAATCATAATAAAAATTAATTATTTGATAAGTTATTTACTTATATACCTGAAATCATGTGATGACAACCAATAATTCAATATTATATGGAGTTTCTTGCAAGTTCATAATTGCTTATATCTACATTGTGTTGATCTTTAACCAAAGCGCAATATTTGCCCCAACTCATTCTATTAGAGTATGACATTGTATATATTTGTCTGAAATGCTCAAATTGCTCCCTAATACAACATTGTTGACAATAAGGTTAAGTCTGATAATTTGATCTGTATCTTCCAGCAAAACCACAAAAAATCTAAGAAGTCATTGTACTTCTAAGAGTTGTAGTTGTACAACCTGTGTCATATGATTCATATCCATATTGAGAAATTACCATTACTAGTCCCACTATTGCCAGTCTATTCTCTGACCCGATCATCAACATTTTATCCCCATTTGATTAGCAATATAGGGATTAGGTATTGAAAGATTACCTAGTTCATCTAAGACCTTTATTTCTTTTTTCAGTATCTTTTAACAAAGATATCACTAGATCTTCTTCATCATATATATCATCAAGATTAATTGTGTTGAAATAACCTTATGGATGTATTCTATCTCTAACAAGGTATATAACCCTCAATCTCATGTTACAATGGACATATACTAACTTCTCTAAAGTGTCATATGATATACAATTCCTCTTGTTTGTATGAATAAGGTCGAAAGTACTCCAATTTCGTTCACAACCACTAGAATAAGTCATTTGTAATAATACCCTTGTTGCTATTTTACGAAGATGTAGGGCATCTTGGCCATAAATCAACCACCATTCAACTAAAAAACAATATATATAATTTAAAATTAAAGAATAGAAAAATAAAAAATATATTAAAATTTTAATTTACCTAGGTCAGTTATTATTCTTGCTTTAACGGCCACAAGATCTGCAAAGCCACTTAATGCTTCATGGAATATTTTTGACTTAATTAAAAATAACAGATATTAGTATCATATTATCAAAATATATTATTATATAATTTATCAACTTACACAATTACACTTTTACCTCTTGTAAGATAAGGGCAGTTTTGGTTTCATCTGGCTCCAGCTTTGTAATGACTTTTTTCATAGATGACAATAAATCCTCATTCACAGTAAGATCATGATTATATTGAAAGGTTGGATTTAAATAATATGCTGAAATTTAAGAAAAAAATAATATTGTTAAGTGACATCTTAAATACTCATTTACAATTACCATAAAAATATAAAATATTGGAAATTAATGATACAATTACATAAATTGATGATATAAAATATTGGTCTGAAGTGATTGGTAAGGTCAGGTTGAGTCAAACGGGCCTAAATCGGAAGGACTTGGAATCTAGTCAATCCAGAGCCTTAAAACATAATCTTTCTGTAACCGAAGGGAAAATAAGGATATTTTGGGCTGAGATTTCACAAATGGGAATTTGGGGTGTCTGGGATCTAGTGATGAGGTTTGGTCTGTCTTTGGAGGGTCAAGGTCGTAAGAATTTGAACCAATAGGATGTTTTATAACGGAATCTTGGTTTGATGAAAGGGCAAATAGGGGAATTTGGGGTTGAAACTTTATGGGCAAGTGTTTTGATGTATCCAGAGTTTAATGGTGTGGTTTGATCTATTCGGATGTGTCAAGATCAAGGGAATCTGGGTTCCAAATGTTTAGGTTAACGAGAAAGGTCGAAATGGAATTTTTGTTTGATGAGTGGGTAACAGGGGAATCTAGGGCTGAAATTTCATGGGTAGGTGTTTCGGGAGATCATGGGTCTGATGGTTGTGTCTGATCTAATGGTTGAGGTGTAAGTGGGGGTTGATCGGGGCCATTGGATAGGTATTGGGTAGGTTCAATGGTTCATCTAATGGCTCTTGGGGTGAAATTTGGGATTTTTGTTTTTTTTGGTGTTTCGGAGAGGTTGAATGGGTGTTTGAGGTAAATTGGAGGTTCAGGCGGCGGACCAAGCAAAAATCGGGTGCTGACACTGAGTATTCTGACGCGGGCACGTGTTTGTTTCTTCTGGCCCGCTTGTCATTCAGGAGGCCCCAGAGATCCGAGATGCAAGAGGGAGAGGCGCGGCGTCGGTCCTCAGCCCTCAAAGGGAGGCTGTGGTGGCCCGATCACCTGCCTTCGTCCCGCAAATTTTCTCGTTGATGGCGGTGATGATGTTCTTGGTCTCGGCAGTGATTACAAGACTATGCAAATTCGTTCCCTCTTCGACTAGGGGGTCGAGAGGTCCTTAGTGACTGGTTGGTGCATCGGCTATTGTTGGACTCTGAGGAGTTGACTTTGTTAGATCCGACTAGGCCAATAGTCAATGGGTCCGGAGACATGTGCTGGCCATGGTGCCCCAGGCTCTCAGTTGGGCGGCTACCTTGAGGGCGGCCTCCTATCGGGCACCTCACCTCGTCCAGCCTCTGTAAGCATCAGAAAAACTGGCACACTTGCCACTTGGACTGGAAATGGAGTCGCCACACATCAAATACGAAATTGGAGGTGATGAGACCTCCAAAATCAACATAAAAAAACGTGTTCGATTTAATAGTAACTCCAAAGCCTAGGGCTACACCCATCTGGGTAGGTCTCAGATGGGAGAGGGAAGGGGTTAGGCACCCCTCTCCTGGGTCCAATAAGTGGGGACCACATGGTATACCAACAAACGTAAATAAGTAATTATCTAATTAATTAAAGCATAATCGGCAAACTAAACTTCTAGGTCCTTCTCCTTTCCAATCCAAGAAACCGACTTTAGTAATCATTCAATTAGATTCACAAATCTGAACTGAACATCTAGAGTATACAGCTTAAGAAAACTTAAGTAAATCATAACGACATTAAACACAATCCTAAGCATTGAAGCATTTAGCAAAAATCCAATCCAATCAACTAAATATGTTGAAGAGAATATATGCAGAATAGAATATATGCAAAACATAATATGTTGAACACAAGCATTAGCAATAACGGTATCAGATGAGAGAAAAAAATTATAATCAACGAAATGAAATACACGATAACAATCCATCGAAACTCATGGTAAATAGGATAGAAAAACAAAACATAAGAAACAACGTAATACCAAAGAAATATACCACTAAAGTAAGGATTAGCAGGGTTGAATGTTAGCCTGAACTCAATAATGGATGAATAGGGGAATCGGCCGAGCTGACAAATGCGTGTCACTGGTCTTCGAACTTCGAGGAGCTAGATCAAGGGATCAAAAGCATGCTCGAGAAAAGAGAAATGAGATCTGCCGAAAGGTTTGCACCATCAATCTCGGGCTGAGGTCTGCCGCTGCTGTGGTTTGGTTCCAATGGTGGACAGTCTCATTTTGAATCCAATGATCAGGGGATTTAATCCGATGGAAGGGAGAAAGAGACAGAAAAGAGAAATGAGAAAGGGAGTGAGGGAGGTGAAGAGATCTGATTGGATTCATCACTGCTTCTAGTTCGGTAGTGGATTGGACGGTGACAGAGGGGCATCAACTGGCTCGACGTAGAAACAGAAGAAAAAAAATGAATAATAAAAGAGAGAGAGGAAAGAGAGGGAAAGGTTTCTTTGGTGGAATGGGAGATCGCTAGGTTGGAATTCGTTGCTACAACCAGTTGCACCGACGAAAATGTAACAAAGAAGAAGAAGAAGAAGGAAGAGAGGGAGAGATCTATGTGATAGGGCAGGAAACGAACGGTACAACCGCTACTGCTCGATGTTGCAATGGTGGGGAGTAGCAGGGAATGATGCCGAGGGAGAAAATGGAAACAAGAAGAAGGAGGAGGAGAGGAAGAGAGAAAGAGGGAGAGAGTGAGAGAGTGAGAGAGAAAGTACTGAGAGAGAAAAGAAGAAGAGAGGTCGGATGGAGGTTGGTTATTGTCGCCGCCTGGGTTGGGTTCCGTTCGAATAAGGGAGAAGGTGAATAGTCGATTAGGTTGAATTGGAAACTTTAGTTTTAATTTGTAAGTAGGGTTAATGGCACTTTCGTAATTTTGGGGACTTGAGTGGCATTTTTGTCATTTTATAAAAGTCTGGGGTTTTGGATGAATGGCTAAGATTTTGGGTAAAAAATGGAGAGTTGAGATGGGTTTGACTGTAGATGGGGGTTCTGTGTGTGAGGGCTAGTGAGATTGATCGAAACGAAATCTTCTTGGATGAAGAGGCACAAATGGGGATAGTTTTGAATGAAATTTCATGGGGCAGGATTTTTGGACATTCTGGGTTGATTGGTGGGGTCAGATTGGCCCAAATGGGCCCGGATTGGGTAGATCTAGAAAAGGTTCGATTTGGTTAATCTAAAGGCTCAAAATAAATCTGGAGCTTTAAAATGAAATCTTTATGTGATCGAGGGTAAATGAAGGTGTTTGGGGCTAAAATTTCAAAGGTAGGCATTTGGAGGGGTATGGGATCTGATAATGTGGTCTGATAAGTCTTAGAAGGTCAAGATCGTAGGAATTTGGGTTAATGAGGTGTTTCTAAATGAAATCTTTGTTTGATAGAGGGATAAATGAGGGAATCTAGGGTTAGAACTTCATGGGTAGGTGTTTTGGTGTGTTTGGAGTCTAAAGGTGTGGTCTGATAAGCTCGGGTGTGTCAAGATCAAGGTAATATGGGTTCTGAGTGTTTAGGCTAATGAGAAAGGTTGAAATAAATATTTGTTTGATGAGGAGGGAAACAGGGGAATGTTGAGTTGAAATTTTACGGGTAGGTGTTTTGGGAGATCTTGGGTCTAAGAGTTGTGTCAGATCTAGTGGTTGAGGTGTAAGTAGGGGTCAATTGGGGCCATTAAATTGGTATCGGATAGGTTTAACGGTGGATCTGAGGGCTCTCGAGGTGAAACTTGGGTTTTTTGAGGTTTTAGGTGTTTCAGAGAGGTCGGAAGGGTCTGATCGAGTGTTTGGAGTGAATTGGAGGCTCAGGTGGTGGACCAAGCAAAAATCGGGTGTTAACAGCTGCCCCTTTTTGTTGTGAGGTAGGAAACTATGAAACAACAAAGACCAAAAGAAGCACACACAGATTTTTATGAAGGGTGGCTTGGAAGAGGGGCAAGATGAGGAAGGAGGAGTGAGACAAAAGGGAGTTCCCGTGCAGCATCATTTCATCATATTCAGGCCATTTTATTCTTGGCAAAGTGACCCTTCCTAGGTATCAAGAACATTCGAAATCAAGGTACATTTACCATAAAGAGAAGCATTAAAAACAAGCAGAAAATAATGATAAAAGCAACTCAATGTATGAAATCTATTTAATTTTGGCAATAGTTAACTTTCCAACAACCGGTAGACAATCTTATGGAGTGAGGTTAATTATTTACCGTGAGGTGCAAAACACAAAATTAAAAAACCATAATGTGCCATGTAGTGATGAAAACAATAATAAAGCCTTGATTAAAATTGTGATATGCTAGTGTAGCGGAAAATATCTGTGCTATAAAGTGAAGAAATCAGTGATTATGATGTGCCAAGGTGGCGATAAGAAATCTATGTGCTATGCAATGAAATTCATGTGCTATGAAGCGAGAAAACCAATGATTTATGATGTGCCAAATGGCAAAAAATCTATGTGCTATGCAGCGGAAAATCTTCGTCTGTGATGTGCCAAGGGTGGAAAACTCATGTGTTATGCAGCGAAAAGGTTCTAATTTATAATGTGCTAGACGCGAAAATCTATGTGTTATGCAATAGAAAAACCTCATCTGTGATGTGCCAAAGGCGAAAAAATCATGTGCTATGCAACGAAAATCTGATTTATAATGTGCTAGATGGCAAAAAATCTATGTGTTATGCAGTGGAAAATCTTATTTATAATGTGCCAGATGGCAGAAAATCTATGTGTTATGCAACAAAAAAATCTCATCTGTGATGTGCCAAAGGTGAAAAACTCATGTGCCATGCAGCGGAAAATCTGATTTATGATGTGACAGATGGCAGAATATTCATGTGCTATAAAGCGGAGAAACCTGTGCTAAAAAGCGGAAGAACATGCGCTAAAAAACGAAAAATTCTAATTTATTCTGTGCTAGAGGCGGAATGTTCATGTGCTGTGCAATGAAACATTCATGTGCTATAAAGTGGAGAAACCTGTGCAAAAATGTGGAAGAGCATGTGCTAAAAAGCAAAAAATTCTGATTTATTCTATGCTAGAGGCGGAATGTTCATGTGTTGTGCAGCGGAAAATTCATGTGCTATAAAACGGAGAAACCTATGTGAAAAAGTGGAAGAACATGTGTTAAAAAGCAGAAAATTCTGATTTATTTTATGCTAGAGGCGGAATGTTCATGTGCTATGCAATGGAAAATTCATGTGCTATAAAACGGAGAAACATATGCTAAAAAGTGGGAAATTTTGATATGTGATGTGCAAAATGGCAGAATAACATGTGCTATACAATGGAAAATTCTCATGTGCTATACAACAGAAAAACTCATGTGCTATAAAGCAGAAAAACCAATGCTATAAAAGCGGAATAACATGTGCTAAAAAGTGATAAATTCTTATTTATAATGTGCAAAAGGGCAGAAATGTTCATGTGCTTTGCAGTGGAAAAGTCATGTGCTATAAAGCGGAGAAACCTGTGCTAAAAAGCGAGAGAACATATGCTAAAAAGTGAAAAATTCTGATTTATTTTATGATAGAGGCAGAATACTCATGTGCTGTGTAGCGGAAAATTCATGTGTTATAAAGCGGAGAAATTTATTATGCAATAGTGGAAAAAATTCATGTGTAATGGCGGAAAACTTATTGTGCAAAATGATGGCAAGACTGAAAATTCGCAAATATTAATAGCACACCAGATGCAAAATGTGATAAAAATTCGAGAAGCATCACCTCAACATATTCGATTTAGCTTAATTATCATTTCGCACATGATCATTCTTCTTATTGGGAGTCATTTATCTTCGCATATTTACCACACTTTGCATTTTTCTTTTTATTACTTATGTTTTTTGTGTTGTTTTTTTATTATTTTATTATTTTTCTTTTTTTATTATATTTTTTGGTGCACAATGAATAATTGATTTCCTTTTTGAAAGACTTTTGCAGTGGTGCAACTTGAACTTCTTTGAGACATGTTTGTGCTCGATTTAAGTGTCAAACACCATGGGCTACCCTCATTTTATCTCTCTCTTCTTTTTTTTTGCTTTGTTTTTTTCATTTTCTTTGTAACTTCTAGAGTAGAAAGATAATGCAACTCAGACATAAAGGAGATGGAAATTTTTATCTTCTTTTTACTGTACACTTTTTTGGGGAGCTGAGACTGAAATAGGAGATGTCACTAGCATTGATTCGTGATAGAACAATTATGTCCAAAGGGACCCACATCACACCTTAGAAAAATATAAAAGTATTTGCCCCTCTTCAAAAGAGTTGATCAAAACCTTAGCAATTATAAAGGCATATGCGAATGAGACAATCATATATTCGCTTTGGGAAACACCTGGGTTTTATGGGAAACTGCCCCAGTTCTTGGTTAACAGGAGGATTTATGAGAAATGATTGATTGGAGACGATTCAAAACAAAATCTTTCATCGCCATCCAACTAGGTCTATCCTGTGCTAGATTACCAACTTTTAAAGGATCGAGGAGGACTTCGTGAATGGGACGAAACGTGGTCTAGGCCAAGGGATCTGAAATGAAGGGTGAAAGGCTCAAAAAGTTTATTTACAATGAGAAACCGGATGTTTGACCTTTATGCAAGGCTGTTATTTCTCTTCATCCTCATTGTTGTTTATCTTCTCTCATTCCTTTTGTTTTTTCTCCTTTTTCCTCTTTTCTTTTATTTTTTTTTTGCATGCTCTTCACATCTTCAAATATGAATTATGTTACTTCATTGATCATGGAGGGCTTCACATGTTAGAGAATCGATAAACAAATACCCAAACTAACTGATTTTATAATGATTGAAACATATATTTGTCCCATTTTTTTTACCGCTTCTTTTCCAATATCCTACAAATATTTTCCATCATTTCCTCGCACTTTTCATCTGCCCCAGATTCCCTACTTTGATTTTCTTTGAATTCCATTTTCTCAAAGCTTTCCCAATTTTCCAAACTTCCTTTATCATTCCTCCATTCTAAGTTGCCCCAATTTCTTCTTTATTGCTTATTCCTCTATATTTTTTTTTCACTTTTTCTTTTTATTTATTTATTTTTTTCTCCCCCCTTTTTTTGTTCTACAAAAGGCGCATCAGAAATTTAACAAGCTCACAAAGGAAAATGTATTAATGCATTGGCTCAATCGAGCTGACTAGCGGATTTTAAGAAAGGACAGGGTTACTTGAGACTTAAAAACGGCCAAAGGTGGCCTCCAGTCCTTTCCTTTATCAATTGGTGAAGCACTAGGCCATGATGATATCCTTACTCTATGTTGGTTCTGGGGAAATTGGTAGCGGGTATACATTTAAATTATCAAAACTGCTCCAGTTTAGGATATTTGGGCGCTCATGGGGATGTAAACTTAAGGCTATCTGAAATGTTCAATAAGGTGGGCAAGGGTGGGATCTGTACTTTTATTCATTGGATTATCCTCTCTCTTGAGTATTTCCAAATACGAGTCAATGATTGTCAACTAGCTTTTTACAAATACATGATTTTAAGATTCATTGCAAATTTTTGATTTTTTTTAAGACTTCAATTATACAACTTTCTTAGAAGGGGGAATCTTCATCTTTTTTTAAGGGTAACAGGGCCTAATGGGGTTTATTGTTCTATCAGGAATACGTGATTCAAGAAAAACCAAATGATAGAAAAGGATTGGGGAAAATTGATAATTTATTGAAGGAAGAGGCCGGGCCCGTGAGATGGGCTGCTCTACGTACCCTTGTGAGAGGGATTAGGCCAGACATAGTTCAGTGTGCATCTTTGAATGACACAAAGACAAAAAAAGATAGAGACTATGTATAATGACGAAAGGATGCTCTCGATGAATGTGGAAGTAGGGTAGAGAGCATTGTATCCCTACTCCGAAAGCTACATCTAAACTGGCAAAGGTGCTCTAGTATCGGAGGCACCATTTGAAATAGTCGAGCAAACAGACAAATTATTCTCAGCTCTTGGCGAAACATTCGAATTAATAACAAAAATGTCTTTCTTAGGTGGGCTCTCAATAGCATATTTTGCAGTTTGTGCAAAGGTCAGGTCTTCAAATACCGATGATGGCTCAAAATTGGAACTAGTGACTTTGCTCAATTGAGGCTACAACGACATCAAAATTTTCACCTTATAATGACTACCTCCTCTGAGAGTTGGTGGAGAATTTATAGCATGCTTTGATCGAGGCTGAGAGGTCCGACTAACTAATGACTTGACTCTAAAGGAATGGGCTATTGGTGGAGTTCCAACTGGAATAATAAGAATGCTAGGTTCTGAAAAAGCCTTTCCTTCACCCAAGAAATTGACGGAAGTGTTGAATTTTTTCCCTTAATTGAACAATAGGTTATGGGGGACTTCTGTAAAATGCTGCATTTGCATAAGTTCCTAGTAAGTGAGAATGTTGCCATCGATCAAATCTTGAATTGCAAACTTCAACTGCCAACAATGGTCAGTGGTGTGGCTGGGTTTTTGATGATAATCACAATGAGCATTCTCGTCATAATTTTTTGGTTTGGGCTTTCGTGGAGGCCTCCATGTAAGCAGCTGCAAAAATCCACCTTGAACTAATGCAGGGAACAATCGAGAATGAGCGCATGGCAAAGGGGAAAGTTTTCTTCTTTCTTTTTGAGGAGATTGATGAGTGATCGGGGTTATGGGAGGCAAATGATATGTTTGTGCTTGAGCGGGTGAGGGGTAACATGTCTGCTCAGGTCTGAGAAGATCCGGAATAAACTACAACTTTGAAACTCTTGGGATAATGGGCTTAAGGTACCTGAGACTCAATAGCAGAAATAGCTTGCCCTTCATTCTCTTCATTATACTTTGGAGAGGACTTCCCAACTAATGGTGAATTTATGGGGATCATTACCGGGTTGGTCCGACCACACTTGAAGGCCTCTTCAATTCTGACAACTCCCTTCACGACATCACCAAAATCCTTAAAAGGTTGTGCAATTAGCAATGTATGATATGGATCCTTTAATGTCTTGATAAACAACCGCACCATCTCTTCCTTTGGCATCGGGTGTCGTAGTTTAGCTGCCATTTCATGCCACCGATATGCATAACCCAAGAAACTTTCTCCTGATTTCTGAGACATAGACTTAAGTTCTGCTCGATCAGGTGCTAACTCCATGTTGTAAGAAAACTGGTCCAAGAATGCTTCTAAAGCACCTTTCCAAGTTCTTTTCTTTTCATCTGCCAAATTTGTAAACCAAGTTCTAGCACTCACTGTAAGGCTCTTCTGAAACATCTAAATGAGTAACTTCTCGTTTGAGTCGTATTGAAACATGTCACCGCAAAAGATCTTTAGATGGGTTTGTGGGCATCCCTTCCTGTCATACTTTTCAAGATCTGGCATTTTAAACTTAATAGGCAATTCTGCATCAGGGTATAAGCACAACTCTCTAAAATCTTAACACCCAAATTCCGAACTTCTTTCAACTTCTTCAGCTCATCTTTCATCTGCTCTATTTTAATCTTTAGGGGATCTTGGAGTGAAGAATTGATGACAATCATATTCAAATTCTTTTCTCCTAAGGATGCAGCAGTAGAGTAGACTGAGGTATGGCTGGATTCTTGAAGTTAAGGGTAGGAAATGTCCTCGATCGATGAGCCTGTTTGGTTACTGCAATAAAAACAAAGGGAGATGATCAGTATGTTGTTTTAGGCATGGGACCAGGGTTCTAGGATGAAGAAGATGCAAAGGCATAGGATGTATGAGGGAATGATGATTGGGTTCCCATTATAGGACCAGATTGAGCAGTTTGAGATTTCTCAGCTTCCAATTTGGCCAACTTGATAGACACCTCATTCAATGTTTTTTGGAGATGGAGGTAGTCACTATAAGGGATATGAGTTGGCATTGTTGCCTCTGTGTTTGGTGGGACCGCCGCCTGAGGGATGCAATAAGTCTTAGGAGGGACTGCAAACATAGTAAAGAATTTGGGTTGAACCACATTGCTTTTTGAATTTTGGATCGTTGAGAATACCCTCTTCTTAAAAAGAACATCAATTAGATCATTGTGCACCATTATCTCATATTTGACACGTTCTTCTATGTCTTATCTTCAACAACTTCCATTTCTTTCTCTTTTTCTTATTATTTTTTATTCTTCTTGGCTTTACTTCCTTATTTCACCTTTGCATACATCTTCTTTTTCTCTCCTTTTTTTCTTTTTTGTTTTTGATGATTTGATTTTTTTTATCATTTTTTGTTTGGTAACACATTTATTATATTTTATAAAATTCGATTAATTAAAGCAAACTCAAAGAAAATTGTATCATCCTCACCCTCTTTTTTTTGCTTGTTTTTCCCTTTTTTGGAAGTTAAAATTCTTCCATTTTTTGCTTTTATTTTTATTTTTATTTTGATTTTGTTTTCTTTTTTTTTGTGTTTTGGCCCTTTTTTTTGAACTTTTACCTCATTTTTATTTTATTTATTTATTCTTTGAATTTTGATCCTATCATATTTTTTTTTACTATCTCTCTCTCTCTCTCTCTCTTTAATTTCATGTTATCACTTTGCGTAGATCCCACATTTTACCATCTACTTATCTATTATCATTTTTTTTTGGCTTGTGATTCCTTTAGTGATCTAAGGTGAATTTATTTGTTGCTTGTTTGTTTTTTTTTTGTTTTGACTTTTTAATTTAATCTTTTTTTGTTTTTGTTTTTGTTAATTTTTTCTTATATTTTTTTGTCTTTAGATTTTTAATTCTTGTTTTATTATTATTATTATTATTTTTCTTTATATATTGTGCTATATTAATTTTCTTAACTATCCTAAAGAAATATTCAAAATTTCTTTATATTTTTTATTGTGTTATTATTTAATGTGGGTCCCTTAAGAGGCATGCAAGCAAGCAAAGTTGAGGTGGCCGACACCTTAATTGACTAAGCTGACACATGTATATTAGGTGGAATGTGATGCATGAGGTTGGAGTGTGACATCCTAGTACCAAAAAAATATACCACTATAGCAACGTTGAATGTCTGCGTGAATTCGACGATGGATGAATAGGGGAATTGGCTGAGCTGACAAATGTGCGTAGCTGGCCTTCCAACTTCGAGGAGCTAGATCAGGGGGATCAAAAGCATGCTCGAGAAAAGAGAAATGAGATCTGCCTAAAGGATTGCACCATCGATCTCGGGTTGAGGTCTATAGCTGTTGTGGTTTGGTTCCAATGGTGGACAGTCTGATTTTGAATCCAATGATCAGGGGGGATTTGATCCGATGGAAGGGAGAAAGAGACTGGAAAGAGAAATGAGAAAGGGAGTGAAGGAGGCGAAGAGATCCGATTCGATTTGTCGCTGCTTTTGGTTCGGTGGTGGATTGGACGGTGAGAGAGGGGTGGCAACTGGCTCGACGCAAAAACAGAAGAAAAAAAACGAACAATAAAAGAGAGAAAGGAAAGAGAGGGATAGATCTGTGGGATAGGGCGGGAAACGGATGGCATAACCGCCGCTGCTCGATGTTGCTGCGGCGGGGAGTAGCAGGGGATGAAGCCGAGGGATTAAATGGAAAGAAGAAGAAGGAAGAGGAGAGGAAGCGAGAAAGAGGGAGAGAGTGAGAGAAAGTATTGAGCAAGAGAAGAAGAAGAAGAGGGAGGTTGGTTGCGGCCGCCTCTGATTCGCCAACGAAAAGGGGAGAAGGTGAATGGTCGATTAGGTTGAATTGGAAACTTTAGTTTTAATTTATAAGGAGGGTTAATGGCATTTTCGTAATTTTGGAGAAATCTAGAAAAGTCTGGTCAAATCGGGTCAAAGGGTGGTGAAACGGGGGTTTTTGATGAATGTCTAAGATTTTGGGTTTGACTGTATATGGGGGTTCTGTGTGTAAGGGCAGTGAGATTGACCGAAACGAAATCTTCTTGGATGAAGAGGCAAATGAGGGTAGTTTTGAATGAAATTTCATGGGGCGGGGTTTCTGGACATTCTGTGTTGATTGGCAGGGTCAGATTGGTCCGACTGGGCCCGGATTGGGTAGATCTGAAAAGGTTTGATTCGGTTAATCTAGAGGCTCGAAATGGAATCTTTGTGTTATGAAGGGGAAAATAAAGAAAAATTTGGGTTAAATTTCTCTGAGTGGGGTTTTTGGGTAGTCTGAGATGATTGGTAAAATAAGATTGATCCAATTGGGCCCAGATCGAGCAGATATGGAATCCAGTCAATTTAGGGCCTTGAAATGGAATCTTTGTTTAATTGAGGGTAAATGAAGGTGTTTGGGGCTGAAATTTCACAGGTGGATATTTGGAGCGGTCTGTGATCTGATTATGAGGTCTGATCAGTCTTATAAGGTCAATATCATAGGAAATTTGGTTAATGGTATATTTTGGAATGAAATCTTGGTTTGATAGAGGGACAAATGAGGGAATCTAGGTTTAGAACTTCATGGATAGGCGTTTTGGTGTGTTTAGAGTCTAAAGGTGTGGTCTGATCGGCTCAGGTGTGTCAAGATCAAGGTAATCTGGGTTTTGAGTGTTTAGGCTAATGAGGGAGGTCGAAATGGAATCTTCATTTGATGAGGAGGAAAACCGGGGAATCTTGAGTTGAAATTTTTGGGTAGGTATTTTGGGAGATCTTGGGTTTGAGGGTTGTGCCGGATCTAGTGGTTGAGGTGTAAGTAGAGGTCAATTGGGCCATCAGATTGGTATCAGAGAGGTTTAATAGTGGATCTGAGGTCTCTCGGGGTGAAACTTGGGTTTTCTGGGTTTTTGGGTGTTTTGGAGAGGTCGGAAGGGTCTGATCGAGTGTTTGGGGTGAAATGGAGGCTCAGGCGGTGGACCGAGCAAAAATTGGGTGTTAACAGCCTCTTTGCGAGGTTGTCGATCCAGTCGAAGACCGCTTGAATTTGATTGAAGGAAGTCTTAGCGACGTTCCCACAAATGATGCTAATTATTGTTGGTAAAAATGGGTTGAGGGCAATAGTGTAATTTTGCTTCAAGCTGAGGGCTGGCTGAGGAGTCCGAGGTCTACTATGGCCGAGGACTGGTAGGTCGGACCTACGGGGAGAGAGAATGTTAGAGGCCCTGGGTGCCAACTTGAGGTGGGAAGTTCGACGGTCAAGTTAGTACGGGTGCAACACTAGGTGGGCGAGGCCTAAGGCGTGAGAACTCAAACGATGCCACAAAGGAAACTAGAGAGTTCTTAGTGGTCTTGAGTCTAGATTCCCGATGTTTACCTTGAGAGGGTTGCCCCTATTTATACTTGAGGTCGCCTAGAGGTAGGTGAGCTCGAATAGTCAGGATGCGGTCCTTTCTTGAGGAGTGTGGTCATTTGAGGTCGTCGCGTGTAGCTGCATCATTTGTCCCGGGTAGCGCGTCGACCTTTGTTCTGCATGCGCCCTCATTGGTTTCGCCCTGAGCATCGCTGTTTGCCGGGTGCGCGTGTGCTATTGGTTCAGGCCATGTGCACCTACATCATGTTGTTTCTTGCAAAGATTCACGTTGTGGTACTTGAGAGTGCACTTCTAAGCGTTTATACTTCGGAGGATTAGGAGTGGTGTTTTACTTCATGTGTAATTCAATTTGTGTCCAAGAAGAGAGAATTGTTCACTTATTGAGCTCAAGCCAAATCGAGCTCGAACCTTGCATTTTTCTACCTAGCTAAGCTCGAATACTCAAATATTCAACTTTGCTCAGCTCAGCTCAAATCCACCCCTAGCTGTGTACAACTTGAAACTAGTCCAATTAAGCACAAAAAAAAGCTTTCAGAAAATGCAAAAAAAAAAAGTTAAAAGCTATAATGTAAATAAAAAGTAAAAACTCATAAAATAAAAGAAATATAACATAAATGAATATAACCTTAATATAAATTGTTTGGACAATATGCTGGTATTAAATAAGTGGTCAAATAGATAAATTTTCAAGTTTTCAGAAATTTTGTAAACAAACACACAAAAATTTCTCTTTTTCAACCTTCTACAAATCTCATCAAGGGGTAATCTCCATAGAGCTTACAAGAAGAAGTTTAAATAGGGACTGTAATCTAGGTTCCCATTCAACCTAGTGTAAGAGCATGTGCTATGTATATATGCAATTAAGAATTAACCATATATGATATTTGGATATTTAACCTTTACGATATACACCGAACCAAACTCAAAAGCAAATATCCACTGCATGTGTTATGTATATATGCAATTAAGAATTAACCATATATGATATTTGGATATTTAACCTTTACGATATACATCGAACCAAACTCAAAAGCAAATATCCACTTATATAATATAGATATTGAAATTTGAAAATAGATAAGAACTAGAAGACCACCCAAAGGGACATTAGATAATAACTTTGTAATAAGACAGGCAAAGGTAAATTAATAAAAAAAAAAAATAGAGTAAGCAATGATATGCTTTTATTTTTGGCTCCAAAAAATATATATATGATTTGATTTTGGTCAAAGGTCAAAGTATTAGTGTAAATATTAAGTCAGTCATGCTCATGCTATATATGCTAAGTAGCTGAATAAAGAATATGATAAAAGTACCTCCAGGCAAGGGCTCCACAATAAATAACATAATAGTTCAGTGAAAATTACCAACATGCCCCTTCGACTCATGAGAACTTGGGAACCTCAACTTGGATTGTCTTCGTGATATCTTTCAACAATTTTGGAGTTTAAGGTCATTTAATATAATAAATTAGTCAGAATTGTATCGAGAAAAAAAAAAAAAAACTTATTGCCCAATTTATAGGCCAAGCTTTGGGCTTAAGATCTAGCCCAATGGTTGGGCTAGACTCAGCCTTGGCCCCAGATGTATTATGCTAATAAAGAGACAAAACTTGACCTGGCCCGTGAATAGGTCTGTCCCCAAGGTTTCATAGCAGTTGAACCAACTGAACTGAATCTTCAGCTCACTAGCTAAACCCTCCCAAGCTGAAGCTGGATTGATTTATATATACTTTGAATGTTTCTATTATATAATTATAAAATATTATTTTATGCATTGAAAGACAAATAATAAGTCACTCAATTCACACACTTGAACTGTTAGGTTAATGCTTATTCCCCTTGTCCTATTGGTTAATTTAAACACTAACTCTTACTATTTCCTTAAACTATTCTTACTATTTAGCTAATTGATTTAAAGTACCCTTAAATTTTTTGACAACTGTCTAAAACTTCCCTTACTGTTAATTTTCCGTTACACTTTATTCACATGTGACATCACATGAGTAATAATTATTTTAAAATTCCTAAACTACCTTTATTGTTCACTGCCCACTGTTGGAAGTTGCAGCAATGACGGTGATTTTGGTAGATCCAAAAATAGAGCTAAGGGGGGGAGCAGAGGAACCTTGATCCCTTTCCCTTTGTTTTTTGCCGTCAGAAACCCTGTTGCAACGGTGTCGACGATTTTGCCATTGGAGCCATGAGTCCGAACTTTTCTGCAACTCTCTCTCTCTCGTTTCTTCGTTCTCTCTCTCCATCTTGCCCCTGTTTTATCACCACTACTGCTGCAACTTATAGCAACGGCAGACCTCTCCACATCCGACCTCTCTCCGTCCCTCTCTTTCTCTCTTCGTCCCCTTCGTTCTCTCTCTCTCCCCTCTCATTCCCTTCGTTCTTTCTCCCTCTCGCCCCTGTTTCAGATCTGAAAACCAGAAGAGACTCATAGAATAAGCCACTACACATCCTAGAAACCAAGTTGATTCTCCTTGAAAGCAATAAAAAATGAAAAAAAAAGGCACCGGAAAGATCATGCGATAACACTGGAGGTATGGTTTCAATTGTACCAGTCACCAATCAGAATAGTGTAATCTCCATCAGGGGTCCCAAAAGGCACCGGAAAGATCATGATGGAAATACCATAATTATAACACTGACCATTTATAATAAAGCCTCTATAACCACCTACAACTCTCTGGAAATTGAGCGAAGGGAAGTAGAAAAAACCCCAATCTAATCCATGACCTGAAACTGGTAAGTCCAGTTATAATCCACAGGGATAGGACAATTTGTTCCCAAAACACCATCTTGCCAAGAATTACGATGTTGCTGAACACCGTCCCTCTCAAAAACCAACCCAAGAACAAATCTTTAATGTGAAGTATCCGCCAATCTCTCTCTCTCTCTCTCCTTCCTGTTCTTCGTCTTCACCCCATCGATCTCACCTCTGAGAGCTTCTTCTTCATCTCTGGTAGTGGTAGGACAGGACCGAATAATGGTAGAGAACGATCTATGATCGCCCTTTCCAGTTATCATCTGAACTGTTCATTAGTTGGGTTTTATTTTGAAATTTAAGAAATAATGGAGCATAAATTCGATATTTTATCTTTTTGATTAACAGTTAACGTGTTGTTAATTTTAAAAACAATAAAATTGCTATAACACAATATATAAATAATAAGGGTAGTTTAAGAAAATTGCCCAAAATTATATCATATGAATGTTCTTGTTTAAAATATTGTTGGATTATTGTTCATGCAACTTGTTAATTCTTTTGCCACTTAAAAGCTTTATATTTAACCACAAATGTATCTTTCAATGCTGATACATTTTGGTATATGCAATGCCGAAATTCATTGAAGTATGGGGCATTAGAGAAAATCAAATAAATTTATTTTCAATTGCAAAATCGGAGGTATGATATCAATATTTCCTTAAATAATTACTTCTTTCACAGAATGTTTTACCAGACCCCATTAAACAAATAGATTCTTAGTCACATGTACACATGTTTTAATTGATTTTAACCTTAACTCAAATGTGTACGAATAAAATGCAGAAATTTCTTCATGTTTCTTCATTTTTATTTTGTTTCATCAATACATAAAATAATTTCATAACAGATAGTAAACAGGTGCAAATCTCTGTCGAATTCGGCGACGCTTGTGGTGATTACGGACATAAAATAATTTAATCAGTGTTTTTTGAAAAAAAAAAAACATGAAGAAACAGAATCGTTTTTTCATCCATGGGATGAATAACTGGCCTTTGATTGGATCAAACAGTTGAACGGTTTAACTGACTGAATTATCGGGTCATTAATTGAACCAACTGGTTGTTGCATACATGGCAGTAGAGCACCTAGAATTATGATGAGATGATGGACGGACCGGTCTGACCACATGTACAGAACACTTGTCTTGGCCAATGTTGTTGGGCTTGGACCGGATTAAAAACTAAAGTTAATGCTCACAGGTCATTGTTTTACCAATTAACCGGATGGTTAGTCCGTTCAACTCGTCAAAACTCTAATTTAACTGAACCCGAAAGTTGTGAGCTTTTCTGGTTCAGGTCTAGAATGTAGACCAAGGAAGACAGGAATGCCGTTGCTCAAATTTTTGTTCCCTTTTCAAGTGTTCCGAAAATTTGGAATACAATCCAACTTAAGGTTCCCAAGTTCTCATATGACATGAGTCCAAAGGGGCATGTTGGTAACTTTAACCGACATGTGCCGTTAAGTTGTTCTGCTTGACCGAATGGTATAAAGGGAGTTTATCCCTCTTTGTGGGTGTGAAGACCCAATAATCTTCATGTTTGAGGAACCTTGGTAGGTCATAAGTGACCTGGTTCGACTGACAGAGTGCGACAGCCTCTTTAAACGTGTTCTATAGTTTGTATTGCCTTAAGAAGGAACCTCTCAGATCTGTGAAAATCTGTGACAGCAAGGGCTGTGCTCTGTTTTAGTTTTTTGTGTTTACCTAATTGGGTAAGGACTGTAATTAGTTTCTGTCTGCTGCCTTCATTCGGCTCTCATGAATTCTGAAGATTCTGCAACTTTAGAAACTACCTCACATCAAGGGGGGATGTCTGGTGGTTATGAGACCCTGCACTTTCCTATGACCATTATCCCTTCCGACGGTAGAAACTACTTAGCTTGGTCCAAGGAGATGCGATTGTACATCACTGCCTGGGGTAAGGCTGAATATATAACTGGGAAGATAAAGGAACCTAAGCATGGTACTGCTGAGTATGATAAGTGAGACCAGGAAAATTGCATGAAAATGATCAGAATTTGCTGAGTATCGGCCAATATCGATACTTTGAACTTTGGACTTAGGATCCATTTGGTTTGTGGGCAGGACAGAAATTGGAATTGGAATTGGATTTCAATTATTAGTATTTGGTTCAACCTAATCCGAAATTGGAATCAGCCTAAATTTCCAATTTTATCTCAATTAAAAGAACCTTAATGGTAGTAGTGAAGAAACTACCAATCCCAAACTAGAGGAAGAAGAAGAAGAAGAAATGACCACCTACAATTCTTGATAGTTTAGGGAGGGAATGGATGAAATTGCTAAAGATATTCAATATCTTGAGCTTGGACAAGCATCCAGTCGAGTTTGGGAAAGATTTAAGCTGGTTTGAGTGAATGCCAGACACGACAACGTTCATCAATCTTGCTGTTGATGACTTTGGAATGCTCGGTTGACATTACAGAAAAATATATAAATTAAATCTAGCTAGGAATAAAACAAGATAATGAAGAAGAGACATGCTTAGAAGATTTTTTGTTAATAGACAAGCTTGGATTTACGTTAACAGACAACAGAGAAATAAAAGAATTATTAGATTAGAGTGTATGAAGCCAAGATGGAAGAATCATTTTAGAAGAAGAACTAGAAAATACACAACTTAGACCCATTTTACTGCATTTAGATTTGATATGTGGGAGCTAAAAAGAACTCCAAAAGCTAAGCAAAATAGAAACCCAAAGGCTAATCTGAAACTATAAATAACATAAACATCTAGCTTGCTGATCATGGCGAGACTTAGAGAGGGATTGGGGAGAAATTCCAGAGACATGGTGCTGAGATTGACAACCTCAAACTTCTCTTCCTTGATGGATCTTCTCCGCTATGTCGACTTCCTTAACTCCATCCTTGCATGCTGTTCATACCTTATGGGCTTCTACTTTCTGGTTTCTAATTTACAAAACTTCACAAATTAAGGAAATGGGGTTGGCAGTGGCAACTGATTTGAAAGGAGGAGGAGGAGGAGGAGGGGACGTAGGAGGGTCGGCGGTCTTACCTCGCCAGAGATGGGGTTGGTTGGCAGCAGTTTTACTTCATTGGAGATGGGGTCAGTGGTGTAGGTCAAATGAATTGATCACACACACTTCAAACTTTAGAAGGGTTGGAATTGAATAGGGGTGTTTTTTGTCAAAATAAAATAAATAGACGGGAATGGGAATCACATTCCCAGGGGAGGGATTGGGAATGGCCATTCCTCCCAATGGGGGAATCCCATTCCGCTCAACTAAATGGTAGGAATCAAAATCGGCCATTCCAATTTCAATTCCAAGCTTCTATTCCCTCGAACCAAACACACCCTTAGAGTCTTGGAATCAAGGAATGAAGATGCTATTGGGAATAGGACTTATCTTTGAGTGGAATAAAAGTCAGATCCCCTTATATTAGGGAAGGCAATTTCCCCGTAAAACCGGGCCCCACCCCATCCTGAATGGGGCTGGTTTTTCCCGACCCTAAACAAGGATGGGGTAGGTATGGGGAAAATATTTTTTCCCCGAACCCGTTCCAAACTCAAAGGTAAATTAGTACAATATCTCTAGGTTTAATATTGATATTTAAAATATCTCCAAGTTTTTCGTAAATTCTTAAAATCTTAGGATCCCATAATTTTATTTTTGAATTAGCCCTAAAGTATTATAATTCAATTCTAAAATACCCCTAAATTCCTATATCCTATGTATAAATCGTTCATAAAATAGATAATTTTTAAGTAATTGTCTTAAAAGTGGAGAAAATTTGGGGATTCCCCGTCCCCGATAGAGAATAGATGCCCCACCCCGAACTTGCCCCGCCACCGGGAACAGGATGGATACAGGGCAAAGTATCTTGACTTCAAGGCAGGGATTAGGAGGGGGTGCCCCGCCCCAAACCTGTTCCGTTGCCATTCCTACCCCTTATCGTCTCTCTGTTTATAGACATAAGGAAACAAGACTATATGCATGAAGCTAGAACTCCAAAATATTCTTGAGTTAGTGTGGTTCTTGGGGACAAATCCCGTTCATTTCTTTTCTCAAGACATGTGTCCTTCAATACCACAAAATACTAGAGTACGATTTTGAATCTCCTCAAGAAGCAACATGTGTTAATATGACACTCAGGTACAATCAATCATGGTTTCCCTATGACACTCATCACGTGTTTGACACCCCGAGTCTAACATTCATCATGCTCTCTTGTATACCTAAATTGCCTTACAAGCTACATATGTGATGGACCCTGCAAAGGATACCTGTTGGCCCTGCATACAATACTGTATACTGATCTAGTGGCTAATACACTTGGCCTGTTCCGGAGAACTGTGGATGACCCGGCATAAGTCCAAGTGATAGTATGGCTCTCGCATATCACTCTATGCCATTCTAAGGAGGGGCTTATATATACCTATATAGGTTTTTATGTTAGAGAGTTTCTCAGATTATGGAGAGCAGATAGTAAACTTCACTTGGACTTGTTCAGCCCGCTGGATCAATGGACAAATGTCCAACTAGGTAGGATTTTAAGCCAGAATTTCTCAACTATCTACCCAAACCTTTGACCATGCCAAGAAAGTTCTCTACTGACATGGCTAAAGCTTGTTTCCAATCGAGGGCCTCTGGCCACTTACCAACAATATGTAAGTGTGGCTCTGAGGCAAAGTATTTCACTTTTGTGAGAAAATTGTTGTAACTTTGTGAAGTAGCTTGCGAGGTTAAGATATCATCACCTCACAAGGTGATCTCCTGCGAGGCAGGATTTAATGGTTTGGTGCAGCGACTCTTGCGTGGTCGGATTATCGTGGCCTTGTGAGACGACTTACGAGACTCAACCAATGCTGCCTCACAAGGAAAGTTGCAAGGTTAGATATTTGTAATTGTATTTGCGCCCCACAACGTCCCACTATACATCTCTGCCATGTATTGGGAATATCACCCGATGATAGTACCAGAATTGATAATGTCATCATTGGGAGATATTTCCAATACATAACGAAGATGTGCTATGGGATGTTGTGGAGTGCCCCCTTGTGGGGTGCAGATGTGAACTCAGAATATTTTATCTTCATAAGGCCGAAATCAATTCTGTTTTGCTTATGATCTTTTATTGGACCACAATGCCATTATTTTATCACCCACTCTGGGTCTCATTATGTATATCAATAAGGATTTACTTCTTTACCCTTAAATATATACTTACTGTCCTACATTAAAATTAGAGATGTGTCCAATATTTCCTACAAATTTTCTTTACTTTTGTATTTTAATCTATTTTTAAATTTTAGTATTTAGTTATGACATCATAGGTTCACTTGTTTGATCCAAATAGTTGACTTGCTTACTTGTTACCTAGAGAAATTGGTTTCATTTCCAAGTCCATTTTAAAAATATAGGTTTTTATATTATTAATATTAGAGTTCATGGGTCTAATTAGTGAAATTTATTAATGAGAAATAGAAAAAGAAAACTTAAATGGAATTCACTAATAACAAATAAGAGTTAATGAATTAAATATATGAATTAATGAGAGGGAATAAAATGAATGGAAAAGTCATATCCAAATTACAATTTTTACCCTAACAATAGAGAGGAACCAAATTCAAAAAGAAAAGTATTTTAGTCAAGAAAAACTCCAAAAACCTTGGGGAGCTATGTTAGAAATGATCACCTTTACCTATAAGACACCTCTACCTACATAAAACCTAGGCCCAAGCCCATAAATTTCTAAGCCATGTTAAAATTAATTACTTTTACCTAAAAGACACCCTTACCTACACAAAACCTAAGCCCAAGCCCAAATATTTCCAAGCCATGTTAAAATTGATTGCCTCTACCTAGGGGTGAGAACAAGCCGAGCTTTTCATGAGTTATTTGAGCTCGACTCATGAAAAACTCAATTTGTTGTTAGACAGTGTATGCCCTTAGCTCCAATCAACATGATGTATATTATGACATTTATTGTAAATGAATAAAGCAATATTTAATTCGTGTTATTGTGGTGTGTTTCTGTGTAATACCCTTAAACTGGACACATATGAGACTCGTGTTAGTTTAGAATCTTCACAACCATTGGATAAATCTGGGGAGATTTATCTTGCCAAGGCTGACATTGATGTACCTCCAAGTTGGTTGGGGTGGCTTGTTTCAGCTACCAAGGTGAGACCTGAGGTACATGCAGTGTGGATTTTTTCTTGAAACTTTGAATCGGACCAAATTCCAGTATTGCTCTAGACTTTGGAGATAGATGGGCAAAATTGGAATGTTACACCTGACCTCTACACTCAATTATGGTATTGCATTAGGTGCCGGATTGGGCTATCTTTGATATACCAATCATTGAGATCCTTAGAGGGGGTCAAAACCTGGGAATGTTGGGACAGTCCGAGAATTCATCTGAGTGGATGATCACAGTGACAGGATCAACCCCTTTGTCAGACAAAGTGAATGATCGGGGAATGCACTCTCTCTGATGGAAACCTAAACTGCCGGCAGTTGATTTCAAATGTTGAGATTTGTTTTTGCAAAATATATTTATATAGAGATATACATACATATATATATATATATATATATATATATATATATATATATATATATATATATATTATGGTTTCAAAATGTTTGCAAAATGTTTTAATTCCCGGGATCCATGTGAGTAGAGAGTGCAACACTGTACCTTGCAGCTGAGGGAGAGGTCCTCTTTTGTTGGGCAGTGTTTGATCATTATGGGCTGAGAGGTTAAGTGTAAGACCATTGGGAGTAATACCTAATGGGCTAATTTTGCATCTACCCATAGTTCTTGGGTTTTCATAAGGTGGCTGGATCCAAGAACTATTTAGTGTAAATGTTGGGCCCATTAAGAGCCCATGGTGATGGACTCAGGGGTTCACTGTCTCCTATAGTGAATTCGGCTATACCTTGTAACAAAGGCTAAGCTAAACCCATGTGGCTAATGTGTAGATCGATGTAAGGGTCCCACGCCATACAAAGAGAGACAACTGGGCAGTAGGTTAAGGAGTAAGTGATCACATAAGTTTAATGAGCCTAAAGCCCAATTCAAACTGGGTTTAATTTAGTTAATTAAAAGTGGTAAAATCTGATTTACAATCTAATTAGGATTAGCTGAAGGAGTCTTATCCATTTAAGAGTCCAGATCCAAATATTAGATTTGGATCAAGAAACTCTCTCCTAATTAGATTAGGAGGCTGATCCAAAGAAAAGTATAAATAGGGGCGAATTCCTCAGTTTTACACACAACGATCTGTAGAGTTCTCTTCTGTTCTTGCCATCCCTACCCAGTTCGATCTCCACTTGTGGAATTGATCAAGAAAGGTTATTGATATTGTTTCTTGGTTGAAGAAACAATGTGAAGTTGTGCTCACCAGCCCCTGTACGATTCTTACTAAAGAATCCCTGTTCTTGCTGAAAAGCCATCCTACTGATCTTGCTTCATCACACACTGTATCATCTTCAGTGGAAGCGGGTTTTGGTCTTCTCCTTGGGCGTGAACATTTTCATTGGGAGTTATTGCTACTTCATATCAGTTATATCCCTCACTTTCTATTGGTTTCAGATCTGGTCCGGTTTTGTTTCAAGAATGATCATTGAAAATGCAGTTTTCTAAAATAGGGAATACGATTCCTAGATGTGAGAGGGAAATTTTTGAAATTTCGCCCAACCTTCCTTTAGGGTTTGGCCATCCATATGATGGATCTCTCATCCCTTCAGTCTTGGTCTAAGCCGAGCTTTTCATGAACCACTCAAACTTGGCTCGTGAAAAGCTCGATTCAGCTTGGTCTAAACCGAGCTTCGAGCCAAGCTCAATATAGGCTCATTTGCTAATCGAGCTTTTACATACATACATACATATATAATAATAAATATAAAAGTATTATATATAATATTTTATTATATATATGATAATAACTAATTTTTATAATTCTTAATTTTTTATATATGAAATAAAAAAATATTTTTTATACATATATTATTTATTTTTATAAAATATTTGACTCACAATCGAAATGGAGCCAAACCAAACTCGAACTTACGAGCTTTTGACTCGAGCCAAATTCGAGGCTCAAGTTCAATCTTGAGCTCTACCTACAAGACACTTCCACTTTCTTTTTAATTCGAGAAGGTAGACCTTTCCATGCACTTCAAATCTCCTATCCACAAACTTTTGGGTAAATTTCCACCTCTACCTACGAGACACATACCTGCTTTTTGTTAATAGCAGTCAGCTCACCTGAAGTTTCAAACTCCTTTGCATATACAGCCGTTCCGTTAAAATTCATTAACTGTAGGAAAAATTAACAAAATACCCATTCTTTGACTTTAGATCGATAATTCTGTTTCCCAAAATTCCCTGACCATCTCTTCCTGGTTTCTCTGCCCCTGGTTGCAAAGCAGGTCTTGTGAGCTGTCTCAGCTATTGACAATCTAGCCTTGTTGTTATAGGAAGAAGAATCCATCAATGGAGGTAAAGAAGATGGAACCAATTCTTTGTTCAAGGAACTCAGTTTCACTACCCCTGGAACTTGGTTTTCTTTTTTATTTTTTTGATTCACCTGAGCTCTTGTGGAACACCCATGCATATTACCCACTCATTCTAAAGAACGAAAGGAGAGAAATAGCTAATCAAGGACAACACATTAACGTTGTCAACAATGAAAAGCAGAAAATAAAAAGAAAAAGCAAAAGAAGAACTCTACCTTGGAAGGTTAGATACAGAGAATCTTCCCTATAACCTAAACTCGTTCATGATCAAGTTGGATTTTTCTCCTCTTTGAGCTCTTCCTTTGTAGAAAACCAGCAATCCTATTATTTCAAAGTTTCAGTGGCCAACAAACAACTTTGATTATTCAATTTTCTCTTTTTTTTTTTTCATTTAATTAGTTTTCTTCGTTTCTCGTCTTTCTTTTTCCTTCTTTGGATTAGTTGACCATTTCACAACGATTTTGCCATATTTCTCCACATCTTTGTACTTGGACTAAGAAACCATAGTTTTGCTTCGTTTTTCTTTGTTGATCGACTCTACAATTTTTTCTACCTTGCCCCATTTCGTCTTTGGTTTGCTAGTTCTCTCCTTAAACTAAAAACGGTTCCTTCATCTTTTGTCTAAATATCTCTCTCAGATCTTAGATCCATGGAATTCTTCATAGCTTGGATGCGAAATTATTGTTAATGGATGCATTTTGCTTTCATCTTCGATTAGAGCGGTGTTTGTAACCAATGTCGTTGTTTCCTGAAAGGTGTTTTCTCACAAAACCATGTTGCATAGGCATGCTGTTTTCAATACCATGTCAGCATTAGTATTGTTAACAATAGAAGAAAAAATGAGAGGTAAAAAGAGAGTTTTCTCAGATCACACCTTTTTCATTTTCCAAGGTGTGGTTTGAAAAACAGTTAATCAAAAAATGGATTCTGATGTAGGCGCATTTGGCTGGCCTGTACAAGGTTGATGCGTGTCGAATGGAGGACGCCCGTATAAGCTTACCATGAGGATGCTCAGGGTTACCTGACACGGATCAGGCGGACCCAGTCACAGGGCGCCAGGTGGCATTGGCAGAACATCTCGCCAAGCCCTCGTACGGCTCGCATCTGGACCATCTGAACCCAACTACCCCCTGGTAGCTCCGACTATAAATGCAAGGCACCCCCCACAAGGTAGGGAGGATCAACTGGGAAACCTTGTGATCTCTAGCGCTATCTGAGACCTCGTTTGGACCCCTCGGCTCCAGACTCGTTGCTTACCTCACGTACATACTAACTTGATCGTTGGAGTCCTCGCCTCGGGTCACCACCCAAGGCCTCTGACACCTTCTCCCTTGCAAGTTCATCATTGTAGGAACTACACCTCATCCTCCCTTGGACACTCTTCTTAGTACTAGCCCTCGGCTTCTAAAGTAATCCAAGGAGTGATGCACTTCAGCCTCGGCTAAACTCTGTGGGTCCCCTCAAAGCCTTCGGCCTTCCCTTGAAGCTTGGGATTGAAATTACTTTGTTGCCCTTGGCCAAGCCGAGAATTAACAATTGGCGCCGTCTGTGGGAACCTTTGCTAAGATGATCCCCTAAACATTACAAACTCAAAACCTCCCCAGCTTCAAGCACTATGGTACGAAGAGCCAGGAACCCTCAGAACCTAGTCACGAATGAACAGTTTCAGGTAGTCCTCAACTGTCTGGAATACCTCACACAATGCGTAGAGCAAGCCTATCCCCAGGCAGGAGGTCCCTCCCAAGGTGACCGCCCCGCCAAGGACGACGTGACCACGTTGAGCCCCCAGCCCTTAGCCTGGCTGACCCCCAACAGGCTGAGCCAATGAGAGACCTCTCAGTCGAAGGGAGGAAGAGCAGGTGCAGTCTGAAGACAACTGCCAACCTTCTGAGCAACATCATCACCGCCAAAGGGAGAACCCTCGGGACAAAGGTGGACACCTTGGCCGTCGTAGCGCCCACTCAAGGGCCGAGGGCCGATGTCGCACCTCTCCCACACCGGTCTCAGACCTCCGCGACGTTTCAAATGACCGTCATGCCAGACGGGAGGTGCACGGTCCAGCCTTAGAGCATTCCAGAGTTCAAGCCGACCCTCACCGTGCCCGAGAAGAAAGGAACGGGTGGCAAGCTCCAGCCAATCCCCAGATTGTGGAACTACGAGCTGAGCTCGGGGCCGTCAAAGGTGAGCTCTGCCAAGTCTGAGAAAGCAAAGTTGACGCCTCGGCTAACCAAAGTAGCCAGATGGAAAGAATGGACGCCTTCACCCCAGACATCATTTTGGAGCCTCCTTCCCCAACACTTCATGGCTCCCACGCTGGAGACGTACGATGGGAGCTCCAACCCTGACAACTACCTGGAAGGTTTCAGAGTGCTCATGATAATCTATGGGTATTCCGACGCCTTGACGTGCCAAACCTTCTAGGCTACCTTTACGGGGCACCTCACCGTTGGTTCTCCAGCCTCCCGCCTCAGTCAATCGACTCGTGGGAGCATTTTATCATCCTATTCCTTGGTCGCTTCATCAACAACAGACAATGTCAGAAAAGTGTGGTCTTGATGATGTCGATCAAGTAGAAGCGAGAAACTCTATGGTCCTACATCAACCGCTTCAAAAAGGAAGAGCTCAAGGTCTGTAACCTCGACCCCATGGTCTCTATGCATGCCACCATTAATGGGCTCCGTGCTGGCTCGACCCTGAAGTGCTCGGTTGCTAAGACCTAGCCGAAGACAAAGCTAGAGTTCATCAAGAAGGCCCAGAAGTATATTACGGCTGAAGAGGCTTTGGCCGGGGACCACTAGGAAAGGGAAGCCGAGCGCTACAACGGGCCCCCTGAGAAGAAGAAGAAGGGCGGAGAAAACCACCACCACCACCACCACAACAACAAGGACCACAAGAAGCCACTAGCCTCGGCCCTGGCTTACAATGAATACACATCACTTAACTCCACCTGGGCCTAGATACTGAAGCAGATCGGGGAGGAGAAATACGTGAAGTGGCTTGAAAAGATGAAGAGAAACCCTAAGAGGGGAAATCCTAAAAAGTACTGCAAGTACCACCGTGGCACTGGGCATGATACAAAGGACTACTACGATCTGAAGAATGAGATAGAGAGTCCTTCATCTACTGTGGGCACCTCAAGTAGTTCGTAGGGGGAGAGGTCGGTGCCTCGTCCTCCCAGCAACAATCACAATAACAGCAACACTAGCAGATAGCTAGTGTCATTGACGTCATCGCTAGGGGTACAGCATTGGGCGGAGCTTCGGCCTCGGCCCGCAAGGCCTACACCAAATAGCTAAGCATCCATGGGCCTGCCCCCCAAAAGACCAAGTAGTAGGAAACCCTCTCCTTTACGGACAAGGACTTGAAGGGGGGGGGTCATAGTCCCCCATGATGATGCCTTGGTGATCTCGACTGTCCTTGCAAACTTCATAGTCAAGAGGATCCTCGTCGATATGGGCTCCTCAACTGACATCCTCTTTTATGAAGCCTTTCAAAAGATGAAGATTGCGCCTGAGCGCCTCCATCCAGCCGACGTCCCATTGGTCGGCTTCTCCGGTAACGTGGTCAGACCGGAGGGAAAAATTACCCTATCGATCATGGTCGGGACAGAGCTTCTGACGAGGATGAATGAGTTCCTGGTAGTGAGGATTGACTCACCCTACAATGCTATCATGGGGAGACCGACCCTTTATGCGCTAAGGGCAACCACCACCTCGTATCACCTCTTCCTCAAGTTCCCCACCAAGCACGGTGTTGGAGTTGTTCATGGGGACCAGCAAGCAACCCCACAGTGCTATGTGGCAACACTAAAGGGAAAGAACAAGGAAGCACTGCCACTAGAGGGCCTTGACCCCTGGGAGGAACCAGCGAGCCGAGACCAACCAACCGAGGACCTCATCTCGGCTCTCTTAGATGAGGCCGAGCCTGAAAAGACAGTCTGCGTCGGGTCCAACCTTCCCCCACAGAGCCTATCCACTGCTGACAAGCCTAGAATTGACCCTTTGGTCATCACTCACAGGCTGAGCATGGGCCCAACTCCAGGCTAGTTCAGTGAAAGAAGAGGAACTTTGCACCGGAGCATTGGAAGGCCATAAGAGAGGAAGTTGGTAAGCTACTCGACGTTGGCTTCATCCGAGAGGTACACTACCCTAACTGGTTGTCCAATGTGGTTTTGTCCGAGAGGTACACTACCTTAACTGAGCCTGACCCAAAGACAATTTTCCTTTGCCGAGGATAGACCACTTCATCGATGCCAATGCAGGGTACGAACTACTTAGTTTCATGGATGTCTTCTCCGGATACAACCAAATAAAGATGCACCCAGGCGACGAGGAGAAGACCTTGTTCATCACCGAGCATGGCACTTACTACTACAAAGTGTTGCCCTTCAGCCTCAAGAATGCATGGGCCACCTACTAGCACCTTGTCAACAAGGTGTTCAAAAGTTAGATGGGGAGGAACATCAAAGCCTATGTGGATGATATGGAAGTAAAGAGCCTGAAGGCCGAGGCGCACACCTCGGACCTAGATGAGACCTTTGACACCTTGCGAAGGTTCAACATGAATTTCAACCCCAACAAATGTGCTTTTGGCATCACCTCGAGCAAGTTTTTGGGCTTTGTCATCACTCAAAGAGGCATCGAGGCCAACCTCGAGAAGATACAGGCCATACTGGACATGGCACCCCCTCGATCAGTGAAGGAGACTCAGAGACTCATTGGCCGAATAGCAGCTCTCAATCGCTTCATATCGAAGTTTGTCGATCGCTGTCTGTCCTTCTTCCGCGCCATCAAGAAGTTGAAAATTTTTCAATGGACGAAAGAATGCCAACGCGCCTTTGACGAGCTCAAGACCTACCTCCCCTTGCCTCCCCTCCTCGCCTGGTCAGTCGTAGGAGAAACTTTGTACCTATATCTCTTGGCTGGGAATGAGGTAGTCAGCTCAGTTTTGATAAAGGAAGACGACACGTAGAAGCCGATTTACTACATCAGAAAGGTCCTCTACGTCGTTGAAACCAGGTAACTCGAGATAAAGAAATTAGCCTTTGCCCTTGTAGTCTCGGCTAGGAAGCTCAGGTCGTATTTCCAAGCTCACACCGTAGCGGTCCTGACAAACTAGCCTCTCAGGGCTGTCCTCATCAAGCCCGAAACCTCAGGACGCCTGACCAAATGGGCCATCGAGCTCTCTGAGTTTGACATCCAGAACAAGATGAGGCTTGCCATCAAAGCACAAGCCCTAGTAGACTTTGTAGCAAAATGTACCTTCAGCTAAGCCCCCGAAGGCGCTAAAGGGGATCGCCCAGCCGAGGAGGCTCTTCCACATGGAAACTCCTTTTTGATGGTTCATCCAATGCCAAGGGAAGCAGAACAGACCTCATCCTCCTCACCCCAGACAATGCAATCATAGAATACATGCTAAGGTTTGACTTCCCAACATCCAACAATGAAGCCGAGTACGAGGCCCTACTTGCTGGAATACAGCTTGCCAGAGACCTTGGCTTCCTATACGTCAAAGCCTTCTACGACTCATAACTGGTGGTGAACCAAGTCAATGGTGAGTATGAGGCCAGAGAGCAAAGCATGTCCAAGTACTTTGCCAAAGTTCAAGAGCTAGTATGTCACTTCCAATGCTTCTCCCTGCAGCAAGTTCTGCGAGCTGAGAACGCAAGCACCTTGGACGCAGCCCTTGGCCGCACTATCCACGTGGAAAGGCTACCTTGGCCCTCTATAGAAGAGGCCCAAGTTCTCCCAATAGAGGCCGAGTTGTCAAGGGTGGACCCTATCATCGATTTCCTTTTGATAGAGCGGTCGCCTGATGACAGGAAAGAAGCATGGCAACTCTGACGTCGTGCAGCCCACTACACCCTACTAGAGGGAAAATTATAAAAAAGATCCTTCACCTTGCCTTACCTTCGATGCCTTTGTCAGGAGGAGGGCGAGTATGTGCTATGAGAAAATCATGAAAGCATCTGCGATAATCACCTCGGTGGTCGAGCCCTAGCCCAAAAAACACTAAGACAGGGGTACTTTTGGCCGACCCTTCACAATGATGCAGCTGAGCTGGTACAAAAGTGTGACCAATGCCAGAGACATGTCAACTTGTGCCATCATCCAACCACCACCGTCTTGGCTCTTAGCAGCCCCTGGCCCTTTACAAAATAGGGGATGAACCTCCTCGGCCCCTTTCCTCAAGCAACGGGGGGCAGGAAATACCTCATCATCGCTATGGACTACTTCACCAAGTGGGTAGAGGCCGAACCCTTAGCTATGATCACAGCTCGAGCAACGGGAAGCAATTCGACATCATCTGCCGCTTTGGCCTCCCCCACATGCTAGTCACCGACAACAGGAAGCAATTCGACGACGCCAAGTTCCGGGAGTGGTGTGTCTCCCTTGGCATCAAGCAGCAATACTCCTCGGTGGGCTACCCCCAAATAAATGCCTTAGCCGAGGTCACCAACAGGACAATCTTGGATAGACTGAAGACCAGACTAGACTGAGCCAAAGGCATATGGGCTGGTGACCTAAACAGTGTCCTCTGGGCATACCGAACCACACCTCGGACAACCATAAGAGAGACCCTGTTCGGCCTGACTTACGGTATAGAAGTGGTTATCCCAGCAGAGATCGACCAATCGACGCTCCAAACTGAAGCGTATAGCGAAGCCAAGAACAACAAAGCACTTAGAGCAAACCTGGATCTGCTGGAAGAAGCCCGGGAGCAGGCATAGATCAGGGTGTCTGCCTACCAGCAAAGAGTGGCCCGCTACTACAACTCAAAAGTGAAAGAGAGACACTACCGAGAGGGGGACCTCGTCCTCAGGAAGGTGATGGTCCCCGAACTTGGAGTAGGAAAGCTGAGCCTTAACTAGGAAGGCCCCTACAGGATCAAGCAAGTCGTCGGCCCTAGCACCTATCATTTGGATCATTTAGATGGAAGACTCATCCCTTGGACATGGAACTTGGAGAACCTCTAGATATACTACAAATGAGTGTAATTTTTTGATGAAGTAATGAATGAATGAAGCAAAGTTCCTCTTTGCCTCAAAGCTTAACACATGTGTTCTCACTAAGTCTCTAAGACCCCTCGGATTCGTGACTGGCTGAGGCACATAGCCTCTCCCGAGGACCATGCGCTCATGCCAGACTATTGCTAGGGCATATTACTAATAACAAACACCCTAACACCACGCCAAATTACCCCAGGACGGGCGAAGCCTCGCTGCCCGCTTCGACAGCCAATGGTCTCTTGGTCTTATACACTTAGTGCGATCAACTAAAGGCAACAACCCCAACTAACTCGGCGGTTCACCTCGGCCCAAGACCCCGACCTCCTCAGAGCATCACCTCGGCTTCATCGAAGTAACCACTTGGAGAGGAGCCAGGCGAGCTTCGGCCCCTCCCCCACAGTTCGACAAGCCATCTCGGCTTTGCCTAAGCAACCTCGGGAGGAAGGGAGCCATACAAGCTTCAACTCTACCTCGGCTTCTCCCCCATATTTTAGTAGGCCACTTCAGCCTTGCCTAAGTGAACACTTAGAAGGAATTAGGCCAGGTGAGCCGCACTTCAGTTATGTAGCTCTACCTCGGCCTCTCCCTCCTAACAACCTAAGGCATGCGTATAACATGCCAGTGCAAGCTACTTTTTGTGTGTGCCATGTGGTCTCATCATTGGAAGGGGCAGGGACCCCTCAGCAAACAGAAAAGAAAGAAGAAGTAAAGAAAGAAGAAAGAAAGGGAGAATACAATGCACAAAACAAAAGGAGCACAATGTACAAAAGGAATGCAAGATTTTTTCATTAACTTCAAGTATTGAGCCTTTACAAAAAAGTTTTATGGCCGCTTAGGCCGAACATATTTACTATCACAAAAAAAAGAGGGAGAAGAAAAGAAGAAGAATAAACGCAGGAAGAGCCACATCAGTTCTCGCCGCCAATCGGGGGAGGAGCAGAACCATCAGCACCTTCGGTAGCCTGAGTCTCGTCAGGGGAGTTAAGAATGGCCTGCAGCCCCTCGGCGTCAAAATCGAACATCAGTTGCAAGAGGGCCTTTTTCGTGTCCTCAATTCCATCCAGGTAGGATGTGGATGCATACTCCGCAAGAGCCCACTGGTACTCGACAGACTTTTTAAAAGCCTCTACTGCTTCGGCTGCTGCTTTGGATGCTTGCTTCTCTGCCTCCGCAGCCCTCTTCTCTGCCTCAACCGCCTTCTTTTCCGCCTCAGCTGCCTTCCTCTCGGCCTCAATAGCCCGTGCCTCGGCTTGGTCCGCCCGCCGCCCCGCCTTCGTGATAATGCTCTCAAGGCAAACCCTCTCCTCCAGCTCTTTGACGAGGAGGGCCCGCGTCTCCTTCAGGTTGGCCTCCATCTTCGTTCGCAGAATTTACTCATCCTTGTGAGCCTTCTTGAAGGTCTCCTGCTTGTCCTTGGCGGTGGCAACAATGGCCTGGAGCCTCCCCTTCTTCCTCTTGAGCTTCTCCAAGCGCGACAAGGTCAAACTCATTCAGTCTCCCAGACCAACGAAGTGAAGAGAAGCCTGCAATAGAAATTATCCATAAAGACTTCAACAAAGAATTGACTACAAGATGAAGTATGAGAAAGAAAGTTACCTCAGCTAGGTGATACAACCCCTTGTTGTACATGGCCCTCGGCTCATTGTGCATCATACGGAAGCAATCCCTTGAGACGATTGCCCCACTCACTAGGGCCTAGTTGACTCCTTCCTTAGTTATTGATGCCCCCTTGCGAACTGACTATCGGGGGCGGAAGATCTTGGTAGACCCCTCGGCACCTTCGGCTAGCTGCTGAGCAAATGAGGGTATGGATGAGGGCCCCGTGGGATGCCCCTTGGGGGGAGGCTTCGTCGCGACATCCCCGGTCGGACGCTCGGCTTGGGCCATCTTCTTCAGTGGCTGCTCCTTTAAAGTTCCCTTGGCAGGCCTCTTCTTGAATGCCTCAGCCCCCTTTGTGGGCTTTTTTGATGTCTCATCCGGCTTCGGGGCCATCTCGGCCAACTTCTTCCTCTTAACGGGGACTTGTTGAGCTGGCCCCTTGGCGGGGACCTATTGCTGGGTCTTGGGGGGAACTAGGTCATGGTCACCCTTTGCAAGCTCGTTCTCAGCGTCTTCCCGCCCGCCTTCTTCTCCATCTAGGCCCTCTATTTGGTGCGGGCACTTTCAAGCAGCAACTTCTTCGCATCCATCAGAATCTCTACAAAGGAAAAGAACACAAATCAGTATACCAGACGAGGATGGGGGGAACGTGTAAAAAAAAAAAAAAACAAAGGAATCTCTCATACCGAGGGGGGAAGGGTTGAGCCCTACAAATACCAAAGGGAACTCCTCCTCCACCAAGGGCTTGGCCTTGACCATTCCTAGCACGGTCAGGTGCACTACGACAATGGCCTCCTCGTCCCGAAGCGGAGGGGGACACTTTTCAACCATCGTGCAAGCCATTCCCCACTTTGACCTGAACGACCAACCTTCGGGGTAGGAGATGAAGAAAAATTTGCCCTTCCAGTTGTGGACGGACGAGGGGTTATCAACCGGCCTCCCCCTCCGCTACTGCAAGTAGTACATGCTGGCCTCGGAAGTGTGCTTCCTCGGCACAAACATGGTGCAAATCATCTTCGGGGTCAACTCTACATCCCGAAGCAGAGTCCACTAGCATGGCTATGAGGGTTCTAACGGAATTGGGGATGAGCTGACTAATCGTGACGTCGTACTACTCCAGCAGCTCGGAGATCAAAGGGTGAAGTGGGAACCTAAGGCCGAATTCTAGAAAGTGTTGGTATATACAAATGTCCCCCTCATTGGGGGTCCACGGCCGATCGCCAAGGTCAAGAACCCTAAGCTGGTAAGACCGAGGTATGTAAAACCTCCTAGCTAGGGATTGCACTTGATCCACATCCAGAGTACTCTCGAACTCCGAATATGGAACATCATCCTTCACCACCCTTTGGGCAGTGCTCTCGGCCATCGCCCCAGGACGGGCTGTGGGATCTGCTCCCCCTCAGCGTTACAAATGTGGTGCTCTCACAAGGAGGGTCATCGCCTTGGCGGTTGCCTTCGGCACCCCTAGAGGCTACCCTTTCCCTCAGCACCCTCACCTCTTGCTGAAGGGGGATGAATGCCAAAGGACCCAGAGGAGAAAGGGGGGAAGGAGTCCGAAGAGAGATCCCTTCCGAACCATTCAGAAGTTCATAGCACTTAGGGCCAGAGTTTGAGAAAGACATGGTTCGATAGTTACCTAAGAGACGAGGGTGAAGAAAGTGGAAACGAGGTGTATTGAAGGATTGAAGGTCTGAGAGCAAAGTTCACTCAACAGCAAGGGCGCCTAAAGACAAATGACGAAGAAAATTCGCTACTAAGGCCCCTATTTATAGGAAAATGAACGACTCAAATCCCGCCAGAACCAATGGTCATGAGGCCCTCACTTTCGCTAACCACCAGTGGTGCGACACTCGACGCTCGAGCCTTGGGGAGGCGAAACAACGCATGGTAAACTAGCACGTGCCTAGCCTTGAGGAGGCAAAAAGACGCTTGGTACACCAGCGCGTGCCTAGCCTCGAGGAGGCGAAACGACACCTAGGAAACCAGCACGTGCCTAGCCTCAAGGAAGTGAAACAACGCCTAGTGAACCGACACTTAACTTCGGAAAGACGAAACAACACTGAGCAAACCGACTAGCACGCTCACTACAACCCACTGGTCCGCCCAGAGCACCCCTCCCCCCATTGAGGGTTCTGTTCGCGCCAAACCATATCGGCACGACCCCGGCGCACCAGCCAGTGAACCCCATACCATGCATGGCCCCTAGATCGGCATTGCATAAGCATAAGGCACAGGCTTGGCTTAGTCGGGCCCCTCCACCTCGGACTCCCTAACTGAAGCCGAAGTATCTGCAGCCTCACCACTCTTCCATGAACTATAATCGTATCAAAGTAGAAGCAGGACGAAGGCAACGCCACTACAGGGTACACTCCACCTAACAAGCCCAATGGCACCTACCACTATCGACATTCCCTTTGGCCGAAGCTGAGGCCCCTTTCAAACCCCCACCTTGGCCTTGGGAGTGGGGGCAAGTGATGTAGGCACACTCATCTGGCCTGTACAAGGCTGACGCATGTCGAATGGAAGACGCCCGCATAGGCTTACCATGAGGATGCTTAGGGTTACCTAATGCGGATCAGGTGGACCCACTCGCAGGACGCCATGTGGCATTGGCAAAACATCTCGCCAGGCCCTCGTACGGCTCGCATTTGGACTATCCGAGCCAACTGCCCCCTGGCAGCTCTGGCTATAAATGCAAGGCACCCCCACAAGGTAGGGAGGATTAAGTAGAAAACCTTGTGATCTCTAGTGTTATCTGAGACCTCGTCTGGACCCCTCGGCTCTAGACTCGTCACTTACCTCTTATACATACTAACTTAATCGTCAGAGTCCTCGCCTCGGGTCACCACCCGAGGCCTCTGACACCTTCTCCCTTGTAGGTTCATCATTGTAAGAACCACACCTCGACACTCTTCTCGGTACCAACCCTCGACTTCTACAATACCCCAAGGAGTGATGCGCTTTGGCCTCCAGTCCTCAGCCTCAACTAAACTCCCTAGGCCCCCTCAAAGCCTTCGACTTTCTCTTGAAGCTTGGGAGTGAAATTACTTTGTTGCCCTTGGCCAAGCCGAGCATCAACAGATTTGAAATGTGGTGCCACTTTTGGGATAAACAGCAATGATGTCAAACACCTACTAGTAAGGAGTATGGCGGAGAGTGTCCAAGGGATCTGATCCCATAATGATGTCAAACTTATCTCATCTTAGGCCCCATTCTCCTTCATGTCAGATCTGGTCCAATCCAAAGATACGATCTGATTTGATAGGACTCGATTTGAATTCAAATCCTATCGGTAAGTTGGATCTTCGGATCTGATCCGATTCGATCAAATATACTAATTTAAAAGAAAAATATAATATAAATTAATAAATAATTAAAAGAAAATAAAATACAATAATTTAAATAAAATAAAAACAAAAAATACAAGTGTTTTTTAATTATTTTCATCATATATATACATGTTTTTTATAAAAAATAAATAACATATTATATATGTATATATATATATTTATAAATATATAATATATATCGGATCGGATAGGGAGTGATCTGAATTCGATTCAATTTCTAATATAATCCTATTATCCGATTCGATCTGATATCCAAACAGGAATGATCCGAATTTGACCAAATAGGATTGGATCATGATTCAATCCATTTGTACCCCTAGCCTAACTCTTGGTACAACTCAGTGGAAGAGATAGATCGAGTGAATCAAACTACAATGTGTTCCTACACATAAAACATGATGAAAAAATACTGTGCAAGCAACAGGTTGAATGGCTAGTGTGGCGCTAATGTGCAACCATTTTATTGCTGCTAGCAACAAGCAATAGCTTTCGCACACCAGCACTCATAGAGTTGCTTGTTCAGTTAGGCTAGGTGTTTTGTATTCTATGGTGACGGAGTTCCGTCCATTGGGACCATGCTGACTAATGGCACATGCCACTTTGGTTTGTATTTCCACAACAATAGTCCCATTTCTCATTAGGGTAATCTTGGTATTTAGAAATATTTAATTGATGATAAATATAAATCTTAATGAGAGAGAATTGAATGATGTTAAATGTAATAGTTTGAAAATTTGAATTATATTTTGTGATTTTACATTAGGGATAGACCAAATTCAAAAAATAGGGGTATTTGTAGTCAAGATTAGGATTCAATGAATGTCAATATAGTTAATACCTTAAATATGGCATAATGAAAGGGGTTTAAATGAGAAAAGTGATTATTCAAATTACATTTTTATCCCTACAATTAGAGAACCAAACTAAAAAATTAAGGTATTTTAGTCTAACAAAAATTCCACTCACAAAAAATGGTCCCAACCCAATTATTAATTGGGAAAGATGACCCATTGACAGCCCTAATTAAAAGTCATAAAACACTTAGCATGAAAATCTATGCTAGGGAGTGTTCCAAAAAACTCTCAATTTAATATTTTCTGCTTTAGAAAGTCTCTGCACCTTTATTGATCTGCTACTAACGTGGATGAAAAACACATTTCTCACAAAAAGAATTTAAATACGAAAATTAATGTTGGTATTTCAAGTATAAGCACTTTTTTTCTAAAGCATAAACAGTATTTCAACTCCAAATGCAGCAATGCTGCAGGTTGAAACACCAATGGTACCAAACAATATATTAGAGATGGTTTTTAAAGACTACGTTACCTGAAATGTTTTGAGCTGATAAATACAAATTGCGATGTCTGCCTAAAAGGTGAAATTGGTGTTTTTGGGACATGCATTTTTTCTAATTGGGATGATAATAGTCATATATGATGTGGCACAATATATTTCTCATATTGATCAACCCAAAATGCAATGACAACACTGGAACACGCCACTTTACTAAACAGTTATCACCCCCCAAATTGGAATTGTTTTGAACATGAGGACAAGCCCATAGTTTTCTATCCTACCCCATATCGGGGTCATCCCTATCCTCAGAGAACCACATCAACTTAAGCTAAAAAGGTTTCCATGTAGGACCGTTTTCTTGATCTAAGTATAAATTACGAAAGATTAGTAGCATATAGGACATGTAATTCTTTACCTAATAGAGGTTGATGACTTGGGTGGTGTTTGACATTGATTCCATTGCTCCAGAAAACAGTGACACATCAGTGCCACATTAAAAAAAATCAGTACTTCAGAAAAGGGTAACATGTTGGAAAAAAACAGTACTCCAAACTACACCTTGGAAATCGAGAAAACGTAGTATGGGAAAACACCGAATTCGACATTTTTTCAATTTGGAGCCCGTTGCTGTCAACAAAGACATGATGATGTGACAGTGACATGGACTTCCTATAACGGGTACAAGTGCTGAAAACAGATATGGAGCACTGATACCAAACAGAAGGTGGTGTTGTTGCCCCAGGAAACGTCTTACCTGGCAGCAACATTTTTCTCAGAAAATAGTGCTTCCAACCCACATATACAGCACCGTTTATGCAGCATCAGCATCGATGCCAAACATATACTTGGTCAATACATGGTTCCACAAAAGTGTACATATTGTTGAGCAGAATGCCCCACTGTAAGCTTGTTCGTCATGGTGCACAAATCCCATGCAGCAAGCATGCGATAATTTTATTTTTTCAGAGATGCTAGGATATAATGTGGAAAAGGGGGAGGGCGGGGCAGCTTATATAAACAGTTTTAAGTTTAGAGGAATAAATGCAGAATCATTTTAAAGGCTAAGAAATATTTGCAAGCTGAACATGTTTATCCAATATTCAATGCAAACCGTCCCGGGTAACTGTCAAGAGAGGAAAGAAAAGTAGACCAAGTACTAATGTATAATGTCAAGTGGCGTCAAAAAAGATTAGTACAGGATAAATTAAAAAAAAAAAAACAGAGCACTGTTAAGAATATACCACCAACCAGTGTCATGGCTCTAGATGGTGGTTGCAGGATCTTCATTTTATAGTTGAGATTGATCGCATGTGTTAAAAGTTAAATATGTAACATGTACAGAACTAGTCAGTATAGACTGATTTCATAAGTGGTAAAATAACAAATTATAGAAGGAAAAAAGGAGAAGCATTAGCCCCTATAACTGGACTCATTCTGTTTAAGGGATTCTCATGCTGCAATTGCAGGATGTCTGAGTCAAAATGGCTATGTATGCAAGTCCAGAATCCAGTTCAGCACTGTCAAATCTACAACAGCAGCGACATGTATGAATACATTTATATATAAAGACCTAACCCTCTTAACCTTAATATAATTGTGAGTTTGGTAAGCTGTAGAAAGTAGATACTTAGCGCCATGAAGTCACCTGTTTGTAGCCAATCTGGTAAGAGTCCCACCCGCAATCTGGTTCTTTCCTCTTCATGGGTGGGCCAGACATGGCAACTTGCTGAAAGGACTTCATTTGCTCTTCCACTAATGTAGTAGTTGCAGGAATAAACAAGTGTCTGACATTCCCTCCCCTGCTTTCCTGCTCCAATGTATTTACCCCTGCATTGAGATCAAGACCAGGCCTTACAATAGTAACATTGCCAGCACCTGGTCCACCAGCAATCTCTGTGATAAAAGGGGCTCTTGGATAGGTGGGTAGAGTACTTGAACCTAATATCTGTGGTATGATAGTGGCCCCACGTGTGTCTATCATATATGGCACAACACCTGACGGGTATATAGTGGATGGGAGAGGGACTGAAGGACCAATAGCAAACCCATTATTATAGGAGAAAGCAGGAGATGGAGCATAAGCTAGTGTTGGCTGTAGAGCAACCACCTTTCCTCCTTGCTCAACCGAAGGAATAGCACCCGGCCCAGCCATTAGAAAGGGTTGGGATGGGTGCATAAACTCCTTTCTGTCATGATCATGACCAAAAGCCTGCACAGAATTCAAAGCAGATGTTGGTGCAGATATAACATTATTGGAACCTAGCTGTACAGTTGTTCCCATGATTGAGAAAGCAGAACCATTTAATGCCCCATTTCTCAAACATTGGATGCTTTCACTTGATCTGGGAACATCATTGCGAGCTTCTCCAATGGATGGATTATCATTTAAATCAATATCCCTAACAGATGGCTTCAAAAATGTTGGAGAAGGGTTGCAGGCCCCACTAATGGGGAGATGATGTTTGTTTTCTGTCTTCCATTCAGACGATAGCTGTGGGCTGTAATCTTCATTATCACCAAGACGATTAAGATCCAGATTTAATCTTTCCGCTCGTTTTGAACCAACTTCCAGAGATGACTCACCAGAAAGGAGTGCTGAGGAAACTGAAGCATGCTTTCCTGGGAATAATTCCATTACTGAATCATCTCCACCATCAGCTACATTTAGGTCAATACCCTGAAAACCCTGTGAATGTCTCGAGCTGTAATTGGTGTCATCAGTGAAAGATGCCTTCTCTTTATTGGAAGTCTTGAAAAGTGAGGTAGGCTTGAATGCACTAGTTGCAGCAGATCCCCTCCAACCTAGCTCCCCTTCAAATTTTAATGGTGCCTTAGGCAAGCAAGCAGGAATCCTTGAGGTGGCCACTACAGGAATTGGTGTTGAAACATTTACATGACAAGAAGAAATAGTTTCAGTCACTGATGGATCAGGGTCTGCTTCCTCTGTCTTAATGTCTTCATTCAAATCAAAGCCACGAAAGCTTGTTATCTGGTTATCGGGAGCTTCATCTTCAGGTGCTGTAGTCAACTTAGATGCTTCTTGTTCACGGACACCATCATTCTTTTCATGGACAATTGTTGGACCAATCTCTTGTGACAGGGTTTTCACCCCCATGCATGGATTTTGATTTCTGGCTGATATTTCTGGTTCCATCTCCTCCTTGATTGAACAGCAACTATCTGTCTTCTCTTGTTCACTGCATAGCTCACTTTTGTCTACATTTTCCTCAGAACAAAATTTTGCCTTAGGTCCCAAAGAATCAGCAGTACTTTGATGGATTGCATGACCATTCCGGTCCTCTATTGAAGAGGAGCTTCCTGAGGCTTCCCTGTAAGTACCAACCTCTTTCTCCACTTCTCTTGCAACCCGGCGGGCCACCTCCAATGCATCATCCATCTCATATGTGAGCTCCATTTCTGTGTCTTCTCTGGCTACACGTTCTGCATTTTTCTGCTGCAGCAGCCTGGATTTTGGGCCATCAGCCTTCTCCAGGACCCTAGAATTTTCTTCTGCAATTTTTTCTAACACCTTTGCAGCATCACATTCTGTCGAAACTTTAACAGCTTGTGAAGTTTTACCTGGATTACCTTGTTTTCCAAGCAATGTGACAGAAGTGTGAATTTCAACAGCTTGGGATGTTCTGCCAATATTACCATGTCCAAGTAATGCAGCAGAAGTGTCTGAAGTGGCCTTTGGAGTTACACATGAACCAATTTGTTTTTCAGGCTTCCACTCCATGATTTTTTTCCAATAATCCAATGATCCATGCTCTGATAATCCCCAAGTCATTTTTCTTCCTGGAGATTCTGCTAGGCTGCACTTGAAGCCAATACAGACAGAGTTATTCTTACCAGTTCCTTTTTTACTTCCAATGCATGACTCAGCATCCATTGATGTTTTATGGCAGCTATCACTTGAAGAAGAAATTGGAAGGATGACATGTTTTGAGTTGGAGGACGAAGATTCAGTTTTTGAGTGTCCATCATCAAGCCCCAACGGCATCAAGGATGCACCATCTTCACCAGCATTCTCCTGATTAGTTTTCTCTTCCCCAGAAGCCAACTTCTGACCTTCTTGGCAACAGGACATACCAGTCTCTGATCCCATTTCACTTTTTTCAGAAACATGTGCAGAGACAGTCCTTTCCAAGGAACTTCCAGGGGCTTCACGATTCCTTGGACTCCCATCAACTGCGACATCCTTTTCACTGGTAGAAGATGTAAAACCACAATTTCTGCTAAAAGTTGTGCCTGAAGTTCCTTCAGCAGAAATGTTATCTTTCACATCCTTTCCAGCCTCAAATTGCAAAGTGCTAGAACTTGAAATGGATGATGAATGATGTGACTTCCAGCTGTTTGCATCTCCTTTCACACATGCCCCAGGTGGAAAATCTTGAGGTACAGTATTCCCATAACCTGGATGTTCCCCTTCAATTTTTGGCAGCATTTCACCCTTGCAAGCACTGCTCTCATGGTCAAGACTAGTTTGATCCCTACACTTCTCAAATGCACTTTCTTTATCAGTAAATTTCGCCCATTGATCAGATAAGTTCTTTGCCTTCCCCTGAATTTTTGGATTTTTGTGAGAAAGGAAATTCATAACAGTAGTACCTATTCCACATGCTTTCAGACAATGCTGGTCCAAAGGTAAGTTTATGAGGGCTTCCAGCACAGTACTTATTGGATCCTCTACATTATTGTCAGAAGAATTTATGTTCCCATACTTCTGTGCTTCTTGAAGCCATCTGTCTAAGCAATGTAAGCCACCCAACTCAATAAATTGCTTCAGGTAATCCATATTCTTCGTAGCAGTTAAAATACCAGCAATGGTGGACAAATGATTAGTTGTTTCAACAACACTTTTTGTGTTGTAGGATTTCTCATGCTGCATAAAACAAACCAGCTTTTCAACACTAGGGATGCTAGCAAACCCATCCATCATTTCAAGTTGTGTGAAAATGTCTTCCAGCTTCATATTTTAACTCCCACCTTGGGTTCTTCACACTCTTGGAGACTCAGCTGCTAAGCACCAGATATGATCATATTTCCTGCAGTATTACAAGTCAAATGAAGGTCAGGCATTCATGCCTCAATTTTAAGAAAAGTACATTTTCTGCAAAATAAATTTGTTAAATACATAGCTTACAAAGATATGAATTTTCTTTTGATTAGGAAAAACATATGAAGTTCAGATTTAAGAATGGAAGAACATGGGGCTTTTATTACATTCATTTACCAGGAACATAAAAATCCAGTACTTAGAGAAAAATGGGAAGCAAACCAGTGCTAACAATGCAAGAAAACATAATTGATGTCAGTTATGTGGCCAATGTCCATCAGAAGTCAGGTTCTGGCCAGTTAGAATTCCCACAACTGTTATGCTTTAATGGTCTATGTTCAATGCTCTTTTTCTTTTCTTTTTTTTTTTTTTTGAGAAAGGTGGTTTATGATCAATGTTACAGTTGACTCTTAAAGATTTATTCCAAATGTTGTTCCTGGTTTTTCTTCTTTTTCCCCTTTTTGGGAGGACAATTGATAGGTCCAAATAAAGACCTGTGGCCACAGTATTAAAGATTAAACTTAATACACCTGTTGGCAATACCCAAGACCCTTCAGTAACAAAGTTTACAAGTTTGCCCAGAAAGGACTTGGCCTACCAACTCCCTGTTTAGCTAGTGCATCTGCTACGCCATTTGCAGTTCTTCTCAACCAGCTGAAGTTTGAATTTAATTGCTTTGCAATCACATCAATTTCCCTAAACACATGTCTGTAATTCCAAGGTGCTCTTTGAGTTGCTTTGCCGGTTTTCCCAATGAATTACTTGTTGTGAGTCACCTTCAACATCCAAATCTGAGACAATGCTGTTGTGTTAACCTCAAACCTTATAGAAGTGCCATGATTTCTGCCTCGACTGAACCTCCTAAGCCAGCTGGACCTGAATACATCACTACCACAAACCATGATGGTCTCTAATCACTCCCACAATGCCTGCTCTTCCTGGGTCGCCCATAGAGCTACTATCAAAGTTCAGTTTCAGTTACAGCTTGTGGCTTCGTACATTAATTTTCTTATCGTTCTAACATTAGCTACTTTACTAACTTGTGTTATTAAGGTATTCTCTTGAACATTGCAACTGAAAGACCCAAAAATTCTTATTTGGTTTGAGGTTATGTCAGGTATAAGGATAAATCTCCAAAAATGTGAGATGTATGATGTGAGCCAGGACCCAGGGTGGAGGATTCGGCAGAGGCATAGTTGTCAAGGCGACGCCTAGGCAACACGGCTCCCTCGGTGGCTCGCCTCTCGCCTAATTGTTGTATTAGCAACAGTTTATTTTTATTATTTTCACCTTTTCTTCTTTTCCTATAACAAAAATAGGGGTTCAGCCTCTATATTTTTTGAATTTTCTATTCTTTCTTCTTTTTCTTCTCATGAATATGTTGATTTTCCTAGGGAACTACCCTAAGATATATGTATTTTACTTATATTTGGGCTTGCCCTTGAGTGAAAGGTGCAAATCAAAGAGTACCTAGGATCCTATGACTGAGAGGTTTAACAGAAAATTGGCCTTCATGGAAGGCATGGTATTTATCAAAAGGTAGTAAACTAGTTCTATAAAGATTGTGCTCACTCCACTACCTACAAGTATGAGTCAAATATCTTTATGAACTTGCTTTAATTGGCAAGACTTCTAATTTGGCATGATATATTACTAACAAATTTCTTTCTTGGAATAAAAAAAAAGAGAGAAGTGCAACTTCTCTCTTTGGAGGATAACTAATTTGCTATAGAACAGCTCCTGAGATGTTGCTTTGAGCACAAATGTAATGTTAATACTTAATAGTGACGTTGGGTGGGGAGGGGAGGTCTAATAATCATATGGGACACTTACATTTTTGTATATGATCTATTCTTTTCCAAAAATCAAATAAAGCTTTAATTTTATTGATCAAAAAAATTCCTGGGATGCTGAACGGGTTTAGGCCCATGATAAAGCTAAGGCTCACTTCCACCTGGCCACCTGTTTGAGAGTCAATAGACTTTTCATCCTCTTCTGTTTGAACCAACTGATTCTTTAGGTATGTTCTTCATTTAGAAAATCTTATTTACAGTCAATTTCAAAGGCCAGTTTCTTTATCTTAATAAGCCATGTAGATATGACCATTCATTATAGCAGAATAATAAATAAGCTCTGCAATCTGCCGTTCCAGAGACCTGAGGGGCTGATCACTTTGTACTGAAGTGTTGTTTGTAATTCACCTAAGTAGACCTCATTCATGAATTGGTTTCTTGAAAAGGTCTCTTCAAACATGTACCTGACCGATCCCGATCTGCTGCCAGCAAAAAGCAGGTTAACACACTGACAGCAAAGCATCCAGCCAAACATCAAGAACATCTCCTGTACTTGTATGTTACTTTCATGGGAAGATGTTCCTGATGTGCTGATGGATGCCATGCCATTGGTGTGTTAACATGCATTTTTCTGGCAGCAGATCCCATTGCTACCTGATCCCATTGATTTTAAAACTGGCCCACAAACAGAACCGCCTTTCTGTCCAGGCAGTGGGTCAGTGGTTCAACTTCTAAGTCAAATAAGTCAACATGTGATGTCATAATTAAATAATAAATATATTAAGACTTGAGATAATACAAAAAATTTGTTAAAAATTTTGGTGCATCTCTAATATTATATATTATGTGGTTTATGACAATGCAGGGAATCCTACGAATTGAAGGTGTCAGATAGTCTACCAGTAAAGTCTTTGGCAGTGTTTTAAAAGCGCAAGGCGCAAGGGTCAATTTGTGCCTGAGGCGCACACCTTTTTGAAGCAAGGCGCAAAATTATAAAAAAATGCTAAAAAATAAAAAAAAAAAGTCAGAAAATTCAAAAAAATGCCAAAAATTCAAAAAAAAAAAACTAAGCATAATATTAATAAAAAATATAAACTTAAAGTTTAAAATAATGTTTTAAAAAACCTATTATCTAAAATTAAAATACATAAACATAAGATGTAATTATGTAAAGCATATTCAAATGAGAATCTAAAAATAAAATCAAACATATAAAACATTTTCAAGCATTTAAAACCTCCAACCTCTTTTTTCACTCAATTGCATTACTTCACGTAGTTAATGTAATGAAACATATTACATTCCTGATTCTACGAGCCGCCTTTGTGCCACACCCCTCAAGGCAAGCCTAAACAAGTCCACATTAGCTCTTAAATTCTTAGTTTTATTTTTGTGTGGAAACTAAGAATTTAAGAGCTAACATGGACTTGTTTAGGCTTGCCTCGAGGGGCGTGGCACGGGGGTCCAAGGGCGGCCCCCAGCCTAGCCGCTATGTTCAAAAAGGCAAAAAAGCGTCAAATTTTCAAAAGGTGCACGCCTGGGCTGAGGCGCACCAAGCATGCGCCTTTTAAAAGGATTGCGCCTAGGACCTAGGTGAGGCGCATACCTTGAAATGCGCCTCGCCTATGCACCTAGGCGTGCCTTTTAAATCATTGGTCTCTGGCCGCTTGTAGCAAAGACATGGGATTAAGTCCCACCTTCACCTAGTATGGGAGGAGGGGTATATAGGGGTCTGGGAAAGGGCTACCCCTTGTTGGGTAGCCCATTACCAAAAAAAGAGAGTTGTACAAATTTCAGATCTTGTGATGGGATGTGTAAATAAAAAATATTTTTATTAGTAATGAAAATGGCTAAAGTTACAAAAAAAAGAAGAAAAAAGATAGTTAATATTTGACCCATGAGGGTCATGACATTGACCAGGTCAAAATGTTAAGCTTTTCAACTAGTTGAGTCACCAGATTGTTGACTGACCAGGTAAACAGCTCAGCTTTGTGGGGTAGTGAAAGGATATTTAGGTGATTAATGATAAAGAATAGAGATGGAGAAGCAAGTAGAAAGCTTGTTGTCCACTAATGAATGAACTAGAGATTAGAAAGGAGAAAAATCTTGATGTTATAGTAAACAGTAGAGAGATAGAATGCTTAGAAGACAAAATAGTTGAGACAAGAAAAAGAAAGAGAAAAATACCTGGCAACAACTAGAATTCACTAAAGAAAACTTGTCAAATCAACTCTTCTTTTTCAATTAATGACCACTTATAGACTTACATAGGAACTTGGATGTCCCTTTACAAACTCCAATTTGGACTCAAAAGATGACCCATAACAACTTCTAGGTTCTAATTGTTTTAGAACTAAGACAAACCCCCACAAGTAACTAATACACTCAAATAAGGACCCTTACTCCTAAAAAATCTCCAATATCTCATTACTAATCCTAATAAAATGTAGAGAGAGCAGAAATTATTAAAAATAGTTAATCATGGTTTTACTATATAGAGCAATTACAAGAATTACTAAAAACAGTAAATCTGAAATTGCAATAAATAATAATTTCAATTTACAAGGAACAGTAAATTTCTGAGACTTAAAACCGTCTTCCTATGACACCTACAAAGTAGAAAATAAATTTAAAAAACTCAAAAAATACCAATATCCCCATCTCCAAGAATAATTCTCAGCTGCAGATATACCTCCCTTTTCAAGTATGGAGTTCATGAATCTTCTATGAGGATGCAGACAATGAGCTGGGCTCCAGGAGGAACAACACGGGTTTGCCAACTGTGTGTGAATATCCATTTACAAGATTCCCATAATCTTCTTGAGTTGGGCTGAATCAGTCTGTGTTGCACATGGCTAGATTATCCTGAACAATCCCAAGTTCTTTTGGTGTCTCAATCCTTGATTGCACACTTGCATGGTAACAGGTCTTTAAGACACTTATTTTTGTCCAAGATAGTGTCCCCTCATGTTGTCTAGCCCCCTCATGCCTCGTGTTGTCAAGGCTTAGATAACAAAAGTACAACAACATACAACATACAACATAATCATGAAACCTAAACCTCATCAAATAAAGACAACTATAAGTTTGCTTATTGGGCAAACTAATGCCACCAGAAATCACTGATCAGTGATAAACGTTAGAGTCTAGTAGAGAGCAATACCAAATAAGAGCTTAGCCATTACAGAGTCCATACTAAACTTCCATAACTCCACCCTAGATGAAGTGCACCTTGTTGGAACCACACTGACTTAGTAATATCATTTTCTTTTCCTTCAAGGACATTTCCTCAGTAATGTCCTCGAAGATGCAAATCATTTGGAAGAGAATATTGATGATTTGATCCTACAGGAACATTAAATGACCCTCCAATTCTACTGGGTAATGCCTGTAGCCTTAAACATGTTTCACATCCAAGCACAATATTTCCCCATGGTGTCTGTAGAGGGGTCAAGCAATTGTGACAAAAGGAGAGCCAAACACAACCACCATCCCTCAAAGGCTTTTAAGCCTCTTGCTACTTTGCCATAATGAAACATCCACCTCCGCTGCCCCAACAAATATTATACGATTTATTTATGAATACACCACTGTATACATCATTAAGGAACTCCCTTTAGGATCAAATCCAGCAAAATCACAACCACATGTAAACCCTTCATGTCATCTCTAACTCATATATGAAACATCCACCTCCGCTGCCCCAGCAAATATTATATGATTTATTTATGAATACACCACTGTATACATCATTAAGGAACTCCCTTTAGGATCCAGTCCAGCAAAATCACAACCACATGTAAACCCTTCATGTCATCTCTAACTCATATATGACACCATTTTTCATGTCATATCTTCACACTCCACATGAAGCGGCCACCAAACATACATCCCATGAAGATAAAACCAGGAAAACAAGTCAATACCAACCCTTAACGCCAATCCCAAGTTATAGGGGAATGAAAATTCTCTACATCAATTGTCAATGCACTTGTTGACAGTTGACACCAACTAATATATCTTCACACTCCACATCGGCTTATACAGGTTCTCGCCCATTTTCAAAAATCCACATCTTACATCCTATTTTATGCCAAGACAGCAAGTGTACAAGTTTTAAACCAACTCAAATATTTAAAACCATTTCTTTCACATTGGAAATACATGGAATCAACAGATTCACTCCATATTAAAATATCCAAGCTAGTTGGTGGAAACCAATTAATCAACTGCAAATAGGCATATATCCTTAAGTACACCATTAAGGCTTGCTGATTCAGGAAATGCACACATCTTACAGCCTATTTCGTGCCAAGTTAGCAAGTGTATGTTAAAACCAACTCAAATATTTAAAACCACTTACTTCACATTGAAAATACATTGTATCAACAGATTGACTCCATATTGGAATAGCCAAACTAGTTGGTGGAAACTAATCAGTCAACTGCAAATAGGCAAGTATCCTTAAGTACACTATTAAGGCCTGCTGATTGAAGAATTCAACCTCATCCAGAACTGCGCCAGATCTTATAATAAATGTAACAATAAAAAGGGGAAAAAACTGTCAAACCTTTCCATTGGTTGTTGCAACTTGTAACAATTTCCATCATGCTCATAATTTTTATAGCAACGAAACAAGAATCCTTCCTACTGATAAAAAACTAAGAATAAAAGAAAGAAAGATGCTCCTACATCAGTTCAAACTGAAGGCATTTCGTCACGGTGATCTATGAGGTGAAGAGGGCACATACAAATTACAAACCCTAACACAACGGCGCAAAATTTAAAAGGCAAATATAAAAGATATTCAAAGGAAAATGTGTGGTCTTAGTCAAACTCAGAATGATTTGAATGCGCTAGAATTGCAATAGAGTGTATGATAAATCACTCAAAATGTCCTCATCCATCAGAGATAAAAACAAGAGGTTCTGTTCTCATGTATCACTTTCTTCTTTAGATATTGCCTTTGATGATGGGAAGCTATAACCAAATAATCCAACTTTCCAACTTTAAAAGCAAAATGAACAAATCCCCCAGCCAAGCAACCCAGAAAGTGCATGGTTTTATACATTTTTTTAATCACATCATAAAAAATAAAATAAAACTTGGAAATTCTGACGATCTGCATCCATGAGCTCTCAAATTTTAATCCTGAAAAGCACATTCACCTTTAAAGCAGACTCTTGACTATCTTAAACAAATTTGATTGATGTAAGGACAAAATCAAAGCATCACTTCCTCAATAGAATCCCCATTAACCATTCAACTAGAACACTATGAATTAATTATCAAGCTATAAGAGGTATCAATTATTTAGCTAAAAAAATTATTTACCTGCAACTGTACAAACTGAACACACGACATGCTAATGTCTCCGACTCAGCAAAAATATTACAGTGACTGCTTAAGCAAACAACGCAGAAAAGAGGGTACCCAAAATGCTCAAAGTATACACTAGAGGACAGCCTAGACTCTCTACCCTATTATCTTAATTCATTTGGAAACATTAATACCCAGCAACCACATAGTCAACTAGGCATGTCCAGAATCCACTTGATATCTACCTAAGAAAAGGAAGAGGAAAGCTTGAAACAAATCAAAATCAAGCTCATCCATAAAACAAATCTAACAAAGAATTCGAGCTACCAGACTCGAGATCCGCAGGGCCTCAATTCTTACTTGGAGAAAACATACAGAGAACCAAATAATACTTCTCAGCCAAGCCAGAACCTCAACCTTCACAGAACAAAAGCATGGAGAACAAAACTAGAACACCCTCCAAACCCCAATTCTCACTGTACATGTGTGTGTGTGGAGAGCGAGAGAGAGCGAGAGAGAGCGAGAGAGAGAGAGAGAGAGAAACAGAAGAATCTTAAAACCTTCCAAAAAGTTCACGAAACTGGAGTTATACCTGAAATGAAACCCTAACAAAATAAAACATTCCGGCTTCCACAAACCCCTACAAAACATCCATACTTGACTTCCTCAATCCATTAAACCACCCAAACTCAACAACAAACCCAGAAATGAAAACCCATTTCAAGAAGAAAAGGGAAAAAAACCAAACAAAGATACAGAGACAGATACATAGATAGAGATGAACCTGGTCCAAAATCGGGATGCAGTCAATCCAAAACAACTTGACCAGAAAAAGCTGCCCCGGAGTCGGTCTAAGTCCACCACAGCGGCCCTCTCAAAACCCTTTAAATTGGCAGCCACCCAACCAGATCTCCACTTTCTTCCCGCAAGAGAGCGACGGCGAGATAGAAAGGGAAAGAGAAAGACAGAGAAAGAGAGAAAATGAAAAGTCTGAGACAAACTGACGGCGCCGGTGGTGCGTCAGACAGGAGAAAGGGAGAGGACTGACGAGAAGACAAAGGACGAAGTGGGATGGGCAGAGCCAAAGCAAGCCAGCCAGCCAACCCAACCCAACCCCAGATGTGGGCCCCACGTTTCCCCTCCCCTGTCTCGTGGGCCCCAGAAGCCCCTCCCGTCCTGAGAGAGTGGGCCCCATTTGACACGTTCGTGCGGATCACCAAATTATTAGCTTTTCTCTCTTTTTTCCCTCCCCCCGCTTAACTTTTAGTCCATGACTCATCCGTCCGTACTTCCTCCCCGCGACAGCGACGCTCGTTTGTTTAATCTCTCTTTCATTTGAAAGCCCCACTCTGTCAGCTTTTATCCCCTACCCCCAACTCCTACCATTCCTCCAAACCCCACTTCCATTTTCCACCGTCCGATCAGTGGCCCCATGTTTCCTTGACTTTTCTACTGATACCTATTACGTGGACAACAAGGACCCTTTAGATGCGGAGTACCTTTGAGCGCCCAGTACGATTCATAGTATGATAGTACTGTGCTTCTACAGTGTAATAGCCAAAAATGCTAACCATACGAGATGAATTTACGATATTCCAAATCTGGGGTGCAAGATGATTTGCAAATTGCAAGGCACAAAAAGAAATCGTAAGCCTAGCAACTCAGCATTTTTTATCAATTAGAAAAGGAAATAAAATTAATGAGAATAAAGAAACGTGAAACCAATTACGTGGCACAAGAGACGAAACGAGAGACGTCAGCGTTGAGGGGCATATGTCGACCATCATATCCGCACGAAACGAAACGTGTCAGTCTGACGCTCCCTCTACTGGTGCGCCATCTGGAATACGTCACATGTTTTGATGAGATGGTGACGACTACGAAGGGCATTTTTGTCCTCTGACGTTGACACCTCGCGGTGCGTTCTCCTTCCCCCTGGGTCCAAGCAGCTGCATTAAATTCTCGGCCCAACCAATTAGGCAATGACACGTCGCTTTCGAACGATCTCCCCAAAATGCCCTTACATCTTTCTTTATTGACAATAATGCCCCTGTAATGGTGGTGGTATCAATCATCGATGGATGTACAAAGCAAGTAGCATATTCGTACTGGCATCACGGCATCTCCTAATGCACCAAGGTTGCTAACCAGGCAAAAGTCCATTCAACGGCTACGGTGTTGCTTTGAGGGTTTTGCAAGGGACAGGCTTTATGGGGGCGGCCCCTGGGTGTCCCTTTGGGCGCCCATAGACGACCCCTTAGGGCAATTGGGTGACGAATTGACCAGACATGACCCTTGATTTGATAGACTCTTATGGATTGGCCACGTTTCCACATCAGCTTTATTCCTCCAAGGTGGTGAGCAGTTATGTTCTCTTTGAGGGTTTTTTTTTATTGAAAAGTGCTGTTTATGGGAAGGGCTCTGTCAATCAATGAGCTTTAGTGGAAATACTTCTTTTGTCCAATTGGAAACCAATTAATTTTGTTAGGGGAGGAGGATTGGTTTCATAGCCAGCTTGAATTTGTCGATTTAAGCTTGTTTAATAAGGATTTAACTAATAAGAACATTGCAAGTTGGATATACCCATTCAAATTCTTGAGCAGGATTGTTTTTCATTTTATGGTTCCTTTGATTGATTTGTTGGAGATGATTTATGGTGCATTTACTAATATTGGCTGCATTCTGCATATTAAATCGGATCTCAACCAATCATATTTATGATGGCTCACTAATTATTTGTTCATTTTTCACAAAATGAATTTTCACAATTAATTTTTAATAAAGTCTACTATCATATTCAATCAATCATGTCTTTTTGTTGCACGGTGTGGTAGATGCATCATAGGTTTCTCCTTATTGGTGTTTTGTCCATTCGCTTTCCTTCAAAAAGATTAAGAAAAAATGACAATGAGTTAACCAAAAATGATATTTCCGAACAAGATTTTCATCATAACTATAAGCTTTGAAATATATATATACTCGTAAATATGCATGTGCATTGCACGTGGTAATTTCAAATAACATTAATAATTTCAATGTCCTTACTAGAACCATTTAAAAATGATAAATAATAAAAGCATGGTGTGATGGGGTATTTAGATTTTAAATTTCATTTTTATTGTTAATAAAAATACTTCTTATTTATCATATTTATTTTTGTTTAATATGTTAAATGTATGATATTAGAGATGTGCACAACTTTTTCTGTTTTTTATAGTTTTTTATTTCTATCTATTTTTTATTTTTTATTATATAATCATGACACAAAGTGGTGACCTATTTGACTTGAAAAGAAGCAATCTCATTTTGGGCCAATATCACACTTATTTTTGTTTGATATGATAAGCTTATAATATCTTAGATATCTCAAAATTTTCTAAAAATTTTATGTATTTTTTAATTTTTGTGTTTCTATCTATTTTTTTAATTTATTATTATTTAATTATGAAATCATTGATTAACCCACTTGCCCAAACAATTGGACCATTTTGCATTAGACCTAATGCTTCGTACCAAAGTTAAGTCTAATTTGTTCAACTTGGGCCCAACCTCCCACCTGCATTGAAATTTGATACACTTGGGTTAGTCTTGGACTTGGATTTATTAGTTAGTCCCATGACAAAATTTGTCATAAAATATGTGTTTTATTGTATAATGCAAATATGTGCTATATATGTATTTATGATGGTATGTATTTGCTACTTAAGGGATAGGCTTGGGCCCAACCTAAAAAATAAAAGAGTCCAAACTTTTGAACCTAGGCCTAGGCCCAAGTCGAGGACCGAAAATCGAAACTATCTTATCTAAAATATAGCAATGGCATGGGTGATATATTATGATACTCCATAGTCCATATGGATTGACATGTTTTCAATCGTGCATTTATATGTAAAAAATGCAACTAACATGATTCAAACCCAAATCACCAACGTTAAAGCCTTAATCGTGCCCTTGATTCACTAGGCCACCTTTCACCTTATGACTAAAAGTGTCCACATGGAATGCAGACAAATCACATACATATGTATTCAACAACTCCAACTAAATAAAAAGGTAATATTCAAAACTAATATTTTGTAAACTAATAGAATAAATAATTTCTTAAATCCACATTTATATCAAAAAGTGGTTTTTAATCTCAATAAATTTATATGAATTAAGATATTAATAATAGAATAGTTATTTTATTACTTAATAATTATAAATTTGAATGTGATATGTATCATAAAATTTTATAAGTTATTAATTAATATTTTAATTTGAATTAAATAAAAGAATATATATCATTTATAAAAATAAAAATATTATTTACAAAATAGTCAAGAATATAATATAAATTAAATTTGTCAAATAACTAAACTAATTTTTGGCTCAAAAATGATTTTTATTTTATATAATTTATAAAAATAAAATATTGATAATGAAATAATTATTTTAGTAATTAAAAATTAAGAATTTGCATATGATATGTATCTTAGAAATTTTAATATATGGGAAAATTCTTGATTAGTACCCTATACTTTGGGCCTAGTGCCACTTTGATCCCTGAACTTTAAAATGCGACAATTCAGTACCCAAACTTTTAAAACATGACAATCCAGTACCTACCGTTAACTAACTGTTAACGGACTGTTAAGTGGAATTTGAAAAAGACACAAATGCCCTTCAAGTGTTATTTAATTTTCTTGATGACCCCATCTTTCTTGAGTAGAAGAGGCAAGGATTTGAGAATGTTAATTTTTTGTCAATGTTTGGATGGTTGATAAAGAAAATTAGATGACACTCAAAGGGCATTGTGTCTTTTTCAAAAGCCACTTAACAGTTGGTTAATAGCTAGTATTGGATTGTCATGTTTTGAAAGTTTGGGTATTGAATTGTTGCATTTTAAAGTTTGGGGAGCAAAGTGGAACTAGGCCCAAAGTACAAGGTACTAATTGGAAATTTTTCCTTAATATATTTGATATATTTTAAATTAAGATTATATATTTTTATAAATTATTAATTGATATGTTAATTACATTTTATAATAACATGTTTATTGTTTATAAAAATAAAAAGGTTGTTTACCAAACATTTAATAATTAATTTTAGTTGACTTTTTTTCCTAATGATAAAAAATAAAAATAATAAAACAAAAAATAATTGATATAAAAATTCACATATAATATTTGCATACGTTTTGTGCCTTGAATTTCAATAGAAAATAACATAATAATAGCTTTGTTCATGCATTAATTTGTAAAAATATATAATATGTTATAAGACTCTTGATTGATACATTATCAATAAAATTATGAGGTTTTTATTCATCCGATTATATTAATTGCAATGTATTTCCTCACAAATACCATTAGAATATACATTTCCTATGTATTTGTACATTAATTATTGTTATTTTGACCTTAAATATAATGTTATTAATATATTTATGAAATTGATATGCATTTTCCAACGTATCCAATCATTTCCATATTTTTTCATTTGTATCCATACGTTTCCAAAGTGTATTCATATCCGTATCCATATTCGTATCCAAGCATTCCAATATGATACTCGATACCAATACTTTAACCCTTATTTCTATCGTTAATAAAAATAACTCTTATTTATCACACTTATTTTTGTTTAATATGATGAATGCATAATATTAAAGATGCAGCCAATTTTTTTTTTGCAAAATTTTTAGGTTTTTAATCATTTATGCGTCTCTATTTTTTTTAATTTTTTATTATTTATTGATGATATTATGGCTTGATCCATTTGACCTAAAAGTTGAATCAGTGACCCACCACTTGAATAGGAAAATGGTTTTGTTTTGGGTTAGTTTTAAAATTCTTTTCCATCGAATAAAAGTTACTTTTATTTAGCATGCTTAATGTTGTTTGATATGATAAATAGAAAATATTAGAGATGTGCCTAATTTTTTTTCACATTTTTTATAATTTTGTAATATTTTGTTATTTAACTGTGAGAACATTGGTGGACCCATTTGACGCAGATGGTTGAACTACTTATTTGCTACTCAGACAAAAGGGTCATCTATTTAATTATTTTTTATGTTGGTTTTGGGCATAGATTTTACATTATTAAAGATATTAGATATAGATTTACTTTGTAGAGTTTTTTGGTGAAAAACAAAAATACTTCAAATAAAGTATCTAAGGAGAGAGAATGAGAGTTAATAGCTTAATGAGAGAATTTAATGAAATGAAAAGTAATATTACTTTAAATTACATTTTGCTTATATAATTAAAGAGGAATTAAGTTCATAAATAGGGGTGTTTTATTTAATGTGCCTTAAAATATAGGACTTAATAATGAGGAAATGAAACTAATTTATATACATATACATACATACTAATTTATTTAGGAAAATTATCTAAAACTCACCATGACTTTTCACAAACTCTCTAAACTCACCGTAACTTTTCAAAACATCCAAAACTCACCAGGTCTTTTCAAAACATAAGCTTGACTAATGGATGTTGCTAATTTACTATTTTACCCTCTCTTATGTTCATCCATTTTACAATATCCCAAAATTACCCCCATTATTTTTCAACCCAAAACCCTAATAGTTTGAATGGAAGAGAACACTATTGCCATTGCTTCTTCCACCCTTTGAAAAAGGGAAAATCATTGCCATTTGCCACTGTTTCTTCTCTCGTTTGAGAAAAAGAAAACAATTGACGCTGATTCTTCCATCATCTGAGAACGTGAAAATGATTGCCGTTGCTTTTTCCACCATTTGAGAAAGGGAAAATCATTGCCGCTGAGACCTCCGGCAGTGGTTGTCTGATCGGTGTTTGGGTATGAATGAAACTAATTAAAGACGGATTTTAGCAGAAGTGATTGATTAAAGAGATTTATAGGAACATACCAATCTTAGTTCCTTTGTTTAATACCGTTAGAGACGATGATAAAAGAATTATCTACGAACTTTAAGTTTCTTTTCTTGGAAACTTTTCCTGCTTCATCCGCATGGAATGTATGATGTAGCCAAACCAATATAGATCAGAAGAAGGACGCCCTTTATTTACCTGTTAATTTTAGATCATATTTTTTTTTTTTCAGCGTATTAGACCCAATTCCATCTTCAGATTTTATAGTTAATTTGCATCTTTAGTGAGAGAGAAGGAGAACCAGAATATCATTTCAAGTTTCTGTCCGGCTGATCCCCTGAACTCTGTGTTTATTCGGTGTTCAAGAACCCAAACCACAATGCCAGTAAAGATGAAGGCTACAAATGGTCAACTACAGATCTCAAGTCAAAGGCTTGAAAAAGATATCCAAGTATTCTTCCTATGATCATCTTTGATTGACATCACCATAGCTTCTCTTGATTCAGTGCTAGGCAATGTAAAATCCACATACAATGATCGATTTACTATGATTGTTACATCTCCCACCACAGCATCAAATTCCTGTTCATTCCAAAAGGAATCCACTCACTCCTCAGTCCTGAAACATGGAATTTCACCACCACACTTTTTTCAAAAGGAAGAAATAACAGAAATATTCTAATGGAGACCCAATCAGTTAAGTTATTCGTTTTAGAATTTAGTGGGTGATGGGGTACTCTGGAAATTTTGTTTTTTCTATGTGTTCATCAATCGCTTCTGGTTAGGGAACCACACTATTACTATTACTATTATTACTATTACTATTATTATTATTATTATTATTATTATTATTATTATTATTATTATTATTAAATTTTGTATCCATTAATTTTTTCCATAAATAAAAATAAATTTTATTTTAACAATTGTTTTTATTTACTATGATGAATATATAACATTATAAATGTTCCCAAATGCGATAGACTTTTGTGTTTTATCTTTTTTAAATATTTATTATTCAATTATTACATCATGAGTTTCTTTGAAAAGTTGGATCATTGACCCACCATTTAGATAAGAAAATAGCTTTACTTTTGGATTTGTTTTAAATTATATATCATCTACATTATATAAATAATTTTTACTTATTATACTTAATTTTTGTTTGACATAATTAATATATAATTTTTTATATATTCTTTTGATTACTTATACTTTTTATTTTTAAATATTTATTGTTTAACTATCATATCGTCGATTAATCCATTTGACCTAAACCACTAACCTACAACCCAAAAAGGAAAATAATTTGATTTCTAGGTTGACACTAAATTTTATGTTACATTTCCATCATTGATAAAGAATTTATAATATTATAGATGCACCCAATATTTATTTTTATGGATATGTAACATTAGATATGTGCCCAATTTTCTTTCTATTTTTTGTTATTATTTATATTTTTTATTTTTAAAATTTTATTATTTAACTATGACATCATTTCATTTATAGGTTTACTTTAACTTTCGCATTCCATTTTCATCATTAAATAAAATTACTTTACGATTCATATGCATTTTAATTTAGTACAATGAATATGAAATATTAGAGATATGTCCAGTTATTTTTATTTTTTGTATTATATATTTTAAATTTTTATTATTAAATATGGCATTATTTATTAACCCATTTGACCCAAAATGGTGAATTGATTACCCACCATTGGGAGGGAAGAAAATGATTTTGTTTTCGAATTATTTTTCAAAATATTTTTTTTATAATTTTAAAATTGATTTTGTGGATTTAATGAGAGAATATACCTTAATATGAGATTTAATGAGAGAGAATAGGAGAATAGTTTCATTTCTAATTGGTTTTAAATTTTACATTCCATTTCCATCATTAATAAAAACATTTCTTATTTATCATACTTATTATTGTTTAATATGTCGAATATATGATGTTAAAAAAAGTTTCCAATTTTTTAATTTCTATATTTTTTGCATTTTATCTATTTTTGAATTTTATTATTTAATTGTGACCATGGATTGACCCATTTGACTCGAAATGGTTTAATTTTTTACCACTGCCTAGATGAAAACACTATTTTTTTCAAGTAGATTTTAAAAGTATGTTTATATGTTATTGGAATTATTAATTTATTATGTATGGACTTAATTAATATAATTTAATGACGAGAATAAATAAAAATGCCTTAAATATATGATTCAATGAAGGTGAATGCAAATTAATACCTTAAGTGTTGGATTTAATGAGAGAAAATTGAATGCATTCAATATCTTATAATTGTCTCTTTTCAACTCATTTAATATTAATAATTGATTACCCTTTTGCCCTCATTTTTTATCAATAAATTTAAATATGGAAGGGTAAATTTTGTCCTCAAAAAATTCTAAAAATATTAGTGAGACTATTTGTGCTTTTTAAAGTAGTATAGATATACATATAAATACATACATATAGACATATATATGTATGTATGTATGTCTCTCTCTCTCTCTCTCTATATATATATATATTAATGAGGGTAGTTTGGTCCAATGATTTCACGATACGTGGCATGTAGAGTAACAAAGTGACACCTCGACACTTCGAACACTTCACAACTACATCGATGACCTCAACACCACCCCTGTAGGCTGAACTGCATACGACTAGGCAAGACCTCAAGTCGGCATAAGAGGCAACCTGCTTCCACCGATCTGACCTAACTCTAGTTAGCGACCTACCTGACGTGCCGAGTGACCTCCCCCTTAAGCGAACTATCACCTCTGAATTCCTTGGGATCACAACGCCGCATTGGAAGACCTAGTTATCACCCCGCTCGCTTTGGGCGGGATTGGATAAACGTTACCTGCCTACGCAGAGTCCACCACTAGGCGTGAAACCACCTCCGAACTAGACGGGCCGGTGATCCTGGATGCATTTAACGAGGCTCACGACAGCTCGCCTATATAAGGGCCTCACCTCCAACCTCATAAGGTATGCGAGATTTAGAACTCAAGCTCTCTCCCTCCCTCCCTTTCTCTCTCTCTCTCTAGCTTTCTAAAAATTCCAGCTCGCTAAATTAAGCATCAGAGTACTCACACCGAGTAAAACAACCCAAGTACTCTAATATTTTCTCTCTTTCTTTACAGTTCGACCAAGTGACCTACCTAGTTTGGCATCCGAGCTATCCACCAACAAGGAGTGTTAGATCGTGCACCATCAATTGGCGTCGTCTGTGTGAACCGCTACATAAAGCCAAGTTCTTGCCTTGTTAAGTTTTAGAAGCCTAATGGCATCATTCAATAACAACCCTATTAACAACAACAACTTGGTCATAGGGGGGTAGGACCAACCCATTATGCACCCCAAGGTCCCTTCTATGGCCATTGGGTAGTTTACCGTGCCCCTGACCCTACCAGGCATCCCCATCGTGCAGAATCCCAACCCCCTTCTGTTCACCGTGAATGCACCTCTCTTGGACATCAAGCCCTCAACAATTCCTGTCGGGATTGACGCACACTAGTTCAATGAGTTAATGCAATACGTATGCAGGATAAACCTACAGATGAGGACATGGTAAGGTTGTTTTTCCGTACTAGCAGGGATGCAACAACAACAACAGTAGCAACAACACCAACACCAACACCAGTGAGATCAGGCTGCTAGGCAGAACGCTGGCCATGACCAGAACTAACAACCCGACGACCAAAATTAGAACCTAGTACCAAACCCACCTCATCGCCTTGATGACCAGAACTAGGTCTCGGCTGAGGAACTGAGTCGGGCCACAACACCAATTGGGACTAAAGCCACTAGCTCGACCAATGGGTTGTGGAGAAGGCACCATAGACGCATACACCAAGCCTTAGGAAGAAGTCGCCTCGCCCCAAATGATAACGAGGTAGAAAAGAAAGAAGAGAAGGAACCCACCTCATCAGCACAGTCAGTGTCCTAAACTTTGCCACTAGTTGTTGAGATCCTCATGGCCCTACAACCAGAAGACTTCAAGGCCCCTAGCCTAGAAGCCTACGGTGGGACAACTGACCCAGTCTACCACTTTGACAGCTTCTAGGCCTTGATGCAACTACACATGGCAAATGATGCGAGCCTTTGCATGGCCTTCCTGACCACTTTTTGGGGCACAACTCGAATGTGGTATTTGAGGCTAACTGCGGTTTCCATTAAGAGTTGGAACCAATTCGCTGACCAGTTCACTACACACTTTGCCACAAGAAAGCGATGCTCGAACTCCATGACCTGCCTGCTCAATGTCGTCTAATGACCCAATGAGAAGCTCTAGGACTATATCAAATGGTTCAACCTAGAGTGATTTCATATTCCCAACCTCAACCTAGCCATCTGTCTCACTGTAGCGATCAATAGTGCCCGACACCCCAATTTGCACTGGGAGGTCGAGTGGGAAATTTGAATAATTAAAATTCTAAAATAACAAAAGAGCAAATAACAACTAACAAGGAATATTCAGTCTTACCAACTCTGATCCAAGGGTTCGAATTGAGTCAATTGGTCATTGATCATAGGTAAAAATTAGTAGTCTTGCAATTCAAGCATTTAACCTTTGGATTTATTAGGATAGCCATAATAAACCTCGTGTTTTCCTGATTTATCTGACCAAACTCCGCATTCGATCAACACTTATCATTGACCGACTGGGCACGATAGCATTCCATATCAATTAATGATAGCAATAACCTCCGTGAAAACAGTTAAACCAAAATAAAAATAATTGAGATAGCTGCAATTATCCAATCTTGTTCCGTTGATTCCCTTTAGGTTAAAACATGCCAATACATTGGTCAAAGGTTGTCACGAACAATTGACCCAAAAAGATATTAACCTAATTGCTACTTGTACCACTATTCGTGACAATTACGGATTATCGAATCATGGATAGCAGTAGGAAGATCAACATTAATTAATTTGTCAGACTAATCAACATTAACTTCCATAAGAACATGCACAATAATCAATGAATACTTGAATTAAAAGCATGAAATCAAGTTAAACACATAACCTAATGATGACACAATCGAATCAACAATTCCCCTTGAATCAGAAAAGAAAAGCTCAACCGCTCATAGTTGTTGTCTCCTTCTTGCCTTGCTTCCAAGATGGATGGATTGCTTGATTTCTTGATTGATTGCCTAAAGCTGGTCTGCCCCCCCTTTATATATCTTTAGGAGGAGGGGCTCTCTCCAACTCCTCTTAGGAGATTATCCTCAAAAATAGAAAGTCCTAATCAGTTTTGATATAATCCTATCATATCTCTTATCTAGTAATCTCAATCTTCTTATCCTTCTAGAATTACATTTGAAATTTAAATATGATGAAACTCTTTATTCTTGAATTTGAGTTGGACTTCTTCAATAAATTGGGCTGCTACAAGGCTCTTCTGCGAATTGGGCTTCAGCTGTGGGCTGGGCTTCTCTATGAATTTTCTCCGACTTTGGGCCCGATTTTGACCTCGATGCAGACCGAATCTGTCAAAACCCCAAACATAAAAGTTGTGGATTTCTCCCTTATCTTTCCAGTGCATCTTGAATCATCTCAATCGGAGTCCAGAATTGAGAGTTATACCCATATTACCGAATGGTGCCAAAACTATGCAAAATCATCTGATTAGCCTTGTTTTCCTCGTGTCGCCTTCTTGCTTGCCCTGAATCGAAATACAAGAGTAATGAGTCCAATTAAGTGATAATTTAATGTAAAACAATGAATATTTAGGGATAAAAATATGATACTTTTTATTCCTATCAGTTATCTATGGTGTGTTTCTATGTAATACCCATAAACTGGACACTTATGAGACTCGTGTTAGTTTAGAATCTTCACAGCCGTTGGATAGATGTGGGGAAGTTTATCCTACCAAGGCTGACACTAATGTGCTGCCAAGTCGGTTGGGGTGGCTTGTCTCAGCTGTTAGGGTGAGACCTGAAGCACATGTAGTGTGGGTTTGATTGAAACTTTGAACCGGACCATTTTCCAGTTATGCCTTGGACCTTGGAGATAGATGGGCAAAATTGGAAAGTTATACTTGAAGGAATGAGAGATCCATCATATGGATGGCCAAACCCTGCAGGTAGGTTGGGCGAAATTTCAAAAATTTTCTCTCTCCCCATTTGGGAATCGCATTTCTTGTTTTAGAAAATATGCATTTCAAAGATCAATCTTGAACCCTAAACTGAACCAGATATGAAACCAAAGGTAGGAGAGGGATATACCTGATACGAAGAAATAGTATCTCCCAATGAAGGTATTCACGCCCAAAGAAAATCTCCAAAGACTGCTTCCACTGAAGATGACACAGTGTAGGGTGGAGCAGAATCAGTAGTGTTCTTCCCAAGAACCGAACCCTTCAGCAAGAATTCGATGGAGGTTGTGAGCACGACTTCAGATCAGCCTTTCTCCAAAGACTGATATCAAGAACTATTCTTGATCACTCCTACTTGAATGGAGATCGAACTGGTAGTTGGCGGCAACAGGAGGAGAACGCAAGGAGAAGATGGCATAGTCACACTGTTGCTGTCTTCTTTCTGTGTGATCTAAGATATGATATCTGAGGTTTTTTTGGATGAACTGAATGGTTCGCCCCCTCCTCCTTTTATAGACTTAAAGAGGTAAGCTCCTAATCCCATTAGGAGTTTCGTAATTCAAATCCTTATTTGAATCTGGACACTCTTTAAGTGATAAGGATAGACCCTTATCTTATTTGCAGATTAGATAAGCTCTCTCCTAATCTCATTAGGAGGTTTCCAGATCCAAATCTCTATTTGGATCTAGACTCTCTGAGTGGATTGGGATAACTCCCTATCCTATCTACTGATCTAAATCCCAGATCCACCCTTATTTAATTAGTCTTACTAAACCAGTTCGAAATGGGCTTTAGGCTCAATAAGTCTATGTGCTCAGTAGGCTTCCAAACTGCTGCCTAGTTGGGCTTCTTTGTATGGCGTGGGACCCAAACATTGATCTACACACCAGCCACATGGGTTCAGCCCAACCTCTGTTACAAGGCCTAGCCGAATACATTGTTATGGATAGTGAACCCCCTGAGCCCATCACATGGGCTCCTAATGGGCCCAACACTTACACTAAGTGGTCCCTGGGCCAAGCCACCTTATAAAAACCTAGGGATTGTGGGCAGATGCAAGATTAGCCCATCAGGTATTACCCTCAATGGTCTTATACTTAACCTCTCAGCCCATAATGATCAAACACTGCCCGACAAGAGAGGACCTCTCCCTCAGCTGCAAGGAACAATGCTGCACTCTCTACTCACATGGATCTCGGGAATTAAAACCTTTTGCAAACATTTTGAAACCATAATATATATATGTATATCTTTATAGAAATATATTTTGCAAAACAAATTTCAACAATTGAAATCAACTTCCGGCAGTTGGTTTCCATCAGAGGGAGTGCATCCCCGATCATTACCTTTGTCCGACAAAGGGGCTGATCTTGTCACTATGATCACTCACTCAAATGAATTCTTGGACTGTCCCAACATACCCAGGTTTTGACCCCCTCTAAGGATCTCACTGATTGGAATATCAAAGATAGCCCATTCCGACACCTAGTGCAGTATCATAATCGAGTATAGGGGTCAAGTGTAACATTCCAGTTTTGCCCACTAATCACCAAGGTCCAGGGCAATACTGGAATTCTGTTCCGGTTCAAGGTTTTAAGTTAAACCTACACTGCATGTACCTCGGGTCTCACCCTGGCAGTTGAGACAGACCACCCCAACCAACTTGGCAGCACATCAGTGTCAGCCTTATTAGGATGGATATGCCCAGATCAATCCACTGGCTGTGAACATTCTAAACTAACACGAGTCTCATGTGTCCAGTTTAAGGGTATTACACAGAAACACACCATAAGAACATGAATCAAATATGTACTTTACAATAAATGTCACAATGTACATCATTCTGATTGGAGCTAAGGGCATACACTATCTAACTGAACCCCTGTTTACTGACTTTCAGGAAACAACACACGATCTTATCGTGAAGATCGACATCAGTATACCCCTGGATCTGTATTAAGCTACCATCGAATGCTAGACAAAACTCTTTTGTCCTTCGAAAGTACTTAAGTATATTTTTCATAGCAGTCCAATGCTCCTGCCCTGGGTTGGCCTGAAATCTGCTTACCACACTCACTGCCTGAGCAATGTTAGGACGAGTGCACAGCATGGCATACATGATGCTCCCTACGGCTGAGGCATAGGGAACATCCTTCATGCCCTCAATCTCCTCAGAAGTCTTAGGAGACATCTTCTTGGAGATAGTGACTCTGTGCCTGAAAGGAACATTTCCTTTCTTGGAGTTCTCCATGCTGTATCTCTTGACTATCTTGTCAATGTAAGTAGATTGGGATAGTCCTATTATCCGCTTCGATCTATCTCTATAGAGTCAAAGACCCAGTATATAGGAGCTTCTCCAAGATCTTTCATGGAAAATTGCTGTGAAAGCCATATTTTCACCGTAGTCAACATTCCTACATCATTCCCAATGAATAGAATGTCGTCTACATACAGAACCAGAAATGTAACCTTATCTCCACTGGTTTTCCTGTAAACACAGGGTTCATCCGGATTCTGCTCAAAGTCAAACTTTTTGACAGTAGAGTCAAATCGAATGATCCAACTCCTAGAAGCTTGCTTAAGTCCATATATGGATCTATTTAATTTACATACCATGTGTTCCTGACCCGCAGCTATGAAACCTTGCGGTTGTTGCATATAGATATCTTCACTAAGATCTCCATTCAAGAACGTAGTTTTGAAATCCATTTGCCAAATCTCGTAGTCATGGTATGCTGTTACAACTAGCAGGATCCTAATAAATTTAAGCACGACCACATGCGAAAATGTTTCTTTATAATCGATGCCCTCTTTCTAAGTATACCCTTTCGCCACCAGATGAGCTTTATAGGTCTCAACCTTACCATCGGGGCCCTTCTTCCTCTTATAGATCCATTTGCAACCACTTGCTTTTACCCCGGGGGGCGGATCTACTAGAGTCCATACTCCATTGGTCTCCATTGAGTCCATCTCAGCTCTCATGGCATCTACCCACTTCAAGGAATCTATGTCCAACATAGCTTCCGTGTAAGTCATGGGATCCTCCTCACAAGTCATAGCTTCCACCAGGTAACTATCCTGGTCATAACCGAAACGGACTGGAGGCCTGGAAACCCGGGTAGATCTTCTAGGTTGGTCATTACCTGGAACTTGTGGGACACCTCCCACTACTTCTGAGCTCTCCTCATCAAGAATAATTTCCTGACGATGATTGTTCAGGATGAAATCATCCTCCAAGAAATGGGCATTCCGGCTACAAAACACCTTCTGTTCTCCTGGGTCATAGAATAGGCAACTTACAGAGCCCTTAGGGTAGCCTACGAATAGGCAACGACTGGTCTTGGATTCCAATTTGCCCGCACTCGTTCTCTTAACATGTGCCGGACAACCCCAAATCTTCAAGTGTCTGACACTTGGTTTCTTTCCGGTCCAAAGTTCATATGGAGTATTCGGAATCGATTTGGTTGGAACCCGGTTCAACACGTATATCGTAGTCTCCAATGAGTAACCTCAAAAGGATGTGGGTAACTCTGAGTGCACGAGAAGTGACCGGACCATATCCAATAAGGTCCTATTCCTCCTCTCTAAAACACCGTTAAGTTGTGGTGTAGCAGGAGGAGGTAACTGTGATACTATCCCGTTGACCTTCAAGTAGTCCTTAAATTCGTCAGAGAGATACTTGCCACTTCGATCCGATCGAAGGGTCTTAATTTCTCTCCCTAACTGTTTCTTGACCTCTTGTCTGAACTCCTTGAACTTTTCAAAGGATTCAGACTTAGGTCTCATTAGGTACATGTAACCGTACCGAGAATAATCATTGGCGAATGTTATAAAGTAAACGTGCTGGTTATGTGTCCTAACATTTAGGGGACCACATACATCAGTATGTATAAGGTCAAGCGTGCCTGTACATCTTTCAGGCTTACCGTTAAATGTCCGTTTCATCATCTTACCCTGAAGGCAAGGTTCACAAGTGGGAAGATCTTCTATAGTTAGAAAATCCAAAGGACCATCCTTTACCAGCCTTGTGATATGATCTTTGCTGATATGGTCAAGTCGGTGATGCCACAGGCACGTGGGATTAACTGTATTACGGGTTATTTTCTTGGGGATATCATCCGACGTAGTTTCAGCTATGTTAGTTTCCAGAGAAAGATGGAGAACATATAGACCATTCTTAAGTTCTCCGTATGCGATGAATTTGTTATTTCTTTTTACAGTAATCGTATTACCAAAAAGAATAGAATATCCATCCGCACACAATTTTGAAACAGAAATCAAATTTCTTCTCAAATTCTGTACATAAAGACAATCTTTTATTACAATAGTTCCTTCTCTGAAAATTAACTCTAGGTTCCTATTGCCGCAACTGCAACACTTGCAGAAGTCCCCAAGTAAAGAGTTATTTCACCGTCACTCAGTCTTCTGCTTATCCTGATCCCTTGCAGTGAGTTACACGCATGAGTCGAAGCCCCGGAGTCAATACACCAGGAAGTAGAAGTTACCAATAAATTGTTTTCTTTGACACAATATTTGAAATTACCTTTCTTGGATTCCAGGTATTGAGGACAATTCCTCTTCTAGTGGCCGGTCTGTTTGCAGAAGTGACAAACATCTAATGCTCTGTCCTTCTTTTACTTCTTGGACTTGGTGGCCATCTTCTGGGGCTTTCTCTTAACATTCATCTTTTTCTTGCCCGACTTGCTAGCTTCAACAAGCATAGCAAGAGGCTCATCCTTCTTTATCAGTTGTTTGGCCGTCTGCAATATATTGTTGAGTTCCTGAATGTTGACATTCAGCTTGTTCATGCTATAGTTCATGATGAACGGATTGAAGAATGGAGTCAGAGAATTCAGGATGGCATCTACCTTCGTGACATAGTCAAGCCCGGATCCAAGAGCCTCAAGTTCATTGATATATCCCATCATCCGAAGACAATGGTCATGAATCTGCTGGTTCTTGGACATCTGTGCGGTCATGAACTGTTTCAGGACCTTCTGTCGAGTAGAACGATTTTGCTCTTTGTACATGGTTTTAAACTATCCAATATGTCCATGGCAAGTTCGATCTGATCAAATTGCCTCTATATTGGATTGTCTAGGGAGGCAATGATATAGCACCGGGCAAGGGAGTTTTTCTCCTCCCGTTCTTGATAGTCCCTTCTTCGGGCCTCAGAAGCCCTATCACCCGAATGCTCCGGGGCAGGATTTTTAGTCACTTTGTCCAACTTCTTAGAAGTTAGGACCAGCATAAGGTTTCGGTACTAGTCAGCATAGTTTGGTCCCTTAAGTTTGTTGTCGTCCAACAACTTTGCATATTGTTCGTTTGCCATTTCTGATAAAAAGCAAACATTAGTCCACAACCTAATTTGATTCATGTTCATTACATAGATACGGATTTTAATCTATGTTCTATTCCCATTTGTTCATCTCTGAGATTTCCCTCTTATCTCAGTGACGAAGACAACGACTTATGTCTCTAGAAATGTGGGAAATCACATAGGATGCATGGAGCCAACTGTTTTAGCTGCATAACCCCACCACCTTTCTGTGAAGGATCATATCCACTCATCATATGAGCTTTCCCTTTGGCCTTTGTTAGACAAGGTTCATTGCCATTTTAGGTTAAACCTTTCTGTATAGTGAGTGCTCACCCATCATATTCGTGAATGCCAAGGTACCGTGAGAGAGTCTTCCATTTTCTGGTAAGCCCCTCCCACATCGGTCTATGACGCCCCTATCATCTTATGAAACATTCCAATAGATCCAACAGCAAATGGATAACCCAATTTTATGGTGCATTTCCTCATTACTGAAGGACCCATCTTCATGTTAATGATGGAAGGCCTTTAGAGAGTTCATCATATGAATCTTCCCATCACATGCAGTCATATTGCAGGAGGGAACAAAAGTTACGCCCTAGTTTAATTTAGGTCAAACCAAAGTGGCTCCCACTGACTTTCATAAAGTCAGACTTTGGTGGGCCCTAAACAGCTAGGGTTCCGCACGGATCCTCATCAGGAGGTGTGGGGCCCACCACAAAGGGAGATCATCAAATGATCTCTAGGGACACCATGGCAATGATGTGCATTCATCCATGGTGTGCACAAGAGCCACTATCGTGTCTGCATGGGCCAAGTACTTATGGCCCATGAACGTTGTACATCACACATCCATACATCACATGCAAGGATATAATTGATCCAATCAATTAATATCTATAAAGCCCATAATTAAAGCCCATTTTAATCCATAATATTACCAATTAATATTATCTAGGTATATGGGCCGAATAGGGTTAAGCAGTTCGACCCATATAGCTCATTTGCAATTTGTGGGCTTTAGCAGTTTTAACTCTTTAAAACTAGGCCTTACAGGTGTGGGCCAAATTAAAACTCATAATTAACCATCAATCCCTTGACCCAAAAGTGGAAATTAGGGCTGACATCAGCCTCCATTGAACCACAGTTTTGGACCAATCTGGTTCGAATGGGTCTAGGGTTTGATTTTTAATTAAAGAATTAATTCAAGAAATGATATGAAATTAAATTTACTAATTAAAGAATAAACAAGAATCAATAACAGGGCTGTTCGCACATCTCAAACATGCAAAACAAAGGTTAGATCACAGTTTGCAGTTTCATAAACTGTAAATCGCAGATAGCAATTTTCTTTTATGCGAATTCTTCTTCTCCAACGCATGCAACTTCGATCTTGAATTAAATAAAATAGAAAAAATCTAGTTTTCTATTAATATTACATCAGATCAAATACCTATACATTTAGTCTAAAAATAAAAAAAAATTAATTACAGACCAGAATGTATAAAACTGCAAAATCATAGATTTCCTGCACCAATAAAGATTTTGATCTCCTTTGTACGAAAAACCAATAAATCAAGAAAATCATAAAGAACAATTCTAAATTTATTTCAGATTTATAAAAATTAATTTCAGATCATTCGCTCTTTAACTGGGAACCGATTTCTCAGAAAAACCCTAATCTGCGCAAATCGGGTAGAACGCCTTCTACCCATTTGCGCAGGTTCAAATCTAGTCTATTTCGGTTCAAGATTTGAACCTGGCTCTGATACCACTAAAGGGATGAGAGATCCATCATATGGATGGCCGAACCCTGTAGGTAGGTTGGGCAAAATTTCAAAAATTTCCTCTCTCCCCATCTGGGAATCGCATTCCTTATTTTAGAAAATCTGCATTTTCAAGGATCAATCTTGAACCCTAAACCAAACCAGATCTGAAACCAAAGGTATGAGAGATATATACCTAATATGAAGAAATAGTATCTCCCAATGAAGGTGTTCACGCCCAAAGAAAATCTCCAATGATTGCTCCCACTAAAGATGACACAGTGTAGGGTGGAGCAGAATCAATAATGTTCTTCCCAAGAACCGAACCCTTCAACAAGAATTCGATGGAAGCTGTGAGCACGACTTCAGATCAGCTTTTCTCCAAAGACTGATATCAAGAACTATTCTTGATCGCTCCTACTTGAATGGAGATCAAACTAGCAGTTGGCAGAAACAGGAGGAGAACATAGGGAGAAGATGGCACAGTCACACTGTTGCTGTCTTCTCTCTATGTGATCTAAGATCTGATATCTGAGGTTTTTTCTAGATGAACTGAATGGTTCGCCCCCTCCTCCTTTTATAGACTTAAAGAGATCAACTCCTAATCCCATTAGGAGTTTCCTAATTCAAATCCTTATTTGAATTTGTACTCTCTTTAAGTGATAAGGATAGACCCTTATCTTATCTGTAGATTAGATAAGCTCTCTCCTAATCTCATTAGGAGGTTTCCAGATCCAAATCTCTATTTGTATCTAGACTCTCTGAGTGGATTGGGATAACTCCCTATCCTATCTGCTGATCTAAATCCCAGATCCACCCTTATTTAATTAGTCTTACTAAACCAGTTCGAAATGGGGTTTAGGCCCAATAAGTCTATGTGCTCAGTAGGCTTCCAAATTGCTGCCCTGTTGGGATTCTTTGTATGGCGTGAGACCCAAACATTGATCTACACATCAGCCACATGGGTTCAGCCCAGCCTTTGTTACAAGGCCTGGCCGAAAACACTGTTATGGACAGTGAACCCCCTGAGCCCATCACATGGGCTCCTAATGGGCCTAACACTTATGATAGCTATAATTATATAACCCTAGCAAGTGCACTAGTTATCAAGTAGTATAAAGATATCGTTCCCACGAGGATTTAACACAATAAGTATTAGAACTATAGCTTCCCTCAATTATTTGGACAACCGAATTCCAACATTAGGAACTTCTGAAAATTAATGATAGAAAAAGAAAAAATAGAAATAAAAACAAAGGCAATCAATGACTGAACTTGCAACGATTTAATTGAAAGCGCTAGGACTATTGGTCCACCTAACCATCCCAATGAACATCAATTTATTAAATTAACCAAGATGATTTATTTTTTTCATAAGCTGAAGTTTTTCTTAATTTATCTGATATTCCCTCCCAGGATATATCAAACCTACTTCTATCAAGTAACCCTCCGATCCCTCGATTAGAGTTCTCGAGATAGAAGTGCATTAAGTTCTATGAAAAACCTGTGTCATCAGATGAATCATGTATATATATTCCAATATACCATTCAATTCACACTATGAATTATTTAGTCTTTTATATGAATTCCCCTTCCAGTTCATTCATATAAACCAAATCAACTAGGAAGTGGCCAAGCTCCTAATTGCATTATGCATAATAACTCATATACAATATGAAAATAAAAATAGTTTGACTGAATTGAATAAAAATCAATCCATGGTCATGGTTAGGCTTTCCACAGCCCTAGCTACAAATATATTAGTTCATGATAAAGGAAATTAAACAAACAAGGTATAAGAGAGAACTCATGATGTCGCCCCTTGAGGTTGAGATCAATGAACTTCTTTTCCTTGCCGCCGCCTTCCTCATTTTCTGCTCCTACGTTGCTGACTACCTTCTTGAAGGCTGAAGCTCTCTTGGAGGGTTTCTCCTTGATTGCTCTAGAGATTGATTGATGCCCTGGTGCTAGTCCGCCCCCCCTTTATATAGCTTTAGGAGGAGGGGCTGTTTCCAACTCCTTCTTGGAGTTCTTCCTCAAAAATAGAAATTCCTAATATAATCCTATCCTTATCTCTTATCTAGTAATCTCAATCTCCTTTATCTTTCTAGAATTACAACAGAAAATTAAATCTGATAGGACTCTTTGCAGTTTCTTATTCTTGCATTTGTATTAGGCTTCCTCAACAAATTGGGCTGCTGCAAGGCTTCTCTGCGAATTGGGCTTCTGCTACGAACTGGGCTTCCCTACCAATTTGCTCAGACTTCGGGCTCGATTTTGACTTTGATGCAGCCCGAGTCTATCAAAACTCAAAACATGATAGTTGTAGAGTTTTTTTCCTTATCTTTCCAATGCATCTTGAATCATCTCAATCGGAGTCCGGATGTGAGAGTTATGCCCATATTACTAAGTGGCACCGAAACTGTGCAAAATAACCGATTAGCCTTGTTTTTCTCCTGACGCCTTCTTTCGTGCCCTAAATCAAAATACAAGAATAATGAGTCCAATTAAATACTAATTATGTATAAAATACTGAATATTTAGGGATAAAAATATGATAATTTTTATTCTCATCAAATCCCCCCACACTTAAACCTTGCCCGTCCCCGGGCAAGACAAAATTCAAGCAAAAATAAAGCAAGAACAAACTAACTATACTACTGATTTTTAAACTCACTCCTAACATGATGCTTGTCCTCAAGCATACCTTAATCCAAACTTAATAATCTTTTCATTTTCCACTTCTTTTCTCCTCTTTAACTTGTCAAAGAACAGTCTCAAATCATCATTCCTCTTGAACCCAAGTCAAATCAACAATCAAGGAAAGCAAGCATTCTACCGAATGAACTTTGTAGGACTAAAATAAGCACTCATTTTTTAACACTTAAAATGCAACAAAATTCAAATACCCTCTCATTGTTTTCTCTCTATGCACTCATAGATCTCAAGTCAATCAAGGAATTTTATTACCATAAGCTTGCTTATGTACAACATCTCCACTACTAAGCATGAGTTCAATGTATTAAAAATCCAAAGGTGAAATGGGGCTTGGGGTTCTAGGGGTGAGTGCATTTTATGCTCCATCTCACCCTTTTCTTTCGCTTCTAGTGTGAGTGCATTTTATACTCTATCTCACACTAGTCAATTTTTTTTGAATTAAATAAAAATCAGCTCACACTAACCTTTTTCAAATTTCACATGAGCACCACCATTTTCATTCTAATCCATGAACTCATTAATGTGGTCTCAACATGTATAACAAAGCAAGTTCTAGAATAATCAAACCGTGTTTGACAATCACTTAAGGGAAAAGTAATTAGAGCAAGATGTTCATTGGCTCAAAAGCTCACATAAGGGTTAAATGTGTTTTGAATCTTGCCTATTGATCATTCAAAATAATGAGGTACCTATTGTAGCAAAAAAAATTCAATTATTCATGCTTGCATCCTATCTTGTCTATTCAACCTAAGCACATAATTCATGATAGTTTGAAATCATTCAAAAATAAGTTTCTAGGGAGCAGAAATTTCAAAAAGAAAGTTTAAAAAGGTTAAAAAGTGATGATCGAAGCATGCTAGAGTTAACCCAAAAATTATCAAGTTCCCTCCCCCACACTTAAGGTATACATTGTCCCCAATGTATCAAGCTCACCCATGACCTTGTATTGAATAGAAAAATTTGAGGGGAACTTCCCTGAACGACGAGTGGGGAGGATTGTTGAAATCCTACCGATGCGAAATAAGCTGCCAAACACGACCATGTTCCTAAAAAATGTTCAAAAAAAAAAAAATCACAGTCATAAATAACTACTTAGCCAAAACAATAAAAATAACTGAACAAAAATAATTAAACTTAATGGGTTGCCTCCCACAGGCACTCCTTTTAAGTCATGAGCTTGACTTCACTGCTTCCTTTCATGGTTGATGCAGGGAAAGAGTGCACCCATAGTGAAGAGGTTTCTCTCCTTCGATATAATGCTTCAAACGCTGCCCATTTACCTTGAATGTACCTCCCTTACCATTGTGCAATTCAAGCGCTCCATGAGGGAATACCTTAGCCACTACAAATGGTCCACTCCACCTGGTTTTTAACTTTCTAGGAAATAGCTTGAGACGAGAATTAAAGAGCGAAACTTTGTCTCACTCTTTAAATTCCTTCCTTGCAATACGGGAGTCATGCCATGCTTTGGTTTTTTCTTTGTAAGTCTGGGCATTCTCCTATGCTTGATTCATTCATTCTTCTATTTCGTTGAGTTGAAGTTTTCTTTTATCACCTGCATCACTCAAATCGAAATTCAAAAATTTGATAGCCCAGTAAGCTTTATGTTCCAACTAAACAGGTAGATGGCACGCCTTGCCGAAAACTAATTGAGATGGAGACATACCAATTGGGGTTTTGAATGCAGTACAGTAAGCCCAAAGTGCATCGTCTAATTTTAAGGACCAATCTCTTCTTGATGTGCTAACTGTCTTTTCTAAAATCTATTTTAATTCTCTATTAGAAACCTCTCCTTGGCCGCTAGTTTGAGGATGGTAGGGGGTTTCAATTCTATGTGTAACACCATATTTGTTCAGCAAGTGCTCGAACTGTTTATTACAAAAATGCTTCCCCCCATCACTTATGACAGCTCTGGGTGTTCCAAAACGAGTGAATATAAATTTTTTCATAAATTTAATAACAACCCGAGCATCATTAGTTGGATATGCACACGCTTCCACCCATTTACTCACATAATCCATAGCCACAAGTATGTATGAATTATTAGCAGACTTAGGAAAAGGTCCCATGAAATTGATGCCCCAAACATCAAAAATTTCACAAACAAGAATATTGTTCAAGGGCATCTCTTTTCGACGAGAGGTATTACCTGTCCTTTAACAATGATGACAAGCAACTTAGATAAGAGTAAACATCCTTGAAGAGTGAAGGCCAGTAAAAACCGCTCTGAAGAATTTTTGAAGCAGTTCTTGATGCTCCATGGTGACCTCCTGCTTCCTTGTCATGGCAGAAACTTATAACACTCCACACTTCCTCCTCAGGAATACATCTCCTTATCATTCCATCCCTACAAATTTTATAAAGGTAAGGTTCATCCCACAAGTAATGCTTCACATCAGAGAGAAATTTCTTTTTCTGTTGATATGTCAAGTGAAGTGGCACCACCTTTCCTGCCAGAAAATTAGCAAAATCAGCAAACCAAGGTTCATTTTTTAAGTTAATCACATACAATTGCTCATCTGGGAATTCATCATGCAATGGGAGATCATTAATGTTTTCAACATAATTTTCATCAAGCCTTGATAAATGATTAGCTACTGTATTTTCACTACCCTTCTTATCCTTAATTTCTAGATCGAATTCTTGCAATAGCAGAATCCATCGTAGCAGCCTAGGCTTTGCATCTTTTTTAGCAAGTAGATATCTCAAGGTCGCATGATCAGTGAACACGATGACTTTAGACAAGAGCAAATAAGATCTGAACTTTTCAATAGCAAATACTATTGCAAGTAATTCCTTTTCAGTAGTGGAATAACTTTTTTGTGCTTCATTCATGGTCCTACTTGCATAGTAAATGGTATGAAATTTCTTATCTTTTCTTTGCCCTAAAACTACATCCAAGGTATCATTACTTGCATCACACATGATTTCGATGGGTAGTTCCCATACAGGAACTGATACAATGGGGGCTTGAATCAATTTTTCCTTAAGAGTGTTGGATGCATGCAAACAATCATCATCAAATTCGAAAGGTACATCTTTAATTAGGAGATTGGTCAAGGGCTTAGCTATTTTAGAAAAATCCTTAATGAATCGTCTATAAAAGCCTGCATGCCCAAGAAAGCCTCTAACTTCCTTTAAGGATTGAGGTGGAGGAAGTTTTTCAATCAGTTCTACTTTAACTTTATCTACTTCGATGCCCTTGGATGACACTTTATGCCCTAGAACTATTCCTTCCTTAACCATGAAATGACATTTTTTCCAATTCAAAACAAGGTTAGATTCCTCACATCTTTGAAGCACCTATTCTAAATTATGTAAGCACACATCGAATGATGATCCATAAACGGAGAAATCATCCATAAACACTTCCATGAAATCATCAATGAAATCGCCAAACAAAGACACCATGCAACGCTGGAAAGTAGTTGGTGCATTACATAATCCAAATGGCATTCTCCTAAATGCAAATGTTCCATATGGGCAAGTAAAAGTAGTATTCTCCTGATCTTCAAGTGCAATGGGTACTTGAAGATAACCGGAGTAGCCATCTAAGAAACAATAATATTCATGCCCTGCAAGTTTCTCTATCCTTTGATCAATAAATGGCAAAGGAAAGTGATATTTCCTAGTAGCCTCATTCAATTTTCGATAGTCTATGCACACCCTCCAGCCAGTTATTGTTCTTATGGGATTCAATTCATTATTTTCATTTAAAATTACTGTGGTCCCATCCTTTTTTGGTACAACTTGAACAAGACTTACCCATAATTAATCAGAGATCGGGTAGATAATACCTGCTTCGAGCCATTTAAGAATTTTTGTCTTCACTACCTGTTGCATTTTAGGATTTAACCTTCTTTGTGGTTGTGCCTTGGGTTTGCAACCTTCTTCCATCAAGATTTTGTGCGTGCACACCAAAGGGTTAAACCCTTTTAAGTTGGCGATGCTCCATCCGATAGCCAATATATGTTGCTTGAGCACCCTTACCAACTTTTCCTCTCGGAGACATGTCAAATCAGATGAAATAATTACAGGTAAGGTGGAACTTTCTCCCAAAAATATATATTTCAAATGAAAAGGTAAAGGTTTAAGTTCCAAAGTTGGAGGTGTTTTGATGGAGGGTCGCAATTTCTTGGTAGAGGTCAGTCTGTCCAGTGGTAAAAATTTTCCTTGTCTTGGCTTGCATCCTTCCTGACCGGCCTCCAAATAGTTCAAAACCTCCTTGGCTTCCTCATCCAAGACCTGCACATTTTTACAAGAATTACGAATGCAGCTTTCTAAAGGATCATCTAATTTAGATGTGTAAATTTCAGCTGCCCAAACATCAATACAATCGATTGCATATATTTCATGTTCAATTATGTTGGGATATTTCATGGTTTTAAATACATTAAATACCACTTCTTCCCCATTGATTCTAAGAGTAAGGAGACCTTTTTGCACATCAATTAAAGCATTACCAGTAGCAAGGAAAGGTCTCCCCAAAATCAAGGGCATTGTCCTATCTTCCTCCATATCCAACACAATGAAATCAGTAGGAATAATAAAATTGCTCACTTTGACTAAAACATCTTCTACTATTCCCCTAGGATATTTAATGCTTCTATCAGCTAATTGCAAGGTAATAGTAGTAGGTGTTAGTTCATGCAATCCAAGTTTTTCAAAAATAGAATATGGCATTAGATTTATACTGGCACCCAAATTACATAAAGCTTTTTCAAATTCAGTATCTCCTATAATGCAAGGAATAGAAAAACTCCTTGGGTCCTTGAGCTTTGGCGGCAATTTATTTTAAATAATTGTTGAACATTCTTCATTAAGTTTCACCATTTCGCATTCCTCCCATTTCCTTTTATTCGACATCACCTCTTTAAAAAATTTGGCATATTTTGGCATCTGCGACAATACGTCAAGAAGAGGGATGTTAATATGTATTTTTCTAAACACCTCTAAAAATTTTTCAAATTGTTTATCCAAGTTAGCTTTCAAAACTCTTTTAGTGTAGGGGAGAAAAAGTTTAATAGAATCTAAATTGAGTTTACGTGTACTCCCTTTGATCTCCATTTGAGAATTGACTACCTCAACTTTTTGATCATCATCCTTGATCTCACCAATAGTCTTTCCACTTTTCAAGGCAATGGCATTCACTTGCTCCCTTGGATTGTTCTTTGTATTGCTAGGCAATCGTCCCTCTCTTCTCTCTGACAACATGCTCACGATCTGTCCCACTTGAACTTCTAAGTTCTTAATAGATGCCTCTTGATTCAAGAATCTCTTTTCGTGATCTTGGAACTTTGCTTCAGTAGTATTAATGAACTTAGAAATCAGGTCTTCCAAGTTTCCCTTCTTTTCTTGTGGGGGTGGCTGTTGATGGAATCCCATGGGTGCTTTTTGTTGGTTGTTGTTCCATGAAAAATTTGGATGACTCCTCCACCCTGGATTGTATGTATTCGCATAAGGGTTGAAATTTGTCATGCCACCATGAGAAACAAAATTAGCACTTTCATGTGAAGCAAAAGGACTTCCTACCTGACAATCAGAATTTATATGTCCTAATTGGCCACAAAGATCACATGGATTACAAGATGACATATTTATTGCTGCAACACTAAGATTGTCTAATTTTTTATTCAAACTAGCAATTTGAGCAGATAAAGCTGAAAAAGAATCTATATGATGCACTCCCCTTCGATTAGCTCAATCATTATTCCATTGGTAGCTATTTGATACCATCTCTTCCACTATATCATAGGCTTCCTCTGGAGTTTTCCTCATGATTGTGCCTCTTGCAGCTGCATCAATAATGGAGCGATTTGATGGAGTAATACCATTATAAAAAGTTTGTATTTGACGCCAAATTGGTATTCCATGGTGAAGACACTTCCTAAGCATCTCTTTAAATCGTTCTCATGCCTTATACAAAGATTCCCTCTCTAGTTGAACAAAAGTAGTGATATCAATAATCAATTTTGCTGTTTTAGAGGGAGGAAAATACTTAGCCAAAAATTTTTGAGTCAGGTCATTCCAAGTAGTGATACTTCCTGCAGGGAGTGAGTTGAGCCAATCCTTAGCTCTATCACGTAATGAGAATGGAAAGAGTCTAAGCCTAATAGCATCATCGCTAACTCTATTATGCTTGAATGTGTCGCATATTTCTAGGAAGTTAACAAGATGTGCATTAGGATCATCACTTGGCAACCCACTAAACTGAATACTTGTTTGGATCATTTGGATGATCGCAGGCTTGATCTTGAAATTATTGGCTTGCAAATGCTAAAAGTAGCCCCATCCATTGTTGGACAGGCATAGTCCAAAAGAGTTCAATTTTCTTCTGCCATCTCTTCTTCAACTTCTTCTACTGGTTCACCTTCTTCAACCGTCTCTCTTTCTTTACTTTTGTTGGCTCTCTGCAGATTGCGAAGGGTTATCTCTATTTCAGGGTCGAATTCTACTAGTTCTTTGCCTCTAGTGCATTTCATACACTAACTAATTTGAACAAGGCAGGAATTCGAACACATTAAATAAAATGTAAAGTCCAAATTAACCAAGATTAACAAGTTCTAATATTATTTTAGGATTAAATCCCCGACAACGGCGCCAAAAACTTGATAACTATAATTATATAACCCTATTAAGTGCACTAGTTATCAAGTAGTATAAAGATATTGTTCCCATGAGGATTTAATAAAATAAGTATTAGAACTACAGCTTCCCTCAATTATTTGGACAACCGATTTCTAACAATAGGAACTACTGAAAATTAAAGATAGAAAAAGAAAGAATAGAAATAAAAACAAAGGCAATCAACGACTGAACTTGCAATGATTTAATTGAAAGCGCTAGGACTATTGGTCCACCTAACCATCCCAATGAATATCAATTTATTAAATTGATTGGAGCTAAGGGCATACATTGTCTAACAATACCTAACCCCTAGACTCGATTATGGTACTGCACTAGGTGTTGGATTGGGCTGTCTTTGATATGCCAATCAGTGAGATCCTTAGCGGGGGTCAAAACCTGGGTATGTTGGGACAGTCTGAGAATTCACCTGAGTGGGTGATCATAGTGACAAAATCAGCCCCTTTGTCGGACAAAGTGAATGATCGAGGAATGTACTCTCTTTGATGGAAACCTAAACTGCCAGTAGTTGATTTCAAACTTGTTGAGATTTGTTTTTGCAAAATATATTTATATATAGATATACATATATATTATGGTTTCACAAATTGTTTGCAAAATGTTTTAATTCTCGGGATCCCTGTGAGCAAAGAGTGCAACACTGTACCTTGCAGCTGAGGGAGAGGCCCTCTCTTGTCGGGCAGTGTTTGATCATTATGGGCTAAGAGGTTAAGTGTAAGACCATTTAAGGCTTTTACCTGATGGACTAATCTCACTAAAGTCCATAGTCCTTGGGTTTTCATAACGTGGCTGGACCCAAGAACCATTTAGTGTAAATACTGGGCCTGCTAAGAGCCCAAACTGATGGGCTCAAGGGTTCACTGTATTCAGTAGTGAATTCGATCAGGCCTTGTAATAGAGGCTAGGCTGAACCCATATGGTTTTTGTGGAGATCAATGTTAGGGTCCCACAGAGAGACAAGCTAGCCAACAAATTAAAGGGGAAGTGAGTTTGATAACTTAATGGGCCTAAAGCCCAATTCAAACTGGGTTAATTAGTTAATTAAAAGAGGGCGAATTTGAAATTAGATCTGCTTCTTGATCAGCAAGTGGATAAGATATGTCTTATCCACTTAAGAGTTCATATCCAAATAAAGATTTGGATCAAAGAACCCTTTCCTGATAGGATTTGGAAGCTGATCCAGAGAAGTTATAAAAAGAGGGAGAAATCCTTCTATTGAACACTTTTTGCAAATCCCATATCATCTCTCTGCTCTTGCCACCCTACCCAGTTCGATATCCATTCTTGGACTGATCAAGAAAGGTTCTTCATTCTGATATGAAGTTGTGCTCACATCCCCTGCATGATCCTTCCTGAAGGATTGCAATTCTTGCTGAAGAATTGCTTTGCTGATCCTGCCTTACCCTAAGCTGTGTTATCTTCAATGGAGGTGGGATTTGATGACCTCTTTGGGCATGAACACCTACGTTGAGAGCTACTTGCATGGATTCCGTATCAAGTATAACCCTCCCTTATTCTTGGTTTCAGATTTGGTCTCATTTGTTCCAAGAACAAACCTTGAAAAATGCAAATTTTTTGAATAAGAGAATAGGATCCCCGAAAGGGAGAAAGAAATTTTTGAAATTTCACCTAGCCACCCTGCATGGTTCGGCCATCCATATGATGAATATCCCTTCCCTTTAGAGCATTAGGACAAGAAATCACCGAAGCTCCCTCTTGTGGAGGAAGTGATATACTTCACTGAGGATGACACTCGAAGGATCCAGTATCCACATGACGACGCCCTCGTAGTCAAGTTAGTCATAAACGATTTCTAGTTAAAGCAATTATTTTCGACTCTGGAAGTTTGGCTAATATTATCTTCTTGGAGGCATTCGAGTGAATGAAGCTCGAGAGGAAGGACCTGTAGTTGACTGACATCCCCCTAGTTGGCTTTAGTGGAGAAGTGGTGTAGCCTCTAGGCTAGGTGAGAGTGCTAGTAATAGCAGATTCGACACCAAACTCAGTACACTTCGACCATGACTTTCTAGTGGTCACGAGCCCTTGCCCTACAATGCCATTCTAGGTCAACCTATCTTATACGCCCTCTAAGCGGTAGTGTTGACCTACTATCTATTGATGAAATTTTCGATAGGCTATGGAGTAGGAGTGGTGCAAAGTGATCAGCTCGGGTCTCGCAAGTGCTACGTGGCCACACTGAAGGGCAAAGGAAACCAGGCCGCCGACATCAACTTGGAGCTACCTTTGGAGAACAAGGATGACATTGCTCACCCCATGGATGACACCATCTTGGTGTCGGTCTCGAATACCAACCCGAGAAGACAGTGCTAATAGGAGCTCACCTCGTAGAACCACTATGCTCTGAGCTGGTAAGTATTTTAATTAAACATGTAGACATTTTTGATTGGTCGACAGCAAAAATGCCCGACATAGACCCCTCTATCATAACTCATAGAATAAATGTTGACCATTTAGTCAGACCAGTCTAGCAAAGGAAGATGAACCTCGCCTAAGAGTAGTGGAGAATACCCGAGTTGGGTTGCAACCCAATGCTTGTGAAGAAAGCCAATGGCTAGTGGTGCATGTGCATTGACTACACCAACTTCAACCGAGCCTACCCAAAGGAAAACTTTCCACTCCCTAGGATTGACCGCTTGGTAGATGCGACCTTGAGGTTCAAGCTGTTGATTTTCATGGATGCATACTCTGACTACAACCAAATCTAGATGGATATGACCGATCAAGAAAAAACTACTCTTATAATTGAAATGGGCTTGTACTATTTTAAAGTTATGCCCTTTGGTTAAGAAAATGCTGGAATGACTTATCAACACCTTGTAAGCAAAGTTTTTTTTTTTTAATTCAAAATAAAATTGAGGATTTTGTTGATAATATGGTTATGAAAAACTCAGTTTTCAAATTCTTTAATTTCCGATCTTAACTACATTTTTGACATTCTATGAAATACAACATGAAGCTCAACCAAACAAGTCCGTCTTCGGGGTTACGTCAGGAAGTTCCTCAAGTACATAGTGAACCGACATAGCATTGAACCCAACCTAGATAAAATCCAGGCCATCCTAGATATGAGACCCCCTAAGTCAATTAAAGAAGTTCAGAGGCTAACAACTCAGATTGCCACCTTGAACCGATTTATGTCTAAGTCGGTTGGGCGGTAACTTCCATTCTTCAAGGCCATAAAAAAGAACCAAGACTTCGAGTAGTGCCAACTCGTGTTTGATGAGTTCAAGAGGTATCTCAGTTCGCCACCTTTGTTAACCAAGCTGGAACCTTAGGATGAGCTCAAACTCTACCTCTCTACGAGTGACAAGGTAGTCAGCTCGATCCTAATATGTGAGGTGGATAGCGTGCAACAACCTGTCTACTACATGAATAAAATCCTACACGCTGTAGAGACCAGGTACCCGAACATTAAGAAGCTGGCCTTTTCACTGGTGCTAGTAGCTTGTAAGTTGCATCCTTACTTTAAGTCCATATTGTCGTGGTCTTAATCAATCGATCCCTAAGGCAAGTCCTCTAGAAGCCTAAGGTCTTGGGTTGACTAACAAAATGGGAAATCGAGCTTGGTGAGTACGACATCCGGTTTGAGCCGTGCCTAATGATTAAGGCATAAGTCCTAGCAGACTTTGTTGCCGAGTGCACATTTAGCATGCCAGCCCCTAAAGTTGCTTAGCCCATGACCACCTCGGAGGCATCAACCAGTGCAGCACCCAATTTGACTTGAGACGGGGAGCCCTGGATCCTCCATGTGAACGGCTCATCCAACCAGCAAGGAAGCGGAGTTGGGCTGATACTCTATGGACCTGGCGAGGTGAAGATGGAGTATTCTCTCTGGTTCATGTTTCTAGCATCGAACAATGAAGCTGAGTATGAGGCGTTGATAGTTAGGCTATTGCTGGTGAAGGAGGTTGGTATGAAACTTCTCGTGGTGTGCAACAACTCGTAGGTAGTGATAAACCAAGTGAATAGGCAATATGAGGACTAGGAGCCTGCCATTTTGGCCTACTTGGCCAAGGTTAGAAAGTTCCTGCCTAACTTTCACTCTTCATACATCCAGTAAGTGCCGAGGTCTGAAAACACCGAAGCTGATGCACTCTTGAAGCTGGCCAGTGCAACGAACACTATGAAGAGAACGACCTACATTGAAGGCTTGCCACGACCTAGCATAGAAAGGGTGGTAGAAGAGGTCACTACGTTTTTGGATGCAGAGCCGAGATAGATGGATCCACTCGTTCACTATCTACGTCACGGACCCTACCTGTAGAGCGCAATGCAGCTTGGAGAGTAGAGCGATAGTTAGCTCACTATGTAATCATTGCAAACAACTATAACACAGGTCGTTCACACTCCCCCTACCTTCGCTGCTTAGCTGAGCACAAGAGGGCGCCTCCTGTCTACTAAACACAGAATGGCGCCCCTCCTACTTCATTAGCATGCTCCCCTCTCCTTAGTAAACCCTAGGGCGCCTCTCCACTCATTCTTTTCATCTCTAACAAACCTTAGCTGCCCCTAACTGCTAAATCCTCACCTTCCATCCCTTCCTAACATCTAATCTCCACCCTCCATTCTAGGGTGCCTTCTCTTTAGCATTCTAACCCTAGGGCGCCACCTAACTTCTAATCCCCACAATTCAGCCTTTAGCCACTAGATCTCAACCCTCTATTTCACTTTCTATCTCAGCCATTCACTCTAGGGTGCCACCCACTCCTTTTAATCTCCACCTTTCAGCCCTAGGCGCCTAAATCTCCACCATCCAATCTTAGGAGCCCAAATCTCAGTCATACATAATATTGGGTGCCCTCTCCTTCTCTTCTCAGCCTTAGGATCACCTAAGAACAATCCTAACCCTCCATTCTCAACCCTAGGGCACCCATATTTCTTCAAAAATCTAGCTACTATCCCCCTCTTTCTCTCTATTCCTAGTTTTATCCACCCTTCTCTATAAAAAGGACCCCAAGGGCCCTGTAGAAGGGGTTGGTCAATTTCCCCAGTTCACAAGGTTAAGGTTTCTTGAGGAGTGCAAGGGTTTGTACAAGGGAGGGACGCCTAGATCTTGTTAGGAGGGGTTCTTGCAAGCAGTTCAGCCAATCTGCAACTACAACCACTGGATTTGATCAACCATCATTTTCATTTTCTTTATTTTCTTTTATGTTATTTTTATTCCAACAATCTTTTAGATTTAATTTTTGTTTGTTTATTGTGTTTTGCAGATCTGAATTCATCCGGTTCAAGGCTAAGTTGTCTCGAGGGGTTCAATCTGAATGGAGGGAGAAAGCTTGTATTTCGTCTTCCCGTACAGTTACTACCACTGGATTCAAATTTTGGATCACTTTTATTTGTTTCTTTTGTTGATTTCAGTGTTCTTTAATTTTTGAACATTAATTATTGTCTTGTTTAATTCCGAACCTTTAATTTCAGCATTAATAAATTTTATTTTCTTATTTTCTGCAAATCCTAAATCCATTTTCCTTCTATTTTTCTGGAACAAAAAATAATAATTTTTATTCTTGCTTCTCTGTGGGTTTGACCCTTTTCTAACCACGTACAATGTTGTTTAAGGTTACATAAGGATTATAAATATTTATAAATCTCTAAATTGGTATTTTGTAGTGGTTAATGACATGCTTTCGGACACACCAAGTTTTTGGCGCCGTTGTCGGGGATGCAACGGAGAAAATTTCTTATTTGCTTTGTCTGGATCTGTTTCATTATTTTTTTATTTTCGTTTAATTACTTGATCTGTGATATCATTTTACTTCTTGTTTCTCTTTGATTTTGCAGGACGTAATAGCAAAAGGTGGAGTACCAGAGCGTTGCCGGACTACCGAAGAAAAGAGAATAGAAGAGAACTTGGATTGCGTTTCAGGTGTAGTCATCCTAATTTAGTCTTCTGTTTTTTATTTTTATTTTCGAACTCCTTCGTTTGGTAAAATAGTGATTTTCGAATTCTTAGTTAATTAATTTTTTTTCTTTTTTTTCTAGATCCGATTTATTTTTTTTGTACTATTTCTTTTTCGTTTTGTTCTTAGATATATTTTTCTTTTAATTTCTTAAGTGAATTTCTATTTAGGATTATTAGGTTCTATTTTTTTTTTAATTTTTAGATTAGAAACTCACGTCATTTATTTCATTTTATTTTCTTTTATTGCCGCATTTTCTTATTTTTTTTATTTTCTATTTAATCCTTTGAATAGCGACTTTTCATGTTAGAATTTATTTTTGTGGTTGTTAATTTTTTAGCATAATTAATCCTTTTATTTTAGGTTTGCTATAATTATTTGTTGCTTTAATTAATTGTCCCTTTAATTAATTAGTTATCTAATTGAATAATTAATTGTTAATAGGAAATTATTCAAATTTTCGAATTTGAGTTTAAATTTCAAATTTAAATTCAAAATTTTAATTTTATTTCGAATATGAATTTGAATTTGAATTTGAATTCGAATTTAAATTTCAAATTTCAAATTTCAAAAAATAAAACAAAATAATAAAAAAAAATTATTTTATATTTTAAAATTTTTTCCCTTGAATGTTTTAGGTTTTCTGTTTTTTTTTTTTGTTTTTGTTTTGTTTAGCTTGCCTGGATGCTTAATGTTTATATGGGTCAGTCTTCTTTTGTATAGAGCGAGGGGTAAGGTTTCACGTCCCCCCTCCACAGTTTTCTTCATATTAATAAAATTTCGGTGGCCACCCCTCCACCGGGAGTAAATTTTGGGGCTAAAAAAAAGGTTTTCTTTTTGTTTATTATTTTAATTATTCCTTTTGCTGAGTTAGTTTTATTTTATTATTTTATTGCTGAATTGCATATTAGAAATAATTGTTCATGCATTGTAATTAGTTGCATTTATTTTGTTTATTGTGTTTTTCCGTTAATCCATTTAAGTGCAATCCAAGTTAAATATGATAAGGTGGGGATTTCATCACCCTTCCTTGGCCCAAAAATCACCACCCTTCACGTGTGGTTCACCCTAAACCTTAATTTAAAATTTGGATAGCAAGATCCTTTAGGGAGCCTCACATTTGGTTCAAAAGTGTGCTGAATTTTAGGGAAACTTGTAGTTACTTTCCATAACCGACGGTTGGTGTCTAAGGAAAGAGGTTAAACGGCTAGGCCTAAGCGGGCTTTGTGGTTAATTAGGTCCTTGCGAGAGCAAGGGGAGCCTCCCATATCCCCACCTCTTACCTGACTAACCAAAGGAAGTGGTTTAATTCCAAGTGAACCTAAGAGGATTCACATTGGTTGAACCACTAGTTTAGGAAACCTTAGGTCAGCCCGTAGGTCGTGTGTTTGAATTTCTTATATTTTTAAATTTAAAAAATTCAAATTTGAATTTAAATTTCAAAATACAAATTTGAATTTAAATTTCAAAATCTAAATTTGAATTTAAACTTCAAAATTTTAAATTTCAAATTTCAAAAAAAGAGAAAGAGAAAATAAAAAATTAAAAAAAGTCCAATTTGAGTTTGAATTCAGAATTTAAATTTCAAAATCTAAATTTGAAATTAAAATTCAAAATTAAAATTTTAAATTTCAAAAAAGAAGAAAAAGGGACTTCTGAGTTGTATGTTGGGAAGGAGATCTTTGAGGAGAGAAACAGTAGAATCCATACCTGAGATAGAGAGATACCTCCATCACCAACAACACAACCAAATGGCCGGAATCAATGATGCACAACCCAAAAAGCTGAAGCAGTATTTCTCTCCAACCCAGTATAACCCTTCATCCTGCATACAGTTGTCAGATACCCAAGTGTTGCAGTATGAGATTAAATCAAGCACAATCCATATGCTTCATTCTTTCTATGGGAACCCGAGTGAGAACCCATACAAACACATAGACGAGTTTTTGGAAATATGTTCCACTGTAAGGATCCAAAACTTTAATGATGATGCCCTTAGATTAACTCTTTTCCCCTTCTCCTTGAAAGACAAGGCCAAGCACTGGTTGGGAACTATAGGGAGACCTATTAGAACTTTGGCAGAAATGTTGCAAGAATTCCTTAGAAAGTTCTACCCTATAGGACAAACAAACACCATGAGAAGAGCCATCACTGGATTCACCCAAACACCGGGTGAACAAATTCATGAGTCTTGGGAAAGAATGAAAGAGTTGATGAGTAAGTGCCCACACCATGGCCTATCTTAGTGGCAAATTGTCCAAGCCTTCTATGCAGGTTTGATTGATCAATACAAGCAAATGGTAGATGCATCCTGTGGGGGGGGTATGCTCTTTTTGAGACCTTGAGTGAAAACTCCATCAACAATGCGTCCTTGTATTCATATGAAAGGTCGGTGGGACCCTCAAAGAGGGCAGGGCTCTGTGAAGTTAGGAACTGTATAGAGCCCAAGGCAAGAATGGACCTGAATGCAATCTCTAGAAAATTGGACAGGGTAGATCTTCTAACCCAAAAGCTTGATCAATTCTTCACCTATAACTAGCAACCGGGCCCATCTACACCCTATCCTGAAGTTTGTTCAATTGTGCCAGCCCGACCCACCAGGTTGATGATTGTCCCATGGTGACCCAATTTCCGCCATTTATCCAAGAACAGGTTTTGGCAGCCCAGAGTTTCTCGAGGCCCAATAATGACCCATTCTCAAGTACTTACAACCCTGGATAGAGAAATCACCCTAACTTTTCTTGGAGGACACATCAACCTGACACACAGTCCCAGCAGTACAACCCATCTAACTCCATTGCCCAGCAATTTCATAGGCCACAAGTGCAGAGTCAATTCTAGTGGATGTACCCTAAGAACCAACCGGCCCAACCTTATCAGGTTTACCCACAACCTCCTCAGACATGTACAGTTGATGACCAATTCATGCAACTTCAACAGCTGATCCTAACTCAATAACAGTCCATCGCTAGATTAGAGAACCAAATAGGACAGCTAGCTGAAGCCAATGCGAGGAGAGAAGTAGGGCAACTACCAAGTCAACTGGTTGCAAATCCTAGAAATCAGCCATCGGGTTTTCCTCCACAGTAGATTCAACCACCTCCTAAGAACCCTCAGTTTGAAAATGCCAAAGCCATTACAACCTTAAGGAGTGGGAGGATTTTAGAAGACCCATATGAGAAAAAGAGAGTGAAGAAGAAAAGGAGCAAGAAGACCCTAAGTTGGGGGGGGGGGATGAAAAAGGACAGGAAAATTTAGAAGAATAGCCTATAGTGAACTGACTTGTAGTTCCCTTTTCAATCGCACTCACAACCAGGCCAATGCGAAAGAAAAAAGAGACTTGCAATGAGGAGATCAGGGAGTTATTCAAGAAAATCCATATTAACATCCCTCTCCTCGACGCGATCCAACATGTCCCGGCCTACGCCAAGTTCTTGAAAGAGCTATGCACTCAAAAGAGGGAGCCACGATTGGCTCCACAAAAAGTTATGCTCTCGATAGATGTTAGTGCGTTCTCCTATACCAACTTCCCCAGAAAATGTAAGACCCTAGTTCTCCTCTCATAAGTTGTGTCATCTCTATCACTTTCAGTCGGGCGCTATTGGATCTTAGGGCCAGTGTAAATTTGTTTCCCTCTATTATTTATGATAGGTTCAGGATCAGCGAGTTAAAACCTACCTCGGTAATTCTATAACTCGTTGATCAGTCAGTCAAGACTCCTCGAAATGTTATTGAGGACATCATTATCAGGATAGAGGATTATTACATCCCAGTGGATTTTATCGTCCTAAACATGACCCCATCCGAGGAACTGAACCATAACCCGATAATCTTATGATGTTAGTTTCTAGCAACGGCCTATGCAAACATCAACTGTAAATCGGGAGAAATGGACATTTCATTTGGGGAGTAGAAAGTCCAGCTAAATGTATTTAGTGCCACTAAGTATCCAAACCTAGGGTAAGATGAGTTCAAAGTTGATGTAGTGGACGATCTTTTAGAAGCCTTGTCTGACCCTTGTTTAGCCTAATCTGAGCCCTGTCTGTGTGAAGAAGAAAGTGAGTCTAAGAGTGTAGATGAAAGTGAAGGGATGAGAGATCCATCATATGGATGGCCAAACCCTACAAGTAGGTTGGGCGAAATTTCAAAAATTTCCTTTCTCCCCATCTGGGAATCACATTCCCTGTTTTAGAAAATCTGCATTTTCAAGGATCAATCTTGAACCCTAAACCGAACCAGATTTGAAACCAAAGGTAGGAGAGGGGTATACCTGATACGAAGAAATAGTATCTCCCAACGAAGGTGTTCACGCCCAAAGAAAATCTCCAAAGACTGCTCCCACTGAAGATGACAGAGTGTAGGGTGGAGCAGAATCAGCAGTGTTCTTCCAAGAACCGAACCCTTCACAAGAATTCAATGGAGGCTGTGAGCACAACTTCAGATCAGCCTTTCTCTAAAGGCTGATATCAAGAACTCTTCTTGATTGATCCTACTTGAATTGGAGATCAAACTGGCAGTTGGCGGAAATAGGAGGAAAATGCAGGGAGAAGATGGCGCAGTCACACTGGTGTTGTCTTCTCTCTGGGTGCTCTGAGATCTAATCTCTGACGTTTGGATGTCTCCGGGATGAACTGAATGGTTCGCCCCCTCCTCCTTTTATTGACTTAAAGAGATCAGCTTCTAATCCCATTAGGAGTTTCCTGATTCAAATCCTTATTTGAATCTGGACTCTCTTTAAGTGATAAGGATAAACCCTTATGTTATCTGTAGATTAGATCAACTCTCTCCTAATCTCATTAGGAGGTTTCCAGATCCAAATCTCTATTTGGATCTAGACTCTCTGAGTGGATAGGGAGAAGACCCTATCCTATCTGTTGATCAAGTCCCAGATCCGCCCTTCTTTAATTAGTCTTACTAAACCAGTTCGAAATGGACTTTAGGCCCAATAAGTCTTATGTGCTCAGTAGGCTTCCAAACTGCTGCCCAGTTGGGCTTCTTTGTATGGCATGGGACCCAAGCATTGATCTACACATCAGCCACATGGGTTCAACCTAGCCTCTGTTACAAGGCCTGGAATACACTGTTATGGACAGTGAACCCCCTGAGCCCATCACATGGGCTTTTAATGGGCCCAACACTTACACTAAGTGGTCCCTGGGCCAAGCCACCTATAAAAACCCAGGGACTGTGGACAGATGCAAGATTAACCCATCAGGTATTACCCTCAATGGTCTTACACTTAACCTTTCAGCCCATAATGATCAAACATTGCCCGACAAGAGAGGACTTCTCCCTCGGCTGCAAGGAACAGTGCTGCACTCTCTACTCACATGGATCCTGGGAATTAAAACATTTTGCAAACATTTTGAAACCATAATATATATATATATATATATATATGTATATCCGTATATAAATATATTTTGCAAAACAAATTTCAATGATTGAAATCGGATGTCGGCAGTCCTGGTTTCCATCAGAGGGAGTGCATCCCCGATCATTACCTTTGTCCGACAAAGGGCTGGTCCTGTCACTATGATCACCGACTCAGATGAATTCTAGGACTGTCCCAACATACCTAGGTTTTGACCCCCTCTAAGGATCTCACTGATTGGCATATCAAAGATAGCCCAATCTGACACCCAGTGCAGTATCATAATCGAGTCTAGGGGTCAGGTGTAACTTTCCAGTTTTGCCCATCAATCTCCAAGGTCTAGGGCAATATTGGAAATCTAGTCCAGTTCAGGGTTTCAAGTAAACTTACACTGCATGTACCTCGGGTCTCACCCTGGCAGCTGAGACAGGCCACCCCAACATTTGGTGGCACATTGGTGTCAGCCTTGGCATAATAAATCTCCCCAGACTTATCCAACGGCTGTGAACATTCTAAACTAACACAAGTCTCATAAGTGTACAGTTTAAGGGTATTACACAGAAACACACCACAAGAACATGAATCAAGTATGTACTTTATTCATTTACAATAAATGTCATAATCTACATCATTCTGATTGGAGCTAAGGGCATACACTGTCTAACAGAAAGAAGTGTGTGAATGTGTCGGGCTAAAGACGTTAAACTTAGCGCTGGTTGGGAGGCAACCCAATGTAGTTTCCAGTTGTTTATAGGATTAGAGTTTTTTTTTTCTTGATTCGAAACTAGTTGGCAGACCTTCAACACCTTGGGAAAACCCTCTTGATTGTTCCCTTTAGCCCAAGTCCCTTTGCAACATTTTAGTCATATCATTAAGGACAATGGCACTTAAGTTGGGGGGGGGGGTGAGGAAAAAGAGAGAGAGAGAGAGAGAGAGAGAGAGAGAGAAAATTGAAAAAAAAAATTGAAGCTATGCCTTTAGGAATGCAGAACTTAAAATTTTACTAAAAAATGTAAAAATTCTTTCCATTAAAAGAGATTCCCAAACAGAAAAAATTGAGGAAACTAATAAAAGAATATTGATTTTTGTAGAAATTGGTTGCAAGTGATAGGAGTCAAAATTGGTCTTATTTGAATATTGTTGAAAATATTTAGAAATTGGAATATACTCCCATGTTTGCCCCTATAAAGATAAGAAGAGAAAGATTGAGAAATTAGAAAAAAAAATTGTTCAAATTGTTAGAGATAGTGGATTACCCTAAACAGTGTTTCTGCAAAAAAAAAAAAAGAGAATAAAAGGTCAATGGACACCCTAAACTTAATAATCAGGTCTCTTCACCGAAGTTAAGTATCGACATTCACGTCAAACGGGAAAGGGAATGCTAAAGACAATCACCTAACACTTAGTAACCGGGGTCTCTTCACCTAAGGCAAGTGTCAAGATTCGCCTCAAACGGTGGAAGGTAGCAATAAAAATAAGTTTGCATATCAAGGTCAAATTAATCGCACGCAGAGACCCTATAAGGTTATTCATGGATATACCCCCTCTTTCCGGGAGACTAGTTAAATGGATGATGCAGCTCTGTGAGTACACAATCAAGTACACCCAACCCCGGGCTATCAAGTGTCAGGCGGCAACGAACCTCCTAGCTGCCTTCCCCACTAGCGATGACTTCCCTATACCAAAAGAGGTCCTAGGGGAACTCCCCATGATTGCAGTAGTTGAAGAGGGTGAATGTGTCCTAACCTTTGATGGAAGTAGCACTAGCACCTCGGCCAATGCTGGAGTCACACTAATATCACTCGTCAGTAACACCTTTGCCTATTGGTTAAACTTCAGTTCCCCTGTTGATGAGACCAAAAAGAACCTATTTTTATCCCCTAATATTCACTCTTTTACATTTATTTAGCACTTAAATGGACTCATTACTCTTGTATTTCGATGCAGAGCAAGAAAGAAGGCAATTGGAAGAAAACAAGGCAATTTGGATGATTTTGCACAATTTCGGAAATAGTCAGTAACCTGGACATAACTCTCAATTTCGGACTCCGAATTGGACAATTCAAGAGGCATCAGAAAGATGAAAGAAAAACCCACAACTTTTATGTTTTGGCTTTTGACAGATTCGGTCCGCATCGAATACGAAATCGGGCCCGAAGTCGGAGCAAGTTTGTAGCTAGGCCCATTTCACAGCTGAAGCCCAACTTGCAGAAGAACCTTGAAGCAGCCCAAGTTATCAAGCAGCCCAACTCGAATTCAAGAACCAAGAGTCCCAATTTCGAATGTAATCTCCAAAGAGAGAGTCTTATCAGATCTAAAGTCATGAATGTAATCCTAGAGAGATAAGAAGATTGAGATCAAATCATTAGATAAGAGATAGGATAGGATTAGTTCAAAACAAATCAAGACTTTCTAGCTAAGGTTAATCTCCTAAAAGGAGTTGAAAAACAGCCCTCTCCCTCTGCTATATAAAGAGGGGGGCGGATCAGCTCTAGCATCACTCAACCGAAGCATCCAAGCAAGCATCAACAACTCAAGCTATCAAGAAGAGCAGTTCGGCCTACTGAGAAGCAGAGCATGGAGGGATCGAAATTCATGAGCAACTAAGCTTTCTCGTTCTGGTTCAAGGGCGGAGGTTCGATTGTCATCGTGAGGTTCTGTATTTAATTAAAGTCTTACTTTTTAATTCAAGTATTCATTGGTTCTTGTGCATATTTTCATTGGATGTTAATGTTAATTAGTTTGACAAATTAATTAATGTTGATTTTCCTACTGCTATCCCTGGTTCAGTGATCCGTAATTGTCACGAATAGTGGTACAAGTAGCAATTAGGTTAATATCTTTCTGGGTCAATTGTTCGTGACAGCCTTTGACCAATGTATTGACATGTTTTAACCTAAAGGGAATCGATGGAACAAGATTCGATAATTGCAGCTATCTCAATTATTTTTATTTTGGTTTAACTGTTTTCATAAAGCTTAATGCTATCACTAACTGATATGGAACGCTATCGTACCCAGTCGATTAGTGATAAGTGTTGATCGAATGCTGGGTTTAGTCAACTGATTTAGGAAAACACAAGGTTTATTATGGCTATCCTAATAAATCTAAGGTTAAATGCTTGAATTGCAAGACCACCGAAGTCTACCTATGATCGATGGCCAATTGACTAACCTGAACCCTTGAACCAGAATTCGGCAAGACTGATTACTTCTTGTTAGTTGAACTTGCTATTGCTGTCTTGTTCTTTTAAATTTTAGTTATTTGATTTTCCCACTCAGTTATATTATTCATTCGGCTGAGAGATTATTGTTTAGCTCCCTATGGGATTCGACCTAGTACCACTATTACCACAAAAATTCTATTGTGAGACTAGCATTAATTTTGAGGGCTTCGACAACCTGTCAAAATTTTTGCGCTGCTGCCGGGGAGCAACTTTAATTTCTTAGCTATTTCCTTCTATTTGTCTTAACCTTCTTGTTTTATGACTCCTGCTTCTCAACGAGTTGAACTCGAGTACAACCCCGAAATTGAGAAGACTACCTGTCGTTTAAGGAAGGAGGCGAAACAAAGGAAGGATCGTTCACCTAAAAGGGTGAATTCAAATTTCGATCTACCAACTTGTGATCAACCCATCTTCGAAGAGGAAGAAAGGATGGCTGATAGAGAGAGAACATTAAGGGAGTTGGCTGCACCGATTATGAACCAACAACCCCTGTGCATAACATATCCCACTCTTGAGGTAGCCTTTGAACTAAAATCTGGTTTAATACAATTACTGCCCATTTTTCATGTCGTCTGTTCTAGCATGAAGCCATAGGGTATGACCGAGGACCAGGTAAAACTTATAGCTTTTCCATTTACTTTACGAGATAAAGCAAATGATTGGTTATATATTCTTCCTCCCGGTTCAATACGTACATGGGATGAGATGAACAGGATATTTTTAGATAAATATTTTCCTGTATCCCGGGCTGCAAACATTAGGAAAGAAAAATGTGGAGTTCGACAGTTTGGTGGTGAGACTATATGAATATTGGGCCTTAGAATAGTTAAAATGTCCCCTTTTCCTAGTTAAATTCAATTTTGTGACCTCTTAGGGTCTCTATGCAAATCCTGGGAAAAACTAGGGAAGATTCAAGGCTGAAATGTAGTTTTTGCAAAGCTGGTGTGAAGTCCAGCAGAGAGAATGGGTGTTTTTGTGAAAAACTAAGCACAGGAGGGCGCCTCTTATCTACTAAACCCAGAATGACACCCCTCCTACTATATTATCATACTCCCCTCTCCCTAGGAAACCTTAGGGCACCTCTCCACTCATTCTTTCATCTCTAACAAACCCTAGCCGCCCCTAATTGCTAAATCATTACCTTCCATCCCTTTTTAATATCTAATCTCCACCCTCCATTCTAGGGCACCTTCTTTTGATGCATTCTAACCCTAGGGTGCCACCTAATTCCTAATCCCCACCATTCAGCCTTTACCCATTAAATCTCAGCCCTACATAATATTGGGCACCCTCTCCTTCTCTTCTCAGTCTTAGGATCACCTTTGAATAAACCTAACCCTCCATTCTAAACCCTAGGGCACCAATATTTCTACTAAAACCTAGCTGTCGCCCCACTCTTTTTCTCTAATCCCAGTTATGTCCACCCTTCTCTATAAAAATGACCCCAAGGGCCCTGGATAAGGGGTTGGTCAATTCACCCAGTTCACGAGGTTAAGGTTTCTTGAGGAGTTCATGGGTTGAAGAAGGGAAGGACTCCCAACTCTTGTTAAGAGGGGCTTCTGATAGTTATAATTATATAACCCTAGCAAGTGCACTAGTTATCAAGTAGTATAAAGATATCATTCCCATGAGGATTTAACAAAATAAGTACTAAAACTATAGTTTCCCTTAATTATTTGGACAACCGAATTTCGGATCTAGCAATTTTAACTACTGAAAATTAAAGATAAAGAAAATAAAAACAAAGGCAATCAATGATTGAACTTGCAACGATCTAATTGAAAGCGCCAGGACTATTGGTCCACCTAACCATTCCAATGAACATCAATTTATTGAATTAACCAACATAATTTATTATTTTCATAAGCTGAAGTTTTTCCTAATTTATTTAATATTCCCTTCCAGGATATATCAAACCTACTTCTATCAAGTAACCCTTTGATTCCTCTATTAGATTTCTCGAGATAGAAAGTGCACTAAGTTCTATGAAAAACCTGTATCATCAGATGAATCATGCATATATATTCCTATATACCATTCGATTCACACTATGAATTATTTAGTCTATTATATGAATTCCCCTTCCGATTCATTCACATAAACCAAATCAACTAAGAGGCGGCCAAGCTCCTAATTTCATTGTGCATAATAACTTTTAGACAATATGAAAATAAAAACAACCTGGTTAAATTAAATAAAAATCAATCAATGGTCATGGTTAGGCTTTTCATAGCCCTAACTACATATAAACTAGTTCATGATAAAGGAAATTAAACAAACAAAGTACAAGAAAGAACTCATGATGTCGCCCTTGAGGTTGAGATCGGTGAGCTTGTCTTCTCCTTGTCACCGTCCAGCTCCTTGTTTGTCTCCTTCTCCTTTTCCGTCGCCTTCCTCTATGTGTTTTCTTTTGGAACTCTTTTCTTTATATAATACTGGAAAGATAAGGGTCCCTATAGATTATCTCCTATAGGATAGGATTTGAATTCTCCTAAACAACTTCCTCTTCTCAGCACAAAAATAGGAATCCAGATATGGATCAAATAGGAATCCAAATATGGATCGAATCTGCCATCTTATCCTTCCAAAATAAAAGGAAATTCTTGGGGTGAATCCGCTTGGCAATTCGCTCCTTTCTTTGTTTGCCGCCTCCTTCCTCTCTTCACTTCAACTTGCGCCATAGATTGAGATTTCTACCAATTGGTATTCAATTCTTCAATTCCATGCCCATCGTACCTGCAACATTGATTTGGCTTCATTGAATATGAAATTTAAATAGAATTTATAAATTAAGCACAATTTCTATCAAAATTAAAGGGAACTATCTTCAATTAAGCCCATCGTACCTACAACTACCGCCACTAGATTTGATCAACCATCCTTTTATTTCCTATATTTTCTTTTATGTTATTTTTATTCCAGCAATCGTTTAGATTAAATTTTTGTTCGTCTGTGTGTTTTGTAGATCTGAATTCATCCGATTCAAGAATAAGGTGTCTCGAGGGGTTCGAGGGCTGGAGAAGGGAAGGACGCCCAGATCTTGTCAAGAGGGGTTCCTGTAAGCCGTCCATCCAATCTACAGTTACCACCACTGGATCCAAAATTTGGATCACTTTTATTTATTTCTTTTGTTGATTTCAGTGTTCTTTTATTTCTGAATTTTGATTATTGTTTTGTTTAATTCTGAACCCTTAATTCCAGCATTAATAAATTTTATTTTCTTATTTTCTGCAATCCCCAGTTCCATTTTCTTTTTATTTGTCCAAAACGAGAAAATAATAAATTTTCCCTCGCTTCCCTGTGGATTTGACCCCTTCCTCACCATGCGTTACATTGTTTAAGGTTACGTAAGGATTAGAAAAATTTATAAAATATTGAAACTGGTGTTCTGAAGTAGTTAACGACACGATTCCAAAGATACCACATGTGATGATACCTTGAATACGGGAGTAACACCCTGATCGACCTACATTAAATTTCACTATGTATTGATACTTGATTGCGATAGAATCCAATGGGTGCCCAACACTAAAATACCTGGATTCTATTATTTCCGATGTTACTTGAACATCTACGAAGTCCTTTTCCAATTAAATGCTTGCAACTCTTTCTGCTGACGTTTAACACTTGCACTAAGCTCTCCAATCAAATGTGCACACGATTTCCTTTTTGCGGCGGTTCACAATTAAAGGCCATTTATACTCGCAATAGTATTCGATTACGAGGATACTCATGAAAAGTACTTGTTTACGACGGAGTTCACAAACCACACGATTAACTTCCAGGGTTTTATTACCATTCGACATTTGGATTAATACAAGTTGCGATAAAAATTCACAAACCTCACGATTTCAAAGTCACATTACAAACAATTTTGAATCAAACTCCTTTCTACGAACTAATATGCGATAAAGCTTTAGTATAGAATAAAAAACTCTTCCTCTAACGGTTCGCGATAAGACACATAATACACCTATCAACTGCGACAAAGATTTACGTGGAATAATGAGCGAACCCCATTCCTATGATGAATTGCCCCGTAATAGGAACCCAAAAATTAACACACCAAAACGGGAGCCCACTGAAGCACCAATACAAAATAAATAGAAGCACTTAGATAAAAGAAATTGCATCTATTCTTTTTCAAACATGGTTTACAAAACAAGTGATTACAGGCATTTACAAAGAGGCCCACTCCTTTCTCATTGCAATTATGCTCTCCAGAGCTGCCCCATGCGCTTCGAAGTCCCTCAAATCTTCCACCTCTGCTTCGCATTCAGCCACTATCTTCCGCTAGCGACCATACTCTTCCATGAGGACTTCCAACTTCTCAGTGGCCCTCGCAAGATTGGCTTCGGCCACCTTGAGACGAAAGCGTGCATCTTTCAGTGATCAACCAAAAACAAATTGCAATCTTCCGAGACCAGCCTTCCAGAATGCATGGAGCCATCAGGATAACCCGTCCCTCAATCTGTTTCATGTGGAAACCGATGGAAGAAATCAAGCCACTAGGGCATCAGGATAACTCGCAAGTCTTCAGCCACTGGGAAAAATCAAGCCACGAAAGCTGGTCACATAGCTGGTTCATGACAGAGTCCATCATTGTCGCAATGGTGTTTAAGGCTGGCCCCACGACTATCAGATGAAGCTCAGTAGGAGGCAGCCAACCACCTCGAATGACAGTCAAAGCAAATGTCGCTAAAGACTTCAACACTAAGTACTTGTCATTCCCACGGATTCCCTGGACTTGGACGGGGTCTACGGTTTCGTGACCCAAGGGGGCTATTCCATTCTTACTACAATAGTCGATGAGCTCCGCTCGAACCAGTGTAAGCTCCTTGTTGCGCGATAAACTCTCGAGTGGTGACGACACCGAAGCATCCACAGCCTCATCCTTAGGATCGACGTACGGTCTCCTCCTGCTGAGGAACTTCAGGCACATGGGCTTGGTCAGTTTCTGGGGCCACATGGACTTCCCTCGGTGTTGCGACAAGAACTTCTCCTCCTTGCCCTGCGGTAACTGGCATAGCGCCATTGACGCCAACATTTTCAACAGCCTCCCAGCCCGGATTAGGGGTTGCATTGATCTCAGCTCCTGCATTAGTTGCCTGATAATAGGCGATACCGGCACGGTGGAAAGGTATACATCAAAGGGGACCTGCAATGAGACAAAATACAAATAGTCAACGCGATAAGCCTAAATGAAAAACAAAAAAAAAAACATTAATAAAATAAATTCACACATACCTTTTTACCCACAACAGGAACTCCTGAAGTCTCTGCACTGTGCTGAGATTCATCAAGTTCCACACCTTCAAAATAAAAGACTGTACGCAAAATAGTTACAGTAACAATACATGATCGCAGCAACAGTAAAACAAATGCCTCGAAAAGTACACTTTAACTTACCAAATCCGCCCTTTCAGAAGGGGCTGCCGGGGCCCCCGTGCCTGGCAGAATATCGTCGCTCCCCATACACTTCAAAAACAACAGACCGAACATGACTCTGTCACTCGCAACAAAACTAATCAAAGTAGTAGGGAAATAAGAGGAGCAAAAGAATAAATTACATACTGATTCACTTTCTGTAGGACCCCGCTTCGGAGGGCGGGAAGCCGTCTTCTTCATGCGCCCACTTGAGAAACAAATGCGTGCAACCTTACTGGAGGGCACCACGATTGCCAACTCTATTGGCTCCACAATTGGCACAGCCTTCTCCATAGGTGTTGATGCAAGAGACTCTTGCCTAGCCATAGTCTGGCACTCCCGCGTTTGCAATGAGGCCACATACGAGTCAACAGACTATGGCACTACTGGAGGCTGAACCGAGCGAGGCACTCTCGCGGATCTTGGCTTCTTTGCGGTAGGAGGATGACCACTCTCCCCCTCCTCTAAGATTGGTCGTTTTCCCTCATGCTTCGTCCTCACTTTCTTTGGTGAGTGCGATGGTTGGCAGCATGACCTTCAAGGGGGCTAAGACATGACAGGGGCGGGGTTCTTCCTCATCAACTCCTGAAAACCCCCAAATAATGCATAGAGGTAAGCAAAATGGAGGGATTTACAGCCTTGCACCCTCATAAACCCTGCGACAGTGAATCTTGAGCAACCCGGGAAGGCAAGGTCATGGCACCAAACCCAGAAAACGTCTTGCCCCGAAGACCTCAAGAACTGCGCACCCATGTCATCGTAGCCGAACTGCCACATTACCTAGTCTGGGCGGTAGGCAGCCAACCGTGCTTCGCCGGTGCAATCAAGGTATGTTACCACATTGGGCCAGGTCACCAGTCACACTACTCCCGCAGTAGGGTTCTTTACCTCCATAGCACATTGTTGATCGCCACCGTCTAGAATAGGCACATCGACACAGAACGGCATGGCATTGTGAACAGCTTGGGTGTATGGTCTCCATACTAATCCATCGAGGCAAGCCAACTTCATGTCAATTTCGTTCATCTTGAAACTATTGTGCCTGGTAGCATGAAGCCAATGCTTCCCCCTACAGACCTCAACCACCTTTTCTTCAGACTCATCACATTTCATGGTGGCGACATCAACTCGCATCGGGGAGAGTGGACGGGGTGTGACGCTGAGGTCAAAGCGTTCACACAAGAACATCCAAAGGAATAGTGCACAAATATAACTAATGTGCCTCTTACAACTTAGGTCCATTATCTGTTGGACGGTGTCGTCCATCTGCTCATAGAGGTAACCCAAGAACATTGAGGCCAGGGGCTGTTGATGGCCACTGGCTACAAGGACGACGAGTGGAACTAAGACTGTGCATAGGCCGTAGTCGGGAAGCCCATGGAAAAGGAAACGGGAGGCGACATACAAGATGAAAGCAGCAAAATGACACTAATTGTCTACACCTTGCACCAATATGTTCCTCCTACCATGGGATTCAAACCAGAACTCCAGCCATTGGTCCAACGACATCTTCCCTCGAGTGGTGGTCTGATCCACCTGAGCCTTATAAGCTGCTATTTTACGAAGGAGTTCATCGGAGAGCTCCCTCAAGTTTACAGGAATGACTTGATGTGCTAAAGGTGTTGGGCAGATATGGCACCCCCGATGGGCAATGCCAATAAGGCAACCACATCCTCAACAGTGACAGTAAACTCTCCGAACGCACCCACGAAGGTGTGGGTGCGGCAACACCAGTGTTCCAATAAATGACCCATGTGCTTTATTCCCTCCCTACTAGAGAGATTCGTGTAGCAGTCCATTAACCTATGGAAACTGGAATCCTGCAACATCTGGCAGTACATGGGGTTCTTAAGGATGTACTATGCCTAAGAAGTATAACAATTAGGGGATCTGGAGTTGTGCTCCTGACACTTATATGACATGGACTGATTTTGCCATCCACAGAGACACATCAACTCTGTGTCGTGGACGACATCGAATATTCCCTCCACACCCCTTGACAATGGCATTGGGGGCCGAAAACCCTATCCCCTATCGGCTACCATGGTTGTTTCCCTCAAACTCGGCTATATCGACTTCCCTGATGAAATCAACAAAAGGACATTCCAATTTCCCCTAGCAAGGAGCCATTACGAGCATGTAGTGGGTAAGATACAAAACAATTAGGGAAATAGAAAATGATGTTGTAGAGCAAATGAAAAGACAAAGAGAGCAAAATAGAGACAATGACAAGAAGACATAGTAAAGATTCAATGCGGTCCCCCTGACCTTTTATAAACAGTTCTCACGTGTTGGGAATTACAAACGGCGCCAAGGAAGATGAATAGGCATGAGTACGAGACCCCAGCCAATGCTTAACGAAAAAGTAATCTCAAGAAATTTATAGATATACCCTTCAAAAGGCAGGATGAAATAGTGCATTAATTTAAAATGAATCACCACATCATCAACCTTCACTTTAAATATTGGATACCGGGTCCATGCCACACGTGTGAATAGACTACATTTATTACAGAATGACAAATACGAAATCCCTAATGATAACTGTCACGTGGCCATCGCCCAATGACTCCCCCGATTTCCATCAATCGTTGAATATGATACGCCATCGAACCATGTACCATCAACCAATACTGTGCATCAAGCACAAGCTTTGTCGTGACACACAGGGGGCTTCACCCACACTAGTACAAGAACGTTATTGCCTTTTGCTAATTCTCTTTCTGTCAATGGTGAGGGGGTCTGAAACTCGCAAATCCAATGCAAAACTGCCCACTGTTAGAAAGGAAATCATCAAAAGATAGGGGGGCTAGACCACATAAGAGATGAAAGGCAATCGAGGAGCAAACACCTAACTCCTACCAAAAGCCACAACACACAAAAACATTCGATCACTTGAATAACCGGCTCCTAGCCTATTAGTAGGCAGGGGGCTGACAATGCCCAAATTAACTCTCCTCCAGTTACACAAAATCAAAAAATATAGTAGATTGCTAGACCCAATGCATAGGTATTCATTGACCCATCACAACAGAACTTTAAAGCAAATGTGAAGGCAAAATGCTTATCGATAAGATTCCACTTACCGATAAGCAGGGGGGCTAATATAGGTATATAGTGCTTGCTAAATCCTTCAAAGCACAAAAGACACTCAATGGATTCCATATAGACGCTTGCGATTGGCTTGTAGTTCATCGGTCACATGCGATGAACTTCTATGTATCGCACGCTCGTGATGAACACACGGTTCATCACATGTTCGCAACGGGTTTGTGCTTGGTACGAGCTTAAAATAGGTCTTAATTAAGCCTGTGATGAATTTTATACGCGCTCGTTTATACGATGAACCTTGGTCGCACGTGACCTTGCGATAAACCTTAGATACATGTGGTTCTATGATGATCTCTGGAGGAATGCGGTCTTACAATAAACCCTGGATTGTTATGGAGCCACGGTTCACCAAAATCGGGCCTGAATACCGGTTGCACGTGAAACTTTAAGTTACACGCATGATCGGGCACCATGTAGGTTTAATAAAAGGCTACCCACTAAGCAATGACATCACTAACACCACGTCGGTTAAGTGAGATGCGAAAGGCGGTAGTACACATGGGTTATGAGGATCCTCGGGTGAAAGGAAAGACAACCTTTGAGAGATCCCATAAGAACACCTAGTGAAACCTTAGCAATGCTCCTTAATGGCCAACAACAAATATAATATTCTCTTTCTAAGTAGAAAACAAACGCTTTTGTTTCCTTCCTTTCGGGATCTCAAGATCCTTCCCTATAAATAGGGATCCCTTTCATAACGAACTTCATTCATTCAACCATCGAGTAGCCCTATCATTGGAGTCCCTACTTAGGTTGTCTCGCCATTCACTTTGCCCAAACCTTCTAGTTGATTCCTTGCTCTCGGTCTTCCTCTGTCTTTCAAGGAGACCACCCCCTAACTTAACCACATCCTACCTACAACCGACTTGGCCATATAAACTTAGAACAAATTACAAGATTGGTGAAGGTTGGTCCTCTGGATTTTCTCACAATAGAAAATCTGTCAACTTTTGAACCTTGCCTTCAAGGCAAGATGACTAAAAAACCATTTAGAGGCAAGCCTGAAAGAAGAGCAAGCATAGTTGGCCTTATACCTACAAGTGTTTGTGGTTCCTTGAGTGTTAGTTTACATAACTCATACTTATACTTTATAACCTTTATCAGTGACTTTTCTTGATACGATTATTACCAAATAAGACATAAGTTTAGATCTTTTGAAAAGTTTAAAGAATTTAGTCTGAAGTTGATAAACTATAAGGGAGACAAATAAAAGTCATTTAATCAAATCGGGTTGGTGAATATTTCTCTGATGAGATCAGGAACTACTTAAAGGACAATAGGATTATATCACAATTGTCTCCTCTTGCTACTGTAATCACCATGGACTTTGATTGATGGTCAATCAAGTCTTTGAAAGTGAAAAGAAAATGGTCGTGGAGAAAAAGGGTGAGAAGGATGATTATAGAGGACGATGGGAGAAGAATAGAGAAGGGAGAGAGAGGTCTCCTAAGAAACCCTAGGATTAGGGTTATATGGCCATGTCTGATATGGGGAGAGTTGTTCTCCTTTTATAGATGAAATCCTAGGCTATTAGGAGAAGATTCCAAAAAGAGACCTTCCCTTATTAGGAAAGGGGATATTTTATCCTCATGTCAGCTATCAAGTGAACTCCACTAAGGTTTCTCCACGTGTCTAGCAAGACCCTTTAGGGGTAGAGTTTCTTTTCCCTAAGGATTCTTACATAGCACATGTTGGTTATAACCCTTCATGGGTCATCTTGCATCCATGTGTCGAAACTTTCAATTGGATGATATGTTCAAATGTCTCTACAAGTCATCTTTGAAACATTTTGTCATGGTTGTGTTCGTTGCTTGTGAAGATAAATTGCCGGATTTGGCTTTGTTTAAAGCTTTTATTGCAGTTTCGGTGATGATGAACTACATGTACTTACAATTCGCCCCTTTATTATTGATAAGAGTATTATTATCAATAAACATCTTTTGTAATTTTCTTTGCTTGTTTGGTGTTGTGTATCTATGATTAGATGATTGAGAACGGAGGAGTTGATTGATTTGTTATAGATTGCAAATTCATTGATGTCAATAAAGGAAAGAAATCAGGTGATTTTATACTTCGTTGGAATGAAGGGCAAGGTTGGGCCTATTAAAATTGGGCATCTCATTGTTGATGTTGCTGTATTGACTTTGTGGCTACCGGACCTGAAGGGAGGATGGAATATGGCATTGAATGTGGAGTTGCCACCTAAATTTTTGGGAATTCAGGAATTTAGATAAATTCAAGATTTTTCAAGAAAAACAATTTTGTTTTCTTGGTGACTCATTGCTCAATGGAATAGAGATTCTTTGGGTTCGGGGACTAAGGTACGATATTCGAACGTTTTAGGCACCCCACACATGCTCGGCTAAACTGACCTCTACTTCACCAATGTTCCAAGGAAAATTTAATCTTTGAGCTTAAGAAAAGAAACACACAAAATAAATTCTATGTAGAAGAAATTATAACTACTAAAGAAGTAAAATAACCACAAGCATAAAAACAAGCAATTAAATTACTATAGAACTAAGTAAGCTATTTAGTCTAATATGATGAAATTTACTAGAAAACATAAATAAATATACAACAACGACAAATTATGATGAGGGAAACCAAGAACTCAGAAATTCAATACTTGTGAAAGAAAAACTAAACAAGACAAGAGAATGATTCAACCCAATCTAATGAGTGTGATGATTCAAAGAAACCTAGCAACCGACTACTGATTATGCAACTTTCCAAGAGATCACCTAAATGAATGCAATGCTATATACAAAAACCAACCTACTTTGATTTATATAATAAAGTATGAATGTTAAAAAAATGCTAGATATAATGGGGGACTTAATGATAACTAGGTGGTTTGACTTAAAGGTTAATGGGTTGCTTGGAATGATGAATCAGGGTGTGGTGAAGGGCGAATGGGCTGTATATGCCAAGTGTCCATATGCTTCCTACTTAAAATAATGGTGAACTAGTGGAGGGACCCTGCTTCGCGAGGCTTGGAATAGAACCGTCGACCCATTAACCCATTGACCTGGTCCCTGGCTAAAAATTGTTGAGTCGATCAACAATCCATTGACCCAAGCGGTCGAATCATCGACTCATTGACCTATTCAATGGTTTTTGGCCAATTTTTTTTAATTGGGAACTATCTAGGCAACCGATTCCATTTTACCCTAATCTCTGTCCCTAGCAAAAAATTGTTGAATCGGTCAACAACCCATTTACCCAGGCGGTCAAACCGTTGATCCGTTCAATGGTTTTTGGTCATTTTTTTTTATTTTTAAAATTTTTGTTGTTAGAACCGGCCATCCATTCGAACCAAACATCCGAACCGTCGACCCAAAAATCGTGGCCTAAATGGTTCCATTTTCAAGTTGTATGAGTCACAAGCTCAAATGACATAACACGTATGATACTTGTTAATGGACCTCACACACTCAATTTTTTGCTTGTAATTTTTTTTTGTGTGAATGGGTCATCTATTTTTTTACTTTTTTAATTGGGAGCCGTCTAGGCAACTAATTCCGTTTTACCCTAATCCAGGTCCCAGGCCAAAAAACGTTGAATCGGTCAACAACCCATTGACCCGATTGGTTGAACTGTTATCCCATTGACCCGTTTGATGGTTTTTGGTCGTTTTTATTTTTTCAATTTCAGTTGTCAAAACAGGTTGGCCATTTGAACTGGATAGTCAAATCATCAACCCGAAAACTGGTGGCCAAAACGGTTCCATTTTTGGGTCATATGAGAAACATGCTCGAGTGACATAACACGTATGATACTGCTTAATGGACCTCACACACTCAATTTTTTGCCTATAATTTTTGTTGTTGGAATGGATCATCCGATCGAACCGTCGATCTGAAAACAGGTGGCCAGAATGGTTTTGTAATTTTTTGTTGTCAGAACGGGGCATCTGTTCGAACTAAACTGTCGAACCGTCGACCAAAAAACTAGTGGCTAGAATGGTTTCGTTTTCGAGTTGTATGAGTCACACGCTTGAATGACATAACATGTATGATACTACTTAATGGACCTCACAAACTCAATTTTTTGCCTATAATTTTTGTTGTCAGAATGGACCGTCCGTTCAAACCAGATCATCGAACCGTCAACCCGAAAACCGGTGGGCAGAACGGTTCCGTAATTTTTTGCTTGTAATTTTTGTTTTTCAGAACGGGCCATCCGTTCGAACAAGACAATCGAACCGTTGATTGTCAGAACGTTATTAACAACATTTATCAATAATAGTAAGTAATTATACTATTTAATTAAATAATCATTAATGATAGTTCTAATAATTTTATTTAGTTATTTTTAATATAACAGTAAATATTAAATTTATGAATATGATTTATTAACAATATTCATTAAATTAATAATTACCAAAATTAAATTAAATTAATAGTATTTATCGGTAATAGTTAGTAATTATAATATTTTATTAAAAGATCAATAACAATAGTTTTAATAACATTTTAAATTATTTTTAATATAACAATAATTACTAAATTTATTAATAGTATTTATTAATAACAATATTTATAATTTTAATTTAAAGTAAAATTAAAGTAAATTTCTATTTATTAACAATATTTATAATAACAGTAATTATTAATTATAATCACTAATTATATATTTATTAAATTACTATAATAATCAGTAATTTAGTAACAATATTTTTTAATAACAGTATTTCTAATTTTAAAGTAAATATCTAGTTATTAACAATATTTATAATAATAGTAATTATTAATTATAATCACTAATTATATATTTGTTAAATTACTATAATAATCAATAATTATTAAATTACAGTAATTAATTACTGTAATAATCAATAGATCCCATTAGTTATCCATTAATTACTGTAATTATTGGAATAATTAGTAAATTCCATTAATTACTATAATTACTGGGTTATGAGCTCTCACGTGGGAATCTACTCGCACAAGTAGATTCCATTTGATGCATGGAGAGAGCATCCGTTTAATATATATATATATATATATAAACAAATATTCAATAAAGCAAAACAAACAAGAACAAAACATCACAATGGAATTTACCCTAATTTCATTTATTTTATTTTTATTATTTTTATATATTTATTTGCTTTTTTATTTCTATTTTTCATTTTTATATTTGTTGTTTCATTTTTTTACTTTTTCTTTGTTGTTGTTGTAATTATTATTATTATTATTATTATTGAATTCACTTAATCAATTATTTGGTTACTTTCTTATGGATCCCTATTTGCTGCAAGGGAAGTCCCTTGCAGCAAAATATCAATGTTTTGTGAGTAACTGCATCATGGCATAGCATGGTTTTGTTGATTTTCTTCATGGCATAATGCATCCTAAATGTAGAAATCACCACTATTTCAACTAAAGATCATTACTTCCTCATCAAGTTTCTGTTAAAAATCACTTATCTAAATTAAATCTATTTCAAAATCCCTAGTAGCATCAAAGTCTCTTATGACATTAATGTTTGTTATGACATTAAAGTCCTTCATAGAACTAAAGTCCCTCCTAGCAAAATATCAATATTTTGTGGATAATTGCATCATGGCATGACATGGTTTTTGTTGATTTGCTTTATAGCATAATGTATCCTAGATTTAGAAATTACTACTATTTCAGCTAAAAATCATTACCTCCTCATCAAGTTTTAGTTAAAAATCACTCATCTAAGTTAAATCTATTTCAAAGTCCCTCATGGCATCAAAGTCCCTTATGTTAGTAAAGTCTTTTGTGGCACTAAAATCACTCACAACAAAATATCAATGTTTTGTGGATAATTATATCATGGCATAACATAGTTTTTGTTGATTTGTTTCGTGGCATAATGCATCCTAGATGTATAAATCATTATTGCTTCAGCTAAAGATTATTATTTTCTCATCCAATTTCAGTTAAAAATCAATCAAGTTATACCCGTTTCAAAGTCCATTACGGCACCAAAGGCCCTTGTGACATTAAATTCCGTTAAGGCATTAAAGTCCTTCATGGCACTAAAGTCCCTCATGGCTAAAATATCAATGTTTTGCTAATAATTGTATCATACCATAGTGTGGTTCCTATTGATTTGCTTTGTAACATAACATCATTGTTTCAGTTAAAAATCATTACTTTCTCATCAAGTTTCAATTAAAAATAATTCATCTGAATTAAATCTATTTCAAATTCCCTTGTGGCATCAAATTATATTACGGCATTAAAGTTTTTCATGGCACCAAAGTCCCTCACAGCAAAATATCAATGTCTTCTTGATAGTTGCATCATGGCATAGCATTTGCTTCGCAACATAACACATTTCAGGAATAAAAATCACTAATGTTGTAAAAGACTCATTAATATCTCACTTTAATTAGTATTTTAGTTAAAAAAATCATTAAAAAGTCCTTAATCTCCCATTTGAATTATTCTGTTTCAAAGTTTGTTGCGGCAACAAAGTCCCTTGTGGCAATAAAGTCCCTTATGGCAACAAAGTCCTTCGTGGCAAAAAAGTTAAAATCGTTTTACATAATGACATAACGTAATCTTTGTAATTTCCAAGTTTCTAATGGAGTGTTATTTGTGTCACGGTATAATACACATCTTTCACCGCTAATGTCTTTATTTCAATTTATAGCATAACATATTGTGATAAATATTACAAAAAACTAGAAAAAATGAAAATTAAAGATATAAATGATGATAACGAAAGCTTAGTAACAGGTTCACCACCTTTCTTTAAGAATGTGTCAACATGTCCAGAATTTGTAGATTCCCCATCATTCCCCCAAGGAGCATAAGTGAGATTACGAACTTAAGGAATTTTGTTAAATCATGTATTGGCATCTAATAGCACTACTACACACTTGGAAACACAAAACTTTGAACTCTCATTAGATTTATTGAGTGCTTTGTTGAAGTTTTTGAGCATAAATTACCCTTGCATAGAAGGGTGCCTCTCACATGACAAAAGAGAAATTATGCTATATCAACCACAAGACCTCTGCCAAGTTTTCAAAATGTTTTACAAAAGCTTTTAAAATATTTTTTGAAGAATATATGTGCTTGTATTTAGGGATGTTTGGAACCGTGGTCATTTTTCAAAAAAACGGTGCCACATCAGATCCACATAGGCATTTCTACAAACGCCCATGTATTTCATTGTTTAGTTCAACCAATTGTTAAAAACTCGGGCATGCCTTGAAAATCGGGACCCCACCGATGCATGAAACGCCAAATTTGGTTTCCCCAAACAGTTGACTGATGTGTATCCTATGTGGTGCTTACTTGTCAAGACATACATGAAAAACGATGATAAAAATCACCTTACCAAACAACATAGTGTTGCTCATTGCCTATGCGGTAGAAGCCTTTTTTTTGTGAAAAACGGGTCTTGGAAGCATGGACATTTCTTTCTTGAAAATCGGTCCAAAAAACACCAACGCTTCCAAACACCATGTTTTTTATTGTGCTTTCGATAAGCTTAAATATCCTATTTTAAGTTGCTTTCAATGTTGTGTTTTACTTGCTTTTAATGCTTTCCTTTATGGTAAATGTACCTTGATTCCGTAAGGTTTCTAATACTCAGGAGGGCTCACTTTGCCAAAAGTATTTAGCTCTCACAAGATGAATTGTTTTGTTGTTGTTTTCTATTGGTTTTAAGTGTTCTCTCTTTATAGAAAATATACCCTGATTCCAAAGGTTCTTGATACCTAATAAGGTTACTTTGCCAAGAATAAAATGGCTTGTACAGAATGGAATGATTGATGCATAATTACAACACTAGCAAGTGCACTAGCCGCTCAAGTAATAAAGTGATGAATAGAATATCATTCCCATGAAGACTTATACAGCAACCACTAGTAATATATTAGCCATCTATTATCTGATTAACCAAAATGTTAACCTAATCAAAACTGAATTCCTAACTAACAAACTATCTCTAGCAAATTGGATCAAACACCTTTCATGCAATTGAGAAGACAAGCTATATGTGAACAGATTTGGTTCAACAATTAATTCTCTAGGTCATTTGATTGGACTAGGATTCAGCCTTGGTTTGGTGAAACCCCAATGTTATGGACAGCCTCTCTCAAGTGCAAGTTCATTCTATGCATGAGTGATGATTCTTAGGTCTCTATCAAGAATCTAATCCTCATGCATGCATTAAGATCAAGAGTTCTAGGGCATCATTGCAGAATTGAATGAACACCAACTGAATTGTAGAAGTTATCTCTAACCTTATATTCAATTCGGTTCTTGATTAGCAGATCCGAATTTCTAAACTCTTTCTCAAGTAATTTAGATACTCCAAGAATTAAGAATAGTTCGGCCAAACTGAAATCAGATTGTCTAAACTCTTCATCAAGAAATTCGGACAGTCCAACATACAAATTCAATTCGGCCAACTATTCTAACAATTAAAATCCTAATCAAGAAACATCAGAATTGAATCTAATCCATTCGAATAACCCTAGAGAACTAATTACAGATCTGAAATTACATGAACATGATTCAATTACAGCAAGAAAGAAGAATCAAGTGAGAAAATATCATGAAACCCTAGCTGAGATCATTTATCACTTGCACAGAATTCAAGGAAGAAGATAACCTAATTGATCTCCTCCAATGGCTTCTTCTCCAAATTCGGATTCAGCACCTCTTCTTCTCTTGAAGCTTCTTGAATCTCCTCCTTTCTTCTCTCTTGCATGCCTCTCTCTCAATTCACCCAAAAGGATTTCGAACCAAAGGTGTTTGAACCCTTTTTCCCTCTTTCTCTTCTCCTTTTATAGCTTTCTCTTCAGCCCCTTTCTCTCTTCTAGAAAGTTAGTCACCTTTAGGCTCATTGGGCTGCACTTTGGGCTGCTCTTGAGTTGTACATGGGCCTCCCTCTTGCTGGGCCAAATGGGCTCCTTGGAGAGCTTTGGCTAGGCTCTCTCCTTGGGTTCCCCCATGGAGTGCTGCCTAGGCTTCATGGGCCGAATAACCCTCCTTAGGCTTCTCGGCTGGGCCTTTCTCCTAGTTGGGCTGAATTGCCTCTACTTGGCCTCTTTTCCATGGTTTTATGTTATCTTTCCCCTAAGCAGGTCTCCCTTGATAATTTCTTGAAATCAAGCGAAATTGTGGTAAGAATTTACACAAATCAGCATCAAAACCATGCATAAACATCAAAATTTATGTGTAATTTGCACACATAACTGTCTTTTATTTCCTCGCCCCTCTTTTGATCTTACCTTTCACAAAAATTTCTATGGGTTTCCTTTTTATATTTGTTGGTTCATAGTTTCCTACCTCACAACAAAGAAGGGCAGCTATAAGCATCCAATTTTTGCTCGGTCCACTGCTTAAACCACCAATTTACCCCAAATACCCAATCAGACTATTCCGATCTCTCCAAAATACCAAAAAAACCAAAAAAAAATATGAATTTCAGCCCAAAAGCCACCAAATCCACCATTAAACCTACCTGAACTCAATTTGATGGCCCAAATCAACCCCTATCTACACTTTGACCCTCAGATTAGACACTATCATCTAACCCCAAACATCCTAAAATACCTTTTTATAAAACTTTAACTCAAGATTGCTCTGTTTACGCTTTCGTCAAACAAACATTCCCTTTTGAACCTTCTCATTAGCCTAAACACTCAAAACCTAGATTCCCTCAATCTTAACACATCTGAACCAATCAAATGACACCATTAAACTTTGGGCACACCAAAACACCTAACCATAAAGTTTCAACCCAAGATTCCCCCGTTTACTCTTTCATTAAACCAAGATTTCATTCTGGATCCTCTCGTTAACCCAAATTCCTAGAATCTTGACTTCCTAAAATAATTAGACATAACCACCAGGACTCGGATATTCTAAAATACCACCTATAAAATTTTAACCCAAAACACCCTTGTTTGCCCCTATTACATAAAGATTTTATTCTAAAGATTCAAATTGATCAAATCCCTCACCCTTCAGATCTGCTCTTTCATATAGACTAGAGTTTGGAATTCTCTTGGACCTCTCTGCATGACAACCTCTTATTCTCTATTGTTCTATTAATTGACTTTATTATGTCTACCATAATTTAAGTCCTCAGCAATTTGCTTCCCTCTGATTTGGGATTGAACTCCTACTTATATCTCAGTTCATTAGTTCTTTTTCTTGGTTGCATCGCTACTCAATTGTTTACTATTTCTTGGTTGTTTAGTAGTTTAAATTAAGTTTGTTATATGTTTTAGTTATATGGGTTTTAGATAAGTAGGGAGAAGAGTCTTAGGGTCCGTTTGGTTTGTAGTCGGAATCAAAATCCTCCAAAATTGGAATCAGAATGGTCCATTCCCATAGTCTATTTGGTTATGACAAGAATGGAACTGAGAATTAAAATTAGTAGGAATTGAATTTCATTCCCAAGGGAGGGGATGGGAATGGCCATTCCCTCAAATGGGGGAATGCCATTCTATCAGGAATGAGAATGGGATTCCAATTCCTTCCAACCAAACAGTTGGAATCGGAATAGCCCATTCCGATTCCGATTCCAGACCCCTATTCCTGCAAACCAAACGGGGCCTTAGTTGTTTGCATTTGAGTGATAAGAAAATAATAATAATAATAATAATAATAATAATAATAATAATAATAATAATAATAAGGGAAAATTCCCGATAGGTACCCTGTACTTTTGGTCGAGTGCCAATTTAATACTCGTACTTTAAATCGTGACAATCTAGTACCCGAACTTTCTCAATTTGGGACAATTTGGTACCCGACGTTAGGTTTCCGTCGGTTAGAGGATAAAAAGTCTTAAATACCCCCAGTGCTATTTCGACCGATTAAAATTATTAAAATAACCGATCGAGCAATGCAAGTAGGAACCTTGTACTTGCATTTACAGAGAACTAGCTCCTTCACGCCGATGGTGTCAAGCAAATGTGTCGCCGGGAAAGTTGATTTCGACGTACACGACGCCAAAAAATTATTGTGCCATCGAGAATCAGAGAAGCAGTGCAGTTTTCATAGGGGAGGAGAGCACTGAAACATGCCACAAATGAATTCAACATCAACACCACCATCCAAACCACCAGACAGAAGTATAGAAACCCATCGATTTCCCTTCTCAAACCCACTGGCCAATATATGGGAACGCTGTAGAGAAGAGCAAACAGTAGAAGGAAGGGGTGGAATACAAGGGTGTTGGTTGTTACGTAGGATGAGACTTTGCAAGCTCCTCTGGAGGTCTCTCTCATCAAAATTCTTCTCTCCTATAAGAAAATCAGTAACCCTTCTGTTGTTGAAGAGAAAGAAAATGAGACCGAAAGTGAAGAACCCAAGTCATGTCTGCAACCTGACCCGGGTGGTGTCATTGTTAACATTCATGAAAATGGTTCCTAGCACAACTCCGGTCACTAAGGCTTAGATTGTTCGGGCCACAAAAAGTTGCTTGGTTCTCTGAATATGTTGCTACAGAATCTCTGGCTTAGAATTAAGACCTCTCGAAATCGAGAATTTGGGTAGAAAAGATGCATATCTTCGATAAAATCAGATGCTGAAATTGTCATCAATCACGTTTCTTGTTGCTCGTCTTTTTCATGATGATTTTCAGTAGCTTTATCCTCAATCAACAATTGGCCTTCAAGAGCCGACGAGGTTTGTATACCTAGAGTCTCTGTAACCCAGAGACCCTGCACTTCTCACTGTCTGAGATCCCATGAGATGAATCCCCGCCAATCCTCGAATCCTTTACGTGATCCAACCCCAACTCTTTTAACAGTTCTCTCACTCTCACTGCAGCCACACTATGCCCACCACATCCCCTCAGACGGGCAGTGTACATGAGTGTTTCTTCAACTGTTAGCTGCGGGAATAGCACGTCATTCTAGGTGACGTAGCCCGACACTCTCCGAAAATCTGTAGCATCTATGGGCTGATCATTGACAAGAACCTAACCGTAAATTCTACCCAAAGAAGGGTTTTCTGTTTGTTCAACCCATAACGAAGACAACAGGGGATTAGGGAAATAAGAAGGGTTTTTTGTAAAGGACATTTTTGGTATTTTGAAAATTTTATTCCGCATGTGAGTTTTTAATTGACGAAAATCTAACATAATGTACCAAATTGTCACAAATTAAAAGTTCGGGTACCAAATTGTCCCAAATTGAAAGTTCGGGTACTAGATTGTCACGATTTAAAGTACGGGTACTAAATTGGCACCCGGCCTAAAGTACAGGGTACCTATCGGGAATTTTCCCTAATAATAATAATAATAATAATAATAATAATAATAATAATAATAATAATAACAATAATAATAATAATAGTAATAAAATTGACATAGTAGATTCCCTTTTGTGTTATACTGTTGTTGTGATTTCTTCTTGCTTGTGTTTATTTTCTTGATTAGAATCCCATGTGGGCCCCACCTATTTGACCTGAGAGAGGGGTGCCTAACCCCTTCTCTCTCACATCCAAGTCTGACCTGGACTGGTTAGTCGACGCCTCGGGCTTTGAAGTCACTATTTGATGAAAATGATTTTGATGCCATTCTAAGAGGCCCCATCACCTCCATTTCCATAATTAATGGGTGGCAATTCCAGATCAGCCTAAGTGAGTTGTTTCCCGATGCTTACACTGTTTATTACGCTTCGTTGTTGATCGTTATAGCTCCCACAAATGCTTTTGTCTATTTGTTGTGTAGGTACAAGTTCTCTAATTTTGCAATTTAATTATATCAAGTGTTCTATCTAGATCAACTACTGAACCTTAGTAACTAAACCTTTAATTTTTTTGTTGCATATTATTTGTTATAAGGATTAGATTCAGTTTGGTGGGAAGGGTTTTGAGCCAGATTGTCAAGAGTGTAAGACTTCAAATTGAATTCGTAGACAATCAAATTTTTAAAGCCCTACCCAATTCACCTCCTCTTGGGTAAGGCCACCGGTCCGAACACATTGGCCTTGCATATAAGTAGACAACCATATAAGAACAATATACTTAAGCAACCTTCTCCACTACAAACTATTTTACACTCATCAAAGATTCCCAAAGACGATAACCTAATTGAGGAACAAAAATAATCATGAGAAAAGGAGACAACCATTGTAGCATGCCTAGTCATAACTTCACTTCTTTTGGTAATAAGTTAGGAACATATGCTAGTATGGGAAAGGGGTAAACCTTGTCCCCCCTTTTCTAAAAAAACCGCTATGCCATGTAACCACTTGAGATGCAAACAAATAATAGAAAAGGATGAGATCTTCCATTTTATGAGAATTCCTATATATTCACTTCTTTTGGTAATAAGTTAGGAACATATGCTAGTATGGGAAAGGGGTAAACCTTGTCCCCCCTTTTCTAAAAAAACCGCTATGTCATGTAACCACTTGAGATGCAAACAAATAATAGAAAAGGGTGAGATCTTCCATTTTATGAGAATTCCTATATATACCCCTCCCCCTACCCCCCCCCCCCCCCCCCCCCCCTTTCCTAGGGCCTCTCAACCATGCTCCCTAGCAACCACTTATGGCCTGAAGTCTCCACTTAAACCTCTCACCTCTTCCCTTCCCATCACCAACTTCGTTGCTCAACTACAATTCAACCCCTAGTCCGACTCAATGATAAACCTATCCCACCATCCACTAGACCACCACACCCCACAGAAAGTCTTTGAGATATTAAAAAAATGAGGAACTATGACCTTAATCCTTAAACTAAATAAGAAGTTGGGAGCTGGTGTGAACACTATAATGATAAATAACAAAGCCAATTATAGGTTGGGTAAGGCTTGGTTGGGGGCGGTCTCTTTGAAAGACAGAGAAGGACCAAGAGTTGGAAGAGGTTAGGTTTTTGGGGTAAGGTGTTAGGCTTCGAATGGTAGAAATGGGAGTTGATGGCAAGGGTGTTGGGTTGCTGAATAATCAATTTTGATATGAGGAGGATCTCTATTTATGGGGGTGATCCCGAGATCCTAAAAGGTAGGAGATAACGGTGCACGTCTCCTATTAGAAAAGGAGATATTGGGCTTGCTGTCAATTATTAAGTGCACGACTGAGGTTTCGCCATGTGTCTCATGGGGATAAATCTGAGGATCAACTTTCCTTTTGCTCAGGAGCCCTCATTACTCACACGTGCTACTACCTCTTGCGTGTCTTACTTAATTGATGTGGCATTGGTGATGCCACTTTCTGATAAATGTTGTCTTGTTGGCCTTATGTGGCGCCTTGCTGCCTTTACCCTTCTTGACATTGTGTTCTTAGATGATGCCTAGACACGGCTCCATAACGGGCTGCAGTGTCATGGCAGTTAAGGGTTTATCACAAGTCCAAATGTAAGTGATCCCCATCACGGGCCTAGGCTGGGTTTGCCTTGGTTCGGGCTACAAGTGGGCTCATCGAGAGCGTGCGACGAACCATGGGTTTGTCACGGTTCTACAATGCGTCCTATGGGTTCATTGCAAGACCTGTGATGCGTCACGAGTTCATCGCATGAGGAAAGTTGATTGCAGGCTAATCGCAAGCCTTAATGTGGTGTGAATACAGTGTTTAATGTTCTCTAAGGGACTGAATGAGCACTATATACATTAGCCCCCCTACTTATTGGTAAGTGGGAGCTTATAGGTAAGCACTTTGCTTTCGTATTTATTTTTAGGTCTTGTAGTGAGTTCGTTTGCATGTGTTGGGTTTGAGGATTTTCCCTATTTTTGTAATTTTGTATAGATGATGTGCGCCTTGTGTCTGCGGTGGGGACTTCTTGCATTCCATGGTTTTAGCCCCCCTATCTTTTGGTGATTTCCTTTTTATCGATAGTCAATGTTATGCTTTGTTTATGTGTTTCAACCCCCCTAACCGTTGACATAAAGGGAATTTGCAAAAGACACTAGGAGTCACTTCTGCTGACCGTCTCCTTTTTGCCAATGGGAAAACTTGTGTTTGGTTTGTAAATTTCAGCTCCCCCTGGCTGTTGGCGGGGAGAGGTAGTGGTTGGAATATCAAGCCCCTTGAATACTGGTAGTGAGGGGGGACTGGCAAAGGGTGATATCGTTAATGGCTTAGCGGGGGCGAAGCCCCCTTGTATGACGGGGTTATAGACTGCTCGATGCTTAGTGTTTGTCGATGTTGAGTGACTCGGTAGCATATTAAATTTTTTTGTTGGTGGGGATCAGGGAAGCCTTTCGAGAATGGCCATGTATCAATCATTATTAGTGGTTCTTTGCTTGTCATTCCGTAATAAATGTGGCTTGTTCGCTCGTGTGTGACTATTCCGGTACCCGATACATATAAAGTGGCGGTTGCTGATGTGGTGCCTCTTTTGAATTAATGCGCCGTTTTGAGTACCTTGTCTCCTTCTTTGAAGTTCCTTGGTCTCAAGAGTTTGTTAAAATTTGTAGCTAGGGCTTGTTTGTATTTGGTCTGTCTTTGTAGGGCCCTATCTCTGACTTCATCTATGGCTTCTAGCTTATCTACAAGTAAGTGATCCATATCTTCGGGTCTGACCTTCTTCCCCATTGCAAAAGCTACACGGGCAGACACAACCCGTATTTCTGCTAGCAACACTACTTCTTGGTCATATACTAATGAGTAGGGTGTCACCTGTGTACTCTTCCTAATAGTGGTGTGATAGGCCCAAAGGGTTTCTAGCAGCTTTTCTGCCCAGTCCTTTTGATTATTAGCAACTGTTTTACTCAACATCCTTAGTAGGGTCTTGTTTATGGCTTCTGCTTGTCCATTTCCTTGTGGGTAGTATGTTGTCAATGTCCCTAATCTTGCACTGTATTGCCCTAGAAGGTCACGGAATTCTTGATTTTTGATGGATAAGCCGTTGTTTGTCAGAATCCTCATTGGGGCTCTGAATCGGTGCACTATGTGCTACCTAAGGAAGTTCGCTATGTTTTCTGTGCAAATCCTTTGCAAAGGTATGGCCTCTGCTCGGGTCGGTTCAGATCCGACTATTTTCTATAATAGTTGCTTACTACGAGGCCCATTGATGAGTGACCGCTTGTTCAAGTCGGGTGAGTGTTGCAACCACGTCTGGGGTCTTACACTTCTCGTCTCCTCCTGCATCTGTTCGAGCTTTTGATACCGGGTCTCGAAACGTTCCCCGAACTCATACACCTTGCTGGAGAGGACTTCGATGTCAGCTTGGTTGGGTGCTTCCGTCTTGAGTTGGTCATCTACTACCGGGTTGGTATTCTCTGAGACGTTCCTCTATTCTTTGGAATGGATGTAAGGTTGATCCTTCATGTGGCCATTCTCTGTGATCAAAGATGAACCAGAGATTCTACTGTAGGTTGGGTAAGGCTAGGTCAGGGGGTGGTCTCTTTGAAAGACAGGAAAGGACCAAGAGTTAGAAGGGGTTAGGTTTTTGGGGTAAGGTGTTAGGCTTCAGATGGTAGAACTAGGAGTTAACAGCAAGGGTGCTAGGTTTCTGAATAATCAGTTTCGATATGAGGAGGATCTCTATTTATGGGGGAGATCCCAAAATCCTAAAAGGTAGGAGATAAAGGTGTTCGTCTCCTATTAGGAAAGGGGATTATGGGCTTGTTGTCAATTATTAAGTGCACGACTAGTGTTTCGCCACGTGTCTCATGGGGATTTATCTGAGGACCGGCTTTCCTTTCGCTCAGAAGCCCTCATTACTCGCGGGTGCTACTACCTTTTGCATACCTTACTTAGTTGACGTGGCATTTGTGACATCACTTTTTGATAAATGCTGTCTTGTTGGCCTTATGTGGTGCCTTGCTGCCTTTGCCCTTCTTGACACTGCATGCTTAGATGATGCCTGGACACGACTCTATAATGGGTCATAGTGTCACGGCGGTTGAGGGTTTATCGCAAGTCCAAATGTAAGCGATCCTCATCACGGGCTCAAGCCGGGTTTGCCTAGGCTTGGGCTACAAGTGGGCTCATCGAGAGAGTGTGATGAACCATGGGTTTGTTGCAGTTCTGTGATGCGCGTTGTGGGCTCATCACAAGACTTGTGATGCATTGCGGGTTCACCACAAGAGGAAAGTTGACTATAGGCTAATCACAAGCCTTCATGTGGTGTGAATACAGTGTTTAATGTTCTCTAAGGGACTAAATGAACACTATATACCTACATCAATCACAAGATAAATCTCATTTTTCTCTTTCATGAGATGACCCTATAAATCCTTTTTTGTGTACTTTTTGAAAACTTTTGGGGCATTCATCTATGCTATTATAAAGCATATCTATATTTATATATTAAAATGCAATGTGCCAAGGTGGCACTTTTCTACTTTGTGGTTTGTTCTCAAAGTCACTTATCCTTTTTTTCTAGTTTCTTCTCAAAGGCACCTATTTTTTCTTTTTTTTTTCCTTTTCTAATTTTAAAATTGAACAAAATAATTCAAGTGACCAATCACTTTTAAGACTTTTAACACTCCTCATTAATACACCATTAACTTTTATTAATCTCTCCTCATTAATTATGCTATTAACTCTCTCCTTTAATAACTCATGCCACTAATTCTCTCTATGTCCATTACTCCACTAAATTGCATAAAATACATTAACTTTATTTATACATACTAGTAAGTATACATGTGCTTTGCTTGTGGCAATTTTTTATGATGATATTGTTTACATATTGTCTTAAACTGCCATTAAGTTTTCTGACAATTGACAGGTCATTAAGTACTAATGGAAAAAATAAAATGTCGAATTTTCCCTCCACTATTCCTCAAATTTTCAAAACAAAACCTGAAAATTTTGAACTCTTGTATCTCCACATCTGATTGTTTCAGAGGTCTTGCATCCTCCTTTTTTCTTTCAGTCAACTCATCTCTCCATTGTTATGTAAGAAGATAAAAAGCCTCCTAAACCCTTTCAACCTTCCTCTCTCAATCATTACTTTCAACACATAAATCCTGTTTTTTCTTTCTCTTTTGCTTCAGATTATTGTTCGGCTCTAGAGGGAAATGCATCCTACAGCTGGGTTTTAGAAGTGAGTTTTCCTTGTCATGGGTTTAAAGGAGCAAAACCCAAAGGGATTATTTGGTATGTTCCAGTTGATGGCATAACAGGAGAGGACAAACAGTCCTCTAGGCCCTCCACAGCAAGAACATAGTGTGCATATCTAGAAACTCCCTAACCGCCATTGGGTCTTATTCAACATGACACCATTTCAACCAAACACTTTTGATTTCTCAAAGCAACAGAGACTTCCAGTCACAAATCAAGTAAAAAAACAGCTTTGCTTTTTTTTATTTGGATGTGCACTGATTTACACCATGAATTTTCCGGATGACCGGTTCTTATGGGTTACACCCAAATGAATCCCAAAGCGCTCCCAACTGTCCATAAGATCAATTTCATGGAAATGGTCACTGAAAATGTCACCATGGTTGCAAAGTTGGAGGGAAATACTTAGGACCCATTTATAAGTATATGCATTTCAAATCATATGATTGGGTTGTGAGTCTGCAAAACAAAAGAAATAGAAAAAGGGAGTACAGAGATGGATAAGGAGAGACCTTCAGTAAAGATGGCATTCAGCTAATATTCCTCATCTGTCATGATAAAAATCTGGCAAAAGTTGTTGGAATTCTTATGGTCCATCAAGCCTAATGAAGTAACTCTCTTCTCTAGATTGAAGAACCAAGAGAAACCCTTATTGTATATGCCCTTCTTGGATGAACTTGTCTAAAGTCCAAACTAAAGGACGTTGGGAGATAGAGTCCTACACTGGAGCAATTTTGGGTCTCCCTCAATAAGGCGGATACTTGGGGTATTCGGTGAATACTCCACTGCAGTAGTTCCTTCCAAGTCACAAATTTAAGGGAAATCTCATCTTTAAGAGTAATTTAGGGCCCCCTCAATAAGGCGACAGTAACCTTTCTCTAGAGTAATTAAGTGGGGTTGGTAACCATCTGCTTCTAAAAGAACTTCTTGACATTTTGCAGAGACAAGTGTCTATCAAATGGAAGCTTTCGCAAAGCAGTAGGGAGCTGGCTATCAAAAACTCCATATATTTGATCACCGCCAGGTTGCCTAAAATTAAGAAAATGCAATTCATAGAACCAATCTTCACAGTATTTTATTTGAATGCATAAAATCAATCTCCACAAGAATTCCTTGGGTTATGACCTCTTGATCTCTCCTAACACATCGTCGATCGGAAGCTAGAGTCTACAATAAGGGCAAGTATTACTCTTTGCAAGCCATGGCAGTATACAAATCCAGTGAAACATGTGACCACAAGGCACATCTCTCCCTCCTCCCATCACTTTACATATCACACACTCTGCCCCCACCCCACATAACCCCATTAATGGCAACGCCACCACGCTATCATCGATGCTGCCACCTCTTCCATCTCATCGCCACATCATGGCATCCCGTTCATGCACGGGCTGAGCAACAACAAGATGGAGAATTTTTAAATGGATAATTTAAGAATTTTTAAAAATATATCAGTCACGTGATGTAACATGTGAATCAAACATGACAGAAAGTTAACAGTAAAGGAGGTTTTAGATAATTCTCAAGAAACTTAAGGGTAGTTTAAGACAAGTAAACAATAAGAGTAGAGTTATTCAATTACTCAATTTCCTAAACGATAGGGGTACTTTAAGAAATTTGCCTCTATATTTTTTATATTTAAATATCTATAAAAATTATTCTTATTTTGTCACATTAATTTTTGTTTAATATGATGAATATACAATATTATAAATGTTCTTAAATGTAGTGACAGAACTACTCGCTGGTTCTCAGCACTTACAAAGAATGGATAGTCTCGGTTTACCTTCTCTCCAAAGTCATTAATTTGAGGTGCATTGATGCTTATTTAGTCCTTGTATAAGTTCTTGCTATAAGTCGATGGCCTCTTGTATAGTTTCTTTGAAGGGTAAGGTTTTTACGTCCCCCTTCCTAGGTTTTTCCTCGTTTAGTTATTAATAAAGTTTTGGAAAAGTTTGGAACTAAAAAAATTTTTTTTATAATTTTTTTTTTGTATTTTTATACTTTTTGTGGTTTTATCTCTTTAAAATTTTTATTGTTATTTAATTATGACATCAAGGATTAACACATTTGACCTAAAAGGCTGAATTGTTGGCTCACCACCAAATAGGAAAACAATTCCATTTTTGGGTTGTTTAAATTTGTATTTTATTTCTATCATCAATAAAACAATTATTCTTTGTTACAATATTTTGTTAAACCAACATAGTGGTCAATCAAACCATCCGAACATGTTGTGATGTCTGTGACGAGTTCATAACTCATCGCACATCTACGATGAATTCATAACCTTAAACATGTTGCGATGAACTTTAGAACCGCACGAACTTGCGATGAATATAAATCCATCTCATGACTGTGATGAGTGCAAGCCCATAACGGGACAGAAGTAAAGGAAAGAAGCATGCATGTTATTAAAAATGTGCATGGCAAGATACCTCGTAGGCTCAAAAAAGGACATGTGAGACAATCAGTGATGTCACTCGCGCCACGCCAGTTTAAGAGGGTCACAAAAGGAAGTAGCACACGTGTATTATGAGAATCCCCAGATGAAAGGAAGGCTCATCCTTGAGATATCTCATAAGACATGTGGTGAAACCCTTATAGAGCTCCCTAACAATTGACAATGAATCTGAGATTTCCTTTCCTAATGGGAATCAAACACTTTTGGCACCTTCCTTTCGAGACCTTGGGATCTCTCCCTATAAATAGGGGTCCATCTCAGAATGAAATCATCCATCACCTCATTTTACCTACCCTTTATCCTACCTCCTGCACTCGGTCTTCCTTTGTCCTTCAAGGAGACCCCCGTACGTAGCCTAGCCACCACACTCACATTAGAATCTCTAGTTATTCCTTGATCACATAGAATGGTTGCACGCAGGATCAACCTTTCTCCCATTCCTTAAGAACACAACAACAACCAAGAGGACGTTAACCCAGAGACTGGAGATCAGTTTGGAATGGAGTCGACCGAGCAGGTTGACATCAAAATACTCTCAAACAAGGTTTACAAGTTCGAGTCTCATTTCAACCGCCTGTAACAGATGTAACAAGAGATAAGAGCAACTCTGCAGCTTCTCCTCCAATAGTCGACTAGGACCGAATAGTCCCCTTTCACCCCAACCGCTCCTCCTGCATCTATCCCTACCAGTCACTAGTCCGCCAATCAAAACCCTACTGTGCTTGAGCAACCTGCCAAGACCAGCCCAACACCTATACAGACCAACCAACCCACCATTGAACACCCTCGAATTACTTCTTAGACCAACCCGATGGCAGAGGCACTGCTCAACCGTGATGAACTAAAAGAATACGTTCAAGGGCTGATGGTGGAGAATCCGAATAGGGCCAGGCTTCCCTCATCTTACAAAAGCCCTACTCTGATCGAATCCTTTACAAACCTTACCCACCTGCTATATTCCTCCCCAACAGTATCCATAGTATGACAGGTAGAAGGGAAGCCCGCAAGAGCATGTAAACTAGTTTGAGGATGTTTTGGGGTCCTTTGCTTTCAATGGGGATCTGAAAGTTAGAGAGTTCTCCAAATCCTTGACCAGGCTGACATATATTGGTTCGTCAACCTTATCCAGGTAGAATTAACTCGTGGGTAGAACTAGCAAAGAGGTTCCTGTCAAAGTGGTTTACCCAGGAGCGAAGACTGACGATGGCAAACCTACGCAACACAAGGTAGTGCGTAGGAGAAGATCTTTTGGCTTATGTGATGATATTTCAGAAGTTGACCCACTTAGTTTTCAATGAGCATGTCACTGAGAAGAGCTTCGTCGTATAGTGCATGCAACGCATGCAGCCCACCTAAAGGATAGACATAGAAAATGTAGAAACTAAGACTTTCAGCAAGTTGTGGAAGAGCATAGAGAGGACGGTGCACACTGTTAAAAGCACTTTGTTCATGTCCAAATCAGCCTTAGGACAATATGAGAAGAACAAGGTCTATGTTGTTGATTGAAAGCTTCACAATGATGGAGGGCCTAGGCAGGGGCCCTATTACTGCAATAATGTCCAAGGCAGAAGAAATAATGCACCGACCCCTCCTCCTTTTGCCAACACCAAAGAGGAGGTGATCATGATCATGAAAAAGCTCATGGAAGATCGTGTCATCAACCTACCTCCGCCATCGGTGGGGATCGAACGAGAGAAGGAAAGGCACGGAGGAAGGTGGGGCACTTTTCACTAGTCGCTGCACCATGACCTCATGGGCTGTTCTTCACTAAAGCGATTGTTTGTACAAAAGGTAAAACTTGATGATTTCATGAAGAGGAAGTTAGCGCAAGTAGAGACGAACCCCCTCCCCACACACACCCAAGGAGGAAGCATCAACGTGGTTGGAGCACCAGGCCAAGACCACCCAGATATATTGATTTCAGAGATTCGAATAGAGCTCGAAACTGCAACAGTTTTTTAGTAAGCAGAGAGCCAGTGCCTTAACAAGATGACTCGCCATCAAGGCATTGGAAGAGACATTCAAAAGGACGTTAGAGCCCCACCGGTCCGATAAGACAAACGTGGAGTTCACCCAAGATGACATGTTGGCCACCGACCCCCACCACAACCGGCCCTTATATATCATAGCAAAGATAGGGGCTTTGAGATGAGGCAAACCATGGTTGATCCGGGAAGCCCCATGAACCTAATATCTGTCCACACCTTGAACTTAATGAGCATCCAAAAGGAGAGTCAAGGGGTTACCCATGGAAGAGATGGACTTCAACGGTAACACATCTATCACAGAAGGATCCATTGAGCTACCAATTGTGGTAGGGTCAACCACCACCACCCAAGAATTCTAGGTGATCTCAAGGAGGACTATATACCATGCCCTGCTAGGACGTCCGTTGCTACACGGGTTGGCCTTAGTCCCTTCAACATACCAGTAATGCATTAAGGCAAAGCACAGGGGACATGTAGTGAGGATCCTGGTGACTCGTGCCCCTTTTGATAAATTAGAAGCTCATCTATAGGATGAGATCTACTACACCAAATTCGTCGAACCACGCAAATGAACTCCCTACCACACCAAAGAGGAAGAAGAGGACGAGGTACATATGAGTGACCGGCGATGACTGGAAGAGCTACTACACCATTGTAGAGGAGTACGAGGATGGCAAGGCACCAACTACTAAGAAATCCATCCCGTAGGTATGACTTTACAATTAATGTTTGATCACATATCATGAAATGATCACTATAGGCTAACTGCCATTGCTCAAATTGAAATAACCAATATAATTGATATTTTCCATACATACATTATCAAAAAAAATTGTTGTAGTGCGATCATCAAATTCAAGTCAACCATTGTACATGCATCTTTTATTGAAATCGAAATTGCCATGTACTTATCGCTCAAACTATGCATATATACTCATATATCTCCATCATTACACACATACACCCCGGATGGAAATGGTTATTGCACTCTCTAATATGTATATATCCATGTTCTCATTTTGAGTGACGTTTCAACCAGAACCATTTCATTGCACCATCTTTGCAAAAGGAAATTGTGATGATCTCATCGCAGAAGGACACTGAACGATGCAAACAAAGTTTACTAGAATCAAAGGTACGACACACTAAAAATATACATGATAACTTTGTATTTTGATGCCATAAGGGCATCATTTTAGGGGTATTTTAGACCTTAGACTAACTAATCTCTACCCTTTTTCTGGTTAAATTCAATGTTGTGACCTCCGAGGGTCTCTGTGCAAATTCTGGGTAAAAACTGGAAAATTTACAGAGTTTTTTGCAGATTTTGGGAAGCTGGTGAGAATTCCAAATAAGATAAGGGGTGTTTCTGTGAAAATTTGAGCACAAGAGGGTGCCTCCTATTGGATAAACCCAGAAAGGTGCCCCTCCTACTGTATTAGCACATCCCCTCTCCTTAGCAAGCCCTAGGGAGCCTCCCCACTCATTCTTTTCACCGCTAACAAACCCTAGCCACCTCTAACTGCTAAATCTTCACATTCCACTCCTCACTAACATCTAATCTCAACCATCCAAGCCTTAGCAACCTCTCATACCCTTAGATCTTCACCTTGCAATCTCCACCCTCCATTCTAGGGTGCCATCTTTTTAGCATTCTAACTCTAGGGCGCCACCTAACTCCTAATCTCCACCTTTCAATCCTAGGTGCCCAAATCTCCACCATTCAATCCTAGGAGCTTAAATCCCAGCCCTCCATACTTACAGGCACCCTCTCCATTTCACTTAGTCGTAGGATCCCTCTAGTTTAATCCTAACCCTAGGGACACCCATTTTCTGCATAAACCCACTAGTCGTCCCTCTCTTTCTCTCTAATCTCAGTTTTGTCCACACTTCTCTATAAAAATGACCCCAAGGGCCCTGGAGAAGGGGTTGGTCAATTCACCTAATTCACAAGGCTAAGATTTCTTGAGGAGTTCAAGGGTTGTAGAAAGGAAGGATGCCCAGGTCTTGTTAGGAGGGGTTCCTGCAAGAAGTCCAACCAATCTGCAACTACCGCCACTAGATTTGATCAACCAACCCTTTCGTTTTCTTTATTTTCTTTTATGTTATTTTTCTTTGGGCAATCTTTTAGATTTAATTTCTGTTTGTTTGTGTATTTTGCATGTCTGAATTCATCCAGTTCAAGGCTAAGGTGTCTCGAGGAGTTCGAGGGCGGAACGGAGGGAGAAAGCATGTATTCATTTCTTACCAAAAGGGTACCCAACAAAAACGCTCCTTCGACTTTGAGAACCAAACTTATCTTTGTCACATCCTTGATAATGAGCATGACATAAACACCCAAAAACACGAATATGTTTGTAAGTTGGTTCCTTCCCAAACAACAATTCATATGGACTCTTTCCATCAAGTAGAGGACTTGGAGTATGGTTAATTAGATATCCTGCAGTCAACACACATTCACCCCAAAAACTTACAGGTAAATTTGCCTGAAAACGTAGAGCACGCGCAATATTCAGAATATGGCGATGCTTATGTTCCACCTACTATTTTGCTGAGGTGTCCCAACACATGATGTTTGGTAAATGATGCCATGGGTATAACAATATTTTCTTAAGGCTATGAATTCTGACCCATTATCACTCCTTATAACCCGTACCTTACTGCCAAATTGGGTAATTACCATGGCACAAAATTTCACAATGTTAGCACTAACTTCACTCTTTTCTACCATCAAATAAATCCACACTACCCGTGAGTAATCATCAACAACGGTCAAAAAATATATAGCACCACATGAAGCAGGAGTATGATATGGTCCCCAAACATCGCAATGAATCAAGGCAAAAGGTGTAGAAGCTTTATTATTGCTTAAAGGAAACACACCACATGTTTGTTTAGCTCTTAAACAAACATCACATAACTCACTGTGTGTTTCTTGACTAGCAATTTTATTTTTAATAGTAGGACGTAAACTAACAACTCATTTTGAGGGGTGTTCCATTCGCCTGTGCCACAACTCATATGAGTCCACCTTTGCCAATCTACATGCACTAGTCCTTGCCACACAGTGCCAAAGAAAGACCCCATCATGCTTCTCACCCACACCAATCACTGTCCTCATAGTGGGGTCCTGCATTACACACATTTTGTTAGAAAACGTGACTGTACATTTTAATTCATCGATAAATTGAGACATAGATATCAAATTGCAATTCAAGTTGGGAACATATAAAACATGCTTTAAGATCAATCCTTTCCCAAGCTGTATTTCTCCTTCTTGCAACGCCATCATATTCTTTCCGTCAGGGAGTCCAACGACACAAGGAGGGATTTCACGCACATTCTTCAATAACTCCAAATTCCCGGTCATATTGTGAGAACATCCCGAATCTATCAACCACTTTGTCTTACCCATCAATTTCTCTGAAGTGGATTCCTTGTGTGTATTGATCACCACCATTAGTGTTGCCCACTATTCATCATTAAGCCTGGGAAAGTCAGCTTTATCGCTAGTCCGAATAGCAGCACCAGTGGTGCTGGCGCCACAGCTTCCTGGTGTCTGGACAGCATTGGCAGCCGCTATACCAAACCCTCCTCGACCCCTTCCTGTTCCTATGCTTCGACCTCCTCGTCCCCCACGACCACCAGAGTGACCTCCTTTGCTTGCAAACCACCAATCTGGGTACCCCACAAGTTGAAAGCATTCAAGCACCTCATGTCTAGTTTTTCCATAGTGAGAGCACATCTTCTCATCCTTGTTTGGTGCTTTGGCTCTATTTCCAGTTTGCACAACAAATCCCATAGCCTCTACTCGTTCTTCACGTGCTCGAGCCACCGTTTTGTGCCATTCTTCTTGCACAATTATTGCATGTATTCAGTTCAATGAAGGTAAAGGATCTGTACTCAGAATATTTGATCTAACAGCGCCATAAACTGCACTGTCAAGACCCATGAGGAATTGATGAATTTTCTCCTTTTCCTGCTCCAACACCAGCTCGGTCGCCGCTCCGCACTTGCATCCACTACATGTACATTGTGGGTTCTTCACATACCCAGCCAACTCCTCCCACATGGTCTTCATCTTCCCATAATATGCGGATACGGTCATGCCCTCTTGTTTGCAATTGGCCAAGTCACTCTTTAATTGGTGAATCCACAGATCATTCCCAATGGCAAACCATTCCCGAAGATCCTCCCAAAGTTCCTTTGCTGTCTCCATATAGGAGACTGTAGATCGTAGCCTTGGTTCTATGGTATTGAATATCCCTGCTACCAACACGGAATTCACACTATACCAATCTTCTAATTCGCTGGGATCGTCGTCACCAGGTTTTGTCACAGTTCCTTCAAGAAAAGCCAGTTTCTTCTTTGCCCGGAACGCGTTCTTCATGGCTTTGGCCCATTCGTCATAATTATCGCCTTTCAAGACGATCGGGGTCACGACCAAGCCAGGGTTGTCATGCGAACCAAGATAATAAGGGAATTTCGGATCAAGGGTTGGTAGTTTCGCACCATGGCCAGCCTCTCCTTCTCCTTTGTTTTTGTCAGCCATGGTATACATATGGCTCTGATACCATAAAGAATAATTGCAAAGGTCAGTGCTCAAAAATAATGGAAACTCTTGTATTGATCAATGGAGGGGACAACCAATATATATACAATTACATCAAGACTAAAATTAGCAATACTAAAATTAGCAACATCCTAATCAATGGAGGAGCAAATATTCTAACTTCCTAAAACTCTATAAGCATAATATCTTTCTAAATATGTACAATATCTCTATTACTATACATACATCTCCACCCTCACCACTAGAGGGGACTTCCGGGACCTCTGCGCCCAGTAGACCGTCATCAGTCTCCATAAACTTTAGAATATAAATGAGCATGAGTTAGTCACAAACAATAAAATTAATCACAACAAAAATGAGACAGTAGAAGAAGAAGTGATAAGTTCCTTACCGAAGCTTCCTCCCTAGGTCCTCTCTTCCAAGGGCGGGGAGCCATCTTCTTTATGCAGACACTTGAGAAACGGACACAAGTAAGCTTACCAGGAGGCACCACAGTCACTGACTCTACCAATTCTACGTATGGTGCATCCTTCTCTATGGGTGTTGTGGCATGGAGTTCTTGCCTTGCCTTGGTTTGACATTCTCGCACTTGCGATGAAGCCATGTCTGAACCAACGGGTTGTTGAAAAACTGGTGGCTGCGCTGGACAAGGAACCCTTGCTGACCTCGACCTCTTCACCGGAGGGGGGTGGCTACTCTCTCTCTCTACCAAAATTGGGCGCTTCCCTTCTCGCTTCGTCCTCACTTTCTTTGGCGAGTGTGATGGAGGAGTAGCTAAACTCTCACTCTAATTAGCAATGTGACCTTCATGGGAGGCTAAGACATGATGGGGGTGGGGGTTTGTCCTCATCAATTCCTGAAAACCCTCGAATAGTGCACAAAGGTATGCAAAGTGGAGGGACTTGCAACCTTGAACCCTAGAATACCCGCGATAGGGAACCTCGAAGTCCCAGGGAAAGCAAGGTAATGGTGCCGGACCCAAAAAACGTCTTCTCCAGAGAACCTCAAGAATTGGGTGCCCATGTCATCATAACTGATTTGCCGCAATACTCGGTCCAGACGGTATACAGCCAGCTACGCTTCGCTGGTGCGATCAAGGTACGCCACTACACTAGGCCAAATTACTAGTCGCACCATGCCCACAACAGGATTCTTCATCTCCACGACACAGTGCTGATCCCTGCCTTCTAGAATAGGCATGTAGATACAAAATGGCATGGCATGATGAATGTTTGGGTATATGGCCTCCACACAAATCCATCTAGCGAAGCTAGCTTCAAATCAATCTTGCTCATTTTAAACTACTTGTGTCTGCTGGCTTGGAGCCAGTGCTTCCCCCGGTAGACCTTAAACACCTTTTCTTCAGACTCGTCTCCCCTCAGGGTGGGCATGGCTACATGCATAGGAGAGAGATCATGGGGTGTGACACTGAGGCTAAAGCGTTCACACAAAAACATCCATAAAAGGGGGCACAGACGTAACTGATATGCCTCTTACAACTGGGGTCCATTGTTTGCTGAATGGTGTCATCTATCTGCTCGTATAAATAGCACAGGAACATAGAGGCCAAAGGTAGCTAGCGGCCACTAGCAGCCAGGACAGCGGCGGGCACCAAAACTGTATGCAATCCATAGTCAGGGAGCCCCGGGAATAGAAATCGGGAGGCAATGTACAGAATGAAGGTGGCAAGATGGCATTGATTGTCCGCCCCATGTACCGTCACATTTCCCCTACCACTGGACTCAAACCAATACTCCAACGACTATTCTAATGGCAACTTTCCTCGACGGTAGTCTTGTCCACTTAAACCTTGAATGCAGCAATCTCTGCAATAAGCTTGTCATAAAGACCCTAGAGATCAGAAGGAATAGACTCAACGTGCTAGAGATGTTGAGCGGATACGGAACCCCCAATGGACAGTGCCAATAATGCAACTACATCTTCCATGGTAACGATAAACTCCCCGAATGCATTGACGAAGGTGTGAGTCCGACAACACCAATGTTCCAGTACATCGAGTTTTCGAGCATGAACTATGTCTAGGCACTGTAGCTGTTCAAAGATTTCAAGTTGTGTATCCTAGGCTCCTAACACTTATATGACACCGACTGATCTGGCTGGCTGCAGAGGCACATCAACTTTGTTCCGGTGATAACATCGAACAGTCCATCTTTGCCTCTAAACACTAGCATCGGGGGCCAAAACCCCCATCCCCCGTCGGCCACCATGGTTGTTTCCCTCTCCATTAACAACTCTGTTGTGTCCACTTCCTTGACAAAGTGTGAAGAATGAACAGTCAACCTTCTTTTGTTGAGGAGCCATGACAAGCAAACAATGGTTAAGACAGAAAACAAGAAGGGAAATAGAAAGAAGGTTGCAGGGCAAGCAAAAGGACATAGAGAGAAAAACAGATAGACAATAACAAGAAGTTCAAGTGGAGATTCGGTGCGGTCCCCTACCCTTTTATAAACAATTCTCATGTGTCGGGAATGACCAATGGCGCTGGGGAAGACGAATAGGTGCGGGAACAGGACCCCAGCCGATGGTTAATGAAAAAGTAATCTAAAGAAAATTATAGATATGCCCTTCAAAAGGTGGGATGAAACGGTGCATTAATTTAAATGAAGTGCCATGCCATCAACCACCACTTTAAATATCGGATATCTGTGCCAGATGCATGAATAGACTGCATTTATTACAGCATGACAGTTAAGAAATCTCTAATGATACTAACCATGTCACTGTCACTTAATATCTTCCTCAACTTCGATTAGTCACCGAATATGATTAGCCATTGAACCTACACCATCGTCTGACACCATGCATCCACAAAAAGGCATCAATCTGACACATAGGGGGCTTACTGCCCACACTGGTGGAACAATGTTAATGTCTTTTGGTAATTTCCTTTTTGTCAATGGTCAGGGATACTGACACTCGCAAATTTGATGTAGAGTTGCTCACTAATAGACAGGAAATCATCAAAAGACAGGGGGGCTAGACCATAAAAGAGATGAAACCCAATTGAAGAACAAACTCTTAACTCTTGGCCAAATCCACTAACGCACAAGGACACACTATCACTTGAGTAACCATTCCCAGCCTGTTAATAGGCAAGGGGATGACAAAAGCCCAAATGGACTTTCCTCCAATCACACAAAATCGCAAAATAGAGTAGATCCCCAAGCCCAATGCACAAGTATTTACTAATCCATCATAGAACTTCAAGACAAATGTGAAGGCAACATGCTTATCGATAAGATTACACTCCACTTATCGATAAGCAGGGGGGCAAATGTAGGTACATGGTGCTCGCTCAGTCCTTCAGAGTACAGAGAGCACTAAATCGATGCCATATGGACGTTTGTGATCAGTCCATAGCTTATCTTTCCCCTGTGGTGAACTTATAGTACACCGCAGGTTTGCAATAAACACATGGTTCGTTACACAATTGTGATGAACCTTGAATGTGTGTGGCTCTGGGATAGACATCAGACACACATGGTCCGACGATGAACTTTGGAAGAGCGCAGTCTTACGATAAATCTTGGACCGCCAAGGGATCCCAGTTTGTTAAGAACCGGGCTTCAATATTAACCACATGTGTAATTTTAAGTAGTGTGTATAATAAGGCACCACATAGGTTTAGTAAAAGGCCGCTTACTATGCAATGACATAACTAGTGCCACGTTGATTAAGTAAGGTGTGAAAGGTAGTAGTGCACATGGATTATGAGAATCCTCGGGTGAAAGGAAAGTCGACCCTTGAGAGATCTCATAAGAACACATGGCAAAACCCTAGTAATACTCCTTAATAACCGATAACGGATCTAATATTATCTTTCCTAGTAGAAACTGAGCACTTTTGGCTCCTTCCTTTCGGGACCTCGGGATCCCTGCCTATAAATATAGACCCTACTCATAACGAAATTCATTCATTCAACCCTTAATCAACCCTATCATTGGATTCCCTACATAAGCCGTCTCCTCGCTCTCCCTTACCCTAGCCTCTTAGTTGATTCCCTGCTCTCGGTGTTCCTTTGTCTTTCATGGAGACCATCCCTACCTACCCTAACCACCTCCTACTTACACTCGTACTAGGACATATGGTTCTGATTCATATAAACCTGCTAGAATCATGCTTTGTCTTCCTTCTGCAGCTAAATGGGGTCGGTTACACCCTTCTTGGATAGACAACCCAATGCTCCAATTGACCTTTTCTTCCGTGACCCTTTGCAATAATGCCAAGTTTTGTTTCTTTGTCAAGGCTACTACTTGTGGATTAGTCCTCAATATTTATTTTACCTTGTATAATGGTTGAGATAAAAAACTTCCCGGTGTGGATAACCAAATGCGGTAGATGTTTTATCAACCACAACTATAAGCTCTAGATAGAGCCATGGAGTGGCCATGCTCTATGTGTCTGTGACATGGTTAAGCCCCGTAAAATTTCTGCTAAGATCATGGGGGACAAAGGTGATTGATAATGCTTATTTGATTTGATGCATCACTGTGACTAGTCTTGCATGAATCCTTTTACGGTCAAGTGGGAAGGAGAGATGTCCAACGATGGCCATGAACAAGGCATTTTGCTGTCCTTCCCTATCCTCTCTAGCTTATCTGATTTGAAGACTTGGGTGCTGTGGTTTTGGAGAAACTGAACTGTGATGGATTCTTCATCTACCATATGTAGTTAGTGCTTTTTGCATGCTAAGAATTGGCATGGGTCTGCTTTGTACCCCTGTTGTCAACTGGGAAGGAAATCTCATCTTCGATGGGCATTCACAAGAGATAATCTACCTCTTCTAATGTCAAACACATCTCAATTTCCCCAAAGGAGAAGACCATTTTTTCTGGATCCCAACACTCAAAGGGCACCTTAAGCATTGGCCATTCCAACTGCAGCAGTGATAAGTATGTAACATTTTTCCAACGGGTGTCCCTTCAATGGCTTTGATGTCATTTGCTTTTTCGAGAATCCGGTCTTTAAGGGGTGCACAACATCCTGGATATTCAACAAAGGCTTGGTCCATTTCCTATCAAAAAAAGAAGAGGGTTAGTAGGCCATTATTGTAACACCCTTAGTTTATTTTAAACAAAGGAATATGTGTAGGTATGCACCGCTCACTCAGGCCCTAAGAGAACACCCAAACATCAGGATTAACACCACGGAAGCACATGTGAGCAGCTTGCAATCAACCCCCACGCTGTGATAAACCTGCAGTTCACCGAGTCCAGTTTGCGCCCAAATCTAAAGAAACCACAACCGTACTCATCCGAGGGTCCCAAGCCCACCTAAGTGTGCGATGAAGCTACACCTGCTAAGGCATGTGATGAACTCACAACCCACAGCCCACTCATGACGACGAGTCAGAAGGGATGGGCCGAGCCCATGGCAAGGCCCATGTATGCCTGGAGGCATGCGGACCCACGACAACAAAGGACCTTGCGAGCCACCCCGTGGAATCGGCAGAACGCCAACTGTCGAACGGGGATGTCACCGATGCCACATAAGATTAGTTATAATGTGTAAAAAGGTAGTAGCACACGTGAGTAATAAGGGATCTCAAGGATAAGGAAAGCTGATAACTTTGCATTTTGATGCCTTAAGGGCATCAATTCAGGGGTACTTTCACTTTAGAATAGTCAAGATGTGCCCTTTTCCTAGTTAAATGCAATGTTGTGGCATCTAAGGGTCTTTGTGCAAATTTTGGGGGAAACTGGGAAGTTTTCATGGCTGAAATGCAGATTTTAGGAAGTTGGTGTGAAGTCCAGTTTAGAGAGGGGATGCTTTTGTGAAAACATGAAAGCACGAGGGTTCCTCCTAGCTGAGCCCTTTAAACACAAAATTAAACGAACATTTAGCAACACCAACAACTTCAGGAGTCGAAAGAAGACACACTAGAATACTGCGATGAAGTCAGGGTGCCTCCAAGGTGCATGATAGATTTCATCAACACGGTCGAGGAACCATTAGAATGAAGGGATGGGAGATTCATCATATGGATGGCCGAACCCTGCTGGAAGGTTGGGAAAAATTTCAAAAATTTCTTTACTCCAATTCGGGAATCCTATTCCCAATTTAGAAAACTACATTTTCAAGGTTCGTTCTTGTAACCAAACCGGACCAAATCCGAAACCAAGATTAGGAAGGGATATACCTGATACGAAATTCATGCAAAAAGCTCCTTCCAATGTAGGTGTTCACACCCAAAGAGTGTACCAAATCCTCCCTCCACTGAAGATGACACAGGTTAAGATGAGGTAGGATCAGTAGGTTGTTCTTTAGCAAGAACTTATGATTCTTCAGCAAGAATTGAATGGGGTAGTGAGCACAACTTGAAAATTGTTTCATCCAGCAAGAAACAATATCAAGATCAAATCTTGATCAGATCCAAGAATTGGAGATTGAACAGGGTAGGGTGGCAAGAGCAGGAAGAAAAAGAACTGAAGGCAAGATTAGTGTAACTGAGTTGTCTTCTCTCTGTGTTGTGTTTTGGTGTATTTTTCATGTCCGCCTTGCTCTCTATTTATAACCTTAAAGAGACAACCTCCTAATCTGATTAGGAGTTTCCTGATCCAATTCTTTATTTGGTTATGGACTCTTTAAGTGTAAAGGATAATCCGTTATCTTATCTACAGTTTAAGATTAGCTTATTCCTAATCAAATTAAGAGTTTCCTGATCCAAATCTTTATTTGGATCTGGACTCTTTAAGTAGATAAGACTTATCCTCTTATCCTTATCTGCTGATCCAAACCCATATCTACCCCTATTTAATTAATCCAAATAAATCAGTTTGAAATGGGCTTTTAGGCCCATTAAGCTTTCAGGCTCACTTCCTTTTAATGCTGGCTAGCTTAGCTCTCTTTGTATGGCGTGGGACCCTAACATTGATCTACACATCAGCCACATGGGTTCAGTCTAGCCTCTATTACAAGGCCTAGCCGAATTCATTGCTGAATACAGTGAACCCCTGAGTCCATCACCATGGAATCTTAATGGGCCCAACATTTACACTAAATGGTCATTGGGTCCAGCCATCTTATGAAGGCCCAAGGACTATGGGCAGATGCAAGATTAGCCCATCAGGTATAACCCTCAATGGTCTTACACTTAACCTCTCAGCCCTTAATGATCAAACACTGCCCGACAAGAGAGGACCTCTCCCTCGGCTGCAAGGTATAGTGCTGCACTCTCCACACACATGGATCCCGGGAATTAAAACCTTTTGCAAATATTTTGAAACCATAATATATATAAGTATATCTCTATATAAAAGTATTTTGCAAAACCAAGTTTCAAATACATTTGAAATCTACTGCTAGCAGTTTAGGTTTCTATCGGAGAGAGTGCATTTTCCCGATCAAATTCACTTTGTCCAACAAAGGGGCTGATCCCGTCACTATGATCACCCACTCAGATGAATTCTTGGACTCTCCCAACATACCCAGGTTTTGACCTCCTCTAATGATCTCACTGATTGGCACATCAAAGACAGACCAATTTGACACCTAGTGCAGTATGATAATCGAGTCTAGGGGTCAGGTGTAGCATTCCAGTTTTGCCCATCTCTCTCCAAGGTCTAGAGCAATACTGGAATTTTGGTCCGATTCAGGGCTTCAAGAAAACCCACACTACATGTACTTCAGGTCCAACCCTGGCAACTGAGACAAGCCACCCCAACCAACTTGGCAGTACACCAGTGTCAGCCTTGATAGGATAAATCTCCCCAGATCTATCCAACGACTGTGAAGATTCTAAACTAACACGAGTCTCATATTTGTCCAGTTTAAGGGTATTACACAGAAATATACCACAATAACATGAATCAAATATGTACTTTATTCATTTACAATAAATGTCATAATGTACATCATGCTGATTGGAGCTAAGGGCATACACTGTCTAACATAGAAGAAATCAACCTAGCGACCGACGAAGCAGACAAAAGGCCCTTGTATCTTCCAAGCTAGCAACTGAGGACAAAGAAAAACTTGTCGCACTTCTAAAAGGTAAGGAAGTGTCCTTACCACAGAAAACTTAAAGCCTAAAACCAGTCTAACTCGCATTCCTTTTGCAGATTTTTAGGATGTATTTGCCTGGTTATATGACCAGATGCCAGGATTAGATTTAGAACTTGCCCACCACTCCTTGTGCATAGATCCAAAATTCCAACCAGTGAAACAACCTCAAAGGATTTTTAAGCCAAAAATAACCCTAAAGATCAAAGGGGAAATAGAGCGACTTCTGAAAGTGGGTTTCATCAAACCTATAGCACATCCTCAGTGGCTCACCAATGTAGTCCCAGTGAAGAAGAAGAATGGGAAACTAAGGTTAGTACTTTCCCACCTAGCTCCTTAACAATATTACAACACCCAGACACTAACTCCACTTTATCGTAGATGTTTCATCGATTTTAGGGACCTGAACAAGGCCTGCCCAATAGATGAGTTCCCTTTTCCCTACATGGAGGTGCTGATAGACTCAACCGCAAGACATGAACTCTTCTCTTTCTTAGAAGCTTACAGTGGATACAATCAGATCTTCATGGATCTAGTAGACACACTACACACAACCTTCAGGACACCCATAGGGAAGTTTTACTATAAGATGATGCCCTTTGGACTGAAGAATGCAGGGGCCACATACCAAAGAGCGATGACTAGTGTCTTCCATGATATGATCCATAAGGAAATTGAGTGTTATATCGAGGATATAGTGGTTAAAGCAAGGAGAAGAGAGGATCACTCTGAGGTTCTGAGGAAAGTATTCAAAAGATGCAGAGAGTTTAAGCTAAGGTTGAACCCACTAAAATGTGCATCCGGGGTACAGTCGGGAAAGTTTCTAGGCTATCGGGTAGATCAGGCGGGGATACATCTAGATGAAAGCAAGATTACAGCCATCCTCGACTTCCTGCCACCAGTAAATGAATCCTAGTTAAAAATGTTCCTAGGGAAGATCTCATATTTAAGAAGGTTCATCCCCGGCCTTGTGCACGCAACCCTGCCATTAATGAAGTTAGTCAAGAAATCTGTTGAATTTAGATGGACTCAAGAGCATCAAGATACCTTTGAGCAATTAAAGGCAACACTAGCTAGGGCACCAACGATGTCACCGCCCAAAGACGGGTGAGAATTCAGAATATATATCGCAATAGGGACAGAGGCCACAAGATTCCTATTAGCACAGGAGGATGATAGCAAAGTGGAACTCTCCATCTATTACACCAGCAGAACCCTCAAACTAGTGGAGAAGAACTATTCTCACATGGAACAGCAGTGCCTGGCCCTAGTTTTTGCTACACAAAAATATAGGCACTACACCCTAGGGCAAAAGGTGAGGCTTATCGCACGAAATGACCCAATTAAGTTCTTCATGGACAGGCCTCCTCTTTCCAATAGACTTGTCAAATGGATGATGTAGCTCAATGAGTATGCGATAGAATGCACACAGCCTAGAGCCATTAAGTGTCAAGTAGCGACAAATCTATTGGCCACGTTCCCATAGAACTCTGATTTCCCTATATCAGATTAGGCTCCTGGAGATACACCCATGGTCGCCCTAGTCGAAAGTGAAAGAATGGTAGGATCCATCTAATGGATGCCAAAAGGTTGCGGAATGGGTGGGTGAATTTCAAAAATTTTCCTACCTTCTCCCAACTGGGAATCATATTCCCTGAATTTAGAATACTATATTCAAGGATCTTACTTGAACCATGATCGAACCAGATCTGAACCAAAAAGCAAAAGGGAGGAATATACCTGATCCGGAGAAGTAGTATCTCCCAAAGTTGGTGTTCACGCCCAAAGAAGAAACCAAGATCCGCTCTTGCTGAAGATGACACAGCTGTGGATGGAACGGAACCAGCAGGGTGCATCCTACACACTGGATCCTTCGCAAGAATCCTCTAGAAACTCTGAACACTGAATCTTTCTTAGTCTTTTCGCAAGACTAATGTCAAGAACTGATTTCTTGACTCCCTATTGCTGCAAAGATCAAATCTTGCAAGAGGGAATGGTGGCGGCTGGAGAACTCCTGATATGAAGATGACTGAACTGCTTCTCTTCTCTCTGGAGTTTTGTATGAGATCTAATCTCTGATTGCAGAATAATTTCTTGAACAAAAACCCTTGGTTCGAAATCTGATATATTACTCTTGGGTTTCTCCTCCTTTCTTCTTGATTAAGAAACCTCCTAATTAGAAATTATCCCAATCCAAATCTGTATTTGGATAGGGGATTATCTTAATCCTATCTGCAGATTAAGTTAGCTTACTCCTGATCTTATCAGGAGGTTAGCAGATTCAAATCTGTTTTGAATTTGGTCTCCCAGAGTGGATAAGGTTAAAGGTCCTATCATTTTACTAACATTAATCTCAGATTCGCCCCATAGATGGGTGATCATATCAGCCCAGCTCGAAATGGGCTTTTGGCCCATTAAGTGTTCAGTGTTTAACTAGTTTCCAATCTGCTGCACAGTTGGGCTTCTTTGTATGGCGTGGGACCCAAGCATTGATCTACACACCAGCCACATGGGTTCGGCCCAACCTTTAATACAAGGCCCAGCCGAATTCACTGAAAAACCCAAGGACTGTTGGCAGGTGCAAGATTAGCCCATTAGGTATTATCCTAAATGGTCTTACACTTAACCTCTCAGCCCTTAATGATCAAGCACTGCCCAACAAGAGAGGACCTCTCCCTCGGCTGCAAGGAACAATGCCGCACTCTCCACTCACATGGATCCCGGGAATTAAAACCATTTGCAAACATTTTGAAAACGTACATATATATATATAAATATATTAATTTTGCAAAACAAAATTCCAACGATTGAAATCAACTGCCCGCAGTTTGGTTTCCATTAGAGAGAGTGCATTCCCAATCATTACCTTTGTCCGACAAAGGGGCTGATCCTGTCACTATGATCACCCACTCAGATGAATTCTCAAACTGTCCCAACATACCCAGGTTTTGATCCCCATCTAAGGATCTCATTGATTGGCATATCAAAGACAGCCCGATCTGACACCTAGTGAAGTGTCATAATCGAGTCTAGGGGTCAGCTGTAACTTTCCAGTTTTTGCCCATCTATCTCCAAGGTCCAGGGCAATACTGGAAACCTGGTCCGGTTCAAGGATTCAAGTAATCCCATACTGCATGTGCCTTGGGTCTTACCCTGGTGGCCGAGATAGGCCATCCCATCACTTGGTGGCACACCAGTATCAGCCTTGGCAGGATAAATCTCCCCAGACTTATCCAATGACTGTGAACATTTAAAACTAACACGAGTCTCTATAAGTGTCCAGTTTTAGGGTCTTACATAGAATTAAACCAAACAACATGAATCAAACATGCACTTTATTTATTTCCACTAAATAACAAAAGTACATCAAATCGGATTGAAGCTAAGGGCATACAAAACTGTCTAACAACTCCCACTTGCACTTAGGTCCAATCTGGTACAAGCCAGAGTCCCATACTTTCCACGTGTTTCTCAAACACCTTCTGTGGCAGTGGCTTAGTCAATGGGTCTGCCACATTATCCGCTGAAGCTACCTTCTAAATTAGGACGTCCCCTCTACCAATGATCTTCCGCAGTACATGGTAGTTCCTCTCGATGTGCTTTGACCACGAGTGGGCCCGAGGCTCTTTAGCCTGGGTGATCGCTCCATTGTTGTCACACAACAACGGGATGGGTGATGTGCTGGACGGTATCACTCCCAATTCGTGTATGAACTTCTTCATCCACACAGCTTCCTTGGCAGCTTCACTTGCGGCAATGTACTCGGCCTCGGTTGTGGAATCTGCAGTGGACCCCTGCTTGCTGCTTTTCCAGCAAAACATCACATGATCCTATCGTGAAAATATACCCAGATGTAGACTTTCTATCATCTGGATCCGACTGGAAATTGGCATCGGTATACCCTAGAACTTGTAGTGAACTACCATCGAATACCAGACAAAACTTTTTTGTCCTTTAAAGGTATTTGAGTATGTTCTTCACAGCAGTCCAATGCTCCTGCCCTGGGTTGGCATGGAATCTGCTTACCACACTCACCGCCTGAGCAATGTCCGTGCGAGTGCACAACATGGCATACATGATGCTCCCTACGGCTGAGGCATAGGGAACGTCTCTCATGCCCTCAATCTCCTCAAAAGTCATGGGAGACATCTTCTTGGAGAGAGTGACTCCGTGCCTGAAAGGAACGTTTCCTTTCTTGGAGTTCTCCATGCTGTATCTTTTGACAATTTTGTCAATATAAGAAGCCTGGGATAATCCAATTATTCGCTTCGATCTATCTCTATAGAGTTGAAGACCCAATATATATGAAGCTTCTCCAAGATCTTTCATGGAGAATTGCTGTGACTGCCATACTTTGACCAAAGTCAACATTCCTACATCATTCCCAATGAGTAGGATATCGTCCACATACAACACCAAAAAGGTGATCTTATCCCCACTGAACTTCCTGTAAACACAGGGCTCATCCGGATTCTGCTCAAAGTCAAACGTTTTGACAGCTGAATCAAAATGGATGTTCCAACTCCTAGAAGCCTGCTTAAGTCCATATATGGATATATTAAGTTTACATACCATGTCTTCCTGACCAGCAGCAATGAAGCCTTGCGGCTGCTGCATGTAGATATCTTCATTAAGATCTCCATTCAGGAACACGGTTTTGACATCCATCTGCCAAATCTCGTAGTCATGGTACGCTGCTACAGCTAGCAGGATCCTAATGGATTTAAGCATGGCCACGGGTGAAAAGGTTTCCTCATAATCGATGCCTTCTTTTTGAGTATACCCTTTCGCCACCAAACGAGCTTTGTAGGTCTCAATCCTGCCATCGGAGCCCTTTTTCCTCTTGTAGATCCATTTGCAACCAATTGCTTTTAGCCCAGAGGGCGGATCTACTAGAGTCCAGACTCCATTGGTCTCCATCAAGTCCATCTCAGCTCTCATGGCCTCCACCCACTTCTGGGAATCTATGTCAAACATAGCTTCCGCATAAGTTACGGGATCTTCCTCACTAGTCAAGGCTTCCACCAGGTAACTATCCTGGTCATAACCATATCGGACTGGTGGTCTGGATACCCGGGTGGACCTTCTAGGTTGGTCACTACCTGGAACTTGTGGGACATCTCCCACTTCTCCTGAGCTCTCCTCATCAAGAACTATTTCCTGACGATGGGTGTCCAAGATGTATTCGGTTTTTAAGAATTGAGCGTTTCGACTGCAGAACACTTTCTGCTCACTTGGGTCATAGAATAGATAACCCTCCGAATCTTTTGGGTAGCCTATAAACAGGCAACGACTGGTTTTGGATTCCAACTTGTTTGCACTTGTTCTTTTAACGTGTGCAGGACAACCCCAAATCTTCAAGTGTCTTACACTTGGTTTCCTTCCGGTCCAAAGTTCATATGGAGTTTTCGGAACTGATTTGGTTGGAACCCGATTCAGCACATAGATAACAGTCTCTAATGCGTATCCTCAAAAGGATGTGGGTAATTCTGAGCGTACGAGAAGTGACCGGACCATGTCCAACAAGGTCCTATTCCTCCTCTCTGAAACACCGTTGAGTTGAGGTGTAACAAGAGGAGCTAGTTGTGACACTATCCCATTGTCCTTCAAGTAGTCCCTGAATTCGTCAGAGAGATACTCGCCACCTCGATCCGATCGAAGGGCCTTAACTTCTCTCCCTAACTGTTTCTCGACTTCCTGTCTGAACTCTTTGAACTTTTCAAAGGATTCAGACTTATGTCTCATTAGGTACACGTAACCATATCGTGAAAAATCATCTGTAAAGGTGATGAAATACACGTGTTGATTTCGTGTCCTAACACTCAGGGGACCACATACATTAGTATGTATTAGGTCAAGTGTGCCTGCAGATCTTTTAGGCTTACCGTCAAATGGCCGCTTAGTCATCTTGCCTTGTAGGCAAGGTTCACAAGTGGGAACATTTTCTACGGTTAGAAAATCCAAAGGGCCATCCTTTACCAGCCTTGTGATTCGGTCAACACCGATATGGCCAAGTCGGTAATGCCAGAGGCACGTGGGATTTACCGTATCACGATTTCTTTTCTTGGGATTTTCGACCGATGTAGTTTCGGTTAAGTTAGTTTCCAGAGAAGGGTGTAGAACATAGAGACCGTTCTCCAGTTCCCCGCATGCGATGAATTTGTTATTTCGTTTAACAGTAATCATATTACTAAAATAAACAGTATATCCATCAGCACACAATTTAAAAGCAGAAATTAAATTTCTTCTCAAGTTCTGCACATAAAGACAATCTTTAAGTACAAGTACTCCTTCTCTAAAAACTAATTCTACGGTTCCTATCGCCGCAGCTGCAACACTTGCAGTCGTTCCCAAGAATAGTGTCACTTCGCCTTCACTCAATCTTCTGCTAACTTTGAACCCCTGCAGTGAGTTACACGCATGAGTTGAAGCCCCGGAGTCAACACACCAGGACACAGAAGTAACTAACATATTAGTTTCTATGACACAAGTTTCGATGTTACCTTTCTTAGATTCCAGGTAGGCAGGACAGTTCCTCTTCCAGTGGCCAATCTGCTTGCAGAAGTGATAGACATCAGATGTCTTGTTCTTCTTTTGTTTCTTAGGCTTGGCAGTTTTCTTCTGGGGCTTCTTTGCCGTTCTCTTTTTCTTGCCCGATTTGTTAGCTTCAGCAAGCATAACCACAGGCTCATCCTTCATGAGTAGATCCTCGGCCCTCTGCAACATATTGCTGAGTTCCTGGACGCTGACATTCAGCTTATTCATGTTGTAGCTCATTGTGAACGCATTGAAGGAAGAGGGCAAAGAATTTAGGATGGCATCCACTTGCGTGCCAAGATCTAGCCCAGATCCAAGAGCTTCTGGTTTGTTAATGTATCCCATCATTCGATGACAATGGTCATGAACTTTCTGCCCCTTGGACATCTGCGCGGTCATGAACAATTTCAGGACCTTCTGTCGAGTAGAACGGTTCTGCTCTTCATACATTGTCTTTAGACTGTCCAATATGTCCTTGGCTAGTTCGATTTGATCGAACTGCCTCTGTATTGAGTTGTCTAATGAGGCAATGACAAAGCAGCGGGCTAGGGAGTTCTTGTCCTCCCAATCTTGGTAATCCCTCTTACGGGCCTCAGAAGCCCTATCACCCGGACGCTCCGGGGTAGGATTTTTCACTACCTTATCTAACTTTTCGGAAGTTAGGACCAGCATAAGATTTTTGTACCAGTCGGCATAGTTTGGGCCCTTAAGCTTGTTATCATCTAGAAGCTTTGCGAATTGACCGTTTGCCATTTTCTAATAAAATAGCAAAGACGTTAGTCCACAACCTTAGATTGATTCATGTTACTTACATAGACATGGTTTTTAATCTATGTTCCATTCCCATTTGTTCATTTTCGAGATTTCCCTCCTTTCTCAGTGACAGAGACGATGAAATGTCTCTAGAAATGTGGGAAATCACTTGGGGTGCGTGAAGCCAACTGTTTCAGCTGCATAACCCCACCACCTTTCTGTGACGGATCATATCCACTCATCAAATGAGCTTCCCTTTGGCCTTTGTCAGACAAGGTTCAGAGCCGTTTTCAGGTAAACCTTTCTGTCCAGTGAGTGCTTACCCATCATATTCAAGTTACGCCAAGGTATCGTGAGAGAGTTCCCATTTTATGGTGAAGCCCCTCCCACATCGGTCTATGACGCCCCTATCATCATATGAAACACTCTGACAGATCCAACAGCAAATGGATAGCCCAATTTTATGTTGCGTTTCCTCATTACTGAAGGACCCATCATTGTGCTAATGACAGAAGGCCTTTAGAGAGTCCATCATATGGATCACCCTATCGCATGCACTCATATTTGCTGGAGGGAACGAGATTACGCCCTAGTTCTAATTTAGGTCAAACTAGGGTGGCTCCCACTGACTTTCACAAAGTCAGATTTCTAGTGGGCCTTAATCGGCTAGGGGTTCTGTACGCATCCCTTTTCAGGGTTGTGGGGATCACCAAGCAAGGAGGGATCATCCAATGACCTTAAGGGACACCATGGCAATGATGTGCATTCAGCCATGGTGTGCGCAAGAGCCACTAACGAGTCTTCATGGGCCAAGTGCTTATGGCCCATGGTCGCAGCACATCAAACATCCAATCATCACATGTAAAGGAGGAATTGATCCAATCAATCAACTGCTGTAAAGACCATTTTAATAGCCCATTTAAAAACCTAACATTAACAATTAATGTCGACTAGGTGTATGGGCTGAATCGCAGTTAGCAGTTCGGCCCATACAGCTTTTCTCGCAATAGTGGGCTTTTGCAGTTTTAACCCTTTAAAACTGGGCTTTACAGGTGGGCCGAATTAATCCCTGTAATTGAACCTCAGATTTGGAACAACAAGTGTGAGAAAGATGGACTGAAAAACAGTCCCTTTCGAACCCTAGATTTGGTCCAAACAGTTTTGGTTCAATCTGGTCTGAAATGGTCCAAAACTGATTTTCAATTCAAGAATTAATTCATGAAAGATCTGAAATTAATAATCTTGATTTTAAACAATCACAAATCAACTATGGACTGTTCACACCACCTGCAAAACAGAGGTTAATCACTAATGTTGCAGTTTCACAAACTGCAAATCGCAGGAAGCGATTTCTCCATCTGCAAATCTCCAGTGCTGCCATCTTCTTCCTTCTTCTTTAATCAAGAAATAATTAACAGAAATCCTATTTCTATTAATTAATTACATCCTTGATCAAATCCTATACATTCAGTCTAGAAAATAAAAAAAATTATTTACAGACCAAATTGAATGAAATAAATGAAAAAGGGTGCGCAGACCATCTGCGCCAAATCTGCACTGCGATCTCCAGGTTCGAACAGTCCATTAAATCAAAATAAATAAAGAACAATTCTAAATAAATTTTAGATTTAACAAAAATTAATTTCAGATCAATCGCCCATAACAAGAAACCATTTCTTGAAAAAATAAGGAAAGCAATCTGCGCAAATCTTGGCAGAACATTTTCTATCCATCTGCGTAGGGTCAGATCTGATTTTCTTTTGGTTCAAGATTCGAACCTGTGGCTCTGATACCACTGAAAGAATGGTAGGATCCATCTAATGGATGCCAAAAGGTTGCGGAATGGGTGGGCAAATTTCAAAAATTTTCCTACCTTCTCCCAACTGGGAATCATATTCCCTGAATTTAGAATACTATATTCCAGGATCTTACTTGAACCATGATCGAACCAGATCTGAACCAAAAAGCAAAAGGGAGGAATATACCTAATCCGGAGAAGCAGTATCTCCCAAAGTTGGTGTTCACGCCCAAAGAAGAAACCAAGATCCGCTCCTGCTGAAGATGACACAGTTGTGGATGGAACGGAACCAGCAGGGTGCGTCCTACACACTGGATCCTTCGCAAGAATCCTCTGGAAACTCTGAACACTGAATCTTTCTTAGTCTTTTCGCAAGACTAATGTCAAGAACTGATTTCTTGACTCCCTATTGCTGCAAAGATCAAATCTTGCAAGAGGGAATGGTGGCGGCTGGAGAACTCCTGGGACGAAGATGGCTGAACTGCTTCTCTTCTCTCTGGAGTTCAAGCACTGCCCGACAAGAGAGGACCTCTCCCTCGGCTGCAAAGAACAGTGCCACACTCTCTACTCACATGGATCCCGGGAATTAAAACCATTTGCAAACATTTTGAAACCATACATATATATATATATATATATATATATATATTAATTTTGCAAAACAAAATTCCAACGATTGAAATCAACTGCCGACAGTTTGGTTTCCATCATAGAGAGTGCATTCCCGATCATTACCTTTGTCCGACAAAGGGGCTGATCCTGTCACTATGATCACCCACTCAGATGAATTCTCAGACTGTCCCAACATACCCAGGTTTTGATCCCCATCTAAGGATCTCACTGATTGGCATATCAAAGATAGCCCAATCCGACACCTAGTGAAGTGTCATAATCGAGTCTAGGGGTCAGGTGTAACTTTCCAATTTTTGCCCATCTATCTCCAAGGTCCAGAGCAATATTGGAAATCCGGTCCGGTTTAAGGATTCGAGTAATCCCATACTGCATGTGCCTTGGGTCTTACTCTGGTGGCCGAGACAGGCCATCCCAACACTTGGTGGCACACCAGTATCAGCCTTGGCAGGATAAATCTCCCAGACTTATCCAATGGCTGTGAACATTTAAAACTAACACGAGTCTCTATAAGTGTCCAATTTTAGGGTCTTACACAGAACTAAACCAAACAACCTGAATAAAACATGCACTTTATTTATTTCTACTAAATAACAAAAGTACATCAAATCGGCTTGAAGCTAAGGGCATACAAAATTGTCTAACAGAAAGTTGAGAGTGGGTTCTAATCTTCGACAGAAGTAGTACGCGCACCTCGGCCGGCGTTGGAGTAACCCTAACCTTGCCTGACGGACAAACATCTGCCTACTCATTCAAACTTCAGTTCACCTATTCTTACAATATAGCAGAATATGAAGCATTGGTCCTCGGTTTGATCAAAACAATAGATGCTGGCGCAAAGAAGATACAGGTAATTGGTGATGCCAAATTGGTGATCGGACAGCTCGGTGGAAGGACGACGGTGAAAGAGCTAACCATTCTATCATATGGGACCCTGATCTTGAAGCTAATCCCCAACCTGGATGTAAACTTTAAACCTCAGAATAGAGCCAAAAACAGGTTTGTTGATGCATTAGCTACCTTAGGGTCCAAGATGTAAGCCAGCGCAGAGCCAATAAAGATTACTATCCAATCAGTCGACAAACAATCGACTTTCACGCTGAAGGACCGGGTGGAAGATGAGCATAAAATAGCAACAGATGACTAGAGATACAAAGTAATATAGAAGCTAAAAAGCCAGGCCATAGGAAGACAAGACATCAAGTTAATCACAAAGTTCTAATTGGTGAACGGGGTGTTGTACCATTGAGAATCAGATGGCATAAGGACAAGGTGGCTAGGTAAATTGGAGGCCAAAACGATGCTGAACAAAGTTCAAAAGGCCAGTTGTGGAAATGTGACAAGTACCCTATTCCCTAAATTGCAAAGGTTAGGGTATTACTAGCCTATGATGAAGTGGGCCTCTACCAAGGTACAAAGAGAATGTGACAAATGCATCCCACAGACAGACGACAGGGAATGTCTAGTAGTCTGCGAGGAGGACTAGAGAAGGATGCATATAGAATACCTGTGGGAACATACTCTGCCCATTGATATTAGATTGAGGAGGAAGCTATTGTCTAAGGTCAAGAGGTTCTACCTCCAAGGAGTGTTGTACAAGAAATCGCATGCAAGAAAACCTCTGCGATGCTTGGCTGGTGAAGAGATCGATGATGTACTAGAAGTAGCCCATAATTCTAAACTTGTAGTCCACCATGGCCAGCTTTCTCTACACAACCATATCCTACACCTAGGTTTCTACTAGCCAACCATGATGGAAGATATGTAGCGGCATGTGTGTAGATGCCACAAGTGCCGAATCCACAGTGAAAGGATTCATAAGCCTGTCAACAGCCTTCACCCGGTCATCACACCCTGGCCATTCCACACTTGGGGGGTAGAACTAGTAGGCAAAATACACCCACCCTCCAATGGGTACTACTTCATCATCATAGCCACAGATTACTTCACTAAATGGGCAGAAGCCATCCCCCTATGATGAATCTGTTCAAATAACATAGAAATTTTTTTGAGACAAAACATAGTCCACAGATTCAAAGTACCAATGCGGATACTGACTGACAACGACCTGTCCATCAAAAACTAAGAAATCCATGACCTCCTAGGGCAGTACAGGGGCAAGATTAGGAACGTCCATGGCATATTACCCCTAGGGAAATGGGCAAGCAGAGGCCAAAAACAAGACATTAGTAGGAATGTTGAGAAAATCAGTGGCCGATAATCAAAAGGATTAGGCAGACAAGCTATCAGAAACCCTTTGGGCTTATTGCACATCTATAAAAAAAAGTACATAGGCGACACCCTACTCCTTACTCTATGGTCAAGAGGCAGTACTCCCAGTAGAGATACAAGTTGTATCTACCAGGGTAGCTTTCGTGATGGGTAAGAAGATCAGGCCAGAAGACTTAGATGCACTACTTGTAGACAGACTCAAAGTAGTCGATGAGGTTAGAGATGCAGCCTCACAAAAGCAGGGGAAGTACAAAAAAGCCCTGGCTAACAACTTCAATAGACACCTAAGGCCCAAAAGTTTCAAAGAAGGGGATAACGTATTGAAGACAACCCTCAACATTCGGCAAGGTAGGTCTACAAGAAAGTTCGCACCAATGTGGGAAGGGCCATACTTAATAAAGGAAGCCCATAGTTCGGGCTACTATGTATTAAAAACTGTAGACACGGGTGAGGATGATGAAACCATAAATGGTTATTGGTTGAAACCTTACTTTGATTAGCTATGTGTTTCTGTATTCACACAAACAAATGTACATGTTTTATGACTTTTTCTTCAATCACTCTTTGACTTGTGATGAAGTTAGCATTATAATTGCGATAAAGTTGTTCTACCCTTCAATTAAGAGTACATGCATCTGTAATAAAATGAATGATACACTACAATTTGTTTTTATACATGCCACATACTTGCTTGCATACACATCTTGCTTAAAACTATACAATTTGTTTTGCTATACTCTCAAAGCCCCCAGGCACTCTATGGTGCATGTTCCATGCGAAAGCCCTGGACACCCCAGGCACATTACTAAGCCCCGAAGACCCCAGGCACACTACTAAGCCTCGGACACCCCAGGCACACTACTAAGCCCTGGACACCCCGGGCACACTACTAAGCCCTGGAACTTGGTGTGTCCGGAAGAGTGTCGTTAACCACTTCGGAACACCGGTTTCAATATTTATAAATTTTTTCGATTCTCAAAATAACTACAAAATGTAGTTAGTGGTGAGAAAGGGTCGTATCCACAAGGAAGCGAGGGAAAAATTGTTATGTACTTCAATTCAGACAAAATAACAAGATTTGAGATTGCAGAAACACAAAATTTAATTAACTGAACTGGAATCCATTAAAATAAAATTCTAACAATACTGAAAGTAAAAATTGCAGAAGAATAAATAAATGACAAAAATAAAAAAAAACTAAATAAAAAATCTACAACTATGTCAGAGGTAGCAGTCTCGGATCTATCATTTGACCCTTGAACTCCTCGAGTTGGGCCTTCCGTCTTAACTGGCCGAATTTTAGATTTGCAGAAAGGTAGACAAAAATTAAATTTGATAAAAATAAATTGTAGAAATAAAATAAAAACTATAAATTAAAGAACAAAAAATAAAAACATGCATAAAAAGTAAATATAAAACTATGAGAAATTGGTTAGGATCTGTATCCAGAGGTGGTAGTAGTGGTTAGGTGAACTGCAAGCAGGAACCCCTCCTCTTGTCTAGGCGTTCTCCTCTTCCTCTACCCTTGAACATCTCAAGAACAGCCTTCTGTCTTTACCTGGGGGCAGAATCCAACCGAAATTAAATCTAAAAGATTTCCAGGATAAAAATAACATAAAAGAAAATAAAGAAAACAAAAGGGATAGTTGATCAAATCCAGTGGCGGTAGTTGCAGATTGGCTGGGTTGCTTGTAGGAACCCCTCCTGGCAAGATTTGGGCGTCTTTCCTTTCTACAACTCTTGAACTCCTCAAGAAACCTTAACCTTGTGAACTGTGTGAATTGACCAACCCCTTCTCAAGGGCCCCTTGGGTCCTTTTTATAGAGAAGGGTGGACATAACTGGGATTAGAGAGAAAGAGAGGGGCGGCAACTAGGTTTTGCAGAAATATGGGTGCCCTAGGGTTGAGAATGGAGGGTTAGGATTGTTCTAAGGTGATCCTAAGGCTGAGAAGAGAAGGGGAGGGTGCCCATTATTATATAGGGCTGAGATTTGGGCGCCCAGAATGGAGGAAGCAGATTTGGGTGCCTAGAGCTGGAGAACTGTGATTGGTTGGTGTGTTGTGGCATCGTAAGGTGATTGGTTGAGGTTTAAGGAGTGAGGTGTAAGGCTAGGGTGCTGTTTAGGGAGAGATCTAAGGATATGAGGGGCTGCTATGGCTTGGATAGTTGAGATTAGAGGTTAGGAGAGAGTGGAGGGTGGAGATTTGATAGCCTAGGGCAGATAGGATTTGTTAGAGGTGAAAAGAATGAGTGGGGAGGCGCCCTAGGGTTTGCTAAGGAGAGGGGAGTATTCTAATACAGTAGGAGGGGTGCCAATCATGCTAGACAGTGTATGCCCTTAGCTATAATCAGAATGATGTACATTATGACATTTAAAGTAAATGAATAAAGTACATATTTGATTCATGTTATTATGGTGTGTTTCTGTGTAATACCCTTAAACTGTACACATATGAGACTCGTGTTAGTTTAGAATCTTCACAGCCGTTGGATAGATTTGGGGAGATTTATCCTATCAAAGCAGACACTGATGTACCGCCAAGTTGGTTGGGGTGGCTTGTCTCAACTGCCAGGGTGAGACCTGAGGTACATGTAGTGAGGGTTTTCTTGAAACCCCGAACCAGACCAGAATTCCAGTATTGCCCTAGACCTTGGAGATAGATGGGCAAAACTGGAGTGTTACACCTGATCCCTATACTCGATTATGATACTGCACTAGGTGTCGGATTGGGCTGTCTTTGATATGCCAATCAGTGAGATCCTTAGAGGGGGTCAAAACCTGGGTATGTTGGGACAATCCGAAAATTTATCTGAGTGGGTGATCATAGTGACAGGATCAGCCCCTTTGTCAGACAAAGTGAATGATCGGTGATGCACTCTCTCTGATGGAAACCAAAACTGTCGGCAGTTGATTTCAACCATTGAAATTTGTTTTGCAAAATATATATATATATATATATTGGTTTCAAAATGTTTGCAAAAGGTTTTAATTCTCGGGATCCATGTGAGTAGAGAGTGTAGCACTGTACCTTGTAGCCGAGGGAGAGGTTCTCTCTTGTCGAGCAGTGTTTGATCATTATGGGCTGGGAGGTTAAGTGTAAGACCATTGAGGGTAATACCTGATGGGCTAATCTTGCATCTGCCCACAGTCCTTGGGTTTTTATAAGGTGGCTTGACCCAGGGACCATTTAGTGTAAATGTTGGGCCCATTAAGAGCCCATGGTGATGGACTCAGGGGTTCATTATCTCCTACTGTGAATTCGGCCAGGTCTTGAAATAGAGGCTGGGCTGAACCCATGTGGCTGATGTGTAGATCAATGTTTGGGTCCCACACCATACAAGGATATCCAATTGGGCAGTAGTTTGGAGGGTTAGTGAGCAGATAGACTTAATGGGCTTAAAGCCCAATTCAAACTGGCTTAATGACATTAATTAAAAAGGAGCGGTTCTGGGATTTAGATCGGCAGATAGGATAAGGGATTATCTCTATCCACTCAGAGAGTGTAGATCCAAATAAAGATTTGGATCAGGAAACTCCTAATTAGATTAGGAGGGCTGATCTTTATCTGCAGATAAGATAAGGAATTATCCTTATCTCTTAAAGAGAGTCCAGATCCAAATACAAGATTTGGATTAGGAAATTCCTAATAGGATTATGAGAACCTCTCTTTAAGGCTATAAATAGGAGAGTAGGGCGAACCCTCAAAGGACATCAGAAATCATCTGACTGATTGCTGAATTCCAGAGAGAGACAACACAGTTTGACTGAACTGTCTCCCTCTCTCCTGCTCTTGTTGCCATACCAGTTCACTCTCCACTTGTGGGAGCGATCAAGAAGGGTTCTTGATATTACCTTTTGGCAGAAAAGGTAATCTGAAGTCATGCTCACTAGCCCTCCATCAGGTTCTTGCTGAAGAATTCGGTTCTTGCTGAAGAACCATCCTGTTGATTCCGCTTCATCCTGCACTGTGTCATCTTTGGTGGAAGCAGTCTTTGGATCTTTCCTTGGGCGTGAACACCATCATTGGAGGTCATTACTTCTTCATATCAGGTATAACCCTCCACTCCCTTTTGGTTTTAAATCTGGTTTGGTTTGAGTTCAAGATTGATCATTGAAAGTGCAGTTTTCTAAAATAGGGAATGTGATTCCCACATGGGAGAGAGAAATTTTTGAAATTTCACCCAACCTTCCTACAAGGTTTGGCCATCCATATGATGGATCTCTCATCCCTTCATATATGGGTTTGGCAGATAGGAGGAGCCCTCGTGTGCTCAGTTTTTCAAAGAAACACCCCTCTCTCAGCTAAAATTCACACCAGCTTCGCAAAAATTGCATTTCAGCCCTGAAACTTCACCAGTTCTCCCCAGGATTTGCACAGGGACCCTCAGAGGTCACAATATTGAATTTAACTAGGAAAAGGGCACATTTTAACTGTTCTAAGGCCTAAAATACCTCTGAAATGATGCCCTTAAGGCATCAAAATATAGAGTTATCACACCCCCGACTTAACCATTGCTAGTCCCTTAGCAATGCAGCCTTAAAATTACACTGAGTAAAGAGATCATTCCCATTGCAAGATCATCCTTGACAAAATTAGCCAAGTATCCTGATTCCAGAATTCTCAAACGTTGTATAGATCAGTATTGGGCTTAAGGGGTAAAACTGTCTTGCTTTGAATATTTCAAAAACTTAGCTTAAAAATCTTGTATACTCTTCCATTTGTAGTGTGCCAAGAAAATCTGAGATTGATTACAAAATCGGACAGGTATTCTTCTTACCATTTCTGACAATGGATTTCTACCCTTGAACTTTGAGATGCACACTTATTTTTATTGCTACCTTCCACCGTTTGACGCGAATCTTGACACTTGAATTAGGTGAAGATATCTGATTACTATGTGTTAGGTGATTGCCTTTGGCATTCCCTTTTCCGTTTGACGCGAATCTCGACACTTGACTTAGGTGAAGAGAGCCAAATACTAAGACCAGGGTGTCCATTGACATTCTTTTTTTGCAAGCACTGTTCAGGGTAGTACAATGTCTCTAATGACTTGAATAATTTTTGTCTAATTTCTCAATCTTTCTCTTCTTATCCTGTCAGGGGAAAACTTGAAAGTATTTTCCAATTTTTAAACGGTTTCGACAATATTCAAATAAGACCAATTTCGACTCCTATCACTTGCTACCAATTTCTACAAAATTCAATATTCTTCTACTAGTTTCCTCAACTTCTTCTGTTTGGGAATCTCTTTTAATGGAAAAACTTAAAAATTTCTCAGTAAAATTTTTAGTTCTACATTTCTAAAGGCTTAGCTCTTATTATTATTATTTTTTTTCAATTTTTCTTTCTCTTTCCTCACCCCCCAACTTAAGTGCCATTGTCTCTAATGGCATGACTAGAATGTTGCAAAGGGACTCAGGCCAAAGGGAACAATCAAGAGGGTTTTTCCAAGGGGTTCAAGGTTTGCCAACTGGTCTTGAATCAAGAAAACAAAAAACCTAATCCTAAAAGCAAAAGCAACTGAAAACTACGTTGGGTTGCCTCCCAACCAGCACTAAGTTTAACGTCTTTAGCCAGACGCCATTCTCTCTGGATCACTTAATTATATCTTCTTAATCTTTCCTTTCTCAGAGACTCCTTCCACATATGGTTTAAGTCTTTAACCATTGACTTTGAATGTGATTCCATTCTTTGGATCAATAATTTTAATTGCAACATACAAAGTCACTTTTTCCACAATAAACGGCCCATCCCACCTAGACCTTAATTTACTAGGGAACAAACGCAACCTAAAATTAAAAGCCAAACCTTTTGATTCAGTTCAAAAGTTTTTTCTTGAATTGTTTTTATCATGGAGGGATTTTGTTTTGGCTTTATAAATGCGTAATCTATCGTAGGCCTCATTGCGCAATTCCTCTAGTTCACTTAATTGCAGGGCTCGGTGGGATCCGGCTTGGCCTAAATCTAGATTGAACTTTTTGATGGCCCAATAAGCTCGATGTTCTAATTCGATGGGAAGGTGACATGCTTTACCAAAAACCAGCCTATAAGGAGACATTCCAATGGGAGTTTTGTAGGTAGTCCGATAAGCCCAAAGTGCGTCATCCAGTCTATCGGACAGATCTTTTCAGTCGGACCTAATGGACTTTTGTAGAATACTTTTAATTTTCCTATTGGATACTTCCACTTGACCATTTCTTTGGGGATGATAGGGGGTTTCTATCTTATGGGTGATTCTGTATTTGCGGAGCAAAGCACGGAATTGCGCATTAGTAAAGTGTGATCCCCCATCACTGATGATTGCCCGTGGACACCCAAACCTAGAGAAAATATTATTTTGAACAAATTTCATGATGACTTTGTGATCATTGGTTCAAGTTGCCACTACCTCAATCCATTTTGATACATAATCAACTGCCACCAAGATGTATTCATGACCAGATGATGGCAAGAATGGTCCCATTAAATTAATACCCCAAACATCAAAGATTTCTATAGCTATAATAGGGTTAAGTGGTATCATGTCTCTATGGGACATATTCCCGACATATTGGCATCTTAGGCAATTTTGGCTGAAGACATGGGCATCCTTAAATAAACTCGGCCAATAAAAACCACTCTACAGAACCTTGGCCGCAGTTTTCTTGTCCGAAAACTGCCCCCCACAAGCGAGACTATACAAAAGTCAACGATGCTTTGGTATTCAGACTCGGGGACACAACGCTAGATCACTTGATCCGAATAGATACAAAATAGCTCAGGATCTTCCCAAAAGTAGTATTTGAGTTGAGAAAAGAATTTGTTTTTCTCATTCTTAGACCACCCCTCAGGAATTTTACCTACTGCTAAGTAATTGACAATATGAGCATGCCACGGGGGAGCATTATGAGAGACAACTAAGAAGTGCTCATCTGGGAAGGAACAGTCATGGATGAGCTCACTTTTTTCAATTTGAATTTGGGACTGATGGTTAGCTACCACATTTTCGGACCCCTTTTTGTCCCGAACCTCAAGGTCAAATTCTTGCAATAGAAGGATCCATCTGATGAGCTTGGGTTTGGCCTCTTTCTTTGACAGTAAATGTCTTAGGGCCTAATGATCAGAGTATACGACAACCTTAGTGCTTAATAGGTAAGGGCGAAATTTTTCCAGAGCAAATACAATAGCTAACAGCTCTTTCTCTGTGGTGGTATAATTCAATTGGGCTTTCGAGAGGGTACGACTTGCATAATAGATTACCACAGGATATTTATTCACCCTTTGTCCCATAACAACTCTGATGGCATAGTCGGAGGCATCATACATGAGTTTAAAGGGCAAAGACCAGTCGGGAGGTTGCAGAATTAGAGTCTTGGTCAGTGCCTTTTTTAGGTACTCGAAAGCCTTAAGACATGCTTCATCAAAATTGAATGGGACATCTTTTGCTAGAAGGTTGCACAATGGCCTAGAGATCTAGGATAAGTCGTTAATAAATTGTCGGTAGAAGCCGGCATGTCCAAGAAAAGAACAGATTTGCTTGACAGAAGTGGGGGGTGGAAGTTTAGAGATTAGGTCAATTTTTGCTTTGTCCACCTCAATACCCCATTCGGAAACTATGTGACCTAAAATATGGCATTCTTTGACCATAAAATGGCTCTTCTCCCAACTGAGGACCAAGTTTGTCTCGATACATCATTGAAGAACTTTTCGTAAGTGTTCGAGAGATGTTTCAAAGGAATCCCCAAAGATAGAGAAATCATCCATAAATATTTCCAAGAAATCACCCATCATTTCCAAAAAATTTCCGTCATACACCTCTGAAAGGTTGCTAGTGCATTGCATAATCCAAGCGGCATTCGTTGGAAGGTGAATGTTCTATAAGGGCAGGTAAAAGTAGTTTTCTCTTGGTCTTCGGGGTAAATGGCTACTTAGTTATACCCAGAATACCAATCTAAGAAGCAGAAATATTCTTTCCCGGCAAGTTTTTCCAGAATTTGGTTAATGAAGGGCAAAGGAAAGTGGTATTTTTTCGTGATTGCGTTGAGTTTTAGTCGATGCACACTCGCCATCTCGTGGTAAGTCGGGTAGGGATTACTTCACCTTGATCATTAGTGACCATGGTCACCATCACGGTTGTCAACTTAGTGACGTGGTAAGTCGGGTAAGTCAGGTAGGAATTTGGTCAACTTACGATCCAACGTCACCATCACGAACCCGCAACATGTTAAGCAGAACCGCGATAAACCTACGGCCCCACCAAGTCCAGTCAATGCCCAAACCTAAACAAGCCTCTGAAAGACTTACCCAAAAGATCCAAGCACATTTGAGTATGCGATGAAGTCACACTCATGTTGATGCGCGGGAAATTCACCACCTGCGAAGCTGTTCCGGGTAGCGGGTTGGGGAGGACAATGGGCCGAGCCCATGGCAAGGCCTGCGTGCACCCAAACACATGCAAACCCATTACAATGAAGTACTTTGCAAACCGCCATGAGGCATTAACAAATACCGACATTCGGATAGTGATGTCATCATCTCCACGTAGGATTATCATGGCGCGCGATAAGGCAGTAGCACGCGTGAATAATGAGGGATTTCAAGGATAAGGAAAGCTGGTCCTTAAGAATATCTTCATTAGACATGTGGTGATACCCAGTAGTGCATCCAATAATCGCCAGCAGACAATATATTCCCTTTCCCAATACGAAGCGAAGGTCCTCATCTCCTACCTTTTAGGATCTCGGGATCTTCTTCATAAATAGAGGGTCCTCCTTACGTTAGATATTATCGAATACTAAGCATTTTGCTACTGGTCCCCTCAAATCCCCGTAACCCACTCATTTTCCTGATCCCATAGCAAAAGGGCTTCCGCTCCTCTTAGAGGCTCTCCTTCGTCTTTCAAAGAGACCACCCTTCAACCTAGCCTCACACCTCAGGTTCTAGAGTAGAATTTCTAGCTATTGTCTTTGATCATGAAGGATGGCCTCAAGAAGAATCAACCTCTCTACCATCCCCGAGGACCAGAGTGACGTTCTAGAAAATACCAACCCCGGAATGAAGAATCGGCCAGAGATGGAAACATCCGTCCAAGCTGACATTGAAATCTTGTCAAACAAGGTCTATGGGTTCGAGGTTTACCTTCCGCTTTTTGAAGAGAGATTCAAGAAAATCGAACAAAGCATGGAAGAGACGAAGAACACCCTCTAGATCTAGCTTAATTGTTCAGCCTAGGCTGAACAACACCCACTGCCACCATCCCGGTTGTCCCGAGTTCTAATCCCAACCCTAGTCGCCATACCTCTGGCGTCATTCCTACTTTTCCTAGCATCCTGGAGCAACACCACAGGGCCAACCCGACCCCATCTCAGGTAGGCTCTATACCCACTCATCAATTTTGTGTTAGCCTTGGCGCCAATATGATATCCGGACTTCCCCTCAACAAAGATGAATTGAAGGAGTACATCGAGGGACTGGTGGTCGAGAGTTGCAATCGGGCCTAGGATTTGACAGTCTTGTAGAAGCCTTATTTTGACTGTATCCTATACAAGCCCTATCCTACCGGGTACACCTCTCCCCAACAATGGCCACAGTATGACGGCCAGAGAGGCAGCCTACAAGAGCATATTAGCAATTTTGAAGACTCCCTTGGTCCTTATGCTCTTGATGAGGACCTTAAATTATGAGAGTTCTCGAAGTCACTAACCGGCCCGACATACATGTGGTTCGTAAGCCTCACTCCTGGGAGTATTGACTCGTGGGGTGAGTTAGCCAAGAAGTTCTCATCAAAGTGGTTCACTCTGGAAAGGAAGCTGAGAATGGCCGACCTACGAAACGTGGAACAGGGGCTAGGAGAAGACCTTCTTGCTTACGTTGAGATTCCAGAAGCTCACCCATTCCGTTTTCGATGAACATGCTACCGAGAAAAGCTTTGTCGAACAATGCTTTTAGGGTATGCACCTTGTGTACCAGATTGGCATTGAAAACGTTGAAGTAGAGACTTTCAACGAACTCTGGAAATGCACAGAAAGGACGGCGCAAACTGTCAAAGGTGTGACCTCGTACAATGGAGAGGAGGCATATGCGGTCGATAGGAGGCCGAGAAGTAATGGAGGAACTAGATGAGGACTATACTAGAGAGGAAACACCCAAGGGAGAAGAGATTCACCAGTACCTCCTCCCTTTCCCTGTACCAAGGAGGAAGTAATTATGATCATGAACAAATTGGTGGAAGACAGAGTCATTAGCCTGCCACTGCCACCCCCGGGAGTAGACCCGGAGAAGGACAAGCGTGGTGGTAGGTGGTGTTACTAAAATCAGACTCTGCATCATGAATTAAAGGATTGCTTTAGCCTCAGGAGGATATTTGCGCAAAAGGTGAAACTAGATTAGTTCGTGACAAAAGAACCGGCCCGGGTGGAAACTGATCCCCTGCTAGTACATGCCTGAGGAGGTAGTGTCAATATAGTCGGGGCGACTGGATAGCACCAAGCCGACGCCCCGATAGAGAGACCAGAGCAAAGCGAAGAACTGTGCCAGCTCTTCACTAAGTAGGGAGCCAGTACGACGACACAAATCTGGTCATCAGAGCATTGGCAGAGCTGTTTTGATACCCTCTACAGCCGTATAGCCGTGACCGTAGCAGCGTGGAGTTCACAACAAATGATATGATAGTATCCGACCCCCTTCACAACCGGCTTCTATATATCATGGAAAAGATAGAAGGGTATGACATGTGGAGATCGATGGTCAACCCTGGAAGTTCTGTAAATCTCATCCTGATCCACACACTAAAACGGATGGGTATCCGAAAGGAAGACATCAAGGGCTTGCCGTTAGAAGGGACAAATTTCAATGGTAACTCCTTTACCACTGAAGGATCTGTGGAGCTACAAGTTATGATCGGGCCATTCAGCATAGTGCAAGAGTTTCAGGTAGTTCGAGGAAAAACTTTTTATCACACACTTCTAGGATGACCACTGGTACATGACCTGGCCCTTGTCCCTTCAATGTATCACCAATGCATCAAGGCTAGATACCAAGGGAGGTCAATAAGGATCCCGACTACCAGGGCCCCGTTCGATAAGTCTGAAACACACCTCCAGAATGTCGTCTAGTTCACGGAGTTAGCAAAAGACGGCAAGACCCAGATAGCCAAAGTAGAGGGGATAAAGCTACCATATCCACCTAAGAGTGAACCCCAGGGATGTCAGAGCGATAAAAGAGAAGTAGATGCATGCGAATGATGGGAGACGATGGGAAGGAATATTATACCATTATCGAAGATCACGAGAGTGATGAACCTCCTACGACTAAAAAGGCCATCCCTGAGGTATGATTTCTCTCTCTCCCTCTCTCTCTCTCTCTATATATATATATATATATATATATAATTGCTTAACATGACCTAATCACAGTATGTACCAAGAGTGGAATCTATTTCTTGAAAATTCTTTTGATCTCTATCTCAAATGTTTTCCAAAATATATATTTGTCAAAAAATCATTACATTTTCTAACTGAAAATTCCAAGTAATGTTTCAACCATCACCATTTCACCACGTCACAAAGCGATATTGCTACAATCATGCCATCGAATGATGGTTCAACCGCTGAATTGGGCACAAAGGAACTGAAAGAAGGCAAACTAGATTACTGCAATGAAGTTAGAACACCTCCAAAGTGCATGATAGACTCCATTGATACGGTTGAAGAGCCGTTAGAAGAAATCCACCTAGTAGTCGACGGATTTGACAAAAGACCCTTGTACATATCCGCCAAACTACCAACAAAGGATAGGGAGAAACTAATCATACTTCTAGAAGAGTTTCAGGATGTGTTCACCTAGTCATATGACCAGATGCCAGGACTCGACCTAGAGCTCGTCTGCCACTCCCTTTGTATAGATCCAAAATTTTGGCCAATAAAGCAGCCATAGAGGGTCTTTAAGCCGAAGGTGACACTAAAGATCAAGGAGGAAGTAGAGCGGCTCCTGAAAGTAGGTTTCATCAAGCCCATAGCACACCCCTAGTGGTTGGCCAACATGGTCCTAGTAAAGAAGAAAAACGGACAACTAAGGTTAGTATTTCCCACTCAACTCCCTAGCGATGACACAATACACAAATACTACCCCCACCTTATCGCAGATGTTGTATTGACTTTAGGGACCTAAACAAGGCCTGTCCGAAGGAAGAGTTCCCTCTCCCTAATATGGAAGTGTTGATAGATTCAACCTTGGGACACAAACTTTTCTCCTTCCTAGATGCTTACAGTAGATACAACCAAATCTTCATTGACCCCATGAACGCGCCTCAGACAGCCTTCAGGATGCCCATAGGGCTTTCCTAGGGAAAATCTCTTATCTAAGGAGATTCATTCCCGGCCTCACACATGTAGCCCTTCCATTGATGAAGTTAGTCAAGAAGGCCATTGAGTTCAATTGGACCCAAAAGCACCAGGACACTTTTGAGTAGTTGAAGCTAACATTAGCCAAGGCACCTGCAATGTCACCGCCCAAAGACAGGTAGGAGTTCAGGATGTATATCGCAATAGGGACGGAAGCAATAGGATGCCTATTGGCACAAGAGGATGAAAGTAAGCTAGAGATTCCCATTTATTATGCCAATAGGACCCTCAAGGCAGCGGAGAAGAACTATTCTCATATGGAGCAACAATGTCTAGCCTTGGTCTTTACCACACAGAAATTTAGACACTATATCCTAGGACAGAAGGTGTGGCTCATCGCACGAAGTGACCCAATCAAATTCTTCATGGACAGACCTCCCCTTTTTGGTAGGCTTGTAAAATGGATGATGTAGCTCAACGAGTATGATATAGCGTACACACAACCCAAAGCCATTAAGTGCCAGGCAGCCACCGACCTACTGGCTATTTTCCCATCAACCTCCGACTTTCCTATATCAGAGGAAGTCCTTGGAGACATGCCCATGATCGCCTTGGCAGAAAACAGAGAATGGATCTTAACCTTCGATGGGAGGAGTACGAGCACCTCGGCCGGTGCTGGAGTGACTCTGACTTCCCTGGATGGACATGCCTCTGCTTATTCATTTAAACTCCAGTTCCCCTGTTCCCACAATATAGTAGAATATGAAGCACTAATCCTTGGCCTGATAAAAGCGATTGAAGCCGGCGCAAAGAAGATAAGTGTTTGGCAATGCAAAGCTAGTGATTGGGCAGCTTGATGGAAGCACGATAGTAAAGGAACTCACCATCCTACCCTATAGGACCCTAATACAAAAACTAGTCCGCGACCTGGATGTACGCTTTGAACATCAAAATAGAGCCAAGAACAAGTTTTCCGATGCCTTAGCCACCTTAGGGTCCAAGATACAAGACAGCCCAGAGCCGATAGAGATTACCATCCAAACGATTAATAGACAATCTACTGTCACCTTGGAAGATTGGATAGAAGATGAGAAGCAAATAGCGGCTGATGACTGGAGATATGAGGTGATACAAAAATTGAAGGGTCAGACCATGGGAACTCAGGACATAAGGTTGATTGCAAAATTCCAATTGGTGCATAGGGTACTATATCATCGAGAGGCAGACAGCATAAGGACAAGTTGCTTAGGTAAGCAGGAGGCAGAGGTAGTGTTGGACAAAATTCACAAGGCCACTTGTGGAGATATCACAAGTACCTTGTTCCATAAATTACAACGGTTGGGATATTATTGGCCTACAATGAAGTGGGATTCAACTAGAATGCAACAGGAGTGCAATAAACATGTCCCACAGACAGACAAAAGGGAGTGTTTAGTGGTTTGCAATAAAGACTGGAGGAAGATATACATAGAGTACTTGAGGGAACGCACACTTCCCATTGATATCCACCTGCAGAGGAAGCTACTATCTAAAATCAAGAGATTCTACCTCCAGGACGAGATGTTGTATACGAGGTCTCACTTGGGAAAACCTCTACGATGCTTAGCAGGCGAGGAAATTGATGACATATTGCAGGTAGCCCATATTTCTGAACCTGCAACCCACCAAGGCCAGCTTGCCCTACATAACCACATCCTACATCTCGACTTCTTTTGGCCAACCATGATGGAAGACACACAGCGGCATGTGCGCTGGTGTCACAAGTTCCAAATCTATGGAGAAAGGATTCACAAGCTTGCTAACAATCTGCACCCAGTTATCACGCCCTAGCCCTTTCACACTTGGGGAGTAGACCTCATAGGGAAGATACACCCACCCTTTAGAGGCTACTGCTTCATTATTGTCGTGATAGATTACTTCACTAAATGGGCAGAAGCCACTCCCTTGCGACAAATCTATGACGCTAGCATAGCGAACTTTATGCAACAAAATATAGTCCACAGATTTGGGGTACCGTTGCGGATACTAACCGATAACGGCCTATCCATCAAAAACCAAGAGGTATGTTACCTTCTAGGGCAATAAGGGGCAAGATTAGGGACATCTACAACATATTATCCCCAAGGCAACAGCTAAGCGGAGGCCACAAACAAGACATTGTTAAGGATGCTGAACAAATCTATAGTTGATAACCAGAAAGACTGGGCAGAGAAGCTATTGGAGACTGTGGGCTTATCGCGCATCGATCAGGAAAAGCACACAAGAAACACCCTATTCCTTGGTCTATGGGAAAGAAGCACTATTTCCAGCAGAGATCAAGGCTGTGTCTGCTAGGATAGCATTGGTGATGGGTAAAAAGATCAGATAAGAGGACCTAGATAACCTGCTTGCAGACAAGCTCGAAGTGGTGGATGAAATTAGGGATAGAGCCGTGGAGAAAGAAGACAAATACAAACAGGCCTTGGCCACCAACTTCATCAGACACTTGAGGCCTAGAAACTTCAAAGAAGGGGACAAAGTGTTAAAGACGACCCTCATCGTCTGACAGGGAAAATCCGTAGGGAGACCAATGAGGAGGATCCTGTAACTTATACGGAAGCTATGCTGGACATAGATTCCTTGAAGTGGGTAGATTCCATGAGAGCTGAGATGGACTCAATGGAGACCAATGGAGTCTGGACTCTAGTAGATCTGCCCCTGGGGTAAAGGCAATTGGTTGCAAATGGATCTATAAGAGGAAGAAGGACCTCGGTGGTAAAGTTGAGACCTACGAAGCTCGTCTTGTGGCGAAAGGGTACACTCTGAAAGAGGGAATCGATTATGAGGAAACCTTCTCGCCTGTGGCCATGCTTAAATCCATTAGGATCTTGCTAGTTGTAGCAGCATACCATGACTATGAGATTTGGCAAATGGATGTCAAAATTGCGTTCCTGAATGGAGATCTTACTGAAGATATCTATATGCAGCAACTGCAAGGTTTCATAGATGCAGGTCAGGAACACATGGTATGTAAACCCAACCGATCCATATATGGACTTAAGCAAGCTTCTAGGAGTTGGAACATCCGGTTTGACTCTACTATCAAGCAGTTTGACTTTGAGAAAAATCTGGATGAGCCCTGTGTTTATTGGAAGATCAGTGGTGATAAGGTTACGTTCTTGGTTCTGTATGTAGATGACACTCTACTCATTAGGAATGATGTAGGAATGTTAACTACGGTGAAAGTGTGGCTTTTACATCAATTCTCCATGAAAGATCTTGGAGAAGTCTCCTACATACTAGGTCTTCGACTCTATAGAGATAGATCGAAGAGGATAATAGGATTACCCCAATCTTCTTACATTGACAAAACAGTCAAGAGATACAGCATGGAGAAGTCCAAGAAAAGAAATGTTTCTTTCAGGCACGGAGTCAATCTTTCCAAGGGTGTCTCCCAAAACTCCCGAAGAGATAGAGGGCATGAAAGAGATTCCCTATGCCTCAACCATAGGGAGCATCATGTATGCCATGCTGCATCATGTATGCCATGTTGTGCACTTGTCCTGACATTTCTTAAGTAGTGAGTGTGGTAAGCAGATACCAATCTAACCCAGGGCAAGAGCATTGGACCGCTGTGAAAAACATACTAAAATTACTTTGAAGGACAAAAGACTTTTATCTGGTATTTGATGGTAGTTCACTACAGATCCAAGGGTATACTAATACCGACTGCCAGTCAGATCTAGATGGTAGAATGTCTACATCTGGTTACATCTTCACGATGGGGTCCTGAGTAGTAAGAATAGCAATTCACAACCTAAGCTGAACACATTGTCGTAAGTGAGGCTGCCTAAAGAATGAAGGTTTTCATTATGGAATTTGGAATTCAGCACATCACACATTCCACTGTTGTGTGACAACACTGAATATATGGGAGATTGATGTTAAAATGTAGTATCAACGGAAAATGTAGCAGACCCATTGAATAAGCTACTGACACAGGTGTTTGAGAAACACGTGGATAGTATGGGACTCCGGCTTGTACCCGATAAGACCTAAGTGCAAGTGGGAGCTGTTAGACAGTTATGCCCTTAGCTCCAATCAGATTGATGTACCTTTTGACATTTATTGTAAATGAATAAAGTACATAATTGATTCACATCATTGTGGTGTGTTTTTGTGTAATACCCTTAAACTGGACACTTAATGAGACTCGTGTTAGTTTAGAATCTTCACAGTTGTTGGATAGATCTAGGAGATTTATCTTGCCAAGGTTGACACTGATGTGCTGCCAAGTTGGTTAGGGTGGCTTGTCTCAGCTGCCAGGGTGAGACCTGAGGTACATGCAGTGTGGGTTTTCTTAAAACCATAAATCGAACCAAAATTCCAGTATTGCCTTGGACCTTGGAGATAGATGGGCAAAACTGGAATGTTACACCTGACCCCTACACTCGATTATGATATTGCACTAGGTGTCGGATTGGGTTGTCTTTGATATCTAATCAGTGAAATCCTCAAAGGGGGTCAAAACATGGGTTTGTTGGGACAGCCCGAGAATTCACCTGAGTGGGTGATCATAGTGATAGGATTAGCCCCTATGTCGGACAAAGTGAATGATCGGGGATGCACTCTCTCTGATGGAAACCTAAACTGCCGTCTGTTGATTTCAACCATTGAAATTTGTTTTGCAAAATATATTTATATAAAGATATACATATATATAAATATATATATATATATCTTTATATAAATATATTATGGTTTCAAAATGTTTGCAAAATGTTTTAATTCCTGGGATCCATGTGAGTAGAGAGTGCAACACTGTACCTTACAGCCGAGGGAGAGGTCATCTCTTGTCGGGCTGTGTTTGATCATTATAGGCTGAGAGGTTAAGTGTAAGACCATTGAGGGTAATACCTGATGGGCTAATCTTGCATCTGCCCACAGTCCTTGGGTTTTCATAAGGTGACTAGACCCAAGGACCATTTAGTGTAAATGTTGGGCCCATTAAGAGTCCATAGTGATGGGCTCAGGGGTTCACTGTTTCCTACAGTGAATTCGGCCAGACCTTGTAACAAAGGCTGGGCTGAACCCATGTTGTTGATGTGTAGATTAATGTTTGGGTCCCATGCCATACAAGGATAGCCAACTGGGCAGTAGGTTAAGAGGTTAAGTGAGCACATAGACTTAATGGGTGATGAATACATAATTTACATACAATTTATAAGGATTTATGCATGATTTTTATGACGGTTTGTTTGAGTTTCACCCCATTTCAGCTTAATTTTAGGAAATATTTTAGGGGAAACCAACTCAGGAGAAAGAAGGCATAAAATAAAAAGAAAAGAGCCGAATTTGAGGTAATTTAGCCCAACTAGAACCATGGCCCAGCCGAGAGAACAAGAGAGGTTCACTCGGCCCATGCAGCCCATGCTACACTCTTTGGGAGAACCCAAAGAGAGAGCCTAACAAGAAAGCCAATTCAGCCCAGCAAAGAGGAGGCCCATTTCAGCTCAAGAGCAGCCTAAATTGCAGCCCAAAAAGAGCCCAAATTTCAGCCAAGGTGCAGCCCAAGAAGAGATAGGGGTGGAAACTTTTAGAGAGTTCAAGAGAAAGGGGCAGCATTTTCTAGAAGGTTCAAGAGGAGAAAAGGGCAGCAAATTCTAGAAGTTTCAAGAGAGGTTAGAGGTGGCAGCTTCTAGACTCCTTGAAAGCCTATTTAAGGAGGTCTCTTGGAGGGGAATGGTGTTCAACTGCCTAAGTTCAAGTCTCCTTGGTCTCTTGGGTTCGAAATTCAAGGAGAGGAGAAGAGAGATAGCTACGTGCAAGAGAGAAGGAGCTGAGGAGATTCAAGCATTCCAGGAAGAGAAGAAGGTAGATTCGAAGGAGGTGAGGCTTTTGAGAGATCTAGGTTACACTCTTACTTAATTTTTGCATACTTTGTGTTCGAATTCAGCTAGAGATTATGTAATTTCTCCATCTATCTTTCTTTCTTGCTGTAATGGAAGTTTGATTGTTGTAAATTCAATTCTGTAATTAGTTTTCTTGAATCATTCGAATAGATCAGATCCAACTTTGAGTTTCTTGATTAGAATATTAATTGTAGAACTGATCAACCGAACTGGTATCTTACAAATTCAGATCCGAATTTTCAGATCTGTAATTTGTAATGTCTGAATTGCTTGAGAGAGAATTCAGACATTCATCATCCAGTATTGGCCAATCTATTCTAGACTCTTGGAAATTCTGGAGTGCTTGAGAAATACTCTAGAATTTCAGATCTGCTACTCAAGAACTGAATTGAATGCAAGATTAGAGATAACTTGTACAATTCAGTTGGTGATCATTCAATCTGAATTGATGCCCTTTAAATGTTTGATCTAATGCATGCATGAATGATTAGATTCTTGATAGAGATATAAGAATCATCATTCATGCATAGGATGAACATGCGATTGAAAGAGGTTGTTCATTGCCTTGGGGTTTCACCAAACCAAGGCTGAATCAAATTCTATTTGAATGATTTAAATAGCTAATTGCTGATCATTTCTGGGTATTTTTAGCTTATCCTCTCAACTTGAATACAAGGTGTTTGAGCCAACTCCTAGTAGATAGTTTGTTAGCTAGATTTTCATATTTGAATTAGATTTAGAATTTGGCTAATCAGATAACAGTAGATTGATTTATTACTAGTAGTTGTTACATAAGTCCTCGCGGGAATGATACTCTACTCACTACTCTATTACTTGAGCGGCTAGTGCACTTGCTAGTGTCACCAAGACGCACCAAGATTTTGGCGCCATTGTTGGGGACTTATTGCAGCGATATTAGGAACAATTAGCCACTGTTAATCTGATTTTCAATTCGGTGCATTATAGTTCAGATTAGTATGCATGAAACTCCATTGTTGATCTAGTTAGTTCTCTTTCCTATTGATGATCTACTTCATCTTTGATTTCTGATTTAGTCTCAGTAGTAGAGCTGCATTCTAGTTTGCATATTTCAAAAAAATAGTGTGGATCAAATCTATATACATTAACTATCATTGCTAAAATAAAAAATCAGATCTAAGCACACAGGAAAAAAAATGATTTATGATCTTCATTGCTGATTGTTGTTTTAGTCTCAGTAGTATAGTCTTGCATATTTCATAAAATAATGTTCTAGTTTCAGGAGTGGAGTTGTGTTTTCTTTTATTCTGTATACTTCATAAAATTGTGTGGTTCAAATCTGCATACATTCACTGTCATTGCTGAAATCAGAATGCAGATTTGAGCACACAAGAAAAAAATTTAAGTCTGTTGTTCTAGTTTCAGTAGTGTAGCTGCATTCTAGTCTTGCATATTTGATAAAAAGGGTGTGGTTCAGATCTGTATACATTACTTTTCATTGTTGAAATCAGAATTCAGATCTGAATACACAGAAAAAAAAAATATACATAGCTGTTCTAATTCAGTAGTATAGCTGGTAGATGTAGTTCTTCAGATCTGCACACACTCACATTACTGATTTAGGTAATCTTTGCTTTTAGTTCTACACTAGTTAATCTGAATTCTCTTTCCTTTGTAGTAGGATTCAGATCTGTATTTTCTGATATTTGTAGTATAATTCAGATCTGAATTTTCCTATTACTATTAATCTAATTTTTAGCTCTGCATACATTGCTGATTTTTAATTCTGCATCTTAGAATTCAGATTTGAATGCAGTAGCTTTCATTACTGATGAAGCTGGTCTTCTTTCCTATTGCTGAATTGCTTTATATTTGGTTTCTGTTTTAGTTTAGGTAGTTTAGTTGATTGCTGGTTTTGTTTATCTCAAAAAAAAAAAAATAGATAAAAGTTGAATTGCTGAATTGTTTCATCTCATAGGCGGCTAGTGCAGTTCAGATCTGATTACCTTAGCTGTGATTTCTGAAATCGGAAATCAGATCTAAATTCATTATAGTTTCTATAGTTTCATTAGTGTAGCTATTCTTTTTGGTCTGTATATTTTATGAAAACAATGTGGTTCAGATCTGATTACCTTACCTATCACTTCTGCAATCAGATTTGAACACATACCGAAATCAGATCTGTCATAACTTGCTTTCAATTCTAATTTAATAAGATCTGCTAAATCTCTAAATTAAAGTAGGTTTCATATCTGTATTTGTGGTGTAGTTCAGATCTGTATTACTGATCTATTTAGTGGCTATACTAGTCATGGTAGCAAGATTAAATCTGTAAACACTAACTCTTACTGCTGAAATCACATACCATATCTGAGCACACTGAATGTCTTTTTACTGTTGATTGATTTCAGTTTTGTACATATCTGTATACAGCATGCTTCAGTGCTGATATCAGTGGTTTGTCTTGCTGATTTGCTCAGTTTTTAGTATGGCCACTTTAGCTGGTGATTGGTGATGCACCACTCATAAAAATAGTGGGGTCAGATCTAATATTTAGTAGCCTTTCAATATGGAGCTCAGACCTAAACACAACTATTCTACTCTCAATAGCTACTAATTTCAGACCTGTACATTGACCTGCAATAGTGTAGTTTCAGTAGCTACTGATTTCAGCAATGAAATCAGATCTGTACAATGAGAAAGATTTTGTAAATTGCAGTAGCTATTTGATTTCAAAGAGAATTTGTAAATTGCTACTGATTTCAGATATGTATATTGTTGTTCTTAGTAGCTGTTGAGATTTCAGATATGTGTAATTAATTTTCATTGCTGATTTCAGCAATGAAATCAGATTTGCATATTGAGAAAGAATTTGTAAATTGCTATTCTAGTATCAGTAGCTTCTAATTTTAGATCTATATAGTGACCTTCAGTAGTATAGTTTCAGCAGTTCAGATCTGTGTAATTAATTTTCATTGCTGAAATCAAGAAGATTGCATACGACCCAAGGTATATACAGATTGGAACCCGAAGAGCAGCCCAAAGTTCTTGATTTCAGTCTTGTTTCAGATTTGTCTGCAGTAGATTTCAGATCTGCTTATTGCTATTGAGCTTGGAATTTTGTATTCTCAGATAGCATTCAGTATTTGCCTTAAAATTTGCAATTAGATTAGAAATACTGATTGGTTAAATTATTTACATTTTTTAATTGTGTATATTAGTCTTTTTATTGCTTTGACTTCTACAGTTTATGACAAGTAGACCCGAACTGGTTTTCTCATCTATAGCATTTCACTTTAGATTATTTTTAGGATGTTAGTTAGAATAAAGCTTCTGATCCCTCCTTCTAGTACTTGGTGATTTTCCACAGTGAGACCCCTCATCAATAGAGCCATTGCAGAATTTGAAAATAAACTTCAGGGAGTCCTCTATACCCCTCTCCTTACTTAATGATGCTCTTGTTGGATTTATTGTTACTCCCTAACACTAGGAACATTGAGGACAATGTTCATCTTAAGTGTGGGGGAGTTAGGCTGAGGCCAGGATGTGGGGCTGGAACCATGCACCCCAATCACCCCAACACACACATGTAGGCAATGACATGACCAATTAGACTAAAATCCCCCAAGTTCATTATTGTTTATTAGGTGAATTTAAAGAGGGAGTATAAAGAGTTGAGGGAGACCAATGTATGTATCAGTTTTTATTCTTGTGAATGATCCAACTTAGCACATGCATGAGGTTAAGGGGGCTGAATATGTCTTTCATCATGACCAGCCCTAACTACCTTCATGTGTATGAAAGCACTTGATTTCATTATTAATGGTCAGTCGAGCTAGTTCACATCTGAACTGTTAGTGCATGAGATTCAACAACTACAAAAGGACAAAATCCAATTGACTCCGCTATTCCGAGCTGAATAGTAAAACTAGCAATTTGGAATATGAGTCTTGTTATCTGCCTCAAACCTGTGACCAGTGTGAGATGGAGCATAAAATGCACTCACACCAAAAGAAAAAGGAAAATGTGTGAGATGGAGCATAAAATGCACTCACACCCAAAAAAAATTGAAGAAAGAAAGAAAATTTGGTGATGGTTGAGGTTCAAGGGGACAAAATGCAGTTGATCACTCATGAGGTGCATTTACAGATTTGAAACCTAGTTCAAAGTGATGGTTAATTCTAGCGATCAAAGAGAAGATCTACATTGAACGGGAGTGAAAGTTGGAAATTGAAGGATCTCATATTCTCCCTTTCTTTGGCTCTTATCCATATGGTAAAATAGTAGTTTATAGGAATAGGACCAGAATACTTACAAAAGTTTCCCGACCACTCAATGCATTCCCCTCCTAAAAATTCATCCGGTAAATGGTGAGAATAAAAGGGGGGATGATCAGTTTATGGCTAATGTCTTTGCTTGAGGACAAGCAAAAGATTAAGTGTAGGGGTATTTGATGAGTACATAATTTTCATACAATTTATAAGGATTTATGCATGATTTTTATGACGGTTTGTTTGAGTTTCACCCCATTTTAGCTTAATTTCAGGAAATATTTCAAGGGAAACCAACTCAGGAGAAAGAAGGAATAAAACAAAAGGAAAAGAGCCAAATTTGAGGTAATCTAGCCCAGCTAGAACCATGGCCCAGCCGAGAGAACAAGAGAGGTTCACTCGGCCCATGCAGCCCATAATACACTCTTTGGGAGAACCCGAAGAGAGAGCCTATCAAGAAAGCCAATTCGTCCCAGCAAATCAAAGAATAGAGAACATTCGATATTCAAATCATTGTGCCACCAAGAGTAGTGAAAAACCATACTAATATTTATAATAATACCATTGGCATTCTTCCATACAAAATACATGTGTAGCTCCACCTAAGACACACTCATAATACATTGGTGGCATACTGCAGGCATGGTAGATGACACTTGGTGGCATAATGAAGAGTTCACTTATTATGACAGTCTCCCCTACTCAATTTAGTCTTTGTCTTTGAAGGTCAACTTCTTCTTGCTACTTTGATCTGCCGTTGATGAAGGAGGATTCCTCTGCTGCTTCACGAACTTTGTCTCTTCCAAAGCCCGAACATAAGGTTCGATGGAAATCTTGTGTTTTCTCCCTAAGTTGGGGAATCCTATGGCCTGGTATAATTAAAGTCCCTTCTAGGGCTGGCAATTTTGACCCTAACCCATTTGACCCACCCATACCCACCCATTTGAGTAGTGGGTCAGTATGGGTCAAATCACCCACTGGGGTCAAGTAAAAAGGGTTGGGTCAGGGTGGGTGTCATGGGTACACTAGAGTTGGGTTAGAGTTTGAAAATGAGAGAATCAAGTAACCCTCTACCTCAAATTCTCTGCCTCCACCCTCTCTATCTCCATCTCTCTACCTCCATCTCTTCATCTATCTGCGGCCTCCACCCTCTTTGTCTCCACCTCTTTACCTCCATCTCTTCATCTCCTTGTGTTGGAGAAAATGGGGTCACTATAACTTTGGAGGAGAAGCTCTGAGGCGCGTCTGAAGACACTGTCTTTAGAACGTTATTTGCCCCTATTCAGTTTTATTGAGTTTGTTGTTGGGTTACAGGCAAATTCGTTCCTAGGATACAACAGAGCCTTGGGCAAGAATCTGCAACTAGCAAAGTTGAAGAGTCTCCAAAGAAACCTTCTGTGAAACTGTAGCAGACCGGACTAAGAGAGAGAGAGAGAGTGTGTTTTTCGAAATTGTGTATTTTGGAGTTTGATTCATACTCCTTAAATAATTTGTGAAGAGGTATGAAGAAAAGGTAGGTGCTAGTTTAGAGAAGGCACCTTGAACAGTCACAATTTCAAACATTGTGACTGTTTAAAAAGTAGTTAACAGTTAGTGACTGTTAACTTTGAATTGTGCCTCTTGATCACACATGATCGAATCGTGACCATTGATCTCATCAACGAGCAAAGTGCGCCTCTAAAGTGCCTCATTGCATCGTACACACGCTTGTACACGTGTGCGTGTGCGTTGCGTGGTATCGGATCCCCATACTCTCCTCTACTAATTCTAAGGAGTGTAAATCAGCTCCTATTGAAATACTGAAAACAAAACTTATAATTTTCCAATGTGGGACAAGTTCAAAACTGGGTTTTGTAAGAGAAAAATTGATTTTTCAATCAAGTGTGTAGGTGCAATTTCTCATGTAATTGACCAATCAAACCCATTGGATCTAATCTCTTATGAGATTAAAATCCAACAATCCCCCACATTGATTGATCAATTACATAGTTCTCTCTCAATCCAAACTACTATAACATAATTATGCATACAAAAGGTGTTTATCAACTTAAACTTCTTATTAGTATAGTTATCTCAGAGCCTTGTCAAAGTTATTGGTGGTAAGACCTTAAACCAATTACTCTCAAGACAGACCGGAGACACCTATACACACAAAAATGTCGAGTCTCTGCAAGAGTTTCAAGTTTTGCTCAGCACTGTTATGGCCATGTGCTTCTTTCTTGGTTTCATGAACAATCCCAAGAGCAAACCTAAACCCTCATGAGAAGCAGCACTACTTCTATGTTCACATAGGTGAAGTTCCACTATGTACTCCGTTATTTGACACATTTCAGAACTTCATTAAGAGTTTATCTCAACCTCTCATCATAACGGACAACACTGTTTATGTTGTGATGGGAAATTTCTCAATGTCAATGCTACCAGTCACATTGTTGTAACTTGTTGTTGCCCATTAAACCCAATACTGATGGTTTTCCGTTCAGGTTGGGTTACCATTACAGGTGACTAAGTAAAGGGTTTTAATCACATCTCTTTGATTGTCATCCTTACCAATTCTCTGGCCAAGCCCTTGGTAAGAGGATCGACCAAGTTTTTACTTGACCTTACATAGATTATAGTAATGACTCCATCTTGAATCATTTGCCTAACAAATTCATGTCTCAGGCTTATATGTCTGGACTTACCATTGTAGGTACCATTGTAGGCCCTTGACAGAGTTGCCTCACTATCACAGTAAATGGAAATTGGAGACATAGGACTAGGCCAAAGTTTTATATCCAATAATAACTTCCTAATCCATTCAGCCTCTTTTTCAGCAGCTGCTAAGGCTATGAATTCGGATTCCATGGTCGAGTGAGATATACAAGTTTGTCTCTTGGATGCCCAAGAGATTGCACCCCCACCAAGGACGAAAATCCATCCAGATGTGGACTTGTTATCTCCATTACCTGTAATCCAACTTGCATCAGTGTATCCATCTAGTACAACTGAATTTCAAAATTGTGTATTTTGGAGTCTGATTCATGCTTCTTAAATAATTTGTGAAGAGGTATGAAGAAAAGGTAGGTGCTGGTTTAGAGAAGGCACATTGAACAGTCACAATTTCAAACATTGTGACTGTTTAAAATGTAGTTAACAGTTAGTGACTGTTAACTTTGAATTGTGCCTCTTGATCACACCTGATCGAATCGTGACCGTTGATCTCATCAATGAGCAAAGTACGCCTCTAAAGCGCCTCATTGCGCCACACTCACGCGCGCATATGCGTGCGTGCGCGTTACACGGTATCGAATCCCCATACTCTCCTCTACTAATTCTAAAGAGTGTAAATCAGCTCCTATTGAAATACTGAAAACAAAACATAATTTTCCAATGTGGGACAAGTTCAAAACTGGGTTTTGTAAGAGAAAAACTGATTTTTCAATCAAGTGTGTAGGTGCAATTTCTCATGTAATTAACCAATCAAACCCATTGGATTTAATCTCTTATGAGATTAAAATCCAACACCTTGTCTCCACCTCTTCTTTTCCCCCGACCATGTATTCATGTCCATGGTGGCTGTTGTCGTTGACTACCGCTAACGAGTTGTAGATCAAGTTTGTAGCAGTCATACCCGTCTACTACCTAAAACAAGTTACAGATTTCCAAGTTGAAAATCAAGTTTGCAGCCACCATTTCCGGAGAAGTCCCATTTGATAACTAATCAAGCTATAGATCTCACTATTATGTTGTTCTCATCCTTGTCTTCCGACCATGGTTTTTTACGTTAGAAAAGTGGTGGAGCAAGAACTAAAATGTCATCATCTTCAAGCTCCAAATTTTTTCACATTCTCTGTAAACCAAGGCCTTACGATAGTGGATTTTTGACTTACACAATCGAAGAATGTCCTCCCAATTTTGGACTTTTACATTTTTCTATAATTTTTTGTGCAAAAAATTCTGTATTTTCATTTTTTGTAATTTTTTGCATTTTCTATAATTTTATACATAATTTTGTTAATTTCTGTATTTAAGCAATTTCCACAAAATTTTCCATTTCCTTATTTTTGGCTGAAATATTTTATTTTTTATTTTTTTAATTTTATGCATTTATCATTTAATGTATTTCTACTTGTGGCTACCCAACTCGGAGGGAGGGCATGATTTTTCAAGAAAAACATTTTGTTTTCTCAATGACTCATTGCTCTATTAGAGGTTCTTAGGGTCTGGGGACCAAGGTATGGTGTGAGAAGGTGTTAGGCACCCCACACACGCCCAGTTGAACCAGCCTCTACTTCACCAACATTCAAAGGTATTATAATTTTGAGCTTTCCCAAGAGAAAATTACCACTCACTATATTAACAAAAGAAGAATTGAAATTAATTTTAATTATCCATTCACAACAACTATCAAAACTTGAAGCACAAAGGAGGTGATTAAACATATAAACTCTAATTCTCAATCAAATGCTTCTAAAGAAAAGAAGAATAATGAGGCAAAATACGTTGAGGAAAGAGGAGGATTGGAAATAACGATCTAAGGCATGCTAGGTAAAAAGAAGAAGAAGAAGAAAAAAAAAACCTTAATGCAAGAAATAAAAAGAGTGAAGTTGTTGGAGACTATGGGTAGGATTAATGTGTCTAATGCAAAGAATGATGGGACTGTCAATTAAGAAATTCACGTTCAATGTAGGACCCACTTGGATGCTTGTTTCGAGAAAAAAATGCTGACTTTAATTCTCCAAGAAAAACATGAAATACATGCACTTTCAACAAAATGATACTAGTAAATAAGAATTGATTGACATGAAACTCTAACGGTTCTAATGCAAGGAATTTAGGCCTAAAAGTCAAAATAATGAACGAAAATTGAATAAACAAAAAAAACTACAAGAAAATAAAAAGAAATACATGCAAGTGATTGCTGGATTAAACAAAAGAGTACTCCAAGGGTGGGATTTTTCATCTTTGAACGGCTAACGCTCCATTTGGTTTGTGTGAAGATTTGGATAGGATGGGATGAGAAAGTGTAAAATTTTCATATTCTATCGTTTGATTGTGCAAGGGAAAATAGTGGGAAAATTACTTTTTCCATGTTTGTTTTGTGGAAAAATCATTAAAGTTGAACTAAATTTTTTGCATCCTATGTTTGTTTTGTGTTTCTTCCTCTTAATTAGCAAATCAGGAAAAGTGGGAAGCCTCTTAATTAGGAGTTTTACTAGACAATCCTATCAAAATTGAACTCCAAATTCAAAGTTCTCTAATTAATAAGAATTTGATAGACAATAGATATAATTTTTATATGCATTAACCATGGAAAGCAAAGAACAGGGTTGGATATGGTTACTTTCAACTTAGAAGTTTGGGGCTCAATTGCTTCAAAAATACATACCAAAACCTGCTAAGAAGAGTACATAATCTTTATTAAGAGAAAGGTATATATCCTAATACCAAATGAGAATAATTGAATTCAAGAAATCAATGTATAGTCTACGAGTTTGTCGCAGGTTCGTTGTAGATTTCTACTACATTTGCAGCCTCCATTGCTCTCTAATGCCAAGTCTTCATGTAATATACACAAGAAACGTAGAAAACATGTAAAGAGGTTATTATATTGTCATTAACTCTCAAAATATCAAGAGGTGGTTATGCTTAGAATTCAGTTCTTAAAGTTTCTTTGAAAATTAAATACTAGTACACTAAACCATATAATAATGTAATAATAAGACTCACCAAGCATCAATGGTATCTTTTCCCAATTGTTAGCACACACTTTTGCTCGGTCCCTTCACTCTACCTCTTTGTACCATCTTCTTAGACCTCCAAAACTTACGAACACAACTAGATCAACTTAAGACTTTTCAAAACCCGAAATACACTCCTTTGACACAATTCACAGGACAAATAAGAACCTTGATCAGACATCATCCCCGGACTTGAAAAACTACAACAACTTATATATCACTTTTCATAACTAAACTACAAAGATTCACTTCCATTCTAACGGCCCCGATTTATGCAATATTCAAATTCCTACTCCTTCAAAATCAAATCCAAAACACCCATCACCTCAGGATCACTAGGAAGCAATCAACTTGTGAATCCCACTACAAATCTACGATGATTAACCGCAAAAACACCAACATCCCATTCTGGTGGCCCTGAACAATTACCAAGATTAACCATATCTTTCTCAAATCAGAACCATCCACTTGACTCCTTAGCTTAATCCATGCCTACTTACCAAATTGTAGCTCAAAATTCCCTTGTTTAGCCCCCTATCCAGCCTAAATCCTATTTTAGTAAATCTCATTAATTAGATCTTACCATCCATCATTTCGACCATATTTGATGAATCAGACATCACCACTATATTTGGAGACCCAAAGAACTCAAGCACGTCAAATTTTATCACCAAACACCTCCATTTGACTCTTGAGAAAATAAGATTCTATTTCGGACCCTCTTGTTGATTAGAAAACCATAAGTTAAGACCATGATATAAACTAAATCAATCAATCTACACCTCTAATCAAATATCTATCACTTCCATTAGACTCAGGATGATCAAAAAATTCCCACCCACCAAATTTCATCCTAAAATTCCCCTGTTTAACCCTTCATCAAACAAAAATTCTATTTCAGCAAATCTCATTTATTCGAACTTGTCAGTCATTGATCTTCATCATTCTGACCATATTTGTCCAATCAAACCCCACCACTATGTTTAGAGACCCAAAAAAACCCAGCATGCCAAATTTCCTGACCAAATTCATCTGTTTGAACGTTAAACTAGAAAGAACCCATTTCAACGCACCAGATTGAATCATCACATTCATCTTAGGATTTCAAGAGGGCGGGGACTGATGTCAGCTCCTTACTTGACCCCATTAGAACACTTGGACCATTGGAATGAAGCCTAATAGACCCAAAATGCCCCAAAACCCCCAAGATATTAGGAGTGCAACTTGGGCAGGCCCAACTTGAGCCTGTACTGGCCCAACCCAGAATTTTACAGTGGCTAGACTTGGATTTTTAGTCCTCGGGCTAGGTTCAGGCCCAAGAAGTCAGACTTTTTTCATTTTTTGGGCTGGGCTCAAGCCTAGCCCTTAGGTAGTTTGAACTTGGCCTGATATCAACCCAATTATATACATTTATACATATATATATATATATATGTATATATGTAAATGTTGCATACATATTTATATATGTACATACATATTGTATATATAACATTTGTATAGATATTTTGCATACATATTTACATACATGCATAAATACATTTATATATGTATAAATTTAGAGTGGGTTCATTGACTAACCTGAGCCTGACCTGGGCCCGAGCCCAACCTGAGTGAATCAAATTACAACGCGGGCTGGGCTCGGGTTGGGAAAATTGGGCTTGACCTCAGGCTTGGCCTGAGCTCAGGCCTTAAGCCCAAATTTTAGGGCTGGGCCTAGGTTCACCATAAACCCGGCCCAAGTCACTCGACTTGTATCCCTACAAGATATCCTTACTTAAAACCAAGAAAAGACAAAATAACATTTACAAGTTCATCAAATTTACATTTTCTACCATTGACGGCCCAAAATATGAGTGTCATGATAGGCATGCTCCAAGCTCTCATTGGACGCACAAAAACCATGAAAACCACCCCCAAATCAAAGAAAATGTTTCACCAAATAGGAAATCTTGATTGGACATCTATTTCTTGGAAGAATCTTTGCCTATTTGTGTGAAAAACCTCTGTTAAATCCCAAGAATTGTAGTTGAACGAATTCAGACCTGACCCCCTCTCTTTCTCTATAAATACTTATCTAATTTGAGCTCAAAAGGGAGGAGAAAAACAAGAAGACGGAAGAAACCTGAGGGAGGCCCCCACAAAGAGAGAGACAAAGAGAGAAGAAAGCTTTCTTCTAGCCCATATACTGCCTCTTTTTCACCCGAAATTCGATCAAAACTGAAATGATGGCTCTTCTTATTAGTGCTTTATCACCAAATGGTCTTGAATTCTTCCCTTTGGCCATCAAGGAAGTGGTTTCAAGCAGTTGGTTCACTATCTGAATGAGACTGGGGAGATCTTGGCAGTCATGACTGTTCAATCTAGCTAAGCTGTGTAGATATTTTTGTTGAAAAAAAGCTCCCTTACACGAGTAGAAGATGAGTGTGGTCTTAACATTGCTTGAAAATGCCAGAAAAGTAGCCTGAGATATGACCGTTGCAACACCTTTGAAGGTAGATGTAGAAGACGAAGGAGTTTCGTTCTAACAAGGCCCAATAATTTTTTTTTTCAGAGATATCCTCGACTTTTCCTTTCTCAGTGGGGTCGCATTGATTTGGTGCGATCCCACATTCTTATTTTTGGGATCCTGCATCCCACATTTTTTCCATCCCATCCCCCTATTTCCCTAAAAACAATTAAAGGAAAAAGTAATAATTTTGAAATATTCCCTTTTTCTTATTCCCATCCCACAAACAAAACACTACCTAAAAAGATGATCCCACTTGAATACTTTGAAAGAAACAAAAGTTTTCTAAAACAATGGAAATAGCAGACCTATGACATAAAGAAAATAATAAATGAATAAAAATAGAGAACGACATTCACAAAGTAGGAGTCGCCTCTCCCATTTTATCATTACATTGAGTAGTTTCCTCCAACAACTACGACCTTGATAGCTTCCCTTTCTATGTGCTCCACGAGGCCTTTGAAACCTTGAGAAACTCCTTGGTTTCAAGATGAATTCTCAGTCATTGGGGAGGACAAAGACATTGGTTATATAGCCCAAGATGTGAGAAAACATTGCTAGGTTGGGAAGCTTGGATGTAGTGGAGGTTTCAATGTAGACTCAACCTAGGGGGTTTTTTGGATGTAGTGGAGGTTTCCTCATGAGTTTGGACATGGGTTAGGGAAGCATGGAGCTTCTTGGGACGTGAAGTGAGGTATTTTCTAGGTTAATGGGGGGTAGAGATCTCTCCCTAATTTAGAATATATGTCCCTTGTGTGAGAAAAAGTTTATAGATTTTTGAAAAGGGTTGTAGAAGGGAATGGAGGGCTGAGATAGGGAGACTAGGAAGATTAATGGCTAAGGTTTAAAGGTTTTTTGGAGGGAGATTGAATGAGGGAAGGGGTTGTCAAGACAAATTTGGGAGAAATCCTCTCAATCAATCAAGATAATAAGTGGAAAATTTCACCAATTTACCTAAATTGGACATTCCAAATTTAGGTGATTGGCTTGATTGATTTGAGGCTCCTTGACTGGTTAAATTTTAAGTTTAAAGATGGTTCTAGAGACTAGGACAAAGATCTTGTCATGTGGGTCCCAAGTTTCGAAGTTATAGTGAAGAGGATTCCAAACGAAGGGCTTGAATTGAATCTAGCTTCAGGTCTCAAGATGGAAGGGTTAACGGTGTCGGAGTTGGATGATCTTGGTATCGTTGGACTCGAAATTTTGAGCTCTATTCATCTACAATGTTATATTTTTTATTTCATGTGAGATATGGTTCAGGATAAAAAATGATCCCAATTGAACGATCAAAATTGGTTCCGACTTTGGGTCTTAAGATGAAGGGAGAAATGGATAAAAAAGGATCAAAGTGTTGTAAAAAGACTAAAGCGCGCAAAAATGGGGTGTCTATACTACTATTTTTACTTTTTTGGTTATTATAGACACAGATATATAATTTTTATGATTTTCTATATTTCTTAGCATTAGCTGAAATATATATTTTTTTAATTTTATGTATTTTATGAATGATTTTTGTTTTTGGATGAAATATATATCTTTTTAATTTTTGAATAATTTTATGTGTTTATACAATTTTTATCATTTATTGTATTTTCTAGAATTTCTATATTTTTATTGTTTTTTATGCAATTTCCATTTTCTTTAACTTACCTACTCTATTCACCATCGCTAAGTTTAGCAATGAGAGCATTAAACTTCTTTCACTTTGGGTAGTGCTTCATCAAATGCTCCTCTCCAAAAATGTAGCAAGTGGGAGAATGAGTTAGTCTTTCTTTGTGTTTGTTGTTATAAGAACTTTGATCTCCTTGTGGTTGCTTTCCCTTCTGGTATTGGGGTGGCCAATTATGGTAGGTCTGCTTTTCTTGAGGGGAGACCGGTTGCCTATCTCCCCACTCAAATTTGAGGTATCTAGACTAGAAGGCTTGACGGATTCATCATCCGGCAATCCCATCTCATTTAATTGCTTGGCCACTTCCATGGCTATAGTAAGGTCTTGAATGCCTTGCTGTTGAAGTTTTAATTCCGCCCATGGTTGTAGCCTATCTATGAAGTTGAATAACAAGTGTTTGTTGGACATGTTAGTGATTTCCAAGGCAAGAGCTGAAAACTCTTTGATGTACTCATGGATGGAGTTGTCGTGCTTGAGGAACTTCATCCTACGGTGGTAAGCAAGGTACCCACGTTCTTTAGGTAAATTGTCTCTTCAACTCCCACTTGAAATTGGCCCATGTAACTACAATGCACGTGCCCCATTCATTGTCGATGCACCTTTTGCACCACCACAACATAGCAACATCGGTCACATACATAGCTATTGTGTACCTAAGCCTTTTGGTCATCGATACTGGCTGCCACAATATATTGTTTCATTTGCTATAGGAAATTATCAAGTTCTCGTGCATTACGTGTTCTAGAACAGGGAGTTGGCTCCCTAATCTTGACGTGGGTAGTAGTGTGCACGGATGAGGTGCTAGCCAGATTGGCGGTGGCTCTCATCATAATTGCACACTTTGCCTTGAGTTCATCTCTTTGAGTCTGGATATTGGCAGAAATACATGTGGGTGTCTTCATAGCAGTCCATTCTTCTCTAATTTCATTCAGTTGGGCATGGATAGCCGTTGGAGAGGACATGGTTCTATTCCATGTTGCCCATTCGTTTCTTATTGGCATGTGGAGCTACAAACTTCCTTGAGCATATAATTGAGTGCATCACCGACCTCGTCCACAACCCCGCTTAGGCAGCTTGCCACTTCCACCACTGCACTCTCAATGGCTTCCATGTTTTGATGGAGCTTGTTCACCCCAACCACGCATCTCGCCCATTGTGGCTTTGCAATGTGGCATGAGCATGTCAATGGCCGCGTGTTTGTCAGTGGATTTCTCGTGCTTGCTTGTTTTAGATGTATGATTCTTTGGTGTTTTGTCCTTGTGGGTGTCATCCCTCCAGTGCCTCATTCGTCTAATAGGCTTGGAAGTCCATGCTTGATCTCGGTACAACACATGTGCTTTCCATGATCTGCGGAATACATGATCTCTGTAAAGCATGTATGCTTTGCTAAAGCCTCTTATGAATATTTACAAGTGCTCATTGAACATGCTTACTATATTGTGCCTAATAGATTCCATCCCAACACTAGTCCAGATTAGGTAGTTAGAAAGTTATAAGTAGAGCACTTAAATTTATTTTTGACACCTGTCCCTTAAAATACCTCCAACCTAAACCTTGAAAAAGATTAAAAACCAATTTTGATAGTTGTCAAAATATTTACCAAGTATTCATTGGAAGTGCTTACTATATTGTGCCTATTAAATTCTGTCGCTAATGACACATGGTGAAATCATAAAGAGGCCCCGCTATGTGATCTAACACATCTATCTGTTGAATCAGCCTAAAGATCTTAGCTTAACCGACTTGGAAATGTTCTGGAATTCTTTATTCCTTATACATGTGTGCTCCCTTTTTGGCCTATAAAGAGGAAACCTTTCTTCTAAGAAGGGGTCTTCCATTCTTAATCCTTTATTTAGTTTTACCAAGCCCCATGACCCTAGTTTCTTCAACTTCAAAATCCAGACTTAGCTTCCGCCAAAAGAAGCATTTGAATCTAGCTGAGCAATCATCCACAACAGAAGCAGTATAATCCTTGATCACTCCTAAGAAGGGCGGCATATGGTGAGTTGGGTTGGGCGTGGGCCAACCCTTCAACCCATTTGCCACCCATATTTACTGATGTTAGTGGGTTACAACCCATCCTAATCCACCTATATGACCCACTTTGGGTGACATTTTTTTTTTAATTTTTCTCTATTTCAAATACATTAAACATAAAAAAATCAATTAAGAAAACATAAAGATGATAAAAGGTTCAAAAAATATTTTTCAAATAAAAAAAATGCACAAAACACTAAAAATAATAAATATATTTCATGCAAAACATAAACAATTATAGAAAAAATAAAAAAATTAAGTGAAAGTTATCATTTTCACATAAAACAGAAAATTGTAAAAACACAAAAATTGCAGAAAAATGAAAAAAATTACAAAAATACAGAAACTTGAAAAAATATAAAATATGAAATATAGAAATTGTAGAAAAACGAAAGAAATTATAAAAAATTATAGAAGAAACACAAAAATTATAAATAAATAACAAAAAGATACAGGAAAATGTATAAACTGCAAAAATAAAAGAAATTATGAAACATTTAGAAAAACTATAAAATTCAAAGAAAATACAAAAATTATGGGAAATACAGAAAATTAGAAAAATATAAAAAATTCAGGAAAAACAACAAAAATTATAATAAAGCAAAAAATGCAAATAAATAACAAAAAGCACAAGAAAACCATGTAGGAAAATTACAAAAACTGATAGATTCTTTTAAATTTTTTTATTATCAGAAAAAAAAACGTAAAAATGTAGGAATTTTTTTAAATTAATTGAAATTTCAAAAAATATATAAAAATATAAAAATCTTTTTTGACAAAATATATTACATGCAATGGATTTGTTTTGTAATCTGGTTCACATAGGAAGACGATGAACGCGAAATTGGATTTAAACCAGATCTGGTGTGGTGTGATCCCTCCAATCTGTGTCTACATCGATTTGGTTCTACGTGGCAGAAACCTCTTTGATCTGTCTGCGAATCCAGATCTCGGTTCTACCATAGAAAAAATCCCATCGGCGAACAGATCATGGGTACCCTCGACCCTTATTGATGGGGTCAAAATTGTCAGAACAAACACTCCCAAAACTTCCCTCCTAAATTGGCAAGAGCCGATGTTAAATACCAACGACTTGAAAACCGAACCGTTCGAGCTATGGATTTTGGTTGATGATCCGACCGTCCGATTCGAATAGATGATTTATAGTAAAATTAAAAATTAAAAAAATAAAAAAATGATCAAAAACTGTTGAACGGATCAATGATTTAACCGCCCAGATTAACAATTATTGACTTTTTCAGTTCCCGAACGAAACGGTCCGACCGTCCGAATTTATGGTGGTCGAAAACGTTGCTAAATACTTTGGTCGTTGAACATACGTAAAAGCTGGCTCAAAACATTTTTGTGAGATCGGGTTCTGTGCACCCGTGAATGGGTGATCGACACGTCGACCAGGCCAACGTTAATGCACGTTTGAGCGTTAACGTGGTCTGGTCCGGTTCATGCGAAAACGAACACGAACCGGTCGAGTACCCCATCAAAAAACCCCTTTTTCTTGTTTCTTCGATTCTTCTTTCAGTTGTTTTTCCGTTTCTCTCCACCGAACCCTATCCATACAATAGAGTAACCCTTGTCTATCGACGGCGACAGAGCTCCGGCGGCGAATCGACAGCGACGTATCCTTCTTCTCTTCTTCTTCGACTCTCCATTATTCTTTTTCTCTTCTTCTTCGTCTTCTCCGATGGTAGGTCCGATCTAAAGAACGAACAGGTAAAACACGTCGACCAGAAACATCTCACATCCCACAAGTATCCTGTTCTTCTACATGGTGCTTGAAATTGCTGCTGGTTATGTTACTGGGTTTCTGTTTCATGGCGTGTTGGTTATGTTGCTGGGTTTCTGTTTCATGGCGTGTTTCCTGCTTCTTCCCTGGTATTGCTTTCCTGATACTAACCACTCAATTTCCTATTGTGGGGTAGCCATAGCACAGGGGTCATTCCAATTTCAGAGTACCCCTTACTCTTGTGGGTGACTGGATGCGTATCTTGGGGCCAAGGCACCTTACATTGAGTACTCAGTTCAAACCAATCAGATCCCTGGAACCCTCCCTCTTCATTGAATTCTTCTTTATAATGTTCATCGCTTTGATCATTCTTGTTGTAATCCGACAATGTGAAGTAGAGATAGAGGGACGATGTGAAGAAGAGATGGAGGGACGTTGTTACTGTGCTCCGACAACGTCCGACGCCTACAGCGAGGACGAAGGCGACGAGATAGAGGGAGACCACCATCGCTGTCTCTCTCTGGATCGGCTTAGTGAGATGAACGGCGGGATCTGCTTATGTTGATGATGCCCTTCGTTTTCACTCTCTCCCTGCTTTTCGCCTTGGCCATCGGAGGATAAAGCCTCATGGACTCGTAGAGGCAAGCTTTCAACAATAGCAAGTCTTCGATTTCCACTCGGTTCAACCAGCCAAATTATTAATAACGGAGAGTGCACAGAATGCGAGCTCCATTTTTGTCATCAGCCACTTTTATTTCTTTCTTCACAGTTCACAATGTTAAATATTTAAAATGATTGGGCCACTGCAATACATGTAAGGCCATGGTTTTAGCCCTGTGCAGCAAAACTGAACTAATAACAGTGTGCACTGCACTGTGTGGATAAGGGCAGAGCCAAATTATTGGATGGGGGTACCTCCTTTCCCCTCTCCATTCTCCCCTCCTAAGCAGGGAAGCCCAGTACCACACAAAGGGTAAATTATTGCTAAGTTTGGTAATTTCAAGTAGGTCCAAAACAGCCTCAACATTAATGGGTATTTGTGGCATGTGTTAAAAAGTTCAGGGAGGTGATCGCAAGTAGAAACTTCTGGGGGAGATTTCAGCAATTTACCGAAAGAAAAATTTAGTTTTGGTTGAGTCATCTTGGTCACTATATATAATACAGACACCTGAACTAAAGTCACAAAGCGTTCCATATACTCATATACAGATAAAAAAACTGAAAACTCTACCACTAACATTCGTCATGATCATCGATCGTCTATCTTGTTCATCATTATCATCATCTCCATACATATATATACAGCATGGGGTATATATATATATATATATACACGAAATGGTCAGGTCAGCAGCTTCTGTGTAACTGTAAACGCTGTCCCAAGTAAACAAGGTGCCAAGTGAGCCCCATAAGAGTCAGAACGTTCAGGAAAGATGAGTATGTATTCAGTTGCTTTAGCCTCTGGTTTAGCTTCCCTAGCCTTGTCTTTGCTTCCTCCTGTTCGGCTAGTTTTGCTCGAGAGGAAGTAGTAGTAGTAGTACCGGTGGTTCCTATCGGCTTAGCGCCACCACTAGCGGTGGGAGTGGTGGTTGTTGTGAGGCCGGAAACCGGTGGTGGCTCGGCTACCGTGTCTACATCTCTCCCTCTCCCCTCTTCCTTCTCTGCCTTCATTCTCTCAAACATCACCTGTAAAAAGTTACAAGGAGGCAATTCAGACTCGTCCTGTCATTCAGGCTCGAGGCAAATAGAAGGGAGAAGAACATGTGTTGATGTGTGTGGGAGATGTACCTTCGTGGCTTGGGGCTCCAAGTAAAGCAAGTTAACGAGGACCATCACAAGATATCCGAGCAGATTATAGGCCTGAAGCGTCTCAGCCGGGCCAGACACCACCCGACCTTGTCGACCCAAGAAATGCGCAACCAACGCAGTCCCAATGCTGTAAGCCATCGCCCTAAAATAAACAGGATAGATCTTGCTCTGCACCACTCCAAACTGCTGCCTCGGCAGAGCCCCGGCCAAGACGTGGCTCGACACGAATGTCACCCACACGCACATCCCATAGGCCGTCGCAAACCCGATCAATTCCAGCAGACCCATCAACGAGCTCACCGTTTCCGGCGACACTGCATACATCGCAGCGTCGTATGCCACCTCCCGGCCTCGCCGGAAAATTTCGGTTAAGTTCTGTTGCGCCCTGCGCTTGGTCAGATCGACACTGGTCTTCACTTGCTCTGCCACCTCCTCGGTCTTCTCTTCAGCTTTCATCGCCTTATCTGCAACTTCTTGGCCTGCGGACTTCATTTTGTCTGCTAAATTAGAAGCCAAGTCTTCTCCTGCCGATTTAGTTCTCTCAACAGCGGTCTCTCCGGCATGCTTCACTGTCTCTACCGTTCCTTTGGCTCCTTCTTCGACAGCATGCGCCTTGTCTGCAACCTTCTCTTTTGTTTTACCCATGGCTTCTGCAATCTTATGCTTGCACTTGCCAAAGGCATCGCAGACGAGCTCTCTGGTTCCGGAGCGGGCATCATGAACTGGTGGAAACTGTTGGGACGTAGAAGGAACAGATGTGGAGGTGCCTTGGCCGAGATTGGGAAGAACAGAAGAGGCTTCTTTGAGTTTCTCTTTTGTGGTCTCGAGAACCCCTTCTGCCGCCTCCGAGGCCTTGCCTCCGACGGCAGAAGAGATGGAGCGAATATCATGAGTTGGTGGGGACTTAGAATGAACAGACGTGGAAATGCCTTGGCCAAGATTGGGAAGAACAGAAGAGGCTTCTTTGAATTTCTCTTTTGCAGTCTCCAGCACCCCTTCTGCCGCCGCCTCTGAGGACTTGCCTCCGGCTGTAGAAGAATAGGTTTTATCCGCCGCCTCCACAAGCTTATGGGTAGTGCCGGTTTCTTCCGGTGAAATCGAAACTCTGGTATTTCTCGGACCTTGTTTCTCGTACTCGACGACTACAACTCGGTGGCCATTTTTCACTATCACCTCTTGGTCGTCCGGCTTGTGCCTCTCTATCTGTGGAGACCACAAGCCTGCCGCTACAAGAGAAGACAAAACCAGACTAAGAGCCAAAACATTCATCATCTCTCTCTGTCTCTCTTGATCTTTCTCTCTCTCTCTCTTTCCTTCTTCTGGTATTCGAAACAATGGAGGAGGTGAAGGAGAAGTTCTCTTCCGTTAATTTGGGTACATTGGGTTGATTTTGATGAAGCTTCATGACAGACCCACGTAGCCGGATGATGTTTAGTGCACAACAAGTGTCGAACCTTGAAACAACGTGTCGTTCATGGTGTTGCTCCGTGTAAAGCGAGAATCATCTGCGTATTTACTGGAAGGTGGCGCCGTGGCGGAACCTAGTGTGGTTGCAGACTCGCAGTTCTTATTTGGTGTAGACTCGGCGAGTGGATTCTTGAATCGGTAGAAGACACCAGCCGACCAGCGAGTCACCTCAAAACTCGCGCGCTTGTGACATTGCTTCCTACTTACTAGTCAATATGTGTCATAAAACCCCGACCAAGAAACTCGGTTTGAGTGGTAAACGAACTTATTTCCTTCTTTTTATTTTGGGAAAATCCTTTGTAGTAGTCCTTTTTAGAGTGTGTTTGATTGCTGCTTTTGGTTTCATTCATGTTTACTTTTATTGGTCAATGCTTGATATTTGTATAGCCCCACCCATCACATAGTATCACTTAATCCTAATTAGAAAGATTAAAACCTTAAAGAGGATGATTTGGCTCGACCTACGAAATGGTGACATGTGGACCTGATTTAGCGCGAATAACAATTCAACATCGTGGTCTATTACGACGAAGTGATGAGCCCATAAAGCAGCTCGCTGCATCGTAGCTCGTAAAGAAGGAGCTCGCTACAACGTGAGCTCCGGGTTCCCCAAGCTATCCCGAAGGGGATATTCCGAGGCAACTTTAGCTTGCGAGCTAGGGAAACCAGCTCGCCCGGGACCCCAAGCAGATAAGCCGTCCTAGGGACCAATTCTACTAAGGGTAACCCTGAAGTACTCCCAAGCTCGCTACAAAGTGGCTCGCAAGTGCGCAGCGTGAGCGTCCCTCAAGAAGCTTCTATCAAACAGGCCATACCGATCAGACTGCGCCATGTCCCTTAACTGACGGCGCAGTCCCTGTCCTTTAGACAGTTTACGCCCACGTCTCTCAGTAGGCGGAGGCGTGCCTTCCCCTTGGAAACGTGTCACTCACCCCGGCAAGGAGTACGTTGCAACGGCCACCTGCACAACCCTGGCAGGTAACGGTTGTGGCAGGGGTCCAGTGGCGGTTACGCCCGATCTGACAAGAACACCCCTATAAAAGCCCTCAAGGCAGAGGGGAAAAAGGATCTTCAGACTTTGGAACACTTTAACATTCTCATACTCTAAACTGCATACATCTTTGCTCACGAGCTAATCTCTCGAGCACAGTGATAAAGCGCGACCTACACTCTTAGCTTTAGCACTCTTCTTTTCTCTTTCCCCTGCGTTCTGACTTAAGCATCGGAGTATTCCCACCGGGTAAATCCCCCGGAATCCTTCTTTTCCGTCTTCTCAGGTGCCGTCCATCGCCAACAATGAGCCAGTCAGCAGACAGCTAGGAGTGCCCCGATCGCGCCGCATCAACATTATTTTATGTTTTTTTGAAAATTATATTCTTCATCTCCTCTATGTTGTTTGCCGCCCAAGAAAGATTTATCGTAAGTCATAATTCATAATAAACTATAATCATTTCTAACACTTGTTTTTCTAAATTTTGTACCAAAAGAACAAAAAAAAAAACATCAACAAACAAATACTAATGAAATATAGGATTAATATATGTAGTGAAAGTTGAGTTAAGATCTAAAATCGAGAAATTCTATGAGGTTTTAAGGGATGGGAAGAAGGTTGGGTTGGGCCTAACCCGAGCCCAATCCTACCCGAAATTGACTTCTGGTTGGGTTGGGTTGGGTTAGGGTTGAAGGAATTTAGTTAGGTTTAGGGTTGGGTTGGTCGAGTTGAAGGTCGGGTTGGGTTAGGGTTAGGGTTGGCTTCAACCCGACCTAACCCGGCCTGACTTGCAGCCCTAAGCAAAACAATACTGGCTAGTTCCAGGAGGGTTAGAGAATCCAAATGAAGATGAACTGGACAAGGATCAAAATGAACAAAAGAAATTAGAAGAGAAATGCCAAAAGGCTCTATATGGGAAGGTTGTTGCGGACAAACAGATGAATGCTTTTGAGTTATCCAAAAAACCAAAGAATTTTTTGCCAAATGACACGTACGAGGTGAAATGCCTAAGAGATGAAATACTATGAGTAGTTTTCAAAAAGAAATCAGATCTAGAGATGTTTTCAAGCCAAGAGTCCGGGCTCGTAAATGGATTCCCATTGGTGTTGAAAAGATGGGAGCAAAACTCGATACCTCAGACTTTAATGGTCCAGATTTTGGGCTTGGGGAGCAAAATGGTAGTCAAAGAAGAGAGGGATTATAGCTAATAATGGCAACTTCTGGGTTTTATTATCAATAAAAATAATCTTTTTAACATAATTTCTAGAATAGGGTAACTTTTTTAAAAAATATAAAAAAAGGGTAGAGACACTATTTATCTCCTTCCTCCTTTAGACTATCGAACAAATCTCTCCACCTCCGGTGCTGGGGAGGCGATGTCTACGGAACTCCCTCACTTCCTCCACTGTAGCTTCCCTGAACTCCCTCAACCCCTCCTTATCCATCACCGTCATCACCTCCTCTTCGCTATCCTTCAATACCATGCTTTCCATCTCTTTGTGCTCTCCGATCACATCTCTCAACAAATAATGCCTCGCACGAAGCCGCAATCAAAGCGCTAATCGTCCACACCACTCTCAACTTCAATCCTCCCCCTCCGTCTTCATCGTTGAAGTCCACGTCATCCCCATTTCTGTTGCCTCCCCCATCATCAATCACTTCTCCGATGGTCCGGACCACAAAAATTATGAAGCTCTTCAAAGTTTTCCCAAACTCCGCCCTCCATCTCACAACCACATACTTCTCTAAACGGAGATCTCCAACTGAAAGTTTGATCTCAAGCCGTCGGGTACTCTTGAATCCGCGAAGGATTTCAATGGGAGAGTTCCTGTTTTGGGGCTGGATTGGAAGTCATCTCAGGTATATCAAGTCTTGCAAGGACTGGAGGATAGACCTGAGAAGGTGTAGTAGAAAGCTCCACTCACCAGTTTTGTTGGAGATGACACGATTAACCTTCACCACTAGGTTGTCGGCTTGCGGGAGGAGGGAGTTGAAGCGTTTCGACACAACTCAGCAACGGATTAAGGATTTGATGTCAGATAAGTGGTTGAAGATGAGAAGAACGATGGGGTTAGGGATGCAATCGAAGACTTCGATTTCTAAGGTCAGAAGATGCACCAGAGGTGAGGAGATTTGTTCAGTGGTCTGAAGGAGGAAGGAGATAAGTAGTGTTTCTACCCTTTTCTGATATTTTTTAAAAAAGTTACCCTATTCTAGAAATTATGTTAAATAGATTATTTTTTTTTATGATAAGACTCAAAAGTTGCCCTTATCAGCTATAATCCCAAAAAGAGAAGGAGGATAGCTTAGAAGAAGACGAGCCCTTGAGGAACAAAGCATACAAAATAAGGGTAATCATTGACATCACAAAACCTTTGGCCCTAGGTAACTTGGATATAGATGAAAATGGTGTGGAAAAATGGTTCGGTTTCCAATATGAAAGGTTGCTGATCTTTTGTGGATGATGTGGCATAATAGGATACAGAGATCAAGGCTACAACAATGTATCTGAGGAGTAATTTCTAGACAAACTAACAAAAAGGATGGAAAAACAATCTAGGAATGAAGAGAGAGTTTCTAGGTATTATGGGGAGTGGCTTCGTGTAAATCCAAAAAGTAAAGATTTTAGGACAATAAACAAAGGAAGCCTAGAAAACAAGAAGTCAAGGTGAAAAGAAAGGGAGATGAGAGAGATGATGAGTCGGGAAGCCTACAACCAAAATCAGAGTCAAGGAATGGTGATAGAAATCTAATGCTGGCATCACTGGAAAGGGTAGTAGAAAGACATCAGCTTCAGGTGGTGAACGCCTCAATCCAAATAAGACCTTTTTAGGAAGGGCAAAGCCAAGAAGAAAATGTAAACACAGTTTGGATCGATGGAAGCGCCTATCATGTAATGATTTCACTAGCCAAGGATGATTGGAGGGAAGTTCTCATTGGAGAAGAAAACACAAAAGGCTATAGAGGGGGAAGGGAGTTTGACAGCATGGGGGTGTCTACTGACGGAAACAGTACAATAAGAAGCGGCGACTTGTCAAATCAAAATCAAGTTGAGATAAGGCGAACTGATGATGTAGCAAGAATGAGGGGACAACTAGAAAGTGCAGAAAAAGGAAAATATCTCATCTTGTTAGAAGAGCATCTAATTAGGAAAAGAAAGGGTAAGGTTGTATCAACTAAAGAAACTTTAATTTGACTTTTGAAACTTTCATGGAAAAGAAAAAGAACCAATCTGGGATTGTGATACAAGAAATAGAAGAGGAAGTACCAGAGTCGAGGAAAAATATAGTTAGTGGGACAAAATGGGCTAAAATCAACCCGAAACAAAAAATGGGTCTATCAAAATGCATTTTAGAGGAAGATGGCCTGCTAACAAGAGGAAACCTATCCCCGATCCTGGAGTTGTCCCTAAACTAGGAACCAATGAATTTAGACAAGCAATCTACTAGAATGGAGCTGGATGAGCATGGAAATCAACTACTAGGCTCGAGAAACACAAATGAAAGGTATTCCTTATCATAGGAGGAAGAGGTATGGCCATAAACAACTACTAAATTCTTTAATTCAAATTATGATGATAATGCTTACTATTGGTTTAATTTGCTCATTAGCAAAAAAAAAAAAAAAGAGATGTCAAAAGTCTATAAAAAACTTGGTGGCATAAAAGAAAAAAGCAGAAAGAGGAACAAATGTTTATAAAAAAAGGAAAAATGCTAATGAGAGATTTAAAACATCTCCAAATGAGATAAACAAGAACCTACCAAGGAAAAACTAGAAAAAAAATAAAGTTATCAAAGTCCCAAATACTCAAAAAAAGAGGTCAAAATTTGAGTTTTGTCTGGGTTCCAATGCTAAATAATGTTGACTACTGGGAGTATCTGAGCATGATAGAAATTCGAGATAGTAATTTAGTTACAAACATAAATTCCCCTACGAAAGAGAGAAGTTTTAGTGGCAAAAGAGAACATTAGTTAGAAAGAATTAGGAACAGGGGAAGCTATCTTCATAAGTCTGGGATCATCAAAACCTTGAAAGTAGATAGTCTGGAAACCGTAACCAAAGATAATAAGTGAGTTGGGGTTCTGTCCTGGAACAGACCCAGGGGCCAAATGAGAATTCTAAGCTGTAATTGCCAAGGTATCAGGTCTCCCCTAACAATTTGCACTCTCAAAGAGACTTATCAAAGCTCCAAGCCTAATGCGACCTTTCTATGTGAAACAAAGAATTACCTCATAACTTGTAAAAGAAAGTTGGCTTTCTTAAAACTTTGGAATTGTTGGGGGTGTGATTCTATTGGAATTAAAGGTGGGCTGGTCTTGTTTTGGAAGGATGGAACAAAAGAAAAAGTTTTATTTGCAGATCAAAATTTTATTCATGTGAAAATGAAGGAACAAAATTCAACTTATTGGTATTGCACCTTTATATATGGTAAACCAAAGAAACATTTGAGGAAAAATTTTTGAGAGAAATCGAAATTTCTAGCTTCTTTGGTTAAGGGTTCATGGCTTTGTTGTGGGGACTTAAATATGATTTTTTACTGTCAAGAAAAGGAGGGAGGAAAGAGTTGTAGTTCAAGCTATCTAGAAAGGAATAGGAATATGTTAAATAGTTGGCAACTACAAGAATTAAAGATGCCCCCTAATAAAACCCTTGGACTGGATGAAATTAAAGATGCCCCCTACAAGAATTCTAGATTGTCATAATCCAAAGTTAAATGTTGAAGACAAATTGTGGCTATAAAGGAAGGTAACAAAGGATGAAATTAAAGAGGCTTTGTTTTAGATGCCCCCTAATAAAGCCCTTGGACTAGATGGTTTCCAATATTGGGAAGTAGTGGGTCAAGATGTCATCAATATAATTATGGCTTTCTTCAATGAGGGGTTATGTCTAAAATATTTAAATACTACCTTTATTACCCTAGTCCCAAAGGTCAAGGTGCCAACAAAAATCAGTCACTTCAGACCCATTAGTTTCTATAATACCATCTAAAAGATTATAGCCAAAGTCCTGGTAAATAGAGTCAAACCCTTCCTCAACAACATAATAAGTGAAAACCAAAGTGCTTTCACTTTGAGTAGATTAATCCAAGATAATATTCTAATTGCCCATGAGGTAATAGACTTAATGAAGAAAACAAAAGGTGCAAATGGGTGGCAATAAAATTGGACATTAGCAAGGCTTGTCATTGAGTTGAGTGGAATTTTGTCAAGCTAGCAATGGAAAAAATGGGGTTTGGGAGTAAATTGGTTAGTTGGGTCGTGAAATGTATTACAATAGTCTACTATCAGATTTTGATTAATTGAGCCCTTAGTGAGACCATCTAGCATAAAAGAGGACTGAGACAGGGTGACCCTTTATCTCTTTCTATTTTTCTTTGAAGCTTTGTCAACTAATCTTTAAAACTTAGCCTTACAAGAAAGGATTATAGGAGTGTAGACACCCCATTTTTGCGCTCTTTAGTCTTTTTGCAGCAAGGGCGACCATAGTCCTAGACAGCCACACAAACGTTGTGAGTGAGAAATTTCATTTCAGAAACCCCTTTGGGAAGATTCGAGGATTGGCCTACACATAGACCTGTTCATGGGTTGAGTCAGGCCGGGCTCAGGTTGGGCTTTCACTCTTCATTAACAGAATTTTTGCAGGCCCGAGCCCAAGACCGACCCGACCAATGGGCCTACAACTTGGGCCCGAGCCTGACCATCATGAAAAGCCCAAAGCCCAAGCCCAAGCCCGAATCCTGAGAGAGAGACAAAGAGAAATCTGTTCGACTTCCTTATATCAGAACAAGGAGAGAGGAAGATCATGGGAGAGAGAGACAGAGAGAGGACCTGGTCACTTGTCGTTGTTGGCTGCCACTGCTAGCCTAGTTCATCATCACCGGAGAATGATAAAAACAATGAGATTTCCAATAGTTCGTCGGTGGCACCGGTGCCTGAGTTCCTACCTATCACTGCTAGCATATGCTCGACACCGACTTACCGGGGATTGCTAGTTCATTGGTGGTGCGGTGGGTTCATTGAGCTATAGAAAGATTGAGACTAAGAGTGAAAACTGAGAAGTATTGATGAAAAGAGGGAAGGGTTATTCGGTTAGTGTGAGCTCCGGGAAGCTCATGGCCGGCTCAAAGAGTTGGAGTCGCCACCCATTTTTAGAGGAAATGGGCCCTCATTTTTGGGTCTAGAAAGGTTCAAATTGAGCCTTTGATAGTGACTCCGTCCTTGACCAAGGAAAGCACATAACCAAGAGATCTTGGGCTCAAAGGATTGGGAAAGGGAAGGTTTTAGGCAGCCCTCTCTACAAGCTGCTATGGCAGCCCGAAACAGGAGACGTTTAGGCTCAAATTCCAGAAAAACGCGAACTAACAAGACTGCTTAAAACTCCTGAAATCTGGCGAAAATGTTCCCAACTTCACCCAAAATTGATTTGAGGTGATGTTATCGGGTCTTAGGTACTAGTTTCCCTAAGACCCTCACCTCTTTGCCTCCTTTTCTCAATCCAAAGGAAGCTAGGAATGCAAATTTCCCAAGATTTCAGTGCTTCAAGCAACCTGAAACTAAACTAAAAGCAAAGAGATGGTGGAATGAGAGGCTTACCTCTCGTGTATGACTTCAAATAAAAGTTGAACAAGGCAGGAGCTAGGATGGGCATTTCTGGTGCTGAGTCTAGAAAACAGAGGATGAGGCTTGAGCTTGACTTCAAGGATTCTGGGATTTCGAGCAAGTTGAGTGTGTTGTAGGAGTTGGACAACTTTCCCCCTTCCTCAAGCTCGAGCTGGGACTCTATTTATAGAGAAAATTGAGAGATGGGTCTGAAACTCATCCATGTACAGTGTTTGTGATTCAGTAAAGTTTTTTCAATGAAATAGGCAAAGATTTTGAAACTGAAGGGCTTGTAGTTGACCATTCCTTCTTTGTGCAATAGATTTCCTTGATTTTGGGGGATTTCTTATGGGTTTCGTGCATCCAATGAAGTATTTGGGCGTGCTAGACATTGCAACCCGTATTTGGGGCTGACAGTGGCAAAAAAACTTAAATTTAATGGGCTTTTAAGAGCTATTTTGTCTTTTCTTGATTTTAAGTAAGGGCCTGTTTGGTATTTTGAGCCTTTTAAGCCTATTAGGCTCAAATTCATTGGTCCAAGTGTTTTAATGGGGTTAAGTAAAGAGCTGACAACAGTCCCTACCCACTTAAGATCCTAGGTTGGACAGCTGATGTCTTGGTTTAATCGGGTGTGTCAAAAAGGTATCTCTCTAGTTTAACGGTCAAACGAATGAATCTGGTAATAAAATTTGGTGTGTTGGGGTTTCTTGGGTCTTTAAACACAGTGGTGAGGTCTGATTGGACAAACAGGGTTGGGAAGATTGATATCTGTGGCTGACAAGTTCGGATCAATAAGATTCGTCGAAACAGAATCTTTGTTTGATGAAGGGTCAAACAAGGGAATTTTGGGTTGAAATTTGATTGGTAGGCGCTTTTGAATATCCCAAATTTGATGGAAGTGATCGATATTTGATCAAAATTGTAGACTGACTGATTTACTTCAGATCATGGTCTTAGCTTATGTTTTTCCAATCAACAAGAGGGCCTGAAATTGAATCTTTCTTTTTCAACGGTCAAATGGAGGTGTTTGGTCATAAAATTTGATGTGCTGCAGTTTTGGGGGTCATTTAACATGGTGGCGGGGTCTGATTGGTCAAATAAAGCTTGGATGGTGGAGATTTGTGATATGTGAGCTTTTGATCAATAAGATTTGTCAAAACATAATCACCAAAATAAGGGGATTTTGGGATGAAATTTGGTAGGTAGATATGGATTGGGTTTATGAGGTTGTTGGAAGGGTTTGATCGTGTTAGGCATGTGCAGATCATGGGTTTTAGTGTCATAATGTTATATGCACCAAAATGGGATCTCTGATGGATGATGATTGGCTAAATCTGAGAATTTAAGGTTGAAATTTTATGTGATTGGTTGTTTGAGGGTTTTGTTTCATGTGATGGAGTTTGATCAGGGATCAAGTATGGTGATGTGGCATAATCAAGACATTTGAGAGGCATCATGTAGATTTAACAGTGGGTTTATGGGTACTTAGGCTAAACTTTGGTTTCTTAGGGTTTTGGTATGTTTTAAAGTGATTGGTATGGTCCAATCGGACTTCCAAAATGTGGGAGATGGGCCAAGGAAGGAGCCAAACAAAAATCGGGTGCTAACAGTTAGGGACTTAGGGTTTAGAAATTATAAAAAATAATTATATATTTTATATTATATAAAAAGTCAGGCCGGGCTTTTTCGATAAATCCCAAGCCCGGCTTGAAAAATGATTGAGCCGGGCTTTTAGGCCTGAGGTCAAGCCCACAAGCTAAAAAACCTGACCAAGCCCATCCGGGGGCTGAGCCGTTGGGCTACCAAGCCCATGAACAGGTCTACCTGCATACGACAATCCTTCTGTCAACAACCGAATGAATGCTAGACAACAATGGAAGCATACCATTGGAGGAAATTCTAGGGGAATCATTTTCAATAAAAAACATTTATCTTATTTCAATCATCAACACTTTTGTCATGAAAAAAGTCTTTCAAGAAGCATTCTTTTGATCAGGACAGTCATTCCATCGCATTTCTACACAAAAATGGGTTGTCTCCTCAAGCTTTGTTGTTTGGATTATCATCCTCCAACAAAGAGGGGCAATTTGTAGACACCCCATTTTTGCGCTCTTTAGTCTTTCTATAGCACTTCGAGCTTCAAGTATGCTTCAGCTAACCTCTCAATTGAATCGGGGGTATTTTTGGAATTTTACAAAACTTGGTTCCTTAAGGATCCAAGACCATAGGTACGTAGAGCCCAAAAATACAAATCCAACAACACCAAGATCACCCGAGTCCAACAATGTTTATCCCTTCATCTTTAGACCCAGGGCCGAAACCAATTCTGATTATCTGATTGGAGTCATTTTGACCATGAACCTCATTTCACATCAAATCAGAAATCCAAGACCATAGGTATGTAGAGCCCAAAAATCCAAATCCATTGACACCAAGATCACCCAAATCCGACATTGTTTACCCATTTATCTCAATACTTGAAACCAGAACCAATTCCGATCGTCCGATCGGGATCATCTTTGATCATGAACCCTATGCCATGTAAAACCTGAAATCCAACCTTATGGATGGATGGAGCCTGAAATTCTGAGTCCAACGGTACCAAGATCGTCCAATTCTGACACCGTTAGCTCCTTTATCTTGAGACCCGAATCTAGATTCAATTTGGATCCTCCGTTTGGAATCCCCATCACTACAACTTCGAGACTGGGGCATCCCATGACCAAAACTTCCTCTCAGCCTCTAGAAGCATCTTAAAAAACCAAGGTTTTACCAGCTAGGAGCCTCCAATCAATCAAGCCAATCACCTAAACTTGGAATGTCCAATATAATTTAGGTAAATTAGTGAAATCTTCTACTCATTGTCTTGATTGATTGAGAGGTTCTCTCCCAAAGCTGTCTTGACAATCCATTCCTTCAATTAATCTCCCTCCAAAAACCCTTTAAACCTCAGCCATTGATCTCTATTGTCTCCCATCTCAGCCCTCCATTCTTCTCTCAAAAAATATATAAATACCACCATTTTCTCCCATTCTAGACACACAAGGAAGCCTATAAGGATTATCCTATTCCCATTAGCCTAGAGAATACCCCCTTCACATCCCAAACAGCTCCACACCTCCCTAACCCACGCCCAAACTCATGAGGAAACCTCCAACACATCCAAAAAACCCCCTAGGTCGATCCAACATTGAAGAAAAAAGCCTTGAATCACTCTTGAAGCCATGAAACGATGCAATAAGCGTTCTCAGTCATACATCAGCATTCTTATTCTTTAGGCCACATGGACTATATTTTCTCATTCTTTAGGCCAATCATATCAGTTAATCAAGTAGGATCAACCTCCCAACAGTACGAAGATGAATAAGTAATTGTTAAACCCCTTGATCTTTTTTATCATTTTCTTTATGCTTTATCATGCCTTTTTATTTCCAACATTCTATCCTTTCTTATAGTCATTCCCCATTTATTTTCAATTTCTCTCACGGTTTATCAAATCAGTCCATGTAGGATCACATCACGTTTTACTCGTAGGTTTTGCATTCCTTTGTCCACATGATCCCTACCCATTTTTCTTGGATTCATATCCCACACATCTCAAATCCTTCAAGAAAGTTGCTTTCTAATCAGATTTGCATGACCACTTTTATTATTTTCTTTTCTAGCATAAATACGTCGAGATTTCTATTATTTTTCATTTATCTCCCTTTAAATTACTGGATTATTTATCATGTTTTCACCAGCCTTTAAGCAATTCCCACGTTAGATCATATTACCAACTGGTCTCACTGCATCTAGTCATATGCATCTTTCAATTCATGGTATCTAGTATGGTTCCATAACTCTTACCAGCCTTGGGCTGAATTCATAGTTTACCATTTAGGCCTTAGTCACTCCATTAATTACATCATCAAGTTAGATAGGTTAGTAGTTTAAATTGTAGAGTTTTTTTCTTTTTTTTTAAAGTATGTATTAACGTAGTTTCAAATCCCAAAGCATCAAAACCATTTAGCTTTCACATAGAATTTGCATATTTTTTTAGCACTCATTCTCTTTTTTAGAATTAATTCTCTTATTTACAAATCTTTTAATTTTTGTGACTTTAAATTTTAAAAGAATGCATTACACAGTCCACCACTTAGGATTTGTTAATTTTTGCAGCAAATAATTAGTTTTTAATTCATGTATCTTCACTTGTTTCAATGACAGGTTATGACTTGCATGTTTTAGCTAGCTATTTGAACATTCTCTCTTCATTTGATATTGTCATTTCTTTAGTTTCTTTTCTTTCAATAGTCTAAATATTGTTTGTCTGTTACTATGAAAGTGTGTTAATAAAATAGGCTTCAAAATTATTAAATTTTCCTTAGGATTGTGAAGTAGAGGCCAATTTAACTGGGCGTGTGTGGGGTGCCTAACACTTTCCCACGCCATACCTTAGTCCCCAGACCCTAAAAATCTCTATCCCATTGGGTCAATGAGTCACCAAGAAAAAATCTTTTGTTTTTCTTGAAAAATCCTAGGAATTCATTAATGAGCTGATCATGTGTTAATCTAAATGGATCTGGGTTTTACAAACTTCAAATTGATAAGGATCAATTATGTATGTATATGTGTATGTGATGTGCTGAATGAATGTGATTCGTTCATGGGTCATAAGTGCTTGGCCCATGTATTGACTTATGTGGTTCTTCACGATCATCATGGCTGAATGCATATCATTGCCATGATGCTTATAGATCATTGCATGCTCATTTTTTAATGGACCCCCTCAATAGCTTCTTCCCCAAGTGGAACCTCGTAGGAACCCTAGCCCATTAAGGGCCCATTTGAATTTGACTTTATGAAAGTCAGTGAAAGCCACTATGGTATGACCTAAATCTAACCTAAGGATTGATATATATGTTTTCTCACGATTAATATAAGTGCAATGAGATAGGAAATATCATAAGATGATACCTCTAAAGGCTTTCTGTCATTAGTATGAAAGTGGGCTGAATTGGTGGGTGGGGATGCACCATAAAATTAGGCTATCCATTTCACTAAAACAGTCAATGGTATTGCTTCATTAGATGATAGGGTCGTCATAGACTAGTGGGAGGGGCCTATCCTAAAATGAAAGACTCTTCCACGACACTTTGGGGCTCTTGATATGATGGGTCTGCACTTACCAATTAAAAAGATTTAACCTAAAATTATAACAAACCTTATCAGATGGAGGTCAAAGGGAAAACTTATTGGATGGGTGGACATCTGACCTTTCACAAAAAGTGATAGGGTTATGTAGCTAAAATAATTGGCCCCATGCACCTATGTGATTTTCCACATTTCGAGGAACATGAACTATGTCCCCGTCACTGAGATAGGAGGGAAATCTCAGAAATGAATAAATGGAAATGGAACATAGATAAAAGTCCATTCTATGAAAGATAACATGAAGCAATACTAAGGTCGTGGACTAATTAATTGTGCCTTTTATCAGAAATGACACACAGACAATTCGCTAAATTGTTAGACGACAACAAACTCGAGGGACCCAACTATGCAAATTGGATACATAACCTTAACCTATTGCTCATGTTCGAGAAATTGGATAACGTGGCCAGTAACAGGTACTAGAAGAGGAACTATCCTCAATATTTGGAAACCCTTAAGAAGAAGAAAGACGATAATTTTGGAACACCGGTCATAGAGACTAATCTGTTGATCACTTATGCATCCTAGTGTATTGACTCTAGGGCTTCCACTCATGCATGTAATACATTGTAGGGGTTCAAGGAAAGCAGAAGGATATTGATGACAAGGTTGTATATTACTTGGGGGTGACTGCAACTGTTGCAGCTACTGCTATCGGAACATATCCTCAAAAAAAGAACACGTGATACAATTAATACCATGTGCCTATGGCATTACCAACTTGGCTATATTAATATAGAATGTATCACAAGATTGGTGAAGGATGGTTTTCTAGATTTTCTAACTATGGAAGATCTACCAAGTTGTGAGCCTTGCCTCCAAAGGTAAGATGGCAAAAAGGCCATTTACAGGTAAACCTGAAAGAACTATAGGTACACTTAACCTTATACATGTTAATGTATGTGGTCCAATGAATGTTAGGACATGGAACCAACACTATTATTTCATAACTTTCACCAATGATTATTCTCAGTATGGTTACATGTACATAATGAGACATAAGTTTGAATCCTTTGAAAAGTTTAAGGAGTTTAGACAAAAAGTCGAGAAACAATTGGAGAGACAAATCAAATGCTTTCGATCATATTGAAAAGGTGAATATCTCTCTAACAAATTCAGTGACTACTTACAGGACAATGGGATTATATCACACTTGTCTCTTCTTGCTACACAACAATTAAACGATGTATCAGAGAGAATAAATCATACTTTATTGGATATGGTCTGATCACTCATCGTCCATTTAGAATTACTCATATCCTTTTGGGGGCATGCATTGGAGACTACAATTTACATGCTAAATCGAATTCCAACCTAGTTGGTTCCTAAGACTTCTTATGGGCTATGGACTGGCAAGAAACCAAGTGTAAGACACTTGAAAATATGGGGTTGTCCAACACACGTCAAAAAGATAAGTACGGACAAATTGGAATCTAAAACTAGTCATTGCCTATTTGTAGGCTATCCCAAGGACTCCGTAGGGTATCTCTTCTATGACCCATAAAAATAAAATGTATTTGTTAGTCGAAATGCCTACTTCTTGGAGAAGGACTACATCCTGAACAATCACTATCAGGAAGTTGTTCTTGATAAAGAGAGCTCAGGAGTAGTAGGAGATAACCCACAGATTCTAAATAATAATATCCAACTTAGAAGATCTACCCGGGTTTTAGACTTCTAGGATGTTACAAGTACAACTATGATCAAGAAATTTATTTGATGGAAGATACAAACAATGAGGAAGATCTCGTGACTTATTCGGAAGCTATGTTGGACATAGACTCCCTAAAGTGGGTAGATGCCATGAAAGTCGACATTGACTCAATAAAAACCAATAGGAGCCTAAACTCTCATAGACCCGCACCCGGGGTGAAAGCAATTGGTTGCAAATAGATCTACAAGAGAGAAAAGGGCCCTGATGGAAAAGTTGAGACCTATAAAGCTCAGTTTGTAGCAAAAGGGTACACTCAGTAAGGAGTCGATTATGAGGAGACATTTTCGCAAGTTGCCATGCTTAAATCCACAAGTATACTATTAGCTATAGTTGCACACTATGACTATGATATTTGGCATATGGATGTCAAAATCACGTTCCTAAATAGAGATCTTATTGAAGATATCTATATGCAGCAGCCGCAAGGCTTTGTTGCTAAGGGTCAGGAACGCATGGTGTGTAAGCTAAATAGATCCATTTATAGGTTGAAGCAAGCTTTTAAATGTTGGAACATTCGATTTTACTCAATAGTCAAATAGTTTGATTTTGAGTAGAATCCGGATGAACCCTATGTTTACAGAAAGACAGTGGGAGATAAGGTTACATATATGATTCTATATGTAGACGACATTCTGCTCATTGGGAATGATGTAAGAATGTTGACTATGGTGAAGGTATGACTTTTGCAGCAATTCTCCATGAAAGATCTTGGAGAAGACTCTTATATCTTAGGACTTTGACTCTACAGAGATAGATTGAAGAGGATAATTAGATTATCCTGATTTACTTAAGTTTACATGATCGTCAACAAATATAATATGTAGAACTATAAAGGATTCATTCTTTTCAAGCATAGAGTCACTCTCTCCAAAGGAATGCCACATAAGACCCCCGAGGAGATTGAGGACATGAAAGAGGCTCCCTATGCCTCATCCATAGGGAGCATCATGTATGCTATGTTCTTTACTCGGCCAGACATTGCTCAAGCCGTTAGTGTTGTAAGTAGATGCCAATCTTACCTAGGACAAGAGCATTGGACTACTGTGAAAAACATACTAAAGTACCTATAAAGGACTAAAGACTCTTGTCTTATCTTCGGTGGTAATTCACTATAGATGGTTAGTTATACTGATGTCGACTTCTAACCTGACCCAAATGATAGAAATTCTATATCTGGATACTTTGGGACCTTGTGTAGTATGGAATATAGTCCACGGTCGAGACCAAGCACATTGTCGTAAGTGAGGCTACCTAATAAGTAGTATGGATGAAGAAATTCATCCTAGAATTCGGAGTCCTACCATATCACCCATTCTACTATTGTGTGACAACACTGGATCTACGAGAGATTGTTAGTAGTGGGGATATTCAGATTCAGAAGGTAGTATCAACGAAGAATGTGGCAAACCCATTGACTAAGCCACTGATACAGAAAGTGTTTGAGAAAAATGTGGACAATATGGGACTGAGGCTTGTACCCGGTTGGACCTAAGTGCAAGTGGGAGTTGTTAGACAATGTATGCCCTTAAATCTAATTAGATTGATGTACAAATACATTTATTGTAAATGAATAAAAGTATATTATTGTTTCATGTTGATATTGGAATGTTTCTACGTAATTACCCCTTTAAACTGGACACTAATGAGACTCGTGTTAGTTTAGAATGTTCTCAGCCGTTGGATAAACTTGGGGAGTTTATCCTACCAATGCTGACACTGGTGTGCTGCCAAAGAAATTGGGGCAGCTTGTCTTAGCTACTAGGATTAAACCCGAAGTGCAAGTAGTGTGTGGATGAAACACTGAACCCAAACCATTTTCCAGTTATGCCTTGGACCTTGGAAATTGATGGGCAAAATTGGAAATTTACACATAACCCCTAAACTTGATTATGGTACAACACTGGGTATTGGATTGGGTTGTCTTTGATATGCCAATCAGTGAGATCAATCAAGGGTCAAAACTTGGGTATGTTGGGGCAGTTTGAGAATTTACCTAAGTGGGTGATCATAATGATAGGATCGACCCCTTTGTCGAACAAAGTGAATGATAAGGTTTACACTCTTTTTGGTAGAAACCTGAACTACAGACAGTGAATTTCAACAATGTTTTAAAATATGATTTTGCAAATTATATTTATGATATATATATATATATATATATATATTAATGTTTTATGAAAATGTTTGCAAAATGTTTTAACTCCTAGGATCCATCTGAGTAGAGAGTGTGACATTGCACCTTGCAGCTAGGGGAGAGGTTAAGGCTACAACTTGGGCCAGGTTGGGTTGGGTCGGATTGATGCTCGGGTTAAAGTTAGGGTTGAGATTCATGAACCCGATTTTATTTCGGATTGGGTTAGGGTTGATTCCTTAGGCAACCTGACCCAACCCGAACCCAACTCTATAGTATATGTCATATATAAATATATGTTATATATATTATATATCATACATTGATTTTTTTAGATGTATGATAGTTGTATAGCCCTCACTACATACTATCATATCCTCTATGTTGTTTTCTGCCCAAGAAAGATCTACCGTAAGTCATAACACTTGTTTTTCTGAAATTTGTACCAAAAAAACAAAAAAAAAAAACAAACGTCAACAAACAAGTACTAATGAAACATAGGATTAATATATGTACTGAAAGTTGAGTTAAGATCTAAAATGAAGAAATTCTGTGAGGTTTTAAGGGATTGGAAGAAGGTTGGGTTGGGCCCAACTTGAGCCCAACCCATCTTGAAATTAACTTTGGGTTTGGTTGAGTTGGGTTAGGGTTGAAGGAATTTAGTTAGGGTTATGGTTAGGGTTGGGTTGGTCGGATTGGATTCGGGTTAGGGTTAGGGTTGGGTTGGTCGGATTGGATTAGGGTTAGGGTTGGGGGTTTAGAACTTAGGGTTGGACTAGGGTTGGCCTCAACCCGACCTAACCCGGCCTGATTTGCAGCTCTAGGCATGGCACAACTATTCGTGTCGTGCTGCCCGTAGATCGGGCTATGCTCAGCCTGTCCCAAAACTAGCCATTGCCGCCCCCCCAAGCCCCAAGTCCCCCCAATGACTAGTTTCAGCTTTTTGGGTTTTTTTTTTACATAAATACCCCTCTAACAGCTATAAATAGTTATATAGGGGGGTATTTATGTATTTTGCTTATGGAGGGGAGAAAAATGACACAAATGCCCTCCAACAACTATATAACAACTAGTTTAGGGGGGTTGTTTGGGTAAAGTTATAAATAACTTTACAATAACGAAAATACCCCTCCCAACAACTAAAAAACAGTAAGTTTTTAGGGTATTTTGGGCAATTGAATTATTTTCAATTCCTATAAATAGCCTTATCATCCACCATTCTTCTCATCACACCAATTCAACAATCATCATTCAACAATTCTCTTAATCTCTTCCCTTTCTCTCATACATTCTCTGCAATCTAAGTGAACTCTAATAGTCTGATTGGCTAATTGTTTGATTCTCCAACTTAGCAATTTGGGAGGCTTGGAGCCTTGGGCGTTGAAAGGCTTTACTCGTTGAAATCAAGTTGGGATTCTAAACCGACAATCCAAGGTAAGTCCAATTAAATTAATTTTATTTTTTCAGAATTTAAAAAAAATGACCAACTCTTCCCAAAACCCCAAATTTAGTAGCCCGATTTGAAAAATATTTAAAATAGAGGATGTTGAGGGGAAGGGGAATAGAGTAGTTTGAGAAAAATGTAGAAAAGACTTTAGCAATTATAGCAAGGGCGGTACTGGCCCTTTGAGTAGACATTTTCTCACACATGAGAAGGAAGAAGAAATAACCCACAATTTAAATAAATTATTGAAATAATGGAAAATAAATTTTAAAAATATTGGGAGAACATTTCTCCTCTTTATTGCTTAGCTACAATATTAGATCCTAAGATTAGGAAAGATGGTTTTGATATTTCACTTGAAACATATTGTGAAATTATGAATGTTGAAATTGGAAATAAAAAATAAAAAATTAATAATTTATTATTTGAAATGTATAGTTTATATGAATCTAATTATCCGAAGCAGTACGAAATAATAAGTAGAAGGCAGAAATCGGCTACTTCTACAACAAGTTCATTTACTGAACTTAATTTATTTACAAGCAAATTTTTCTAGTTTAGGTGAGGGAACAAATAATTTTGATATTTTAGCTTGGTGGAGTGATTGAGTAAACATTCAAAAAATTGTCTAGTTCTCGTCACCATGGCACGTGATCTGTGATCTACTAACCCCTTCGGTGTCTACAGGCTACAGTTCCATCGGAAGCTTGTTTAGTTGTTTTAGTGCAGGTACCACTATACCAGGGTTGGCTAGATGTAGTCATGTAGAAAATAGATTACAACTTTACAATTACAAGACAAAGGAGGGCATGATACTACTACATACATCGGATATTTCACCTAAAGAAGATGGTGAAAGTCATGATTCATGAACAATAGTTGACTAGTTGTATAGAATTTTTTATTTTTTTTTCAAATTATTGTAAAATTTGTTTTAATTTTATTTAATTTATTTTCTATTAATGTAATTTTGATTTTCAATTTGTAACTATATTGTATATTTTATGTTTTATTAATTTTTTCCATTTTCATATTTCATTCATCCAAGTATGAAGTATCCAACCATTGTATATTTCAATATTTGTATGCTTTGTAATTTGTATCATTCAAATTTAAATGAAATAAAATTCCTATTTGAATTTTTTTATTTATTTATTTTTTGGGTAATCGTAACCCATTCAGTCTAGCCCGGTCCGGCCCAGGCCCAAGGCCCACCCTGTAGCCCAGCCCAGCATGGCTTGGGCCCACACGGGCCTGGGCCGTGCCGGGCCGACCCCCAGAATTTTCACCAGGGAGGGCAGCACGGCCCGTGAGCCAACACGACACAGCCCACACTTTGAACGGGCCGCCTATGGGCCGTGCGGTGCCGGCCCGGCATGACCCACCTTTATTGGACCCAACCCGAGCCCAGCCCAACCTGAAGTCAACTTCAGGATGGGTTGGGTTTGGGGTTTAAAACTTAGGGTTGGGGTAGGGTTGGCCTCAACCTGACCTAACCCAGCCCTAGGAGAGGTCATTCCCTATCGGGTAGTGTTTAATCATTATGGGTTGAGAGGTTATATGTAAAAGACCATTACAGGGCTAATTACTTGATGGGCTTTATTTTACTTAAGTTCATTATCCTTGGATTTTCTTAAGATAGCCAAATTCAATGATCATTTAAGTGTAAATGTTGGGCCTATATTGATCCCATAATGATATGCTCAAGGGTTCACTGTATTTAGCAATGAATTTGGCCAAGCCTTTCCACAAAGGCTAGGCCAAAACCATGTGGACTTATGTGAGGTCATTGTGGGGTCTCACACCATACAAATCTGGCCTAAGTTGGCCATGCAACACCCATGGGTCGTGATCCTTATAGCTAATGGGCGTAACGCCCATAATTAATATGACTAATTAAACTAGCACATGACAACCATGGGGCAAATCTGGGTATGGAGCACCTAATTTTATAAGAAGATAAGGTATATTTCTAATTGGACTTTAGTTCTGATTTAGATTTGGATTATCTCCTAATTAGATTAAGAAATAGCTCCATAAGAGATTATAAAAGAGGAGGGGGTGGACCAGTCCAAGATAACTTCATATTTTTGCAATTTCTAGTCCTCTTTACACCCTTTTGTCTCCTAGTTTTTTCACAGTTCGACTTGAACTATCTGAGACTGATTTAGATTAGTTTTCCTCTTATATTTTTAAGAAAAATTTAGGGGATATCAGGCTCATCATCCTTAGTTCGATTCAAGCAGTTGGATCTCAGCTTTGCAGAAAATTGTGTTGCGGAATGGGCTTCAGAAATACACCATGCCATTTTCATTGGAGTCTAGTTTTAGAATTGATTTAGGCATAAACTTCCACCTTGGGATCTGCATTTGTGGTATCCATATCAGTTACAAATCTCCCTCTTTGTTTGGTTTCAAATCTAGTTCTATTCAGTGCAAGCGATTTAGAAAAATGTAGTTTTTCAAAACATAGGGAATTCAATTCCTAAAAGGATTAGGAAATTTTTGAATTTTCACCCAGCCATCTTGTATGATTTGGCCATCCATATGATGGATCCTAACCCCTCAAATAGAAGGAAATATTGATCATTTCTAGTGACACCAAATATTTGGTGTTGGATGAGGTGGACACCATGTCCAATTGTGAAATGAAATACAATGACCTAGGCTTTCAAACTATTTTTATTACTACAACAATGCCTAAGGCGATGTGCAAAGGTTGGCTGATGAGTAGCTTAATAAGAGTAAGTATGCATGCCAAGCTTAAGATTGTCCATGCCAAGCTTTTCCATTGGAGAAGTTGAGAGTAAGTATGCATGTGCTTTTCTCATGGTACTTTTTTATGTTTCCAAAATAGAGTACAATTTTTTTTATATTTCTATATGCCTATAAAAATTATTCTTCCATGTCACACTTATTTTTGTTTAATATGATAAAAATGATACCCAATGTTTTCTATAAAAGTTTTTGTAATTTTTATACTTTTGTATGTTTTCATAATTTTTAATTATTATTATTATTTAATTATGACATCTAGGGTTGACACATTTGATCCAAAAGGATGGATTGTTGACTTACCACCAAACAGGAAAACAATTTCATTTTTGTATTTTATTTCTATCATCAACAAAAGCAACAATTCTTTGTCACATTAATTTTTCTATAAGCTCAGTTTGGAAGGAGTGCAAATATAAATATGTAGAGAGCAAAACCTCATATTTTGTATTATTTTGTATGGATTTGCATTTTACATATTTATATTTGTACTCTTTCCAAATTGAGAATCTCAGTTTGGAAGGGCTTGGGTAGAGGATTCTAATAAGGGGTTGCTTGCAATTGTGTTAGAAAGTATAGGGGAGGTGATTGCCATTATCAAACTTTGGAGGAGGTTTCAGCAATAGGATTCAATGAAAGACTGCAAGTTAATTCCCTAAACATAAGACTTAATGAGAGGGAATTGAATGGGGAGAAAAGTGGTTGCTCAAATTACATTTTTGTCCTTACAATTAGAGAGGGACCGAATTTAAAAATTGAGATATTTTAGTCAAGAAATAATTTCACAGTATCATTAACACTTTTAATTTAACTAGCTAGAGAACCTACCAATTGATCCACTATTAGTTGCTTCTCATACTATGCAGTTAACTTTTGTACTTCTCATAAAATATAACCTATATAAAAAGGAAAAAAATGGAACTCAATAACTAATAAGAAAAAAGAAAAAAAATCTACTATTTCATCTGTAAAAAATCTAAAATTATATAAAAATTTTGGTGAATCATTTCTACTTCATTTTTTCCTGTAAAATATACATTTTTAAACACTAGATTGTGCATCACGCAGGTCACAGATAGTATAGAGATGTACCCAATCTTTCTATATTTGTTATTTATTTATAATTAAAATTTTTTATTTAATTATGACATCATGGATTAGCCCACTTGACTCTAATGGTTCAATTTCTTACTCGCCACCATGATGGAAAAATAATTCCATTTTTTTGTAAATTTTAAAAAACAAGTATTTTATATTGTTAAAAGTATTGGATGTAGATCTAATTGATAGAATTTATTTGCTTTTATTTTGTGAAAATAATATCTTAAATATGAGATTTAATAAAAGAATGGGAGTTAATACTTTATGAAAGACTAAATGAGAGGGAATTGAATAAGGAGAAATGTATTAAATCAAATTACATTTTGTGCCCTCACAATTAGAGAAGGACCAAATTCAAAAATAGGGGTATTCTAGTCAAGAAAATGATTCAATGAATGTTAATGGGAGTAAATAGTTTAAATATGAGACTTAATGAGAAAGATTTGAATAAGGAGAAAAGTGGTTTTTTAAATTACATTTTCATCCTTAAAATTAGACAAAGACCATTTCAAAAAATTGGGGTAATTTAGTCAAACAAAATTTTCACACCATTATTCACACTTTTAATAATAAATATAGACAGCAGTATAGATTATCTCATGGAATGACCAAGATGTTCATGTCAATTGGGAGGGATGTTTACTGATCTAATGACCCTCCCAGTTTTTTGCGCCGTTTTGTAAACACTTTCTTCTTGGTGATATAAGCTTTTCTTTTATAAAAAGGCCAGTTATTGTCTCCAAAAATTATTATTATTATTATTGTTGTTGTTATTTCTATAGGTGTAAAAATATGGGGAATGTAATTGATTTTGATTGAAATTTTGAAGTAAAACAAAAATGAATTAGTGCATTCTTTTCATTTATACTTTAAATGTGTTTGTGTAAATATACAATTGCACTGCAAACAAGATCTTTAACATAGGCAACTCTTTTCCCAATTAGGCATGGGTTGTTAATTGTGTGTGTGTGTGTTTTTTTTATAATTTAACATAAACTATACTAAAGAAAAATAGATACAAACGAATCCAGCCAGCTTGATGGAGAGCCCCACCAATATGAGCAAGTTCCAAAAGATTTTGCTTTACAAGCCATCACATGAGCACAAACAGTCTTTTACATATGTCTATAAAAAATATCCATTTAAAAAAGTTTGGGACAAAGTTCTAATTTTATCTATCCAAAACAGGAACTGCCAACAAACTTCCCCTATCATCTCCATTACAACTGTTCATCAGATGTTGAGAGTCTCAAACTATGGTAACTTTTCTCCAGCTCTGGGCTTTTGCAATTGCCAAACCGCCATGCACGATTAAAGGAAATTTACTATTTTCAATTGGTTAATTGAAGGTAATTTATTAGGACCTTAAATTCTTGTTTATTGAAAATGCTGCATTACATCAAAGATATGGCTGATTATGACTGTAGTTTGATATATGATGAAAAAGAAACTATGACTGTAATTACATGATTCTTGATTTGAAAAGATCTTGCTTATTAAAGGTGCTAAACCAATTTTTCACACATGCTTTATTGATCTACTTCATTTCCACTTGTCAGAAGGATATTGCCATTTCTTTCCAATTTCCATTACACAAGTGAGCTATTTTGACTAGGATGTTTCATTAGTCAGTAGCAATTCTGTCCTTAAAGACCTTCATAAATATATATATATATATATGTAGGTTGTGGTGTTCGGTTGCAGCTATAAGTATATTACTAATATTTATTAGACTACCCCTTTATCGAAGAATGTATAGAACTACAGTTCTTTTGGAAATACAGATCTGTACAGAACTACAGATTATTAGACTACCCCAAGGCAAGATGGATCTAAGCTTCCTTGCGTAAGGGCCTTGGGTTTTTAGTTATTAGACTACATATCTTTTGGCATGATTGCTTCAGGTAGACCAAAGGGTCTAAGTACTACAGTTGGAATTTTTTCTATATTTTTGGAAATTTTTTGTACTTTTTTGGATTTTTTTTTGTATTTTCTGTATTTTATTATTTTTATATTTAGATATCTTCATTTTTTCATATATTGTTCTTTTTCCTGTATTTTTTGTATTTTATTTAAATTTTTATGGTATTTTTATTATATATAAGTATTTTTTTTATTTTTTATGACACCACGGGTCGAACCGTTCGACCCGAACGGTTGAACTGCCAAACCGGAAAACGGTGCCCTAACCGATTCGATAACTAGTTCGGTTCTAAAAACCATGAAACAAATTGTAGGGAGGCTCTTCTTGAGAGGTGTGATCTTGAGTCAGGGAACAAAGGGTTATATTGATTGAGTTATTAATCTAGTGTCTATTCGACATCGATACCGCTGCTATAGAAAATGGCGATACATCAGCACTACGTCAGAAAAAAACGATGCTCTAGGAAACATCTCTTTGTTTGGAACCATTTTTTCATAAAAAATAGTGCTTCAAGCCACACCTTGGAATCAGGAAGGCATGGCTTGGAGCAACGCCGAATTTGACATTTCCTGAACCTACAGCTTGTTGCTGCCAACAGGGACATGAAGTGGTAGTGACAGGGGCATGACATGGCATTGCATAATAGGTACCAGTACTACTAAAAAAGTTTCCTGGAATATTGGTACCAAACAAAAAAAGTTGTTGTTGCTCTAAGAAACATCCTACCCAGGTGTTACGGTTCAAAACAGGCTTAGCCTTGCCTACGCTTGGCAACCTTACATTAGGGACATGACTGTCATTTTCGCCTGTAATATTTTTGGGAGAACTGATGTCATCTTCAGGCAGACCACCAAAAGCTTAACGTACTCTTTGAGGAGGGGTGGTCGACCTCCGTGGGTGCCTAACCTTGGCACTCCTAGACCATCATCCCCTTGCGGGGCAACCCTGGTTAACGGCTAGCATGGCTACCAGGGTTCCTCATGGGCACACACTTGCTCATGGGGACAGTGTTGGACCGGCACTACGCTACCGATACTCAAGGGAGGCTTGGCATGCGGTCTTGGTTCAAGCATGACCCTTCACCACGCCAGCCCCTTGCCCAAGCTGAGTGAGCTATCCCGTTGCCTCTAGCGCACGGGTGTGTTTCGGCCCAAGCGGTTGCCTATCATCATGGCACACAGGTGCCTGTCATCATCAGCATACAGGAGACCCTTCACATCGATGCCAAGTCACCTCCTTGGCGCATGGTCGCCTTGTATTATGGTTGTCCCCCTTTAGCACGTAAGTGACGCCTCCCATGGACCGGTCTGAGCCAGGAGAGTGCCCCGGCCATTGGACTTGAGGTCATGATCCAGTGCTACTGACTTTGGTGGAGCCATCTCATCGGGCAACTCCTAGCCTCTAAGTGCATAAAGGCTTGTCCTGGCCTACCTTGGCCTGGACGCCACACGGGTTTCTTCCGCTGTAGAACTACCCCCGTGATAGTTGGTATCAGAGCAAGTTGGCCAATTGCTGCCGCAATTGGTTTTCAGCAGATTAGCCCAGAGCCAGTTGAAGCGGTCATTTCGACAAGCAACATTTTGTGGGGTGCGGTCCCTAGGCACTTCCACCCAGGATCGAGCAGATTTCAAATTAGGCCTGGTAAGAGGCCATTCATTGTTCGTGTCCCCATTCCAATGACACTAAAACAGCTTCCCTTGCGGGGGCAGACGCATTGGTTGTTGTCCTCATGCGGGGGCAGACGCGTGAGCCTCAATAGGGATGTGGGTACACTGTCTGAGCAGATTGCTTATCAGGCCTAGCAAGAGGCCATTCATTGTTCGCGTTCCCATTCCAATGACCCTAAAACAGCTTCCTTTGCGGGTGTAGACGCATTGGTTGTTGTCCTCATGCGGGGGCAGACGTGTGAGCCTTGTTAGGAATGTGGTTATGCTAGTCGTTGGAGCATGGCAGCCCTGCATTGGCAAAGTTCCAGGTGGACATGCTCAGTTTTCAGGTAGAACACTTGCAGCAGCAGAAGCTCATCAGAAGGCGAGTGCATGTTCGGCAACATCATGGGTAAAAGTTGCCACCACTTGCACAGATTGCGGTCAGGTTTCCTTGAGGCAACTGCAGTGGGGCCCCCTTGGAGTGAAGATGTAGCCCAAGTCAGCGAGGTGAAGCGTAGTTTCGAGGGCCCAGAGAGCATAAGCCATGGCTAGGTTTGAGTAACCCGAGTCGGCGAGGTGAAGTCTGCAGGCCAGCATGGTGAAAGGGTACCCAGGTCATCGCCAACATGAGGAGTGGACCTATCAATGTGTTCGGTAGCATCACTGAAAAGCTACTAAGAAGACGGTTGAGCCTTGAGGTAAGATGATACATGGGGCGGATCTCTACGAAGCACCACACACATTTCTTCGAGGGCCCTTCTTTCACAGTTCAACGGCATAGCCATTGCGCGGTTTGAGTAACCTCAATACTAGGGGGTGAAGTCCAGGCAGACTGACATGGTGAAATGGTTCCGTCCCCATAAATGGACACCAACATAGGCAAGACCCGGGCTAGCCAGACGGGCCTTGGAACTGGCAGAAGAAGTGGATGGCGCGGGACACAGACGCCCATTCATGGAAGGAGTCATTGTCGAGGACGACAATGAATTGAGTGGGGGAGCCTGTTACGGTTCAAAACAGGCTTAGCCTTGCCTACGCTTGGCAAGCTTACGTTAGGGACATGACCCTCATTTTCGCCTGTAAGATTTTTGAGAGAATTGATGTCATCTTCAGGCAGACCACCAAAAGCTTAACGTACTCTTTGAGGAGGGGTGGTTGACCTCCTTGGGTGCCTAACCTTGGCACTCCTAGACCATCATCCCCTTGCGGGGTGGCCCTGGTTAACGGCTAGCATGGCTACCAGGGTTCCTCATGGGCGCACACTTGCTCATGGGGACAGTGTTGGACCGACACTGTGCTACCGATACTCAAGGGAGACTTGGCATGCGGGCTTGGCTCAAGCATGACCCTTCACCACGCCAGCCCCTTGCCCAAGCTGAGTGAGCTATCCGTTGCCTCTAGCGCACAGGTGTGTTTCGGCCCAAGCGGTTGCCTATCATCATGGCACACAGGTGCCTGTCATCATCGGTATACAGGAGACCCTTCACATCGGTGCCAAGTCACCTCCTCGGCGCATGGTCGCCTTGCATTATGGTTTTTCCCCTTTAGCACGTAAGCGGCACCTCCCATGGACCGGTCTGAGCCAGGAGAGTGCCCCAACCATTGGACTTGAGGTCATGATCTAGTGCTACTGACTTTGGTGGAGCCATCTCATCGGGCAACTCCTAGCCTCTAAGCGCATAAAGGCTTGTCCTGGCCTACCTTGGCCTGGACGCTGCACGGGTTTCTTCCGCTGTAGAGCTACCCCTATGACACAGGGGCGGAGTCAGGATTCTTTATTGAGTGGGCCAAAGCGTATGCATAGAGGGCCAAAAGATAAGAAACATGGATAAGAGGGGCAAAATATATGTGGGATTTAAACAATTGCTACGAGGATTTTCAAGGCATAAGGGGGGCCATAGCTCCCCTTTGCCACCCCATGACTCTACCCCTAATCCTATCTGACAGCAATATTTCCAAAAAAAAAAAATACCGTTTTTTTTAAATGATGCTTCCAACTCACACATCAACACCAGAAAACGATACTATATCTACAGCATCGATGCCAAATATAAACTTAGACAAGATATAGAAAAAAATTTCATTTCTTGCTTGTCAAACAAAATACCAAGTAATAACAGCTCACACAACAAATTATTTTGGTGGGATTTTAAAATATCCAACGTCATAATGTAGTCCAAAATAGTAGGGATATCTTAGAAAACATTTGGGTTGACAATAAGAGCCCAATGGCTACAAAAGAAAATAGCCATAACAAGAGTACTGTCAAGAAAGAGATGGTTAAGTGTTAATTGTAAGATACCAACAGCTGTTCCACTAGCCCACCACCTTGTGTGTGAGTGCTATCTTTCAGCCTGAAAAGTGACAACAGCTGGAACCAATATTAATGGGAAGAGGCCAAAACGTAGTGGAGCAGTGCTGAGTCACATACGCCATTGCCGCCAAGTCTTGACACATACCTTCTCGTGAGTGGTAGTGATGAGTAACATATTATCTGTCTTTGGAGGTGTATCCCACGTGTGTACACATAATATTCCATATACAAAGGTATGGGTCCCACGTGTGTATACACGAATGTTATAAAACAGCTCATCTATTTGAACCGGACAGTCTAATTGCTGACCTGGAAATCGCCAGTAGCCAAAACTGTTGTAGTTCTGGGTCGCTTTTAAAACATTGACCCGGCCCACTATGCATGAATTTATTATCTCCAGCCCATTCAGCAATCAGCATGCCCTAGAAAAACCTCTCATTTTATGATTGGTTTTATGCAGAAAACAAAAAGCAAATGGAAAGTATGGCCTTGGGTGATAGATTCAGGTGGCGTTTGATAAATCTGAAAATTCAGATCTAAAAAGTTAAAAAGATATTAAAAGTGTCTGAAGTCTGAAAAGAGGTATAGATGCTTTTTTACTTTTTAGAGGCTCTGAATCCATAAGTTTATTTGTATTGGATCAACCCTTTACCATCTGAAATTTACTGATTTTACTATTTTACTCCTAAAACATACTATTTGTAAATGTTGAGTTTAATTTGCATTATCTCATAAAAAATAATTTTCAACATCAAAATAACATTGAAACAATACAAATAATAAATAATAAATTAATAATTAATAATTAATAATTAATAAATGAAATGATTAAAATAAAAAATAATAATTAATGACTATAAAAATATTAAAATAATTAATAATTAATAATTTACACAAATAAAAATAAAATAATTTTTAAAAATTAATGAAATAATTAAAAATTACTATTTAATAAAAATATTAAAATAATTAATAATTAATAATTAATAAAAATAATTTATAATTAATAATATTATTATTATTTCTATTCACCGAACCGTCGCTGCAACTTGCAGTAGTGGTGGCGGTGGCGAGAAGAGAGAGAGAGAGAGAGAGAGAGAGAGAGAAGAGAGAGAGAGTGAGAACGAGAGCAAGAGAGAGACAAGGAACCACTTTCGCTACAACTTGTAGCAACGGTGGCGGGAAGACAAGGGAGAGAGAGAGAGAGAGAACCACCACCACTACAACTTGCAGCATAGTGGCTGGAAGACAGGGGGAGAGAGAGAGCGCGAGAGCGAGAGTGAGAGAGATAGAAGGAACCACGGCCACTGCAAGTTGCAGTGGTGGTGACGGGAAGACAGGGGGGAGAGAGAGCGAGAGGGAGAAGGAACCACTACTAGTGGTGGTGATAGGAAGACAGGGAGAGAGAGAGAGAGAGAGAGAGAGAGAGAGAGAGAGCAAGAGTGATAGCGAGAGAGAAGGAACCACTGCCACTGCAAGTTTCAACGGTAGTGGCGGGAATACAAGAGAGAGAGAGAGAGATAGAGAGAAAGTGCAGCGGTGGTGGTGGCGGTGGAGCTTCATAGGTTGCAGTGAGGGTTCGATTCGAGTTACATGAAGGACAAAAACATGTAATATTAAAATTTCATATCTAAAAAAAGATTTCAAATCAATTTTCAGATGCAACACCAAATGAGTCTAGTGTCCAAGTTTTTCAGACACCAGGCCTCTGAAAAGTGTTATCAAACAAGGCCTCAGAAAACAAATATATTAGAAATCTAAAGCTATCAATGGGGTGGTTATTCCTTCTGAGAGAAGCAAACCAATTATGTCGGTTTTGGTTTTATGTTGTTTCCCAATAATTAAACTGAATCATTTATATTGTTAATAATATATAAGGATCTTTTAAATTTTTTGTAGATTTTGTTATATTTTATGTCTTATAGGATAAATTTCTTAATAGTATATAAGATAGTAATATTTAGAACCATCTATTTTAGCAAAATAATATATAATTTGCTATTTTATTGTCAGTTTTATTAAGGTTATGGTATCAAAATAAATTTTAAGTTATTATTTTATTGGTAAATATAGGTTCCAAGTATAATCAGGTATTGTTGTGTTAGACCCATTGTCCCAGTCAACAATTGGTTCGGTTCTGAGTTCTTTTAGGCTATGTTTGGTTAGAAGGAAAAAATAAGGAAAGGAAGGAAAATATAGGGAAACCTTTACAAACTTTGCATATGTTTCCCAATGTTTCCCTTCCTTTCCCTATCTTTTCCTTCAAACCAATCATAGCCTTTGGTTATGTTTGGTTTGAAGGAAAATGTAAAGAAACCTTTACAAACCTTGTATAGGTTTTCCTGCCTTTCCCTTCCTTTCCCTACCTTTTCCTTCTTAGGAACATGTTCTTCTTCTTTTTTCTTTTTATCATAAAATCAGAGGCTTCAGAAAAACCATGCCATAAAATAAGAATCCTCTCAGGAATATTATCCAATGTTGGTCCCAATCATCAGGGATATTGGGAGAAGTAGACCAGAAATGGACTAACCAATTCTCAATGGAGTTGTTTTTAGAGCATGGATTAATTCATTTTAGATGCTCAATTGAGTCAGATCCTTAACATAGGGAAGGATCGAAGCTTGCTATTTTAATGCATTATTGAAAAAATTAGTAGTAGAGTAGCTGGTTGGAAAGGAATGTTGCTTTCGGCTGGAGGAAGAATATTGTTCTCATTAGGCAGTGAGATGGAGAGGAAGCCTTTTTTTGCGTACAGTTATGTACAACCGTTGCAAAAACCCTTTTTTTTTTTTTTTTTTTTTTTTTTGCGTTAGGTATCATTAATGTCGCGAAAAAGAGAACTTCGACAACATTTTATTTAAACGTCGTGAAAGAATGATTTTTTTGTAGTGTCATTAGGCAGTGAGATGGAGAGGAAGCATTGTTGGGTAGCATAGAATAAGGTGACATGTCCAACTGAGAGGGAGGCCTCCAAATTAAAAAGTTGGAAGATCTGAACAAGGCCATTCATCTGGAAATTGCTTCAAGGAATGGTGGGTATGGATGTTGACCTTCAGCATATTAGCATCGAGATCAAATCAGCCCCCCACAACACCCATCACTTCCCAACCGCGTATTGGAAATATTTCCCGATGATAATACCAAAAATGATAATGTCATCATTGTGAGATATTCTCAATACATGGCAGAAATGTGCTGTGGGACGTTGTGGGTTTGTGTTTGTTGTAAGGACCGAACTTGTGAAGAGATCAAATCAGCCCCCTCCCCACAAGACTGTGCCCCACAATGTCCCACAGCACATCTCTGTTTTGTATTGGAAACATCTCCTGATGATAGTACTAGAAAATTAATGATGATGTCATTATATGGAAATGTTTCCAATACATAACGGGAATGTATTGTGGGATGTTGTGGGGTTCAGTCTTGTGAGGGATTGATTTAGACTCACTTGTGAAGATGTGCACCACCATTTTGTTTATGGCTGCCTAGCAAAGAAAGTTTGGACCTGTTTCAGCAGATGTCTAGGCATGGAGTTTCGGGGTAATGAAAGTTGTTGTGAGATCATCTCTCTGTGGGTTGAATGTTTCTAATTGTATTCAAAATCAGTGGACAACTTTGGTTGGTAGAACGACCTATTTCATACGTCGGGAAATCTAGAAGGAAAAGGGAGGACTCCTACAGATGTTCTCAACAGGTTATTTACTCTTATCCTTAGGTGGGTTCAAGACACCTCTTCCCTAGATAATAGTTCGGGTATGCTGGATATGAAAGAAAAGGTAGAGAATAAGAAAATAAGAAAGTTAAGGTTATGCTTGGTTTGAAAGAAAAGGTAGAGAAAAGAAAGGAAAGGTAAGAAAACATTTTCAAACCTTGTATAGATTTTCTTGTCTTTCTTTTTCTTTCCCTACCTTTTCATTCAAACCAAACATAGCTTAAAAGTAATTCATCTCAACCCGGTTCTGAGAAGCTATGTCAAGCTTAACATAGATGGTTCTTCTACTGGAAATCTAGGTCATATGGCGGTGGAGGTGTAATTAGAGATGCCAAGAATGGATTTATCAGTTCTTTCCACAACTACTACGGTATTGCTATAAACCTTTATTCAGAATGGATTGTGATAGACGCATGGCCCATACAAATATCACGTAACCTGAACCTTTGGCGTATGGTTGGAAGATCTACGTCAGCAGATAGTTGTTTAGTCAGTTCCTTTTGTTGCATAAGAATCGGTCAAAGAAGTTAGCTTGCTAGCTCATTGCCATAAGAATCGGTCATTAAGAGAGTTAATCTGTTAGTCTGCTGCATAAGAATAGGTCAATTTGTTAAAGAGGTTAGCTTGTTAGACTATGGCATAGGAATCTGTCAGTTAGTTAGAAGGAATAATCCCATAATTAGGGGCTAGTTTAGTGGTAATTAGTTAAGTCCTTCTTGTATTTAAACACCAACAACTAGCTGAAGTGGTGTTGGAAATTAAATAAAAATCTTGTGGGTTTCATTCTCACCCTAAGCAGAATACTCTTTCAACTCTACCTTTGACTGGGACCTATCAATTGGTATCAGAGCTAGGTACCATGGCTACTAACAAAGAGAGAATCGAGAGTTTAGAGGCCAGACTTGGAGGACTCCAAGATAGCTTTAGTCGTATGGAGGTGGGAATAGCTGATAAGTTCCATCAGTTAGAAGATGCTATCAACAAATTATCGGAAGCTCTACTCTCCAATCGTGCTGCATCGACTGCCAACAGTCTCGAATTTAAGGCAAACTCTCCTACCGGGCATTCTTGCAACATGAGAGAAAAATCTCGAGACAACTCCGAAGTGAGACGAAAACTGTTCTCTTCCAAACTAGCCAAATTGGAGTTTCCTCGATTTGCGGGAGATGACCCCACCGAATGGTTCACAAGAGTATATCAATTTGCATCTCAGTCCACGTGAGTCGTTTCATTGGTGAAGCAGACTTCAGTTTCGTTGGAGAAGAGTCGATAGTGATCCTATTGAATGGACATATAGCCTTCTCTTGACTGTTTAGCTGCTCATGTCGCATCCTAGCCAAACTAATGGCTTCTTTCAAGGATTTTGGCTTAAACATCCGAATCCCATCTGCTATTTCAATTTTAAGACCTCCCATAAAGGTGCCCACCAATGCCTTTTAAGTCCACCCTTGTACCCGATTTCCCACAAAGGAGGTGTTGTTGCTTCACCAATTTGTACCAGGGCACAAATGCAAAGGACCGCAGTTGTTGTTGCTTGAAGGAAATTATGACGAAAGTGAAACAGATGACGAAGAGGGAGCTCACACCAACCTTTGACGAGCTACGGAACAAATACATCAAATTGGACCTTGAGGACAAGGTCCCTCTGAAAGACGGGGGCAACGATAGACGCATGGCCCATACAAATATCGCGTAACCCGAACCTTCGGCGTATGGTTAGAAGATCTACATCAGTAGATAGTTGTTTAGTCAGTTCTTTTTGTTGCATAAGAGTCGGTCAAAGAAGTTAGCTTGCTAGCTCATTGCCATAAGAATCGATCAGTCTGTTAAGAGAGTTAATCTGTTAGTCTGCTGCATAAGAATAGGTCAATTTGTTAAAGAGGTTAGCTTGTTAGACAATGGCATAGGAATCTGTCAGTTAGTTAGAAGGGATAATCCCATAATTAGGGGCTAGTTTAGTGGTAATTAGTTAAGTTCTTCTTGTATTTAAACACCAACAACCAGTCGAAGTGGTGTTGGAAATTAAATAAAAATCTTGTGGGTTTCATTCTCACCCTAAGCAGAATACTCTTTCAACTCTAACTTTGATTGGGACCTATCAGATTGGCTCTTTTAGATGGTTTGAATTTGGCAAAAGCGCTAGGCTTTGGTAAGGTCTTTGTTGAGACCGATTCAAAAGTTTTATGTGATATTGTGAGTGATTCTAGGTCTTTGCCTTGGAAACTGTGGTAGTGGTTGGAAGAGATTAGTTCAGTCTTGATGGAAGACATGGAAGTTTTCATGACTCATGTTTATCGAGAAGCTAACAGATTGCTGATGCTCTTTCTAAGAGAGGATCCTCCCATAGGGATCATAGATTTTTTGACATAGAGACTTGTCTCGACACCAGGTTCAGGTTTGGTAGGGTGCCTCCAATACAGGGAATCATAGGCCTAATGGCCTAGACCACTTGGTCAAAGTAGATCTGGTACCATCTTAAAGAACTATTCAACCTGAAAGTTTAAGCGGTTAAGTGAAGTCCTTGAATAGATTTTATTCTCTAAAACTAACATTGAGTTTTGGTTTAGAGTTCAAGCAGGGAATTTCTCTGGCAGCCGAGTGTTAATGTGGTTACAAGAATAATTCAATTGAACCTCTAGTACAACAAGTGGGCTCACCGGACTGATCAGGTCTTAGCCAAAATAGTTGGTGTGAACATTTATTTTCAGCAAGGTTTTCGAACCGCTGTTGACCCGGACAGTCGGACCATTCGGCTGGCCTGGGAACCATCCAGGCAACCAGTTCCATTTTACCTCATACCTGGTCTTTGGCCAAAAACTGTTGAAAAAGTCAACAACCATTGACCCAGGCGGTCGAACTGTCGACCCGTTCAATGGTTTTTTATCATTTTTTATTTTTTTTTTTAATTTTATTGTCAGAACAGGCCGTCTATTCGAACCGAACAATCAGACCATCAACCCAGAAATCAGTGGCCAAAATGGTTCCATTTCTAGGTCGTTTTTTAAAACGTTGATTTTCAATAACAATTAAATGGCTCTTAAAGTTCATTGTTCATTGTCCGTTTCAAGTATTGATTTGGGATGGATAATTGAATATTTGATTTTTCACAAGTAGGAATAGAAATACTTGATGATACTTCTAATCAATAGTAATGCAATATTTCATGATTGTATTCACCTATCATGTGTATGATAAACATGTTTTTAGGCATGGATCTTGAATTTGTAAGAATATCATTCATGTTTACTTTTATGATTTTGAGTTATCTCTTGTGGTGATAACTCAAAATCAGTGAGGCTGGTTGAAAGATTTCAGCTAATCACCAATTTGAGAGACCTGTATGGGTAGAGGATGAAGACTGGTAGCCTTGCAGCCATGGGGCAATAACCTCTCTTGTTAGATCATGTCAACAATTCCCGGTCATTTGGCCCACACCATGGAATAATAACCTCTACAACAGAATCTAGGATGTCAACCTCATTCCCCTGCAGTGATTATCTTAAACTTTAGATCAAGCGTTAGCTTAATTGACCACTCATCGCATTGAACAATCTCAGTCCATTCCACACCACCAACCATACCAATGTCTACCCCATCCTTGGCCAACACCTTACATCTATACCCATCACAGTCCTGCCTTTCCCTTTTGTCTTCACCAAATCAGTTCCTCAACCTACTTCACAAGCCACATTCAACCCTCCTCTACAATCTAAGTGGCAGCCTATCACCACCATTTTCGATGATAATGAACCCAAAGTTCCTATGCCCCTTATCTTCCAAACCTCACTCAAGGATGATGTAGAAAAGTTGGAGAATATGCAAAAGGTGAAAGGAGTGCTTGACCTAAGAACACTAATTTGAAGGAGTTGTGTCTCTACTCTAATGCCAAATTACCTAAAATGTTCAATATGCCGAATTTTGCAATTAAGTATAATGGTAAAGTGTGCAGTCTGAATCATTTAAAGATCATTTCTAGAGATATGTTGAGAATAAGAAGACTTAGAAGGATGTATCTGAAACACTTTTTGAACATTTCTCTTATAACATGGAATTAATGCTTAACTTAGCAGACCTCGAGGCTATGACACAGAAATCTAGAAAAAGCTTCTTAGATTATTCCTATAGGAGACGAGAAATGGTAGCTGTAGGTACATAGTGCTCGCTTAGTCCTTCAGAGCACAAAAAACACTAAATGGATACCATATAGATGCTTGCGCTTGCGATTGGCCTGTAGTTTATTGGTCGCCTATGATGAACTTATAATGTGTCACACACTCGCGATGAACACACGGCTTATCGCATGATCGCAACGGATTTGTGCTTGGTACGAGCCTAAAACAAGTTTTAGTTAAACCTACGATGAATGTTATACACGCACAATCATGCGATGAACCTTGGTCGCGCACAACCCTACGATAAACCTCAAATACATGCGGTTTTGCGATGAACCCTGGAGAAATGCGGTCTTATGATAAACCCTGAACCATTGCGGAGCCGCAGTTAACCAAAACTAAGCCCAAATACCGGTTACATGCATGACCGAATGCCACGTAGATTTAATAAAGGATGCCCACTAAATAATGGCATCACGAATGCTACGTCGGTTAAGTGAGATGCAAAAGGCGGTAGTACATGTGAGTTATGAGGATCCTCGGGTGAAAGAAAAGTCAACCTTCAAGATATCCCATAAGAACACGTGGCGAAACCCTAGCAACACTCCTTAATGGCGGACAACAAATCTAATATTCTCTTTCCTAGTAGAAAACAAATGCTTTTGGATCCTTCCTTTCGGGATCTCGGGATCCTTCCCTATAAATAGGGATCCCCCTCATAACGAAATTCATTCATTCAATCATTGATTAACCCCATCATTGGATTCCCTGCTCAAGCCGTCTCATCACTCCCTCTACCCTAACCCTTCAGTTGATTCCCTACTCCTAGTCTTCCTCTATCCTTCAAGGAGACCATCCCCCTAGCCTAGCTAACCACCTCCTACTTACACTAAAATCTCTAGTTTCGTCCTTGATCATAAAGGATGGCTGCCTGTAGAATCAACGTTGATGGTGCGCGATCTGGAAGCTCCTAGCTGGAAGATGACTTGGAAGTTGGTTGCGTAGTGAGCTGGTTTGAACTACAAGAAAATAGATCAAAGAACCCATGGTGACTAACCCGGCGAGGTCACTCCGATGCTTAAGTCAGTATTGTGCTATCTTGGTTGCGAGCTAAAAGCTTGAGTGTAGAGAAAGCTAGTGAGCAAATAATCGCGCGTACCTGGGTCCTGGGGATTGATGCCTTTATATAGATGGGTTATCATAGGCTTTGCGAAACATTCCCGAGACCTTCACCCCTTGATGTTCAGATCCATTCCGCTTTAGATGGAGAGTAACACGCCAATCAATGAGGTTTATCGTTTCCCTCCGATCCGGGCGGGATGAGGGTAAGGCTTACCATTATACGGTGTGATCCTGAGAAGTTCGGAGACGACTGTTGTGCTTCTTAGTTCGGTTACTTGACACCTCGGCACAAGTGGGTACCGAGGCTCCGGGCTCCGAAGTGACTGAGCACCCAAGGTCCCCCGTTCTGCTGACGTGTCTTCACATGTCGATCTGGCAATTGGCTGGCAAGTCGCTTCCACGTGTCCCTTGCATACTAGATCGAGCCAAATCACCCCTCATCAATTGGCCCCCACTCCCCATGCCTTGGGTTCTGACACGGTGTGGGGAGTTCATGGCGATCCCAGGTGGATTTGGCATGACTTCCAGGTGGTTTGGAGGGCAACTCTTTGGTTGGACCATCATGACCCATTTGGCTCGAGTGGTGAGAGCCAAGATCATGTACTGGGTACGCGCAAATGCCACACCGTTTTATAAATTCTGCGGACATCAAAACACGCACTCAACTGATTTTCATCTTGGGAGACGTGCAACCGGTTTTGATGGAAGCCATCAGATCGCATAGATCTCGACCATTGAAACCCAGTCAAGGTGACTATAAATAGGGCCGACTAGGAGTTACCCGATCTCGCTGTACGCTGAGGTGAACAGACACTATAGGGTATATGTCTGACCTGTCTGCGCACGTGATACTTTATCTACCCATGCCGAAGCGACTAGGTTTCTGGTTGCCTATGCCGAAGCGATTAGGACTTATCTGCCCATGCCGAAGAGGTGACTGGGTCTTAGCACGTCTATGCCAAAGAGGTGACTAGGACTTTTCTACCCATGCCAAAGAGTGGTGTGTCCGGAAGCGTGTCATTAACCACTTTGAAACACTAATTTCAATATTTATAATTTTTTTTTTATTCTCAAAATAACTACAAAATGCAATTAGTGGTGAAACAGGGGTCGTATCCACAGTTAGGATTCGCAACCAGTTGACTCGGTAGTTACCTTACTTCTCCTCGCATTGGCTTTGGCTAGCTATCTTATTTGGCTCTCTAATCTAGCAATGGACTGCTACTGAGTTAGAATCAGTTGCTGAAGCTACATGAATTTGTCATCAACTATACTAGTCCGATGAGGTTGTGGGTAAACCTGATAATGTTGAACCAGCTGGTTCCTAGGGTTAGTCTACTGGAATTGGCTCTGCACTTGTGGCCTTTAAAATTGCTGGACCATGGAGTTAGATGGATGGTACTGCTGGGACTGAGGGTTGGCTTGACATGGCTGAGTCGGTTGAGTCCCAGGGTAATCATTATACTTACAATGAATTTGGGCTTCTAGCCATTGAGAGTGCTCATCTAGCAGTGTCGTTTCTTGGGCTTGGGCCCAATAAGCGAAATTGGGTTGGAAAAATCCATCAACTGCATGTACTTGGTCTAGAATGACTGGTTGACATGGGCCTACCATAGGTTACTAGCTAACATGATGGGTTGGGCTTGCACAGATGGAACATGTTGGGTATGATGACAAGGTTGGGTATGGGCCAATTTGTTGACGAAAAGCAAGGGCTTGATCAAGTCCTTGGGCCATCCCATTAATCTTATCCAGTTGTTGAGACACATGGTTCCAATCTAATCTGTGGCTTAGGTTGGAAGTAGTTTCTCATCCACAAATTCCGGCCATTGAATTCATTTTATTTATTTATTTTTTTTTTTTATTAAGCACAAACAAGTAAAACACACAACCTAGGGGCTAAACTAAGGTTTCCTAAACTAGGGGTTCAACCAATGTGAATCCTCTTAGGTTCACTTGGAATTACACCACTTCCTTTGGTTAGCCAGGTAAGAGGTGGGGATGTGGGAGGCTCCCCTTGCTCTCACAAGGACCTAATTATGTAACCACAAAACCTGCTTAAGCTTAGCCGGTTAACCTCTTTCCTTAGACACCAACCACCGGTTATGGAAAGAAATTACAAGCTTCCCTAAAATTCAGCACAATTTTGAATCAAATGTGTGGGGACCCCTAAAGGATCTTGCTATCCAAATTTTAAATTAAGGTTTAGGGTGAACTGCACGTGAAAGGGTGGTGGTTTTTGGACCAAGGAAGGGTGATGAAATCCCCACCTTATCTTATTTAAATTGGATTGCCCTTAAATGGATTAATGGAAAAACACAATAAACAAAATAAATGCAACTAATTACAATGCATGAACAAACTAATTCAGCAAAGGGAACATTAAAAAAATGAAAAACCCTAACACATTAGCAACAAACAAGATAATTTCAGCAATTATACAATCCTATATGATGCATTCTCTAGAACATATCAAACCCTAAATGTTGGAATGCAAATGCAAAAAAATTTAAAATATTAATTTTTTTTTTGAAATTGAAAATTTGAAATTTAAATTTTGAATTTTAAATTCAAATTCAAATTCAAAATCAAATTTAGATTCAAATTAAAATTCAAAATTTGAAATTTAAACACAAATTCGAAATTTTGAAAAATTTCCTAATTAACAATCAATTATTCAATTAAACCACTAATTAAGGGAGCAATTAATTACAACAACAATTAATCACAGAAAACAGAAAAATAAAGGAACTAATTTTGCAAAAAATTAATACTATATAAATGAAGATTTAGAAGGGAGTTCACTACTCTAAAAATTAAAAAGAAAATAAAAAAATAAGAATATGCGGCAATTAGAAAAATCAAAGAAATGAAGTGAGTTTCAAATATAAAAATAAAGAAAAAAACAGAACCTAACAATCCTAAACAGAAATCTAGTTCGCTCAAGAGATTAAAACAAAGATAAAAACTAGATCTAAGAAAAATAACTACACCTACTAATTCAAAACTTAAAAGAACACAGAAATCAATAAAAACAAAAAAAATAAGAGAACGACAACTAAGGAAATAACGCACCTAGTACTAAAAGAAAAAGATCAAAGAAACAAAAAGTTCCAGGAGTGATAGATTCTAGAAACGAAAAATGAAAAACCCAATTCGAACCCAGAAATAAGTAGAAAAAAAATATATCTAAGAACGAGACAAAAAAAAACCTAAAAAAATAAATCGGATCTATCAAGAAATAAAAATAATTAACTAAGAATTCGAAAACACTACTTTACCAAAAAGAATTCGAAAATAAAAACAAAAAAAACAAGATTAAATTGGGACAACTACACTTGAATCGCAATCCCAATTTCTCATTTCTTCTCTTTTCTTTAGTAGTTCGGCAACGCTTCGGTACCCCACCTTTTGTTTTTACATCCTGCAAAATCAAAGAGAAACAAGAATTAAAATGAGATTATAAATCAAGTAATGAAACGAAAATAAAAAAAAAATAATTAAACAGATCTGAACAAAGAAAATAATTTTTTTCTCCGTTGCTTCCCCGACAACGGTGCCAAAAACTTGGTGTGTCCGAAAGTGTGTCGTTAACCACTTCAGAACATCAATTTCAATATTTATAAATTTTTCGATTCTCAAAATAACTACAGAATGCAGTTAGTGGTGAGAAAGGGGTCGTATCCACAAGGAAGCGAGGGAAAAATTGTTACGTACTTTAATCCGGACAAAATAACAAGACTTGAGATTGTAGAAACACAAACTTTAATTAACTAAAATGGAATCCATTAAAATAAAATTCTAACAATGTTGGAAGTAAAAATTGCAGAAAAATAAATAAATAAATAACAGAAATAAAGAAAAACTAAATAAAAAATCTTCAACTTGGTTAAAGGTAGCAGTCTCCGGATCTATCCTTTGACCCTCAAACTCCTCGAGCTAGGCCTTCCATCTTACCTGGCCGAATTTCAGATCTGCAGAAAGGAAGACAAAAATTAAATTTGATAAAAATAAATTGCAGAAATAAAATAAAAACTGGAAATTAAAAAAGGGAAAATAAAATCACGCATAAAAAGTAAATCTAAAACTATGGTAAACTGGTTGGGATCTAGATCCAGAAGTGGCAGTAGTGGCTAGGCGAACTACAAGCAGGAACCCCTCCTCTTGCCTAGGCGTTCTCCTCTTCCTCTACCCTTGAACTTCTCAAGAACAACCTTTCGTCTTACTTGGGGGCAAAATCTAACCAAAATTAAATCTAAAAGATTGCCAGAATAAAAATAACATAAAAGAAAATAAAGAAAATGAAAAGGATGGTTGATCAAATCCAGTGGCAGTAGTTGTAGATTGGCTGGACTGCTTGCAGGAACCCCTCCTGACAAGATCTGGGTGTCCTTCCCTTCTTCAACCCTTGAACTCCTCAGGAAACCTTAGCCTTGTGAACTGGGTGAATTGACTAGCCCCTTCTCCAGTGCCCTTGGGGTCCTTTTTATAGAGAAGGGTGGACAAAACTAGGATTAGAGAGAAAGAGAGGGACGACAACTGGGTTTTTACAGAGATATGGGTGCCCTAGGGTTGAGAATGGAGGGTTAGGATTGTTCTAAGGTGATTTTAAGGCTGAGAAGAGAAGGAGAGGGCGTCCAACATTATGTAGGGCAGAGATTTGGGCGCCTAGATTGGAGAAATGTGATTGGTTGGTGTGATGTGGCACCCTAAAGTGATTGGTTGAGGTTTAAGGGGTAAGGTGTAAGGATAGGATGCTGTATAGGGAGAGATCTAAGGGTATGATGGGCTGCTAAGGCATGGATGGTTGAGATTATAGGTAAAAAGAATGAGTGGGGAGGTGCCCTAGGGTTTGCTAAGGAGAAGGGAGTATGCTAATACAGTAGGATGGGCGCCTATCTAGGATTGGCAGATAGGAGGCGCCCTCCTATGCTCAATTTTTCACAAAACACCCCCTCTCTCAACTAGAATTAACACCAGCTTCCCAAAAACTGCATTTCAACCCTAAAACTTCTCCAATTTTCCCTAGGATTTGCACAGGGACCCTCAGAGATCACAATATAGAATTTAATTGGGAAAATGGCACATTTTGATTTTTCTATTGCCTAGGTAACCCTAAAATGATGTCGTTAAGGCATCAAAATACAAAGTTATCAAAGAGGCGACCAGGTCTTAGCACGCCTATGCCAAAGAGGCGACTAGAACTTACCTACCCATGCCGAAGAGGCGACTCGATCTTAGCAGACCTATGCCGAAGAGGCAACTAGGTCTTAGCACACCTATGTCGAAGACGACTTATATTCCTCTCTCCAGCTCAACGTCCTTTTGACCAACTCGGTGGTCTAGTGGACTTAGTAAATTTTTGGTTGTGTTGGAATCGCGAGCTCATAAATAATATCTCCTCATGTTGTCAATGTTCCAAGCTCAAGGCACTTGTTTTCCTTCAATAGTCTCGAGCTCATATGTGCCTTCTCTGAAAACTCATCTCACCCGGTACAAACCCTCCCAGTTCAGTCCGAGCTTACCCACACTAGGCTCAGGTACCATGACCATGCAGAGCACCAGGTCACCGACTTGAAACTGTCGTTTCCTAACCCGAGCATTGTAGTACCGAGCTACTCGCTGCTAATAAATTGTAGTCCGGATATAGGCCAGGCTACGTACTTCTTCAATCAAATCCAAGTTAGTAGCTTGTCGCCATTCGCCCCTTGGTCGTATGCCTTGAGCCGCAATGTTGGTACTTCGATTTCTGCCGGAATCATGGCCTCCATTCCATATGTGAGGTTGAAGGGCGTTTCACTGGTCACAGTCTTGATAGTCATCCTATAGGCCCAAAGGATGTTAGGAAACTCATCCACCAACAACCCTTTAGCTCGCGCAAAGCGAGCTTTTAGTCCATAGAGAATAGCCCTGTTCGTCACTTCAACCTGTCCGTTCGCTTACGGGTGTGCTACCGAAGTGAAATTTTGCTGAATCCCCATCTCGGCACACCGATTTTAGAATTTGATGTCTTCAAACAGCTTCCCATTGTCCATTATCAGCACCTTGGGCAATCCAAAATGGCACACAATGTTCTTCCAAAAGAAGTTCTGCACATTACGAGCTGTAATGCTTACTAACAATTCAGCTTCCACCCACTTTGTTAAGTAGTCCACTGCTACGACCAAGAATTTCCCCTGCCCGGTTACCAAAGGAAATGGACCAAGGATGTCGATGCCCCATTGCGCGAAGGGCCACAGGCTGGTCAAGTATTTCAGATCAGTAGCAACTCGATGGAGGATGTTGGCATGCCTCCAACATTTATCGCATTTCTTGACGAGTTCAATTGCATTTGCCTTCATGGTAGGCCAGTAATAACCCCCTATCTTAGTGCTTTTTCGGTGAGCGCTCTGCCCCACAAGTGCCCTTCGCATAGTCCTTCATGGATGTCGCGAAGTACTAGTTTGGCTACTAAAGGTCATAACCAACGTAGGTAGGGGAGCGTGAAGGACCTCCTATACAGCCATCCGTCGACAAGGACGTATCGAGCTAATTGATGCTCTACCCTCCGAGGTGCATTGGGTTCCGCCGGTAGGGTTCCATGAGCAGATAATCAATGAGCGGGTTGACCCAGCTCGGTTCCTCTTTCAATACGGGAGCGACCTCTTCTGCCCCCCAGAGAATGCTGGGCCGAGGTAGGTCTTATATGTACACAATTTGCATCGTGTTGTCGCTAGTGCTTGCCAATCGTGACAAGGCGTCGGGCTTAGCATTTTTGGACCTCGGTATCTGCCTAATGAAGCAAGAATGAAAGTGTGGTAGGACTTCTCTAACCTTATTCAGGTAAGCTGCCATGGTTGAATCGCGAGCTTCGTAGTTGCCGTTGACTTGGTTCACTACTAGCTGAGAGTTTCTATACACGATGAGGTGTTTCACACCCATTTCCTTCACTAAGTTGAGCCCAACAATTAGTGCCTCGTATTCTGCCTCATTGTTCGATGCCTCGAATCTGAACTGGAAAGCATACTCCAACTTCACCTTGCTCGGGCCGTATAGTATCAGTCCAACACCACTTCCTCGCTGGTTGAACGAGTCGTCTATGTGGAGGATCCAGGGCTCCTCGTTCCAGGTCGGTCCTATCCTGCCCAGGACCGGTGCTAAACTGGTCAATGCCTCCAATGTGTTAGTAGGATCGGTCAGTTCAGGGGCTGGCATATTGAACGTGCACTCTTCTATGAAGTTCACCAAGACTTGGGCTTTGACCATCGGACATGACTCGAACCGAATGTCATATTCACTTAGTTCGATTGACCACTTCGTCAACCTCCCTGATACCTTGGGCTTAAGCAAAATGTGCCTTGGAGGTCTGTTGGTGAGGACAACAATGGTATGGGCTTGGAAGTATGAACGTAGTTTCTGAGCTGCTACTACTAGTGCATAAGCAAGCTTCTCGATGTCGGGATATCTAGTTTCTGCATCCTACAAAACTTTGCTTACATAGTAGACTGGTCGTTGGACCCGGTCTACTTCTCTAATTTGTATCGGGCTGACCACCTCGTCACTCGCCGAAAGGTACAGTTTCAACTCGTCTCTTTCCTCAGGTCAGGTCAAAAATGGGGTGGTACTTAGATACCTTTTTAGCTCATCAAACGTGAGCTAGCACTCTTCAATCCATGCAAAATCTTTGTTTGTTTTTATTGCCTTAAAGAAAAGTAGGCACCGACCCGCCGATTTAGACATAAACCGGCTGAAAGCAGCTACCCGGCTAGTGAGTCTCTGAACCTTCTTTATTTTTTGGGGTGACCTCATCTCTAAAATGGCCTCAATTTTATTCGGGTTGGCTTCGACGCCACATCGGTTCACTATGTAACCGAGGAACTTGACCGACATGACCTTGAAGACACACTTGTTCAGGTTAAGTTTCATATTAAATTTCGTTAGAATTTGAAAAACTGCATTTAAATCATCAATTAAAGAAATGGAAAACTGGGTCTTCATGACCATGTCGTCAACATAACACTCTATTTTATTGCCAATCAAAGGTTCAAAAATTTTATTTACAAGTCACTGGAAAGTTGCTCCAATGTTCTTCAAACCAAAGGGCATGACTTTATAATAGTACAGCCCGAGCTCGGTTACAAAGGCAGTCTTATCCTGATCAGCTATGTACATCCTAATCTGATTGTAGCCGGAAGTAGGCATCCATGAAGCTCAGCAACTCATGTCTCGAGGTTGCATCTACCAGGTAGTCTATTCTGGGAAGGGGGAAGCAGTCCTTTGGGCAGGCTCTATTCAGGTCAGTGTAGTTGATGCACATGCGCCATTTTCCATTGGCCTTCTTCACCAACACGGGGTTGGCCACCCAGCTCGGGTAATGGACCTCACTGACGAAATCTGCGACGACGAGCTTTCCGACCTCCTCATTGACTACCCTCCCCCGCTCCAAGGGAGGTTGCGTTTTCTTTGTCTAATTGGCCCGACTAAAGGGTCCACATTTAACTTGTGAGTAATCACACTAAGGTCTATGCTGGGTATTTCTACCATGGACCAAGCAAAAATATTTAAATTATTAAGTAGGAAACTTACTAGTTGATTTCGGAGCGGTTCGCTTATCAGGGCACCGATTTGGAGAGTCTTCACCAGATCAGTCTCGGAAACTAGTATGTGGACTATCTCCTCCATTGGGGCAGCTCGCTCCTCGGTGTAGTCCGCTGGTTGTTCTAGCTCGATGTCTTCTGCTAGTTTTGCCTTTCCTTTCAGGGCAGCCAGGTAGCACTTCTGGGATTCGAGTTGATCGCCCCATACAACCCCTACTCCATAATCCATCGGGAACTTCATTGCCAGGTAGTATGTCAATACTATTGCATGTAAGACGTGCTGGATGGGCCGACCTATGATCACGTTGTAGGGGGACAAAGTCGTGACCACCAGAAAGGTATGCTCGAACCTCACTATGTTCGGCCACATTCCTGCCTCTACTGGTACCGTAATCCATCCAAGGGGTCTGACTTCTTCACCGCTGAATCCTACCAAGGGTGTGTCTACTGGCTCCAAGTCGCTTTGCTTCAACTGTAGCTTGTCGAAAGTCTCTTTAAATAGGATGTCGGCCGAATTGCCTGAGTCAACCAAAATTCGCTTTACTTCAAAGTCGTTAATGACCAGCTTCACCACAAGATAGTCATCGTGAGGGTACTGTATCCCACGCACATCATCCTCAGTGAAATAGATGGGCTCTTCTATCCAAGGTCATTTTGGTGGGTTTGACACTTCGTGCTTTAGTTCTCTAACTGATGTCTTCCCTGTTTCTATGGTAGACCCCACCACAATGGATCCACTGGTGATCATATTGATCACCCCTCAGATCGGTCTTTCTTCTGGTAGCTACCGAAGTGGCTGCTCGCTCTGCCTGCCGATCTCCCTACCGGTCCCCTTGTCTTTTCTGTCTTTTCTCTTCGTGTAAGATGTAATTCCACAAGTATCAATGGAAAATGAGCTCTTTGGTTTCGTCATGGAGGTTCTGGTAGTTCTCTGTGTTGTGACCAAGGTCCCGATGGAAGCAATAGTACACATTCGAGTTCCTAATCGCTGGAACTCTCCGTACCCTAGGTGGCCATTTGACGAAGGAGGAGTCCTTAATAGCCATCAGGATCTCTCCTCGTTTTGCATTGAGGGGAGTGTAGCTAGTTCTTTCTACAGGAAGGGTCCTAGATTGCCGACCCGACCCTATAGCTTCAAGAGGGGGACTTACTCCTAGAGCGAGGTGACTTACTTCTTCTCCCTGGCGACTTGCTCTTCATTCTTTTGTGTTTGCTATTGCTCGTACCTTCTTCTTCTCTCTTTCTCTTCTTGCCTTGTTATTTTCTGATTTCTAAGTGAGCACTTCTTCAATGCTTGTGAATCTCTCAACTAATGCGAGAAACCTTGTAATAGTCTTCGGCCGATTCACTCCGACATACCACCTGAACTCCTTGTGCATGACTCCTTTCCAAGCTGCGGTGAGGCGTACTGTTAGGTCGAGCTCTAGTATCTGTAAATACGTTTCATTGAAATGTTTGATGTAGCTCTGGATCGACTTGCCTTCCCTCTGCACCACGTTCAAAAAGATCTCTTGTGACTCCGAGCACTTCTTATTAGTGATGAAATGGGCTGTGAACATGTCCACGAACTGTTCCCAACTTCTAGTGGAGCCTGGAGCAAGGTTCTTGTACCAAGCTCGGGTTAATCCTTTGAAAGTGGTCGAGAAATCCACACACGTACATGCTTCATCGACCCCATGCGAGATGCACTTGTTCAATGACGGTACCTTGAAATCTTTCGACACCGGGACTGCTAGTAGCTTGGGTGACATGGGAGAGGATCAGCTCAACAATGTCGTAGCCGATCTCGTAGCCACCGAGCTCACTTCCTCCCTTTCTTTACTTCGTTCCCGCAGTTGGCTATCTTTTAATGATGGGCTGTTGTTGGTTGAGGAACGATGAGTCTTGAGACGCCACCACTGTTGCTTCTTTCCTGGCTCGATGTTAGTGCTGCTGACTTCTGTATGGTCTGGTACTTCAATCCTGGTCCATTCTCGCTACCGAGCACTGTCGCGAGGTGGATCATGGTTCCCCTTTGCTACTCCTTCTTGGCCTCGAGACCGGCGCTGGCTATTATGGGGTGTCGAGGGGTCTTGTCTTGATCCCACACTCCGGGCCCCGAGCTGGCGATCATCATGTCGCGATCCGTTGTTCTCCAACCACGAAAGTTAATGCTAATTGTTCCTCTTGGGCTGGCTAGCTTCGAGCCTGTCCTTCTGGTTCCACCTTTGAGAAACTGGGGGAGTGTGCTGCCCGTCCGTCCTGCCCTGAGGTGGGGTTTGGCCCCCGGGAGTGACCGGTACCTACGAGGTTCCCTTACCTCGATGGGGAGATTGGCGGACACTCTGATGGGCCTTGTGCTTTTGATTTTGACCTTGATACTGACCTGTGTGTTGAGGTGGAATCTGCTATTGGCTTGGCTGCAGTGGTGGAAACTACTGTTGGTATTGTTGGTAGAAATAATATTGTTGAAACTGTTGGAATTGGTGGTTCTACTACATTTGGATCTGCATTGTCCTGATACTCTGAACAAGGTCATCGAACTAAGAATTCCTGACCCCAGGAGGACACATAGAAGGCTCTGAGAATGAGGTGTTCACCTGGGGAAATGGGACGTTCACCTGTTGGGTTGTCTGAGGCACTGGCGGAGGGGGTATCCCTGAAGCAGTCAGGGGAATGGTGAATTGCCTGATAGTCACTGAGGGGTCTTGAGGGAGTGACATTTGGTAATCTTGCCCCCTAGTGGCATTCATAACAATGCCCTTACCATTGTTGCTAGATGATGCCATTGAGAAAGAATACGATGGATGGTGAGAAATAGTGCTGACCTTTCAATCGTTTCCCACAGATGACACCAATTGATGGTGCGCGATCTGGAAGCTCCTCGCTAGAAGATGACCTAGAAGCTGGTTGTGTAATGAGCTGGTTCGAACCACAAGAAAACATATTAGAGAACCCGGGGTGAATAACTTGGCAAGGTCACTCCGATACTTAAGTCAGTATTGTGCTATCTTGGTTGCAAGCAAAAAGCTTGAGTGTAGAGAGAGCTAGTAAGCAAATAATCGCGCGTACCTGGGTCCTGGGGGTTGATGCCTTTATATAGATGGGCTGCCGTAGGCTTCACAAGACATTCCCGAGACCTTTGCCCCATGACATTCAGATCCGTTCCGCTTTAGTAAGAGAGTAACGCACCAATCAATGAGGTTTATCTTTTCCCTCCGATCCGGGCAGGATGAGGATAAGGCTTACCGTTATATGGCGTGATCCCCAGATGTTTGGAGATGTCTATTGAGATTCTTAGTTTGGTTACTTGACACCTCAGCACAAGTGGGTACTGAGGTGCATTGGGCTCCGAAGTGACCGAGCACCTGAGGTCCCCCGTTCTGCTGCGTGTCTTCACATGTCGATCTGGCACCTGGCTGGCAGGTCGCTTCCACGTGTCCCTTATACTAGGTCAGGCCAAATCACCCCTCATCAAACCTTACACCCATCTCTGAGGAACACATCACTATTTCAAAAGACGTTAACCCAAAAACTGGAAACCAGTATGAGACAGAGATGACTAACCAGGATGATATCGAAATCCTTTTGAACAAGGTGTACGAGTTTGAAGCCTGTTTTAAGGCTCGGTATGAAAAAAATCGAGTGAATGCAAGATGAAACAAGGATTGCCTTGCAAATCCTCCTCTAGCGGCTAGCTCAGGCCAAACAGTCACCCTTCACTCTAGTCGCTGCTCCCGCTGACATCCTTACCAGCTACCATGCCTCCAACTCGGTCAGCACCACACCCAGAATGACCCCACAAGGTCAACCCTCACCTGTGTAAACAGGGCAACACCCCACCAGTCAACCTAGAACATTCCCTTAAGTAGACCTAGTAACAGAGGCTCCACTCAGCTGGGATGAGCTGAGGGAATATGTTCAAGAGTTGGTAGTGGAAAGTCACAACCGAGCCAAAGACTCGGCCGTCCTATAGAAACCCTACTCTAATAGGATTCTATACAAACCCTACCCTACCCTACAGGAACACATCAGTAAGTTTGAGGATGCTCTGGGGTCCTTCACCCTCGACGACAACCTAAAAGTTTGTGAGTTCTCAAAGTCTTTGATGAGGCCAACATACACGTGGTTTGTCAATCTTACTGTCGGAAGCATAGATTCATGGGCCAAACTAGCCAAAAGGTTTTTGTCTAAATGGTTCACCCTGGAGGGGACGCTGATGATAGCCGACCTAAGGAACATAGAGTAATGTTTGGGAGAAGACCTCTTGGCTTATATCGTGAGGTTTTAGAAGTTGACCAAATCAGTCTTCGATGAACACGCCACAGAAAAGGGGTTTGTCGAATAGTGTATCCAAGGAATGCAAGCTGCCTATAGGATAGGCATTGAGAATATCGAAAAGGATACATTCATCCAGTTGTGGCGATGCGCGAAGAGAACAGTGCGGACAATCAAGAGCATCATAGCCCAGTCCGCACTGATACTGGGACAATTTGGTAGGAATGAGGCCTATGCAATTGACCGCAGGCCCCGCAACAACTCAAGGCCCAGACTAGGGCCTTATTACCGAAACAATAATCAAGGTAGAAGGAATTATTTGCCAATCCCTCCTCCTTTTCCCTGCACTAAGGAGGAAGTAATAATAATAATGAACAAGCTGGTCGAAGATCGAGTGATCAGCTTACCGCCGCCACCGGCAGTAGTAGACCTAGAGAAGGATAGACGCAGGGGGAGGTGGTGCAATTACCCCCAGTCCCTACACCATGACCTAATGGACTGCTTCTACTTGAGAAGGTTATTCGTGCAGAAAGTAAAGTTGGATGAGTTCGTGAAGTGTGACCCTACACGAATAGAGACCGACCCCCTCCCAGCTCACGCCCAAGGAGGGAGTATTAACGTAGTAGGGTCACCGAGCCAATACCAACTAGACATGCTAGTAGCAAAACTAGAGCAAAGCCTAGAGCTCCAGCACTTCTTCAGCAAGCAAGGAGCACGCACGTCAATGAGGAAGCTAGCCATCAGGGCACTAGCGGAAGTCTTTAGAAGTCCCTTGGAACCCTACCAGCCTAATCATACCAGCATAGAATTCACGCCAGAGGACATGTTGGCCATGGACCCCCACCATAATCGACCCTTATACGTTACGGCAAGGGTGGGAGGTTTTGAGATGAGAAGGTCCACGGTGGACCCCAAGAGTTTTGTCAACTTGATCTCCATCCATACGCTAAAGTTGATGAATATACTGTAGGAGACAATCAAAGGCTTACCTATGGAGGTGACCGACTTTAACAGGAATGCATCTATCACGGAGGGATCCATTGAGTTACAAGTAGCAATCAGACCATTTTTCATTGTGCAAGAGTTCCAGGTCATCTCGGGAAGGATTGTGTATCATACTCTACTAGGGCGGTCACTAATACATGGCCTAGCCCTCATCCCATTGACATACCACCAGTGCATCAAGGCCAAACAAAAGGGACGCATGATTAGGATTCTGGTGACTAGAGTTCCCTTCGATAAGTTAGAAGCTCACCTGCAAGACATGATTTACTAAATTGAGCTGGTTAACGAAGGTAAGACAAGGATAGCCAAGGTGGAGGGAGTACAATTGTCGAACCCTACAAGCGATCCCCTGGCTATGTTGGAGAAGAAGAAAAGGACGAGATGCATACGGGTGACTAGCGATGATGGAAAAATCTACTACACCATTATCGCAGACTATGGTGAGTCACCGACAGCCAAAAAGGCCATCCCAAAGGTATGACCTTATGTATAATCGCAAGATATGATATGGCTTCTATAAGTGTGATGTGTTATTCTAAATCAATAGAAATAGTGTTTGTTATCATCAAAAGGCTTTGCTGTCAAAACATTTGTGTAATTATGCATCTGAAATCATGCTCAAGTTGTGTATGTTGTGCCCACACTAATTTGAAATCATGCACCCTAAATGGGATAATTATGGCATTTTTCTTTTAATAAAAATGTGCCTATGAACAATGTTTCAACCAGAACTATTTCACTAAGACATCTCTACGAAAGGACATTGCGATGATTTCATTGCAAGAGGACACCTTACAAGCTGAACAGACATTGCCAACACCAAAGGTACAACATTAAAAAAATGGGGTGTTAATACATAGTCATCAACGAAATTAAAAGATACTAAAATTCACTTACGATAATAGGAACAAAAAGAAGAGATTGTAGAATATTGTGATGAGATTCAAACACCTCCTAAACATATGAGAGATTCCATGGACACAGTGAAGGAACCCTTAGAAGAAGTCAACATGGCTGCAGAGGGAGCAGAGAAAAGGCCATTGTACATATCGACCAAACTAGGAGCCGAGGATAGAGAAAAGTTTATCACACTATTGAAAGATAAGAACATTTCTTTATTGCAAAACGCTAAAGACTATTTAAAAGAGACTAATCTGTGTGCACTCTCACAGAATTCCAAGATGTTTTCACTTGGTCATATGACCAGATGCCAGGACTGGACTTGGCCCTCGCCAAACACACCTTGTGTATAGACCCTAAGGTTAAGCCTGTAAAGCAACCCCAAAGGGTTTTTAAGCTAGAGGTAGCCTTGAAGATCAAAGATGAAATTGAGCGGCTTCTAAAAGTACGGTTCATCAAACCCATAGCGCACCCTCGGTGGCTAGCCAATATAGTGCTAGTAAAGAAGAAGATTGGGCAACTCATGTTAGTACCTCAAGCTTAGTTAACTGACCTTAGCACACCACTGAAAGCTAACCCCTCCCAACCTTATCGTAGGTGTTGTGTTGATTTTAGGGACTTAAATAAAGCCTGCCCCAAGGATGAATTTCCCCTACCAAATATAGAGGTTCTGATGGATTTGATGGTGGGGAACCAACTCTTCTCCTTCCTAGATTCCTATAGTGGGTACAACCAGATCTTCATCGACCCTACAGATGCACCTCACACAGCCTTTAGAACACCTATTGGGAACTTCTATTACAAGATGATGCCCTTCGGCCTGAAGAATGCTGAGGCCACATACTAGAGGGCAATGATGAGTGTCTTCCACAATATGCTACACAAAGAGATTGAGTGTTATGTCGACGACATAGTGGTTAAGGCAAGGAAATAGGAAGATCATCCTGGTGTGTTAAGAAAGGTGTTTAGCCAGTAAAAAACTTTCAACAGAGTGGACCAGGCCAGGATTTGGAGTACAGTCTTGAAGTGTGCATCTGGAGTATAGTCTGGAAAGTTTTTGGGATACAGAGTGGACCAGGCCAGGATTCACCCAGACAAGAGCAAAGTAAAAGCAGTCCTAGATCTCCCACCACCAACCAATGATCCCAGCTAAAGACCTTTCTAGGAAAAGCTTCTTGCCGTAGAAGGTTCATCCCTGGCCTTGCACACACGACCACACCGCTGATGAAATTGGTGAAAAGTATGTGGAGTTCAAATGGATGGAAGAGCATCAGAAGACTTTCAACTAGTTGAAAAGTACCTTAGCTAAAGCCCCAACCCTGTCACCACCCAAAAATGGTCGTGAGTTTAAGGTATACATCGCATCGAACCCGGAAGCAATACGGTGCCTACTGACGCAAGAAGATGATGAAGGAGTCGAGTGCCCAATATATTATGCCAGTAGGACTCTAAAATTGGCTGAAAAGAATTATTCCAGAAAGAATGGTAGGATCCATCTAATGGACGCCAAAAGGTTAAGGAATGGGTGGGCGAATTTCAAAAAATTTTCCTACCTTCTCCCAACTGGGAATCATATTCCCTAAATTTAGAATACTATATTCAATGATCCTAATTGAACCATAATCGAACCAGATCTGAACCAAAAGGAAAAATGGAGGATTATACCTGATCCGGAGAAACAGTATCTCCCAAAGTTGGTGTTCACGCCCAAAGAAGAAACCAAGATCCACTCCTGCTGAAGATGACACAGCTGTGGATGGAACGGAACCAGCAGGGTGCATCCTACATACTGGATCCTTCGCAAGAATCATCTGGAAACTCTGAACACTTAATCTTTCTCAGTCTTTTTCGCAAGACTAATGTCAAGAACTGATTTCTTGACTCCCTATTGCTGCAAAGATCAAATCTTGCAAGAGGGAATGGCGGCGGCTAGAGGAGAACTCCTGGGACGAAGATGGCTGAATTGCCTCTCTTCTCTCTGGAGTCTGTATGAGATCTAATCTCTGTTTGTAGGATAATTTCTTGCACCACAAACCCTTGGTTCGAAATCTGATATATTTCTCTTGGGTTTCTCTTCCTTTCTTGTTGATTAAGAAACCTTCTAATTAGGAGTTATCCCAATCCAAATATGTACTTGGATAGGGGATTATCTTAATCCTATCTGCAGATTAAGTTAGCTTACTCCTGATCTTATCAGGAGGTTACCAGATTCAAATTTAATTTGAATTTGATCTCCTAGAGTGGATAAAGTTAAAGGCCCAATCCTTTTACTAACATTAATCTCGGATTCGCCCCATAGATGGGTGATCATATCAGCCCAGCTCGAAATGGGCTTTTGGCCCATTAAGTGTTCAGTGTTTAACTAGTTTCCAATCTGCTGCCCAGTTGGGCTTCTTTGTATGGCGTGGGACCCAATCTTTAATCTACACACCAGCCACATGGGTTCGGCCCAGCCTTTAATACAAGGCTCAGCCGAATTCCCTGAAAAACTCAGTGAACCCCTGAGTCCATCACATGGACCCTATGGGCCCAACACTTACATTAAGTGGTCCTTGGGCCAAGCCATCTTATAAAAACCCAGGGACTGTGGACAGGTGCAAGATTAGCCCAACAGGTATTATCCTAAATGGTCTTACACTTAACCTCTCAGCCCTTAATGATCAAGCATTGCCCGACAAGAGAGGACCTCTCCCTCGGCTGCAAGGAACAGTGCCGCACTCTCCACTCACATGGATCCCGGGAATTAAAACCATTTGCAAACATTTCGAAACCGTACATATATATATAAATATATTAATTTTGCAAAACAAAATTCCAACGATTGAAATCAACTGCCGGTAGTTTGGTTTCCATCAGAGATAGTGCATTCCCGATCATTACCTTTGTCCGACAAAGGGGCTGATCCTGTCACTATGATCACCCACTCAGATGAATTCTCCGACTGTCCCAACATATACCCAGGTTTTGATCCCCATCTAAGGATCTCACTGATTGGCATATCAAAGACAGCCTGATCCGACACCTAGTGAAGTATCATAATTGAGTCTAGGGGTCAGGTGTAACTTTCCAGTTTTGCCCATCTGTCTCCAAGGTCCAGGGCAATACTGGAAATCTGGTCCGGTTCAAGGATTCGAGTAATCCCATACTGCATATGCCTTGGGTCTTACCTTGGTGTCCGGGACGGGCCATCCCAACACTTGGTGGCACACTAGTATCAGCCTTGGCAGGATAAATCTCCCCAGACTTATCCAATGGTTGTAAACATTTAAAACTAACACGAGTCTCTATAAGTGTCCAGTTTTAGGGTCTTACACAGAATTAAACCAAACAACATGAATCAAACATGCACTTTATTTATTTACACTAAATGTCAAAAGTACATCAAATCAGATTGAAGCAAAGGGCATACAAGACTGTCTAACAACTCCCACTTGCACTTAGGTCCAACCTGGTACAAGCCAGAGTCCCATACTTTCCACGTGTTTCTCAAACACCTTCTGTGTCAGTGGCTTAGTCAATGGGTCTGCCACATTATCTGCTAATGCTACCTTCTGAATTAGGACGTCCCCTCTACCAACGATCTCTCGTAGTACATGGTACTTCCTCTTGATGTGCTTTGACCTCGAGTGGGCCCGAGGCTCTTTAGCCTGTGCGATCGCTTCATTGTCGTCGCACAACAACGGGATGGGTGATGTGCTGGACGAAATCGCTCCCAATTTGTGTATGAATTTCTTCATCCACACGGCTTCCTTGGCAGCTTCACTTGCGGCAATGTACTCGGCCTCGGTTGTGGAATCTGTAGTGGACCCCTGTTTGCTGCTTTTCCAGCAAACAGCACACGATTCTATCATGAAAACATACCTAGATGTAGACTTTCTATCATCTGGATCCGACTGGAAATTGGCATCGGTATACCCTAGAACTTGCAGTGAACTACCATCAAATACCAGACAAAACTCTTTTGTCCTTCGAAGGTATTTGAGTATGTTCTTCACAGCAGTCCAATGCTCCTGCCCTGGGTTGGAGAGATTGACTCCGTGCGAGTGAACAGCATGGCATACATGATGCTCCCTACGGCTGAGGCATAGGGAACGTCTCTCATGCCCTCAATCTCCTCATAAGTCTTGGGAGACATCTTCTTGGAGAGATTGACTCCGTGCCTGAAAGGAACGTTTCCTTTCTTGGAGTTCTCCATGCTGTATCTTTTGACAATTTTGTCAATGTAAGCAGCCTGGGATAATCCAATTATCCGCTTCGATCTATCTCTATAGAGTCAAAGACCCAATATATATGAAGCTTCTCCAAGATCTTTCATGGAGAACTGCTGTGACAGCCATACCTTGACCGAAGTCAACATTCCTACATCATTCCCAATGAGTAGGATATCGTCCACGTACAACACCAAAAATGTGATCTTATCCCCACTGGACTTCTTGTAAACACAGAGCTCATCCGGATTCTGCTCAAAGTCAAACGTTTTGACAGCTGAATCAAAACGGATGTTCCAACTCCTAGAAGCCTGCTTAAGTCCATATATGGATCTATTGAGTTTACATACCATGTGTTCCTAACCAGCAGCAACGAAGCCTTGCGGCTTCTGCATGTAGATATCTTCACTAAGATCTCCATTCAGGAATGCGGTTTTGACATCCATCTGCCAAATCTCGTAGTCATGGTACGCTGCTACAGCTAGCAGGATCCTAATGGATTTAAGCATGGCCACGGGCGAAAAGGTTTCCTCATAATCGATGCCTTCTTTCTGAGTATACCCTTTCGCCACCAAACGGGCTTTGTAGGTCTCAATCCTGCCATCGGGGCCCTTCTTCCTCTTGTAGATCCATTTGCAACCAATTGCTTTTAACCCGGAGGGCGGATCTACTAGAGTCCAGACTCCATTGGTCTCCATCGAGTCCATCTCAACTCTCATGGCCTCCACCCACTTATGGGAATCTATGTCTAACATAGCCTCCGCGTAAGTTACGGGATCCTCCTCACTAGTCAAGGCTTCCACCAGGTAACTATCCTGGTCATAACCATATCGGACTGGTGGTCTTGATACCCGAGTGGACCTTCTAGGTTGGTCACTAACTGAAACTTGTGGGACATCTCCCACTACTCCTGAGCTCTCCTCATCAAGAACTATTTCCTGACGATGGGTGTCCAGGATGTATTCAGTTTCTAAGAATTGGGCATTTCGACTGCAAAACACTTTCTGCTCACTTGGGTCATAGAATAGATAACCCACCGAATCTTTTGGGTAGCCTATAAATAGGCAACGACTGGTTTTGGATTCCAACTTGTCCGCACTTGTTCTTTTAACGTGTGCAGGACAACCCCAAATCTTCAAGTGTCTTACACTTGGCTTCCTTCCGGTCCAAAGTTCATATGAAGTTTTTCGGAACTGATTTGGTTGGAACCCGATTCTGCACGTAGATAGCAGTCTCTAATGCGTATCCCCAAAAGGATGTGGGTAATTCTGAGCGTACGAGAAGTGACCGGACCATGTCCAACAAGGTCCTATTCCTCCTCTCTGAAACACCGTTGAGTTGAGGTGTAGCAGGAGGAGCTAGTTGTGACACTATCCCGTTGACCTTTAAGTAGTCCCTGAATTCGTTAGAGAGATACTCTCCACCTCAATCTGATTGAAGGGCCTTAATTTCTCTCACTAACTGTTTCTCGACTTCCTGTCTGAACTCTTTGAACTTTTCAAAGGATTCAGACTTATGTCTCATTAGGTACACTAACCATATCGTGAAAAATCATCTGTAAAGGTGATGAAATACACGTGTTGATTCCGTGTCCTAACACTCAGGGGACCACATACATCATTATGGATTAGGTCAAGTGTGCCTGCAGATCTTTCAGGCTTACCGTCAAATGGCCGCTTAGTCATCTTACCTTGAAGGCAAGGCTCACAAGTGGGAAGATTTTCTACGGTTAGAAAATCCAAAAGACCATCATTTACCAGCCTTGTGATTCGGTCAACACCGATATGGCCAAGTCGGTAATGCTAGAGGCACGTGGGATTTACTGTATCACGATTCCTTTTCTTGGGATTTTTGACCGACGTAGTTTCGATTAAGTTAATTTCCGGAGAAGGATGTAGAACATAGAGACCGTTCTCCAGTTCCCCGCATGCGATGAATTTGTAATTCCGTTTAACAGAAATCATATTACTAAAATAAACAGTATATCCATCAGCACACAGCTTAGAAACTGAAATTAAATTTCTTTTCAAGTTCTGTACATAAAGACAATCTTTAAGTACAAGCACTCCTTCTCTAAATACTAATTCTATGGTTCCTATTGCCGTAGCTGCAACACTTGCAGTCGTTCCCAAGAATAGTGTCACTTCGCCTTCACTCAATCTTCTGCTAACTTTGAACCATTGTAGTGAGTTACACGCATGAGTTGAAGCCCCAGAGTCAACACACCAGGACACAGAAGTGACTAACATATTAGTTTCTATGACACAAGTTTTGATGTTACCTTTCTTAGATTCCAGGTAGGCAGGACAATTCCTCTTCTAGTGGTCGGTCTGCTTGCAGAAGTGACAAACATCAAATGCCTTGTTCTTCTTCTGCTTCTTGGGTTTGGTAGCTTTCTTCTAAGGCTTCTTTGCCTTTATCTTTTTCTTGCCCGATTTGTTAGCTTCTGCAAGCATAACCACAGGCTCATCCTTCTTGAGTAGATCCTCGGCCCTCTACAACATATTGCTGAGTTCCTGGACACTGACATTCAGCTTATTCATGTTGTAGTTCATTGTGAACGCATTGAAGGAAGAGGGCAAAGAATTTAGGATGGCATCCACTTGCGTGCCAAGATCTAGCCCGGATCCAAGAGCTTCTAGTTCGTTAATGTATCCCATCATCTGAAGACAATGGTCATGAACTTTCTACCCCTTGGACATCTGCGCGGTCATGAACAATTTCAGGACCTTCTGTCGAATAGAACGGTTCTGCTCTTCATACATTGTCTTTAGACTATCCAATATGTCCTTGGATAGTTTGATATGATCGAACTGCCTCTAGATTGAGTTGTCTAGTGAGGCAATGACAAAGTAGCGGGCTAGGGAATTCTTATCTTCCCAATCTTGGTAGTCCCTCCAACGGGCCTCAGAAGCCCTATCACCCGGACGCTCCGAGGCAGGATTTTTCACTACCTTATCTAACTTTTCGGAAGTTAGGACCAGCATAAGATTTCTGCACCAGTCGGCATAGTTTGGGCCCTTAAGTTTGTTATCATCTAGAAGCTTTGCGAATTGACCGTTTGCCATTTTCTGATAAAATAGCAAAGATGTTAGTTCACAACCTTAGATTAATTCATGTTACCTACATAGATATGGTTTTTAATCAATGTTCCATTCCCATTTGTTCATCTCTGAGATTTCCCTCCTTTCTCAGTGATGGAGACGACGAAATATCTCTGGAAATGTGGGAAATCACATGGGGTGCGTGAATCCAACTGTTTCAGCTGCATAACCCCACCACTTTTCTATGACGGATCATATCCACTCATCGAATGAGTTTCCCTTTGGCCTCTATCAGACAAGGTTCAGAGCCGTTTTCAGGTAAACCTTTCTGTCCAGTGAGTGCTCACACATCATATTCAGGTTATGCCAAGGTACCGTGAGAGAGTTCCCATTTTCTGGTGAAGCCCCTCGCACATCGGACTATGACGCCCCTATTATCTTATGAAACACTCTAACAGATCCATCAGCAAATTGATAGCCCAATTTTATGGTGCGTTTCCTCATTACTGAAGGACCCATCATTGTGCTAATGACGGAAGGCCTTTAGAGAGTCCATCATATGGATCTCCCTATCGCATGCACTCATATTTTCTAGAGGGAACGAGATTACGCCCTAGTTCTAATTTAGGTCAAACCAAAGTGGCTCCCACTGACTTTCATAAAGTCAGATTTCTGGTGGGCCTTAATCAGCTAGGGGTTCCGTACGCATCCCTTTTCAGGGTTGTGGGGCCCACCAAGCAAGGAGGGGTCATCCAATAACCTTAAGGGACACCATGGCAATGATGTGCATTCAGCCATGGTGTGCGCAAGAGCCACTAACGAGTCTTCATGGGCCAAGTGCTTATGGCCCATGGTTGCAGCACATCAAACATCCAATCATCACATGTAAAGGAGGAATTGATCCAATCAATCAACTGCTGTAAAGCCCATTTTAATAGCCCATTTAAAAACCTAACATTAACAATTAATGTCGACTAGGTGTATGGGCTGAATCGCAGTTAGCAGTTCGGCCCATACAGCTTTTCTCGCAATAGTGGGCTTTTGCAGTTTTAACCCTTTAAAACTGGGCTTTACAGGTGGGCCGAATTAATCCCTGTAATTGAACATCAAATTTGGAACAACAAGTGTGAGGAAGATGGACTGAAAAACAGTCCCCTTCAAACCCTAGATTTGGTCCAAACAGTTTTGGTCCAATCTGGTCTGAAATGGTCCGAAACTGATTTTCAATTCAAGAATTAATTCATGAAAGATCTGAAATTAATAATCTTGATTTTAAACAATCACAAATCAACTATGGACTGTTCGCACCACCTGCAAAACAGAGGTCAATCATTAGGGTTGCAGTTTCACAAACTGCAAATCGCAGAAATCGATTTCTCCATCTGCAAATCTCCAACGCCACCATCTTCTTCCTTCTTCTTTAATCAAGAAAATAAAATAACAGAAATCCTATTTCTATTAATTAATTACATTCTTGATCAAATCCTATACATTCAGTCTAGAAAATAAAAAAAAATTATTTACAGACCGAATTGAATGAAATAAATGAAAAAGGGTACGCAGACCATCTGCGCGAAATCTGCACTGCGATCTCTAGGTTCGAACAGTACATTAAACCAAAATAAATAAAGAACAGTTCTAAATAAATTTTGGATTTAACATAAATTAATTTCAGATCAATCGCCCATAACAAGAAACAGTTTCTTGAAATAAAAAAGAAAGCAATCTGCGCAAATCTTGGCAGAACATCTTCTATCCATCTGTGCAGGGTCAGATCTGATTTTCTTTTGGTTCAAGATTCGAACCTGTGGCTCTAATACCACTGAAAGAATGGTAGGATCCATCTAATGGATGCCAAAAGGTTGCGGAATGGGTGGGCGAATTTCAAAAAATTTTCCTACCTTCTCCCAACTGGGAATCATATTCCCTAAATTTAGAATACTATATTCAAGGATCCTAATTGAACCATAATCGAACCAGATCTGAACCAAAAAGAAAAATGGAGGGTTATACCTGATCCGGAGAAACAGTATCTCCCAAAGTTGGTGTTCACACCCAAAGAAGAAACCAAGATCCGCTCCTGCTGAAGATGACACAGCTGTGGATGGAACGGAACCAGCAGGGTGCGTCCTACACACTAGATCCTTCGCAAGAATCCTCTGGAAACTCTGAACACTGAATCTTTCTCAGTCTTTTTCGCAAGACTAATGTCAAGAACTGATTTCTTGACTCCCTATTGCTGCAAAGATCAAATCTTGCAAGAGGGAATGGCGGCGGCTGGAGGAGAACTCCTGGGACGAAGATGGCTGAACTGCTTCTCTTCTCTCTGGAGTCTGTATGAGATCTAATCTCTGTTTGCAGGATAATTTCTTGCACCACAAACCCTTGGTTCGAAATCTGATATATTTTTCTTGGGTTTTTCCTCCTTTCTTCTTGATTAAGAAACCTCCTAATTAGGAGTTATCCTAATCCAAATCTGTATTTGGATAGGGGATTATCTTAATCCAATCTGCAGATTAAGTTAGTTTACTGCTGATCTTATCTGGAGGTTACCAGATTCAAATCTAATTTGAATTTGGTCTCCTGGAGTGGATAAGGTTAAAGGCCTAATCCTTTTACTAACATTAATCTCAGATTCGCCCCATAGATGGGTGATCATATCAGCCCAGCTCGAAATGGGCTTTTGGCCCATTAAGTGTTCAGTGTTTAACTAGTTTCCAATCTGCTGCCCAGTTGGGCTTCTTTATATGGCATGGAACCCAAGCATTAATCTACACACCAGCCACATGGGTTCAGCCCAGCCTTTAATACAAGGCCCAGCCGAATTCATTGAAAAACTCAGTGAACCCCTGAGTCCATCACATGGACCCTATGGGCCCAACACTTACATTAAGTGGTCCCTAGGCCATGCCATCTTATAAAAACCCAGGGACTGTGGGCAGGTGCAAGATTAGCCCATCAGGTATTATCCTAAATGGTCTTACACTTAACCTCTCAGCCCTTAATGATCAAGCACTGCCCGACAAGAGAGGACCTCTCCCTCGGTTGCAAGGAACAGTGTCGGACTCTCCACTCACATGGATCTCGGGAATTAAAACCATTTGCAAACATTTCGAAACCGTACATATATATATATATATATATATATAAATATATTAATTTTACAAAACAAAATTCCAACGATTGAAATCAATTGCTGGCAGTTTGGTTTCCATCAGAGAGAGTGCATTCCCGGTCATTACCTTTGTTCGACAAAGGGGCTGATCCTGTCACTATGATCACCTACTCAGATGAATTCTCAGACTGTCCGACACCTAGTGAAGTATCATAATCGAGTCTAGGGGTCAGGTGTAACTTTCCAGTTTTGCCCATCTGTCTCCAAGGTCTAGGGCAATACTGGAAATCTGGTCCGATTCAAGTATTCGAGTAATCCCATACTGCATATGCCTTGGGTCTTACCCTGGTGGCCGAGACAGGCCATCCCAACACTTGGTGGCACACCAGTATCAGCCTTGGCAGGATAAATCTCCCCAGACTTATTCCATGGCTGTGAACATTTAAAACTAACACGAGTCTCGATAAGTGTCCAGTTTTAGGGTCTTACACAGAATTAAACCAAACAACATGAATCGAACATGCACTTTATTTAAAACTAAGGGCACACAAGACTGTCTAACAATTCCCACATGGAACAACAGTGCTTGGCACTAGTGTTTGCCGTGCAGAAGTTCAGGCATTATATCATGGGTCAGAAGGTCAAGTTAACCGCATGCAACGACCCAATAAGGTTCTTCATGGATAGACCCCCTCTTTCTAGGAGATTAGTCAAGTGAATGAAGCAGCTCAACAAATATACAACCGAGTACACACAACCATGGGCCATTAAGTGTCAAGCGGAAGCAGACCTCTCAGCCGCCTTCCCCACCAACGACAACTTCCCTCTATCAAAAGAAGTTCTGAGGGAACTCTCCAGAACTGCAGTAGTTGAAGAAGGTGAATGGATCCTAATTTCTAATAGAAGCAGCACTAGCACTTCAGTCAATGCCGGAGTAATACTGACATCACCTACATGTAACACCTCTGCCTACTCATTCAAACTACAGTTCCCCTGCTCCCATATCATAACCAAATACGAAGCCCTGGTCCTAAGGCTAACTGTAGCGAGAGATTCCGGAGCTAAGAAAGTCAAAGTGACAAACTCTAAATTGGTGATAGGTCAGCTGGATGGAAGCACCACTGTTAAAGAACTGATGATCCTATCATACAGAACCTTGATACTGAGACTAACCCGTGACCTAGAAGTGACCTTTGAACACCAAAACAGAGCCAAAAATAGATTCGCCGATGCGGTAGCGACCTTGGTATAAAAAATTCAACCCATCCCAAACCCAATCGACATCACCATTCAAACCCTTTGTGAACCATCCACCGATAGATTGGGGCACTGGGTACAAAAAGAGGACGAGATCGCAACAGACGATTGGAGGTATAATATAATGCAAAAGTTGAATAACCCAAGGATGGCAACACAGGACAGCGAGGTGATTTTGAAATTTCAATTGGTGAATGGGGTACTATACCATCGGCTGGCAGATGGGGTCAGAACGAGGTGTTTGAGGTTGAAGGAGGTAGAGATAGTCTTGAGCGAGACCCATGTGGCACACTGTGGGGACATAACCAACACGTTATACAGAAGATTACAAAGGCTGGGATACTACTGGCCTGTGATGAAGACAAACGCGGCCAATGTACAGAATGATTGTGAGAGATGCACCTCAGAAGTAGATGGGAGAGAATGCCTTGCAGTGGGAGAGGTAGACTAGAGGAGCATGTACGTTAATTACCTAGAGGACAACACATTGCCACTTGACCTAGTGATGAGGAGAAAACTTTTATCAAAAGTTAAGAGGTTCTACCTTCAAGAAGGGGTACTAGATAGGAAGGCTCACATTGGGAAGCCCTTGCAGTGTCTGGCTAGTGAAGAAATTGATGAAGCACTAGAAGATGCCCATAGCTCCAAACCAACCTCACACCAAGGACAGATAGCCTTATATAATCACATCTAGCATTTGGATTTTTACTGGCCCACTATGGTAGAGGACACTTAGAAACGTGTGTAGATGTCACAAGTGCCAGATCCACGTTGAAAGAATACACCGACCTACTAATGACCTTCATCCCATCATCACCCCTTGGCCTTTTCACACATGAGGAATAGACCTGATAGGAAAAATCCACCCACCTTCCCAGGGATACTGTTTCATCATAGTGACCACGGACTATTTCACCAAGTGGGAAAAAGTTGTACCCTTACGAAGGATCTGCGCAAAAAACATAGCAAACTTCCTCAGACAGCATATAGTTCACCAGTTTGGAGTTCCAATGAGGATCTTGATGGACAATGGCATGTCCATCAAGAATCAAGAAGTCCAAGACCTTTTAGGCAGCACGGGGCGAGACTAGTTACATCAACAACGTACCACCCACAAGGGAACAAGAAAGCAGAAGCCACAAAAAAAACTTTACTAAGGATGTTGAGCAAGACAGTGGCTGACAATCAAAAGGATTGGTCAAAAAAGTTATCGGAAACCCTTTGGGCTTATCGCACCACAATCAGGAAAAGTACGTTGGCAACACCCTATTCTCTAGTATATATGGTCAAGAAGTAGTGCTACTGACAGAGATACAAACAGTCTCCGCTTATGTAGCCTTTGCAATGGGAAAGAAAATTCAAAACAGAGGACATGGGCCAGCTACTTAGCGAAAAGCTAGTGTATCGATGAGGAAAGGGAAAAGGTGTTACAAAAGCAAATCAAGTATAAACAAGGCCTAGCTGCGAACTTTAATAGACTAATAAAGCCTAGAAAATTCAAAGAAGGGGACAAAGTCCTCAAAACGTCACTCCATGTCAGACAAGGCAAATCTACTAGAAAGTTTGCTCCTACCTGGGACGGACCGTACATGATCAAAGAAGCCCATCCATTTGGCTACTATGTGTTAAAAACTGCAGACACTGGGAAGAGGATGAAAGGGTGAATGGAAACTGGTTGAAGCCTTACTTTGAGTGAAAAGAAATTGTACAAAATATGTTATCATTGTTCTATGTATTTGCTCTAAAGATGAATGTATCGAATGTATTACCTACTTCTTCTTGAACGTTTTGCAAGTTCTTATGTATCTATCATACTCTTCCTAAAAATAAAGAGTGATGGAATTCTGATACATGTGCCAATAGTTCATATTGTGTAATGAAGTATCTTTTACAATAAAGTTCTGAGTTTTTGTGATAAAGTCTTAATTTATCCATGTATTCTGAAAATACAATAAAGTTATAACTCTTTGTCAATGCATGCTTTGTTCAATACAATCTGTGCACTAACCCTTGGGTATATCTCTTGTATACGTATACAAGAAGGCCCCAGGTACACTCTTATCTCATGGCAACCCTAGGATTGCACTCATATTCCTTGGCAACCCCAAGAAGGCCCTAGTAACCTCAAGCGCGCTCTCATATTCCTTGGCAACCCAAGGAAGAACCTGGAAACCCCAGGCGCGCTCTCATATTCCATGGCAACCCCATGTGCGCTCACATATTCCCTGACAACCCCATGCACACTCTCATATTCTCTGGCAACCCTAGGAAGGCCTTCGCAACCCCAGGCGTGCTCCCATATTCCCTAGCAACCCCAGGAAGGCCTTGGCAACCGTAGGCACTCTCTCATATTCCCTAGAAACCCTAGGAAGGCCCTGACAACCTTATGCGCGCTCACATATTCCCTAGCATCCCCAGGCGAGCTCACATATTCCCTAGCAACCGCAAGCAGACTCATATCACCTGGCAACCCCAAACTTGCATTCAAATCCCCTGGCAACCCAAGGAAGGCCCTGGCAACCCCAGGCACACTCATATCACTTGGCAGCCCTATGCTTGCACTCAAGTTCCCTAGCAACCCTAGGCGCACTCATGTTCCATGGAAACCCCAGGCATAGTCACACCCCTAGGCAACCATTGGGGGGCTCCGGCAACATCAGGTATGTTTCTTGTCTAACTTACAAACACGGATGCCATGTTGAGCCTATGCATGCGATAGCCATAAACAGAACGAACTCAGCACTCACTCCAACCACAGATAGACTACTTTCGCAAGGGGTTTCAGGAAGTCCCCTCATGTGGCAACCATAAGTCATCACAAAGGAAGCAAAGGCATAAAGTCCAAAAATTGAACCCTTGAGGCAATCTGCTCGCCCTAGTATGGTTGCATTGAAACTCTAACTTATGCAGCTATTTACACTATGACTAAACCTTAATAGTATTGCCCGAGGAGGGCCTTGACTCCTCGGGGCATGGCAACCCTTGGTCCTTGCATAGCTAACAACACTTGGCCGAGAGCGACACTCCCCACGACTTATCGCAAAAGAAACAAGGGGATAAAGTCCGAAACCGACTCTTGTAGCTAACCGCCTTCCTTGGTATGGTTGCAATGTTGTTCTAAATTATGCTACTCGCCTATGCTTTGACTGCACCCCAATCACATCACACACAGGAGGTCTCGCCTTCTCGAGGCGTGGCAGCCCTTCGAGTGAGTAACAAAACCACATTTCCCTGCAAAGTAATTCAACTTCCCTTTCTATGAACACGTTAATTATCTACTTATTTACAAAATAACCCCTTCAAACCTGATGGTATCTCAGATATTGGATTAACACTGTTCATTTTTCTTTAACAATCTACGATAAAGTTTGCTATGCCTATGCCAATGCTTGATTGTGATAAAGTCCAAACAGGTGCCCGACGCTAAAATACTTGAATTCTATCTTTTCCGGTGCTACCTAAACAACGTTCAACACTTGCACAGATGTTAGTTATCTAATCATTGACATAATGTTGTTCGAGGCAACTTCTTCACTTAACGACATTGTAAAGATTGGAAACAACAATCTGTGATAAGGTCATCCTAGCACTTATTGGCGATATAGTTTATGAAGCACCCGATGATTCGCATTTCAATATCATTTCGATGCATCAGCCAACAAAAGTCAAGATGGTTCTCAGTGATTAAAAACTTTCCTCTTCAAACAAGCGATTAAGAGTTATACATGGCATGACTGTGTCTCAAAACGCCTTCCGGTATGGAGTACGACTCTGGACACGAAACTGCCTAGCATACGACGAAGTTATATTAAACAATTACTAGAAGTATTTTGTACAAACGGGAAACGCTTAAAACACAAAGAAAAGTTTTCAAAATGGTTGGCTCCGATATACGCTAGAGATTGATAATACTGGACAGAGGCCAACGGCCAGCGGACGTTGTGATAAAGGCATCTTAGCATAAAATAATCAAAGTAATGAAAACAACAACATAAGGCAAAAATTCACATTCTATTCAGTTCTTGTTCAAAAATTAATCTACAAGAATCAATAGCTATAAGTATTTGTACATTGGCCCAATCTTTCCTTATAGCAACAATATTTTCTAAGGCCTTGCCGCACTCTTCGAAGTTGTCCAGATCTTCCAGCTCCGCTTCGTACTCGGCTATGATCTTTCATTGCCTTCCACACTCGTCCATAAGAGCCTCCAACTTCTCAGTGGCCTTTGCAAGATTAGCCTTGACTACCTTTCGGCGGAGGCGCACGTCTTTCAATGAACGACCAAAGATGGATTACGACACCTTAAGGCCAGCCTTCCAAAATGCATGGGCCAACATAACAACCCGTTTCTCAATCTGACCCATCCAGAAGCCAATAGCAGAAAAAGACCTACAAGCCTCTAGCCATCGAGCAAAGTCCGACCACGAAAGCTCATCAATTGAACGATTCATTATGTGGTCCATCATGGTCACAATTGTATTTAGAGTCGGCCCTACGACCACTGGATGGAAATTTGTAGAGGGTAACCATCCAGCCCGAATAACAATTCAAGCAAACTCCGCCACCGAGCGGGAGACAGAGTACTTGTCATTCATGTGATGACCTTGGATTTGGACAGGGTCTACGGCTTCATAGCCCAAGGGGGTGATATCATTTTTGTCGCAGTACTCCCCGAGCTCCTGCCGGATCAGCGCAAGCTCCTCCTCATACAATAACCCTTCAGTCGGCGACACTACCCTTGATCCTACGCCTTCATCTTCAGGCTGGACCTCTGGGTCTGTGGGAGTCCTGACTCCTTCGATGGGGATCTCTAACTTCCTCCTCGGCCTGGATTTCTGGGTCGACGGGGGCCTTGGTCTCAACAGTGGCAGAAGGAGCGGAGGCCTCTTCGTGATGAACCGCTGGCTCTGGCTCTACTCTCATAGGGCCCTCCTTTTCCTGCGCCACAGCGTCTGGAGCGAAACCACCAACGCTAGCAGTTTCAGCAACCTCATGGACCTGAGTGGGGGCTACGACGGTTGTACCGCTTGTGGCAGTTGCCCAGTGACTAGCAGAACTGGATCAGATGGGTCCACTTCACAAGGCCATAGTCAAGGAGTTCCAAGAACAAGAAACGGGAGGTGACGTACAGAATGAAAGCAGCAAGGTGGCACTGGGTATCTACACCATGCACCATTATGTCCCTTCTACCATGAGACTCGAACCAATATTCCAACCATTACTCCAATGGAATCTTCCCCCGAGCAGTGGACTGGTCTACCTGAGCCTTGTAAGTAGCAATCTCCGCAAGGAACTCATCGTAGAGCTTCGTCAAGTCTGTCGGAATGGATTGATGTGCTGGAGATGTTGAGTAGACAAGGAGCCCCCAACGGGCAATGCCAATAATGCAGCCACATCCTTGGTGGTGACTGTGAATTCACCAAATGCACCCATGAAGGTGTGGGTATGGAAACACCAGTGCTCCAGAAGATGCCTAACATACTTAACCCCTTCCCTACCCGGGAGGTTAATATAGCAGTCCACAAACCTGAGAAGCCCCAAATCTTGCAATATCTGGCAATATATAGGGCTTCGAGGATATACTTCGTCCACCCAGTATAGCTGTTAGAGGATTTTGAGTTATCGGTCCGAGGTTCCTAACACTTGTACGACGTTGACGAATTTGGCTGGTCGCAGAGGCACATCAACTCCATGCCAGCAATGACATCGAAGATCCCTCCTTTGCCCCTAGACACTCGCATTGGGGGCCAAAAACCCCTTCTGCCATCGGCCGCCATGGCCGTTTCCCTCTTCGATAGCAGTTCAGTTGTATCTACTTGCCTGATGAAGTCGACAAAAGGACACTTTTCTTTCTTTTGGTGATGAGCCATGATAAGCATATAACGGGTATGACAGAAAACAAAAAGGGAAACAGAGAGAAGGTTGTAGGGCAAGCGAAAGGCCATAGATAGTAAAACAAAGATGATAGTAAGAAGATAAAGTGGAGGTCCGAAAGAGATACTTGTCCTTTTAAAGATAGCCCTCACATACCTGGAATGACAAACTGCGTCGAAGAAGACAAACAAGTGCGAGTATGAAACCCTAGCCCACGCTTGACGATTAAGCAATCCAAAGAATTAAACAAATATGCCCTTCAAAAAGCAGGACAAAATGACGCATTAATTTAAAAAAAGGGCCACATCATCAACCACCACTTTAAAGTTCGGATATCGCGATCATGCCACACACGCGAATAGAGTGCAATTATAACAGTGAGACAGTTAAGAAAACGCTAATGATTTCTGCCACATCACCATCACTTAATGTCCTCTTCAACTTCCATCCGTCATTGAATATGATACGCCATTGAACCCTGCACCATCAACTGACATCATCCACCCAGCACAGGCTTCACCCTAACACACAGGGAGGGCTTCACGCCCACACTAGTACAACGTTAGTGTCTTTTACTAATTCCCTTCCTGTCAATGATCAAGGGAGCTGAAACTCACAAAGCTGATGCAAAATTGCCCACCGACAGGAAGGAAATCACCAAAAGATAGGGGGGCTAGACCACAGAAGAGTTAAAACTCAATCGAAGCAACAATTTACTCTTGCTCAAAGCCACTAACGCACGAGGACACATGATCACTTGGCCCAGCCTATCAATGGGCAAGGGGCTAACAAAAGCCCAAATCAACTCTCCTCCAATCACACAAAAGCACAAAATATAGCAGATTCCCAGACCCAATACACAATCATTTACTGACCCATCGCAAAACTTCAAAGAAAATGAGAAGGAAAAACAATTATCGATAAGCAGGGGACTAATGTAGGTACATAGTGCTCGCTCAGTCCTTCAGAGCACAAAAAATACTAAACAGATACCATATAGATGCTTGCGATTGGCCTGTAGTTCATCGATCACCTATGATGAACTTATAATGTATCGCACACTCACAATGAATATACGGATCACCGCACGATTGCAACGAATTTGTGCTTGGTACGATCTTAAAACAGGTTTTAGTTAAACTTGTGATGAATGTTATACACGTGCAGTCATGCGATGAACCTTTGTTGCGTGCGACCCTGCGATAAACCTCAGATACATGCAGTTCTGCGACAAACCCAAGAGAAACACGGTCTTACGATAAACCCTGAATAGTTGCAGAATCGCGGTTCACCAAAACCAGGCCCGAATACCAATTGCACGTGTAATTTCAAGTTATATTTGTGATCGGGTGCCACGTAGGTTTAGTAAAAGGCTACCCACTAAGTAATGACGTCACTAATGCCACGTCAGTTAAATGAGATGCGAAAGGTGATAGTACACGTGGATTATTAGGATCCTCGGGTGAAAGAAAAGTCAACCTTCGAGAGATCTCATAAGAACATGTGGCGGAACCCTAGCAATGCTCCTTAATGGCCGACAAAAAATCTAATATTCTCTTTCCTAGTAGAAAACAAACACTTTTGGCTCCTTCCTTTCAAGATCTTGGGATCCTTCCCTATAAATAGGAATCCCCTCATAACAAAATTCATTCATTCAACCATTGATTAACCCCATCATTGGATTCCTTGCTCAAGCCACCTCATCATTCCCTCTACCCTAACCCTTCGGTTGATTCCCTCCTGGTCTTCCTCTGTCCTTCAAGGAGACCATCCCCTAGCCTAACCACCTCCTACTTACAGCAACCAAACTACTTTACCCTATGCCCAAGGAAGAAATAGTAAGGAATTTTATCAAGACTTTGAAAGATCCATACCATACTTTGCTAATTGCACAACCACTTAAAGACTTCAATGAAATAGCGTCACAATTGAAGAATTTATTAGACATGATCGGATTAACTTGTTGATGATTGGAGTAGAAGCATCTACCCTTGGACTAAAGAAGTTTGTGCTTAAATACTAAGGAAAAGTGAAGTGCAATCCATTTCCAATCACCTAGCTAGTTTTATAGCCACAACTTCATCTAACACATTTCCTAGGATACCTACTTCTATGCAACAATAGTCGTACCAATAGTAGTAGACCTCTAATGTACAACAAATTTCCCAAAGGTAAAGAAAGAAATTTACCCCGCTACCTAGTTCATACTCCCTGTTGTTGCTTGTCTTGGTTAAAAATGGATATCTATATTTACCTAACATAAAAACCCTGTCGGAGTATAAACTAAAACATTATGATGAGAATGCCTATGCCTATTGTGGTTATCATCGGAACCTAGGACAAACCACTGACAATAGCCATCAACTCAAGATTGTTGTTTAGAAGTTGATTGATTAGGACCTTATTACATTCCAAGAGCCTCAAGAACCATCTTTTAAATAGGACAACAATTACAAGTGTTAAGGAAACCCTTAGAGTGTGACATTAAGGAGTCATTAGATGGTCATGCATGGGGAACCAATGCAGTTGTCTCCTCAACAGCTATGAATGCCTATTTATCAATTTTTTATGCCAACTTCAATATCGAACCACCTACATGGATTTGAATGTAGTCCTTGAGTTAGGGATTAATGCTCTCTAATCTAACTCTTACCATTGAGAGTGCCTTTTTTGTAGTTTGCTATCCACTTTTTCATGTCATTCCAAGACATTTCAAACAACATATAAGCTTGATCCCTTTCAATTTGGTACATAGAGTAGTCTATCTCATGCATGGGTCTAGCTCCTTCCATCAATAAAATATTATTTTTCTCTATTCCTTTACCTCTTGCTGAAGATGCTTACTTATAAAATAGCAATTAGCTTAGTCAAGTCCAGCTACCCTTAAAGAAAGCTGAATTTGTTCCCTCTTAAAATAGCCACATTCAACTAAGGACTCGTGAAAGTCCTAAGGGGATGCCTTTATAAAATGTTAGTTGTTGATCAAGGACTCTATAGTCAAAAATCCTTTTCAAGAAGAGATGTTTCTTTTAAACCTAAATAACCACCCTTGACCCCTAACCCCTTGTGGTGTGGATGAAAACACACCACACCCCAACAGGGTAGTTGTTCTGCAATGTGGACAAAAATATGTGGACCAATCCAAACCACACCTCTATGAGCGTTCTACAAGGTGTGGTGCATTTCAGTCCACACATCGTGTTTGATTCCATGCATCTCAACTACAACATTTAAGATAACCTATGCCATTAATCATTGAAAAACAATATATTATTTTTTAGTAATATACACAATATAATAATAATAGTAAATTGCTAAGAATTTTAATAATTAATAAAATTAATATTAATAATAATCAATAATATTAAATAACACATAATAATATTAATATTAATAATAAATGAGTAGTAGCATTAATGATATTTGATAATATTAACAACAATGTTAATAACATTTAACAATAAGTAATAATATCAATAACAATTAATATTAATAAAAGTAATATCAAAACTTAATAATTATAAATCAATATTAACATTAATTAATAATATTTTTAATAACAATTAAAAACAATTATTAATATTAACAAAAATAATATTCGAAACTTAATAATTAATAAAATAATAACAATAATAATTAATAATATTTGAAACTTAATTATTAATAAAAATAAGGTGATTGGAGAAGCAACGACAACTGGAGAAGCAATTTGGCGGTGCTCTGTGAGATATTGCAACGGTAAAGAATAGGGTTAGATAGGATAAATATCATATGCAAAACACATGATCAATGCTAAAAAAATAATCAAGGGTTGTGTGGTTTAATCCATGAGAAAAACCCATGAACGAGATTTTGGCCCTTGGTGTGGACCAATCCACGAGATAGCATGGATCGATCCACACCACAGGCGAACCAAACATCTACTTAGATGTTGTGTGTTCCCAAATGGAATATCTCATAGACATTCCATGATGTCGAACACCACCTTAGTGTCCCAAACTAGGGCAACATTGAAACCATCAAAGCATTGCAAATTCCTTGTGAATGTAATTCTTGAGTCAGCAAAAAACAAATGCACCATTTTAATGCTATGAATTTTTGTTTGCTAAAAAATGCTATGAATTTCAAAAAATCACTAATTATCTAGTTGATCGAATGCACTAGAAAATTTTCCTTTGGCAAGCCAGCCACATCCATGGGATGCACCTTAAGGGCTATTAAAGGGTTAAAAAAGAGAATGAGAGAGAAAAGATACGAAAAAAATGAGAAAAAGAGAAAGAGAGGGAGATAGAGAATAATAAGAGTGACAAGGGAATTTACTTTTATCAAAAGGAACCCTAACTATAGTAAGAATGAGAAAATTTTCAACTAACCACATATTGTACTCAACATGTACTTATTCACTATGCACAATGCATTTGATAATGAAATGAAGGGGGGATATTCTTAGCCATTTGTTTTGAGTGTCAAAAAGTAGTTCACTTGGGCAGATTTGGAGTTGCTACACATCAATTAAGTGAAATGAAGGTGATGGTCCCTTCAAGAATTACATCGAAAATAATTTTTTGGTTTATTAGTGACTCCAAGACCCAAAGCACATGCTGAACCAATCTGGCTAAGACTCAGATGGGAGAGGAAAGGGATTAGGCACCCCTCTCTTGAGTCCAATAAGTGGGTCCGACATGGAATATCAAAGAAATACTAGTGTTAAGCAATGCCCCTCTCCCGAGTTCATTGTTTTTTATTGTTTTTATTTATTTATTTTTTGCACATTTTTCTTCTTTTATTTTATTATATATCTTCATCTATTTGTACATTTCTTTATTTTTGTTATTTTCATTATTGTTTTTTATTGCCATTTTCTTATTTTCAATTTTTATTTTTATTTTTATTTTTATTTTCATTTTTATTTTTTTTATGTTTTTACTATTTATCTATTTTTCTACTTTTCCACATATTCTACCACATCATTGCCATTTTAATACCATTTTTGTCAATTCATTCATTTTTGTTTTTCTCTTTGAATGCACATATTATTGTCCACTTTATTCTCTTACTTGTAAATACATGTCATCTTATACTACTTTTATCATTATTATCATTTGTTTTTATTATCACTACTATTAAATAAATGTATTGTGGTTCTGCTTTTATCCATTTATTTCAAGAGAGATGAGGATTGAGATTAAGCCTCTACATGAAATAGGAACAACTACACATCGAATTAAACTTATTAACAATGAACTTGATTTCGTTAACCATGTTTTACTAAAATTTTTCTTCCTAACAAATTTTTCTCACATATATTTATACACATATGAATCCTTTCTATTCTCTCAAAACACAAATGGATCAGTTTCATTTGAACCAACAACACTATCATAAGAAAAATACACCATATAACAAAAAAAACTGATAAAAACAAAAAAGAGAAACTAAAACAAAACCAGGTCTCGCCTGACTAGAGATTTATGTCATCCATTTTATATTGTTATTATCATTTAGATTATCCAGATCATAACTGGAAAGCTAAAACAAACTGAAAGAAAAACCAAGGAATTATAAAATATGAAGATCGGCTCATCGTGAATCAATATGCAAATACCAAACTCGAAAATCACTAGAAAGATACCAGCTGATACCAACAGTTGTATAAAATAGATCTCTAAACCAGTAAATCGGCTTTGAAAAACCTCAATCAATTGAAAAATGATTCTCGAACTAAAATCTCTTGATACTAATATTGCTCATTGGTGTAGCCTATTCAATCTATGGTGAGAAATGTAGTCTAATGTTACTATTTTTGCTCTTTATTCCAAACTAGATGATAGTCAATAGAGGGTTAGGAGAAATTAAATTAGAAGTAGTGGCTGGGGTGGTATTCAATTCTAATTAGAATCAGATGAAGACAAGTCTAGTTAATAGATGTTTGTTGATAGTCCTATGCTATGGCAGACAAGGGAGTCGGGAGGTGAAGGAAGGAAATAAAGAAAGAGAAAAAGATAGAGCTAGGTGAGGGAGAATAAGAAGACAAAAATAGGAGGAAGAATGCCACCATCGCTCTCGGTGGTGTCTAGAAACAAGGGAAGCATTAAGAAGAAAAGAAAGAGATGGGGAAAGGAAAGGAAGGAGAGAGAGAGAGAGAGAGAGAGAGAGAAAGATAGTGTGTTTGTAAGAAAGAGAGAAAGAGAAAAAAAAAAAAAGAAAGAGATTGAGTAAGAGATGGAAAGAATAAGATTGAGTATTCAGAGAAGGGGAGATTTCAGTTCAGTCGTTGTAATGTCGAGAGAAAGAAGGTGTTGAATAGTAAGTTTAGGCCATTAGTTCGAATGGAAAGAAAGGTTAAAATTTATATTAGGGTATAAGGGTGGTTAAGTAAATTTTTATCTTTTGGGGGTCAAACTAAAATTCTGATCTAATGGAGAGGATTTTGTGTAAAAAAATGGAGGGTGGACATGGGTTTGAGTATACATACTGGTTTTATATGTACAGGCCAATGAGATTGCCTGAAATGGAATCTTTTTAGTCAAAGGGGTAAAATAGGGTATTTTTTGTTGAAATTTTGTAGGGTGGATTTTTTGAGCACTCTAGATCAGTTGATGGGGTCAGATTGGCCCAACTAGGCGTGTATCAAGCAAATCTGGAGGGAGTGATTCAGTCAATCTAGAGCTTTGAAATAGAATCTTAGTATGATGGAAGGGCAAACAATGGTATTTTTGGTTAAAATTTGGCAGGTAGGGTTTTTTGGCATTCTGGATCGATTGGTAGGGTCAATTTGGTTTAACTAGTCTTGGGTCAAGCAAATCTGGAAGGGTAATGATTCAGTCAATGAGATGCTTTAAAACCAAATCTTTATGCGATAAAAGGGTAAATGGAGGGATTTTGGATTAGAACTTTATGGGTAGATGTTTTGGTATGCCTAGGGTTCAGTCCAATTAAGTTTAATTGGGTGTTTGGGTTGAATTAGGGGGTTTAGGCAATAGACCGAGCAATAATCAAGTTCTAACACTTGCTCAAAACTAGATATAATGTAGTTAAAACAATCGAGCAAAAGTTATGAAAGATAAAGAATACAAGCAAGGGAGAAAAAAGGAGATAAAGGTAGAAACCTAGTCAAAAAAGAAAAAGAAAAGGAAAACAGAGAACACACGATAGCTTCATTGAAGTGGGAATAACCAAGGAAAGTTGGGTAGTTGTCAAAGAAGGTTGGAGCAATAGTGAATTGACCAAAGGACAAACAAGAATTAGTCAAGAAAAACTAAGGCAGCCAAGATGATTCAATCATTGTGAAGCCTTTCACAATGACATTTACCTACAAATTTCAATCTTCCCCACCTATCTAAATTTTTTCATAAGGTAAAGTCCTCCACAATCAATAAGAAGCCATGACTTATCTTAATGAAATATGAAGATCAATTCCCATCCCTATGGCTATGAAAGGGGCTTGAATTTAAAAAAAAAAAGTATAAATAAAAACAATAGAAGGTAGAAATGTGATGGTAAGAGTGAACCCTAAAATAAGTTTCCTAAATGGTGATTGAAGCATCAAACACCTATATTAAATAATTACTTGGGATTTTTTACCCATCATTTGTAACCTCTATCCTATGTCACGTTTCATTCTAATGAATAAAACCTCCTTGATATTTTAAAAATCAAATCAGCAATGGACAAACTCAATTGGCTAACAATGAACGATTACATTTTGAATTTTCTCCAATGAAACATTTGTTAGAAGGATTAGAAATCAGATTAAACATAGCTTAACCAAGTTAAGTGGCTGGCCGAATTTTTAAAAATTTTCTAACCCCACTTGGGAACCGATTTTCTAGTAATTTTGAAATCTAAAATTTCGAGATCGATCTTACACTGAACTGAATCAAATTTGAATCCAAATTAAAAACTGATTATCCCTAATACGGAGTCTACATTATGCAGCTCCTGGAGTGGTAGTTCACGCCCAATATAAATCCTAAAATTGGCATCCAATTGAAGGTGGCATAGTGTGTATGTGAAGATGATTCAACAACACCATTTTAACAAAAACTGGTCTCCAACTTGCTTATGTCGAAGTGGGTAGGTGAACCTGATATCAATTTGATGTTTTTTCTTGCAAAAACATGGTAAAGGACTAATGGAAATTATCCAATTTTCTTTAATGGTTCATGTCCTAAGTTATTGCATGCCCACTTTGGACCTGAACATTGTATGGCGTAGAACCCACAAAGGTCTCTCACAAGTCCATAGGGGCTTAGCCCCACCTCTGGTAGAAGTTAAGCCAAATTCATTGCTTAGGGTAGTGAACCCTTGACCCAAACAACTTGGGCTCAATTTGGATCCAACATTTACATATAAATGATGCTTAGATTCAGCCATCTTATGAAGACCCAAGGATAATGGATTTATGCAAAAGAAAGCTCATTAGGTAATCAACCCTATAATGGTCTCTTGCACCTAACCTCTCGAACCACAATCATCAAAACATTGCCCATAGGGAAGGACCTCTTCCCTAACTATGAAATACAATGTCATAGTCTCTAATTAGATGGATCCCAGGATTAAGTTTTTTGCAAACTTATTTTCATAAAATAGTAATATAATATATAAATATACTTTGCAAATTAGATTTCAAATATAGTTGAAATCCACTACTAATATTTTAGTTTTCCATCAAAGAGAATGTAAACCCTGATATTCACTTTTTCTGACAAAGGGGTTGGTCCTATCACTATGATCACCCACTCTGGTGATTTCCCAAACTACCCCAACATGCCTAGGTATTTGATCTTTGATGGATCTCATTGGTTGGCATATCAAAACAGTCCAGTCCAAAACTTAGTGTAATATCATAATCAAGTTTTGGGTTAAGGGAAACTTTCTAAACACTTATTGGTTGTGCTTGGGGTCTAACCCTAACAGTTGAGACAAACTACTTCACTACTTCAGCAACTCACTAGTGTCAGCCTTGTTAGGATAAACTCCCCAAGTTTATTCAATGACTAAGAATATTCTAAACTAGCACAAATCTTATTAGTGTCAAATTTATGAAGTAATTCATAGAAAAACACTAATATGAACATGAAACAATAATGTACTTTATTCACTTACCGATAAATGTTTATATACATCAATCTGATTGGAACTAAGGGCATACACTATTTAATAGCTCCCACTAATACTTAGGTCCAATTGGGTATTAGCCTCAATTGCATACTATCCACGTGTCCTTTAAACGCTTTCTATGTTAATGGCTTAGTTAATGGGTCGGCCATATTTTTTGTTGATTAGGCTCTTGTTTCTTTAGCTTGAGCAATGGCTCCAATGTTGTCACACAACAATGGAATGGGTGATATGCTAAATGGTATGACTTCTAATTCCTAGATGAATTTTTTCATCCATATTGCTTCCTTAGCATCCTCACTTGCCACAATGTACTCAACCTTAGTTATAGAGTTTATTAAGGACCCCTGTTTGTCACTTCTCCAACTAACTATACAAGATCCCAACATAAAGATGTATCTAGGTGTAAACTTTATGTCATTTAGGTCAAACTAAAAGTCGGCATCTATATAATTGATCATCTATAGTGAACTACCATTGTTCTTCATTAGTATTTTAGAATGTTCTTCGCAATTGTCCAGTGTTCTTGTCCTGTGTTGGATTGATATCTATTCACAACACTAACGGCCTGAACAATGTCAGGTCAAGTGAACAACATATCATGTTTGATTCTCCCTAAGTAAAGGTAAAGGGAACATTTCTCATGTCCTCTATTTCCTCGGGGATCTTAGGTGGCATACCTTTGGAGAGAGTGACTCAATGTTTGAAAGGAATAAATCATTTCTTGGAATCTTACATGTTGAATCATTTAACAATATTGTCAATGCAAAATCCAATTAACCTCTTTGATCAATCTATATAGAGTCAAAGTTCCCAAATATAAGAAGCTTTGCTAAGATATTTCAAGGAGAATTATTGCAAAAGCCATATCTTCACCATTGTTAACATTGATACATTATTCCCAATGAACAATATGTCATCTACATATAGAATTAAGAGTTCAAACCTTGTCTATCACTATCTTTCTGTAAACACAGGGTTCATATAGATTTTCTCAAAATCAAACTGTTTGACTATTGATCCAAAATGGATTTTCCAACAACTAGAAGTTTGCTTTGATCCATATATGAATCTATTGAACTTACAAACCATGTGTTTTTTACCCTTGGCAACAAAGTCTTCCAGTTGTTGCATATATCTTCGGTAAGATCTCCATTCAATGATATAATTTTAACATCAATTTGCCAGATATCATAGTTGTAGTGTGTTGCTATAGCCAATAGTATCCTCATAGACTTAAGCATGGCCAAGAGCAAAAAGGTTTCCTCACAATCAACTCCTTTCTAAGTGTAACCTTTCATCACAAATCAAGTTTTGTAGATCCCAACATTTCCATCAGGGCTCTTCTTCCTCTTATAAATCCACTTGCAATTAATCACTTTCACCCCATGGGATGGTTCTACCAATGTCATAACTTTGTTCTTATTCGTTGAGTCCACCTGGGCTTCCATGTTATCTACCCACTTTAAGGAGTTTGTGTCTAACATAGCTTTTGTATAAGTCAAGAGTTGTTTCTCATCATCCATGATTTTCATCAAGTAACTTTCTTGATCATTATCGAAATGCACAGGAGATTTAGACACCCGAGGAGAGTTTCTTGTTTAGGTAATGATATTTAGAACATGCGGGTTATCTCTAATAACCCCTGAACCTTCCTCATCAAGAAGTTATTCTTGATGATGATTGCTTAAGATGTAGTCCCCTTCTACAAAGTAGGCATTTCAACTAACAAAAACCTTTTATTCTCTTGGGTATAGAAGATATACATAATGGAGTCCTTATGGGTAGCCTACAAATAAGAAATGACTAGTTTTGGATTACATTTTGTCTATACTTGTCTTTTTGACATATGCTAGAAAATTCCATGCTTTAAATTGTTTGATACTTGGTTTCTTGTCAGCCCATAACTCTTATGGAGTCTTAGGAACTAATTTGGTTAGAACCCAGCTCAACACGTAAATCATATTCTCTAATGTGTGCCCCCAAGGATATGGGTAGTTTTGAGTGGACAAGGAGTAACCAAACCATATCCATTAATGTCTAATTTCTTCTCTCTGACACACCATTTAATTGTAGTGTAGAAGGAGGAAACAGTTATGATATAATCATGTTGTCCCTTAAGTAGTCCCCAAATTCATCAAAGAGATATTCACCTCTTTGATCTGATCGAAAGGCTTTAATTTATCTCCCCAACTATTTCTCAACTCCATGTTTAAATTCTTTGAACATCTCAAAGGAATTAGACTTATATATTATTATGTACACGTAGCTACATCGAAAATAGTCATTGATAAATGTTATAAAATATGAATGTTGGTTACGTGTCCTAACAATCAAGGGACCACATACATCTATATGTATAAGATCAAGTGTGTTTGTACTTATTTCAAGCTTACCTATAAACGTCATCTTTGTCATCTTTCCTTGAAGGCAAAGTTCACAAGTTGGTAAAACTTTTATTGTGAGAAAATCTAGAGGATCATCCTTCACTAGTCTTGTGATTCATTCTATGTTTATGTGGCCAAGTCAGTAATGCCACAACCATATAGGATTAACAATTTCTCATGTTCTTTTCATGAGGATGTATTTCGATGTTATTTTGATCACATTTGTTTCTAGAGAATGGTGGAATACATAGACACCATTCTTAAGTTCTTCAAAAGTAAGGAATTTGTTATTCAACTTAATTGTAATCTTATTACTAAATAAAATAGAATAACCATCCTTAAATAACTTAGAAACTAAAATCAAATTTCTCCTATGTTGCAAAAAAAAAAAGACAATCTTTTAGGGTAAGGTAATATTCCCTTCTCCAAAAACTAAATCTACTAATCCTATAGTAGCAATTGCAACAATTACAGATGTACCCATGTAGAATACGATCACATCATCACTCAACCTTCTACTTTCCTTGAACCCTTGCAAAGTGTTACATGCATGAGTAAAAGCCTCGAACTCAATACACTAGGAAGCAGAAATGGCCAACATATTGATCTCTATGACATGAGTTTCAAAAATACCTTCTTTCTTCTTCTTAAAGGATTCTAGTATTGAGGATAGTTCATCTTCCAGTGATCGGTCTGTTTGTAGAAGTGACACTCATCCATTGACTTATCTCTTTTTTGCTTTTTTTGTTTGTCATCCTTCTTCAAAGACTTCTTCTTTCCCTTACGTTTCTTTCTACCAAATTTTCCTCCTTAAACAAGCATGGCTACTGGCTTGTCCTTTAGGATTAGTTCCTCGGTCCTTTGCAACATATTGTCGAGCTCTTGCAAAAATGTTTTTAGCTTGTTCATATTATAGTGTTGTCCAATGAGGTGATAATGTAACAACAGACAAAAAAGTTCTTCTCTTCCCATTCCTGATATTCCTTTTTTCTAGCCTTAGAAGCTCTTTCACCAGGATGTTTTGGTGCCTTCTCCTTGGGAAGTTTGTCTACTTTCTTAGACGTGAGCACTCGGTTAAAGTTGCAAATCCAATCTACATAGTTAGGTCCTTTAAGTTTGTTATCATCCAACAACTTAGAGAATGGTTTGTGTGCCATTTCTAACAAATTACATGAATAATTAGTTCACGACCTAGTTATTGTTTCATGTTATATACCGTAGAATGGATTTTTATTTACATTCCATTTCTATGTGTTCATCTCTGAGATTTTCCTCTATCTCAATGATGAAGACACTATTCATGTTTTCAATCGATAAGTACCAACTCGTTATATCGGGAGCCCCAATTTAGTCCATTTTCATGGTGTATCTCTGTTCACCAATTCAGTCCATTTTCATGCTAATGACAAAAGGTCTTTAGAGATGTCATCTTATTATATTCCCTATCATCTAGCACTTATATCATTGGTGAGGGAACAATTATATTAGTCCCTAAGTTGGTTTTAGATCCTATACAGTAGTGGTTTCCATTAACTTTCATAAAGTTATATTTAAGTGGGCCCTGAAAGAAAACAAGAGAAGGGCCCATTAGGTGAGAAATCATTCAATGATCCATGGATATCATGGAAATGATGTGCATTCAGCCATGAGGGATGCAAAGAGCCACATAAAGTCTTTGCATGGGACAAGCACTTATGGCCCATGTATGAATCACATTTACATAACACATTACACATAATTGATCAATAATCAACTTAAAGATTGTAAAAACCCAGATCCATTTCGACTAATATACTATCAACCCATTATTGGGCCCATTTATCCAATAAAATTTTACTTTGTATATGAGCCCATTTACAAAAAGCAATTCGACCCATATAGCAGTCCATGCTAAAGTAAGCTTATCTTGCTTTAATCTATACCTAACTAGTTTTCACAAGTGTGGACTAAATTGGTCCATGAAATGGCCCTTCAAACCCCTAATCTAGGCCCAAAATTGATCACTTAATAAGTGATCTAAGGGGTTGTTAACAGTCCCCAAAGAACCTAGGTTCGGACCATGTAAGGTGAACCAAAACTAGGTTAAATCAACCTAGGGTTTAGTGCCCAAAGCAAGCATCAACTCATAAAGATTATGATCTAAACATTCTCAGGTATGATTTACAATCAAAATAGAAAACAATCAGAAAAATAATAGAATGAAATAACAATGGTTGATGGTATAATGTTTTGAATCTTATCTAGACAATCTACAAGAATCCATCGATCTGCTATCTCTACATCAATCCCATTCTCCATCATTCTCCATCTCTAGTGTGTTCTCCAATGTAAACAAACATAGAAAACCCTAATTTATAATTCTTACATCAGGAAAATCCCTAATACATCTTGTCTGAAAAATAAAAATATTAATTAATTACACACCAATAATATCAATATGCATAGTGTGCATTAAACTTGCCACCAATAAAAAAATCGATCTCCATCACACTTTCTGCCCAAGAATTCAAGAATTCACCATAGAACTATTCCAAATAATATCAAAAAATATAAATATTAAATTTCAAATCATTGGCCCCAATGTATTGACGATGTCAAATCAGCTAGACTAGTTCATGTCGATTTGATGTTTGTTTCAAATCTGATTTAGTTTAGTCCAAGAATTGAACCTAGTGCTCTTACACCATTGTTCAATGGATTAGAAATTAGATTAAACATGGCCAAACCAAATTTACTTGCTGGCCAAATTTTTAAAACTTTTCTAACTCCACTCATGAACCGATTTCTTGATAATTTTGAAATCTAAATTTTCATTATCGATCATACACTAAACCGGACCATATTTGAAAACAAATTAAAAAATGATTATATCTAATATGGAGTCCACAATATGCATCTCCCAGAGTGGAGTTCATGCCCAATATCAATACCAAAATCAGCCTCCAACTGAAGATGGCATAGTATGTACATGAAGTTGATTTAGCAACACTATTTCAGAAAAACTAGTCTCCAACTTGTTTGGATCAAAGTGGGTATGGGAACCTGATATCCTCTGATATTTTTCTTGCAAAAACGTAATAGAGGACTTTTGGAAATCAACCCCTATCATAAGTGGGTCGAATTAGGGATTTTGGAGGCAAAGGGAGAAGAAGAAAGAGCAAGATAGTAGAGAGAATTGGTAAATTTCCCCTTCCCCTCTTAGTCCTTTATATAGAGCACTCTCCTAACCTAACTAAGCTTATCCAAATCAAATTTGGATTAGAACTTTGTCTTTAATTGATAAGCATTATCTTCTTAAGAGAATGGGTGCTCAATACCTAAACCCATGCCCATTTTCAACCCAAATCACATAACTTAAGTTGTCATGTGATCTCTTAACTAATCATATTAGTAATGAGCCTTAGGCCCATTTTCCTTAATAGTTCTTATCCCAAGGTGTTGCATGGCCACTTTGGGAAATGTGGTGAAAGGCTTACCTCTCATATGTTGCCTTGTTACTGAGATCCCTACAGCTGAACTGAACGAAGAGAAGGTTTGAATGAGCTTGGAAGAGCTTTTAGATAGTTGGAAGTTTGGATATATTGTGCAAGTTTTAGATCTAAAACATGGTAAGTGGATTCAAAATTTCAGGTTCAAATGCTTGGAGATTTTCTTGCGAATGGGTTACCTGTAGGAGTTGGGCATGCTTCTTTGGCTCTTTCTTTTGTCTTTCCTCTCTCTAGATCCCCCCCCCCCTCCCAAGTCCTCTCTAAATCCCCCTTCAACTCCTCTTGAGCTCGAGTTGGGTTAGTATTTATAGAGAAAGGAAGGGGGAGAGTTCTGAAATTCGTTCAATTGAAGGGCTTGGGCTTCAAGAGAGCTTTCGCAAGAAAAAGGGCAAGGATTTTTTAAAGAAAAAGGTGTTTAGTTAAGCTTTCCTCCTTTATGAAAGATTTTCTTTGATTTTGGATGGTTTTTATATGTTTTGTGCATCTAGTGGGAGATTGGGGCATGCCTATCATGGAAGTCTCATATTTGAGGCTACCAGTGATAGAAAATGTAAATTTGGCCCATTTACAAAAGTTATTTTGTTTTTTCTTAGTTTTAAATGGGGGTATCTTTGGGTCTATTAGGCTCAGTTTCATTGGTCCAGGTGTTTGATCATGTCAAGAATGGGTTTGATATCAGCCATGACCCTTTTGAGGTTTATTTTGAAACAAATAAGATGGGGATTCGATCTGGCACATCAAAATGGCATCTTCCTAGTTTAATGGTCAAAGGGGATATTAGGTCGTGAAATTTGATGTGCTAGGGTTTTTTGGGTCTCTGAACACAGTGGTGAGGTCCGATTGGTCTAACATGGCCAGGATGATGGAGATCTATGGCTAACAAGTTTAGATCAACGAGATCTACTGAAATAGAACCTTTGCTTAATGAAATTTGGTGGGTAGCCACTTTTGAACATCCTGAATTTGATAAAGGTGATGGATCTTTAATCAGAGGTGTAGATTGATAGATTTAGTTTGAGTCTAGGTTTTAGCCAATAGTTTATCAATTAATGAGAAGGTTTAAAATGGAATCACTTTCTTAACGATCTAATGGAAGAGTTTAGTCATGAAATTTTACATGCTGAGGTTTTTAGGGTTTCCAAATACAATGGTGAGTTTTGATTGGACAAATGAAGCTAGGGTAATAGATGATAAGATCTAATCAATGAAATTTGTTGAAATAGGATCTAGGCTTGATGGTGAGTCAAATGAGGGAATTTTGGGATAAAATTTGGTGGATAGGAACGAATTAAGGTGAAGAGTCAAGTGGATGGTTCTGATCTAAAAAGGAAATGGTTAATCTAGGTTTTCTAATTCTAGTTGTACAGGGCCGTCAAAATGGGACCTTGGTGTTTTTATGGTTAATTGTCATAGATTCACGGTGAGATTTGTTAGTTGATTGTATCCTAGTGATCTTAAGGCAATGGATGCATTGGATCAGATTGTTAGAAAAAAAGGAGTTGGCATGATGAATGTTGGATGTGTAACTAATTTATAGTTTTCCAAACTGTGGGCCATACCCGATTGGATGTCAATGTTGATGATCTCAAGGTTTTCATTTTCCCGTGGATTGTGTCAAAAGAGGGAATTTTAGCTTTGGAAAGTCTTAATTTGATCCGGTTTTGTTTCATAGTTTCAGGGTCTAAAAGGAAGGTATGGAGAGTTAAGGTGAAGGGACCAAGCAAAAATTAGGTGTTGATGGTCTTATAGCTTAGTCTCAACACCCGATTTTTGCTCAATATGCCTCTTGAACCCCAAATTCCTAATCAGACCCTTTCAATCCTTCTAAAACACTAAAAAACCCAAGAAACCCAGATTTTACCCAAATAGCCCTCAAATCCACCGTCAAAACTACCTAATACCAATCCGATGGCCCCGATCAATCCCATCTACACTTTTTATCAGACACCACCATCGAACTTGAGACCTCTCAAAATACCTACCCATAAAATTTCATCTCAAGATTCCTTCGTTACCCCTTTATTAAGCAAAGGTTCCTTTCTGATGTCTGCTCAAATTCCCTTGATCTTAACACATTTGAAATGATCAAACCACACCATTAAACTCTGGATACATCAAAATACCTGCCCATAATGTTTTAACCCCAAATTCCCCTATTTTCCCTTCCATCAAACCAAGATTTCATTCTAGAACATCCTATTGACCCAAATTCCTATAATCTTGATCCTCCAAGACTAATCAGACATCACCATTTGATCCCGAACACTTCCAAATACCCACCTGTAAAATTTTAACCCAAAACACCTTTGTTTACCCCTTCGCTGCACCTAAATTACGTTTCGAAACTTCAATTTGACCAAATTCCAAATCCTTCTGATCCGGGCCTAGCTGGCCCAATCTGACCTTACTAATCACCTCAAACTATCCAAAAACCCTACCCTATGAAATTTTACCCAAAACTACCTTTATTTACCTCTTCATCACACCAAGATTTCGTCTTAATGTTCTACATTGACCGAATCATGCCCTTTCCAGATTTGTCCGATCTAAGCCCATTTGGCTCAATCTGAACCCCACCGGTCAACCTTGAACGTCCAAAAACCCCACCCTACCAAATGTCAGCCAAAAATACCCTAATTTACCTCTTCATCCGAAAAGATTCCATTTCGGTTAATGTCGTGGATCCACGTATACAAAACCATTCTCTTCTTCTTTCTTCTTCTTCGTCTTGGCTGCTCTATCACCACTGAACCAAAGATGAAGAGAGTGCCGGCGACGAACCTGTAGTAATCTCCTCCACTTCCGGCCAATCCATCTCTCTCCCTCTCTTCTTTCCTTTCTTCCATTTCTCTCCTGATTCTCACCCCTTCATCCTCTCTTTCTCTCTCCTTTAGATTTAACACCACCACTGCAACGAGTTACAGTGGAAGATCTGAACCAAGCGGCGGCAACCTCCACGAAACCTTTCTTTCTCTCTGTTTCTCCACTTGTTTTAACCTCTCTCTAGGTTATCCCCGATTGCCACCGAAGGCCATTTTTATCTGAGACGGAGGGCTAGAATCCCTTGTTTTCATTTTCTCTGTCAATTAAATAGGAACGATGACTGATCTGTCCTCGTCAGTTTCAATCAAAACCCGCGCCTAGGTTGTCGAATCTCTTCTTCTAGTTTTCGGTTGAAGCCCCCAACTGCCATTGTCGATCGAAGAAAGGAACTCAGGGGGACATCTCGGACTCAGCCAATTCCCAATCCTTTGTTATTTCCGTTGTTAAATGAAAAGTTTACAACAGCTGCTACTGTGACCGTGTTCATTCAAGCTTCCATCACCAACCAAATGCTAAAGCTCGCGGTCTACTAAGATCTCCCTTCATTCGAATGCTCATTCTCAAATATCAATGGACTCAACTTCCCTATTTAGATCGTCCCTAGATCGAGCGTTTCTTCTCATCACCCTCCCGTTCACAGCATTCAATCTTGATATCAGGCCACATTCCAACTAGCTTCCATACTGCTTTCTCTGCATCTGATTTTATTTCTTTTCTTGTTTTGTTCGGCTTTCTCTATATCTATAGTTGGAAGGAGAGAGACATAGCTGATTCAGCTCTTATAAACTCTCGATACCAACCCAGATTAGCTAGTCCTTTTTTTGTAGGATTTAGATGGTTATGTAAATTTTTTAGAAACTAAACCGGTTCTATTTTTTGAATATTGCAGTTTTCTTTCCAGCTAAATGAGATGATGTTATTAATAATGTTAATTCTCCTCTTGATTTTCTCTAGGGATTGAAGCTTAGATTTCTCTGCGATAGGGTGTTCATTGAAAGCTTGAAATCATGATATATCGGTTTATTCTTCTCTCTCGTTCTAATAATTGGATTTGATTTGATTCTGAAATTGAGATTGTTTTATTGTGATACATGTTCATGCCTTCTATTGGATGTCTATATGATTCTGATGTCGTTTATGACCATGAGATAGAATAGTAGATGATTGAGTAGTGTGAGATTTTCAATTTCTGTAGTTTTGAGAAAACTAAAATAATAAATAATAAACATAAATAATGATTAGTTAGGGAGGATTTATTTTTATGCTGATTTATTCTCGTATTTTGTTCTCATTTATGCTTGTTTGTTTGAGACACTATGTGGGCCCCACCTCTCCCATCCGAGTCTTACCTGGACCGGTGTAGTCAATGCCTCGTGCTTTGGAGTCATTATAAGTGAAACGATTTTTGATGTCATTCTTGAAGGTCCTATCATTTCCATTTCCTTAACTGATGGATGGCGATTCCAAATCCAGCCCAAGTGAACCGTTTCCCGATGCTCACACTTAGACAGTAGGAGGTTTAGCTCGATAGATGAAAGTAATGTTGGATGAAAAAAAAAAAAAAAGAAAAAAGGTTAAGTCTTAAGTTGTGTTTCAATTCTGTGAAACTATAACTATCTTCATCCATGGCATATGGGTTGTACGTACTCTTCCAGGGGTCATATTTACTAGCCACAAAGTACATGAGGAATGCATCCTGACCGTGAATTGATGCCAAATTCACGGGCAGGATGTGGTTTATAGGGAGGGAGAGAGCTACTCGTAGGGGGTGGCTGGAATTCAGAATTCTGCATCGTGTGTATTCGTACTTTTCCCTAAAGGCATCTATGAGAGAAACCCCAAGATCAAGAGATGCATGACAGCTGTCAAATCGGAGTGAGATCTAGGTCGTTGGTGATAAGCTACTCTAAATCATTAAGGATCCCAAGGGACCAGGACTTTATCGGTTTCTTTTGGAGATTGGGGAGATAAAAGCAAAGCTAGGTCATGTGGGAGTTCAACCCAATGTTCGATGTCATTCTCTGCTCGGTAAGTTCCTTTTGCTCTTTTGTAATGTCCTTGTCTAGTAGTTCTACTTCAAACTCTAGTTATTCTAGTAGTCGGCTGAGCTTTCCAGTTTGGCAATCACCTTACATCAGTTGAGGAGAGCATTATGGTCTAGGTTAAGGAGACTAAGGCCTATGGACTTTGGTCAAGGATGAGTCTATTCTTGAAATCGAGGTCGAAGAGGTGGAGGGAAGGTATGAGCTTCCCAAGGATAGTATTGGCAAGACATAAGGGTGATACCAAGATGACCATGGCCCCAATACTGAGGAGGCATAATATGTTTCTTTCCTTTCCTATGTGTATATGTTCTGGGCCTTTGTTCCTTCTCTTTTTTATTCCTTTTTCTCATTTATTTGTATTGTAAACTTTGTGCGACTCAGGAAGCCAAGGCCTTTAAATGACATGTAATGAAATTTGGTTTTAAGAACAGAACTATTATTCCTTCAATTTTCTTTTTAAGTTTGTTTGCTAGTCAATACTCAAGTTAGCTTATCCAAGGCCTTTGTAAGAATTAGGGCAGGTCGATAAATGTTGTGGTGTGACCGAAGCTTATGTCAAGTTAGGGCAAATCAGTAGTCATGGTGGAATGACCAAGGTTTGCATGGAGTTGGTGTGGGTATGTTTTTGTAATGAATTGACCAAGGCCTAGGTGTAGAATTTAGTGGTGGCCTAAGTTGTGGGAAGTTAGTGCAACAACTGGGTCGGCACAACAAAGGGAGAAAACCCAATTGTTTGGTTGTATGGCTTAAGTCTTTCAACCATTTAATTCCTCATGTGAACCTTCTAGCCTTCTATACGAGCTAGACTTATACTAGTGATCAGGTTTCGGCCAATCAGCATGACCAGTGAATCGAAAAAAGTCCAGCTCAGTAACTTAACTACTCGGTCATCGTTCCTTGTTGAGCCTATTTAAGCAGGCCACGCTTGATGCTACCTCGATCGATCGATGTGATAGCTCAGTTGGCACGACCAAGAATGATATCCCTATTATTCCATCAAGTGGATTGTATGAGCCTTTTTATTCATTCAATTCCTCAACTAAACCTTCTATCTGGCTGAGTTGGGTTTGTACTAGTGACCGGGCCTTGGTTCATCGGTGCGACCAGTGTATCAGCATAGTTCAGCTCGGTGGATCAACTACTTGGCCTGTTGGCCACCATTCCCTACTGAGCCTATCTTGGTTATGTCCTTAAGTCAGCCACGCTTGGTGGTGGTTCAATTGGTGTAACAACTTGGTTGGCACAACTAGGGGCAATAACCCCATTGTTCCATCAAGTGTCCGTATAAGGTTTTCAGTCATTTAATTCCATGGCTAAACCTCTCAGCCCTTTTGAATAAGTTGGGTTCATACTAGTGATTAGGCCTTGACTTGTCAATATAGCTAGTGTGTCAGCAAAGTTCAACTCAATAATTCAATTGTTGGGTCATCATTCCCTACTAAGCCCAACTCAATTAGGTCTTTAGGGATTGGGGCCCCATTGCCTTTCTTTTCTGTAGAAGTAGATATGATATTTGGAACAAAAACCAAATTCTATTAGAACTCAAATTGTAAGGTACAAAAGGTTTTCTAGAACTGGTCAACATTTTGTTATAAGTACTATTGAGCCAAGGCTTCTTCAAGTTTTCGAGATGTAAACTCCAATGCTCATTGTTGGTCGGTCGTCTTGTTCATATTCTCATTTTCTAGACCTACCTTTCTTGTGTCGTTTACGGGAGATGCAACTTCTGAAGTACCCTCGCCAAATGAGGTATTCAATTGTGTTCTTGAGTTTTAGTTTTCAGTAGTCATCAATGTGATGCCCACAACCTCAGTGGCAATATCTATTCTTATCTTCTCGATCGGATTTAAGCTTGTCACACCTGAGGAAGGGATTATCTCAAACTCGAAGAAAGATCTTCTTTCGCAAAATGTTCAAGGGAGTGTAATAGTTATGGTTTGGAACCTTCGAGATCTGGACAAGGTCATTGTCACGGGATCTTCTATGGCCACAGAATTTATTATTGATTGCGTTATGATTTTGAGTGATGGGCTCGGTTACTTGAGGCTTAAGGATTATGGTTATTCTAGGGAGATCGTCTTGGTTGGATTTTAAGGTAGTTAGTCTAAGAGGTCAAGTAGTTAGGGTCCCGACCCTATTGCTTGTTCTGGTAGTTCAGGCACCAGGACCAGTGAGGGTTATTCTTGGAAGGTTGCTCGGTTCGACTATCAATATGATTGCATTAAATTTGTTTGTTTATCAACCCAATGTTGGAGATTCTTAATTTGTTCTAGTGTCGCAAGTTGGACCTCTCGAGCTGGTTGTTGAGGATTTGATGGGAGAAATTGGTTTTCAAGTCAGTTCACTACGGCTATGGAGACCTATATTGAGGATTTGTTGGTGCTTGTTTTTAGAGGCATGGTTGTACAACTTCTTGGTCGGTTTCCATAAACGGCACCGATTTATTGTAGTCTAAATCCAATAACAAATATAGAGGAAAGAGGATGGACCTAGGTGAGCGAATGAACCAAGTTACTTTCTAAAACCTGCAAAAGAGTAGAGAGTCCTAATGTGTGTCTCCAAGGTGAACTCTCCAATGCTTGAGTCAGTAAGTGAGCAAGAGATCTCAGACCAAGCAAAAAAATGTTAGTTGGCAAAGAAAGCAAAAAAACAAAGAGGTTGGAGGGTGTTGCATTTTCTAAGCATGCCTTGTGCATTGTATGAAACTTAACCAATTTGGATCATCGGAGGGCTCTTTAATTCGTTCTAGGACACATGGCAGCACGGATCCGGGCCACGCATATTGGCCTCATCAAGTAGAACATAAATATAAACATAAAGTATATATAAGGAATTCTATTTTTTATTGACTTATAAATGAATTGAATTTCGACCACCAAAATTGAATTCAAATTTGGATAAACCAATACTATTTACAACCCTATAAGCAAAGCCTTTTGCAAGGACCATTAGGTGCTCATATAGGGAGGGTATGGGGAAAAACTTCAGCTATTTGGAAGAAAACAATCTCGTCGATTTTTCAGCTTGTAGCATGACATAAGACTTTTTGCTGAAGCTCATGATAATGTATTAGGCTCCCAAAATAGTCTGGCTGTTTTCTCTGGACAGCAAAAGGTTTCCCGGGTATGAGTGTGGGGCTAAAAGGGCCTTTTGTCCATGTGTCCCGGGCACATGGTGTGAAGTTTCTTTCTTATACATGGAATGGCATCTTTCAGGCTCTAGCTGTAGGGCAACATAGGTCAAAGTGGAGACACATGCACATGACTTGGATTACATTTCTGCCCTTTTGTACTTTGAGGCTATGTTTGGTTTCTATGAAACCAAGAAACAAATTTCACAAAAATTCTTAAGGCTGCATTTGAAAACAATGCAAATATGTAGAGTGTAAAACGGTTCATATAATTGTAAAGTTGGGTTAGTTTTGTACTAACAAATTTACTTTCATATCAAGCAGACTTTTAGTTGTAATGGATGTAAATATAGATTTCAATAAAGCATATGATTTTTTTATCAAATGTCCACTTGAATGCAAATTTACTTCTTTTTTATTGATGTACTTTTACATCTTATTATCAATGTAAATATGCATTGGTCTATCATTTGTCAATGCATAAATGTAACGTTGCCAAATACAGGCAAAAGTGAATCAGATTGCAAATTTACCCTGAACCGGTTTACACTCCATTTGCATTGTTTCCAAATGCAACATAAAGAACTTTATTTCAATTTCCTTTTTTTTTTTTTTTTGAGTGGGTCATAGGTAGGTTGGGACCTCTTTGTTATTCATGGTTGCGTGAGAAATGCTAGGACAAATAGCTTACATCGTGCCCATTCCGATGGACGTCTGGTAGTTAAAGTTGGTAGGATTTTGGTTCCCATTAACCAAGAATCCCGTGTTCTTTTTTCAGCTTTATGTAGGGACCAAGGAAAGTTTATTTTCTTGGATATCATTTACTCAGGAAAGTGATACCCATCTTCTAGGTGGGTAAGTAGCCTCCCCACATAAGGGGAAAATTACTAACACTTGAATGGGACAAAAATGCCCATTTTAATAATGAATTTCTTTGGCTAAAATGGTTATTGCCTTATTTACTTGGGAAATAAAAGAACATGGGCAAATGCACTTACTCGGGTAAGTGTTTCCCGGGAAAAACTTACCCAGATAATTTCATTTACCTGGTAAGTAATTTACCAAAAAGCGAACGGGGCCTTTACGCTACTTTATGCTTAGACTTTTGGCCTAGGTTCATTCAAATTTTAATAAAATCTCAAATCTAACCTGCCCAAGTTGCACCCTTACTTGTGAGGCCTTCAATTGAGTTGTAACCTGCAACATCATTCTTTCTCAATTTAGTATCGCATGATCCAAGTAAAAATATTTGTGGCACATCTTGGGTTAGCATTGATTTCGATACAAGCTAGGTGATGTCTTTTAAGTGTCCGGCTTCTATATGTAGCTTTGGAATTCAGATTAGCTGAACGCGATGGCTATTCAATGGGTTGTGGAACAAATGATTATTGGAAGGGATTGGTTTGGGTTAGGGGTGTTAATGGACCTGTTTTTTGTAGGACCCCACCCAAATCAAAATCAATTTGGACAGATTGGATGGACCAATAAAACATATTGAATTGGACCAGTCCAAACTTTATGGTCCAAAGTATTTATTGGATTGGAATGGACCTGGTGCATCCATAATGGATTTATAATGGATTGGGTCAGATTGAACCAATATCTGATCCATTGATAGAAGATAATAATACAGGTATACAAATGGACCAGGTTTGGGTTGGAAACTTGGAACCAATCTAAATTAAAACCAATTTGAATAGACTGGACAGTCCAGAAAATTGACCCAAAGTATACATTGGATTAGAGGACCTGGTCCATTGAATTCATATTACACTGGATTGGATTGGACCAAATCTGGTCCAACTAAAACCCCTAGTTTGGACCATTCTGAACCAAACCAACCGGTTCTGTACATTTGCTCATTGGGTTGGGACTGGGTCTACCCTGACCTGGACTAGACCCAACCAATCGATAACTACTGGACCCAGTTGCCGCCTGTATAGATTCAATAGGATACAGTAATTCTTAACACCTATTTGCAAACATGTACCATCCCCTAGGATGGGGATAACTTTGATTGTTAGGGGCTAACAGCCTATACTGTTGAGAGTGTTTCTTGGCTAGACATGTTAAACCCATTCATGTCCATCCTTTTTGTCATAAGAAGAGCAATTTCTATTTTACCCCATTCTCGTGGTAACGTGGCATTACCAAAACTGCTCTCAACAGCATAGGCCGCTGGCCCCCAACAACCAAAGTTATCCCCATGCGCGAAAACTTTGGCTGTTATAGGCCAATAACCTATGCTGTTGAGAACATTAATGGAAATGTCATGTTACCATGAGAGTAGGGTAAACTAGTAATTGCCCCTATTTTCTTTTGACCAGAAGATAAACATGGGCATGAATGGGTTAACCAAAAAACGGTGTTGGCCCCCAACAGCCAAAGTTTTTGGGCATGGACACCAGAATCAGAATCTGGCTTATGTTTGACTGGTAAGATGATAAAAGTGGATTTGTGGACATGGATATGGAAAAGTACATGTTTATAAATACATTGGATACATGTACTTGATAAATCCATCCTTGTTATCTCAAGCCAAACTTTGTTTTAATTCATCTAATCAGTCATGCTGGATTAGGTGCAGCTGTTCTTCCATTTAGTATTATGGTAATATTTGTATTAATTATTAAAAGGGTAAATTGGCGAAACCTCTCCTAAAGTTTCTGACCATTGTATTAATTATAATCACCTCTCATAAACTTTCTGATACAGTTGCAACTTGCAAGTAGACCCCCTGTTAGAATCCTATAACAAGAGGCAATGAAATCCAAAATACCTATGTAGTTATTGACTATTGAGGCTAGTTTCTACCAAAAACCAAAAAAAAAAAAAAAAAAAAAAACAATTCAAACTTTATAGACAAAAGAATAAATGTTTAAAGTTGCAGCTTTACCTTTGAGTGATGAAATATGAAGGACAAATTTGGAATAAGCACTTCAAAGGAGATTGGAAAGGTTGAGATAGCGATTGATATGAAGAAAAAATTTAAAAAATAAACATTTTGATCAAAAGTAACTGCACGAGTATTTTGAACATTTTTCATGCTTATTAAAAGTTTCTAACAAAGAGAATCCACTTGACTCCACTTGCAACTGTGTCAAAAAGTTCGGAAGATGATTACAATTATTAAACTTTTGGGAAGGTTTCAGCAACCATTAAAAACTTTAGGACATTTCAGCAATTTACCCTTATTACAAAACAAGTAATGGTCATCTCGTCGCCAACTTAACCAAGTATTCTTTTACCGGCTCCAGTTCTTTCAGAACTTTTTCATTGAACCAATTTTTATCACTTTTGGAATTCAATTATTTACCAATCCAGTAATCAATCACAGGATAAAAAAGGTTTCCCAGTGACTGGCTGAGGACTGACGGGCTTTTTAGGAGTTAGGTTCCTACCTCCACGGCTCCACCTGCAATTACAAGCGAAGGATTATAAATGGAATTTATAGACTGGAAGACTTTACACTAGTATCCTGAGGGCCCACATTCATCAGTATATATGGTGCCCCCGTATCTTGACCAATACAAATTCAAATTCCAATTTTGAGTCCCAAAATTATACCCAAGGAAAAGCCTCAGTAGATGGACGGCCAGTAGAAGAAGAGGATTAGATTTAACATTATTCATCAACAATATCATTGCACCTTAAAGACACATAGGACATGGGTTAGTGAGGTGTATGATTTGCAATTAAAGAAAAAAAAAGAACTATCCACCACTAGGTCCACGCTGTGTTCAGTGGACTACTCCTTTTGGAATGAAAACATATGAAGATTCTGGATATAAATACTGCTTTGCTGCACCATTACTCCATTAGTAGTTTGAGGCTATCTGGAGAACCCCATGTGACACCAACCTTTTAAATGGATAATCTAATTATCTATGCCGTGGCCAAATCAGCCTTCTCTTCCAGTACAGTGAAAATTCCATCTCAGCTGATGTGCATCTGAATTGAGAGGACTGAACCTCTAATTCTACTCTTTGTGCTCACACTGGACTACTTTTGCTCCATTTGAAACTAAATGATCCTCCAAGGAAATTCTAACATCAGAATTTCCTTGCTCATTTTGGCACAAATTCAGATCCACTGTCTGACCCTCTTGAGAATTGCCAGTTGTATCTGCAACCACCATTTCTTTTTCTCCAGCCTGGACTTCAGCTTCACCTTGCACAACAGAAATATCTTGCTCATTTTGATTAGAATACAAGTTCTTGCTCACTTCAGTATCTGCAACCGGCATTTTTGTTTCTCCAACTTGGACTTCACATTCACTTTGCACTACAGAAGCTTCTTGCTCATTGTGGTTAGAACAAATGTCCCCATGCACTGCATCTCGGAGATTTTTATTCACTTCAATTTTCAACATTTCAGGGTCTTCAACTTGAAACCCAGGTGCATCATTTTGGTTGAATACTAATCCCAAATGTTGCATATTTTGATCATCATTGTTCACATCCAACTTTATCATGCCTACTTGGACTTCAGGCACATGCTCTTCATTTTGGTGAAAATACAAGTCCTCTTTCACCTCCGTATCAACTGCAACCGGAACCTTTATTTCCCCAACTTGGACTTCAGATTCACATTGCAGTACAGACACTTGCTCATCTTGGTTAGAATGCAAGTCCCCATGCCCTGCATCTTGAAGAAAATACAAGTCTTCTTTCATCTCTGTATCAACTGCAAACGGCACTTTTATTTCTCCAACTTGGGCTTCAGATACACATTGCATTACAGACACTTGCTCATCTTGGTTAGAATGCAAGTCCCCATGCCCTGCATCTTGATGAAAATACAAGTCCTCTTTCATCTCTGTATCAACTGCAACCGGCACTTTTATTTCTCCAACTTGGACTCCAGATACACATTGCAGTACAGACACTTGCTCATCTTGGTTAGAATGCAAGTCCCCATGCCCTGTATCTTGGTTAGGTGCATCAATTTTGTTGACTGTTAATCCAGAATGTTGCAAATCTTGATCATCATTATTCACATCTGACATTATGCTACCTACTTTAACTTCAGGAACATACTCTTCATTTTGGTTAGAATACAAGTCCTCAGCCAACTTTTCATGGTCTTCAACTAGAACCATAGGTGCATCATTTTGGTTTAGTGTTCCTCCCAAATGTTTCACATCATGACAATCTTTGTTCACATCTGACATTACAATATCTACTTGGACTTCAGTTATACCATCTACCTTGAGCTCATTTTTTTGATCTATCCCGTTTTGTAGCTTCTCATTGACTTTCACTGCCAATATTTTGAGATCTTCAACTTGAAGCCTGAATGCATTGTTTTGGTTTAGTGTTGATCCCGAATGTTGTAGATCTTGGCCATCCTTGTTGATATCTGACATTATGGTAGTTACTTGGACTTCAGCTGCATTCTCAACTGCCTGTTCAGTTTTCTGATCACTCTTGTTTCTCGGGAATCTCTTTTTCGGCCATTTCTTTTTGAAACGAACCTTCTTTGGTTTTAGAGCCTTTGCAGCTTCATCTTTTGCAGCATCCAACTCAGTCCCTTTCTTTTTGCATGGGACAACTGTGTACTGAGAGTTGCCATTGGATTGGACATCAGTTCCACCTGCAGCCTGGATTGCAAGAAGAGCGGTTCTTGCAGCTTTGATTTCTGCTTCCTTTTTGGTTTTAGCTGCTGCTCCAATGTATTGAATCCCTCCGATCTCAACAGTACAAGAGAATGGCATTTTGCCTGGTGTGTCATCCTTGTGACAGATATATGATGGGATTGCATAGTTCATCTTTTGCGCATATTCCTGGAGTAAATTTTTGCACAAACCTGTCTCATGCTAGAAAATGCACACACCCAAAAAAATAAAAATATAAGCATTTAAGGTAACAAATGATGACAATCTATTAAACCTATTTTGTAAAACAATTCCAGTATGGCAGGTAACACTAGAAGAATGTGAAATATATTGGAATTCTGTATAACATTAGAAGATCAGTACCACAAAATCATAACAGAGTTTGGTTCTATGTTATGTATTATGAAATTCATGAACAAGCAAGCAAGTTACACTAAATGATGGTAACAGAAAATCATAGAAAGAAAGCTTTAAGAAAAACAGATTCAAGACAAATCAGCCTTAGTTCGTGTTAGATGACTAGTCCCTAAAGAATCATGGAACAACAGTAACTTAACTAGTAGAAGGCTCAAGACAATAAACTGAAAAGAGGCAATGTAGAGCAACTCATACTAGAGAGCTCAGATTCCCTCCCCACTAAACTCTGCATGCTTTCTGAAAGCACTGGCATCCACCCGCACATTGGGAATATCTCCCGAACATGTGCATTAAATTCATGGGGAGATTTCCCAAGGTGCAGGTGGATGCGAGTGCTTTAAGGGTGCATGCAGATATTTTGTTGGGAGGAGATCCCATGCAGATAAGTACAAGACACATGATGGAAATATGAAACAATCACGATAGAACATATCATGAACACACAAGTGGCTGTCAATTTTTCTTTGGCTGTTGACACTTAACAGAACTGAAAGAATTTTATTAAAGATAGAAAGGAGAAAGATACAATGGAAAAGAAAAGGAGAACACAAAATAGCAAAAAACACAACACAGAAGTGCAATAAGACAAGTCACATCCACCCATAGGCCATGGTACAGTTGATCCAATGTACTTCTACTAGTATTATTATTTGCTTCTTACAAGGGGCATGCATTTTTTTTATTAGTAAATAGAGTCTTAGGCAAATCTTATGCATGCAATTCTTGGTCCTCTTTAACCAAGTAATTGGAGTTTGTTTGAAGGAACAATAAAGAAAAACAGCTTTTTTTAAATCCAAAACTTCTGGTCTGCAATTTCTTGGTAGGTACCTTTTTACTCTTGCTAGAGCAATGAGAATAGAAACTACTGTCTTGCTTTTCTTGAACAGATAACCATAATTTCAATTACTTGATGCAAAAAAAGGAAAAGTATAAGGCTCCTAAATCAAGCCAAGCCCCATTAAGAGATTAGGTTAGCCCAAAACAACTGTTCCATATGCACTCCTTGCTTTGCCAATGTACCTGCTATTGTATTTGCTTACCTGTTGATCACTTGATCCATTTAAATTTAGTGTCAGCCTCACCTGGTAGCCTTCTTACTTCCTTTATTTGTTCTGTAGAGCCAAGGTCCATCACTGTTGTTAGCCATCCAACCTATCACCAGTGAGGAGTCACCTTCTACTTATAAAAGTCTCGAGCTCAAAAGCTTTGCTATCTTTAATCTTTGCAGAAGGGCAGAGAGTTCTGCTAGTAGTGAATCTGAAACCCCAATTGGGCCAGAACAAAGTGCCACAACCATGCCCCTACAATCTCTGAGGATTCCTATAGCTGAAGGACCTGGGTTTCCAAAGAAGCTGCCATGAAAATTAAGTTTGATTCTGTTTCCTAGGTGGAATAAACTCCTCTTGTACTGTTGCTTTCTAAATCAAATGCCACAACCTACCAGTGTATTTTTTTGTCCACCTTCAAGCTTCCTATCAATGTTGCAAATCAAATTGAGATTTGAGAAGCTTATGAGAGATTTTCTTTGGGAACTGGGAGATTCAAAAGAAGGGCCATCTAGTGAAGTGGGAAGTTGGCAGCGAATGGATGGGATGTGTATTGACCCCAGGGCTTCTCACTATTCCCCTTGGAAAGCCATTGTTGGAGTCATACCTGCTTTTCAACCTTTCATCAGGTATGATGCTTGCTCAAGTAACAAAATTTTGTTTTGGGAGGATATTTGGGTTGGAAACACTCCCCTTAAGGATAGGTTCCCGTTTATGTACTCTCTTTCTTTAAATAAATTCAAGGTTATTTCCTCCTTTCGAGTGTCTGAGGGTTCATGGGATTTGGGCCTAAGGAGAGGGTTGAGGGACTCACAAGTGGCTTTTGCAGATGAGTTGTTCTCAAGTCCTAAATCAGTCTAACCCGGATAATAGAATTTGGTTAGAGTCCTCTTCAAGTTTCTTCTCTTGCTTTTCATTTTTCAATGCTTTATTTCATTCTGCTATTGTGCCTATTTCTTTCCCTGCCAAAGAAGTGCAGTTTACTCCTATTCCACCAAAGGTTAGGGCATTCTGTTAGGAAGTGGTTCTCCAAAAGAACAATACTATGGACGTGCTTCAAAGTAAAAAGGCCACATTGGTTCTTTCCCAACATGTCTATAGCCTTTGCTTGAGTGGTGACACAGTGACTCATCTATTAACCCCATGTCCTTTTGTTTCTTATATTTGGGATTGGTTCTCCTCTCTCTTTGGTTGCAGGTGGATTCCTCCCTCATGTGTAGATAACCTTTTTGACTCTAGCTTCTTCCAACAACCAAAGAAGAGAGGTAGGGTGATGTGGAAAACAACAAGAGCAGTTGTCTTTTGATCAATTTGGGAGGAGAGCAATAATAGGATTATCCAAGGGCAAGAAAGATTTAAGGAAGCACTTGTTGAGGGCATTACCATCAGGGTTATACATTTGCTGAAAGCTTTCGAATTTTACAAGGACTATTCTTATGCTGACTTAATTAGAGGCTGGAGTGCTATAGTTGGTTCCTCTTCCTCTTCTCCTATAGTTTCAGGAAAGTTGGCCCCACTAGACCTGTTCATGAGCCGAGTAGCCCGACGGGCTTGGACAGGATTTCAGGCCTACGAGCTCGGGCTCAAGCCTAAAACACCAGGCCCGACCTTTTTTCAAGCCAATCTCAGGCTTTCTCAAAAAAGCCCGAGCCCAACTTGATAATGTATTATACAATAAAAGTATATTTTATATAATAAAGAATATATATAATATATTTTCTTCTTTATTATTCATCTCTTTTTTAAGTAATAGTGAGATGTTTCATTATTTTTTAGGTTTTGAGGTCTTTTAGTATAAATAAAACAGTTTTTATTGAATAAAAAAAGAAAAAAATCTTTTTCCAATTTTCTAAATGGGCTTGGGCTCGGGTCCGGGCTTCGGGCTTTATATAAGGGTTAGGCTCAGGCTCAAGACCTAGGCCCGATGGTTGGGTCGGGCTTAGTCTCGGAACTGATATATTCTGTTAACACAGAGACAGCCCAGCCCGAACCCAACCCAGACCATGAACAGGTCTAGTCCCCACTGCCACTTTTTAGAGTGAAATTGAACTTTGATGGCAGCTCTCTAGGTAACCCAGACCCCGCAAAAACTAAGAGTCTTTCAAAATGAGGAGAGGAGAGCTGGCCCTTCACTCAGGCCCAATAGGGGTGAGAGATTCTTTAATGGCAAAAGTAAATGCCTTACTCCAAGGTCTCAAACCAGCAAAACAATGAGAAATGCAACAATTAGAAGTGGAAGGAGATTCCATGGTGCTAATACGTTGAATGCAAACAATAAGTTTGGGAATGTGGTTTTTCAGACAACCGCTAAGAAATTTTGAGCTTAGCAAGGGAGCTTGAGGTGCAGTTTAGATGGGCAAGAAGATCAACAAATGGAATGGCTGACGCTCTAGCTAAGCAAGGAGTCAATAAGGAGGCATTGCTTTGGGCTTGTTTGTAAGAATGACTTTGTTTGTGGGCTCCCCATCCAGTTTTTAGGTGGTGACAGTTGTACTCTAACTATTATTATCAATGAAAGTTATTTGTTTCCTATCCAAAAAAAAAAGTGCCACAGCCTGATATGAAACTACACTTCATATCAGATTGCATTTTCTTCAAAACCTCATCTTCTACACCTCCCATATTCAGGCTTCATCAGTCATGACTTGCAAAAGTCGTGCGAATCAGGGCATTTCCAATTCCATCAACTATTTGCTACTATTAGGTTTAGAATTAGATTAAAAAGCTTGGCCAACACTAATTGTGCTGTACAAAACTGCTATGAAGCAGCACCCAATCGAGCAGATAAAATGGAAAAATTGTTATCAAAGATATATTACAAATATGACGACCTATCAGGTTGCTTCAAATGTTTTAAAAGCATAAGAGCCAATTTGCGCCTGAGGCGCAAGGCGAGGTGCACGCCTTTTTAAGCAAGGCAAATTTAAAAAAAAAAAAAAACTAAAAATAAAAAAAAAGTCTGAAAATTAAAAAAAATGCCAAACAAATTTAAAAAATGCAAAATTCAAAAAATATTAAACATAATTTAATAAAAATATAAACTTAAATTTTAAAATAAATGTTTAAAAAAAACTATTATCTAAATTTAAAATACATAAACATAACATGTAAAGCGTATTCAAATGAAAATTTAAAAATAAAAGCATATGAAGCATTTTCAAGCATGTAAAACCCACAATCTCTTTTTTTCCATAATTGCATTGCTTCAAGTAGCAGCTAATGTGATGGAAAACATATTGCATTCTTGATTCTATGAGTCACCTTTGTACTACGCCCCTCAAGGCAAGCCCAAACAAGTAGCTATGTTAGGGTCTGAAATTCGTATTTCTCACATAAAAAATAATGATTTTATAAATTTCATTGCCTTTTAAGAAGATATTTTATTGCAATGAATGAATGAACATTATCAAAAAGCGCAAAATTTTAAGAAGGTGAATGCTTGGGATAAGGCACAAGGCACATCAGGCGTGCGCCTTTTGCGTAGGACCTGGGAAAGGTGCATACCCCAAAATGCACCTCGCCTATGTGCCTAGGCGCGCCTTTTAAAACACTGGTTGCTTCTAGAATTTGGTTGTGCAATCCTTGCAATGAGTTTTCTTCCCAGCCTTTTTCAAGAAAACTACAACCACATGTACGAGGAGAGTTTCCAACCACAGAGATACAGGATCCCCCATGCATCCAAGATATTTTTTAGTCTTGACAATCATGGATGTTTTCCTATGTTGAGAAATAGAGGAAAATGCAAATAACGTTTACATTCAGGCAGGCTTAGGTTGGGCAACTCAAGGCCTCAACTCAAACCCAACCTGTTCAAAAGTTCAGATCGGGCTTGGAATGGGTTCACCAAAGTTTATTAGAATTTTAACATAATAGAAACCAGAAAAGGAAAAATGTAAAGACAGTGACAGTTAATAACAAAACCATAACAATAAATATGAAATAACAATAACAGTATCATTCTCTGTACATAAAATAGTCATTCAAACAGTTTCATCATGACGGGATATCCATGCATTATTTGGCAATGTCCAACAATAGCTAAAATGGCATACCACTGGATGTGCGATGCATTCTTTCATGTGTCCTGACTTTGCCAACTCCATAAGAGCAATTTCAGCAGCTGACTGCTCAGCTGCCTTCCGATTGAAAAATCCAGGTAAAGAATCATATCTGACATTGTCTACAATCACTGTAGACCTAAAACTGGGCTCATGGGAAGGACCTTCCTTTGTAGTCTCATATACAGGAGTAGGAATTCCTGCCTTCTGTGCATATTCTTGTAACCGGCTCTTAAATACATAGCAATTTGATACCCCTGTTAAAACCAATACAAAGAACAAAATACTTTATACAGAAAAACAAAAGGTAATACAAATAAAATTCTTTTAATTTACTTATAATACAAATTTAATTAAATGAGTTAATTATGTGTCAAGTGAGTCCTTTAATGAAAACCTCTAGAAATTAATCTCCATAAAACATGTTTCTAGCTGCTAATTGTGGTAGATGAATGAATTAAAGTGAACTGCAGTCAAAATTAATTGCCTAATTGTTGAAGGCATTTTTTTATAATCCAAATAATATTTAAATAAATTAGAACTCAAATAAGTGGGTTGGCTAGTCTGCTAGCCAAATCATTAAAACTATAAAAAAGTATCCCGTATGGGAGTTCCCTCTCTTTAAGTGGGAGGAACAGGTGTCCTTCACCTAGGAGGAGGAGGTAGTTACATAACTACCCCACTCCCTATTTAAGCTCCTTAAGGAGAAGCTAGAAGCACAGACAGACAGAGAGACTCTTCGGAGAAAATTTTCACAAGAGATTCTTAAGAAAAGCAAAGATAAGTAGAGAAGAAAAGAAGTGCTCAAGGGAAGGCAAGGAAGGAAAAGTCTCACTAATACAGGTAGAAAAAAGAAAGTCCTCTCTGTGAGTACTTCCTATATATGTCTTCTGCTATGTATCCTTCTTCCTCTCTCTTTTATTTTCACTTTTGAGAAAGGAAATAGAGGGAAATTGGTGAGATACCCCTCACCTCGGAAGCCCCTTCGAGGGTGGCTTAACCTCCTGAAACAGAAAATGGGGAGGAAGAAGAGAAGGGAAGGTAGGAAAAGAGGGATGCAGTGAAAGAGAAAAACAGGGGATATTCATTCATTCCTTCTTTAAAAGAGTAGGGCCTTATATATCTGGCCTACAGGTGTAATCATAGAGGGAATATCCTCTGATTGGCAGAATAACTAACTGATAACAAACCCTGGGAAATATCATGGAGGGAATATCTTCTGTCGACAGAATCACCCTCTCTGTGTGTAACTAATTCTGAGGCTCTGTTGCCTGTCCCTGAGGCTCTGTCGCCTGTCCTTTCTGCTTCCTTGAGTACTGCTGATGGGTAGTGGCCTGCTCCACTCCCTGTGTTGGGTTAGGGGAAGGTATTTGGGTCCCAACAATTCCTCCCTCCTTAGCATTGACCTTGTCCTAAAGGTCTAGGTTCGGGAACCTCTCATTCAGCCTGAGATAAGGTTCCCAAGTGGCGTCTTCTGGGGGCAACCCGGCCCATTCTACCTTGGCTTCTGGTACAACCTGCCCACCTCGTCGGACCCATCGAAAATCCACAATTTTGATGGGCTCTGTGTAAATGTCCCCTTCTTCAGTGAATTGGGGTAAGCTAGATGAGGTAGGAGTATAATTTCCCACAGCCTTCTTGAGAAGAGAGATGTGAAACACTGGATGAAGCTTCGAGGTAGTAGGGAGGTCCAATCTATAAGCAACAAGGCCCACTCTTTCGAGCACCTTGTAGGGCCCATAATACTTGGGAGCTAGCTTGTGCCAAGCTCGTCTTACCACTGAGACCTGGCGGTAAGGTTGGAGCTTAAGGTAGACAAAATCACCCACCTGAAACTCTAATGGGCGGTGGTGAGAGTCATAGCTGATCTTCATTCGTTGCTGGGCCTTTGTCAAATTGGCCTTGAGCAGTCTAAGAATCTCGTCTCTTTCCAGTAGGCGAGTCTCTACTTCTGCTACCTTGGACGACCCATATTCATAGGGTAATATGGGAGGGGGTTCTCTGCCATATAGGGCCTTGAAATGTGTCATCCCTGCAGCTGACTGATAAGTTGAGTTGTACCAGTATTCTGCCCACGGAAGCCAGTGAGCCCATTGTCTAGGCTTCTCCCCTATGAAGCATCTAAGGTAGGCTTCTAAGCATCGATTAATGACTTCAGTCTGTCCATCAGTTTGCGGGTGATAGCTGGTGGATGGGTGTAGTCGGGTTCCTTGCAATCTGAAGTACTCCTTCCAAAATGAACTTAGGAAGGCAGGGTCACGGTCCGAGACAATGGATCTTGGTGTTCCATGTAGTTTCACCACGTCCCGTATGAAAATGTCGGCCACCATCGCTGCAGTGTAAGGGTGAGGCAAAGCAGAGAAATGGCTATACTTGGTGAGGCGGTCAACCACTACCATGATGACTTCTTTTCCTATAGAACGAGGGAGTCCTGTGATGAAATCCATGGAGAGGTCTTCCCACACTTGCTCTGGAATCTTGAGGGGTTGTAGAAGGCCCGCGGGTGACTGTGAGGAGTATTTCTGCTGTTGGCAAGTTGGGCATTCTGATACATAGTGCAACACATCCTTGTGCATTCCTACCCAATGGTAGTGGCTGCTGAGTCTTTTTAGGGTCCGTAGCAACCCTGAATGTCCACCCAATGTGGAATCATGAAACAACCTTAGCAGTTCAGTTTTGTGGGTGGAATTTGGAGCAACCACAAACCTACCCTTGAAGAAAAGATCAAGCCCCACAATTTGGTAACCCAGAACCTGAGAAGGGTCACTTTTCCACCTTTCCCTGATGTCTTGCAGCTGTGGATCAGATCTGGCTTCTTGCCGTATAGCTTCAAATAAGGGAAAACTGGGCTGAGAGCAGGTTAGTTGGGTCAGCTCTTCTACCCGTGATAAGGCATCAGCTACTTTGTTGGCAGGCCCAGGTTTATACTCGATGTGGTAGTCAAATCCCATTAGTTTACTAAGCCATTTTTTCTGCTCCGGGGTGTGCACCCTTTGTTCTGCTATGTACTTCAAACTTCTTTGGTCTGTCCTGATGATAAATTGGCATCCCAATAGGTATGCACGCCATTTCTGTACTGCCATTACCACGGCCATCATTTCCTTGACATAGGTGGACTGATTTTGGTGGGCTGCTGAGAGAGCTTTGCTGAAATAAACAATGGGTTGCCCCTTCTGCATCATAACGGCCCCCACTCCGACACCCGATGCATCACACTCTATCTCAAAGGGTTGAGAGAAATCCGGAAGAGTGAGGACTGGAGGGCTAGAGACTGCTGTCTTTAAGTCTTCAAAGGCCCGTTGGGCATCATCAGCCCACCCAAACGAATCCTTCTTTAACAGGCGTGTTAGAGGGGCGGCCATAAGCCCATACCCCTTAATGAAGCGCCTATAATAACCGGTAAGCCCAAGAAAACCCCTGAGAGCCTTTACAGTGGTGGGCTTGGGCCAATTTTGGATGGCACCTATCTTTTCTGGGTCTGCCATGACCCTGGCCTGCAGCAACCACATGGCCTAAGTACCGAATCTGTCTTTGTCCAAAGGAGCACTTTGCCAATTTGGCATGCAACTAGTGCTCTCTCAAAATTGTGAGGGTAAGTTTGAGATGTTTCATATGGGTGCCCCAATCCTAGCTGTAAACCAAGATGTCATCGAAAAATAGCAGAATAAATTGCCTTAAGAAAGGCCTGAAGATGTCATTCATGAGGGCCTGAAAGGTGGAGGGGGCGTTGGTAAGACCAAACGGCATAACCAGAAACTCATAGTGGCCATTGTGGGTCCTAAAGGCTGTCTTGTGGATATCAGCCTAGTGAACCCGGATCTGATGATACCCGGACCGCAGGTCCAGTTTGGAGAACACTTGTGCTTCCCCTAACTCGTCCAGCAGTTCGTCAATGAGAGGTATTGGGAACTTGTCCTTCACTGTAATCTGGTTCAGGGCCCGGTAATCTACGCAAAACCATCAACTACCATCTTTCTTCTTCACTAGGAGTACGGGGGATGAAAACGGGCTGGTGCTGGTCTGTATATGCCCCTTGTCTAGTAGCTCTTTTACTGCCTTCTCAATTTCCAGCTTTTGGAAATAAGGGTATCTATATGGCCTCACATTGGCTGGTTTGGATTCGGGTAAGAGAGGTATCTGATGGTCATGAGCCCGGGGTGGAGGTAACTAGTTCGGTTCCTTGAATATGTCACCAAACTGATCGAGGATCGATCTTAGGCTCTGGTGTTGGGCTTCAGTAGGTTGGTCACAGTCCTGATTGTTTAAAATCGGAACTGTGGGCCAAATGCCCAAATGCATAAAACAAGGGCTGTCCAGTATCCTTGGAGGCCCATATTATAGAGGCTAAGGTATCACCTCGGGGACTAGGGGGCCGCACCCCTTGCAAATGGCAGGTCTGTCCATTTTGGCAAAAATCCATTGTCATTCTGGCCCAATCACACAGTGCAGGACCTAGGCCACGTAACCAATGGATTCCCAAAATGATATCAGCCCCCAAGAATTCCAATGGGTGAAGATCTACCACGAAATTATGGCCCTGTACGAGGACCCTTTCCTTCTTACATACACCATCACATAACATTTGATTCCCATTAGCCGCATGGATTGAAAAGAGAGGAGTGGGGTGTATAGTCATACCTAGTTGCTTTGCCAAACGGCAAGTGATGAAATTCAAAGTAGAGCCATTGTCAATCAAAACCATCACAGATCGGCCACCCAAACTTCCTTCTACTCGCATGGACTGAAGAGGGTTGAGGCCCATGAGAGCGTGTAGAGAGATCTCGACTCCAACCGATTCTGGTTCGCCTGATATCAGCTCACAGTCTTCGAGGTGCTCTGGTTCTGTCCCCTCCGGTTCTCCCTCTGTTTGAAGGAGAAATACTCGCTAGACCCGGCACTTATGGCCCGGCCCAAACTTATCATCACAGTTGTAACAGAGGCCCTTCTCGCGTCGGGCCTGCATCTCAGCCCACGAGAGGCGCTTGAAAGGCACAGTGGGCTTGGGCAAAATGGGCTTCTGTGGATCCCCAACTTGTTTTTGGGGTTGCTGTTCGGCCCGTTGGAGAGCCCTCACATTTGGATAGGATGGCTTGCTAGTCCTGCGCATGCTATCAATCTTCTCTTCTTGAAAGCGAGCCATGCCCACCGCCGCCATGATTGTCGCTGGTCGAAGAGCTCTCACTTCCAGGCGGATGTCTTCTCTAAGACCTCCCACAAAACACCCAACCAAGGCCTTCTCCGGCCATCCGTGTACTCTGGTCGCCATTCTTTCAAACTCGAGCTGGTAGTCTGCTACTGTCCCTGTCTGTTTTAATCGAGTGAGAAGTTCGTCATAATCCACGAACGCCGTCGGCCCAAAACCGATGCACAGAGCTTCTGTGAACTCTGCCCAAGCTACCTGAGGATGGGTTTGTCGATACCACTGAAGCCAGAGAATAGCGTCTCCTTCAAGGTGAATGGAGGCGATGGCGACGCGCTGGTGTGCAGGGGTTTCATGGTACTCGAAGAATCTCTCTGCTCTGAAGATCCAAGGAATGGGATCTCCACCGGAATAGTTGGGAAAATTGATTTTAGTAACCTTTCCGGTGGGGTAACACCCAGTTCCCTGGCTTCCGGAAACAGAGGCGTCGGCCCCTGTTGGCTGACTGGTCTCGCCGGAATGTTGTTGGGAGGCGAGGTTAGAGATGACCACCTTGAGATCCCTAAGTTCGTTCAGTACTTGGTGGAACCCAATCTCAAGTTGGTCGACTCTGTCTTCCATGGTAGAGGATCTTGTCTGCGGCATAGCTGGTCTACAACCTTGCTCTGATACCAACTTGGTGAGATACCGCTCACCTTGGAAGCCCCTTCGAGGGTGGCTTAACCTCCTGAAATAGAAAATGGGGAGGAAGAAGAGAAGGGAAGGTAGGAAAAGAGGGATACAGTGAAGGAGAAAAACAGGGGATATTCATTCATTCCTTCTTTAAAAGTGTAGGGCCTTATATATCTGGCCTACAGGTGTAATCATAGAGGGAATATCCTCTGATTGGCAGAATAACTAACTGATAACAAACTCTGGGAAATATCATGGAGGGAATATCTTCTGTCGACAGAATCACCCTCTCTGTGTGTAACAAATTCTAAGGCTCTGTTGCCTGTCCCTGAGGCTTTGTCGCCTATCCTTTCTGCTTCCTTGAGTACTGCTGATGGGTAGTGGCCTGCTCCACTCCCTATGTTGGGTTAGGGGAAGGTATTTGGGTCCCAACAGAAATAAACCATCTACAACCATGTGCCTCTACTTGGTAGATTATGGTCCCTCTTTCAAGACAAAGTTAGGGAATAAACCATCTAAAGTCTAATTCTCGAAGACTGATTATGGTTCCCTTGAAATGAAAATGAAAAGTAGAGGGGAATAAACCATCTACAACCAGGTGCCTCTACTTGGTTGATTATGGTCCCTCTTTCAAGACAAAGTTAGGGATTAAACCATCTGCAGTCTAATTCTCGAAGGCTGATTATGGTTCCCTTCAAATGAAAATGAACAGAAGAGGGATGAAAATCGTCTACAATCAAATATTCAGTTTGATTGACTACAGTTCCCTTTTTGTATGCAAAATTCCAAGGATTAAGGCTGTCTGCAATCAGAATTTCATCTGATTGACTACAGATTATTGTGAAGAAAGGAGTGAGAAGGAAATTTTCTTTGTATTAAAAAGAAAAGAGAAATGTATTGTTGTATAGTTTCTCAATTGTATTTTCTTTTTGTTTCTTCTCATTCGTGTACACTTGATGTAAAAGAAAAGCAAATGAAAAGTTCTTTTTAAATACCCTATTGTTCTTTTCTTTTGTTCTATGCGTTCATTTCTCCAAGTCAGAATCAAAAGGTGTTCTCTACTTTCTTGTGGAGATGTAATTAAGGGGAACAATCTGTATGATTCCCTGAATGGGCCTTACCCAAAATAATAAAAACTCAATCACTTGATTGAGTGAATTATATTGCATGAGAATTTATTAAAATTTTCACACCAACACTAATGCAGAATGAATGTGCAATTGAGGGCATTGTTCTCTTCTATCTTTAGTTGCAGGTGGACACCTCACACCTCCCCTGGATGTGATAAGCCTTTTTGACCCAAGCTTTTTCAGGAAACTGAAGAGGCATGGAAGAATAATGTGTTGGGCCACAAGAGTAGCTATCATATGGTCGGTCTGGGAAGAAAGAAACAATAGTATGAGCAAAGGAGTGGAGAAAACCAAGGAGGAAAATGTAGAAAGAATAACCATTATGACTATTCAATGGTTGAAAACTTTGGATTTATTTAAAGACTTCTCAACTGAAGACATTTACAAGAATTGGGGAGTGGTGGCAACTACAACCTCCATAAAACCTATTATGCAGGAGTTGTGGTCCCCACCAACACAACAAAGAATGAAACTAAACTTTGATGAGAGCTCTAGAGGTAACCCTGGTCCTTCAGGTATAGGGGGAGTATTCAGAGATGAAAATGGCAGAATTGTAGCTATGTTTTCAGGGCCAATAGGAGTGGGGGACTCAATGAGAACGGAGGTGATGGCCTTGCTTCAAGATGTTAGATATGCCAAACAATTGGGATTACACCAAGTTGAGATAGAGGGAAACTTTAAATTGTTAATTGATTGGCTGCAATCAGGTAAGTTGGGAGCCTGGATTTATAGACAGACCATAAGGGAAATCATTAATATAAGAAGGGAGGTTGGTGTGTGCTTCAAATGGACAAGGAGATCAGCTAATGGCTAAACAAGGGACTGTGAGGGAGAGTATGTTCAGGGCAGTTTTGTAATAAAGATCACTAGGAACTTGATACCTGTTTAGAGGTTGATAGTTGTACTTAATATTGTATTAATGAAGTTAACCGTTTCCAATAAAAATAAATAAATAAATAAAAGTGCAATTGAGAACTTAGGAGTTCCAAGATTGAGTATAACCTAGAACCAAGAGCGACTCCAGAACACCAAAATGTGCATTTTGAATTAGAAAAACAACCAATTGCATTAAACACAAAGACATAGTTCTAATAGAAGTTTAATAGTTACAAAAACAGTTCAAACTGTTTACACTCAAAAGTGACTTCAATCAAGGCATTAATTGTGGATATATAAGTTGATAGAATCCAATCAAGGCATTAATTGTGGGTATCTAAGTCCTTGGGTCTATCTTGCAAGTCCTATTACAATCCAAAAACAATTTTTTTCCTCCTACCATTTTATCTTTCAATATCCTTCATGTAATTTCAAGTTTCAAGCACAAGACCATAGGGAAAGCAAGAGTAGGTGGACTGGCTGGCTTTATGGATACAGTTGATGCACACCATTTTATCATTGAGGGGATACTTTAGTCCTTTACTAAGATGCGAAAGAGAGGCAGCATAGTCCTTTACATTTTTTTTAAGTGTTAAACATACAAATGTGGGGACAAGTGGGAGAAAGAAACTTTTTCTACTCTCAAATGCTCTCCCTTTCTCCCCTTTTCTATTCTTTCCTCTTTTTTCCCTCCCTCACCCTAATGTAGGATCTGCTCAATTCTAGTCCTTAGAGAATGTTGAATGGTCTTCTTTGATCAGAAGCTTATGTTGATGGCTGTAATGGCTTCTTGAAAGAATAAGAAAGAAAATAGGGAGAGAAAGAATAGAGAAAATACCCAGAATCACTCACAAGGTGCCTAGAATCATTCTAAGGTATGGGAAATTGGGAATCACTCACCATAATGAGCATAAGCTGAAGAAAACTAAATAAACTTAGTTGCTCTTTGTGAAAAATGCCCATACATATTTATAGACTCTAAATTCAAAATAATCCTAGGATTAAAACTGTTAGACTCATAATAGTCCTAGGAATCAAATTGTTAGACTCAATAGTCCTAGTAAGATTCAAATTAAGATGTCATATCATATACCTATTTCAATTCAAAGAAGACTCAATAACTCTAACCCTACTTATGCAATGACTATGAACTGATGTAGGACCAGTTCAATACTTCAATTCTAGTCCTTAGAGAATGTTGGTTGGCTTCTTTGATCAGAAATTTATGGCTGTCGATGGCAGTAATGGCTTCTTGAAAGAATAAGAAAGAAAATAAGGAGGAAAAAGAGAAAAAATACCCAGAATCACTCACAGGGTGCCTAGAATCACTCTAGGGTATGGGAATCCTCAACATAATTAGCATAAGCTAAAGAAAACTCAATAAATTTCACTGCTCTCTTATGTAAAACGTTCACACATAATTATAGACTCTAAACTCATAATAATCATAGGAGTCAAACTGTTAGATTCATAATAGTCCTAGGAGTCAAACTGTTAGACTCAATAATCCTAGTAGGACTCAAAATAAGCTGTCATATCCTATTTCAATTCAAAGAAGACTCAATAACTCTAATCCTACTTATGTAATGACACTGAAATTTTACAACACAAGAAAACTATGAACACACAATCAAACCCTATTATTAGACCCTACAAAAGAATTGCAAAAATGGAAAAATTATTTCCAGTGTCCAAAAATACAGAAATACATAAAATTTCACAAAATTCCAATTTTGACACTTCAGCTCCTGCAACACTCCCTCTCTCTATCGGGTTTGACACATCAGATTCTAGGCTAAACGAAGTCTGAGATTCCTTTATTTTCTCCCTTTTTTATGATTGTTGTGTGTTCAGTCTCATAGAATAGAAACTATACATATTTGTATTTGTACTCTTTCCAAACTGAGCCTTAGTGGCAAATCTGGCCCCAGCAATAGAAACAAACAGATAGGGAGGCAGTGGTAGTTACCAGTTCACAAATAGTCAACATGTTGATGGAGGTGCAGGGAAATTGGGACAAAAGATATGTAATTACAGCCAAAGGAAAGGTGAAGAAATGACAGTCTGTACATGACTAGGTGTCTAAATAGATCTAGATCAGAAGCATTACTGCCCTTTTATGAGAACAGAGCTGTTGTAGATACTGGAGAGGAAGAGGTAGGAGTGTTAACGGTGAAAACGGAGGAAGGCCAGGTGATGGTTGAGAGGTGGAACATGTCTTGCAATGAATTAGAGATAGAGAAAGCTGAGTACAGTTGTGAAGGTGATGGGTTTGCCGTTCAATCTCTGGAAGTTATCTTAGAAAAATTGTAGCAGCGCTGGGGGAATTATAGAAGATTATAGCTTCAAAGATTTGTCCACTGTGAAGATTAAGATGTGTGGGATGAAACTAGAGTTGATACCTTGTTCCTGTGATCTGCTGATAGATGGACAGTGGTGGTAACTCTGGCTTGCAATGGGAGTCAAAGCGTCATTGTGCCAGGGCTTTTGAAAGCTTGAAGATGATGGTGAGCTGGAGTTTTGGTTCCCACATGGCAGTAGGAGATTGGGGGAAGAGGAGAGGAAAGAAAATTTAATATTGGAAGGGGAACAGTAGTCTTTTTCAGTTGACCGATAGGAGAAAGATTTGGGACCTAATTGAACAATCTCTGGAAGAGTTGAAGAGGAACGAAATGGAGAGAGATAACGTGACTGATAATGAGGATAGTAAGGAAGATTCAGATCTAGGCTTGAAAGATAGTAGTATGAGCAAAGGGGTAGAAAGAGAGTGCAAAAGAAAAGGAAGAGAACTCGGTGGCAGGTTTTGTGGAGAAACTTGGATGTAAGCTAAAGGATCCAAAAACTGAAAACATCCATAAGGATTAAGAAATCTGAAGGGAAGGTTAGGAAAATAGGAAGCTGAGTGAGGCTGAGAGATTCAAACTGGATGTGGAGGGTGACAGGGAATTCAATGAGATGAAGGGTAGAATAAGAGGGGGCAAAATAATTTGGGTTGATTGAGTGAAGGGGATATAGAAAATGCAGTTCAAAAATGAAGTTGATCAGTTGGAATGTTCAAGGGTTAGGGAGTGCAAAGAAGGGAGTTTTAATAAAGGGTTTACTTAGGAAAGAGAATCCAGATGTTCTTTTTCAAGAATCTAAGAAGTCAATTGATGACAGATGGGCTAAAAGTATTTGGAAGGTTAGGGGTATAAGTTGGGCAATGTCTCCATCATGGGGTTGAGGGATTCCTTGGGAGGATTAGTGGTCATGTGGAAGAAGGATGTGGTGCAAGGAATGGAGGAATTGGTAGAGAAATTCACAATGTTAGTCAAATTTCGACAAGTAGATGATGGCTTTGAATGGGTTTTAACAATCATCTATGGGCCTAATGAAATAGAGTGAGAAATGAGTTTGGGAAGAATTAGAAGATATGTGGGGCTTGTGGGAAGGGTCATGGTGTCGGAGGAGACTTTAATGTAATAAGATTTGTTGAGGAATCCAATAAGGTGAGAAAAAGGATTACCACCAGCATGAGGAATTTTAATGGTTTTATAAATTCTTGTGAGCTGAAGGAGTTGCCCCTATTAAACAACTTTACATGGTCCATTTTGTAGGCAAACCCAATTTGCTTTAAACTTGATAGATTTTTATTTACAATGAATTGGGAGGAACATTGGGGAGTATTAGTCTCGAGGGCTTTACCAAGAATAGCTTATGATCATTGGCCAATCTCTTTATCCAAGGATGATTTAAGGGGAAGGGATCCGACTCTTTTCCAGTTTGAGAATATGTGGCTCTATCACCCAAAATTCAAAGAAAAAATTACGGAGTGGTGGACAGAGAGTAATCCAAAGGTTGATTGGGATGGTATGAAGTTTCATCAGAAGTTAAAAGAGTTGAGAATAAGAATTAAGGATTGGAACATTCAACAATTTGAGAGACTAGAGGGGAAAAAAGCAAGAGGTAATTGATCAAATTGAGTTCATGGACAGTAAAGAAGTTGATGGAACCTTTCGAGAAAGGGATAAATAGGAAAGGACTTTGAGGAAGTTACTAAAAGACATCTTGTTCAAGGAAGAAATAAGTTGGAGACAGAAATCCAGACAGAATTTAGATAAAGGAAGGGGATAGAAATACAAACATCCACGCACTAGCAAACGATAGAAGAAGGAAAGCTTCATTTCTAAATTAGAGATTGAAGGTGAAAAATGGATCAAGAAAGTAAAATTGCTAAAGCTTTTGTGAACCATTTTAAATCGATATTTAAAAAGCCCCTTACTGAGAGGTTTAAATCTGGAAGGGTTGGATTGGCCATAGTTGTCAAGAGATCACAAGACTAGGTTAGAAAGGATGTCTGATCTGGAGGAAATAAAGTGGCTTTCTCAATGGATAGAGCTAAAGCACCAGACGGCACCTTTTCTAATATCATTTATATTGCTTTACCATATTAATGTATGAGTTAATACATTTCATTTATGCAATATATATCAATTATACTTTGTGTTAATGTTTTACCATTGGAATTTAAAAGATCAAAGGGTTTTTAGGAGATAGAAAGAAAGAAAGAAAGAAAGAAAGAAAGAAAGAAAGAGGAAAGAAACAATAGAATTATAAAGAGGTTTTTTTGCTATTATCTCTCTCTAATTAAATAAAATAGAAACTCCATCCTTGATTTTCTATTTTACATTCCATCTTGAATACTTATCATATAAAGTTAATAACCTTCTTTAGCAACTAATTAATATGAAATTGCTCTATTAAATACTTATTATAGTAGTATTATTTTTGAAAATAATGAAATGAATATATGTAAAAGATTTTTATGTTTTAGATGTGATGATTTGCCACATTTTTAGAGGAAAGTTAATGTTCCTAATAAAGAGAATTGCTATTTTTCACTTAATATACATCTTGAATGGTATATGAAACTAGGGAACTAACCAAAAGTTAGCTTTTTATACTATAAAAAGCTATGGATGGGTTTACAATGGCTTTTTACCAAGACTATTGTAGCATCTTAAAAGAGGATATTCTAAGAGTTTTCAATAAGTCTTTTGTAGAGGGTAATAAATCCAAGGCTGAACTCCACATTCATTGCATTGATTTTGAAAAAAGTTGGTCCAAGTCATCCTAAGGATTTTAGACCCATATCAGCTTGGTTAATAACCTGTATAAAATCATTGCTAAGGTGTTGTCACAAAGAATTAAATCAGTACTCCCTTCTATCATCTACCCAAATCAAGTAGATTTTGTTGTGGGTAAGTCAGATCATTAATCATATTCTAATTGCGAATGAAAGTGTGGAGGAAGTGAAAAGAAATGGAACAAACGGTTTAGTTTGTAAGCTTGATTTGGAGAAAGCTTATGAATTGGTGGATTAGGACTTGCTATTGGAGGTAATGAGAAACTACGGGTTTGGAGATAAGTGTGTAAGTATTTATCAAAAAAAAAAAAAGATAAGTGGTGTAAGTGGGTTCAAGGTTGCATAAGTACTTGTCACTATTCAATTTTGGTAAATGGCACAATTGCGGACCACTTTCCAACTATCAGACAAAAAGGGGATCCCCTATCCCCCTTCTTATTCACCTTGGTAGCTGATGAACTTGGTAGCCTAATCCAAAGAGTAGATATCATGGGTCTGGTGAGAGGTTGGAGAGTGGGAAGGGAAAAAGTGCCTATCACTCACCTATAATTTGTTGATGACACCATATTATTTTGTGAGGGAGATAATAGGAGATGGGTGAGAAATTTGAAAGAAATGATCCAAGTGTTTGAGAAGATGTCAAATCTGAAAATTAATTTCAGTAAGAGTTGTGTGGTAGGGATCAATATGAATGAAAGAGAAGCGTCAAAGTTTGCAACTACTTTTCGGTTGTGAAGACTGTGAAGTGTCTCAATGATCATTGAATTACTTGGGATTACCCTTGGGAGGAAACCTGAGAAATGCAAGTTTCTGGTACCCACATTGAATTACTTGGGATTACCCTAGGCACACAAGCAAGGCACATTTTGGGGTATACGCCTCACCCAGGTCCTAGGTGCACCCCTTTCAGAAGGCATGCGCCTGATACACCATATTATTTTCCGAGAACCCCCTATTTGCTGATGTTGTTCATTCATTCATTGCAATAAAATATATTCTTAAAAGGCAATGAAAGTTGTAAAATCATTATTTTTTATGTGAGAAATAAGAATTTCAGAACCTAACATAGACTTGTTCGGGCTTGCCTTGAGGGGCGTGGTACAAAGGCGACTCATAGAATCAAGAATGCAATATGTTTCACATCAATTAGCTACTTAAAGCAATACAATTAAGGGAAAAAAAAAGAGATTGTGGGTTTTACATGCTTGAGAATGCTTTATATGTTTGCTTTTATTTTTAAATTTTCATTTGAATACACTTTACATGTTATGTTTATGTATTTTAATTTTAGATAATAGGTTTTTTAAATCATTTATTTTAAAATTTAAGTTCATATTTTTTATTAACATTATGTATAATATTTTTATTTTTTGCATTTAAAAAAAATGGCATTTTTTGAATTTTTTGACTTTTTTTTATCTTTTAGCTTTTTTTTTGTAATTTTGCACCTTTCTTAAAAAGGCGCACGCCTCACCTTGCGCCTTGCGCCTCAGGCGCAAATTGGCCCTTGCACTTTTTTTGCACCTTGCGCTTTTAAAACACTAGATACCCAATGGTGGACAGATTTATCCAGAGAGCTAAGGAGATAAATATAAGAAAACTCATAATTGAAGGGGACTCGGAGGTGGTGGTAGGGTAGTTGAATAAAGACAACAGTGGGTTATGGAATTACAACAATGAGAGGAGGAAATTTAGGTGGTTGGTTCAAGATATGGAAGTCAAGACCAGTTGGGTGAAAAGATCAGCTAAGTCTTTTGCTGATGGGTTAGCTAAACAAGGGGTGGAGAGGGAGGCAATGTTTTGGGTCCAAGTGTAACTCTTTTTTCTTTTTTTCCTTTCTTGGGGGCTCAAGCTTCAGTTGGAAGATAAGAAAGTTTATCTTCCCCTTTGTAATTATTTTTGTGATTAATTAATGAAATGTGTTATTGATCAAAAGAAAATGGTGGACAGGTTTACAAAACGATTAGCCTCTTGGAAGAGGAATTATCTTTCTTTGGATGGAAGAATTACATTGATCATATCAACTTTGGCCAATTTTCCTATCTACTTCCTTTCTGTGTTCAAGATTCCTGTTGGGATTAGTAGCCAGCTGCCTTGAGAAGTTAATAAAAGATTTCCTGTGGGAACATAGGAAAGAAAGGAAAGATCATAGAGTTAGATGGGAAGTGATAAGCAAAAGGTGGGAGTTTGGTGGCTTAGGGATTGGGAACATCCAAATTAGTAGCATTTGGGTTCCATCCCCCTCAGGTGTCTTTTCTTGTTCTTCCTTTTTCAAAGAGTTAGCCCAGTCCCAACCAGCTTTGGGACATCCTTTCCCAATCTTGAAAATTTGGGGTAGACCAATTCCTCTCAAAGTGGGTGCTTTCTACTGGGAAGCATTCCTAGAAAAGTGTAACACTTGCGACTTACTTCAAAGGAAAAGGCCAAATTGGTGTTTGTCCCCGCATTGGTGCATCCTATGTAAGGAGAATGATGAGAGCTGCTATCACTCATTGGTTTCCTATCCTTTTGTATCAGAAATCTGGTTCTGGTTTTTTTCTCTCTTTGGTTGCAGGCAGTCCTCCCCTCCAAATGTGTAGAGCTTGTCAACATTACATTAGTGAAAGGGTTAAAAAGGAGAGATAAATTTCTATGTTGGACAGTGTGGAAGGAAAGAAATCAAAGAATCTTCCATGAAAAAGAAAGAAACAAGGAAGCCATCACTGAAGAAATTTCTCTTAGGTTGGCTCATTGAAGATTACACAGCAGGAAATATCATTAAGAATTGGAAAGAAGTGGTTTGGTTAGCTCCCTTGAAAACTACCCCTTCTCCAGTTTGGGCTCCTCCAGCCATGGGTTACACTAAATTGAACTTTGATGGAAGAAGTGAAGGAAACCCAGGTCCTTCAGGTATAGGTGGAGCATTCAGGGATGAAGAAGGTCAAATTATTGCCATGTATCCAGGGCCTATTGGATGGGGGGATTCTCTAAAGGCTGAAATACTGGCAGTCTTGGAAGGGATTAAAAGAGCACCGCAGCTGAGTATCAGAAAACTAGTGGTGGAAGGTGACTCTAGGCTGGTTATTAGTTGGCTGCAGAAGGAAGATTTCAGTTTGTGGAAATACTTAAATGAGAAAAAGAAAATTAAGCATCTGCCTCAAAACATGAAAGTTCAGTTTCAATGGACTAAAAGGTGTGCCAATTCTTTGGCAGCCTCTTTGGCCAAGCAAGGGGTGGGAATAGCTATTTTTCTAGGCAGCTTTGTAATATGAAGTAAACTTTCAAGGAGGGTTAAGAGATTTTACCCCTCCCTCCTGTTGTATCCTCCTTTTTAATCTCTTTATTAATAAAAGTTTCCATTATTTATCAAAAAAAAAAATCCAAAAGAGGAATACGGCTTTGCTAGGAAAATGGTTGAGGAAGCTGCCGATGGACAAGGATAAACTGTGGATAAAGGTGATAAATAAGCATCCATGGGCTGGTGGCTGATGGCTAGGATGCGGGAGTTTGGACACAAGAAACTAGTGTGGCGCCTTAGAAAGCATTTCATGCCATCCTTCTGTATTCCCTACCCTTTGTGACGTACAACCTTTGTGTTGGGAATTTAGTAAGATTTTGGGAACATGTGTGGATGGGGGATTCTCTGCTTAAAGATCATTTCCATCTTTATTCTCCCTTTCCAGATACAAAAATGAACATGTTTCCACTTTTCTAGCCTACCCTAGTTTGGGGCCGAAGCTTGATTGGGACTTGGGGTTTAGACAGGGATTAAGAGAATCAAACATGGATACTATCCTGGCCTTGATTCGAATTCTTGAAAAGGTTTTCTTGGACCCCTCTAAATTGGACTCTCAAATTAGGACCCTTTCCTCCTCTAGTTCATTTACTTGTGCATCATTTTTCAAAGCCCTATCTCAACCTTCTTCTAGTCCTAGGCACTCCTTCCCTGTTAAAGAAGTGGGGGAAAGCGGTCCCACCAAGGGTTGGGGCTTTTTGCTAGGAATTATTTTTTGGTACTGGACTCCAAACTGATGTACTCTTTGTAAAGCCAATGGTGAGTCTTGTTACCACTTACTAAATACTAATCTCCTGCCCTTTTGTTTCTTCTATTTAGGATTGGTTTTCTTTCTCTATTTGGTTGCAGGTGGTCCCCTCCAAATCTACAAAGCCTGTTTGACTCTTCTACTGGTAGCTAGACAAAGAAGAGGAGAAGAATATTGTGGAGATGTACCAGAGCAACGGTTTGCTAGACAATTTGGGAGGAAAAATTATGGCATTGATGGAGGGTGTAAAGAGGGCTAAGGAGCTAAATGTCAATAGATTGATAATTGAAGGAGACTCTAAAGTGGTAATAGGCTGGTTAGGAAAGGTAGATGATGGCATCTGGACTTACATGAATGAACAAAGACTTTTAAAGTGGCTGACTCAGGGTTTGGAGGGGAGACTACAGTGGATAAAAAGAAGTGCCAATTCATTTGCAGAGGCACTTGTCAAACAAGGGATGGGAAGGAATCAGTTGCTTTGGGCTACATTGTAATATTATATCTTTCTGGGTGAGAGTTAAGACATTTTACCTCTCCCCTCCCTTGTACTTGATTCATATTTTTAAGGAAAATTTATGTTATTGCAAAAAAAAATGGTTAAAGTACTTGAGATTCGAGAAGAAGAAGAAGAGTTTGTCGAAGAAATCAGATGTGTTACTGTTCACACCTGAAGAGCCTTTCTTAACATTTTAAGAAAGTTACAAATGGGCCCTTGAATAGGCACCCAAATACAAAAAAGGACGAAAGGACATAAATGCTCTTACATTCTCAACGTCATGCCCAGCTTGTTCAAATTGTTGTCAAGCTTTGATTTGGAAACACCTTTAGTTGGACAATCGGCCAATTTATCTTCAGACCTCACAAAAGGTAAACAAATCACTCCACTGGAAACTCTTTCTCTAATGAAATGTCGATCAACCTCTATATGCTTTGTACGGTCATGTTGAACAGGCTTGTGGGCTATGTTTATGGCTGCTTGATTATCACAATATAATATCATTGGAGTATCAATCTACACTCCCATTTCTGTCAACAAGTTCTTTAGCCATAACAATTCGAAAACTCCATGAGCCATAGCTTTGTACTACCTCTACACTAGATCGAGCCACAACTGATTGTTTCTTACTTCTCCAAGATACAACATTACCACCCACCAAGGTACAATAGCCAGAAGTAGACCGCCTATCATCAATAGAACCTACCTAGTCAGCATCAGAATAAGCCTCTACCTTGAGATGCCCATGATTAGAATACAATATCCCTTTTCCTGGACATCCTTTTAAATAGGCTAGTATTCTATTCACTGCTTGCATATGAGATAATTCAGGCTTGTGCATATATTGGCTAACCACACTCACAACAAATGATATATATGGTCTAATCGAACACAAGTAGAGAAGGTGACCGACTTTGTCAGGAAGGACATCTCCATCATCAACTCCCAACTTATGATTGGGATCAGTTGGAGTTTCAACTGGTTTACAATCCAATTTCCCTACTTCCTGAAGCAAATCAAGGACATATTTCCTCTGAGAAATATAAATGCCCCTCTTTGACCTTGCGACCTCAATCCCTAGGAAATACCGAAAATATCTAGGATGTTTAATTTCAAATTCATTAGCAAGAAAAGACTTTAGTTCAGCAATTCTAGAAATATCATTCCTTGTGATAACAATGTCATCAACATATACTATCAACATAGTCACTTTTCCATTCGCTCTCATGATAAACAAGGTATGGTCGACTTGAGATTAAGAAAAGCCAATTTTTAAGATAGCTTTTCTGAATCTATCAAATCAAGCTCTAGGGGACTGCTTAAGGCCATAAAGGGATTTCTTCAAACGACAAACCTTTCCTTCACTTCCAGGGATGTTCACTCCAAGAGGAAGTTCCATGTAAACTTCTTCCTGAAGGTCTCCATTAAGGAATGCATTCTTAACATCCATTTGATACAAGGGAATTCCTTATGTCAAATTTGATGCTTGTGCAAGAAATAAGGTCTTATTTTGGGAAGATGCCTGGGTTCGAGACACTCCCCTTAATGAAAGGTTCCTTTTTATTTATTCACTCTCTAAAAATAAAATAAAAGTGATCTCTTCGGTCTTTACTGATAACTCTTGGAACTTGGGTTTGAGGAGAGGCCTAAGAGAGTCGAAAATGACAATGGTGGATGAATTAATTAAACTTCTAGGGTCAACTTACCTGGATCAATCTTGTGTGGACAATAGAATTTGGAAACCTTCCCTTTCTGGTGTGTTCACTTGCTCTTCATTTTTTGATATCCTCTTTCAATAATCAAACCCTGTAAGGAGCTTTCCTTCAAAGGAGATTTGGTATCAGCCTATACCCCCAAAAGTTCAGGCTTTTTGTTGGGAAGTGGTTATCCAAAAAATCAATACTCTAGATTTGTTGCAAAGAAAAAGGCCAAATGTTTGCCTATCACCCCATGTTTGTAACCTCTACTTGGGATCTGGTGAGATGATCACACACCTATTGATTTCTTGTCCATTTGTATGCTTTATTTGGACTTGGCTCTCTTCTATCTTTGGTTGTAGATGGACACCTCCCCCAGATGTGGCAAGCCTCTTTGACCCAAGCTTTTTCAGGCAACTGAAGAGGCGTGGAAGATTAATGTGGAGAGCCACAAGAGCAGCTATCTTATGGTTAGTTTGTGAAGAAAGGAATAATAGAATCTTTAAAGGCGTGGAGAAGTCCAAGGAGGCAATTGTAGAAAGGATAATTATTATGACTATTCATTGGTTGAAAACTTTGGACTTGTTTAAAGACTTCTCAGCTGAAGACATTTACAGGAATTGGGAAGTGGTGGCTTCTACAACTTCCATGAAACCTATTGTGCAGGAATTGTGGTCCCCACCAACACAACAAAGAGTGAAATTGAATTTTGATGGGAGTTCAAGAGGTAGCCCGGGCCCTTTAGGTATAGGAGGAGTTTTCAGAGATGAAAATGGCAGAATTGTGGCTTTGTTTTCAGGACTAATAGGAGTGGGGGACTCATTGAGAGCGGAGGTGATGGCCTTGCTTCAAGGTGTAAGAGATGCAAAACAATTGGGGTTACTCCAAATTGAGATTGAGGGAGACTCTAAATTGTTGATCAAGTGGCTGCAATCCGGTAAGTTGGGAGCCTAGATTTATAGACAGCCCATAAGGGAAATCCACAATACAACAAGGGAGATCGGTGCATGCTTCAAATGTACAAGGAGATCAGATAATGGTTTAGCTGACACGTTGGCTAAACAAGGGACTATGAGGGAGAGTATGTTTTGGGCAGTTTTGTAAGAAAGATAACTGGGGCTCAACACCTACTTAGGGGTTGACAGTTGTACTTAAATCTGGAAAGTTATTTTAAAGTTATTTAATGAAGTTACCTTTTCCAATCAAAAAAAAGGGCCAAGAATAATGAGCAGCAAGAGATATGACAACTCGAATTGAATTCATCTTGGCTACTGGAGCAAAGGTTTCCTAATAATCAATGTCGTAAGATTGAGTGTACCCTTTTGCCACAAGTCAAGCTTTATACCTTTCAATTGAGCCATCAGCTTTATGCTTCACTATGTAAACCCACTTACATCCAACAGGAACCTTGCCCACTGGAAGAGAAACAATTTCCCATGTCTGATTTTTCTCAAGCGCCTCCATTTCCTAGTTCATAGCATCCATCCAATGAGGGAACTGCACTGCCTCAGTAACATTGTGAGGGATAAAAACATAAGCAATGGAAGAGAAATAGGCACAATAAGAGGGAGATATGGTATTATAAGAGACATAATTTGAGATAGGATATTTAGCACATGTCCTTTTTGCTTTGCGAACCGCAATAGGAAGGTTAAGGTCAGAAACTACACTAGGAGGCTTAGTAACAGGTTCACCGCAAGTATCAGAAACAAGAAGAGGTTCAAAATCCAGATTACCTAAGTCTGGGAAGTCAGATTGTAATGGAGATTCGATCTATGGAGTCCTCTTTTTTCGTCTAACGAACCACTGGTGCCAAGACCAAGGAATAAGAGGAGGCACAGGAGGAGTATTACTACCACCACAAGGAGGAAGAGAAGAAGGAGAAGGATGGACAATACCAGTTACAGCTAGAGCAGGAATCGGCATACAAAAAGGAGTCCAATCTTCACTAGCATTCTCCCCCTAAAGAGAAGGACGAGAAGAGAAAAAGAAGGGAGTAGATTCAAAGAATGTAACATCTTTGGGCACATACCTTTTTCCAGAGCAAGGGTCATCACAACGGTACCCTTTTTGGACTGAAGAATATCCCAAGAAGACACACTTAATAGACTTTGGATCAAATTTCAACCTAGAAGGACTCATATCACGGACAAAACAGACGCACCCAAAGACCTTAGGAGGAAGATGGAAGGTATCCTCATAAGGAAAAAGAGGTTGATGAGGAGACTGGAGGTGAAGGGTCCGCAAAGGAAGTCTATTAATAAGATATATAGCTATTTGTACAGCATCCCCCTAAAACCGAGTTGGGACATGTGTCTGAAATAACAATCCCCTTGCAACTTCAACCACATGTTTGTTTTTCCTCTCTGATACCCCATTTTGTTGGGGGGTATGAGGACATAAACTTTGGTGTATTGCTCCTTTCTCTTTAAGGAAAGTTTGTAGGTGCTTCTCAAAGTATTCCTTGGCATTGTCAAATCTAATAAATTTAATCATCTTTTCAAATTGTGTCTCCACCATATTAAAAAAGCCTTTTATAATTGAAGGAACATCTCGGCTCTTCATCAAATACAGCCAGGTATATTGCGAGTAATCATCAACAAAGAGAATAAAATATTTATAACCACCCATACATAGAATAGAATAAGGTCCCCAAACATCAATATGTATTAAATGGAAAGAAATACTACTTCTCTTGTTACTTGCAAAATACGTGGTTCTACATTGCTTTGATAATTGACAGACTTCACATTGTAGACCAGAACTAGACAATGACTCAAATAGACTAGGAAACAAAAACTTCAATGAACCAAAAGACACATGCCCAAGACGGCGATGCCACAATTTCAATTGACTTAGTTTTTCATCATGACAGGACTCAGACTGACACATTAACCCAAACTTTGGAGACTGATCAAGAAGATAAACTCCATCGGCTTCATGTCCACTGCCAATCATCGTTCCCGTACTCAAATCCTGAGAGACACAATAAAATGGAAAGAATGTTACAGAACAATGTCCTTAGAGAATAGAAGCCAATCATCGGCTTCTAGTCGTGTTCTTCGCTTGAGAATAAGTTGAAGTTAGCCTATCCCAAATGTCCTTAGCTGTTGGAAGGAACATACAGTTGCGGGCAATGTGAGGCTGCATAGAGCATACCAGCCATGACATAACCAGCAAATTATCCTGCTCCCATTTGGAATAATTTGGATCTTCAGGCTTCGGCTTAGCTTCCTTACTGGTAATAAACCCAAGCTTACCTCTTCCTCCAATTGTGAGCTTAGCTAATTGAGACCATTCAAGAAAATTTGTTCTATTAAGTTATACAGTAGTAATTTGCCATCCAACACTGTCATTACTTCCCGGGAGGACATAGGTAGGTACGTACACATCCTTGTGTGAATCCATTGACCACTACCCCTCTAAAAACACTTTTCTCACCAACACCACAATCTCCCAATGCTAGTTGAACACCCAAACACCTTTCCTTGAAGGTTAAACACGAGCTACAACAATAAACAAAAGAAAAGGTGTTGGCAGCAAAATAGAGGAAGAAAAAAAAATCCCAAAAAAAAATTTAAGGCTCCAAAAAATCTGACTGCTTCCTGTAATCTCAGAAAATTACCACACTTCAAACGCAAGTGGGTTTAACAACAACCAGACCACCATACAAGCATGCAAGCCCTAAAGTCCAAATCTATAATTTTCGTCAATTTTCATCTAAAAAATCCAAGAAAAATGTAAAAGAGCTTCAAACCTCCATGAAATGTATATCAAAATTCCTCTAAAAATGAGGCACATCAAGGGGTGTCAAAACCGCAAATGAACGCCACCAATTGTACGAACTTCTGACGTCAACCGGCAGCATGCTAAAGTCAACAGGTTCGTCTATGAGTCATGACCAGCGGCAGATGCTATCCTTGATCTTCCGATGTTCTGATACCAAGTTAAAGTACTTGAGATTCGAGAAGAAGAAGAAGAAGAGTTTGTCGAAGAAATTAGATGTGTTACTGTTCACACCTGAAGAGCCTTTCTTAACATTTTAAGGAAATTACAAATGGGCCCTTGAATAGGCACCCAAATACAAAAAAGGACAAAAGGACATAAATGCCCTTACATTCTCAACGGTTAACGTTAATTGGGTCATTCACTTTGGTGATTTAATTATTTACTTTGTGCTTAATTGAGTAGTACCTTAAGAATCTTCTATGCATTTTGGATTTTTGTCTAGGTCATTTGGATATGAAGGAAGTCAGTCTTTAGCTTGATAGAATTTATGTTATATCTAATTTTTTATTTCATCTGGTTGTATGGAATTAGATTATAAGTAGGTAACAAAAAGAGAAACGAACATTATGTCATTTCTTGTAGCAAGTAGGTGACAACATGATATGCTAACAAACAGATGACAAACAAGTCGAGTAGGTGATACACGCAAGGTATAACTGAAAGACAAAACAAGCAACTGATGGAAGCTATTTGCTTATGCAGGATTTTCTCAGTCAAAGGGATGACTAAAAGACAAAATCCATGGTTTTTACCCAATTAGCCATTTTGATCTTAATGCCTTCTACAATGTCCTCTAAACGCCTGGACTTTTCTTTGAACAATCTTTCATTTCTTTCTTCCCATAGTGTCCAAATAGTTGCTGCCCCGGCTGTCTTCCATAGTAATCTTCCTCTCTTTACGCTTGTCTAAAGAAACTTGGGCTAAACAACATAGTGAAATCTTGTGGTGGGGGGTAGGGGTGATCATTTCAGCCCGGCCCGCACAAGCCCGGCCCGGAAATTTTGGGCTTGGGCCAGGGTTTTGTGCTCAGGCCCAGCCCGGACCTGGGCCCACATCAGACCCGCAAATTTTAGGGCCAGGCTTGGGCTTAATACTTCAAGCCCGGCCCGGCCCGTATATATTTAAACTTACACATTTTGTGTATAATGTATACATATGCATACATGTTATTTTACATTATATTATATATTTTATATATAAATATTATAACATGACATGTATGCTTTATATTATATGTAATATTTTATATTAGATAATGTATAAAATAAGTTTATATGGATGTTACGACATTTAATATATATATATGTAATGTTTTATATATGAGTGACATTGGCCCGGAACCAGGCCCGGCCCGGCCCAGGCCCGTATAGACCTGGGCTAGGGCTTATGTTTCAGGCCCGGAACCCCGAACCCGGGCCTAAGCTATAGCCCTTATCATAAGTGCAAAGCCCGGCCCATGATCACCCTACTAGCGGGGGGGGGGGGGGGGGGGGGGGGGGGGGGGGGGGGGGGGATGAAGGTGATCAGGCAAGCATTCATTTCCAAATAATTTACAAGTCTCATGTATAAACACTTTGAATCCCACTATAAGTAGATCACCAGTGAAATTGATTTTGTAGTATGAGAAAGTATTTTGTAGAAAGGGATATATTTTGTATATAAGCTGATAGTGCCAATCAATATACTAAAACATCCTATATCAGGTAGTTACACACTTGAGGGAAACTCTCCCTTTTATTATATAATCATCACTTCATCTATCAAAACATCGTCTGACATTACAGAGGACCCCCACTTGTCCAATTGCTTCTCCTATTGTCTTTTGTCTTGGGTTCTAGTGCACTTTCGAAATCTGCTGTTGACCTTTTCCCCTCTTTTTTCAATAAATTCTTTACTTACAAAAAAACCCATTGCATTATAAGAATAGTATATCAAATAGTTGGCTGAAAATATGTCGTTTCTATATGACTAACAGACTTAGTATTCTGGCTTCTAGGCTGCATAAGGCCTCACCAGAAGGGGGGCCAAGGCACTTGGATCACCTTGACAACCCAATATGTAACAACCTGTACTGGCATATAGTTTAACAAATCAACACCATTATCACAATCACTAACTAATAAAAACATTGTTGAAAACAGAATGCTACCTGAAAGAGATGATGGCATCCTGGCCATGGGAGAGCCACTACTAACAAAAGGTCAGAGATAATTTGGTGGTGCCTGCCTAACGTTGCCCCACTTTTTTGTAACCAGAAAAAGGCTGAAATAGGACTTGTGTCAAAATCAAACTGCATCAGAAAAAGAAAAGAAAAAACAACATAAGTTAAATGGACAACATGTTAATGCAGTTATATACATCCCCGTATATGTCAATCAAAAAAAAAAAAAAAAAACACTTTGATACCCCCAACATTATTATTTCCTTTCTAGCTCATCACATGCCCATCATTGTTTCAAAACAAAAAGAAACTTACATCCTTGATTCTGTTTCATAACATATTCTTGCATATAACTGAAGCTTTTTAACACAACAAATCTATTCTTTTATCTTCTTTTATTTCTTTATTTCCTCAGCATGTGTTCATACATTTAATAATCAAAAACCTTTTCCCAGGAAAGCATGAAAAGGTAAGTCTGCTTCTGTCTCAGACTGTGGAGATGTAAAGTAAACAAGATTCCTCCATGTCATTAATGATGGATGTAGTACCTTGTCTGCCAGTGTTGGCAAGGGTGACTTTGTTTTTAGGTAGCAAATACCTAATCATTCAAAAAGCCTCAAGGCAAAGATAAGCCACTAGCTTTATTGAAACAAGACAAGAAATTATTAAAAGAAAAAGGAAATTTACAAAAATACATGACAAGTGTGTGGAATTTCATTTAAATGCCCAAAACCGCTCAACTAAAATGAGCTAATATGATGAACATCAATCATGAGAAAAAGAGATGCTACATAATTTAAACATCATTTTATAACCAAGTACCATTTTGGTAGAGATTCAACATAACCGTTAGGCTCAGTTTGGAACGAGTACAAATACAAATATGTACAGATTATGAACTGAGCCTTTAAGAATGAACAACTGAAAGCATTTTCCAACCTGAAATAGCTAATAATTAACATTAGCATTATCAACAAGTACCAAAATCCAAATAACCACAACAAGTAAAACTCTAGAAACATCTAACAACAATGTCAAGTCCACATTCTACACAAATCTATACTATATATAAAAGTGTGGATGCATAGTGAAAGTTTATTTTTTTTTGAATTAAAATTACCCTCTATTTCTTTGTCTAAGAAAGGGTATAAAAGTCATTTTATTATAATTTTAATGCCAACTTTTATGGATACTAAAGTGCCCATATTTGTGTATTTAATCCATCTCTAATTGGAAGGGTTGAAAATGTAACTTCAGTCATTACTTTCTACCTCATTTAATCCCCTCTCATTAACTCTTATTTTTTGCTAATAAATGCTACTAATTAGATCTATGTCAATATTTTTAACAATATAAACCTATATATTTTAAACTAACTCAAAAACAAAACCATTCTTGGCGTTAAAAAAAAAAACATTCTTTATCCAAGTGGTGGCTAAGCAATTCAACCATCCAAATCAAATTTGATCAACCTATGAAGTCATAGTTAGGTAATAAAATATTTAAAATAGAAATAAATAAAATTAAAATTAAAAAATGTCAAAAAAAAATAGACATGTTTAAGATATTTTTATTCATCCAATTAAAAAAAATAAGTGTAATAAACAAGAATTATTTTTATTTATGATGAAAATGATATATATAATTTATAACTGACCAAAAATTAAATTATTTTACCATTTGGCAAAGATCACTAATTCAACTTTTGGGTCAAATGTGTTAAACTTTATTGTCATAAATAAATAATAAAATGTAAAAATACAAAAATGAAAAAATACATAAATTTTGTAGAAAAAAAAAACATTAGGCACATGTATAATATCAAATATTTATCATATTAAACAAAAAGAAAGTGTGGCATATCAGAATTATATCTACACAAAAATACAAAAAAAAAAGAGATTGAATTAAATTGTGGAACTTTCTTTTAACTAAAATACTCATTTTTGAATTTAGTCTCTATTTAATTGTGACGTTTAAATTGTAAATTGAACAACTACTTTTCACCTCATTCAATTCCCTCTATTTAAATCTTACATTTTCTTGATAAATTAACAAAGAAAGATGCACTAAAAAAATAAAACATTACAAAAAGAAGAGTCTAGCCAAACAGGCAGGCCTTTCAATGATACTTGAAGCTTCACAACTCAATCCGATTATCACATATTTGGATAAGGTGTTTATGTAATCAGATTTGGATTGGCAATCTTCATTCAATTAATAATTAAAAACAAAAAATAAAAAATACATTAAATTTATAGACAATTTTGGATACATTATTACATTATTATCATCATCTAGAATTGCCACGTGCAAAGCATGTGCACACTTACTAGTATATAACAAGAGAGACAAACCATCGATTATATAATATTACAAATAAACTAGGAGGTGGGGTTACAAGTCCCTTTATTTTTTAGTGAATCATTGAATATTCTCTATTCTAGCAACAATAAACAGAGGTTACTCAGCAGACAAATGAATTCCCCATCGAAAAAAGGAAAGATCCAAGTTTCCCATTTTACTACTATATACACTTTATATCAATAAGGACAAAAAGAAAGAAAAAATAGGGACAAGGTCCTTGTTTCATTTAAGAATAAGGAGAAAACCGGAGTACCTTACCCTAGAGACATCATCAAATTGCAGAAGGACAACTTCACAACATTTACTTCTCGCAACCAGCAGTTGGCTAGGGTTTGTCTTGAAGCAAAGTAGGAATGGCAACGGGGCAGGTACGGGGGCGGAGCACCCCCTCCCTGTGGCTAAAATCCCCTAACCCATCCCCGGTATCGAGGTAAAGATTCAACCCCCATCCCCGACCCCACCGGGTATAGGGAATCCCCGACATATCCCCACCTCGCAACCATTGAACTTTGGGACGAGTAATCTCCGACTGCCCTGTTGACTAGAACTTGTAATTCAGGATGGAAATTGGAATTAACTGGAATAGGATTTCATTCCCAAATCAGGGAGAGTGAATAGCACCTCAAATGAGGAAATGCCATTCCATAATTCTAATTCTAGACCTCTATTAATTACCACAAACTAAATGGGAAGTGAACTATTTTTTTATTCTTTGATGAAATTAATAACTTTATCTTAGAATCGATAATAAAGCCAGGATTTAAAAATTCTAATCATTGTTCCTTTGTGTCAATTACTAGTCATATTCTCATATGTAGAAGCAAAATAGAACCATCTTTTCTCATTCCTTTTAAGAAAACGGAGAGTGGAAACTCTGATGTTTAATCTTTGGGTCTACTCAGTAATCTCTAACCTCTCAAATGAGAAACACAATTACAGAGAATCAAATGAGAAACACAATTACAGAGAATACATACCACAAAGAACGATTGAAGAGTAAAAGGAGAAACACAGTTACAGAGAATCAAATGAGAGGGAAAAACAAAGAACACCAGAATGGAGTCACCGGTCTCACTACTGCTACAGCGTCCAGCAATCAGGGGGTGAACTGAGAGAGGGAGAACGGAGCCAAAAGTGCAAACTACAAAACCGTCCCCAGCGGTATGTGGGCGAATTGTGATCTGCAAAGACCGAAGAAGAAGAGGCAAAGACGAACCAAAAATCTGAAACTGCCGAACTAGAAGTGTCGAAGTGAGAAGAGAAACCAAAAGTTCCAAACGCCAAAACCTAACTCATATTATATGAGAAAGGAATTATTGTAATTTACAACCGGGTTCAGGGCAGATGCAGGGATTTATATGCAGACCCTATCCCCGCCCTGTCCGGTCTGGGGCAAAAGAAAAATCACCAAACCCAACCTATTCCCATTTATGATTAGGAAAATTCGCCCCGTTCGGAGCGGGTCGGATCAAGGACCATGTTTTGTGGGGAAAATACACCCCTAAAGAAAAGATGGGTGGAGTTGATTGTTTGTTCACTTTTCACTCTCACTTGATCCCTCTCACTTACTCTCGGAATCTACATCTATGTATACGAGAAGAAGTGCACAGAAACAAGGGGCCTCCCACCATAGCATTCACAAGGAGCATGCTCCCTCTCACTTCCTTACACGTGAGCCTAGAAAGGCAATTATGCCTATAATCGAATTGGACTCGGATCGAATATACATGAATCCAAGTTCGAATTGAAAATATAAACTTTATCCAAATTTGATCTGAACCCCAATCAGATGCATGAGAGATTAATCTGACTTCAAGTTCTATCGGATATAGTAGAGTAGTGGCTCATCCAAAACTGACATGCAAACAAATAAAAGAATGAGAAGAAAAACGAAAGTACCAAAACCAAGCCCATGAAATGCAAAGTATCTAACAAAACCAAATCCGGTAAATCCTTCTCAGATTTGGATGTTAAATTTTCATCCTAATAAATAGATTAGATGTGGGTTTAACACTATCCGATCCGATTAATATGTAATTATATAAAGTTTATAGTAGATTAATTTAATATTTATATGCACATATATTTATTATATATAACTTAAAAGTAATTAAGTTTTTAAATTTTTGTGAATAATTCGATTAACCCTAGTTCAGTTCTAGGTATGAAATAAGTAAGAAGAAGAAGAAGAAGACGAAGAAGAGAGAGAGAGAGGAGAAAAGAAGGAAAAAGGGTTAGGCCTATGAAGAAGAAAAGTCACCTCTCTCAGTCGACCCACTTTGTATTTATACTCTTTGTATTAGATTACAAAAGACAGAGTTGTCCCTCATAAATATGGGACACACAACTTAAACCCAGACAAAATAAACAACTTAACCTTAATTAGAAAAACAAAAGACTTAACTACCCTTGTACTGTCAATTCTAACACTCCCCCTCAAGCTAGAGAGTATATATCATATAGTCCCAACTTGTCACATATGTAATCCACTCTTCCCCGACTCAACCCTTTTGTAAACAAATCTGCCCACTTGTTTCCCGAACTCACATGAGCTGTATTTTTCACTCCATTGATCACCTTTTCTCTTACAAAGTGGCAATCAACTTCAATATGCTTTGTTTTGTCATGAAAGACTAGATTAGAAGAAATGTGGACAGCAACTTGATTATTGCAATACAACCCCATGGGTCTGTCAATTGAGAACCCCATTTCCTACAAAAGATTTTTCAGCCACACTAGTTCACATGTCTATGAACCATAGCCCTGTACTCAGCTTCTGCACTTCTTCTTGCCACCACTGTTTGTTTCTTGCTCTTCTAAGTTACCAGATTGCCACCAAGGAAGGTACAATACCCTATAGTGGATCTCTAGTCAGACACAGATCCAGCCCAATCAGCATCTGTATACCCCTCTATTTCAAGAGTTCCTCCACTCTTGTATACCAACCCACAACCTAGAACTCCCTTTAAGCACCTAACTATTCTTAGAACTGCTTCCCAATGCAGAACTCGAGGATGTTGCATAAACTGACTCACCATGCTTACAGCAAATGATATATCTGACCAATTAATAGTCTAAGTAGTTCAATTTACCCACCAACCTGTTGTACCTTCCAGGATCATCAATACTCAACATTCGGTTCCATGGGTGTTTCAGCTGATTTGGCACCCAACAACCCTGTTTCTTCAAGTAAATTAAGGACATACTTCCTTTGGCACAAGTTAATTCCATGGCTTGACCTTGCAACTTCTATTCCCAGGAAATATTTCAGCTTACCCAAATCTTTTGTGCAGAAGTGATCCTATAGAAAGTTTTCCAAGTTGTCAATCCCATTGTTGTCACTACCAATTATGACAATATCATCCACATACACCATTAACAAGATTTTCTCACCTTCTGATTCACGACTAAACACAGAATGATCTACTTGACATTGTTTCATGCCAAAGTTCTTCACTACTTCACTGAATCTGCCAAACAACGCACTTGGAGATTGTTTCAATCCATAAATCGCCTTCTTAAGTCTGCAAACTTTACCATCCTCCCCTTAAGCAACAAACTCTGGTGATTGCTCCATCCCTCCTCAACTAGATCACCATGTAACAAAGCATTTTTTATGTCAAGCTGAAAGAGGGGCCAATCATACATTGTTGCTAAAGAAATCAACACCCAAACTTAACTAATCTTAGCCACAGGAGAAAATGTCTTCGTATAGTCAACACCATATAACTAAGAATAGCATTTGACCACTAACCTAACTTTCAACCGTTCCACACTACCATCTAGAAGATATTTCACTATGTAGACCCACTTACATCCAACGACATGCTTACCGAAGGAATAGTGGTAAGTTCCCATGTGTGATTGTGTGTCAATGCAAACAATTCCTCTTCCATTGCTTGGCCCCGCCCTAGAGAAGTGATGGCTTCTTGGACAGTCATAGGAATGGAAACAAATGATAACAAGATTATAAAATGCCGATGGGAAGTGGAAAGGTGAGCAATAGAAACATAATGAGAAATAGGATGAGATGTACATCTACGTTTAGCTTTCCGCAATGCAATAAGAAGATCAAGGTCAAAAGGAGGAGGTGCAACTACAAGATCCGTCAACGAGGGCTGAACTAAAGGAGGGGTCAATGCTCTTCTGTAAGTATACACTTGTGTGATTGGTGGCCTCTCAGTATTTAACCTGCACTGGAAAAGACAACGACTGAGATAGAACAAGAACCATAGGAAGAGGGTCATCAACTAGAACTAGAAGTGGAAACATAGGAATAAGAGAGACGTCAACATTCGAGAAGAATGGAACCGACTCAAAGAAAGTGACATTAGAACACACAAAGGACCAAAGAGAACTAGGGATATAAAACTTATACCCTTTCTGGGTTCTAAAGTAGCCAAGGAAGATGCATTTTGTAGCACGTGCATCTAACTTGTCCAATCCAGGCCCTAAATTCTGAACAAAACAAACACAACCAAAGACTCTAGCAGTAAGAGAAAATGGAGAAAGAGTAGGGAACAAGATTGAGAAAGGAGATTGACTTCCATGGATGGACACGGGCATTCGATTGATGAGAAAACATGATGTAAGGACAGCATCACTCCAAAAACACTTTGGAACATTCATATCAAGCATAATAGACCGAGCAGTTTCAAGTAAGTGTCGGTTTTTCCATTCATCCACGCCATTCTCTTGTGGGGTATAAGAACAAGAAGTTTGGTGAATTACCCCATGGTGCTCTAAGTATTGTTGAAATAGTGTTGAGGTGTACTCTTTTGCATTATCCGAGCAAAGAATTTTAATATGAATTCCAAATTGGGTACAAATTTCAGCATAAAACTTATGAAATATAGAGAACAATTCACTTTTATCTTTCATAAGATAGAGTCATGTCATCCTTGAAATGTCATCAACAAAAATTACAAAACACTTATAACCATTGTATGACACTACTTTGTTTGGACCCCAAACATCTAAATGGACTAAAGAGAAATGACTCAAAACACAACTAACAACTCTAGGACTAAAAGAGACTCAATGGTGTTTCCCAACCTGACAGACTCAATTCAACGATGGAAAACGATTTAAAGACGGGATCAATAACTTCAAGGCCTTGAGAGATGGATGACCAAGTTTGTAATGCCGCTGGAGAGTAAGAGAGGACTAAAGAGCTACTTTCGGACCACCACCATCAAGATAATACAACCCACCTACCTCATGCCCTCCACCAATCTTCATCCCCGTCTTGAGATCCTAAAACATACAAAAAGAGGGATAAAAGGTTATAGAACAATTAAGTGGCTTGGTTAATCTACTAACAAACATAAGATTAAAAGGGAACTTTGGTACATATAAGACAGAAGATAAAGATAAGGAGATAAGATCATCACCAACACCACAAATGGGAGAGGTAGAACCATTAGCAAGGGTAACTGTTTAGGATGTAGAAGACTGAGAAAGTGAAGAAACACATCTGGAGTCCCAGTCATATGATTAGAGGCTCCAGAGTCAATAATCCAGTGTGAGGGTTTGGAAGCCAAGCAAGCCATACTTGAATGTGCAAGAGTAGTTGTGTTATGCTGAGAGGATATCTGAAAAAACTTCTCATACACCTCATGTGGGACACTCACCATTTCCTTCCCAGAAGCACCAGTAGATGTGGAGGGGGTTTGACCAGCCTGCTGGTTCTCACTAACTGTACCACCACCACTAGTCATAGTGTGATTAGCCCAAATGTTGGGTGGACCATGTAAATTATAACTTAAGTTAACAGTATGTGCATCTCCTAGTACCAGTACTTCTTCCTCTACCACAACCCCCCTGAATCTCAACCTCCACTGCGGCCACCAGTACGATTAAACATAGGACCACCTCGGGTCCCTAGAAATCCACCACCACCTCTATTTCCACAACCTCCCCCTCTTGTCACCACAAAACCATACCTGCCCAAGAGAGAGGAAGACTCCGTAGGGTTAATAGAAATCCTCCAAAGTCGGGCAAGCACTTCCACAAGAGAGGGGAGAGCAGATCTACCCAATATTGGTGCTCAAACAGGTTCATATTTAGGTTTTAAACCCACTAAAAACCTTGTCAGATCAAGTTGCTCTTGTTGTTGCTGCTGAATTTGAACATCTGGAGTCGGAGGGTGATACACATTAAGCTCATTATGAAGGTTTCTCATGCTTGCATAGTATTCTTCTAATCTTTGATTACCCTACTTCAAGTTAAAGTACTCCTGGTAAAGTTTGTACACTCTAGTGGTATCATCTTGGCCAGAATAGAGTTTCTTAGCATGGTCCCAGATTTTCTTAGTTATATCCAAGAACATAAAGTTCACACTAATTTTAGGTTCCATGCTATTCCACAACTAGATCATCATCTGTGCATCCTCCTGTTCCCACTCACTAAACCCTAGAGAATCAAAAAAGGGTTTCTCCTCGCTCACATGTTTCACCTTTTTCTTGGTTCTTGAGAACACTTCCACTGATTTAGCTCACGGCACATAGTTCTCACCATTTAATTTGAAAGAGGTCATTTGAACATTCAGGTAATCGAGAGAAATCATAACACCTGTCTTATTATCACTACCCTCTCCAGTTGTTGCCATCATAACAAAATCACCTCATACCACAAAAAAAAAAAAAAAAAATCAACTATGATAAGCAAAAAATCACCCTTTACTATTCAGCACTACACCACACACCACACAATAAAGTACTGTTATGACCACACTGCTGCTGTCATGGGTTCAACACCCGAAAACCCTACTATCACCACACATATCCAGGCATAAACAGAGAAAAAAAAAGGTTCATATGCATACCTACCAATCAACACTACTACATGAATGAAATCCAGCCCAAAAGAAAGAGAATACACTCCACTATTAGTCGATTAGAGAATTCTGTTCACACCTGTCCACAACCAGCCCCCTTCGTGTCATCGATTAGAGGGTTTCTAGCAAACCACCACAACGACCACCACAACAGCAACTGGAGGCATATTTACCTCTAAGAAGGAAAAACGACCACTTCTTTTTGGTCCCTTATCGATCCTCCAATTCATTTAAAAGTTACTTCAAAGAAAAGTTCTGATATGGCAATCTCAGGAGGATGAAGGGAGAGAGAGAAAAAAAAAAGAAGTGAGTTCTAAACTGATTTCCTAGGGCTATGATACCATGTGAATAATTTGATTAACCCTAGTTCAATTCTAGGTCTGAAGTAAGAAGAGAAGAAGAGAGAGAGAGAAGAGAAAAGGAGAAAGGATTAGGTCTGAGAAGAAGAAAAGTCACCTCTCTCAACCGACCCACTTTGTTTTTATACTCTTTGTATTAGAATACAAAAAACAGAGTTGTCCCTCATTAAGTATGGGACACAAAACTTAAACCCGAACAAAATAAATAACTTAACATTAGTTAGACAAAAGACTTAACTACCCTTGTATTGTCGATTCTAACAATTTTTTTATGTTTTGATTATTTTAAACACAATAAGATGGTTGCAGATTCAACCCAAATCTGATCCAAAATTGGACACGATAATTGGACACAGATGCAGATCTAAAGGTTTTTTTTTTTTGATCAATAACACTTTCATTAACTCATCAAAAGAAGATTTACAATAGGAAGACAAACACGCTTATCTTCCAAGAGCAACAAAGAACCTCAAGAAAAGAAAAAAAAGAAAGAAAACTCACTATAGTTACAGCTTAGCCCAAAAAAGTGAATCCCTTTCTGCCCCTTGTTTAGCTAAACCGTCAGCTAGGGAATTAGTCGATCTTTTAACCTAAAGTATCTTAACTTCCATCTCCCGCACCAGCCACTTGAATTTCCTCCTCTCATTATTGTACTCCCATAAGCCATTGTGGTCTTTAATCAGCCACCCTATCACCACCTCTGAATCCCCTTCAATTAAGAGTTTCCTAATGTTCAACTCCTTAGCTATCTACACTCCTTCCATAACTGCAAAGATCTCAGCTCTAAGGGAGTCACCCACTCCAATTGGGCCTGAGAACATAGCAGAAATGACCTCATTTTCATCCCTGAAAACACCCCCAATCCCCGATTGTCCCGGATTTCCCTGCTACACCCATCAAAGTTTAGTTTCACGAATCCACTAGGTGGAGGGGTCCAAACCACACTCATTACTGACTTAGTCTGTGTGCAATTTACAATTTCACCCCACTTCCTCAACATGTCATCCACAGTGTAATCTGTGAAAAGCTCCAAAGATTTCAGCCACTGCACCGCCCTAATATGAAGGATAGCCCTCAGATCTGTTGCTCCTCTCTGATCATCTAAGAATATCTTGGAATTTCTTTCTTCCCAAAGTGTCCAACATACTGCAGCCCTTAGTCCTCTCCACATTGTCCTTCCCCTTTTTATCCGCCACCTGAAAAAAGAAGGGGAAAAAAGGCCTTGCAAATCTGATGGGGGGTTCCAGCAACAACCAAATAGGGACAAAGCCCACTCCTAAATTGACCTCGCAAAATGGCAAGGCACCAGTAGGTGAAAACCAGTCTCCCCATCCGCTTTACAGAGAACACACCACTGAGGTGACAAACAAGTATTGGGTCTCTTCTTTTGGAGTAAATCACCAGTGTTGATTCTTTCCAGATAGGCTTCCCAACAAAAACTACCAACCCTAGGAGGTATTGCTCTGCACCAAACCTCATCGACAGAAAAAAGAGGGAAAGTAGGACTGGTGGACTGACTTAAGACTTTGAAGATAAAAGCACAAGTAAAAATGCCATTGGGAGAAGGTGTCCAAATTCTAGAGTCCGCCCTAGTGGGGTCTAAGACAACGTTATCAAGAATTGCAATAAGGCTCAAAATAATGTCAAAGTCTGAGTCCCTCAAATCCCTTCTTAGACCCAAGTTCCACCCAATCTCAGAAATGGAAGAGGACGGGGTGGTAAAAGACCAGATTGGCTCATTTTTCAAATCAGAAAGAGCAAACAAAGAAGGAAACTGATCCTTTAGAGGGGCACTCCCCACCCAGGTTTGTTCCCAGAATTTTATGAAGTTACCGGAATTCAAATCATACCTGATATTAGGGGAGAAAACTGGTAACAAGTCATGAATGGCTTTCCAAGGAGAATTGCTTGTGGTCCTAGCTCTGATTCCAGCGTCCCGTCCATTATGCTCCAGCCCCTGAATACTTGCCACTATTCTAGCCCATAGCTTCTCCTTCTCCACTGGGAATCTCCACAACCACTTTCCCAACAGAGTCATATTCCTTCTCCTAATATTCCCAAGCCCCAAACTACCACATGTCTTACTCCTACAAACTATCTCCCAGCTAACTCTATGATCCCTCTTTTCCTCTCCCGGTTCCCACAAGAAATCTCTCATTAACTTCTCCAATCTATTAGCAACCTTCACTGGGATTTTAAACACCAACAGGAAAAAGATAGGTAAATTAGCAAGCGTGGCCTTAATAAGAGTAATTCTCCCACCAAGAGAGAGGTAATTCTTTTTCCATGACACCAGTCTTTTTTCAAACCTTTCCACCACCGGGTTCCAAAAGCTCTCTCTCATAGGATTATCACCTAAAGGCAACCCTAAGTAGTTCAAAGGCCACCTTGAGACTTCACACCCCAGCACTTCAACACTCTCCCTGATCTCTCCCTCCTCCAAATTCACCCCCACAACACAGTTTTTCCCAAGGTTAACCTTCAAGTTGGATATTTGCTCAAACAGCTGTATAACCGACTTCAAATTCCTGATAAAGCTCACATTACCGCCTTCACAAAACAGAATCGTGTCGTCAACAAACTGCAAGTGAGTAAGGGGGGTTTTCCACCCTCCCAACTCTCCAGCCTCTAATAAGCCCCCTAGAATCTGCTCTGTGAATCTGTTTCCCCAAAACCTCCGCAATTAGAATGAACAAGAAAGGAGAAAGGGGGTCTCCTTGTCTTATACCCCTACTGGCTGGAAAGAAATCAACAATTTTCCCATTCACTAGCACTGAGTAATGACAATTTCGGACACAACCCATAATGCACTTACACCACCTATCCCCGAACCCAAATTTAGTCAAAACTTTCCTCAAAAATTCCCAGTCCACCAAGTCATAAGCCTTTTCCAAGTCCAACTTACAGACCACTCCCTTCTTCTTATCCCTCTTAAAGTTCTCCACTCTCATTAGCAATTAAAATCTGATCAGCAATTTGTCTTCCATTGACAAAAGCTCCTTGGTAGTGTGCAATGATATCTGACAAAACCTTCTTCAGCCTCAAAGACAACACTTTTGCAATGATCTTATACAAGCTATTAACCAAGCTAAATTGGCCTAAAATCCTTCGGGTGGGAAGCATCTTTCCTTTTTGGAATTAAGGCTATAAATGTAGAGTTCACACCCGGATTGACAATTCCTCTCTTGAAAACTCCTCAAACACCCGCAAAAGATCATCTTTCAAAATATCCCAACAGTCCTGATAAAAAGCCATTGTGAACCCATCCGGACCTGGGGCTTTTGTTCTATCCATAGAGAATACAGCCTCCTTGATCTCTTCTAAACTAAAGCTTCTCTCCAACCTTCTCCTGTTCTCCACCCCTACATCTGGCCAATCCAATCCTTCTATCCACACCCTTCTACACACAAGCCCCAACAATCTCCTCTTGATGTACTAGCTCAAATCCATCTACTACCAGTTTGGAAATCAGGTTCTTCCTTCTCCTGCCATCCTTCTATCCACACCCCTCTTGCACCCTTTTACACCGAGATTTTTGCCTCTAGCTAATTTCCTCCTTGTGCAGGCAGTCCTCTAATTGTCTTCTTAAATCTCTCCTGAGCTCATTGTCTTCCTCTCCAAGTTCTCCCCTTTCTTCTTTAGAGTCGAGGCTTTCAATCTTATCCAACAGATCTCCCTTTCTTTTTTCTATCCTCCCAAACTCCACCAGATTCCACTCCTTGATTTTTGCTTTCAAAAAATTGAAGTTTCTTATGGAATTTCATCCCCTCCCATTCCACCAATGGGTTACACTCATACCACCACTCCCTCACTTTGTTAGTAAACCCTGGGTGGAGTAACCACATATTTTCAAATCTAAAAAGGGTAGGACCTCCACGCCTTCTTTCCTCCTTACATAACACTATGGGCCAATGATCGGAGGTCACCCTTGGAATAGCTCTAGAAGCCAAAGTTCCCCAATGATCTTCCCAATCCAGAGAGAACAGGAATCTATCCAGTTTAGAGCAAATGGGTCTAGATTAGAGATTTGACCAAGTAAATATCTTATGGGCTAGGGGGATCTCTTTAAGCTCAAAGTCATCAACAAAGCTGTTAAACTTCCTCACGCTTTTTGTCACCCTCTGGTTAACCTTATTGAATTCCTCCGAGAATCTAATCACATTGAAGTCCCCACCCATGCACCAGAGCCCATCCCACAGCCCTCTAACATCCGCCAATTCCTCCCACAACTCCTTTCTCTTTCTATAGTCATTCGGTCCGTAAACATTTGTGAGAACCCACGTAAAATCACCCTCATGCTGCTTAAACTTCACGGAAACCGAGTACTTTCCGATCAACTCCTCCAGGCCTTCAACCACATCCCTCTTCCACATTGTTACAATCCCCCCGGATGCACCCCAAGAGGGGGCAGCCACCCAACTAATCCCCCTGGCTTTCCAAACACTCCGTGCCCAATTGTTATTAAACTCTATTCTCTTAGACTCTTGCAACAGCACAATGTCTGGGTCAAACCGTTTTATTACCTCTTTTATTGTCGCTCTCTTCCTTGCACTCCCAATTCCCCTCACATTCCAACTAAAAACTTTCATTCCACTTCTTATTTAAACCCCTTGTCACCTTCCACTACTTTCCCCCTTTCCTCCTATCTCCTTTTACCCCGAGAATCTTGTCTCCTACATCTCTCTTCAATCTCTCTACTTCACTCAATCTCCTCTTCTTTGTTCTGATCTCCTTCTTCCTCTTCTGTAATCTTTCTTTCAACACATTCAAATCTTCCAACCTACAGCCCAACTTCTCTACAAATTCTGCTAACATGTCTTCTCTCACCGAGTCCTCCACCCCTACCCTTCCTACAGAAACCCCTCCAACTCTGCCCATCTGCCCGTTCTTCCTCTCCCCTGGTCCCACCTCTGTTCTTTCCTTTCCATCCAACCTCCCTCTCCTATTACCTCCCTCTCCTATTACCTCCCTCCTTCCATGTTCCTTTCCTTCCATCTCTACCCTCAATCCTTTCCCTCCTCTCCACTAACTCCTCCCCTCTTCCTTCCTCCCCTTCCCTCCTCCAAATCAACTTTCCTTCCACTTCCTTAAACACTTTTTCAATGATTTCCCGCACTTTTTCACTCCTATAACTTCCTTCCCTCACCTTCCCACTTTCCTTCATCCCCCTCTCCCCCTCCTCGGAGAGCCCGCCTTCTAGCATGGCTGCATATTCATGGGCTACAGGACATGGAACAGAAACGGAATCTGGAACCAAAGACACAAGAGACACATTAGTAGCACAAACCGAAATCACTTGGTTACCTGGGATTGATGGACAAACTAGAAAAGGACTGCTCCTGGCCTCCCTCTCTTGTTCCAGAGGTTGGTAAACATCTGTCTCCCTTAGTTGGTTGGGAAGTACTTCTGTCCTTTGGTCAACCTGGTGATCTTTCTCCTCTACCCCTGGTTCACCCCTAGATGGTGTGTTCCTGCTCAGCTTCCTGTTCTCCCGATTTACCCCTTCTGATAATCCTTGCACACTCTGTAATCTTAGAAATGAGTTGACCCAATTGCAATCTACACCCTGAAATAAGCTTGCAATATTCCACCCATCCAAGTCACCACCAGCACAACTCCCTTCGTCGTTTACACTGCCCACGCTAGTACCATCAGCAGAACGGACCTCCGCTTCTTCATCTCCTTCACTGCACTGTGCCCAGCCTTCATCCTTTTCTTCCCTCTCTTCAGTTCATTCCCTAGCGAATCTTGGATTCGGCCTTTCTGAGGAGCGACGTAGTTGGCTATGCTCCTCCAAACTTCGCCGGAAAACCCACTGCAACACCGATTTCTTCTCCAACTTTCACCGCTGCACACAAGCTCACCCCCCTTTCTCACGACTTGGAACGATGATAGACCATTACCATTGTCTATCAGCGCCCCAAGAGAAACCCCTTTGCCCCGACCCACGTGACAGTTTAAATTATCACGTGGGTCCTTCAAATGGATCCCCCTTTCGGAGTTACGCCCACCAACCCGCCCGCGTGACCTTTTAAGTTGTCATGTGGGCCCTTCCAAAACTGTCCCGGCTCAACCTTCACCCCGCCCGACCCACCCACCACCTTCAACGGCTCAGACCAGACCTTTCAGCTCCCCAACCCATCCTGCCTTTTCGCCATGTCAGCAAAGGAAGAGAATCCCGCCATTAAGTTGTTTAATTAAAACCTATTTGAAATATTTTCCTTAAAAAGATTTCTTGTCATTTGGTTTTCCCCAACCGGCTCAGTAACCCCAAAAAAACCTTTCATCTGCTCCACCTTTTCAACTCCCAACCTAAGCCCTCCACGTGTCCACCACCCCGCCAGCTCATCATCTTCTACCTTAGGAACACCTCCCCACCACAACCATTCAACTTCAGAGGCCACCCACACCTTGTACCAGGCTTCATCCGAGCATATTTCAATGACCCTCGGCAGGTTCTCATGCCTAACACCAGCAACCTGTAACTCCACGGCACCCAGAAAACGTTTATCAACTTTCATCAAGATGCCTCCCAGACAATGCACGATGTGTTCAAGAACAGAGTTCCGCCAGAGGTGAAATGGAAGGCCTACAAGCTTCAGTCGGACACAACCATCTTGGACTTCGACTTCATTGCATAATGGACTCCATTTCTGAACCTGTATCAGAGCTCCATCCACCACTACTGCTTTAAAACTTAGCTCCTGGTCGCCTACATCAAGCATGGCTTTCGTCTCTGCAAAAGGGAACAACATAGCTTCACTCCCAGATCCTAACTCCCCTGCCACTGTACACAGAACCCTTCTCCAATCTGTCACTCCTCTATCGGCTACTAACACCCTTCTTTTCTTCCACTCATCCTTCCCTGCTCCTACCGATAATCTTCGAAGACTAGAAGTGCAAGAAACCACCACTTCAGTCGGAATGCCTTGCACTTCTACGCTCCCAGAGGAACTACTCGAAACTGCCCCCTCCTGAACATTTTTACCCTGATCTTTGGATTTTTGACCATTTCTCTTCACCCCCTCTTCTCTCTTCATTTCCAAGGCTACAAGAAAAGACTGTAGCAACTTCACAAAGTCCATCCACCCTTTCCGTAGCCTCCCTTCTGGCACACACAGCAAATGCTTTCCACTTGTTCCAAAAAACTCCACCACAGAGATAAACCATCCCTTTCTGTTTCTTTTCAATTCTGTTACATATTTCTTACCAGGGACAGCCATTGAATTTGTCCATCCAATCACCTTACCAGAGTTGATAACCCCATCTATGAAACCTTTCAACCAGACGATGACCTCCTTTGACACCAACACAGTCGCCCTGTTATTCTCTCTGATTTTCAATACGTCCTCACCTTTGATCCTTTCCTCTTCGAACTTGAAAGTCTTGGCTTCGATCAACACCTCAGACCTCCACCTTCCTACTACTCTGAACCTTCCCTCGTCCTCCATTCTCTTCACTCTGCTCTAGGGACTATGGCAGAGGAATATCTTTAGCTTACAACATACACATTCTGACCCATGGATAAACATTTCTCAAATAACAAATTTGCAAGAATTTTCTGACTAAGAGGTATTTTCCCCTAATCAGCCTAGTCATCCAATTTCTAACTCTTGCCTATGCAGAAGTTGACAAAAAACTTTTATACACATCATAGTGTGTTCCCATTCCTAGTTGAATATCCACACCCCCACTTGCATGATATGATCATTTCCCATGTTACACTCATGGTTCTGAAAGACAGTGAGACATATAAATCGAGGTGAGGCAAAGCCAAAACACCCTGTAGATGAAGCAAGAGGATTACACCTCAGATTTTGAGGAGTATGTGTCACAACCTCATGCCTCAAATTGGTCCAGATCTAAAGGTTTATAATTGGATACGAATGGAGATGCAGCTAGATCCGATCCATTTACAACCCTAATAGGGAGGGAGAGGGGCATATCTTCATAGTCAAAAGAAAATGGAAAAAAAAAAGAAATAACAATATAGAAGAGGGCAATGCAAACAAAATAAGCTTGACATGGAGGGATTGTTAAGAAATCAGAAATCAAAAAAAAACAAAAACAAATAACCATTGTCAAATAAAAAGAAAGCTAAGAGTTGCAAAAGAAGTTTATGTCAAAGGAGAGAATGAGATTGTGGAGACATCTATTAGATGAAATTCTCCGTATGTGAACCCAAGTAAAGAAATGTTTGCCTTTGAATTTTAGAACATTGAGAGATTGCAAGTGATGGCCTCTAGATTAAGTTGAGACCTGAGAGATTGTGAAGTAGCAATCTATGGTCTCTTAGACCCTAGAGTTAGGTTGTTTACTTGTCTGGTTGAATGAAGGGAATGGAGCAAGATATCATGAAATTACCCCCATTTACCCTTAGTTATAAGTAATTATCGTATATTAAATACAAATGGCATAGGACATTAATAATAATTGTTATAAAAAATTGACAATATATATGCACAGAATTTTTTTTATCAGTAATATATATGCACAGAATTGGGATCGGACTTTTACCAAATTGGATTGAGCAACATCTGAGTTTGATCTGAATTTTAATTGGATTATACTTTGCACATCTGACTTCAATCCAATTACATTACTACATCCAAGTCCAATATTTTTGGATCGAATGTCAAATCAGGTATTGAATTTTCAAAGCCTGTTGACTGCCCTAAAGACAATTTGTTGATATACAAGCACTTATTTTTTTGATAAATTTTCTCTTTTAAACATTTAATATTTATCAACATTACCTATTTAACCTTATTTAGGAATAAACGAGTGATTCTATATTATTTTTGAGGAGGGGCATTATTGGTAGGGGTGGCAAATGTGTGGGTTGGGTTGGGTAAGAGTTGAATGCCAATCCTTGTTGATGGATAAAAACCACTCTGGCCCAGCCATATTGACCCACTTGCCCATCCATACTAACCCTTGCCCACCCTCACCCATACTGACCCACTAAACCTCACCTATAAATGCAGAAACGGGTCAAGTCAACCTGCATGCCCAAAAAAAAAAACATTTTTAAGAAAATCATCTCTCAAGAGTGTCATGTGACAGATACAGGTCGGGCCAGGCATTTTAAGAAAATCATCTCTTGAGACTATAATGTGATCAATATGGGTCGGCTCGACCCATATATCCGGGGAAAAAAACAATTTCAAGAGAATCGGCTCAACCCTTATACCTAAAAGTCAATTTAAAGAGAACCATCTTGCTCTCATGACTGTCATGTGACAGATATGGGCCGGGACAACCTGTATGCCCAAAAATTGTAAAGAAGCATAACATTTATAGAAAACTAAAAAAGAGTAGAAATTTTGCAAGAAAGATTGTAGAAAATGAAAGAATGTTGTAAAAAGCTACAAAATTTTGCAAAAAAAATGCAGAAATTTTGCAGCAAAAATAACAAAAATTGCAGAAAAATACCAGAAATTTTGTAGAAAATGAAGCAATTTTACAAAAAAAAATTGCAGATATCGCAAAATTTACAGAAAATGCATGAAAAGCAGAAATTTGCAAAAAGTGCATGAAAATACCAGAAAATTTGTAGAAATTACAGAAAAATACCAGAAATTTGCAGAAAATGCAAAAATTTTGGAAAATTTTGCAGAAATTACAGAAGAAAAGCAAATGCAAAAATTACAAAAGTTTTGCAGAAAATTTTAAAAAATGCGGTTAAATACCAGAAAATGCAGAAAGTACAGAAAATGCATGAAAATACCAGAAAATTTGCAGAACTTTGGAAGAAAAATGCCAAAAATGCATGAAAATGCAGAAATTTTGTAGAAGATTCAGAAAAAGTTGTAGAGAAGTACCAGAAAAATGCAGCAAATGCACGAAAATACCAGAAAATTTGTAGAAAATGCAGAAAAATGTAGAAATTACAGTAGTTTTGCAGAAAATGCAGAAATATTGCAGAAATGAAGAAAAAAATCAGATATTTGCAGAAAATACATGAAAATACCAAAAAAAATGCAGAAATTGCAGAAAATACCATAAACTTTGCAGAAAATGCAGAAATCCTGCAAAAAATTGCAGAAAGGTACTAGAAAAATACAGAAAATGCATGACAATACCAGGAAAATTGCAGAAAATGAAGAAATTTTGTAGAAAATGCAGATATTTTGCAGAAAAAAAAAAAGCAGAAATTAAAGAAATGTTGCAGAAAATGCATGAAAATACCAGAAAATGCAAACAAAATGCAGAAATTTTGTAGAAAAATGACAGAAATTGCAGAAATTTTATAGAAAATTCAGAAAAAAATGCAGAAAATACCAGAAAATGCAGAAATTTGCAGAATATAATGTTTTAAGACAACTCTCAATAGTGTCATTTTAGCATGGTAAAGATGGCTACATCATAGTTGATAAACTAATTAAGCAAGGAGATAAGTAATGTTTCAAGAAAAACCAGTTTTGGGTGAACAATAGTGTCATTTATTGTATATCTTTGGCAAAAGGTATTTGTTTCAGTCCTTAAATCCTTATCCTATCAATACAGTTCAGCTTTTGTCCATATCAATGCCTTTGAATAATAAGAAAGTAGGTTTTGCAGGTCTTTTGAATAAAAAGCATGTCAATCCAGTTTTTAGATTATGATTGATTAGAATCACATATTGATGCTCAAGAAGGGCTAGAGTAAACTTCAAAGTGATGCAATGGCAATCTTTTCACATGCATCACTACCAGCACATTACGTGGTGTAGGAATATGAAAAGAGGCTGAAACTAGAGATTAGTCTGAATGCAATTACGTGATGTAGGAAAAGAGAGGGGAATGGAAGTCATAGAAAAGCAACAATTTAACTCCTATAAGATCCTTAGAACTACATATAAAACAGGTTAGAAAAAATAAGTCATTCATTTTCTATCTCTTGATCAGTAACAGTAAAAATTACATATTAATTTTCTATCTCTTGATCAGTAACTGTAAAAATTACGTATTAATAACACCATAAAGAGCGCCAAAAGAACTAAAACAAACATGAAGGTCCTAGATCATTGGCCTCCAAAATGAAAACCTGATTCAAATACATTAGAGGATAAGGCTCTTCATGAGTAGCTAGGTTCTTCAGACTTCAGAGAATACTCAGGTAATGTACTTCAGCTTTTCAAGTCGAGCAGTGGAAGGAAACTCTCTGGGAACTAAATCTCTTGCACTTTTTCAAGTCCAGCAGTTGAAGGTAATAGTAGTTCAATACTTTCAAGTGGAAAATATCTGGATATCTTCTAAAGAAGATAGCCTTAACCTTAGGACCCTTAGCCACTAGTCAATGAAGAAGCTAAGGCTTTGTCGAGTGGCCTGAATAGCCCATTCAGAATGACTCCCAAATTGGCACAGGGATGGTAAGATCAAAGTTAAAGATGGGGCCATGGGGGTCCTTGCATCCTGACACAGGGTGTGTGGTCTTGGTAATCGAGGCCCTTCAGAGGTGAGTGGTCACACTAAAGATTAATTGAGCACTATATGTTTGAGTTACTCAGGCCCAATTGGACAAGGAAGCTCTCTAAGAGGTAAGATATTATCACTGTATCCAGGATTGAAGATTACCTCCACACAAAGAAGCTCTCTAAGAGGTAAGATATTATCATCTCTAAGAGGAAGGAAGCTCTCTAAGAGGCAAGGTATTATTAGTCAAAAGTGTTTGCTACAATTTGATTTCGTGGTTCTTGACTAATCAGAAGGCCCATGCTCCCTAGGCATCATATTAGGAGGTCACAGCCTTGCTTTCTCGACTAAAGTAGCTCTTTCTAATGGGCACCCAGATCTGTGGCTGAAAGCTTTCAGATGGGGGACCAAATCTGTCAATGCATCCCCAAACACTTGCAAGGGAGTGTGATAGGACGAAGTGGTTTTAAACAAGGGGCCCAACTGCTCATGCCCAGGATAAAAGGAAAATAAACCTTGAAGAAAGAAAGTAAAGTTATCCCAAATCCTCTAATGACAAGTGTTTTTGTCAATTTCTTTTTGTTATTGTTTTCTAGCTTATGTAACTTTTTGGGGAGTCGATTTCCAATTCTTGATTACTCAAGGTTAGTAGCATTGAACTGCTAAAAGTGTTTCCAGAATTTAGAGAAGTAGGTTCATCACTTTAGAACAGGTTTTGGGGGTCATCTGATGGTGTTTCCCAATTATCTCAAACTCCCATTAACCACTGCAAGGAGATAATGCCATGAGAAGATTAATTAAATTTGTCCATTAATCATCTCTGCATGAAAATGTTCCTCATTGTCCTTCAACTCTTCAAGAGTATTATTATTTTTTTTTTTAATCAATAACACTTTCATTAATTCATTAATAGAAGATTTACAAAAAGAAGACAAACACGCTTATCTTCCAAGAGCAACAAAGAACCTCAAGAAAAGGAAAAAAGAAAGAGAAAAGAAAGAAAACACACTAAAGTTACAGCTTGGCCCAAAAAAGTGAATCCCTTTCTGCCCCTTGTTTAGCTAAACCGTCAACTAGGGAATTAGCCGATCTTTTAACCAAACGTATCTTAACTTCCATCTCCTGCACCAGCCACTTGAATTTCCTCCTCTCGTTATTGTACTTCCATAAGCCATTGTGATCTTTAAACAGCCACCCTATCACCACCTCTGAATCCCCTTCAATTAAGAGTTTTCTGATGTTCAACTCCTTAGCTATCTACACTCCTTCCATAACTGCAAAGATCTCAGCTCTAAGGGAGCCACCCACTCCAATTGGGCCTGAGAACATGGCAGAAATGACCCCATTTCCATCCCTAAAAACACCCTCAATCCCCGATTGTCCCGGATTTCCCCTGCTACACCCATCAAAGTTTAGTTTCACGAATCCACTAGGTGGAGGGGTCCAAGCCATACTCATTACTGACTTAGTTTGTGTGCAACTTGCAATTTCACCCCACTTCCACAACATGTCATCCACAGTGTAATCTGTGAAAAGCTCCAAAGATTTCAGCCACTGTACCGCCCTAATATGAATGATAGCCCTCAGATCTGTTGCTCCTCTCTGAGCTTCTAAGAATATCCTAGAGTTTCTTTTTTCCCAAAGTGTCCAACATACTGCAGCCCTTAGTCCTCTCCACATTGTCCTTCCCCTTTTTATCCGCCACCTGAAAAAAGAAGGGGAAAAAAGGCCTTGCAAGTCTGATGGGGGGTTCCAGCAACAACCAAATAGGGACAAAGCACATTCCTAAATTGACCTCGCAAAATGGCAAGACACCAGTAGGTGAAAACCAGTCTCCCCATCCGCTTTACAGAGAACACACCACTGAGGTGACACACAAGTATTGGGTCTCTTCTTTTGGAGTAAATCACCAGTGTTGATTCTTTCCAGATAGGCTTCCCAACAAAAACTACCAACCCTATGAGGTATTGCTCTGCACCAAACCTCATCAACAGGAAAAGGAGGGAAGGTAGGACTGGTGGACTGACTTAAGACTTTGAAGATAGAAGCACAAGTAAAAATGTCATTGGGAGAAGGTGCCCAAATTCTAGAGTCCGCCCTAGTGGGGTCTAAGACAGTGTTATCAAGAATTGCAATAAGGCTCAAAATAATGTCAAAGTCTGAGTCCCTCAAATCCCTTCTTAGACCCAAGTTCCACCCAATCCCAAAAATGGAAGAGGACGGGGTGGTAAAAGACGAGATTGGCTAATTTTTCAAATCAGAAAGAGCAAACAAAGAAGGAAACTGATCTTTTAGAGGGGCACTCCCCACCCAGGGTTTGTTCCCAAAATTTTATGGAGTTACCAAAATTCAAATCATACCTGATATTAGGGGAGAAAACTGGAAGTAGGTCATGAATGGCTTTCCAAGGAGAATTGCTTGTGGTCCTAGCTCTGATTCCAGCGTCCCATCCATTATGCTCTAGCCCATGAATACTTGCCACTATTCTAGCCCATAGCTTCTCCTTATCCACTGGGAATCTCCACAACCACTTTCCCAACAGAGTCATATTCCTTCTCCTAATATTCCCAAGCCCCAAACCACCACATGTCTTACTCCTACAAACTATCTCCCAGCTAACTCTATGATCCCTCTTTTCCTCTCCCGGTTCCCACAAGAAATCTCTCATTAACTTCTCCAATCTATTAGCAACCTTCATTGAGATTTTAAACACCAACAGGAAAAAGATAGGTAAATTAGCAAGCGTGGCCTTAATAAGAGTAATTCTCCCACCAAGAGAGAGGTAATTCTTTTTCCATGACACCAGTCTTTTTTCAAACCTTTCCACCACCGGGTTCCAAAAGCTCTCTCTCATAGGATTATCACCTAAAGGCAACCCTAAGTAGTTCAAAGGACACCCTGAGACTTCACACCCCAGCACTTCAACACTCTCCCTGATCTCTCCCTCCTCCAAATTCACCCCCACAACACAGTTTTTCCCAAGGTTAACCTTCAAGTTGGATATTTGCTCAAACAGTTGTATCACCGACTTCAAATTCCTGATAAAGCTCACATTACCGCCTTCACAAAACAGAATCGTGTCATCAGCAAACTGCAAGTGAATAAGAGGGGTTTCCGCCCTCCCAACTCTCCAGCCTCTAATGAGCCCCCTAAAATCTGCTCTGTGAATCAATTTCCCCAAAGTATTATTATTTTCTTGATTAACATTTATTCAGTTAGTAAATTTTTGAAGTCAAGTCAACAAAGCAAGACTCTAAGTGTTCATGTTCCCAATGTAATGTTTATCACTGAAAATTTTCAATCTAATTTTTCTTTTTTGAAGAATCAAGAAAAAAATATTAAAATAAAAAGGAAGGAGGTACAACAGTAAGGTGATAAGATAACACCAGTAAAGAACACCCTCTGAGAGACCATAAAATCGAAAAACCCCACAGCTTACAAGGAAAGATATACCCAATTAAATCCGAGGAAAGGACAAAGGAAAAGACCCAATGATGAACTTCCGTGAATACACAGACCACCCGCCCGACAATTAAACCAAAAGAAAAGCCCCTCTCTGCAAACCACCAGAACTTCAATCTTCATCCGTGAAAATATCCTCCTGGTGAGAGTCATCTTCATCCCATTCCTTTCTTCCTTCCCTAAGGATTTCATTTTTCAATTTCTCTACTTTTTTTCTTCTTTCAAACTCCTCAAATACCCTTCTAGCAAACTCCTCACCACCCCAGAAACACAGACCCAGGCTTTTCCCAACCAAGACCTCTCTATCCACTAATTTCTAGAGAGACACCCCACCTGAACCTCCATCAGCACCCTCATTATTTTGTTGCAACCCGGTTGGACCAAAGCCAGATTCCATCCCACTCACATAATTTTCCTATTGTCCCCTTATTGGAAGGGGAACAGATGACTAATCTTGCATCGTTGCCCCCGTGTTCTGTACTCGTTGCCTCATTGCCTCATGTTTTTTTCCTCCTGTACACCCATTTGAATCTTTTTGTAGGTCCAGCCCCTGCCGGGCCGAGTTTTACTTTTGAAAAGACCTTTGCCACATGCACTACATCATGATTTCACAAGTTACACGATTTCTTGCTACTTATCCCATTCTTCTGTTCCTTCTCCTCCTCTTCACGTTTGCTCTTTCAACCCAAGTCCACACCCAACCTCCCTGCCTTTACTTCCTCAAAATGCAAACCATCCTCAAAACAACCTTCAGCCTAACCTTCAATGGACATATCATCATCTAACACTTTCTTTCCTTCAGTCTTATCTTCATATTCCAACTCAATTCCTGTGCTATTACTTCCTTTCCCATCTCCCTTCTCCCCCCCTTTCCAGCCTCTCTGAATCAACAAAGGCACTCTCTTCCGAGGAAGTGCAGATCTCATCGAGACAACTACTATCCTGGGAATAGTGTCCAGAAACACCAGATGCAAAAGAACAAGGATTCTCGTCTAGGTACACACCTGATTCACCAACGATCCTCTTCTTGTTGTCTTTGTCAAACCTTGCAACACCCAGATCCACCTTTCTCCCTTTCTTTCTATAGCCTCATTCGAAACACTACTTGCTTTTCCTCTTCTTTTGAAGTTTGGTCTATTAAGCCCTAAGACCTTTCTCTAATCGACTTTCTTTTTCCTGATCTGAAAATCTTTCAAGCCTTTCTGCACAGTGAAGTTGAAACTGTTAACTTCATTCGAGGTTCCTATTGAGCTCAGCGGAAGCTTCATCTGACTATTCTGATCTGAGTTAGACAATGGCCATCGTGCTCCACACTCCTTATTGACTTTCTTGAGCTCTCGAAGCGGTTCCCATAGACCCACTTGCTCTGAAACGACAGGGAACTTCTCTTGTAATGGATGAATAGATAAGTCTCCACTTGTTGAGTCAATCGAAAGCCTCACCACTTGAGTCACGTGATTGTCTAAGATATCACCTGGCTAGCTTCTGCTAACCCAACCAAATCCTAAGAACGGCTCAGCCTCTCGATCTGGTCCAGTCCATCTCTGACTTATCTTAAAAGCATCTTGTGGGCCCATTCTTTTAGGTGACATGGCACCACCCTTAATAGCCTCCGCATAAGTTTTTTCGCCTGAACCTCACTCACCAATTTGAAGTAATTTTGAATTAAATTCTTTATTATCCAACGCCTTTCTGTCTGACCCACGTGAGCCTATTTGGTATCCTTCTGAGATTGTCCACCAGCTTTCGACCCTTGGTTTCCACGTGTGATCCATCCTTCAAAGCAATCGCCCATTCTTTTAGGTGACATGGCACCACCCTTAATAGCCTCCGCATAAGTTTTTTCGCCTGAACCTCACTCACCAATTTGAAGTAATTTTGAATTAAATTCTTTATTATCCAACGCCTTTCTGTCTGACCCACGTGAGCCTATTTGGTATCCTTCTGAGATTGTCCACCAGCTTTCGACCCTTGGTTTCCACGTGTGATCCATCCTTCAAAGCAATCGTCATCTTCAACCTTAGAAAATTTCAACTAAAGAGACGTTTCAACTTCCAATAGAACCCAGACCTTCAGCCAAAGGCCATCAGTGAAAAGGTTCAAGCATCTAGGAATTTCTTCAGGTTTTAGGCCCTTGATTCTAGCTCTCGCAGCATGAAGGTCTTGCAGATTATAAGTAACCAGAACACCACCTATAGTTTGAACCAATTTTTCAAGGAACTCCTCCCTCCAGAGATTAAACGGAAGTCCCACAAATTGAAGCTCAATATTTTCTTCAGAGGTAAGAATCTGATTACAAGACAAATACTAGTTCTCCACCTTTACCCTACTGTCAGGAGATTCCACTGATTCAGTAATGTTAAATACAACTTCTTTTCTAATTCCACCTAAAACAGCCTTCAAATCGTCAAAGGGTTTAATGTTCACAGAATCTTTTAAAATTAAATCTCTCTGCAACCATCTCCGCTATTCTTCCCCAGTCTGTGATTTTTTGCCTAAAGTTAAGATCACATTCTTCTCCCAGGCTCCTTTATCTGTACCAAAAGACAACCTTCGACTTCTGGTATCACTGCATGCTATGGCTTGTGGAACTCCTTTTTCTGTTTTCCCTTCCTTCATGTTCTACTTGTGATTATGCTTATCACCATCCTCTGTGCCAATGCATTGCTTTGGTCTTTGTCTTTCTTCCATATTCAATAATAAGCCTGAAAACAATCTCCACCCTATCCTCTTTCTACCCTCTGGCACACACAACATCTGTTTTCTATTATCACTGAATCTTTCCATGATCACTACAAACCAACCTTTCATGTTTCTTCTCATCTCTGCTTCAAAACTTCTCCCATCTATGCTCATTGCATTCTTCCAGCCCAGTTTTTTCAGGGCGAAAGCCGTCCGCAACTACAAAAATTGTGGCCCTTTTTTCTTCTCTGATCTTTAAAGTCCACTTACCTTTGTTTTTGCCTTCTTCAAAGTAGAACTCCTTAGCTCCGATGTCAACTTCTCTTCTCCATCTCCCAGCTATAGCTTCGATTCAATCACTATCTTTGAGTCACCAAGGCTCTTTTCCTCTGGTTGAAGCTTCTACAACCCATAATTCTCTTCTTCTATCATACCAACGAAGAGCATAATCATTCATTCAGAAATTTTTGCAACATTAAGGAGATTCAAAGGAGTTTGATCTTCACTCAAATGTCTATATTTCAATTGTTAGTAACAATTGAAGTTGCAAAATCAAATAAAAGGCATGTCTCAGATACATCCGTAACAACACCATTTTGTTTATGAGATTGCTTCATCATATTGGTGTGATGCTATGTGCAGCAAATAAAACTGTGGTCCAACAAGGAGGACTTCTGAGCCATCCTTGACAGTTCCATAGTCAAGTGCTATCTGAATGTCCAGGCCAACATTCCCATTGAGCAACAAAACTTGACAAAGAATTCCCACCTTGCTTAAGAGATTTCTTGATTAAACCAGAATTAGGAGAGTGCAATATGAAGGCATTATATGATGTAACCATAGGGGCAACACAAATGTATTTTATTACTTATCAAAAGAAAAACATAAATGTATTTTAGCTACCATATTCTCTAGCACACCCATCCAAATAATAAAGACAAATTGTTGTAGAGTGTCATTACTAGCACAACTGTTGATGACAGGCTGAGTCTGAGAAATGTTCTGGACTCTAGGAAAGGAATCTTTGAAAAGGGGAAATGGGGTGGTACTGGTACTCACAACTATCACCAATCTTCACATTCAGTTCTAACAATCTTTGTAGCTCTTACAATGATTACATACTTTTTTCATAGTAGCATTCTAAAATTTGTCAGTGTTACCATTCATCAAAAAAAATTTGTCAGTGTTACATAATCTTTGAACACCATGATATTTTTTCCTTCCTCTTTATAAACAAAAGCAACAGATTTGAGTTGATATGTAACAGAACAGGATGATTACAAATCATTGACAGAACAGGATGATTACAGATCAATACTCAGTCACAATGTCTAAGTTAAGTGAATATAAATAGAAATTTTATGTTCTTCAATCTGAAATCAAATGCTAGGTAGAAACTAGAAACCGTACACTAAGAAACAGCGGTTTGAGATTAAAGAAGATTACTCCATTTTGACTTTCTACTTCAGTATGCCGATCACTATATAACAACTATGAGATTAAAGAAGACGAACAATGTCAAAAGAATTACCTATCCAAAGCTCCGATCTATACCCGACTTGAGAACTCTGAGAAACAGCGGCGATGAAAACAGTGGCACGGCGAGAAACAGATGCATTAAAGTTAAGAGAATAAACTTGCTTCAATGGCGGAACAGAGAGAACTAAGAAAAAACTTCGAGCCTAACAACTTCAATGGCGAAACAGCGGCGTTGAAACCCTAAGAGCCTTCAACCCTGCCCTCGATATAGTGACCGGTGGAACAGAGAACTGAGAGAAGAGATTTATGACTTAATCTTCAATGGTGGAACAGATTCCAAGCCCTAATAGCTTTCGACCCTAACAGCTTCAATGGTAGAACAGAGAACTGAGAAAAAAAAGAGAGATCTCTGTTCTCTGTTCTGGCTTGCGGTGTTCTCTCTCGAGTCTGGACCGACCCTCTAGGCTCTGGCCTCTCGTCCACCCTCACACAATCCACCCTGACCCTAATGGATCATTTGACCCATATGAGCCACTGGAAGATTCCGGATCTCCTGCCCACGCCTACCTGTGTGGCTGCGATAAACATGGGCAAAGTTCTGGTGGACAGGAGATCCGAACTCCTATTAGAATGGGTGAGTATTAGGGGTGTACAATCATTTGGTTCGGTTTGGTTCAGTTCCAATCGAGGACCTAACTGATTATTCAGTTTTACCATTTCCCTTAATCAAATCAAATCAAATTATATTTTAGAACCGAACTGACCCTAATTGAATTCAATTTGGTTTTTGGTTTGGTTGGACCTAGGTTCCACATAAAAGGCAAGCATTTAATAAGTGTTATTAATGAAAAGTTAAAATGGCCCCAAAACCCAATAATTTTAATTTAACTAATTATTAACTATTATTAATAAAAAGCTAAAATAGGCTGAAATTAATGAATTGGCTATTTTCAAAAGTAATTAATGATTAATGAAAAATTAATGACTAATAAACAATTAATAATGAGTCTAGGTTTTAATTAATTATTATTAATTGTTCATTGGAAAATATAATAATTAATTAGCATAAAGTATTAAATAAAAACATTAATGTTTAATATACTTAACTAAATAACAATATTAATTTGGTTTTCAGTTCGCTCGATTGAAAATTCCAATCAAAACGAACTGAAACCGAAACCAATTTAAAAAAAAAATACTAAACCGAACCAAACCGATAGTCGAATTAATTGAACTGAATTAGCTTATTCGGTTTAGTACAGTTCGGTTTTCGGTTTATCAACCAAATTTGAACACCCCTAATGAGTATAGGTGGGTTAGTTTCAAGTTAAAATTGCCAGCCCTAGATATTGGTTTTTCATGTGTCAATAGAGTCATGTTAAATTAGCTTTTCATAAGCAAAATTGAAAGGGGGTGAGCTTAGAGTTAAGGGAAAGAGAGTGCTTGAGTTTTGGAACTTAAGACTTTTCCTGGTGTCTAACGGTAGGCCTTTCTGAAAGGCAAAAGCTATGGAAATGAGAGGGGAGGAGAACACATGGGAAACAATGAAGATTTTAACGTGAAGCTCTAATGGAAAAGCTGGCCTCTAAGCAAAGGTTTTATCTTATAAGCCTCTAAATGTCACTAGAGTGATGGACCAAATCAAAAATATGTGGTGGTGGATAAAGGGTAATATGAAGATCGAAAGATCGAACGATGACCTGCTTTGGATATCTTTTTCGAGGGAGAAGGACGAAGGAATGTTATAAGGGAGGAGCCCTGAACGATTAAAGATTAGCCCCTTCTTCTCAAAGCACATACTGACGAGGCACTGATTTCGGAGGTTCAAATGAACACAATGGATATTTGGTTTAGAATACTAAATGTTCTGATAGCTTATATAACCAAGGAGTCCAGTGTTCTACTAGGTCGGGGGACTGTTTTAGTCCATATAGAGCTTTGTTCAACCGACAAACATTTCCTGTCTTCGTACCATAAAATCCTGGAGGCAAGTGCATGTAAACTTCTTCCTGCAAGTCTCCATTGAAAAAGGCATTTTTAACATCCATCTGATACAACGGCCAAGAGTAACTAGCTGCAATAGATAATAATACTCTGATAGTGGTCATCTTTGCTACTGGTGCAAAAGTTTCTAAGTAGTCAATACCATATGTCTGAGTAAATCATTTTGCAACTAATCGGGCCTTATACCTTTCAACAGAACCATCAACATTATGTTTCACAGTGAATACCCATCTATATCCAACTGGTTTCTTTCCTTTAGGTTGATTAACTATCTCCCAGGTATTGTTTCTGATGAGGGCATTCATTTCTACTTTTATTACATCTTTCCATTCTAGTACTTCCAATGTTTCTTGTATTGTTCTGGAAATGGGAATATCAACAATGGATGCAAGAAAATACTTGTAGGAGGGAGACAAATGATCATAGGATAGGAATTGAGAAATGCAGTGAGTTGTGGTGCAACGGCGTTTGCCTTTACGGACTGCTATGGGGAGATCAAGATCACTGAATGAAGGTTAAGGCTCCATGGTTGAATGTCTCCCATCTGTAGTATCTATGGTACCTGGATCTAGATCTGTAGAAGGAACATGGGGCTACTGTGGCACTGGGATCTAGATCTGTAAAAGGAACTGGGGCTACTGTGGTACTGGGATCTAGATCTGTAGTGGGGATTGGGACTGGCCTGCATTGTTGATGTCCAAAATTGACCTGTCTCCATTGTTTGTGATAGACTTTCACATCCTTGCACCTTTGACATCCTTCCCCATTACATCCTTCTTCACTTAATGGGATTAGAAAAGGAACTTCCGATGAGCTACTCCCGGCTTCACTATTCTCCCCCTAAAGAGAAACCCTGGATAATAGGGTTTATCCCCAAAGAAGGTGACATCTATTGAGACAAATCTTTTTCCAGAAATCGGTTCATAACAACAATATCCCTTTTGAGTTTGGGCATAACCAAGGAAAATACAATTGGAGGCCTTGGGATCAAATTTGGAACGATGAGGGCCTAGGATTTGAACGAAACAAGTGCACCCAAAGGTTTTGAGGGGAATGGTAAATAATTCTTTATCAGGGTATAAAAGGGTAAATGGAGTTTTCATGTCAAGAACCCGTAAGGGAATTCGATTGATGAGATAAACAACTGTAAGAAACAGCATCCCCCTAGAAACGTATAGGCACATTTGAGGTAAACATAATGCCTCTGGCTACCTCCAATATGTGTCTATTCTTTCTTTCAGCAACCTCATTCTGCTGTGATGTATAAGGGTAGGTACTCTGATGGATAATCGCATGATCAAGCATGTAGGAGGCTAATGGGTTTGCAAAATATTCTTTTGCATTATCTGATCTAAAAATTTTAATTTTGACCCCATATTGGGTTAAAATCATTTAATGAAAGATCTGAGTTAATGTTGGAACCTCATCTCGAGAACGCATAAGGTAAACCCAAGAAAATCAAGTGTAATCATCAACAAATAATAAGAAATACCTGTACCCCCCATGGCAGCGGTATGATAGGGTCCCCAAACATCAGTATGCACAATTTCAAAAGGAATATTGCTTCTGTTATTATTTAATGAATTGGTAGTCCTGCAATGTTTTGCAAGTTCACAACTTTCACATTTCAAACTAGTCATCTGGACAGATTCAAATATACTAAGAAACAAACTTTTCAAAGCCTAAAAGGATAAATGGCCCAATCTATTATACCAAAGCATCACCTAATCAACAAACTAAGAAACAAAGGATTTCTTAGTTTCACTATCTTCCTGATGAGCAATTCCTCTAAGTAGGTAGATTCCATTTGTCTCACGGCCAGTCCCAATCACCTTCATTGTTTCCAGATCCTGAAAAACACATCAATCAGGAAAAAAAAGGTTATTGAACAATTCTGCCCTTTTGTAATGCTACTAATTGAGAGCAAGTTAGTATTAAGCTTGGGAACATGTAGGACAGAGGATAGGGAAATTGCATCAGACAACTTGATGTCTCCTTTGCCAAAAACAGGAACAAGAGATCCATCAGCAATGGACACTTTGTCTTTAACAAAAGATAAATGATAGGTAGAGAATAGTAAAGGCAAGTTAGTCATATGATCAGATGCTCCTGAATCTATTATCCAAGAATGTTCTGTATTACTTGGAGCTGAAGCATGATAAGCTGAGGCCCGATTACCTGATTGAGCAAAAGATGAGGTTGAAGGAACTGATAATGGCTGAGGAGATGATACTGAATTACTGACTTCACTTTCTAATTGTGTCAGAGTAGTTCGGACTGCAGCTAGGGTATCAAGAGTGGTACCTCTTGAAGCCATTGAAGCTGCACTATCAGTGTTGACAGCCATATTGGCATTACCCATTTTGTTTCCAAGTTTTGCTAGAACTAGATGTGGATGCAACTTCCAACAGGTGTCTTTGGTGTGTTTAGGTTTCTTGCAATGTTCACAAACTAGGTTCTTTTTAGCCTCTTTCTTTATATTCCTTTCCTTATCTCCCCCTAGCTTGGGTTTAACTGCTGCCAAGGCAAATTCAAAAGGCTGCTGCTGTAACATGACCTTTCTCCTAGTCTCTTCACTATGCACTAGGGAATAGCCTTGAGATAGAGTCGCACTTTCTCTTGTCAATAGTTGTTGTCTTACAATATCATATTTAGAATTTAGACCAACCAAGAACTCAAATACTCTGTTAGTTTCAATCTGTTTTCTGTAAGTTTGTGCAACCTTTTGACTCTCCCATTCAATTGTCTCAAGGTAGTCAATCTCATGCCACAGGGATTTTAGGGTTGAGAAATAAACAAAGACATGTTTCTCTCCTTGTTTGAGATTTTTGACTTCACATTTCAGCTCATAAGCCCTATCAACATTAAGGGGCTAAGAGTAGGTTTCTTAAACTGCATCTCAAATTTCTTTAGTTGTTTTTGCCCATAAGTAATTTTGGCTGATGTGTGGCTGCATAGAGTTGCACTACCATATCATCACCAAATAATTTTCCTGAATCCACTTAGCATAAGTGAGATCCTCCTTGGTTGGTTCCTTCACATCGCCCAACAAATAGTTCAGCTTTCCTCTTTCTCCAATGGCCATAATGGCTGATTGGGCCCACTCTAAGTAGTTTGAACCATCAAACTTTAGAGTAGTAATCTGGAAGGTGTTTTCAACCATGCTGCCTGAACCAGCCCTAAAAACACCCTCCCCTTGGCTTTCAAACTTCATTAGAATGCTTCCTAATTACTGTACCATTCGGCCTACTGGGTCTGTAGCAGATAACAGGAGGGTTCTGATTCAAAAACCCTAATTTTGTGACAGTTGGCCTATTGAGACTGAACCGTATCAGTCCTGTTAAAAGGAACTACTGAATCTTCCAAAGAGCAAAGAAAAATAAAGGGAGAGGAGACAAATCTAATTACCTCCCTGAAGCAATAACAACCCTAAAACTTGAAGGTTTTTTCTTAAACCCTAAAAAATGCAGAAAGGAAGGGTTTTTTTCTTAACTGTACCTTTTATATCAAGAGACCCTTGTTGCCGATTTCTGGTAAGGCTTGAAAACTTACCAAAAAATCTAAGAAACTCTGATCTTGATAATCAACTTCAGTCTTGAATAGTGGAAATGATCTTGAACCAGAATTCTTTTGAAACTTTGATCACCACCTCTAGTCTTGATCAAGAAATGACTTGATCCTCTTCTCTTGCTATAGATAACCTCCAAGAATCAGCTGAAGGGAGCTTTCTCTATTCTTCCATCTCTAGGTGGTTCTCATGTGGTCGGCTGGATCAAACTTACCTGAGAAGCCCTAAATTTGGCTCTGATACCAAGTAGTCGTACAAGACTACAGAGACTCTTTAGTTTTGAACAAAAAATAAAAGAGAAGGAGAAAAGGAGAAGAAGAGAAGAAGAGAGATAGAAAAGAAGCACTCATGGGAGAAGCTTTGAAAGAAGAGAATGGTTGGAGTGCTTAAAACAGCCGCCCCACTCCTTAATTTATATACATGGTTTTCTAATTGTAAAGAAGTTTAATGCTTACATGGCAATAAAAAGATACGATTAAAATAAAACTAATCCTAGATAAGATTTTATAACTAATCCTAAATAAGATAGAATAACTAGTCCTAGATAAGATAGAATAAAACTTATTCTTATCCTACTAGGAAAGTTGATCCTAATCAATTAAATCTAAGTACATCTCAGGGTGTCACACAAATACTCTCAATGTGGGATCCATAGTTTCCTGCATGAAGAAATGTGGTTGATCCATGAAAAATGTAAGAAAGTTATAAAGGAGGCATGGATAGATAAATAGCTAAACCAAGTCAATAGCTCAATTACTAAGAAGTGTGCTAAACTATGTAAAACCCTGAAGAAATGAGACAAACATGATTCTAGGAATGTTTAGCAGGGGATTGAAAAAAACAAGAGGGCAACTAACTACAAAACAAGCAAAAAGGGGTTCAAATTATAACAATCAGAAGGTGCTGAATTTGGAAAAGAAGATGGATATGTGGCTTAAGTTAGAGGAAATTCTCTAGGCCCAAATATTTAGGGTGAATTGGTTGAAGTATGGGGATAGAAATACAATATTTTTTCATAAGGAAATCAAAGAACAGATCCTAAAGCTTAAGGGTGGAATGGAAGGAAGGTCTGGTTCTAGAAGATTTTTGTTTCTTCCCTACCCTCAGATATTGATTTTGAGTTTACAAGGACTTAAGCTACTTATTAATGAGGAAAAAAAATGAAGAGTTGTAAAAATGTATCACTGAAGAAGAGATAAAGGAAGCCCTCTTCCAAATGGCTCCCAAGTAAGCCCCAGGTCCAAATGGCTTTCCTAATTTCTTTTTCCAAACTTTCTGGGATGTGAATAAGGAGGATTTGTCAAAGAGGAAATGAATATTTCTTTAATACATGTAATCTCAATAAAAACTTAAATTCTACCTTTATAGTCCTAATGCCAAAAATGCTTCCCATTTGAGACCTATTAGCTTGTGTAATACAACTTAAAAAGTAATGGCAAAAATTTTAGCCAATGTGTTGAATGAAGTCATTTTAGAAAATAAAAGTGCTTTTATTCCAGGAAGGGTCATATCAGATAATATCCTCATAGCCCATGAAGGCATGCATTACATGACTCACACTAAGGCAAGAAGTGGTTTCATGGTTGTCAAGTTGAACATGAGTAAGGCTTATGATATAATAGAGTGGGATTTTCTAAAATTAACAATGGAAAATATGGGGTTTGGAAGAATTTGGGTTTCTTGGGTAATGGAATGTGTCTCCACAATCTCTTACCAAATTTTGATTTGTGGGAACCTGACAAAGAAATTCCATCTCCAGTGAGGCCTTGCACAAGAAGATCCCCTTTCTCCCTATATGTCCTTATTGTGCTTTGAAGTTTTCTCCTCTATCCTCAAAAATAAAGTTAACGATAATGAGGTATCCAGAATTAAAGTTTGTAAGTTGGCCTAAAAAATTTCTCATATGTTTTTTTGTAGATGACAACTATATTTTTCTCTAGGTCAAACCTCAAAGAAGCAAGTGCCTTGTTGGAGGCCATCTCTCTCTTTGAAAGAGCCTCAAGCCAACAGGTGAACTATCAACAATATAAAGTCTTTTTCAGTCAAAATTTACACCCAAAATTGAAAAAATTAGTCTCAAACTGTTTGAATATCAAAAAAGTTGACAATCCCTTTATTTATCTGGGAGCCCATCCTCTTGTTGGTAGCAAAAAACTGTAGACCTTTAATTACCTAGATGACAGGGTGGATAATAGATCCCATTGATGGAGGGGTTTCCTTCTGTCACAGGATGGACAGGAGGTTATGCTAAAGTTAGTCATCACAACAATGCTAGCTTATTATATGTCTTGTTTTCTCTTACCAAAGAAAATTTATAAGTCCATTGAAAGCAATCAAAAGAAGTTTTGATGAGGTGATAGTGAGGACAAGAGGAGGGTTAGGTTGGTTAATTGGAGCCAAGTGTGTAAGAATAAATTTGATGGGGGTTTGGGGTTTTGAGACCCTAGCTCCTTCAATTGGGCCTTGCTAGCAAAAATAGCATGGAGATTTTGCTTTGATTCTAAGAGTTTCTAGACAAGAGTCCTAAAGGCTAAATACTATCCAAACACTGCTTTTCTCCATGAAAATCTTAGAAGTAGACCTTCTTGGGGGTGGAGAAGTATCTTGGAAGGCATAAAGGTTTTGGAGAAGGGCATTTGCTAGAAGATTGGCATTGGGGCTGAGGTTAGAATATAGGATGACCCATAGATCCCAGGATTGGAAGGATTCAAATTAATGAGACCTAGGCAAGAGGAGTCTACAAATTTGGTGTTGGCTTATTTAATTAATCATGAGAGTAGGAGTTGGAATAGTGAGAACATTTTCTCCTTTTTTCCCTAGTTGTTGCCAAAATATTGGAGGTTGACCTCCCAACCAATTTGTGGGAGGACAAATTAGTGTGGGTTGGAAATAAGAATGGAATCTTCTCTATAAAACCTGCCTACTTCATTGCCAAGAATCTGTAGGATGAAAGGTCTACTCCTCTTGATGAATTGGGCTCCTCCAAAGCCTACTGGAAATAGATTTGGAAACTACTAATTGAACCAAAATTAAGACACTTCTTGTGGAGCTGTAGTATCAATGGGTTAACTATGAAAAGTAACATGCGTTAAAGAGGTTTGACTGACTTAGACCTCTATAACAATTGGTTGGGGTCAGGGTGTGGCATTAACCCTGAATCTATAACCCATTTCCATCATTTAAGGACTGGTTTATGAATCTTAGTTGTCTGTTAAAAGGTTCACGAATGGACTTGTTAACAAATATTTCCATTGTTCTTCGGGGTATCTGAAAAGATAGAAGCTGCTTTTGTTTTGATAATTAAAAATTAAACCCCATGGTTATTATTTCTTCTATTTACATGTCAATAGTGGAGAGATTTCATCTTTGGTAGCAGAAATCGAAAAACTCTTCTAAAGCTAATCCAGATTTTGAAAATATTTTCTGGGTCCCTCCGATCCATGGGGAGTTAAAAATGAATGTGGATGCTGGTTTTCTTCCTATAGGTCAAGCCTCCTTTGGCTTTATTTTGAGAGATCATAGGGGTATATGCAAGGGTGTTGGTTTCGGTCCTTATAAAGCCTCTAGCCCGTTAGTAGCCGAAGCAAAAGCTCTTTTTGAAGTGGTTAAATTTGTAGATCAGTTGGTAAAGTTTAATATTTTGTTTGAATTTGATTGTGTGAATCTTGTTAAATCTTTAACCGGTCAAGAGGACTGCATAGATCCAAAGATTTTATTTTGTTGCAGGGGCATCGAAGCCTTAGCCATTTCAAAAAACTTTAGGTTCCAGTTCTATCCAAGAAATTCAAATGGTGTAGCTCATGCTGCAGCAAAGCTTAGTCTCTATCAATCTTTCAAGTCCAGCTCTTTATGTCCTCTAAATCTTTTTGACGCCGCTTCATTGGAGATAGTTTCTGGTTTTAATTTTGTTTAGTTTAGTTTGGTTGTTTGTTGTTTTTGCTTCTGTTGTTTGTTGTTTCTATGTTAAGTGGTGTCCATCTAAGTTCAATCTAAGTATAAATTTTTAGGGTTATGTCTAGTTTTTCCAATCACAATGTTTTAGTAAGAGCGACAAATTTCCTATTCTAGATAAATTTGTATTATTTTTTGTCTCTTTATGCTAATTTTTATTAATTTTTAAAAGAAATTATTAAATTTTATTAACTTATTATTATTTTTGTATTATTTCTAGGTAAAATTATAAAAAAATCCTCTTAAAATAATTCTATATACCACCTTTTGTATTTTGACCCTAACAAAGGTTTCCCCTATAGTTTTGAGAAAAAAAAAGTGCAAATACCTCATTACTCTTGACTTTTAGTAATAAAGACAATGAAGTCTTATCAGCATTAATGCATTATCATACATAAGTTAAAGTTTCAACCTTACCCTTTACTAATTTATTTTTCTAGATGTCAACACCTGATTTTTGCTCGGTCTGCCGCTTAAACCTCCAATTCACCCCAACTCCCGATCTGACACTTTTGATGTCTCTGAAACACCCAAAAACCCAAAAAACCCAAATTTCACTCCAAGAGCCCTCAGATCCACCGTTAAACCTGCCCGGTACCTATCCGATGGCCCCGTTACCCTCACTTACACCTCAACCATTAAATCAGAAACAAACATTAGACCCGGGCCATCTTAAAACACCTATCCATGAAATTTGAACTCAAGATTCCTTCGTTCACCCGCCCATCAAACAAAGATTTTGTTTCGACCATTCTCACACCCACAACCCATATTCACTTGATCTAAACACATCTAAGCCAATCAAACTTTTTCAATCACCCCAGAATACCAAGAAACCCCTACATATGAAATTCCAACCCAAAACACATTCATTTACCCTCGATCACACAAAGATTTCATTTTGAGGCTCCAGGTTGACCGGATTCCATGTCTGCCCGATCCGGGCCCAGTTGGCTCCATCTGATTTTACCAATCATCTTAGACTACACAAAATCCCTGCCCTGAGAAATTCCATCCCAAAATACCTTCATTTACCCTCGATCATACAAAGATTCTATTTTGAGGCTCTAGATTGACTGGATTCCAAATCTAATCGGCCCCGGCCCAATTGGCTCAATCTGATTTTACCAGTCATCTCAGACTACCCAAAAACCCCACCTGGAGAAATTTCACCCAAAACTGCCTTTATTTTCCCCTTCATCATACAAAGATTTCATTTCGAGCCCCTAAATTAACCGAATCAAATCCTTTCTAGATCTGCCCAATACGGGCCCAGTCGGGTTAAAGTGACCCCGCCAATCAACCCAGAATGTCCGAAAACCCTACCTTACAAAATTTCAGCGAAAATTTCCCTCGTTAACCTTTCCATCCAAAAAGATTCCATTTTGGTCAATCTCATTGACCTTCACACATAGAACCCCATCTATAGTCAGACCCATCTCAACCTTCAAATTTTGACCCAAAATCTTAGCCATTCAATTAGAACCCCGGTTTAACTCCTTAAGCCCAGTTTGACCCTTTTTTCAAAATTATAAAAATACCCCCAAAGCCTCTAAAATTACTAAAATACCTCGATCTCCTCATAAAAACAAACCTTAAACTGAATTTACCCTAAACGAAGGAAAACAGAGAAGGAGGTATATTCGGCTACTATTCACTCTCTCTCACCCTTTGAGAGACAGTGGCGGATCGACGGAAGTTTCTCTCCACCGATCTCTCTTTCTTATTTTCTTCTCCTTCTCCTCCCCCTTCTTCTTTCTTTCCTTTCTCTCACCCCACCTTCTTTCGGTTCACATCTTGTCATCACCGTTGCAGGTTGTAGTAGCGGTAGATTTGGGCTCTTTTCCGTCCGAACCAGAGCAGTGGCGGCGAAACTGAGCGGCAACATTCTTCTTCTTCCAATCCCCTGAAGCTTACTGTTCATCATCCCCATCTCTGAGACGGTGACCAGAGTTCGACTTCTCTCAGATTTCTTCCACTCTTGGGTTCTCCCGTTTCTCTCCGTGCCAGCTTCCCTCATTAACCCCTCTCCTCATTCTGTGAAATCCAAAGAGAGTTTCATCATCTTCAACACAGTCAGTTCTCTCTCCTCTGTTTTTGGGAGGGATATCGCATATTCATCTGTAGTGAACCGCGACCTCACTTGTTTCGCAAACCTCATCCAGAGTCCGGCGAACCCCAAAAGTTGGGAGGATTTGTGCAACTGTCATAATCTATGATTACTAATAAGTCTATATTTGTACCTATTTTCATACCTCTAACTTGATAATTTTTGGTAATAATGTTTTTCGAATTAGCATGGTATTGCACTAATTATGACGAAATTGTCTTGCAAGATGATTTGGAGCTTAATTGTGCAATTTTAAGGAGGAGTTCGATTTAATTGATCAACATAATCATAGAGGAAGGACCATGCAGCAATGATGCTCCATGATGTAGCCATGAAGGAGAGAATCCATTGAAATCGGATTTGATATGTATGCACAAAAATCGGGAAATTTCCTGTTTTGTTATAGTTCCCGTATTTTGGGCATAACTTTCTGTCTACAACTCGGATTGAGGTGATTCAAACGGATAATTAAAGATAAGAGATAGGGCTGAAACTCTTATGTTTGTCACTTAACCTAATTTCGCCGTCAACCTAGTGCTATTCGAGCTACAAGTTTCGGGTATGGCAGTTGACAGTGCAGAAGAGATAGGAATTCAACTGAGATAAAGACTAAGAGACCTAATTTGTGTTAAATTAGTAGTCTATATTGAGAAGCAATTGAGGGGAGGCTGCAGTATAAAAAGGACCATAGAATCAAGGCAAAGAGGCACATCCTTAGAGAGAATTCAGCAGAGAAGAGAAGAGGAAGTAGTCTCAGCACATCATAAGAGAAGATGAAACAATTTCAGTACGCCAGAGAATGAGATGAAGAATCCGAATTCAAGAGGGAGAAAGGCTTAGTTGCTGCACTTGTCTTCTACCTTCAAAGGCTAAAGTTTTCTTGTTATTCTATTCATTCTTTGATGTGTTCTTGTTGTGTTTCCCCTTTAATTTTCTTGAGTATGCTGAATTTAATGATGTCTAGCTAAATTCTCTTAGCTAGGGTTTAGATGGATTTTGATCTTTAGATTATATAGGTATTTGTTTAATTCAATTCAAAACCTCTATTATTTGCATGAGAAATTTTTATTGCTATGCTTAATGCTTTAAAAGAATTGACCAATCTTTTAATGATTTGATGATTCATGCATGACTGACCAAAGGATTGTTATGAATTAAGACCCCTAGGCAATAAAAATCGCATGATAGACTATGATATCGAAAGATGATTAGCTCATGTGTGGGAATCAAGGAAGCTCAGTGAGTCAAATCCCCTTCTACGATTAAAGGTTTCCAAAGAAATTAATGCTTATTTTTCCTTTTGACAGCCACTTAGAAATTTGATAGTAGAATTGGATTAATAAAGGATTAATATGACTTGAGAAAGCTTATTAATTAATTTAGGGAAATCCACCATCAAATGCAAATACCTTTAATATACCTTGGGGTAATTTCGGTCTTGAGTTGGATTAAATAGGTAATTATGTAACCTTGATTTAATGAAATCTAAACCCTAGCTGCATTCATCCATCAATTCAGTTTTTATTAAGTTCTTGGTTTGCATTAATTCTTTTAGTTTTTATTCATTTAATTGATTCACGAGTTCAACTTAGGTTAGTTTAAAATTGATTTGGTACTGTGATCTAGTCTCTGTAGGATTGACACTTTTCTCATCATTATACGCACATTTGACTAAGATACACTTGCCTGAATTAACTATGCATAAATCACACAACAATTACCTCATGCAGAACACACCAAACACCATGATCAGGAAGCACCAAACACCATGTTTGTTTGAAGCTAGAAGATAAACCACAACATCCCTGTTCTAGTGATTGAATTCAGGCCAGAATACGTACTCCCTCATTTTCATTGTGTCATTTGAAGAGAAACCTCGGGGCCGAAATCTTCCCTTGCAGCATTCTAAATTCAGGCTACATTTCAGTCAGGTAACGCTCAATGCTCATTTCTATTCATTTGTTTGGTTTAATTCGTGCTCTCATGTGCCTATTGGTTTTACTATATCTGCAGCTAGGCGGAGAGAGACCTGGCTGATTCAGCCCCAGAAACACTCAGTACCAGTCTAGATTTGCTTCATTTGTTACAAAAGATTTCTGTAAAATCAGTTTGTTTCTTCTTATTCTTAATCGTCAGTTTCTTAGGTTTTAGCCATGTTTGTTTTAATTGAATAGGCTGTTTTCAGTTTTTCCCTTACTGGTTATCATTAATTTCTTTTTTTTTTGGTTCTATAATGTTCATCCTATGCTTTTCTCTTGTATTGTTTTCTTTATAGCTTTATTATCTCTTAATGAGTTCTTCTTGCAATGAATTTTTTTATGATGTTTTGTTCCTTGTTCTTTTTTTTTTATTCCTTTAGTCCATATAATAGTTATTCCTATTTGTTTTTGAGCTACCATGTGGGCCCCATCTATCGACTCGGGAGAGGGGTGCCTAACCCCCTCCCTCTCCCATCCGAGTCTTACCCGGATTGGTTAGACCAGTGCCTTGGATTTTGGAGTCATTATTTAGTAAAATGATTTTGATGCCATTCTCAGAGGTCCCATCACCCCCATTTCTTAACTAATGGGTGACGACTCCATTCCCAGCCCAAGTGGCAAGTGAGCTGGTTTTTCGACGCCCATGGACTGGCGACTCCACTAGGGAGTTTCTCAAACCATAGGTGGGGCCCACATGGGTCCATTTGGCTTGATGGCCTTTTCTTGTATATATGCATATTTCTAGGCTATTTTACTTTTACTAGAATAATAATTGCTTATTCTTTATTGTTCATTAGATAGCTATTATTGCTTTATTTATGATATTCACTTACACTCTGCACGCACCATTGTGCATTAGTTTTAGCTTCCCATGTCCTGTTAGGAGAGGGGTTAGTAAATGGTCAAGACGCGATAGACTCTACTCCCTGCAGTCGCACCCAAAGCCCCCAAACCAGCCACCAACCTGAGAAGCCCATTTATCCGATGGGTGGAGGTTTGAAGGCTAGCAGCCTTGTTGGAGCCTTGAGTCTAGGTGTCAAACCCTCCCCTCATGCATCACATCCCACATAGCACACATGTGTCAGCCTAGTCATTTAGGATAGCCACCTAGCCTGTTTTGCTTGCATACCCCATGTGGGGCCCACATCAAATAAAAAACTATAAAAATAAAACAAAAAATAGATGAAATGTCAAGGTCCACTGAAACTAAAATAGAAATTGAACAATAGGATAATATATAGATAAAAAAATTAAAAATGATAAAATTAAAAAGAAAGGGCATAAAAGAAGAAAAAGAAAAATAAAAAAAAAATATTAAAAAGGATGGGAAGTTTTGGCATAAATACACTTAGAAGAATATCAAAGAAAATAAAAAAATTTAAAAACTAAAAATAATCAAAATCCAAAAAAAAATTAAAAATCAAATAAAAATTAAAAAAAAATATATAATCATGAATCATAAAAAATAAAATAAAAAAGGGAGAAAAAATAAAAGTCAAAGCAAAAAAATATATTAATCAAAATTCCAAAAAAAATAAAAGTGAAAAAAGGAAAAGGAGAAATTATAAAGACCTTTGTTAAAAAAAAGAAAAGAAAAAATAAGAAAGTAGAAAAATATAATAATCAAAATTAAGAATAATTAAAAAATCATTAAAAAGTAAAAAATTATATAACTAAAAAAACTAAAAAAATAAAAAATACAAAGAAGGTGGACTTGATTCAATACAAGAAAAGAAAAAGAAAAAGAAAGAAAAAAGAAAAACTTAAATTATTTAAAACAATCAAAATCTCAATAATAATAATAATAATCAATAAAAAGTCAATATATATATATATATATATATATATATATATATATATATATAATTACAAATAAAAAGAACAAAAGAGAATAAATAACAAAAAAATAAAGCACAAACGGAAAGTTAAAAAAGGAAAAAGTTTGAAAAAAGAGAGAGGAGAAAAGGGTAAAACAAAGAAAGTTAAAATAATGAAATTAAAATCGGTTGTAAGGTTTAGGTAAGCACAAATACACATAAAAGAAAACTAAAAAAACAAACAAACAAAAATGAACAAAAAAATTCAAAATCTTCAAAACAAAATTGAAATAAAAAAGAAAAAAAGTGGGGTAATAAAAAATAAAAATTTAAAAATTTAAAAAACTAAAAAAAATTAAAAAAATTCATTCAAAATTCCCATTAGAAAAATAAAATCAAATAAAGATTCAAAAAATATAAAATGATAAATAACAACAAAATAATTTAAGTAAGAAAAATTCTGTATATTTGTTTTCAATAATTAAGAAATATTAATAATGTCACAAATATATTAAAAAACTAAAAAATGATGAAAAATCAAATGTTAAAAAAACTATAGTGAAAATTCATAACAAACAAAGAAATATGAAATAGAATAGTAAGAATCTAAAGAATAAGTAAAAAAAGAAAAAAGAAAAAAGAAAAAAAAAGAAAACAAATGAATCAACTATATTTTTTTTTGTAAAAAGTGAAAAATCGATCAAAATTAATCGGAAAAAAAATTAAATAAAAAGAATAAAAAAATAATAAGAAAAAAAACACATAAATAAAAAAGTAAAAAAAACAAGAAATGAAAAGAAGAGAAAAGAAATCAGTTCAAGTTAATCAAGAATTAAAAATCCAAAAACAAAGAATGGATAAATAATGTTTAATAATTAAATAGTAAGAAAGTCATAAATGAAATATGTCCAAAAGTAATAGAAATAATAAAAATGATGAAAAATGAATAAGGAAAAGGAAGAGAAACAAGAACAAGACACCTTAGAGTGGGAATTGAAAAGGGGATAAAAAGGAAAGGAAAGAGAAAAAAATTAAAAAAAGAAGGGAAACATAAGGGAATAAAAATTAAAATTAAAAAAAAAATCAAAATTTTCAAAAAAAATAATAAAAAAATTCAAAGAGAGAGAGAGAGAGAGAGAGTAAATGAGAACAAAATAAAGAAAGGAGTTGCTAACTAAGTTATGTTGATAGGAGGACAACATTGGGAATCTTAAATCTCTGATCCTTTATGTAGTAACTTGATCGGCTTCTCGAGTCATGGCAAAAGACTTAGTCAAGAATGATCCTACAACTGCCTCCTCATCTATAGGTTTTTCTGTTTCGGCTGACCCAAACATACCAGCCTCGGTTCCATATACCGATTACCTCAAACTCCGGGAGCAATTAGAAGATGCAATAACCCAGTTTGTGGCCTTTCGCAAAGAGCATACCCAATTAGTACCGCTTCCTCCTTCTTCATCAAATCAATGCACTCGCTCGTCAGTGTTGGGAACCTTTCCCGCCTTCACACCTTCGAGCACATCAACAACTTTCCCACCTTTCACATCATCTTCATTCCCAACATCCACCACACCCAATATTACCTACACGTCCCCCTTTTGTGTTCACTACTTCATCACACCAACCTCTACCCCAAGCAGCTTTCAGCTTCACAGAGCACCCCTAGTGTCAGCCTTCATCCCAACCAACTCATAGCTTTACTAAACAATCTTACTATCAACCCCCACGTCAACCAACCTTCAGTTTCCCGGGCAATCCTGTGCTTAGCCCTCTCCAACACTTTTTGGTGAGGACAATCCCAAGTTTACTACACCACCTCCCCTATTCCAAACCCCCCTCAAGGATGATGTAGAAAAGTTGAAGGAAGAGATGAGGCAAGTAAAAGGAGTCCATAATCTGGGAATCACGAATTTTAAGGAGTTATGCTTGTACTTGGATGCCAAATTGCCCAAGAAATTCAAGATGCCCGATTTTGAGAAATATGATGGAAAAGGTTGTCCGCAAACTCACTTAAAAATCTTTTGCGGGGATATGTTTCAATATGGCTCTAATGAGAAGTTTTTGATCCAAATGTTCCAGAAAAGCTTGATTGGGAATGCTAGAATGTGGTTAGCCAATCTTGAGAAAGAGAAAAAGAAGTCGTCAAACACATCATAATTGCCAATTACAGTAATGTTGTAACATACCCGCCGCAGAACTAGGACACATGTCCCACGACACTTTAGATAGAGAGAGAAAGGAAGAATATCGACGCAAGGCACAAACTTGAGGATGTCAGAGTTGTCGGATAAAAAAAAGACAAACGTGTTTTAAAAGTAGGTTGAAGTTAACTGAAAATCCCCTGAGAATTGTTAAATTTCCAAGCTGTGACACCCCATGCCCAAGGAAGAAATGGTTAGGCTTTTTGTTAAGACTTTGAAAGATCCCTACCATACTCTGTTGGTTGTACAACCACTCAAGGACTTCAGTGAAGTGGTGAAAGGAACTGTCAGAATTGAAGAATCTCTTAGGCATGGATGGATTAACCCGTTGATAGTTGGAGTAGGGGCAACTACCTCTAAGCCCAAGAAGTTTGGAACCAAGCATCAAGGAGGGAGTGAAGTACAGTCCATATCTGGCCACCCAACTAGCTTTGTAGCCACAACTCCATCCAATCCTTCTTTTGGGGTGCCTATTTCAATGTGTCCACAATCACATCAATAGAAGCGCACCCCAAGGGTGCAACAAACTCCCTAAATAGAAAAAGGAGTTGTCCCCACTTCCTTGTTCATACTCTCAGTTGTTACTTGCCTTGCTGAATGATGGATATCTAGAGTTGCATGAAGAGAGACCTCCCTTGGTGCGTAAACCAAAGCATTACAATGAGAATGCCTATTGTGACTATCATAGAAGCCCAGGGCATGACACTAACAATTTCCATAAGCTCAACATGGTAATTCAGAAGATAATTGATCAAGGTCTCATTGCATTTTCTGAGCCTCAAGAGTCATCTTTAAATTAAGCCCTCCATTTTGTCAGCATATTTTGGATGTCCTCTTGGTTAGTTTTGAGTATCATTTGTAATATCAAGCCAACTACATGAATGTGAATGTAATATCTGAGATAAGGGGTCAATGCTCTCTACGCTGCCTCTAGTCATTGAGAGACTCCTTTTGTTATTGCATCTAATTTGTTATTCTTTCTTCTTTGCCATTCTAAGGCATTTTGAACTACGTCCGGCCTGATCCCTTTCAAAGGGGTACATAGAGCAGCCCATCTCATGGGTCCGACCACTTTCATAAATAAAATATTTTCCCCCTATTTCTCTCTCCCTCACCTGAGATGCTTACTTATAGGGCAGTGACTAGTCCATTTAGGTCTACTCGCAAAAGAAGGCATGGTTTTCCTTCTCTCAGAATCCCAAAAGCATGCTTGAGAAAAGTTAGTTGTTGATCAAGAGCTCTATAGTTGAACTTCTTGTTGACCTCCCAATCCATAATAAAGCTATCCTCCTTGTCCAAAGTAGGGCATAAATTGCAATTGCCAAAGCATAGAACATTCCCTTTGAATATTGCCTAAGTTGGCATAGAATAAAGGCACCTCCTAACTTAGTGCTCTATCGATTAATAAAAAAAAAAGAACGGAGGCCATCCTCAACCATTCCTCTTTCCTCATTGACTCCTTGAATCCACAAAAGTCTCTAGTTAACCAGTTGAGCTTATACATTTAGACATTTTTTTTGGCAAACTAGCCAAACCCACAGAATGTACCTCAGGGATTATCAAAGGGCTAAAAAGAACAAAAAAAAAAAAACAAAAGAAAGAGAGAAAAAGGAAGTAGTTAACACATGCTTCTTCAATATGCAACGTGCAGTCAATAATGAAATGAAGGGAGGCCATCCTTGGCCGCCTACTTGACCTTGTGTATTCAATCCTAATAATATGTAGTAAAATCCCCTAGTTGGCCCTTTGAGTCTTCCTATTAGCATTTTCTTTGCAATAAACACTTTCTAGTGAATGGGTGTCAAAATAAGCAAAATGCGATTAGAGCAAACGTGCAAGAGCAAAAAACAAAAAAAAAGAACTTTCGGTAGCTTTGTTGATAATAAAATACTCAAGTAAAGCATGGCAGGTATCAAGGAAGATCAATGCAAAAGGTGAATTGACAAACGAAAAATCAAGAAGTAGTCAGGAGAAACTGGGGCAGTTAATGTGATTTTATCATTACGGGAACTTTTATGATGACACCCACATGTAGTTTTGATTTTCCCTACCCATTTGCATTTTGTCCCAAAATAAATTCCTCCCTGATCAGAAAGAAGGCACGATTCATGTTGATGAAGAATATGAAGAGCAATCTCCATCCATATGGCTAGGAAGAAAAGCCTTGATAAAAAAAAGGAAAAAAATAATGATGATGAGAGCAGACCCTGAATCAAATTTCCCAAGAGGTGATCCATGCATTTGACGCCTCTGAGTAATTGTTTTTGGGATTTTTAACCCGTCATTTCTAACCTGCAACCTAGACCGCGTTTCGTCCTAATAAGCAAGACTTCCTCGATCTTTGAAAAATTGGCAAATTAGCACTAGATAGACCTATTTGGCCGGCGATGAAGGATCATAGTCGTCACTTGCTCCATTGAAATATCAGCTTCATAGTCGTCACTTCCGTTAGTCATGTCAGCCTCTATGCTTTGACCCGCATAAGAAATTCCGTTAGTCATGTCAGCCTCTATGCTTTGACCTGTATCAGAAATCTTGTTGGTCATGTCAACCTCTATGCTTTGACCCACATTAGAAATTCCATTGGTCATGTCAGCCTTATGCTTTGACCCGCATCAGAAATTCCGTTGGTCATTTCAGCCTCTATGATTTGACCCGCGTCAAAAATTTTGTTGGTCATGGCAGCCTCTATGATTTGACCTGCGTTAGAAATTCCATTGTTCATGTCAGCCTCTATGATTTGACCTGCATCAGAAATTCTGTTGATCATGTCAACCTTTATGCTTTGACCCGCATCAGAAATTCCATTGGTCATTTCAGCCTCTATGCTTTTACCCGCGTTAGAAAATTTCGTTGGTCATGTCAACCTCTATGCTTTGACCCACGTCAGAAATTCCATTGGTTATGTCAGCCTCTATGCTTTAACCTGCGTCAGAAATTCCGTTGGTCATGTTAGCCTCTATTCTTTGACCTACATTAGAAATTCCATTGGTCATGTCAGCCTCTATGCTTTGACCCATGTCAGAAATTTCGTTGGTCATGTCAGCGTCTATGCTTTGACCCACGTCAGTCTCTATGCTTCAACCCGCGTTTGTCTTCCGTTGGTCATGTCGGCCTCTATGCTTTGACCTGCGTCAGAAAATTCCGTTGGTCATGTCAGCCTCTATGCTTTGACTCGCATTAAAAATTCCATTTGTTATGCCAGCCTCTATGCTTTGACCCACGTCAGCCTCTATGCTTTAACCCACGTCAGAAATTCCGTTGGTTATGTTAGCCTCTATTCTTTGACCAGCATTAGAAATTCCATTGGTCATGTCAGCCTCTATGCTTTGACCCATGTCAGAAATTTCGTTGGTCATGTCAGCGTCTATGCTTCGACCCATGTCAGTCTCTATGCTTCGACCCGTGTTTATCTTCCGTTGGTCATGTCGGCCTCTATGCTTTGACCTACGTCAGAAAATTCCGTTGGTCATGTTAGCCTCTATGCTTTGACTCGCATTAGAAATTCCATTTGTTATGCCAGCCTCTATGCTTTGACCCGCGTCTGTCTCCCGTTGGTTATGTTAGCCTCTATGTTTGTCCCACGTCAAAAAATCCCATTGGTCATGTCAACCTCTATGGCTTGACCCGCATTAGAAATTCCGTTTGTAAATCTCCTTTCTTTGACCAACACTAGTTTCAATTGAATAAATAGAGATGGTATAAATGATAATAAAAAATTAGAGAAAAGAAAAAAACAAAAAAAAAGAAAAAAAAGAGAGAAAAGAAAGAATGAAATGAATGATGAATAATACCTAAAACACTTATTTTACATTAAGCCATGTCAAAAAAAAGTTATTAAAATCTTTCAAAATGTTCTAAAAAAAGAAACTAAAGAATGCTTGCTGGTGTTTTATGATGGTGCTTTGCAAGAATTTTGAACTTTTATCTTAATGAATGATTTGTTTGACATGTTTTTCTTAGTGATAGATTTACTTTGTTCCAGTTTTTCGCAGTTTTATCCTAGATTTAGTTTTAGTAGTTTTATTCCAGATTCAGCTTTAACAATTTCTTAAGCGTAAGAAATTTTCGTAGTTTTATCACAGATCTTGTTTTCGCAGATTTACCCTGATTCCTTAAGGTTTTTGATACCTAGGAGGGGTCCTTTTTCAAAATAAATAATTTTCACATTATTAGTTGTTTTTATTGTTTTTCTTTTACGATAAATGTACCATAGTTCCAAAGGTTTTTGATACCTAGGGAGGGTTATTTTGCCAAGAATAAAATGGCCTGAACATAATGAAACGATGGAGCACAGAAATTCCTCTTCTTCTTTGCCTTCCCTCACCGTAATCCTCTCTCATCGTCTCACCCTTCTTTCAAGCTTGCCCTTCACAAAAATCCCTGCGTGCTTCTTTTTAGTCTTTGTTGTTTTGTAGTCTCCTACCTTACAACAAAGAGGACCAACTGTTAGCACCCGATTTTTGCTCGGTCTACCGCCTGAACCTCCAATTCACCCCAAACTCCCAATCAGACACCTCTGATCTCTCTAAAACACCCACATACCTAGAAAACCTAAATTTCACTCAAAAAGTCCTCAAATCCTGCCCGGTACCTATCTGATGGCCCCGATCGATCCTCACTTACACCTCAACCATTAGATCAGACACAAACATCAGACCCCGGACATCCCAAAACACCTATCCATGAAATTTGAACTCAAGATTCCTTCGTTTACCCACCCATCAATCAAATATTCTGTTTCGACCATTCTTACACCCATAACCCATATCCACTTGATCCAAACACGTCTAAGCCAATCAAACTTTTCTAGTCACCCCAAAATACCAAAAAACCCCCTACATATGAAATTCCAACCCAAAACACCTTCATTTACCCTTGATTACACAAAGATTCCATTTCAAGGCTCTAGGTTGACCGGATTCCATGTTTGCCCGATCTAGGTTCTGTTGGCTTAATCTGATTTTGCCAATCATCTTAAACTACCCAAAAACCCTACCCTGAGAAGTTCCATCCCAAAATATCTTCATTTATCCTCGATCATACAAAGATTATATTTTGAGGCTTTAGATTGACTGGATTCCAAATCTGATCGATCCGGGCCCAATTGGCTTAATCTGATTTTACCAATCATCTCAGACTACCCAAAAAACCCCACCTAGAGAAATTTCACCCAAAACTGCCTTTATTTTCCCCTTCGTCACACAAAGATTCCATTTCAAACCTCTAGATTAACCGAATCGAATCCTTTCCAGATTTGCCTAATACGGGCCCAGTCGGGCCAAACTGACCCTGCCAATCAACCTAGAATGTCCAAAAACCGAACCCTACAAAATGTCAACCAAAATTTCCCTCGTTAACCCTTACATCCAAAAAGATTCTGTTTCGGCCAATCTCACTGTCCCTCACACACTGAACCTCATTTACAGTTAGGCCCATCTCAACCTTCCAATTTTAACCCAAAATATTAGCCATTTAATCAGAACCCCGGTTTAACCCCTTAAACCTGGTTTGAACTTTTTTTTTCAAAATTATAAAAATACCCCCAAAGCCTATAAAATTACCAAAATACCCTTAGTTTCCTTATAAAAACAAACCTTTAACTGAATTTACCTTAAGCGAAGGAAAATAGAGAGGGAGGGGATATTCGACTACTATTCACTCTCCCTCACCCTTCGACATATAGCGGCGGATCGACTGAAGTCTCTCTCCACCAATCCCTCTCTCTTATTTTTCTTTTCCTCCTTCTTTTTCTCCTTTCTCTCACCCCACCCTCTCTCGGTTCACCTCTTGTCTTCTTCACTGCAGGTTGTAGCAGTGGTTTCATTCGTGTCATCCGAAGAGAATACACACTCCTCATTTTCATCGTGTCATCCGAAGAGAATCCTCGAGGCCGAAATCTTCCCTTGCAACATTCTAAATTCAGGCTACATTTCAGTTAGGTAATGCTTAATGCTCATTTCTGCTCATTAGTTTGGTTTCATTCGTGCTCTCATGTGCCTGTTGGTTTTACAATATCTGCAGTTGGGAGGAGAGTGACTTGGCTGATTCAGCCCCAGTCCAAATTTTCTTCGTTTGTTACAAAAGATTTTTGTAAAATTAGTTTGTTTCTTCTTGTTCTTAATCGTCAGTTTCTTTGGTTTTAGCCATGCTTGTTTTAAATAGGTTATTTTTAGTTTTTCCCTTACTGGTTATCATTAATTTCTTTTCTTTGGTTCTATAATGTTCATCCTATGCTTTTCTCTTGTATTGTTTTCTTTATAGCTTTGTTATCTCTTAATGGGTTCTTCCTGCAATGAATTTTTTTATGATGTTTTGTTCCTTGTTCTTTTTTTATTCCTTTAGTCCATAGAATAGGTATCCCTATTTGTTTTTGAGCTACCATGTGGGTCTCACCTATCAAACTCCGGAGAGGGGTGCCTAACTCCTCCCTTTCCCATCCATGTCTTACCCGAACTGGTTAGACCAGTGCCTTGGACTTTGGAGTCACTATTTAGCAAAATGATTTTGATGCCACTCTTGGAGGTCCCATCACCTCCATTTCTTAACTGATGGGTGGCGACTTCATTCCCAGCCCAAGTGGCAAGTGAGCCAATTGAATAGGGAAGGGCGAAGGCATGGATCCTAGATTGCTATTCCATTCTCTACCAAAACATGGCCTCCTATTGACTGGAGAGGGAGAGAGCATCTTGACAGAGATACCTAGATTCCTTTCGTTGCAACTTCAATAGTATTATCCTATATGCTTGCAGTTATGTTTGTAGTTAAATGATTCAACTTTTTTTTGTAGTTAAATGCCCAAATCGTTTTCCCTTAAAATTTATTGCATCGAACTCTAATCTTGGCAAGCATTCAGACAAAAAGATGGAGAAATATTTTAATTCATCTTTTTTATTTGGCCTTTGTAACTGATGGAGAAATGGAGCATGCTAAATTAACACTTACGTGTAGGGGTGAGCATTCGGTTTATTGGGTTAAAAACCGAACAAAAAAAACCAAAACTAAAAATGAAAATCAAACCGAAAACTGAATTACAATAAAATTGAAATAACTAAACTGAAATTTTCGGTTTGGTTTTTGTTTAAAAACTTAATTTAATTGATATATATATATATATTTATATAATATTATATATTATAACTTATAATATATATTATGAAATTTAATTTCATTAGAATACATTATATATAATATATTAGAACATAAATATATAACATATTATATATTATATATTATATAATAAATTTTAGTTAATTCGGTTTTTTCGGTTAATCGAATTTCTAAATCTGAAAACCAAAACTAAAAACCGAAACCAAAATTTTTAGTTCGGTAATTTGATTTTAACTGAATAATGCTCACCCCTACTTACGTGGTCTTCAAGAATTAAGACTGTCTATTATTTTGGTTTGAAGAGAAGTCCATAAACTCACTCTATACATTTCTAAACTGGAGGTTTCTAGCCAATTAATATTTTGAATGGGAAGACCACTTCTTTCAGAGATAGAGTAGGACAGGACTTAAATCCCCATGATTTACTCGATCAATTTCCACTATAGTGAAGTTGGAATTATTTTCAAGGAGGCCTACCTTCATAAGCACCATTTGTTGATGATCCTCGGTAGTCAGAAATGGGAGGATCGATGCCTCACCCCACCCCAAATTCAATTCCGCCCTGATGGTCACATTCTTTACTTTGTCTAGCCTGGATTAAGTAATTTTGAATGGCATAATCAGGGGGACGTTCCAAAGCCTCCCTTCTGTTTTGTTCTCTAGACATTGATCGAATCCATCTCATTAAAGTTTTGAAGCCAAAGTTCGCCCTTGATTTGGTGTGCACCGACGAAGTTGTCATGGATTTTACCAATACTGGAGATGGAAACTATGTCAATCTTTGAACGAGGTCAAGACTGTCTTATGGTCAAGAAAGTTGGCAAGAGATGGTGAGGGATCTTTGCTAGTGATTCCTCTCTCTTAACGCCATGAGGCATCTTGCAACCTCTAGCGATTCCTCTCGTAACGCTGTATTCGAAGAAGGGATCTTTGCTTGTGAGGGAGATGATGCTCGATACCAACCCCAAGATGAAGTTGTTCTGTGATCTTCGCCAATGAGGGATACGAACACATAGATGGAGATGGAGTGGACTTAGACAAAAAAGGTATTTTAGGACTTTTTGGAAAATATATCAATGACATGATGCACATGTGATGGAATGTGATGTAAAATTGTAAGGGATGTTTTAGACAATTGTCAAAAAATTTAGAGATATTATAAGATAATATGTAAACAATAAGGGTAGAGTTAATCAATTAGCTAAACCATAAGGATAGTTTAAGAAATTTGCCCTTAAATAATAAATTAATGTTTGTGACCCCTGTCCTACATGTGTTCGTTGTTTAGTGGGTTCCAAATATCCAATTATTCATGTCTGTGACCCCCTGTCTTCCTCACGTCATGGCTCCCCCTTTGGGTCATGCAGCTGAGCAGGGGCAGGCTCCGGCTCCTCCTCAACCGAGCCCTCTACCCGCAATTGCGGAAGAGCGTGAGTTTCTGGGCGTTGTTCGGAAGGGTAAGTGTCATGCTCTGGAGATAGGTGCAGACAGCTTTCTCCTGCTACCAAAAGAACCAGGTCAATGAGGGTGCCTCGGTATTTTGACCCGTCTATATCGGTGGAGCGATAAGAAATTGAGTCCGATGTTGTGTCGTCTCGGGCTGAGGACCCATGTAGAAATTCGCCACTAGAAAGCCCTAAAAAAGTCATATAGGACCCTCCAACTCCTACTCCTGAGGTAAGTGAGGTGGCTGATACGGAATCGATATAGTCTGTAGTATTGGTTCCTTCTTCCAAAGTTGTCTCTGTTCTAGTCGCTGGAGGGCGACTGAAGAAGATGGCTCCCCGTCCATGTAGGAGGGAGCCTAAGAAAGTTGATTCGGTGAGATTCTTCAACCGTGTAATGTATTTAGATTTACTGTGTTTATTGTTATTCTGCTACTGACTTGTGTTGTATTTACAATCATTTATATTGTAGCGGGTAGAGGTTGGTGATGCTCAACCCGAAGCTACACCTCCACAAGTCCCATCTGAGGGTCTTGTGGGCAAAGAGGTAAGTAGAGTGTGGATATTTATTCGATTCTTCAAATTGTTTTACTTCCGTATACTAATTGCATTGTTGTTGGTTTCATTGTAGGGAGTTTGCGATGTCAACCTCTCTGATGTTCCAGTCTCGCCTATTATCAGGCGATTGGTGAAAGATTTACAGTCCTTACAGCCCCCTGCTGAGGGTCAAGGAGCACCTAAGGAGTGTCCCAGTGACTTAGGGGATGCGAGGGTGATTGAGAGGGTTGGTGTCAGCGACTCTACGCCTTTCTCTACTGCACGAGAAGAAGAAGAAACCCTTGTGGATTTGCAGGAGCAGCCCCACAGTAAGCCAGTGGATCAATCCGAGGTTGCCCAAGAAGATTAGTTAGTGGTTGAGTTGCCTGAAGAGCCGGTCCCTGGGTCAGGGTAGTTTGCTGAGGGAGAACAAGAATAGAGACCAGCTATCATGTTGCCTGAGCCAGTGCATGAGACTACGGCAGCAGACATGCGTCATGAAACTACGGCAGCAGACATGGTTCTGAGGTAGCATCACCGCCTGAGGCTTTATCACATGACGAGGAACTTGCATTGTTGTGAAAAGATCTTAAAGAGTATTATGAGAAGCATGAAGTTGTTCCTCTCAGCTTTGTCATTGTGGATTTGGTCTCTATCCAAGGTCTTCGCAGAAACAAGAAGGATTTTGTATCAAGTTCTGTGGCAAATACCGTGGCTCTTATTATACAGAAAGGCCGGTTGCCGTCAAGTGATATCCCTCCAATAATTATAGGGACATCATTGAATACAATCACAACGATGATAAATTGTTTTATGGACCAATCCACAAATGAGCTTACGTGTTTTGGGTTTGCGCATTGCTTGAGGACTTGTGAGTCCTTATCGGCTTTGGGTTTCCAGATGGGTCTTATTGAGGAGCGGGTTGTTCTTCTGGCCCATGTGCTTTGGAAAGTTGGTTTCAATGGCTCTCAGTCTTTGTCTGCTCAATCTCTGAGAGGTGTTTTCCGGCACCTCAAAGTGGTTGAGTCAAATCTTTTGAAGGCGATGGAAAAGTTAAACACCCTCCTTGATGAGTGTGGCCGTCAACGGAAGATAGTGTCACAATATGAGGTGGAGCAGAAGAAGCTATTCGATTTAGAAGTGCGGAAGCAGAGTTTGGCAAAGATAGTCCGTATGAGGAAAAATGGTATGCAATGTGAAATGTATATGAACTTTATACCATGTAACATACTCAGATTTTGTAATGAAAGATTATATTTGTTTTTTACTTTTGTGTAATGTATCCTAAATTTCTGTTGATTGTAGCCTTCTATAATTTTAGCAACATAGCAGTGCTGATAGGTTTGTTTGATTGAGCGCAGCGCTAGTAAGCCTTAGTAGGATGAATGTGATGCCAATAATCCCTTAAGCCCTTGTCTGTCTTGCAAATGCAGGTTCTGTAATATTTTCTACTTTGGCCTCCGTGTACCAAGGCCCCTTAGTGTGGTTGTGGTTGCAGTGCAATTGGTGCAATAGGGTTTCAACATATTTAAAAAAAGGTAGATATATGCGGAAAGGTTAAATTTCATTGCCTATGAAAAAGTTGAAGACTATCCCATTTAAGGAATTGAATTTCACCGCGAAGATTAAAGTATATCGCATTTGAGGAAATTCAATATTGTTGAAAGTGAAATTGTGTTGCACATGCAAAGGTTAAATCTTATTAAATGTCCTCACGTATGAAGAGTTTAATTGCATCACAAATGCCGAAGCTGAGTATTATTTGAAGGAAGGGGAACATATGGATGGCCGAACCATGCTAAATGGTTGGGCGAAATTTCAAAAAATTTCTTTTACCCTTCCGAGAATCGTATTACCAGTTTTAGAAAAGCTGTTTTTTCTAGGATTGTTCTTGCACTGAAACTGGACCGGATTTGAAACCAATAGAAATGGAGAAATATACTTGATACATAATCGACAAGTGTAGCTTCCAAAGTGGTAGTTCACGCCCAAAGAGAGTACTAAAACCAGCTTCCACTGAAGATGGCGCAACTTGAATTGAAGCCGATTCAGCAACACAGTTTTCAGCAAAACTATGATCCAATACCTTGGATTGAAGAAGAGAGGTGAGCACAAATTGGTTCTAATATTTTCTTGCAAAAATCAGAAGTTAGAACTGATCAAAATCAATTCAAGAACTGGAGGTCAAATTAGAGTTTTTGGGGCGGCAAGAGTAGAGAGAGATCTGAGAGCAAAGTGATCTAAAGCAGATTTTGACCTCCTCTTTTCTTAGCCTTAAAGATCACCACTCCTAATGTCTGATCCATACCCTTATCCAAACCCATATTTTCCCAAGTCACATGACTGCTTAAGATATCATATGGCTACTTGATTAATCCTATTAATCCTGTGCTTTAGTCCCATAAATCAAGTGGCTTACATCCCTAGGAAGTTGCTAGCCCATTTGGTTCACTTTGTATGGTGTGGGACCCCAACAATGACCCTACATAAGCCCATATGGGTTCAGCCTAGCCTCTATGAAAAGGCTTGGTCGAATTCATTGTCAAGCACAGTGAACCCCTGAGTCCATCGGTTTGGGTTCTTAATGGGCCCAACATTTACATTAAATGACTATTGATTCCAGCCATGCTATGAAGGCCCAAGGATAATGGACTTAAGTAGGATATAAGCCATAAGGTAAATAGCCCTAAATGGTCTCTTACACTTAACCTCTCAGCCCGTAATGATCAAACACTGCTCGATAGGGAAGGACCTCTCCCTTGGCTGTAGGGTGCAGTGTTGCACTCTCTGCTCGAATGGGTCCCGGGAATTAAAAACTTTTGCAAACCTTTTTCTTAAAACATAATATATATATACCATATAAATATATTTTGAAAAACAAATCTCAAACACGGTTGAAATGGACTGCCGACAGTTTTGGTTTCCACCAGAGATAGTGTAGTCCTGGTCATTCACTTTGTCCGATAAAGGGGCTAATCCTGTCACTATGATACCCATTCAAGTGAATTCTCAAACTGCCCCAACATGCCCAGGTTTTGACCCCTAAAGGATCTCACTAGTTAGCATATCAAAGACAACCCAATCCAACACCTTGTGTAGTACCATAATTGAGTCTAGGGGTTTTGTGTAACTTTCTAGTTTTTCCCACTAGTCTCCAATGTTCAGGGCATAACTAGAAACTGGTATGGGTTCAATGTTTCAAATAAACACACACTGCATGTGCTTTGGGTCCAAACTTGGTAGATGAGACACGCTGCCCCAACCTTCTAGGCAGCAGCACATCAGTGTTAGCTTTGGCAGGATAAACTTCCCCAAGTCCATCCAACAACTGAGAACATTTTAAACTAATACGAGTCTCATAAGTGTCTAGTTTAAGGGTAAATACGCAAAAACAACCAATTATAACATGAAACAATTATGTACTTTTATTCATTTACAATAAATGGATATGAACATCAATCTAATTGGAGCTAAGGGCATATACTGCCAAACACTATTGTATGAAATGATAGATTTCATCGCATATGCCTAAGTTAAGTACTATTGTAAGAAAAAGATAGATTTCATCGCATAAGAAAAAGTGAAATTGTATTGCATTCGCGAAAGTTAGAACTTGCCACAATTGTCAAAAGAATTAAGTATCACTAAATGAAAAGGGTTAAGTGTCACCATGTGTGAAAGTATCATCGCGTTCTTTAGAAAAATGAATACCCCTATGTGCAAGCCGATTAAACTTCATCGCATATTGAGATTAGATTGAATTGCTCATGGTGTTGCCAGGATAGTTCGTTGCACATAAGAGGGTCTAAGTACCAAGATGCTTTATCGTGTACAATGCGATCAAAGTCTTCATGGGGGTGCAAGGGTAATTATACATGTTTAGAGAAATAAATTGTTGGGGCTTTGTCATTGTACCTTGTATTTGACATGCTCTCCCTAGGGTTGCCAGGGTAACTCATCGCAATTTGGAATGTTACTTTCTTTGCTTTGCCTTTGCTCCCGGGGTTGCCAGGGCCTTCTTGAGGTCGCCAGGGTATGTAAGAGCACAATTGGGGTTGTCAAGTCCTTCTTGGGGATGCCAGGGTATGTAAGATCGTGCCTAGGGTTGCCATGGGTTTCTTGGGGTTACCAGGGTATGTAATACTGATTTGGGGTTGCCAAACCTCCCTCGGGGTTGTTGGGTCTTTGCATGGAGCATGCAGCATCCTGGACGGACCAGGGAAGTCATCCGGTTTGGGGTTGCTAAACCTCCCCGGGGTTTCCGGTCTTTGCATGGAGCATGCGGAATCCTGGGTGGACCAAGGAATATATGTCATCCGGTTTGTGGGTATATATATATATATATATATATATATATATATATATATATATATATATATATATATATATATATAGATAGATAGATAGATAGATAGATAGATAGATAGATAGATACTGTTAGGAAAGAGTTATCACGCAATTTGGGGGCAATAATATGTTCAAAATGTAGCATGCTTTTATTCAAGACTAAGAATGTATACAAAGAATTCATGACATGCTCTATTTTGAGTACAACATACTTTTCATATACAAGGACATATGACAAACATTTCTTTCAAGATTGCACAATAAAAAATTCACAATGTGCTCTATTTTGAGTACACGTACATGACAAATATAACATGCTTTTCCTTCAGAGTTACAATTTACCTCACTAATCATGATACAGTTTCAACCAGTGACCATTCACAGTCTCATCTTGTCCATTTTTGTCTATAGTTTTGAGTACATAGTATCCAGTTGGGTGAGCTTCTTGGATTATGTATGGTCTGACCCAATTAGGTGCAAATTTACCAGCGGATTTACCTTGCCTGACGTGGAGTGCTGTTTTAAGTACCTTGTTGCCCTCTTTGAATTTTCTGGGCTTCACTAGCTTATTGAAGTTAGTAGCCATTATCTGTTTGTATTTGATCTATTTCTGCAATGACTTCTCTCTTTCTTCCTCTATGCATTTTAGTTTGTTACTAAGCAGGTGGTCCATATCCTCTATTCGAAATTGCTTTCCCATTATGTAGGCTACTTGGGCAAACATTGTCTGTATCTCTGCCGGTAACATAACTTCCTGTCCATATACTAACGAGTAGGGAGTTGCTTGTGTGCTCTTCCTAATTGTTGTATGATAAGCCCAGAGTGTTTCAAACAACTTTTTTGATCAATCTTTCTGGTTTTCTGTTACCATCTTACTCAGCATCTTTAACAAGGTTTTGTTGGTTTCCTCTGCTTGTCCATTCCTTTATGGGTAATAGGTTGTGGATCTGCCTAGTCATGCCCCATACTGTCCCAATAGGTCCCAGATTTCATGATTCTTTATGGATAACCCATTATCTGTTAAAATTCTCATTAGGACCCCGAACCGGTTGACTATATGTTGCCTAAGGAAGTTTGTGATGTTCTCTACACAAATTCTTGTTAAGGGTATGGCCTTTGCTCATTTGGTGATGTAGTTTGTGGCCACTATGATGAAATATTATCCTCGGGAAGGTGGGTGTATTTTTCCAATTAGATCCCCCAGGTTTGGTAAGGCCATGGTGTAATGATGCGTTGGAGGTCATTAGCTGGTCGATGTGTCCTTTTGGCATGTACTTGGCATTTGTGGCACCTTCACATATGCTTTTTGGTGTCTTCTAGCATGGTAGGCCAGTAGAAGCCTAAGTGCAAGATATAGTTGTGTTAGGCTAGCTATCCCTGGTGTTGGGCTGGTTCAGAGCTATGGGATGCATCTAGGACTTCTTCTATTTCCTTACCTGCTAGGCATCGCAGAGGTTTTCCTTTGTAAGATTTTCTGCAGAGCACTCCGTCAAGAAGGTAGAATATTTTGGCTTTGGCTAAGAGTTTTCTCTTCATAATTAGGTTAGCAGGTGTGCTATTATTCTCAATATAATATATGTACATGGCTCTCATGTATCCCTCACCAACTGTAAGACATTCATTCCTGTTCGCTTCTGATATGCACTTCTCATAGTCATTCTGTACCTTGGCTGCATCTGTTTTAATCTCTGGCCAGTAGTACCCCAACCTTTGCAACTTTCTATATGACATGCTGGTTATGTCTTTACACTAGGTTTTGTGACTTTCATTCAAGACATCTTCTGCCTCTTTGGGCCCTAAGCATCTTGTTCTAACTCCATCTACCAATCTATAGTATAATACCAGTTCACCAGTTGGAACCTTAGTAGTGTCTTGCCATCTTGTATTGCCTCTGTTAGGTTGTTCAACTTCTATATTACATTGTATCTCCAATCCTCTGTTATGTCATCCTTTTTATCTATCCAGTGTCCTAGTCTCTTAGTTGATGGTTCATAGTGCATCTGGATGGTAATGTTGATTGGATTTTCACTCGGTTGTATTTTTGATCCCAAAGTGTCTAATGCATCGATGTACCTATTTTTGACTATGTTCTGGTGTTTGTAGGTTACTTCTAAGTCACTGGTTAATCTTTGGTTCAAGGTCCTCTATGGCAAGATTGTCAGTTCCTTAACTACAATGTTGTTATCCATCTGCCCAATCACCAATTTTGAATATCCTACTACTTTGACCTTTTTGGCTCCGGTGTCCCTTGCCACCGTCAATCCCAATACTAAGGCTTTATACTCAGCTATGTTATGTGAATAGGGGAACTGCAATTTAAAGGAATAGGCGAAGGTATCATCGGTGGGCGAAGCCAATGTGACTCCGGCCTTGGCAGAGGTGCTGGTGCTGCTTCCTTCGAAGGTTAAAGTCCACTCCCCATCTTCAACTACTGTGGTGATGGGTAGTTCTCCAGATACCTCTTTAGAGATGGGGAAACTGTCATTGGTGGAAAAGGTGGCTCAGAGATTTGCAATTGCCTGACACTTGATGGCTTTTGGTTGGGTGTACTCGATTGTGTACTCATTCAGCTGCATCATCCACTTGACTAACCTTCCTGAGAGTGGAGGTTTGTCTATGAAATACTTAATTGGATCGCTCCTTGGGATTAACTCCACCATTTGGCCTAGGATGTAATGTCTGAACTTCTGTGACGTAAACACTAATGCAAAACACTACTGCTCCATGTGGGAGTAATTCTTCTTAGCTGGTTTTCGGGTTCTACTGGCATAGTAAATCAAACACTTGGCACCCTCATCATTGTCCTGGGCTAACAGGAATCCTACAACCTCTGAGTTCAATGTGATGTACACCTTGAACGGTTGGCCACTCTTAGGTGGTGACATAGTTGGGGCTTTGGATAGATTCTTCTTCAACTGGTTGAAGGCATCTTGATGCTCTGTTGACCACTTATACTCAGTAGACTTCTTAGTCAGTTTTAGTAGCAGCATCGCTGTGTGTGCTAGGCCGGCGATAAACCTTCTAAAGTAGGAAACTTTTCCTAGGAAGGTCTTTAGTTGAGACTCACTATTGGGTGGTGGGAGGTCTAGGACTGCTTTCAACTTAATCTCGTCTGGTTGGATCCCAGTTTGATATACTTTGTTCCCCAGGAACTTTCTGAGCTGTACTATGAATGCACACTTCAGAGGGTTGAGTCTTAGCTTGAATGTTCTACATCTATCAAATACTTTCCTAAGCCTTCAGAATGGTCTTCCCTTTTCTTTTCCATGACCACTATGTCATCTACGTAGCACTCTATCTCCTTGGGCATAATGTCATGGAAAACGCTCGTCATCACCCTCTGATATGTGGCTCCGACATTCTTCAGACCTAAGAACATCATCTTGTAATAGAAATTCCCTATTGGTGTTCGAAAGGCTGTATGTGGTGCATCTACAGGATCCATGAAAATCTGATTGTATCCGTTGTAAGCATTTATGGAGAATAGTTGGTTTCCCGCCATTGAGTCTATGAGGATATCCATGTGTGGTAGAGGGAAATCATCTTTGTGGCAATCTCTATTTAGATCTTTAAAATTGACACAACACCAAAGGTATGGGTGGGAGAAGTTAGTGTACTAATTTTGTCATGATAACTAAAAGCTAATTGTGTTCTTAGAGTTCGAATACAAACTTGAGTTGTCCATTCTTCCTTTTAACTGGAACCATGTTAGCTAAACACTGTGGGTGTGTGATGGGCTTGATGAATCATAATTTTAGAAGTTGTTCGACCTTTTCCTTGATTTTCAAAGCTATTTTTGGCTTGAAGATCCTCTGCGGTTGTTTCATTGGTTTCAATTTTGGATCTATGCACAAGGAATGTTTGACAAGGATGAAGTCCAAGCCCGGGCATATGGTCATACGACTAAGCGACGGCATCCTAGAACTCTGTGAGAGAAAACATAGATAAGTTTTACTTCTAACAAAAGTCTAACGTTTACGATGAGGAAAGGTTTCTTTTACCTTTCAGTGGGTCAAGTAACATCTATTTCTCCTCTGGTCCTGTCTTGTTTGAGATGTATAATGGCCTTTTTTCTGCTCCTTCTATGGGCATGTTTATTTCTTCTAATGGTTCTTCCACCGCATCAATGGAATCTTGCATATGTTTGGGAGGTGTGTGGATCTCATCATAATACTCTACTATCTCCTCTTTTTGTCCCTGCTATTTTGGGTAGATTTTAGTATTCTTGGCTCCGTTATTAATTGTGTGTGTTGGTGCGCCAGGGATGCGTCGTTAAACACCCGTGGGACCAATTTAGAGATTTGTAAATTTTTCCAATCCTCAAGTAACCTTAAACAACGTAGTACGTGGTGAGGAAGGGCTCAAACCCATAGGGAAGCAAGAATAAAAATTATTATTTTCGTTCTGAACAAATAAAAGGAAAATAGACATGGGATTTACAGAAAATAGGAACATAAGATTTATTAATGCTGAAATTAAATGTTTTGAATTGAACAAGGCAATAATTAAAAGTCAGAAATTAAAGAATACTGAAATCAACAAAAAAATAAATAAATAAAAATGATCCAGAATTCAGATCTAGTGGCGATAGTTGTCCAGGAAAACTTGGACACAAATGAGTTCTTTGTATCCCGTGATGTTGTATTCTCTGAACATATTTTTCCTTATAAGGTTGTTGTCTTTGAATCTCTTAACACCGGTGTGATCGAGCAGCCACCTGTCTGTAATGATGATGTACATTTTCATGAGCTAGATAGTGCAGATACTTCGAATGGTGGACCAACTCCTGAAGAAGATTTGACTCCGAAAGCAAGGGGGAGTAGTGAGGTTCTTAATGAACAGAGAGGGGATGACGTGAACTTGGAAAGGAACAGTGAAGGTGAAAACCTTGGTCGAGGATCTAGCGAAAGGCGTCCTCCTGAGAAGCTGAAGGACTATGTATGCCACACAGCGCAACACATCAACGACCCCCTCACTGATCATGCCACATCATGCCACTCCTCAAGTGTGTCTTATCCTATTGCACGCTACGTGACTTGTACTAATTTTTCCTTGAGACATAGATAGTTCTTAGCAACTATAACTACAAGGAAAGATCCCACATATTTTTCAGAAGCGATTCATGAGCCACATTGGAGACAAGCCATGAAGGAGGAGATTGAAGCTCTTGAGTGTAATAGCACCTGGACCCTTGAAATGTTGCCTCCTGGGAAGCAAGCGATCGGGTGCAAATGGGTGTACAAGACCAAGTATAACTCAGATGGAATGATCGAAAGACATAAGGCTAGATTAGTGATTTTAGGGAATAATCAGAAGGTTGTGATAGATTATAATGAGACTTTCGCTCCAATAGCAAAGATGGAGATTGTTCGGTTGTTTTTGGCTGTAGCGGCAGCACGAAAGTGGGAGCTTCATCAGATGGATGTGCATAATGCCTTTTTGCATGGTGACCTGGCAGAAGAGGTGTACATGTGATTGTCACCTAGTTTTTCATCTACACATCCAGGAAAGGTATGTCGCTTGCGAAAATATTTGTATGAATTATGACAGGCACCCATAAAATGGTTTGCCAAATTGGGCACTGCCTTAAAGATGTATGGATTTACTCAATCACACTCAGATTATTCTTTATTCATTTACCATAATGAAGGAGCTACACTCTGTGTTTTGGTATATGTGGATGATCTTGTTGTGGGAGGAAACAATGGGGAGATGATACATCAATTCAAGCAGTATCTGAGTCGGTGTTTTCACATGAAGGATCTTGGGTTGTTGAAGTACTTTGTGATGCCTGGACGGTCTCCTATTTCCTAGAAAACCAAAAAGCAACATACCGTCTCACGTTCATCTGCAGAAGCAGAGTACAGGTCCCTGGCTACTGCGACGTGTGAACTGAAGTGGTTGAAGAGTGTCCTACATGACCTCGGCGTGGAACATCCCAGACCTATGAGATTGCATTGTGATAATCGTGTCGCTATTTATATTGCAACTAATCCAGTGTTTCATGAGCACACCAAACATATAGAGGTTGATCGTCACTTTGTTCATGATGTCGTGCAAGCCCGGACTATTGAAGCAGTTCATGTGCGAACTTACAATCAGTTGGCAGACATTTTGACAAAGGCACTTGGCCAACGTCAGTTCGATTTTTTTCTTCGTAAGTTGGGCATACGTGACCTACATGCTCCAACTTGAGGGGGAGTAATAGAGATACTGTACATATTTAGAAAGATATTATGCTTATAGAGTTTTAGAAAGTTAGAATATTTGCTCCTCCATTGATTAGGATGTTGCTAAATTTAGTCTTGTTAATTTTAGTCTTGATGTAATTATATATATATTGGTTGTCCCCTCCATTGATCAATACAAGGGTTACAATTCTTTTTGGGCATCGACCTTTGCAATTATTCTTTATATAGAATTGTTTTTCATTGTTTTGTGGTTGACTTAGCACACTAACTTCTGTATTTTGCCTTATCGTAGAATCCCTGTGAAGTGGTGCAACCTACTGTGCCAGTTGTTCCAGTTATCAGGCCACCAATGGAATGGGGTCAGTGCAGCCCCCCAATCAAGGTCAAAAGGCTACCGAAGGCGCCGGCGCCGACGGCATCACCCCAACTGCTGATGCATAGGAAGAAGTTCATGTCGAGGCCCCTGAATCAGCCCAACCTAAACCGCACCAGGTCAACATTGAGGTGCCGCACGAAACATCAATGCCGGAGGCTTGACGTGAGGATCCCCTGCTGTGGCACAGAGGTCCCCGCCAACCTGGGGGTTCATCATGACAGGGAAGCGGCCTTTGGAGCAGTATCGCCTGTTGAAGGCTTATCATGACAGGAAAACTTGCACTGATCCGGGAGGAGCTCATGGAGTACTGCAACAAGAATGATGTCGCTCCCCTGGGCTATGAAGTTGTGGACCCCATTCAAATCCAAGGTCGTTACAGAAATGACAAGTACTCCATCTCCCGCTCTGTGGTAGAGTTTGCTTTAATCGTCATTTGGGGTGGGTGGCTACTATCTACAGACCTTCATCTAATGGTCGTAGGGTCGGCTCTGAACACAATCGCAACAATTATGGACCACATAATGAACCGACCCATCGATGAGCTCTCATGGTCAGACTTTGCTCGATGGCTGAAGTCCTATAGGTGTTTTTCCGCTATCGGCTTCCAGATGGACCAGATAGAAAAACGGGTTATTCTTTTGAACCATGCATTTTGGAAGGCTAGCCTTAAAGCATCACAGTCTGTTTTCAGTCATTTGTTGAAAGACGTGTGCCACCGTCGAATGGTAGTCAAGGCTAGTCTTACAAATGCCACTGAGAAGCTTGAGGTTCTTATGGACGAGTGTAGGCGACAGCAGAAGATAGTAGCCGAGTATGAAGCGGAGTTGAAAGATCTGATAGACTTTGAAGAGTGTGGGCAAGAATTAGAGAATATCATTACCATGAGAAAAGATTGGGCCACTGTATGAATACTTGTAATTGTTGACTCTTGTAAATCAGTTGAGTGAGAATGAAATGTAAATTTTGCCTCATGTTTGTTGTTTCCATTGCTTTGACTATTTCATGCTGATGTGCCTTCATTATTGTCTAAAGTTCCACCGAACTACTACGTGTAGGTGTTTGTACATTTGAGAAGGGTCATTAGGGGTAGAAGGACTAATCTTCTCTGTGGTCGGTAATTTCGAAGTGATCCCAAGTAGCTTTGTCCATGCTTAAGTTCACGACAGTCTCAATCTGTGGGTAAGACTTGAGCATTGCTTTTGGAACCTAAGTGCCATCAGTCACGAGGAGGCAATAGCATCTCGTGAGACTTTATCTCCCATAAAGGATTTTGAGTGAGTTTCATCATTCACGTTGATAGCAATCCTATGTCCACCTGGAATATTTAGGCTTTGAAGCCAATCATCATCGCGAAACATGTTCTGACGATGTCATTAAGTGTTATTCTTGACGTCCGTGATGTCATTTAGTGGAGAAGATGCCCCAAACAACATTAGGTCAATGATTAGATAGCTATCATCTGTGCAAGAAGGGGCATTGGGTTACTTTGTAGGTAAACACAATTTTGTTACCCATGCACGGGTCAAGGGCTGCAATGCCTTGGGAAGGCGAGACCTATTGTAGGCGATATGATTGAGATTCAGGTGAAATGTAAGCAATTAGAATAAGTTAGAACACCATTGCAACCATACTGAGTGAGCAAGGCAGCCAACCATAAGGGTCAATTTCAAACTTTATAGCCTTTTTCTTTTGTGATGAGTCGTGGTTACCGCACGAGGGGACAACTTGAGTTCCGTTGTGGAAGTAGGATATCTGTAATCGCATTGAGTGTCATTTTTGGTGAAGTGTTGGCTATGCAAGGGTCGAAGGTTACCAGGCCCTGTGGATCCGAGGCCCCCTATGGGCGATATAGTTGAGGTTCAGTCACAATGTAAACAGTTGCATAAGTATGAGTTTCATTATGAACTTCAGACTATTTTGCTTTTGTGGTAAGGTTTTGGTCATAGCATGACAAGGTCGTCTGTGCCTTCCCATGAGAGTGAGGTATCAATGACTAGGTAAAGTGTTATTGCCAAGGTATGACTTTGTTGGCAACAAAGTGTTATTGCCAAGGTATGAGATGAGTGGGATTTGTCCACCTTTTACACTATTACGCTTACGAGTAGGTAAAGTGTTTGCATTTATAAATTAGAGAAAGATAATACCTTATGTCATCAATGACTCCTTGAGGCTGCCAGGGGATGTATCAGTGCGCCTGGGGTTGCCAGGGAATGTGAACGTGCCTGGGGTTCCCATGGCCTTCCTGGGATTGCCAGGGAATGAGTGCAAGCCTGGGGTTGCCAAGGCCTTCCTAGGGTGGCTAGGGAATGAGTGCAAGCCTGAGGTTTCTAGGTGATAAGATCGTGCATGGGATTGGTAGGGCCTTAGCATGGAGCATGCGGCATCATAGAACTAGCCACAGCATCGCGGAACCAGCCCTGGCATCCTGGAATCGGTCAGGAAATGAGAGTGCACATGGGGTTGTCAGGGCCTTCACATGGAGCATGCGGCATCATAGAACCGGCCACGGCATCGCGGAACCGGCTGCGGCATCCTGGAACCTGGCAGGGAATAAGATTGCGCCTAGGGTTGCTAGGGCCTCGCATGGAGCATGCGACATCATGGATCCAGCCACAACATCATGGAACCGGCCATAGCATCCTAGAACCGGTAGGGAATATATATATACGTATACGTATATGAGAGATATACCCAAGGGTTGGTACACATATCGTATTGAACAAGACATGCATCAAAGAATTAGAACTTTGTTGTATTTTCAGAATGCATGGATACATCAAGACTTTATCGCAAAAACTCGGAGCTTAAAGATACTTCATGCAAAATATGAAATGTTAGCACATGTATCAGGAATCCATCACGCTTTATTTTTAGAAAAAGTTTGACAGATACAATCACATGAGGACTTGCAAAACTTTTGAAAATAAGTAGGTAATACATTGGACACATTCAACTTTAAGGCAAATACATGGAACAGTCACAACATATTTTGTAAATTTTCTTTTTACTCAAAGTAGGGCTTCAACCAGATGACGTTCACCATTTCGTCTTCTTCCCCGGTGTCTGCAGTTTTTAACACGTAGTATCCAAATGGATGGGCTTCTTTGATCACATACGGTCCGTCCCACATAGGAGCAAACTTTCCAACAGATTTGCCTTGTCTAACATGGAGCGACGTCTTGAGGACCTTGTCTCCCTCTCTAAATTTTTTGGGCTTCACTAGTCTATTAAAGTTCATGGCTAAGGCTTGTTTGTACTTGATTTGCTATCGTAATGCCTTTTCCCTTTCCTCATCAATGCATTCTAACTTTTCGCTGAGTAGATAGTTCATGTCTTCTATTTTGAATTTCTTCCCCATCACAAAGGCTACACGAGTAGAGACTGTCTGTATTTCTGCCTGTAGCACTGCTTCTTGGCCGTACACTAGAGAATAGGGTGTTGCCTGTGTGCTTTTCCTAATTGTGGTGCGATAAGCCCAGAGGGTTTCTAATAACTTCTCCGACTAATCCTTCTGATTGTCAGTCACTGTTTTGCCCAGAGGGATTCCTAATTGTGTTACCTTGCGGGTAGTACACCATGAATGTGCCTAGTCTTGCCCCGTGCTGCTCTAAAAGGTCTTAGACATCCTGATTTCTTTATAGATAGGCCATTCTTTTTCAAGATCCTCATCGGAACCCCGAATCGGTGAACTACATGTTGCCTAAGGAAATTGGCTATGTTCTCCGTGCAGATCCTTCGCAATGGTAAAGTCTCTACCCACTCAGTGAAATAGTTTGTGGCCACTATGATGAAACAGTATCCCCGAAAAGGTGGGTGGATCTAGCCTATTAGGTCTATTCCCCATGTATGAAAAGGCCAGGGGAAGATAATGGGGTGTAGGTTGTTGGCAGGCCAGTGTATCCTTTGGGCATGTATTTGGCACTTGTGACATTTGTGCACATGTTTATGAGTATCCTCTAACATAGGGGGCCAGTAAAAACCCAAATGTAGGATGTCGTTGTATAAAGCCACTTGTCCTTGGTGTGGGGCAAGTTCGGAGCTATGGGTTGCTTCTAGTGCTTCATCTATTTCCTCACCTACTAGGCATCACAGAGGCTTCCCAGTATGAGACTTCCTATATAGTATTCCTTCTTGAATGTAGAATCTCTTGACCCTTGATAAAAGTTTTCTCCTCATTGTTGGGTCAATTGGCAATGTGTTGTCCTACAAGTAGTTAACGTACATGCTCCTCTAGTCTGCCTCTCCCACTGTGAGGCACTCTCTCCCATCTACTTCCGGGGCGCACTTCTCACAATCATTTTGTATCCTGGCCGCATCTATCTTCATTGTAGGCTAGTAGTATCCCAACCTCTGTAGTATTCTATATAATGTGGTGGTTATGTCCCCACAGTACACCTTATGGGTCTCGTTCAGAACTATCTCCTCCTCCTTCAACTCAAAACACCTTGTTCTGACCTCATCTACCAGCCTATGGTACAGTACCCCATTCACCCATTGGAATTTCATAATCACCTTGTTGTCTTGCGTCGCCACCCTTGGGTTACTCAGTTTTTGTATTATGCTATATCTCCAATCGTCTATTGTGATCTTGTCCTCTTTCTCTACCCAATGTCCTAGTATATCGGTTGACGGTTCATAGATTGTTTGAATAGTGATGTCAATCGGGTTTTTGGTGTTCGAAGGTCACTTCTAGATCACGGGTCAGCGTTTGTATCAGAGTTCTATATGTTAGGATCGTCAATTCTTTGATAGTCGTACTCGCATCTAGTTGACCAATCACCAATTTAGAGTATCCTGTCACCTTGATTTTCTTAGCTCCGGAATCTCTTGCTACAATCAGCCCTAAGACTAAGGCTTCATACTCGACAATGTTATGGGAGTAGGGGAACAGGAGTTTGAATGAGTAGGCAAAGGTGTTACTGGTGGGTGATGTCAATGTGATTCTGGCGCTAACTGAGGTGCTAGTGTTGCTTCCATCAAAAGTTAGGATCCATTCACCTCCTTCAACTACTACGATCATGGGGAGTTCTCCCGGGACTTCTTTTGATATAGGGAAGTCGTCATTAGTGGGGAGGTGGCCAGGAGGTGGGCCGCTGCTTGACACTTAATGGCCTGGGGTTAAGTGTACTCAATCATATATTCACTGAGCTGCATCATCCACTTGACCAATCTCCCGTAGAGAGGGGATCTGTCCATGAAGAACCTTATCAAGTTGATACATGCGATTAACCTCACCTTCTGACCCAAAATGTAATGCCTATGCTTTTGCACAGCAAATACCAATGCTAGACAATGTTGTTCCATGTGGCTGTAATTCTTTTCGGCCAACATTAAAGTCCTACTGATGTAGTATATCGGTCATTCGACTCCTTTGTCATCTTCTTGTACTAGTAGACATCCTATTGCCTCCGAGTCCGATGCAATGTACACTTTGAATTCATGGCCGTCTCTGGGTAGTGACATGGTTGGGGCCTTGGCCATTGTACCCATCAACTGTTCAAAGGATCTTTGGTGCTCCTCTGTCCATTTGAACTCTAAGGACTTTTTGACCAATTTCATCAGCAGTCTTGCCATGTGCGCCAAACCAAGGATGAACCTCCTGATGTATGAAACTTTTCCTAAAAAGGTCTTTAACTAGGATTCATTAGTTGGAGGTGTGAGAGCTAGGACAGCTTTTACTTTGTTCTCGTCTAGGTGAATCACAGTCTAGTTCACTTTGGATCCCAGAAACTTCCTAGACTGTACTCCAAATGCACACTTCAAGGGATTGAGTCTTAGGTTGAAAACTCTACACCGACTGAACACCTTTCTTAATACATCAGGATGATTTTCTTGCTTCTTTTCCATCACCACTATGTCATCCACGTAACACTCGATTTCCTTGTGCATCATGTCATGGAAGACACTCGTCATCACCCTCTGGTATGTGGCCCCAGTGTTCTTCAAGCTGAAGGGCATCATTTTGTAATAGAAATTCCCAATAGGCGTTCTAAAGGTTGTGTGAGGTGCGTCTATGGGGTCCATGAAGATCTGGTTGTACCCACTATAAGCATGTAAGAAGGAGAAGAGTTGGTTCCCCGTCTTCGAATCTATCAGAACCACCATGTTTGGTAGGGGAAATTCGTTCTTTGGCAGGTTTTATTTAGATCCCTAAAATCAACACAACACCTGCGATAAGGTTGGGAGGGGTTAGTCATCAGTGATAAGCTAAGGTCGGGTAACTAAACTTGAGGTACTAACCTGAGTTATCCATTCTTCTGCTTCACTGGCACTATATTCGCTAGCCATTTAGGGTGTGTTATGGGTTTGATGAACCCTACTTTTAGAAGCCCCTCAACTTCTTCCTTGATCTTCAAAGCTACTTCTAGCTTAAAAACCCTCTGGAGCTACTTTACAAGCTTGACCCTGGGATCTATGCGTAGGGAATGTCTGATGAGGGCCAAGTCCAAACCTGGCATCTGGTCGTATGACCAAGCGAAAACATCTTGTAATTCTGTGAAAGTACACACAGATTAGTCTCATTTAAAATGGGTTTTAGTGTCTTGCAAAATTACAGTTGCATTAAGAGAAAACTATAGTTCCATTAAGAGAAAATTACAGTTGTTTAAAGCATGTGATTTGAAGATACTTCTGGATAGACCCAAGAAAAAAATATACAATTTGGAAACTACATGATGATGACAATTACAGCTTGTGATTAAGTCACCCCTTTATTCTAGCAAGCAAATATCATAAGAGGAATCAACTATAAAATAATACCTCAGGGATGGCTTTCTTAGTTGTCGATGATTCGCCATCCTCGTAGTCTGTGACGATGGTGTCCTTCCATTGTCGCCAATCATCTACACACACCTGCTCCTCTTTCTCATATCCGATGCTGCCGAAGGCTTGTTCTGCGTGAGGCTCGGTAACTGTAGTCCCTTCATCTTGGTTATTCGTGTTTCTCCTTTGTCAACCAATTCAGTATAGTAAATTGCATCTTGAAGATGGGCCTCTAACTTGTCAAAGGGAACTCTAGTCACCGGGGTTCTTACTATACACCCTTTATGTTTAGCCTTTATGCACTAGTGGTACATTGACAGGACTAGGTCCAATCCATGTATCAGTAGCCGCCCCAGCAGAGTATGATACATAGTTTTTCCGAAGATTACTTGGAACTCTTGCATTATCGAGAACGGTCCAATTGCGACCTGTAGTTTGACGGATCCTTCTGTTATGGATGTGTTCCCGTTGAAGTCTGTCACCTCCATGGGCAGGCCCTTGACTGTCTCTTGCTGTATATTCATTAACTTCAGCGTATGGATAGAAATCAGGTTGACAGAACTCCCAGGGTTAACTATGGATCTTCTCATCTCGAAACCCCCCACCCTTGCTGTAACATACAAGGATTGATTATGATAGGGGTCTATGGCTAGCATGTCCTATGGTGTGAATTCTATACTAGTTCGATCGGGCCGGTACGGTTCTAAAGGCCTATTAAAGACTTCTGCTAGTGCTCTCATGGCTAGCTTCGTCGTCGAAATGCTTGCTCCCTACTTGTTGAAAAGGTGTTGGAGCTCTAGGCTTTGCTCAAGTTTCTCTATAAGCATGTCATGCGGGATCATGCTTTACAAACTCATCCAATTTTACCTTTTGTAAAAATAGTCTTCTGAAAGAAAAGTAATCCATTAGGTCTTGGTCGTATACTAGGGAATAGGGTGTTGCCTATGTACATTTCCTAATTGTGGTGCGATAAGCCCAGAGGGTTTCTAATAACTTCTCCGACTAATCCTTCTGATTGTCAGTCATTGTTTTGCCTAGAGAGCTTCCTAATTGTGTTCCCTTGTGGGTAGTACACCATGAATGTGCCTAGTCTTGCCCCCGTGCTGCCCTAAAAGGTCTTAGACATCCTGATTTTTTTATGGATAGGCCATTCTTTTTCAAGATCCTCATCGGAACCCCGAATCGGTGAACTACATGCTGCCTAAGGAAATTGGCTATGTTCTCCGTGCAGAACCTTCGCAACGGTACAACCTCTACCCACTTGGTGAAATAGGCTGTGGCCACTATGATGAAACAGTATCCCCGAGAAGGTGGGTGGATCTTGCCTATTAGGTCTACTCCCCAGGTATGAAAAGGCCAGGGGGATATGATCAGGTGTAGCTTGTTGGTAGGCCAGTGTATCCTTTTGGCATGTATTTGGCACTTTTGACATTTGGGCACATGTTTCTGAGTATCCTCTAACATAGTGGGCCAGTAAAAACCCAAATGCAGGATGTGGTTGTATAAAGCCACTTATCCTTGGTGTGGGAAGAGTTCGGAGATATGTGCTGCTTCTACTGCTTCATCTATTTCCACACCTACTAGGCATCACAGAGGCTTCCCAGTATGAGACTTCCTATATAGTATTCCTTCTTGAAGGTAGAATCTCTTGACCCTTGATAAAAGTTTTCTCCTCATTGTTGGGTCAATTGGCAATGTGTTGTCCTACAGGTAGTTAACGTACATGCTCCTCCAGTCTGCCTCTCCCACTGTGAGGCACTCTCTCCCATTTACTTCCGAGGTGCACTTCTCACAATCATTTTGTATCCTGGCCGCATCTATCTTCATTGTAGGCCAGTAGTATCCCAACCTCTATAGTATTCTATATAATGTGGTGGTTATGTCCCCATAGTACACCTTATGGGTCTCGTTCAGAACTATCTCCTCCTCCTTCAACTCAAAACACCTTGTTCTGACCCCATCTACCAGCCTATGGTACAGTACCCCATTCACCCATTGGAATTTCAGAATCACCTTGTTGTCTTGCGTCGCCACCCTTGGGTTACTCAGTTTTTGTATTATGCTATATCTCCAATCGTCTATTGTGATCTCGTCCTCTTTCTCTACCCAATGTCCCAGTCTATCGGTTGACGGTTCACAGATTGTTTGAATAGTGATGTCGATCGGGTTTTTGCTAGGTTGGATTTTCGATAACAAGGTGGCTAACGCATTGGCAAACCTGTTTTTGGCTCTATTTTGGTGTTCAATGGTCACTTCTAGGTCACGGGTTGGCCTTTGTACCAGAGATCTAAATGGTAGGATCGTCAATTCTTTGATAGTGGTACTCCCATCTTGTTGACTAATCACCAATTTAGAGTCTCCTGTCACCTTGATTTTCTTAGCTCCGGAATCTCTTGCTACAATCAGCCCTAAGACTAAGGCTTCATACTCGACTATGTTATGGGAATAGGGGAACAAAAAATTTGAATGAGTAGGCAAAGGTGTTACCGGTGGGTGAGGTCAATGTGATTCCGGTGCCAACTGAGGTGCTAGTGTTGCTTCCATCAAAAGTTAGGATCCATTCACCTCCTTCAACTACTACGATCATGGGGAGTTCTCCTAGGACTTCATCTGATATAGGGAAGTTGTCGTGGGTGGGGAAGGTGGCTAGGAGGTCTGCCGCTGCATGACACTTAATGGCCTGGGGTTGAGTGTACTCGATCATATATTCACTGAGCTGCATCAACCACTTGACCAATCTCCTGTAGAGAGGGGATCAATCCATGAAGAACCTTATCAGGTCGATACATTCAATTAACCTCACCTTCTGACCCAAAATGTAATGCCTAAACTTTTGCACAGCAAATACCAATGCTAGACACTATTGTTCCATGTGGGAGTAATTCTTTTCGGCCAACATTAAAGTCCTACTGATGTAGTGTATCGAGCATTCAACTCCTTCGTCATCTTCTTGTGTTAGTGGACATCCTATTGCCTCCGAGTTCGATGCAATGTACACTTTGAATTCACGATCGTCTCAAGGTGGTGACATGGTTGGGGCCTTGGCCATTGTACCATTCAATTGTTTAGCTGGGATTCATTAGTTGGAGGTGGGAGATCTAGGACTGCTTTTACTTTGTTCTCATCTAGGTGAATCTTGGTCTGGTCCACTCTGTATCCCAGAAACTTCCTAGATTGTACTCCAAATGCACACTTCAAGGGATTGAGTCTTAGGTTGAAAACTCTACACCGACTGAACACCTTTCTTAATACACCAGGATGATTTTCCCACTTCTTTTCCTGCACCACTATGTCATCCACGTAACACTCGATTTCCTTGTGCATAATGTCATGGAAGACACTCGACATCACCCTCTAGTATATGGCCCCAACGTTCTTCAAGCCGAAGGGCATCATCTTGTAATAGAAATTCCCAATAGGCATTCTAAAGGCTGTGTGAGGTGCGTCTGTGGGGTCCATAAAGATCTAGTTGTACCCACTATAGGCATCTAAGAAGGAGAAGAGTTGGTTCCCCGCCTTCGAATCTATCAGAACCTAGATGTTTGGTAGGGGAAATTCATCCTTGCGCATACTTTATTTAGATCCCTAAAATCAACACAACACCTGCAATAAGGTTGGGAGGGGTTAGTCTTCAGTGATGCGCTAAGGTCAGGTAACTAAACTTGAGGTACTAACCTGAGTTATCCATTCTTCTGCTTCACTGGCACTATATTGGCTAGCCATTTAGGGTGCGATATGGGTTTGATGAACCCTACTTTTAGAAGCCGCTCAACTTCTTCCTTGATCTTCAAATTTACTTCTAGCTTAAAAACCCTCCGAGGATACTTTACAGGCTTGACCCTGGGATCTATGCATATGGAATGTCTGATGAGGGTGAAGTCCAAACCTGGCATCTGGTCATATGACCAAGTGAAAATATCTTGGAATTTTGTGAAAGTACACACAGATTAGTCTCATTTTAAATGGGTTTTAGTGTCTTGCAAAATTACAGTTGTATTAAGAGAAAATTACAGTTCCATTAAGAGAAAATTACAGTTGTTTAAAGCATGTGATTTGAAGATACTTCTGGGTAGACCCAAAAAAAATATACAATTTGGAAACTACATGATGATGACAATTATAGCGTGTGATTAAGTCACCCCTTTATTCTAGCAAGCAAATATCATAAGACAAATCAACTATAAAATCGTACCTCAGAGATGGCTTTCTTGGCTACCAATGATTCACCATCCTCGTAGTCTGTAACGATGGTTTCCTTCCATTGCCGCCAGTCATCTACACACACCTGCTCCTCTTTCTCTTTTCCGATGCTGCCGAAGGCTTGTTTTGCGTGAGGCTCGGTAACTGTAGTCCCTTCATCTTGGCTATCTGTGTTTCTCCTTCATCAACCAATTCAGTATAGTAAATTGCATCTTGAAAATGAGCCTCTGACTTGTCAAAGGGAACTCTAGTCATCGGGGTTCTTACTATACACCCTTTATGTTTAGCCTTTATGCACTAGTGGTAAGTTTACAGGACTAGGTCAAATCCATGTATCCGCGGCCGCCCCTGCAGAGTATGATATGCAGTTGTTCCAAAGATTACTTGGAACTCTTGCATGATCGAGAACGGTCCGATTGCAACCTGTAGTTTGATGGAGCCTTCTGTTATGGATGCATTCCCGTTGAAGTTAGTCACCTCCATGGGCAGGCCCTTGACTGTCTCTTGTTGTATATTCATTAACTTCAACGTATGGATAGAAATCAGGTTGATAGAACTCCCAGGGTTAACCATGGATCTTCTCATCTTGAAACCCCCCACCTTTGCTGTAACATACAAGGATCGATTATGATAGGGGTTCGTGGCTAGCATGTCCTCTGGTGTGAATTATGTACTAGTTCGGTTGGGTCGTTAAGGTTCTAAAGGCTTATTGAAGACTTCTACTAGTGCTCTGATGGCTAGCTTCCTTGTCGAAGTGCTTGCTCCCTGCTTGTTGAAAAAGTGTTGGAGCTCTGGGCTTTGCTCAAGTTTCTCTATTAGCATGTCGTGCGGGGTCATGCTTTACAAACTCATCCAATTTTACCTTTTGTATAAATAGTCTTCTCAAAGAAAAGCAATCCATCAAGTCATGGTGTGGGGACTGGTGATAATTGCACCACCTTCCCCTGTGCCTATCTTTCTCCGAGTCTACCACTACCGGTAGTGGTTGTAGGTTGATTACCCTGTCCTCAACTAGTTTGTTCATTATTACTATGACCTCCTCTTTAGTGTAGGGAAAAGGAGGAGGGGTTGGCAAGTTGTTTCTCCTACCATGATTGTTATTCCAGTAGTAAGGCCCTAGTCTGGGCCCTAGGTTATCACAGGGCCTGCGGTCAACTGCATAGGCTTCATTCCTACTAAATTTCTCCAATATCGTCGTGGATTGGGCCGCGATGTTCTTGACTGTGTGCGTTGTCCTCTCTACTCTCTGCCACAATTGGATGGACGTCTCCACTTCTACATTTCCAATGCCTATTCTATAAGTAGCATGCTTTCCTTGCACACACTGCTCGACAAAGCCCTTTTCTATGACGTGCTCATTGAAGACAGAGTGGGTCAATTTCTGGAACCTCATGATGTATGCCATAAGGTTCTCTCTCGAATGTTTCTCTGTGTTTCTTAGGTCAGCCATCATCAATTTCCTTTCCAGAGTGAACCATTTCAATAGAAATCTCTTGGCCAATTTGGCCCATGAATCAATGCTCCCAGTAGTAAGGTTGACAAACCACGTATACGTCGGCCCTATCAAAGACTTTGAGAATTCTCAAACCTTTAGATCTCCGTTAAGGGCGAAGGACCCCAAAGCATCTTCATACTTGCTTTTGTGCTCCTACAGGCATCCCCTCTGTCCATCGTACTGCGGCCACTATTGTGGAGGAGTGTAGCCAATGGGGTAAGGTTTTTATAGGACCCAGTCCGAGTAGGGTTTCTGCAAGACAACTGAATCTTGGGCTCAGTTATGACTTTCTACTACCAACCCCTGAACATATTCCCTCAGCTCATCCCGACTGAGTGGAGCCTCCATTGTTGGGTCTATTTGAGATAGAGTCCTGGGCTGGCCGCTAGAGGAGGATTTTCAGGGAATCCCTTGTTTGGCCTTGCATCTGCTCAATTTTTTTAAACCGAGCTTCAAATCTGGTTTTGAACTCAAACACCTTGTTCAAAAGGATTTCGATATCAGCCTGGTCTGCCATCTCCGTCTTATACGGGTTCTCGATTTCTGGGTTGGTGCCTCCGGGAATTGTGTTGTGTTCTTTAGAGATTGGTGAAAGGTTAAACGGGCGGCCATCCTCTATGATCAAGGGAGCAACCAGAGATTCTAATGTAAGTAGGAGATGTTCAGGCAAGGTAGGGATCATCTCCTTGAAGGATAAAGGAAGACCAAGAGCAGGGAATCAACTAAGATGCTTGGATAAGGGAGATCGAGGAGTCGGCTTACGTAGGGAATCCATTGATAGGATTGATTAAAGGTTGAATGAATGAATTTCATTATGAGGAGGGTCTTTAAATATAGGCAGGCATCCTGAGGTTCTGAAAGGAAGGAGCCAAAAGTGCTCACTTTCTACTAGGAAAGAGAATATCAGATCCGCTATCCGTCATTAAGGAGCATTACTAGGGTTTCGCCACGTGTTCTTATGAAATCTCTCAAGGGTTGACTTTCCTTTCACCCGAGGATTCTCATAATCCACGTGTGCTGCTACCTTTCACACATTACTTAACTGACATCGCTCTAGTGACATCATTGCATAGTAAACGGCCTTTTACTAAACCTACGTGGTGCCTTATTATGCACACTACTTAAAATTACACATACGGTTAATATTTAAGCCTGGTTCTTAATGAACCGGGATCCCTTGGCAGTCTAGGATTTATCGTAAGATCGTGCTCTTCCGAAGTTCATCGCCAGACCGTCTATGTCTGAGGTCTATCATAGAGCCACACACGTTCAAGGTTCAACGTAATCATGTAACGAACCGTGTGTTTATCACAAACCTGTAGTGTACTATAAGTTCATTACAGGGGAAAGATGAAATATGGACCGATCACAAATGTCCATATGGTATCAATGTAGTGTTCTTTGTACTTTGAAGGACTGAGCGAGCACCACGTACCTACAACGAGTCCTAAGGCAACAAGGCTTCTTACCATTCATTCCAACCATCGATGACATCAAAGAGGACATGGTTGATTTCATCAAATATTGCGGGAACATGGAAAGGAGGTTCAGAGAGCACTAGGCTTCCAGTAAAAGGGAACTCTCGACCTTATTGCCAACCTCCAAGCTGATGTGTGGTCATACATACAAGGATTGGATGTGCAGTCAAAGTTTCCCATCACCTCTGGCACCACCACCTAAGCTCCCCACCCTAGTAATGCCTTCATCCAAAGGTACTATATCAAAGGAATCTATCAAACGACCTTTAGATGATCCATATTTGAAAGCAGCACTAGAAATTCATTAGCATAACAGGATAAATGAGGTGTAGGAAGTAAGGATCAGGAGGCATAACGATTCTATAAGGAAGCAAATATAGAAAATGGAAATAAAAGAGTCAGATTTAAGGAAGGGGATTATGGAATTAAAGGAGAGATTGGAAAAACAAAGGAAAAAGTTGAGTGAAGCCCAAGCAAGACATCTTGAAACAATGGAGAAATTATCAGAAGCACTTCAAGAGAAGAAAAGGTTGGAAGCCAAAACCAATGAAACTCACCGCTAGCTCCATCAAGTTAGGAATGAGGCTACTAGTGCCAACGTCAGATATGAAGAGTTAGTCAACCACATTAAAGAATACACGATGCAAGTGGCAAATCGAATGGCGATACTCGAAGGCACCTTGACTTACTATGGCATTGACATTCCTCCTAAGTGATTAGGATTGTTGTATTTTCTTCTCTTTTTGAAAAAAGTGGATGTAGTGAACATTAATGAAGATACCATCTTTTTTTGGGCCATTATTGCCTCACTCAAATACCAATTAAACTCATTAACTGATTGAGGAAAATATACCATTCTAGTAGGTTGCATCAAACTTCAAAGATAACAAAACTCCAATCTTGAAATTCGAATCAAGCATCTTTGCCAAAAGTATCAAATTCACCGAATTAGCAAAATTAAAAGTCACCAGACGAATCATCAGGTAACGAAAACATCAAATCAAGATTACCAAACTCATTGAATCAACTCATCAAATATCAAATTTATCAAATCAGCTCATCAAATAGCAAAAATCAAAATCAAAGCATCAAAATCGAAACTAAGTTGTCAACTCATCAGACATTGAAAATCTAAATCATGGAAAAATTATCAAATCAACACATCAAATGTCAAATTCTTGAAATTAATTCACCAAATATCAAAAATCAAAATCAAAATTAAGTTTATAAAATTCACCAAATCAACTCATCAAATAGAATCAAAATCATCAAAAATCAAAATAAAAAGAAGACCCTGTTGCACCAATAGTTAACCAAGTCGATGACTTTGAAGAAGAAGACCCTCGTGTCTCCCAGTCTATCCTCCCAATCAAGCCAGCCTCGCTTGCAAGCAATCCTATTAGGGAGGAAATGGAGAAAATGAAGGAAGAAATCTAGAAACTAAAAGGGGTTCATAACCTGGGAACTACGGACTTTAAAGAATTGTGCTTATATTCGGATGCAGTACTCCCAAAAATATTTAAATTACCTGAATTGGAAAAGTATGATGGAACAGATTGCCCTCAAACCCACCTTAGGAACTTCTATGGAGATATGTTCCAATATGGGTCAAATGAGAGGCTCCTTATCCAGGTGTTCCAAAAAAGTAAGGTTGTTCATAAGAACATTAGGCAAGCCATATTATTCAATGTTGATTTTCCATCCTCTTAAGGATTTTAATGAGGTTGTTAGGGGGGCCACCAGGATCGAGGAGGTCATGAGGCAAGGAAGAATCAATCCCTCAATGGGAGGAGTTGGCCCATCCCAAACCTTTTTCAGAAAGCCCCCCATCAAGAAGAAGTCAGATAGTGAAGTACATGCTATTTCCCCATCCTCTCAACAACAAATTCAGCCTAACTTTGTTCCAGCCACTTACTCTAGCAATCCTCGACCATCATTTTACTTACCTACACCATCACCACCAGTGCCTATCACACCCCAACCATTTCATCCAATGCCAACTCCATGACCATACCAACCACCCACTCCCAAGCAACTACCAATGGTAACCAACCAAAACCCTCACATATAAAAAGAAAAGATGATAGAGTTTACCCCCAGCCCTAACCTCACTCTCAATTATTTCCCATGTTGGTCAAAGAAAGGTACATGAGTTTGTTGGCATGGAAACCACCACCAGAACCCAAGCCAAGAGAGTATGATAAGAATTCCCACTGCACCTACCACTAAGGCCTAGGGCATGTGACCGATAGGTGTTGGCAGCTTAAGTATGCAGTTCAAAGGTTGATTGACGATGTACAGATCACCTTTTAAGCAGAGCAACCAAAGCAGCAACCAATGGGGATCACTAGAAATCCCATGCCACCACACAGAACAAGACCAAGCAATAGCATTCATTGTATCAAAAAAGATAGGTAGTCCGTGGACCCTATAGTGTTGATCGTTCCAATAGGGACACTACCGACAGTACCAATGCCATGCATCCAATTAGCTTTTGACACCATTTGCACTATCAGACCTCCCTTTAGCATCTTAATTCCTCCCACACAGTCCACTAGTGACCCTTTTACCCCTTTCACTATATCTAACAAAACCTCCCTCAAAAACCCTTTGTCATTCCTTACCTAGAACTCTGCGGAGAAAATTCATCCAAAGTCCCTTGGAACTATTTCACTGAGCTAGTGGTGGCGCATGTTGATCAAACCAATTCAGAACATGGAGCCTTATTAAGATCTAGAAGGTTTTTGCCCCCAATACATGTAACTAGGGCAATAGATAAAGGAAAGGATAAGATAGGGGAAGAGCTAGGTGAAGAGAGGAAAAACAAGAAGAAGGATGATTTCCTAAGAGCCATTAAAAAGTCTCGATACAACGTACTGGATCAGATAGCAAAAATACCAGCACAGATTTCAATACTTGGGTTATTATTATCTTCAGAACGTCACAAGAACCAAGTTATGGAAGTTTTCAAAACAGCTCTTGTCCTCCCAAGTATAGAACCGAAAAAGCTCGCACAAATGGTTGGCATGATTTTGGCCCCTCGATTCATAACCTTTTCAGATGATGAAATCCCAATAGATGGTGTTACTCACAATCTTCCATTGTATATGATAGTGACTTGCAGAGGAATGAGGGTCCCTACTGTCTTGGTGGAAAATTGGTCTAGCATAAATGTATGCACTCTCAGAACACTACAAGCACTACATGATGTGAAGAAGAGACCCATTGCGGTAAGGGCCTTTGACAATTCAATTTGGTCAAATTTGGGAGATGTAACACTTCTTGTGACTATTGGAAAGGTTAATTATCAGATTCAGTTTCAAGTTCTAGACATTCAAGCATCTTTTACCCTATTACTAAGGAGACCTTGGCTTCATTCCATTGGAGTTTTGCCATCTTCCCTCCACTAGAGACTAAAATTAGTCCATGATAATGAACTCATTACAATCCTTGGGGACAATCAGATTGCACCAGCTACAGAATCATCAGTTCAACACCTGGAGGAAAGTCTAGATTTCTTCTCTTACTAGTTTGAAGAAGTGAATTCTATCGAGAAGGTTCAAGAGGCAAAAAAGTTCAAGGGAGGATAGCACCACCCCTCTGAATGATGGCTCATAAGAAGTTCGACCCTAGCAAAGGGTTAGGTATCAAGCAAAAAGGGAGATTGAACCCTGCTAAGGCTAAGGGATCTCTCCCTTGATTTGGAGTGCACTATGAACTTGATGAACATGACCTATTTGACCCATGAGGCGGGAAGAAGAAAGGTGTATCTCTTTCAACACCACTGCATTTTGTCAAACCCAGTAACTTAGCAACCATTCTGAACCATCACCAACCCGTCAAGCCAGCCCTAAAACCCCCCCTTGACATCCCAGACATTTCATTACTTTTTATTGAAGACCAAGAAGATCAAAAGGAAATCGTCTCATCATCAAAGGCCTGGGAGAAAAAGGAGACTGAGGTGATCTACATGCCATGTTGCCCCATCGATTGGGGCAAGGTGGAAATCCCTATTGAACAAGAGGTAATTGACGAGCTTGAGGATTATGCCATTTGGGAATCCTTGGATGGAGATGTATGTGCGATAGCAGGCAAATTCATGGAAGACCTTGCCCAGTCAATTGTCCCTTTACAAGAGATAGTTCGTAACTGAATGTTTTCTCCAATGACAATGGGCCTAGAGGCCCCTTCTCTTGAGGTTTGTTGAGCTATACTTCTCAGACCATGGGGTCAATGCTTTCTACCCTATGCCTCAATCCTAAAAGAAGTTTTTGTACTCCATTAATCCAAATGAAATGAAAATCCTTCCACTTGAACTACGATTGGCCTGATCCCCCTTAAAAGGGTACATAGACAACCTTAGTTCACAACCCAGGCCAACCACTTTTTTTTTGAAAAAATCTCCTTTTTGTCTAGTTCTAATTCCCATGTTTATTCCTCTTTTTGATCTTACAGGAACCCAAACCCATCTCATAAGCCTATGACTTCGACCTAGATTTAGACTTTGCTCTCATGGGGATAAAGGAGGAACCTCCTAAGGAGGAGATCCCTTAAAATATCCCTGATAAGATTGAACGACAAGAAGAAAGAATACCAAAATCTGACTCAGAAGAAGTTAATCTTGGAACTATTGATTATCCAAAGTTCGTAAAAATTGGGAGACATTTAATCCCAATGTAGAGACTTGACATGATAGAATTGTTGAAAGAATTCAGGGATGTGTTTGCATGGTCCTACAAAGACATGCCAGGATTGGACACAGACTTGGTGGTACATAAGATTCCCATATATCCCAATACAAAGCTAGCAAAAACTCAGGAAGCTCCATTCAAAGTGGTCTTTGAAAATTCAAGAAGAGGTTAAGAAGCAGATCGAAGCGAGATTTCTATGAGTGGTAACCTACCCTGAATGGTTAGCCAACATTGTATTGGGATGTATGGATTTTCGGGGTTTAAATAGAGTGAGTCCCAAAGGTGATTTGGAAGTACGAGATGAAAAACTAGCATTATATCATAACTGTCTCAAAGAGTTGATCAAAAAGTTTAAGTACATCTCCTTCAATTACTTGCCTAGAAAAGATAACCGCTTTGTGGATGCTTTAGCTTCCCTTGGATCAGCCATGTGTTTACCTCCCAACATGGCGGTAGAACCAATTGATTTAAGTTGGTATAGTGAACACATACTAGAAATCACAATAGAAGATGAAAAGTCAGATGGTAAACCGTGGTTCAATGACATCAAAAATTTCTTGGAGCACCAAGCATTTCCAGGAGGGGCAAATCCCAAGGAGAGAAGAACTATAACTAGGCTAGTAGGGCATTTCATCATAGCAGGGGGATATTGTATCGAAAGTTCCCAGGATTACCTTAGTTGAGATGTGTAGATGAAGAATAAGCACAAAGAAAGATGGAGGAGGTACATGGTGGCATATTTGGCCCTCACATGAATGGGCATATGTTGGCTAAAAAGTTGCTATGAATGGGATTTTATTGGATGACAATGCATGAGGATTGTTGTCGACATGTGCAAAGATGACATGCTTGTCAAGTCTTTGATCGAAAGATAAATGCACCTCCCTCAGAACTATATCGTTTCACTACACCTTGGCCTTTCTCAGTGTGGAGAATTAACATGATCAGTCTGCTACAACCTACAACAAATGGGCATAAGTTCATCTTGGTTGCCATTGATTATTTCACTAAGTGGGTAGAAGCAATGTCTATAGCCCACCCAACAATGACCAAGACAATTCAATTCATCAAGAGCAACATAATTGCCAGGTATGGAGCATCTTGCAAGATCATCTCAGATAATGGAAATTTTTTTGTTGGAAAGGAAGTCATAGCCCTCTACAATCATTTCAAGATTAAGTAGTTGCTTTCATCCCCTTATCGACCTCAAATGAATAGAGCCGTAGAGGTTGCAAACAAGAACATCAAAAAAAATCTGAAAAAAGATTGTCTGTTACCTATAAGTCTTGGCAGGACATGTTATCATATGCTCTTTTGGCTAACCACATGTCAGTCAGGACATCAACTGGGGCAACACCATATTTTTTGGTGTATGGAATAGAGGCAGTCCTACAAGCAGAAGTTAAAATGCCATCTTTTGCGTATGATATTAGGCTTAGAGATCCCAGAGACATATTGGGTCCAAGCACGTTATGAGCAGTTTGCATTCTTAGATGAAACATGACTGAGAGCTATGGCCCATACTCAAGCATATCAAAGGCGAACAGAATGTGCATTCAACAAGAGGGTACGGCCCTAAGATGTGTAGCCGGGTGAATTAGTGCTCAGAATAACCATTTCGAATCATCCAAAGACAAGGGGCAAGTTCACTCCCACCTATTAAGGCCCTTACATTATTAAAAATAGGTTATCTGGAGGAGCACTAATACTCAGCAAAATGGATGGTGAAGACCTCCTAGAGCTAGTCAACTTAGTTAAAGTGAAAAAGTACTATGCCTAAATTGTAATCCATTCCATGTATCAATTTTTTATCAATGAAATGAAGGGAGGACATCTTTGGCCATTTTCTATTATCTTTCCTTTTGTCTAATACAATTATAATAACTCACTAATTAGACAGTTGAGCTTTTTGACCTTTTCCTTGAATGTCCCAATATTTGGATACTAGCATTCCTCAAAGGTAATGCAAAATAAATGAAAAATATGAGGAATTAATGAAAGTAGCTAGGAATAAAAAAAAAGAAGAAAAAAAGGGGAAGAAGAAGAAAAGAAAGAAAAAAAAGGAAGAAAAGGGAAAAATTAAGAAGATTTTAAGAATTTCAGCTTCCTAATAACCCATGAACCAAGTTGTGCTAGTAACCCACCTATCCTTGAGCCTTAGCCACATTTCGTCCTAGTACTAAGACCTCCCTAATCAAAGATAAAAATAGGAATATGGAATCAGATGACAAAAGAAATTGTCTCCCCATCCCCTTATGGCAATGATGGGAAAAAGAATGAGTGGAGAGAAAAAACAAGCAATCGCGTGACTTGAAAGGATAGAGTGAAAACCCAAAAGTGCGCTCTGAGTAAAAGCATTAGGTCATGGCAAAATCAAATTTTCTTATTCATATGAGTGCAAAGTCTTCTCCTTCTTTAGTTTTATAAGAGACCTTACTTCAGTGTTTGATATACCTCCTAATTCTGAGAATTACAACGGAACTAAAGTTAGACCAAGGTTATGTAAGGGCCCACAACTAGACAGAGTTAACCTTGACCACACCCCTCTTCTAAGGTAATGCACCCGCACCAATCATCCAAAATAATAATAATAATAATAATAATAATAATAATAATAATAATAACAACAACAACAACAATAATAATAATAAATAAAATCCAATAAAATTAAATACCATAATTAAAGATCAAAATTATCAAATTCATCAAAAATTATCAAATAATCCAATATCAAAATTATTGAATTCATCAAATATCAAATCATAATCAAATCATCAAAACATCAAATATCAAATTCATAAATTCATCAAATATCAAAATTATCAAATCAGTAAATATCAAATATCAAATAGCAAATATCAAATCAAAGTTAAGTCATCAAATATCAAATATCAAATTATCAAATCATTAAATAATCAAATATCAAATATCCAAATCAAATCATTAAATTCATCAAATACCAAAATTATCAAATATCAAATGTCAAATTCATCAAATACCAAATCAAAATCAAAGCATCAAATATCCAAGCCATCAAATTCAAAAGTCAAAATCAAATCATCAAACATCAAATTTATCAAACTCGTCAAATCATCAAATCATTGAATATCAAATACCAAATATCAAAAGTCAAAATCAAATCATCAAATATCAAATTTATCAATTTCATCAAATACCAAAATTATCAAATCATCAAATGTCAAATTTATCAAATACATCAAATATGAGCTCGAACCCGGCCCAAGCATCGGGCATAGATCTTGAGCCTGACCCTGACCCTTATATAAAGCTCAAAGCCCGACCTATACACAAAATGTCTTATTTTAATTGTACTTTTATAAACTAATATTATATTAATTTAGTAATAATTTAAGAAAGTAATAAACTAATTTGTATTTCCTAATAGTAAATAAGCATTTATTAATAATTTAGGAAATAAATATATATTATATATAACAAAAATGCATTTTTTATTATATGTAATAGTTTTGGGCCAGGCTTGGGGCTAGGTCGAGCTTATTTGAGAAAGCCTGAGCTGATGACTCTGTATTTTGATAACTTAAGGGCATCATTTTAGGGGTATTTTAGACCTTAGACTAACTAATCTGTACCCTTTTTCTGTTAAATTCAATGTTGTGACCTCTGAGGGTCCCTGTGCAAATTCTGGGTAAAAACTGGGAAATTTACAGAGTTTTCAATAGATTTTGGGAAGCTGGTGAGAATTCCAACTGAGAGAGGGGGTGTTTCTGAAAAACTAAGCACCTAACTCCTAATCCAGAGAGGCACCCTTCCTACTATATTAGCATACTCCCCTCTCCTTAGAAAACCCTAGGGTGCCTCCCCATTCATTCTTTTCACCTCTAACAAATCCTAGCCGCCACCTAACTCCTAATCCCCACCATTCAGCCTTTAGCCACTAGATCTTAAACCTCTATTTCACTCTCTATCTCAGCCACTCAACCCTAGGCACCCAAATCTCCACCATTCAATCCTAGGATCTTAAATCCCAACCCTCATACTTATAGGTGCCCTCTCCTTTTCACTCTAGCCATAGGATCCTTCTTGTTTAATCATAATTCTCCATTCCTAAACCCTAGGGGTGCCCATTTTCCACATAAACCCACTAGCCGCCCCTCTCTTTCTCTCTAATCCTAGTTTTGTCCACCTTTCTCTATAAAAAGGACCCCAAGGGCCCCGGAGAAGGGGTTGGTTAGCCCAGTTCACAAGCCCAACGCTTCTTGGGGGGATCAAGGGTTACAGGAAGGAGGATGCTCAGTTCTTGTCAAGAGGGGTTCCTGCAAACAGTTCATCTAACCTACAACTGCCGCCACTAGAGCTGATCCACCATTTTGTTTTGTTTTATTTTCCTTATTTTTGTTATTCAGTTTTTCTAGCAATTTAATTTCTATAATTTTTTATTTTGGTTTGATTTAATTTCTGTTTTTTCTTTGTCTTTTACAGATCTAAATTCGCCTAGTTCAAGGCTAAGGTGTCTCGAGGGGTTCGAGGGCTAAACGGAGGAGGAACGGCTTACAGTTTGTCTTCTCGGAAAGTTACCGCCACTGGATCTGAATTTCAGCATATTTTTATTTATTTTCTTGTTAATTTCAGTTTTATTTAATTTCTGAATTTTATTTATTGTCTTTTTCAATTCTGAATATTTAATTTCAGCTTTAATAAATTTTATTTTCTTATTTTCTACAAATCCCAAATTTGTTTTCTTTTTCTTATTTGTCTGGAACAAAATAATAATTTTTAACCCTGCTTCCCTAAGGATTAGACCCCTTCCTCACCACTAAACTACATTCTTTATTTAGTTTTGAGGATTGAAAAAATATAAATTAATAAACTGGTGTTCCGGGTGTTTGACAACGCATCTCGGGGTGCACCACATTTTTGGCACCGTTGCCGAGGAAGCAACGGATTGAAAATTTTTATTTCTTTGTTTCAGATCCGTTTACATTATTTTTTATTTCATTATTTTTCTGATCTTTGGAAATAAAACTCTCATAATTCTTCTTTATTTTCGTAGGACATATCAGCCGAAGGCGAGGTGCCGGAAGACTGTCGAACTGCGCACAAACAAAAAAATATTGCATAGTGATTCAGGTGTGGTCGTCCCAACTTATTTCTAATTTTTCTTTTTATTTTCGAATTTATCTTGGTAGATTAGTGTTTTCAAATCTTTGGTTATTTATTTTTATTTTTATTTCTTAATAGATTCGACTATATTTTTTTAGGATTATTTTTAGATCTAATTAGTTATTTAATTAAGTAATTAATTGTTAATTAGGAAATTATTCAAATTTTCAAATTTGAGTTTAAATTTCAAATTATGAATTCAAAATTTGAATTTGAATTTAAATCTAAATTTGAATTTAAATTTGAATTTGAATTTGAATTTGAATTTAAATTACAAAATTTAAATTTCAAGTTTCAAATTTCAAAAAAAATAATATTTTAAAATTTTTTGCATTTGCATTCCAACATTTAGAGTTTGATATGTTCTAGAGCATGCATCATATAGGATTATTTAATTGCTGAAATCATCTTCTTAGTTGTTAATGTGTTAAGGTTTTTTTCATTTTTTTTAATTGCTCTCTTTGCTGAATTAATTTGTTTTATTATTTTATTAATGAATTGCATATTAGAGATAACTATTCATGCATTGTAATTAGTTGCATTTATTTTGTTTATTGTGTTTTTCCATGAATCCATTTAAGGGCAATCCAATTTAAATAAGATAAGGTAGGGATTTCATCACCCTTCCTTGGCCCAAAAACCACCACCCTTTCACGTGCGGTTCATCCTAAACCTTAATTTAAAATTTGGATAGCAAGATCCTTTAAGATGCCCCACACATCTAGGTTCAAAAGTGTGCTGAATTTTAGGGAAGCTTGTAATTACTTTCCATAACCGGCAATTGGTGTCTAAGGAAAGAGGTTAACCGGCTAAGCCTAAGCAAGTTTTGTGATTACTTGATTAGGTCTTCGCAAGAGCAAGAGGAGCCTCCCACATCCCAACTCTTACCTGGCTAACCAAAGGAAGTGGTGTAATTCCAAGTGAACCTAAGGGGATTCACATTGGTTCAACCACTAGTTTAGGAAACCTTAGTTTAGCCCCTAGGTCGTGTGTTTTACTTGTTTGTGCTTAATCGAAAAAAAATTAAAACAAAATAAAATGAATTCAATGGCCGGATTTTATAGAATGAGAAACTATTTCCAACCTAAGCCACGGATAGATTGGAACCATGTGTCTCAACAACTGGATAAGATTAATGAGATGGCCCAAAGACTTGATCAAGTCCTTGCATTTCGTCAACAAATTGGCCCATACCCAACCTTGTCACCCTACCCAACATGTTCCGTCTGTGCAAATCCCTCCCATCATGTTAGCCAGTGACCTACGGTGGGCCCATGTCAACCAGTCATTCCAGAGCAATTACATGCAGCTAACGGATTTTTCCAACCCAATGCTAACCCATTCTTTCACCCACATAACCCTGGGTGGGAAAATCAACCAAACTTCGCTTATTGGGCCCAAGCCCAAGAAACCATCCTGTCAGATGTGCACTCTCAATGGTCAGCCCAGACTCACTATGAGTATAATGATTACCTCGAGACTCAACCGGCTCAGCCATGTCAAACCTACCCTCAACCCCATCAAACCAGTTCGCTTGATGAAATGTTTCTACAACTCCAACATCTGATCTTAGCTCAGCAATAGTCAACCCTAAGATTAGAAATCCAAGTAATTCAGCTCATGGAAGCTAACCTACAGTGGGAGAATGATTCAATGCTTAGTCATCCGGTTTTCGACCCCATAACTAAACCCCTAGGTCTTCCCCAACACCATATGACTTCCAACGTCCAACACATAGAAAATGTTGGGGAAATTTCGGCTCTCCAAAGTGGAGGAAAGTTTGAAGACTGGTATGAGTCTAGAAGTCCTTCTACCTATCCAGAACAAAATTGTTGTACCATAAATGTAAATAAAAACCCTGGAGAAATTGGTCTGGTCACAGCGGATGACCCAACGAAGGAAGCTAATGTTTTAACAAAGACTCCTCACCCATTACGGCCTTGGCCTACTATTGAACCTCTCCCAGAGCTAAAGAGTGAACCACCCGTGCCTTCTCTTGAATCTCCTCTGCAACTAGAATTAAAACCCTTGCCAGATTCCCTCAAGTATGTGTTTCTAGGACCCGACCAAATACTACCAGTAATTATAGCAGCTGATTTAACCCCTATAAAGAAGAGAAACTGATTGATGTCTTAAAAAAGTATAGGGGTGCCATTGGTTGGTCGTTGGCTGACTTGAAAGGGATTAGTTCATCCATTTGTATGCACCATATTTATACGAAGGAGGGTTCCATACCGAATAGGAAAATGCAAAGGCAGTTGAACCCAAATATGAGAGAAGTGGCCAAGCAAGAAGTAGTCAAGTGCTTGGATGCGGGTATTATCTACCCAATTTCAGATAGCAGTTGGGTAAGTCCTATGCAAGTTGTGCTTAAGAAGGCAGGACTCACCATGGTCACCAATGATTAAGGTGAAGTGATCCCCACCCGGCTTACCACGGGATGGCAAGTATGCATCAACTTCAGGAAACTTAATGCAGTCACAAAAAAAGACCACTTCCCTCTACCCTTTATTTACCAGATTCTAGAAAAACTTGTAGGGCAAAAATACTTATGTTTCTTAGATGGGTATTCTGGGTATAACCAAGTAGCTATTTACCCTGAAGACCAAGAGAAAACTACTTTCACCTACCCATACGACACATTTGCCTTCCGAAGAATGCCACTTGGATTATGTAATGCACCAGCAACCTTTTAGAGGTGTATGATGGCAATTTTCTCGAAAATGGTAGGTGACTTTCTGGAAATATTTATGGATGATTTCTCTGTCTTCGGGGATTCCTTTGAAACTTGTCTCAAACACTTACAAAAAGTTCTTCAATGATGCATCGGGACAAACTTGGTACTCATTTGGGAGAAGAGTCACTTCATGGTCCAAGAAGGTATTGTCTTTGGCCACATAGTTTCCAAACGAGGGATCGAGGTAGATAAGGCAAAAGTTGACCTAATCTCTAAACTTCCACCTCCCACCTCTGCCAAGCAAATCCGCTCATTTCTCAGACACGTTGATTTCTATCATAGGTTCATTAAGGACTTTTCCAAGATTTCTAGGCCTCTGTGCAATCTTTTGGCGAAGGATGTCCCATTTAATTTTGACGATGCTTGTTTTAAGACTTTCGATTATCTGAAAGAGGCACTGACCAAAGCCCCAATTCTTCAACCTCCTGACTGATCGTTGCCCTTTGAAATAATGTGTAATGCCTCTGACTACGCCACCAGAGCAGTTTTGGGACAAAGGGTGAATAAATGTCCTGTGGTAGTATATTATGCTAGTCGCACCCTATCTGAGGCCCAGCAGAATTACACCAATATTGAGAAAGAATTGTTAGCTGTAGTATTTACTCTATAAAACTTTCACCTGTACCTATTAGGCACCAAAGTTGTTGTATATTATGATCACTTAGCCTTAAAACATTTGTTGTCTAAGAAAGAGGCCAAACCTAGGCTCATCAAATGGATCATTCTTTTCCAAGAATTTGACCTTGAGGTTTAAGATAAAAAGGGCTCTAAAAATGTACTAGCTTATCATCTGTCTAGAATTCAAATTGAAAAGAGCGAGCCTATGCATGACTAATCCTTTCCAAATGGACACCTCTTGGTTGTTTCCCATAAGACACCCCCATGGTTTGTTCATATTGTCAACTATTTACCAGTGGGCAAAATTCCTGAGGGGAGGTCCAAGAATGAGAAAGATGGATTCTTCTCATAACTCAAATATTATTTCTGGGAAGACCTTGAGCTATTCCGTATCTATTCGGATTAAGTAATCCAAAGATGCATTCCCGAGTCTGAACACCAAAGTATCCTTAATTTTTGCCACTCTTGTTTGTGGGGAGCACTTTTCGGGGAAGAAAGAGGCGGCCAAAGTACTGCAAAGTGGCTTGTATTGACCAAGTTTATTTAAGGATGTCCATGCTTTTAGTAAATTGTCTAAGATGCCAAACTGTCGGGAATATGTCCCTTAGAGGCATGATGCCACTTAATCCCATTCTAACTATAGAAATCTTCGATGTTTGGGGTATTGGTTTCATGGGACCGTTTCCGCCATCATCCGGTCACGAATACATCCTGGTGGTCATTGATTATGTGTTGAAATGGATTGAGGCTATAGCAACTTAGACCAATGACCACAAAGTTTTAATGAAATTTGTTCAAAAGAACATTTTCTCTAGGTTTGGGTGTCTGCAAGCAATCATTAGTGATGGGGGGTCACATTTTACTAATGCGCAATTCCGTGCTTTGCTCCACAAATACGGAATCACTCATAAGATAGTAACCCCCTACTCCCCAAATGAATGGTCAAGTGGAAGTTTCTAATAAGGAAATTAAGAGTATTCTGCAAAAATTCGTTAGGCCTAACCGAAAAGATTGGCCCGGCAGATTGGACGATCCACTTTGGGCTTATCAAACAGCATATAAAACTACCATTGGAATGTCTCCCTATAGGCTAGTCTTCGGCAAAGCTTGTCATCTTCCTATAGAATTAGAGCATCGAACTTATTGGGCCATCAAAAAGTTTAATTTCGATCTAACCCAAGCTGGATCCCACCGGGTTCTGCAATTAAGTGATGTAGAAGAATTTCACAATGAAGCTTATGAAAGCTCTCGCATTTATAAAGCCAAAATGAAAGTGTTCCATGATAAAATTTCAAGAAAAACATTTGAACCTGGTCAAAAAGTTTGGATCTTTAATTCTAGGCTGCGGTTATTTCCAGGAAAATTAAAGTCCAGATGGGATGGGCCATTTGTTGTTGATAAAGTGTTCGAGACTGGTGCGGTTAGAATAGTTGATCCTAAGAATGGAATCATATTCAAGGTCAATGGTCAAAGGCCTAAACCATACACTGAAGGAATATCTAAGAGTAGAGAAGTTGAGAATTTTAGTTTGAGTGATCGAATTGCATATGGCTGAAGACGTTAAACTTAGCACTGCTAGTTGGGAGGCAACCCAACGAAGTTTTATTTAAGTTGTCTTGTTAGAGTTTGTCTTTTCATTTGAGTAAGTTTTAGAATTCAGTTGGCAAATCCTGAACCCCTGTTGAATCCTTACCTCTTGATTGTTCCCTTTGGCCGAAGTCCCTTTTGCATCATTCTAGTCATGCCATTGGGGGCAATGGCATTTAAGTTGGGGGTGAGGAAAGAGAAAATTTTGAAAAATTGAGAGAAAAAATTTAAAAAAAAATTGAGAAGCTTAGCCTTTAAATATGTAGAATTAAAATTTCACAGAAAAAATTAATTTTTTTTTCCATTAAAAGAGATTCATGAATAGAAAAAGTTGAGAAAACTGGTAAAAGAATATTGAATTTTGTAGAGATTGGTAGCAAGTGATAGAAGTTAAATTGATCTTGTTTGAATGTTGCCAAAACTGTTTAGAAATTAAAAATACTCCTAAGTTTGCCCCTGTGAAGATAAGAAGAGAAAGATTGAGAAATTAGACAAAAAAATCTTCAAATTAAGAAAGATAGTGGACTACTCGAAACAATGCTGAATTTTACACACAACAAAAAAAAAAGAGAGAGAGAGAATAAAAGGTCAATGAACACCCTAGACTTAGTAACCGGGTCTCTTCACCTAAGTTAAGTGTTGAGATTCACATCAAACGGGAAAGGGAATGCCAAAGACACTTACCTAACACTTAGTAACTGGGTCTCTTTACCTAAGTCAAGTGTCAAGATTCGCGTCAAACGGTGGAAGGTAGAAATAAAAATGTGTGTGCAAATCAAGTTCAGGGGTAGAAACCCACTATCAGAAATGATAAGAAGAATACCCGCCTGATTTTAAAAATTAATCTCAGCCTACCGAGACAGTCTGCAAATGGAAGGGTATATAAGATTTTTAAGCCAAGTTTCTATAATGTTCAAAGCATGATAGTTTATCCCTTAAACCCAATACTGATCAATACAAAGTTTGAGAATTGTAGAATCAAGATACTTGGCTAATTTTGTCAGGGATGATCTTGCAATGGGAATGATCTCTTTATTCAATGTAATTTTAAGGCTGCATTGCTAAGGGACTAGCAATGGTTAAGTTGGGGGATGTGATAACTCTGTATTTTGATAACTTAAGGGCATTATTTTAAGTGTATTTAAAACCTTAGACTGACTAATCTATACCCTTTTTCCAGTTAAATTCAATGTTGTGACGTCTAAGGGTCCCTGTGCAAATTCTGGGTAAAAACTAGGAAATTTACAGAGTTTTCTGCAGATTTTGGGAAGCTGGTGAGAATTCCAGCTGAGAGAGGGGTGTTTCTTTGAAAAACTGAGCACAGGAGGGCGCCTCCTATCTGCTAAACCCAGAAAGGCGCCCCACCTATTGTATTAGCATACTCCCCTCTCCTTAGCAAACCCTAGGGCACCTCCCCACTCATTCTTTTCACCTCTAACAAACCCTAGCCACCACCTAACTCCTAATCCCCACCATTCAGCCTTTAGCCACTAGATCTCAGCCCTCTATTTCACTCTCTATCTTAGCCACTCACCCTAGGGCGCCACCCACTCCTTTTAATCTCCACCTTTCAGCCCTAGGCGTCCAAATCTCCACCATTCAATCATAGGAGCATAAATCCCATCATTCCATACTTATAAGCACCCTCTCCTTTTCACTCTAGTTGTAGGATCCTTCTAGTTTAATCCTAATTCTTCATTCCTAAACCCTAGGGGCACCCATTTTCTGCATAAACCCACTAGCTGCCCCTCTCTTTCTCTCTAATCCCAGTTTTGTCCACCCTTCTCTATAAAAAGGACCCCAAGGGCCCTGGAGAAGGGGTTGGTTACCCCAGTTCACAAGGCTAAGGCTTCTTGAGGGGTTCAAGGGTTACAGGAAGGAGGACGCCCAGTTCCTGTCAGGAGGGGTTCCTGCAAGCAGTTCATCCAACCTGCAATTGCCGCTACTAGAGCTGATCCACCATTTTTGTTTTGTTTTATTTTCTTTCTTTTTGTTATTCATTTTTTCTAGCAATTTAATTTCTGCAATTTTTTATTTTGGTTTGATTTAATTTCTATTTTTCTTTGTCTTTTGCAGATCTGAATTCGCCCAGTTCAAGGCTAAGGTGTCTCAAGGGGTTTGAGGGCTGAACGGAGGAGGAATGACTTGCATTTTGTTTTCCCGAAAAATGATTGAGCCTAGTATTTAAAGCCTAAGCCCAAGCTCGAGCCCCGCAGACCTGAAGTTTTGTCCAAGCCCAAAAAATAATAGGCTAGGCTGTTGGGCTACTTGACCCATGGTACATGTCATACAATAATAACTTCAATTCGAGGGGAAATATGGAGTACCTGGTGTGGAATAGACTCACACATGAAGGGGAGATTGTTAGGATTCATGTGTGAGTATTTAGAGTGAAAAGTCCTACATTGGAACTAGAATATGCAAGGAACTTATATACAAAGATTGGACCACAACCTAGTAGGGGTGAGCCTTGTTCGATTAAAATAAAAAAATGAACTAAAATATTTGGTTTTTGTTTGTTTGGTTCAGTTATTTCGGTTTTCAATTTTCAATAATAGAAATTCAATTAACCAAAAGAATTGAATTAACTAACATTTGTTATATATATAATATAATATAATATTCACCAATATATATACATTAATATAGTATAATATTAATGAAATTTGGTTTTAATCAAAATAACCAAAAATTTTGGTTTTGGTTTTTTTGGTGGTTGTTTGGGTTTTTTCAGTAATTCGATTTTGGTTTGATTTTATGCTTTATAAGTTCGATTTTTAAAATTTTGGTTTATTTGATTTGGTTTTTAACCAAATAAGCCGAATGCTCCCCCTTACAGCCAAGCCCATGTTTAGGAGTGTTTATTGTTAACATAGGTGTTTATTGGATAAGTGCTTATTTAACTAAGCACTTACTAGTGCTTAGTGAAAAAGTGCTTATTTCAAATGAGGTAGCATAGGTATTTTAAAAATTACATGGGCCTAGACAAGTTAGAAAGCAATAAGTGCTTAAAAATAAACAGCCTCTTAGGTGTTTATTCAAAATGGGCTTATTTCCATGAATAATCACTTATTGAGGCTTATTATCAACCACCAATAAGGTTGTGTTTGGGAAGAGTGCAAATGTCGATTCAATGCATATTCTTGGGTTTAGTTTTGTAGGTATTTGGTAAGAATGTATTGTGTATTGATAATGACAACAAACACGGATTCATAGACATGTTTGCATTCAAATGAAAGCAAAAGATGGATGCAAACTTTTGCAGAGTAAAAGACTAGGAAACCATTTGTAATATTTGAATAACCTAAGTTCCTTTCAACATATTTGGGTCATGTTTGATTTCACTTCTTTTAAGTACTTATTCAAATAATTACTTAAAATAAATGGTGGGGAACTACACCATAAGTGGAAAATAACCATTTATTCCTATTTGGCAAATAAGTTAGGAATAAGTGCTTATTTCAAAGCTAAGCACTTAAAAAATAAGCAGGTTCAAGGTGGCTTGTTTTAAGCACTTATTCAATAAGTGCTTATTCGAAAATTTTGGGATGGTCCAATCCCTAAAATATTTATTAATACCAAAACTACCCCTACAATTGGAGAAAACCCTTGTCTTCTCCATTTGCACAATCCAAACAAGGCAGCGGTAGCAAGAGCTTGGAGGGGGACCAACAACGACATTAACGACTGCAAACCGATCAGTAGGTGCCCGTTTTTCATTTTCTAGTGTTCCTATTGCTTCCAAAACTAGTTTTGCATTGTCTTTTTTTTGGGCTTTTTAATTGAACGAACTGTCCATGGTGTTTTTGTTCAAATCTAAAATCTAGGATCGAAAACTCACCAATGACCATAGGTAAGGACTCCTTTGCCCAATACTTTGATCATTTCATTCCTTTTTTCATTGTTTGTGTATATTTTAGTGCAAAAACCGATTTTTCAATTTTCATTAATATAAACCAAATTTTAAAGCAACGTTGTATATGCTTTTTGTTGTACATTTGTTTGTTTGAATAACTAGATTTTTTGTGTTCGTTTTGGTTGAGTATTACATGAAAAATAGGCAATTATTGATTTTTTTTTGTTATTTTTTGCATATTCCAAAATTTGATTTGATTTTTTGGAATATAAATGTGAATATTTGGTAATTTTTTTACATTCTCATTACAAATTTGTGGTGTTCTTACATGTTTTTTTCTTCTTGCATGTGCTTTCATTATTTATTATTGCTATTACTATTACTAGCTAGCATCGTTATATTATTATTATTGTTGTTGTTGTTGTTGTTGTTGTTGCAAGCGACGACCCTCCTTTATAGGACCTCCACCTCTAGAGGCCTAGAGGAGCTCTCAAAATTTAAGTTGGAAGAACTATGGCTAAGTGGGGCCATATCAGGGATACCGTAAGCCTCTTGGCCAGAGTCTAAAGTAGACATGATAAAGGATGAGTTATCTTACCTAATCAAAGGAAAAATGCAGTGACTTGAAGAAAACAGACATGAGAAATCTAGATGAGCTGGTCTAGAAACTCTCAAGTAGTGACGCAAATGAAAATGATAGGGCTTCCAACACCTTTCTCCTGCCTTTTATAAAAAAAATGGATGGAGTAGATCTTCTTCATCCAACGGTCACCATCGCCTTGACTCAACTACTCGCGTTGATGACCACCACATAGCACTAGCCTCGATAACCGAAACGATGCCAAGAGGTTTGTCCCTGGTTCATCTCCACCCATCAAGTTAGATCTTATCAAACCAACACCTCCACCATCCCAGGTTGCAACCTTTACCGATGGATGAAAGTGTGTTTCCGAATCGCACCCTTTTCTAGTGGTCCTAAACATGGAATGATCATCAAACTTTTCCTCTCTACTCCCTTCAACCAACGTCGAGGCCTACACATCTAATTGGATATCGACCTTGGCCTCGCTTTAGGAGTGGGGGGGGGGGGGGCAAGTGATATGGGTGTTATTGACTACTCCATTAGTGGATGACATGTGGCATGTCGTAAGGGAATTTTCATAATCTCGGCCTCGTCTAGGGGTATCATCATCATTTCCTACTATCATAGGGGCATTTTCATCAACGGAGTGGGGGCAAGAGGCATGCTCGGCCACGTGGGTCTTGGTCCATTAACTCCCATGATTGTAGCCCCCAAAAAGCAAAGTCGTTACATTGCGCCCACAACGTGGGCTCCTAGACGACTCCAACTATATAAGGGACTCCATGGCTATAGGTATAGCTCTTCTGTACACTCATACATTACAACTGTTCTAGCTTACTGAGACCTCAGCCTTTCTTGAGCCCTCAGCTAACTTGACCATTGGAGTCCTTGCCCCTAGGATCACATCCCTAGGACTTTGACGTCTTTTGTTTGTTCGTAAGTGGGACCCTTGGCCTAACTATCCTTATCTTTAGCTGATCCCACTCTTTCCTCGCCCTCTAGGTTCACCACTAGGGCCCCATTTGAAGCATCACCCCTTAGAGCCCTCGGCCAATGTCAACCTAGTACTCTCCTCTACAGACAATTCAAAAGACTAGTTACACTCGGCCCCATTAGTGGCATCCCTCCTCTTTAGGACCTCCACTTCTAGAGGCTAAAAGGGGGCTCTCAAAATGGTTGTTGGACTCATAAGAGCTAGAAGAACTGTGGCTAGGTGGGGTCATATATCAGGGAGACCATAAGCCTCTTGGTCGGAGTTTAAACTAGACATGATAGAGGATGAGTTCTTACCTAAGCAAAGGGAAAACGGAGGTGACTTGAAGAAAATGAATCTGAGAAAGCTAGTTGAGGTGGTTTGGAAGATCCTAAGTAGTGACACGAACGCAAATGATGGGCTTCCAACCCCTCCTGGCCTCCTCTCATCTCTTTTATACAAAAATGGATGCAACAGATCTTCTTCATCCAACAGTCACCATCACCTTGACTCAACTACCCAAGTCGATGGCCACCACGTGGCACTAGCCTCGATAGTCAAAATGATGCCAAGAGGTCTAACCTTGGTTCATCTCCACCCATCGTGTTAGACCTTACCAAATCGATACGTTCACCCATTCCGGGTCACAACTTTTACCAATGGACGAAAGCATGTTTCCAAATCACACCCTTTGCCAACTATCGTAAACATGGAACGGTCATCAAATTTTTCCTCTCTACTCCCTTCAACTGACGTTGAGGCCTATATGTTTAACTGGATATCAACCTAGGCCTCAACCTTGGGAGTTGGGGCCAAGTGATATAGGTGTTATTGATCGCTCCATCAGCGAATGACACTTGGCATGTCATAAGGGCATTTGTGTCATCTCGGCTTCGTCTAGGGATATCATCATCATTTCCTTTATCATTACTGCGAGGGCATTAATTGTAGATGTTACATTCCCGACTGAGCTCTCCCTAACCCATTTATAGCAAGGTAATGCTTGGCCATGTGGATCTTGCTCCATTAACTCCCATGATCGCAGCCCCCAACGAGTAGGAGTCATTACACCGCGCCGACTACGTGGGCTCTTTGCAACTTTGACTATATAAGGGACTCCATGGCCCCAAGTATAGCTCTTACGTACATTCGTACATTACAATTGCTCTAGCTTACTGGGACCTTGATCTCTCTTGAGACCTCGACTAACTTGACCATCATAATCCTCACCCCTAGTACCACATCTTGGGGACTCTAACGCCTTTTATCTATTCACAGGTGGGACCCTCAGCCCCTTCACCTCGAAAGTGATGAAACTATCCTCATCTCTGGATTTGGTAGCAACAAAAAGTACTTCCCAAAATTAGTTTATGAAGACTACTTTTTGGAAGTACTTCCTAAACGTACTTTATAAAAACTACTCGCTGAAAGTACTTTATGTTATTTTTCATTATCTTTGTTATATTGTTAATATTTTTTAAATTAATTATCATTATTATTTTTAATATTATTTTCATTATTACTATTATTATTATTATTATTATTATTGTTGTTGTTGTTGTTATATTATTGCCACATGTGGGCCTACGTGGCATTCCACATGTGTTACATGTGGATTCTAATGTGTCTTGAAGCATTGACGTGGCAAGTTCCTTTGAAATATATAATACAATATGTGAAAACAAATATTTATATGGGTGTATGAAATAAGGACTAAAAGTGTCATTTTCGCTAAATTAAGTACTTACTGGGGAAGTGCCACACCAAACATCCTCACCTAAGTACTTAAAATAAGTATAAATGGTTTGGAAAAGAAGTCGCCAAACAGCATTAAGTACTTATTCAAATAAGTACTTTAAGTACTTATGCAATAAGAATTTATTTCTCAAATCACTTAATCATCAAACAAAGCCTTGTCTTAAATATTAACTAAAACTTCTACAATACCGTGGAATCTGATATGATAAATATAATAACAATGACATTAACAACCTACATAGAAATAGCTGCTTAAAGCACAATATAGCTATTGAAGATTCCAACATTTCAATAGTTTTGTAGGGTTTTTAGATTAGTTTCAAACAGAGCTCATCAAAATTCTTTTCATTGGCCCTAGAATACATGGTTTAACTAGATCGACTAGTTTTAAAATATTCCCCATAGGATAAAAGGATGATGACTAGTTTTAGATGCATTTGAAGACAAAAATGATGAACAAATTCCCATTAAAAGGAACAAAAAATAAAAGAAAAACTACTTGTTATGTTAATAATAGATATAAAGATCAAACTTGTGTGTAATGTCCAATCCCAAAAAATTGGGGGATATAAAATGAATAAAATGTGGGTAGATCTGCTTCTAGATATAATCATGTGTCACATCTAATGAAACCCATATTAGGAAAAAAAATTGTGGAAGGTAAACTAAGAAATTAATTCATCTCTAATTAACAATTTATTATTAAAGCAACTAAATGCACTTGGTCCACCTCCACTCATGTAAGGTAAAAGTGGGTTTAGGGAAATTTACCATCACTAATACATCAAAGATATTCAATTATTCTATTGAAATATGTAGAGGAGACGAGCTTTTCCTTATGATTAAGGTTAAAACCTTAGAAACCGGACTAAACCGGCTAATTGAACCATAACCTAGACTTATGTCTGGTTCAATTGTACCTTAGAAACTGGAATAGGTAGAAAAGCACCTAATTCCAATTGACTCACTGGTTTAACTGGAAAACTAGTGGACCACTCCCGATTTCTTAAAACTGATCGTGTGACAAATGTATATAATTTTCAAAATGTAAATGATAAGATGTGAACCCATAACATTTTTTTCAAATATATTGATTTATTACCATTAATCCACTTTAATACTTCTGTTCACTTATAAATACTAGTATGCGTACACGTGCTTTGCATGTGGCAATTCTAGGTGATGATAATGATACTAATAATGTATCAAAAAATTCTATAAATATGTGTGTGTGTGTGTGTGTGTGTGCGTATGAAGGAAGGATTAGGATCCATCATATTGATGTCTGAACCATGCTAGATGGCTGGGCAAAATTTCAAAAATTTCTTAATCCTTTTAGGAATCGAATTCACTATGTTTTGAAAAATTGCATTTTTCAAGGATCAGTCTTGCACTGAACCAGACTAGATTTGAAACCAAACAAAGAGAGAGATGTATAACTGATACGGATACCACAAACGCAGATCCTAAGGTGGAAGTTCACACACAAATCAGACCTAAAACTAGCCTCCACTAATGATGGCGTAGTGTACTTTTGAAGCCGATTTAGCAACGTAGTTTTCAGCAAAATTGCAATCCAATTGCTTAGATCGAACTAGGGAGGTAAGCATGAAATTCCTCTGGATTTTTCTTGCAAAAATTAGAAGAAAAATTGATCTATATCAGTCAAGGTCAAACTGGGAAAAAACTGAGAGACAAAAGGGTGCAGAGAGGATCAGAAACTACAAAATATGAAGCTATCTTGGACTGGTCTGCCCCCTCCTCTTTTATAATCTCTTATGGAGCTATATCCTAATCTAATTAGGAGATAATCCAGATCTAAATCAGATCTAGACTTTAATTAGAGATAGACTTTATCTTCTTATAAGATTAGGTGCTCCATACCCAAATGCAAACCCAGATTCACCCTATGTCACATGTCAATCATGTGACAGCTTAATTAATCATATTAATTATGGGCCTTAGGCCCATCAGCTATAAGGCTCATGACCCAAGGGTGTTGCATGGCCAATTTAGGCCTGATTTGTATAGCGTGGGACCCCACAATGACCTCACATAAGTCCACATGGGTTCAGCCCAGCCTCTATGAAAAGGTTTTGTAGAATTCACTACTAAAGGCAATAAACCCCTGAGCACATCACTATGGGCCCAACATTTACACTTAAATTATCCTTAAATTTAGCCATCCTATGAAGACACAAGGATAATTCAACCATCCTGTAATGGTCTTTTACATTTAACCTCTCGGCCCATAATGATTAAACACTGCCCGACAAGGAAGGACCTCTCTCCTAGCTACAAGGTGTATTGTCACACTCTCTGCTCGGATGGATCCCGGGAATTAAAACCTTTTGCAAACATTTTTTTCATAAAACATATATTACAAAACCAAATTTCAAACATAGTTGAAATCCACTGTTGGCAATTTAGGTTTCCATCCAGTGAGAGTGCAAATCCTATCATTCACTTTGTCCGACAAAGGGGCCGATCCTATTATTATGATCACCCAATTAAGTGAATTATCAGACTACCCCAACATACCTAGGTTTTGACCCACAATGGATCTCAATGATTGACATATCAAAGACATCCCAATCCGACACCTAGTGCGGTACCATAATCAAGTGTAGGGGTTATGTGTAATTTTCCAGTTTTGCCCATCAATATCCAAGGTCCAGGGCATAATTAGAAAAATGGCATGGGTTCAATGTTTCAACCAAATACACATTGCATGTGCTTTGGGTCTAACCCTAATAGTTGAGACAAGCTATCTCAACCAACTTCTTTGGCTACACATCAGTGTTAGCCTTGGCAGGATAAATTCTAAACTAACACGAGTCTCATAAGTGTCCAGTTTAAGGGATAATTTCATAGAAACATACCAATATCAACATGAAAAAGTAATGTATTTTTATTCATTTACAATAAATGTATCTATACATCAATTTGATTGGAGCTAAGCACATACACTGTCTAATTATATATATATATATATATTAAGTACCCTAAACTCCCAAAAATAGACACTTGGGGTCCACCTGTTAGTATTTTGTCAGTTAAACATTACATAATGTCAAAAATACCCTTCTAATGCAGTTGTTGTGAAATTGGATATGCTATTTGTTGTCCATGTGAGAATGCCATCATGGGGAGACATTCGGTTACTTGAGAATGATCTAAAAAATACATGAGAAGGGTATTTTTGGCATTATGTAGTGTTTAACTGACGGAATAGTAATGGATGGACCCACGTGTCTATTTTTGAGAGTTCAGGATACTCAGGTGTTGCAATTGAAAGTTTAGGTACCTATCTGTCACTACCCCCAAAGTACAGTCTTGGCTTGGCTAGAGTTTGGATTTGCTCGTCACACTGACCTCTTAGCATGTCTTGGCTGCACATTGGGAACATCTCCCATACTTGTATTTTTATTCATAAGGAGATTTTCTTTATGTAGGTATATTTGGCTGACATACTGGACCTCGACACGTGGCATCGTCCAAGGGTACCCTTGTCATACTAGACCTTGACACGTTCGCGTCACCTTAACCATCCACACTGACAACCTCCATGTGGCATTGACCTTGAAATATGAAACTATATTGAAGCCCGAAGTCGGATCTTTCATTGCCTTTGACTCAAGCTACATTGAATTGGTGCGCTTGTCTAATCGTCCATCTCGGTCATGACCCCATGGTAGTAGAACCTAGTGCCCATCCTGGACATGGCCATCTGATAGCAGAAGCCATCACCTATCCCAGTCACGGCCCCATGGCAATAGAAGCCAGTGCCCATCCTGGACATGACTACTTAACAGTAGAAGCCATCACCGGTCTCAGTCATGACTATCTAACAACAACAACAAGCACCCATTTAGGTTACGACAACTTGGTAACAGAAACACAGATATGTCCCGATCACAAACATTAGACCGCATAAAGACATTACAATGTCACTAGCAAAGCTCTTGCCCATGAACAAACACTTGAAGTACTACTAGAACATATATCTGCTCTCATCGACCGAGGCTGAGCCCTGAGCACAACTCACCCAACGGCCCTGGCCTTGGCTTTGAGAGTGGGGGGCAAGTGATATAGGTATACTTGGCCGACACACCGAACCCCAACACGTGGCATTGTCTAAGGGTACCCCTATCAATCCACACTCCTCCAAGGGCAACAAGGTAACTCCCACTCCGAGCCACTATGGAGCACTTATTGCAGGTGCACGTTCTCGACGCATTTACTCCCGACACACTAATGAAGGGATTGTGGTTATCTGATGCCTCTTTAGCTCCCATCTATGTGACCGCAATCTACGAGATGGTTACTCATTGCTCATTACTCTTCCCCCAGGTGACTCTGACTATAAAAGGGGCATCACAGCTAAATGTACATTCACAACTAAATGTACACTTACTCTCTTGTTGTGAACTTGGCTTTACTTTGAACCTTGACTAACTTGATCGTCATAGTCTTTGCCCTTGGGAACACTCCTGGAGCCTTTGATGTCTTTTCACTCTTGGCAGGTGGGACTCACAGCTTTCGGACCTCAAAAATTACTATGCTGCCCTTGACTCTAAATTCAGTAGCAACAATTCCCAATACACGATGGAATGTGGGTGCGAGGAATGCTCTTTAGGGAGCACATCCCTACTCGGATAAGTGCCATGTAAAAGAAGTTCGGATCACTTGCCAACTAAATACCTTCCAACACCCTTCCAACATCATCTTACACCACACATCTCATGCATGGCGGGTCCTACTTTTGGTGGGCCCCAATTTCATAGTGAGAGATGTGTGGTGTCGAATCAAATTGGTAAGCTGTTGGAACGCGTTTTACTGAAGTAGGGGAGATGTCCCCGATGTGCGGCTGGGACGAGTTGTGAGGTTGGTGTATGGAGCGCTCTAAATAGCAGATCCGGGCTCGGGAGTGAGTGCGTCCATTAACGTCCATCCAGCGGAGCATGGAATATGGGCTTGAGACCTGAACACCCTGTCGGGTGATCTCTCTCACTCTCTCTCGTCTTTTCCTATCTAGAATTCTCTCTCTCTACAACCTTTTTACTTCGCTGGGACTGGGTGCTCATGGCGGTGTCGCTTACTGATATGAACTGTTTTTCTCAATTATATAAAGCAGAGAAATCAGTTAGAGAAAAAGAAAACTAAAAAAAAAAAAGGAAACGCAAATCTAACTTCTCGCTACCCCAGAACGAAAGCCAGTGCCTTCACTTTCACTGCAAAAGGACGAGGAATATTAACAGAACACACTCATAAAGAAGAAACCAGAAAGAGAGGAGGAGCTCAAAAGCAAACCCTAGCTTGGATTCTTTCATGGGTGGAGTAGACGCCGAAAGTTGCTGATTTGCTCTTCTGGAAATTCTGGAGCTTTTTGCGTTTTATCTTGCTTTTTATTTCTTTTGCGTCTATGGGTTTCTCAATCCACACTCCTTGAATCGGGTACGCCTATTTGTATCATTTTGTGACCCTGGTCTTTGTTTTGATTCTCTTCAACTCGGAGAAAAAAAGGCATTTTTGGAGTTTTCTAATTTTCTTGTGATTGAATTTTGTATTTGGCGATCCATTTTTGTGGATCACTAGTTTTGTTTGTGGAATTTGTAATTGGGTTCGGTCTCTTTTAATGGTCGATTAGATCTGGGTTGTGGTTACTTGCTTGTGGAAGATTGTTTCTGACGTGAACGTTTGCAAATTTTGTGATTGAAGTGGGGTTTATGTTTGCTGAGTTGACTTATGTGTTGAATCTCCCTAATCCGTGGTTTTGGATTATCCAGTTGGGTAATCTGGTAGATTAGGTAATTGAATGATCTATGGGTGTTTGTTGATACTTGATAGTGAAGTGATTTAAACTGAAATTGGTAGATTAAACTAATGTACGAGAATAGCTTTTTCTAAATATTATGCCAACTGTATTTTGAGGTTGTTGTGCTGATGGAGCAAATAATGAAGTACAATCAAGTGTCTTTCAAATCAATGTCATCTCAAAACATTGCTGGTGCGTAGTAATAAAGAACTACTGTTGGCTGTGATTTGTGAATCTGTCCAAACTGTCCATGAACAATGCATTGGATTCTTTCTGTTTCCTCACATCCATTGATCCCTTTTGATACTGGACCTGCTTTATTTGCATCAGATTTTGGGGATATTTTTATTAAGTGTTCTAGCAGTGTATATTGCATTTTTGGTTGCACTTTAACAAGGGTTCAGAGGCCAGCATTGGCTTTGATGTTGTGAAATAATCCCTACTGTAATTCGCATCCAAGAAAGATTATTGCCTGTTAATAAGAAAATAACATTGCTCTTGCAATTATGCATTACTGAAATCATGATAAAAAATTATGCACTTTCTAGTTAACTAACCATGACAATCATGAGTTATGTGTTTCTCAGAATTTGTACTCACATATTTACATGTTTTTTGAGTTATGCACTCTTCTCAATCTTCACATGAATGGATTCATGGGGCATTGTGGTTGGAAGTTCTCTTTAGTCTTTAAATAGCCTTTTCTGCTTATTATGGAAAGCATTTGTATCAAATCAAGCTGCACTTTTTAGTTAACATTACTTGGCTGGTTTTCGAGCAAAATTGCACTTTGTCTTTCTAGTAAGCAAATTGGTCCCAATTTAATTAGATCAAAATCTTTAATTCCTTCCTCCTGAGATTCAGTGGTTATATTATTTCATTGCTTAATTAAATCATGCTCTTGCAGATGACGTTCAATATTTTGTGGGGTTTTACTTTTTTTTGTTGTGTTTAGTTCCTTTAACTCCCCTTCCAATCCCTTTTTATCTCCAATATTTATTTTCTGTGAAGTAGCATATATGGGGTTCTCAAATTTCTTGTCTTGATTGATGTACAAGTTATTTTAGGATTTGAGTATAATCTTTAAAGTATTAATTGTTCTCCTTTGATAATGCTGATAACAAAAATGTTATCCTTTGATTGGTTAATTTATGTTAAGCTTCTTGCTAGGTCTAAAGGAATGTTAAGGTTCTCTAGCCACATTATGCTTCTTGCCTTAAATAGTTTTCTTCCCTACACTAGTAACTAACCCAGTTTTCTTGCAATCATGTTTTTTGCACATGTCAATTGATCTACCAGACAGGTGCAATGTAATGGCATTTGATACAGATAAGTTCTAATTCTTTTCCAATTATTACAGATATGTCCAAAAGTTTAACATTCTGAGCTATATGTCCTGGTGAACAATTTGGAACCAAGTAGTTATGGCAGCTGAGCTTGTCAACTTGGCAACCAGTGAGAAACTGACAGAAATGGATTGGATGAAAAATATTGAAATCTGTGAACTAGTTGCACGTGATCAAGGGTATATTACTTGCACAATAAAGATTATGTATTATTATTTAGTGTTATTACCTATTCAAGTTTACTGGCAATTTCAATTTAGTTAGATACTTTGAGTCTCAACTTAACTTAGCTTAGCCTTAACCCAAACCATTTGGGGCTAGCTACATGAATCCTGTTCCATCATTATGCTATATCAAGAGTCATGCTTTCTGTCAAATTAAACTCAGATCATTTCTTACCACTTAAGTCTATATTTCTTTTTGTTTTACCTTTGCTCTTTTAGACCCTTTTATTTGAAGTTTTGAACTAAATCACTTGTCATTGGTACAATCATTGGTTGCCTATAAGCATGATTTCATCACTAGTTAGAGCTACTCTGAAGTCATCTCTAACATGTTTGTTTGAATTATTTCTAATTTTTTCGTTTCTAGTCAATCCATATCAGCATCCTCTTCTTAGCTACATTCCTTTTTTTTTTTGAATATGTTGTTTTTTGAATTTTGATTGCTTAGCACTCTATCCCATAAAGCAATGTTGGTCTTTATCCATCTTAATAGAATTTTTCTTTTAGTCTAACTAGTATGCACCAGACAGACAGCACATCAGATGCACCTTTCCACTTCAATTGGCCTGTTCTGGACAACATTCTCTCCAACTTTTCTCTCATTATTTTTTGAGTATAGTTGAATATTTTAATGACCACAATATGCATGGCAGCATGGGTAAATGAATGCTAGAGAGTGACATTTTCTAAGGCTGTAAATACTTAATATACTTAGTCATATTATAGGTAGGTTTTCTTTTATTTATAGTATGATGGCTTTTCATTGTTTTTAGGTTATTTTTCTCTTCTAATTCTTTGAGATCTACATATTTGGCCTTCAATGAAGCTGTTTCGGTTGTGGTAAATTGCTTTTTTCCTATCATGTTGGAAAATGGGAAGTATTAATGGTTGTTGCCTTGCAATATTTGTCTCTATTAGTTTTTTCAGTTAAAATCTTGCAAATGTATCTGGTACATGCTTTATATGTCACTCCTTGTGCAAAGTAATATAAGATGATTCAATTCCTCCCTTTTCCACCATTTTCTAACCATAGTTTTTTTTTTAAAACTTTTTTGAATGAGCAGGCAAGCTAAAGATGCTATAAAAGCTATTAAAAAACGGGTGGGAAGTAAAAATGCTAGCACTCAGCTCTTTGCTGTTATGGTGAGTGCAGAACCCTATACTCTCCATGTTGTTTAGCTTTAAATTTCATCAAAGTGGTGGTTATGAACAGCTTATGGAATTCAATGTAATATAATTTATTTTTTATGTACGCATGCATGTAGACTAAGGGGGTGTTTGACAGCATGGTTGGTTTTGTTTTTAAAAACAAAAATGACTGCAACATCAGCAAAAACATATAATTTTGCTGATGTGACAGTTGTTTTTGTTTTCATAAACAAAACCAATCATGTTGTTAAACACCCCCTAAAATATGCATAGATACATACTTAAACACGTGTGTATTGTTAGGAGGCATGATGTCAGGGGTAATTTGGTCTCACTACTTATTATGTTATAAGAGTCTCTTCAGTTTAGGGATGCCAGTGGATTGGATTAGGTGGTAAACCTGCAATGACCCAACACTATCTGATTAGGATCGGGTAGCCTTTCTTGGGTTTTAGTTCAGGTGAATGATAAGATGGTTGGAATGATCAGTGGGAGGAGGGGGAGGGAGATGAAGTTACTTGACTGGAATGTAAGGGGACTAAGGGAGGGGAGAAGAAGGGATGTGATCGGAAACTTGATTAGAAATTGTTGAGAATATTTATGTGAAAGGGATACAAGAAAGAAATACAAGAAATTTTGGGGAAAAGGAGAAGAGTAAGGAGGCAGTGATAGAAATCATAAAAAAAAAGGAGGCAGTGATAGAACTCATAACTCTAAGAGTTGTACATTGGGTAAAGACCTTGAAATTCTTTTCAGACTTCAAGGTGGAGGATTTCTCCAGGAGCTAGGGGGAAATAGCTGGCTCTTCCTCTAGGAAACAAAAAAAAACCTTAGAGGTTTGGTCACCCCCAGTGGGTGGTTGGATGAAACTAAATTTTGATGGCAGTAGTGTGGACAATCTATCTCCCTCAGGAATTGGAGGGGTGATTAGAGATGAGGGTGGTATTATATGTGCCTTGTTCCTAGGCCCAATTGAGCAAGGTGATTCAGGAAGAGCAGACTTTTTAGCTGGAAAAAGAAAAAGAAGGTGATTTGAAGATAGTATTGGGATAGTTGAAGAAAGGTTAGGGGGTGACTTGGCAGCTTAGAAATGAATTCAGGCCTTTCAAATGGCTGTCAAAAGACATGAACATTCAAATAAGATGGGTCAGAAGATCTGCCAACAACTTGGAAGATCAGCATTGGTGTATCCCTCTATTTCAAGATTTCCTCCACTTTTGTATAACAAGCCACGACCAAGAGCTCCCTTCAAATACCATACAATCCTTAGAATTGCATTCCAATGTGGAACTCGAGGATTCTACATAAACTGCTCACCACACTAACCGCAAATGAAATATGTGGCAAATAATGGTTAGGTAGTTTAGCTTACCTACCAACCACCTGTGCCTTCCGAGATCTTCAAACTGCTCACCCACATCACTACTCAACTTGGTATTTGGTTCCATAGGTGTTTCAGCTGGTTTGGCACCTAACAATCATGTCTCCAACAAATCAAGAACATACTTCCTCTGACACAGATTAATACCTTGCTTAGACCTTGCTACTTCTATCCCCAAGAAGTATTTTAATTTACCAAGGTCCTTTGTTTGGAAGTGCTCTTGTAGAAAGATCTTTAGCCTATCAATCCCCAATCTGTCACTGTTGGTAATAACAATGTCATCTTCATATACCACCAGTAAAATCTTCCTAGCATGTGAATCATAGCTGAATACTGAGTGATCAACTTGACACTGTTTCATGCCAAACTTCTTTATCACTTCACTAAATCTACCAAACCACACACGGGGGACTGTTTAAGTTCATAATGGCCTTCTTTAGTCTACACACCTTACCATCCTCCCCCTGAGCAACAAGCCCCGGTGGTTACTCCATATAGACCTCCTCAAGGAGATCACCATGTAAAAAGGCATTCTTGATGTCAAGTTTAAACAGAGGCCAATCATACATAGCAGCTAGAGATATCAAAACATGAACTGATCCAATTTTAGCAACAAGAGAGGTCTCGGTGTAGTCAATGCCATACGTTTGGGAATATCCTTTGGCAACTAGTCGAGCTTTCAAGTTTCAACCGCTCTACACTACCATCAGGTAAATACTTAACAATGTATACCCACTTATAACCTACAACATACTTACCGAGGGGAGCGTGGTGAGATCCCACGTATGATTATGAGCCAAAGCTGAGAGTTCTTGCATTGCATGGTGCCACCCTGGAGAGGCAAGGGCTTCCTGGACATCCGTAGGAATAGAAATAGAAGACAATAGAGAAACAAACTGGCGATGGGAAACAAAAAGGCGAGATATAGAAACATAATTGGAAATGGGATGAAGTGTGCAACTGCGTTTACCCTTCCACAAGGCATAGGAAGATCAAGGTTAGAAACAAGGGGTGGGGCTGGTGTGGGAACAACTGCCGGATCTGTCGACGGTGAAGAAGCTGGATGAGGAGCTAGTACATGTCGTCGATGCATATACACTTGGCGGATGGGTGGCCGTTCAACAGGAGGCTGCACTAGAGGCGAAGACTTAGTCACAATTGGAACAAGTGGAATGGGGTCCTCAATGGGAATTGGAAGAGGCGGTGGAGAAGAAGAACAAGAGACATCACCTGACCATAGTTTTCAAGGCGCCGAGGCGAGGCTAGGCGGTGGGGGGCACCTTGCGATGGATTTTTTTAAGTAAAAACAGGTATCCTAGGATAGTTCCCTAGGTTCCATAATCATATTTCCTTAATAAATATCCATAATTTTCATAAAAAAAGTATAAACTTCATGTTAAAGTATAGAAAATCAACATATTCCAGCATATTCATGAGAAGAAAGAGAAGAAAAGAAAATTTAAAAAATATAGGGGCTGAACCCCTATTTCTGTTATAGGAAAAGAAGAAAAGAAAAAGTGAAAGAAGAAATTAGTATATAAACACACAAAATTAGTAAAGGAAAGGAAGAAAATGTGTTGATTGGACAACATTTATGTTCTTCCTTACTTATTGGTTTAGGTTTTGAAGTCTTTGAGGGTTCAATACAGCATTTAGCAATGTTTGTGTTGATTAAACCTTAACAAATAAGAAAATAATAAAAAGAAATTAGTATATAAACACACAAAATGAATCTTTTGGTTTAAAAATGTCTATTTTATAATTATAACCTCAAAAAAATTAAGAATATAAAAGTTTTTTATAACACAATATAGAAAACTACTTGGTGATTAGGCGAGGCAACCAATGTCTTAAATAAGCAAAAGGCCAAATTATACCAGAATTTCACACAGGCCCTCTTCCTCCCATAAATACATACAAGTCTCCAAAATTTATCTGCATTACAAATAGACACCTACAACCTCCAAAAACCCCAATACAATATATCTCTCGACACCTTCCCTCAAACTCAAGGTGGGGAAACCAACTTGAGTTTGCAAGAAGGATGTTGAAGCAACCTTTATGAAAATAGGTGTACTTTTGAAGTTACAACCATGAAACTTGAGATGTTGAAGGGGCCACTTAGAAACCAAAGTTGGGTGTTAGAAAGTTGAATGAATTTGTGTTGGAAAGCCAGAGTAGAGCCAAGTCATGATCTAGTGATCACCAAACTGAAGTTGGCCAACGGAAAGTCAACACATATCAGGCCAAAGGATCAAATTTAGCCATCAAAAGGCCAATAACAATATTTGAACTCAAGAACCAACCATGTCAAAAGATCATTAGAAATGCCAACAGAATTACCAAAACATAGTTGGCTAGTGGAAAGCCAACTATGTTGGACTCCATAAACCAGAGCAAAGATTCAAAGTTGATAGAAGGAAAGCTAACTATGAACTCCATAAACCAAATTGAGGAATCGGAGTTGGCCAATTGGAAATCCAACTATATAAAGTGAATCAAAATCCCATGTCACCGAAGGAGATCAAGACTCCAAGGATTTCGTCAACCTTAAATCAGAACTGGTGAGCATAATAAAGGATAATTGCTGAAACATTTCGTCAAACATCTTCCATGCAAAACATGTATGAGGTAAACAAACCAGATATTGACCAATGATAATAGATCCATCACACCGAAATAGTCCAAATATCAAACCAAGACACAAACAGATTCAGATCAGAACTGATCATAACAATGGAAAACCATTGTAGAAATTTGCACCATCAAGATGTTTTCTCGAACACCAAATGGTCACCTTGAGCTCCAGTATCCCATGCTGGTATTGATAATCATAAATAGATCAGAGAAGTTGCAGAGCTTCTATAATACTTCTTCAAAAAATTGGAGCTCCCAAAGAAAACACCAAGCTTGGCTAAATGACCAACAACCAACCTTTTAGACAATAAATCAAACAGTTGATATGCAACATAGAAACCAGAATTTGCTTGAAGATATGAACTGGTTCAGATGCTAAGGAGCATAACCCACAATACGAGAAGGGAAAATATAAATCCTTCCATAGAGGTAATCCTATCGGAGAGCCAACAAAAGAGAAAAATCCAAATAAAGCTTTAATAGCATTAAAAATAAGGACTTGAAGATGCTCTAATATACCAACCAGATCAGATTTCCTTGTCCAAATGACCCTTTGATCTTCTTTCTCATATAAAAATGACCTGAGCTCTAAAAGCTCAAGTCTAGATTCCATTAGGTATGATAGAACCAAAAGAAAATCCAAATATGATGTTACTTTTTCCTGGTTTCCTAAAAAAGCAACGAGAAGCAATATCACCCCTTTTGGAGTCTAATAAAATTCACCAAACTAATTTCCACACTAAACCTGCTCTAATACCATGTCAACTAATATAAAACAGAATAACAAATCAAGAAGAAAATAAGAAGAGGAAATAGAGAAAACATCAAGATTTAACGTGGTTTGGCTCGGTAGCCTACATCCACAGTAAGAGAGGGAAAAATATCCACTATGAGAACAAGAGATACATGGCTGACCTCTCTACAGACACAAAAAAAATCCACTCTCAGTCCACCCTAATCCCAGACAACCAATGGCTTAAATAAGCAAAAGGCCAAATTATACCAGAATTTCACACAAGCCCTTCTTTCTCCCATAAATACCTACAAATCCCAAAATTTATTAGCATTACAAATATACACCTATAACCTCCAAAATCCGAAATACATTATATCTCTCGATAGGAGGATGACATGCTGTGGAAAGAAGCAAAAACTTGCCAATATAAGGGAGGTAGTATGATAGTAGAGCAAATATTCGAAAAAAACGTAGTCTTGGAGCTTGAAAGGGTAAATGAAAAGAATGGAGATAAAAAGATTGGTGTGGGCCATCCTAATGCAGTTAAAAGATTTAGACAAAAAACTTAACAGACTTGTGCTAGCGTCAAAGGTGTTTGCTAGATTGAAAGGGGGTCTATTTGGGGTGGGAATCAACAAGAGGGTTAAGGAAAAAAAATTGTAAAGAAAAAGCAAGAGTTGCCTAATGTTGCTGATGCTGGACTGCAGTCATTGAGTTTTGTCCACCAACTCCCACTTGACCAAGTGATCCTTCTTTCCCCCAAGTCCCATGAGAAGTCCCTTATGGCTTTTTTTTATTTTTTCCTGATCTTCTTGGCAATTCTCTACAAAATTTTAAAGACGAACAAATAGTATATTGGAAGATTAGCTTGGTGTTTTGGGAGCTTGAAGTTGTTGGATGCTTCTGCTTTTTTTTTCCTGGTATTCTGAAAATATGCCTTATTGTTTAGCTATCAACAAGATATTTCAAATTCAAATTGTTTTCCCTTTTCCCATCAAATTTCATATCCATCCAATCCCATCTTACATATTTTATTGAAGTGTACAGGCTTGTTACTCAGCTAGTCAACTGTCATCTGGTTTTGCAGCTATTGGAGATGTTAATGAATAATTGTGGAGAACGTGTTCATAGACTGGTGATTGATACTGGGCTTCTACCTATACTAGTGAAGATTGTAAAGAAAAAGGTTTATCCACTCCACATAGACATAAAATTATCTGCTGTTAAATGGATCTATATTTTATATTGTTACTATAAAATGAGCATGTTGAGTTTATCTTCTGTGCTATAGTCAGATCTGCCTGTGCGAGAGAAGATATTTCTTCTTCTTGATGCCACACAGACATCTCATGGTGGAGCTTCTGGAAAGTTCCCTCAATATTATTCCGCTTATTATGACTTGGTGGTAGGTATAGACATACAAAATCTTTAACCTACAAGGTTCTTTTTATTAGCTGATTAAGTTCTGTGGTTCAAAATTTAATCCTGTTTGCTTGCTGTTTATCATATGCCATGCATAAGTGATAGTACACTATTCTGGTTTAGTTCATTTATGTGAATTATTGTTAAAATCATGAATCGTCGATATTATAATTTGTTCTGGGCTTTTGTTGCTGTTATGTAAATTAACCCATTATAGTCATATGCTGATTTATTTGTTTTTAATAGTAGCCATAAAGTTGACCTTTTTTTCATGAGTTGAACTAGATAATCTATAATTTTGGTCAGAAGTGGAGAAACTGGATGAGGGTATGTGTATCTTTCCCCAAATTTTCTGTTCTAATCAATGGAAATCTTCTGGTTTCTTCAAAAATTCAAGGGGCATTTGCTAAGGTGGCCCCGTCACCTCTGCTTTTCCTATGTATTATGAAGGTTCTGACCCAATTCATCAACCACGTGGGTCAGGCAGGCCTATGGGAGGGTTTTGAGATAATTCCAGGTCGTGGGAGGGTCATTGTTCTTCACTTTGCTGATGATACTTTATGCTTTATTGGCGTTTCCTTTTCTCAGCTGGAAACTATAATAGGGATTTTTAGCTGGTTCGAGGTAGTAACTGGTCTGAAGATGAATTTAAGAAAATCTTCTATCATTCCGGTGGGCAGAATTGAGGGGCTGGAAGAATGGGCAGAAGTACTGGGATGTAAAATAGAACCTCCTGACTAGTTATCTTGGTCTTCCTCTGGGTGCAAAAAGCTCATCCTCAACAATTTGGGAACCTGTTGTAGAAAGAATGGAAAGAAAATTGGCAATTTGGAAGACAAAATACCTTTCAAAAGGGGGAAGAGTGACTTTGATTAAAAGTACACTTGCAAACCTTCCTACTTATTACCTTTTTCTCTTTTCCTTTACTGAGTAAAGTGGCTAAGAGAATTGAAAAATTGCAAAGAGATTTTTTATGGAAAGGCTGGGAAGATGAGAAGAAAATTCACTTGGTGGCTTGGGATCAGATCTGTACTCCACATAGTTCAGGTGGTTTGGGTCTAAGAAAACTGAAAACTTTTAACACTGCTCTAATGGGGAAGTGGTTATGGAGATTTGGCACAGAAGAAAATAGTTGGTGGAGAAAGCTCATTGCTGCAAAGTATGGCCTTCAGCCTGGGGGTTGAAGGCTATAATGGAAGTGCTCTCGACTTTTTTGAAGGGTGTAGGCTTTCAGGTGGGAAAGGGGGACAGAATTTGATTCTGAAAGGATAGGTGGCTTGATGAAACAATTTTAGAGGATAAGTTCCCTCTTATTTTTTCAGTGGCTGAGAACAAAGAGGCTACAGTGGCTGAATCTTTTGAGCTAATAAGAGGGGAAGTGTCTGGAAACTTAGTTTCCACAGAGCTTTTCAGGATTGGGAGGTGGAGGAAGTAATGAGCCTCCTTAGCTACCTGAATATCTTCACCTTCAATCCCCAAGTAAGTGATATTTGGACCTGGAAATGAAGGCTGATGGGTATTTCTCCGTTAAATCCTTTGCGGAGGGTCTAGCTTCTAGAGGAGAGTGTGATTTCCCGTCTAAACAAATTTGGATTCCTTCAACCCCTTCCAAAGTCAATTCCTAGTTTGGGCTTCAACTCTAAAGAAATGTCTAACAAGAAGCAGTCTGATGAGAAGAGGAATCACCTTTGATGACTTAAATTGTGGGATCTGTGGTCAAATGGAAGAGTCCATGGATCACTTATGCATTCATTGTTCTTTTGCTTGGAGGATTTGGTCACACTCTTGCATGTGGTGGGCATTAACTGGGTGATGCCAGGATCGATTCAGGAACTTCTACACAGCTGGTATATTCCGGGTTATCAAAAAGAGGAAAAATCATTTGGAGGACCATTCCAGCGGCAGTGGTCAGAACTATTTAGTCCGAGAGGAACAATAGAATTTTTAATGATCTTTGTAAAAGTTCTGATGAGTTGATCAATTGTGTTATGGCTAAACTTGTTTCTTGGTTATCGGTTGTTCCTGAGCTTAGCAACATTTTTCTAATTCTAAATTCAGTTAGTTTATGTGACATCTGATGCTGTGTATGCAGGGGAGGCAATCTTGTTTGCTCCTCCATTTGTATGTGATTCTTCAAAAATAATACTATCTTACTTTTTCCAAAATAAACAAAAGAAATTAGGGTTTTTAGCCTTGTAGGGATTTTGTAGGCCACCTACAAGGCTGCGATGAAATGGTCTCCTTAGAATTTTCCATTGCATTTGAGGCCTTAAGTTCAAAACTTCCTTCTTTTGTTTTCTCTGTCTCCAATATCCATTCTGCAAATTGCCTGTTGTGAAACATGAACAGCAATAACCTGTCACTCAGTTTTCTCATCCCCATCACTTTCTCTCCATCGGACACAAGAGAATTACATGGTGAGATATGGTTGTGCAGTTCCATGCTTCCCCATATTAGTAGAAAGTATCTATGGATGAAACTTATTTCTTAGGATTTAGATGTTGCTTGTGCATATCAGTTGAGAAGTGAGGTGAATACTTTGAAGTAGGGGCATAAAGCACATGTAATCTATTTCTCTGCTTTGATGATATTGTGCATGAGATATACAATTTGGAGGTTTCTCAATGGATATGTAATGATGATGCATCTACTTATCCGAAGTTGGTAGGAGGATTAGGGTTTTTGCATTTCTAGCTGGACTTATTCCTGAGTTTGATTTAATTAGGCAAAATGTTTTTACATAGGAGACTATTATGCTCTCATAGGCAAATAAGGAGAGTAGGAGATGTTTGATGCTTAAATCAGTATGGAGGTGTGCATCCGGAGTTTTATGTGATAGGCAAATACCACTTAGATTAAAAGGAAAATTCTATAAAACAGTTGTAAGACCAACTATGCTGTATGCATTAGAGTGTTGGGTAGCCAAGAAACTACATGTCCAAAAATTGAGTGTAGCATAAAATGCATATGCTGATATGGATGAGTGGAAAACTAGCAAGGATAGGATCGGAAATGAAGTCACTCAGAGGAACCTAGGAGTAGTTCCAATAGGTGATAAAATGAGAGAAAGTAGATTAGGATGGTTTGGTCACGTCCATAGAAGACCATCAATATGCATCCATAAGAAGAGGTGATTTGTTGCAAATTGAAGGGGCTAGGGGGGCTAGGGTAGAACAAAAAGGGCATGAGTCAAAGTGGAAAGAAATGATTTAAGCACCCAAGTTTAACAGTGGATATGACATTAAACAAAATGGAATGGCAGTAGTTCAGATAAAGCATGGATGATGATGACTAGTAGGGAGTTTAGGAACATGGAAAACAAGTATCGGTGGTGAGGCTGTTTGAACAGATATCAAATTTGAATGTTAATTTGGAGAAGAGTTGTTTGGTAGGGATTAATTAGAGGACATGATGGTGGAGCAGTTGGCAAATTATCTAGGGTGTATAACAACTAGTTAGCCTATGAAATATTTAGGTGTACCACTAGTAGGCAAATCCCGAAGAGTTTAGATTTTGGTATCCTATTGTAGAGAAGTTCTCCAAGAAGTTGGTGGTGTGGAAGAGGAATTATATTTATATAGGGATAAAAATCACACTTATCAAATCCACCTTATCTAGCTTACGTATTTATTACCTTTTAGTTTTTAAGATGCCACAAGGTGTAGTTAGGAAAGTGGAGAAGATTATAAGAGACTTCCTTTGGGAGCCAGGGGAAGGGAAGAGAGATCATCTTAGCAGATGGGATGTTGTCTGGAAAGATAAACAGAAAGGGGGATTGAGAATAGGGAGAGTGGGGCAGATGGTTGTGGGGATTCCCAAACGAGATGGAGAATCTATGGCATAAAGTGGTGGCATGTATTCATAGGATGGAAAATACTAGCTACGATGCAGGATTATTTGCAAGGGTCACTTTGGCATTTCCATGGATGGCAATCCATAATATTCTTTCCATTTGCCTACTTTGTCAAGTATGATGTACATTTGGGGAAGAACATAAAGGTTTGGGAACATTTATGGGTGGTGGAGTCTTCTCTCATAGATCAATTTCCTTCTCTTTTTATTCTTTATTGCTTTAATAATGAATTAATGTGGAGTGCAGACAGAGCTGGGTCTTGGAGTGCAGACGGATTCTTTTCTATGAGGTCCTTTGCCAAAGTTTTGGAAGGAGATAACAGACCTGTTTTTCCAGCTGCTATTGTTTGGAAAGTGACAGCTCCTACCTAAGTAAATGCCCTTGTTTGGGCTGCTGCCCTGGATAGGTTCCTCACCATGAAAAGCCTGCTGAGGGGAGGAGTGCAGATTCAAGACTTGAGTTTTGTGTTATGTGGTCAACAGGAAGAGCATAACAATCATTTGTTCCTCCACTGTTTTGTTTCAATGTCTTTATGGAATCACTATCTTTCCAGGTAGGAGTGCCTGGGCCATGCCAAAGTCTGTGTTGGATCTGATGTTGTGCTGGGACTGTTTAAGGCTTTCCAAGTTGGCCAAAAGTGTTTGGAGATCAATTCCTGCAGCAGTGATTAGTACCATCTGGGAGGAGAGAAACAATAGTGTGTTCCAGAACAAGGCCAAAGGAATAGACAGCCCATTTCTAATTCCATTGGAAAAGTGGTTTCTTGGATTGCTTCTGTAAATGGTTTCCAAACTAGGGAGATTGGAGTCCTGCTGAACTCTAGAAATCTCCTTGAGCTGTAATGTAATCTGGTTCTTGGGCCTGCCTTCTATCCAGGGGCCTACTTGTATCCTTCTCTATATTCTTAATAAAATTATCTTACCTTTCTCAAAAAAAAAATAATGAATTAATGTCTAAGTTCATTAAGACTTCTCCTTCTTCAAATGGGCTTAACTGGAATCTGGGTTTTAAAAGGGGAATTTGGGACTTTAAGTTTTATAACGTTATTAATCTTTTGAATATCTTGGAAAGGGTGTTTGTGGATCCCTCAAAGCAGAATTCAGGGGCCTGGTTAGGTTTAATATGGGAGATGGGGCTAGAATGAGGTTTTGGGAAGACAATTGGACTGGGGTTGGGAAGCTGTGTGACGTGTGCCCAAAACTGTATAGCTTGGCTGAACAACAGGTCTTGACTGCCCACTATTATGATGTTGGAGGTGAGCAGGTGGTATGGAGTCCCAATTTTAGAAGACCTCAGCTTGATCAAGAGGTGGAGTGTATATTACTGTTGGACAAACTAGAGCAGACCAAAATTTCTAAATCAACCAAAGATGGTTTGTGGTGGAAGGAATGTAGAAATGGAAACTTCTTGGCCGGTATACTTGTCTACCTTCAAAGTGCTTTTTAAGGTTGTGGATCAAATTGAAAAAATAATGAGACTTTCTCTGGGAACCTAGGGATTCCAAAAAGGATCATCTAGTGAAAAGTGGTTTCTAGGAAAAAAGATAAAGGGGGTTTAGGGATTGGAAATGCCAAATTAAGAAACATGCAGTGTTTTAAAAGCGCAAGGCGCAAAAAAGGCACAAGGTGCAAAAAAGGTGCAAGGGCCATTTTGTGCCTAAGGCGCAAGGTGAGGTGTGCGCCTTTTTGAGGCAAGGCGCACAATTTAAAAAAAATGCAAAAAAATTCAAAAAAGAAAAGCAAAAAATTATAAAACATAATATTAATAAAAATATTAACTTAAGTTTTAAAAAACCTATTATGTAAAATTAAAATACATAAATATAATATGTAAAGCAAATTCAAATGAGAATTTAAAAATGAAATCAAACATATAAAACATTTTCAAGCATATAAAACCCACAATCTCTTTTTTTCTCAATTGCATCAAGTAGCTAATGTGATATATTACATTCTTAATTCTACGAGCCGCCTTTGTGCCACACCCACCGAAGCTTCAAGAACCCCCTATTTGGTAATGTTGTCCATTCATTCATCTTAATAAAATATCTTCTTAAAAGCAATTTAAACTATAAAATTATTATTTTTTGTGTGAAATCTAAGAATTTAAGACCCTAACATGGACTTGTTTGGGCTGGCCTCGAGGGGCATGGTACGGGGGGTTCGGGGGTGGAGCCCCCAGCCCAGCGGCCAGACTTAAAAAAAGGGAAAAAGCGGCAAATTTCCAAAAGGTGCACGCCTGGGCTAAGGTGCAAGGCGCACCGGGCGCATGCCTAGGCGCACCAGGCATGCGCCTTTTGAATGGGCTACGCCTAGGACTTGGGCGAGGCGCCTACCCTAAAATGTGCCTCGCCTGAGCGCCTAGGCGCCTAGGCGCGCCTTTTAAATCACTGGAAACATGGCATTGCTAGGTTAGTGGCTGTGGAGATTTCCCAAGGAGCAAGAAAGCTTATGGCATAGAGTGATAGGAAGTATACATGGATTGGTAGCTAATGGATGGGATGCTGGTCTTAACCCTAGGACTTCTCGATCCTCCCTGTGGAAAGACATCATTGGTGTCTTGCTTTTGTTTTCTCCTTTCATTAGGTATGATGATTTCTTGGGTAATGATGTTTTCTTTTGGGAGGACACTTGGATTGGGGACCATCCTCTTACGGATGTTTTTTCGGCCCTCTAGTCCCTTTCTTCGAATAGAAAAAGAAAAAAAAAAGAAAAAAAGAAAAAAAGGAAACAATATTCCCTTTGTTCGAACAAATTTAAAATTATCTCTTCCTTTCGTGTCTCTGGGGATTCATGGCAGCTGGGTTTAACGAGAGGTTTGAGGGATTTAGAAGTAGGCTTGACAGGTGAACTTTTTTCTCTTCTAAATTCAATATTTCTGGATCAATCTTGTCTTGATAGTAGAATTTGATAAGAATCTTCCTCAAGGTGTTTATCTTGTTCTTTATTTCTCAATGCTTTGTTGCAATCTTCTAACTTGGCTACCTCTTTGCCTGTTAAAGAAGTGTGGTGTGCTCCTGTACCTCCAAATGTGAGGACCTTTTGTTAGGAAGTGGTTCTCCAAAAAATTAACACTTTGGATGCGCTTCAAAGGAAAAGAGCAAATTGGTGTTAATCCCCACGTGCCTGTAGCCTTTCCTTGAAGAGTGGTGAGATGGTAAATCATCTATTAATCTCCTATCCTTTTGTTACTTATATTTGGAATTGGTTCTCTTCCCTTTGGTTGCAGGTGGATCCTCCCACAAGCGTGACAAATCTTTTTGAATCTAGCCTTTTCCGACAACCAAAGAAAAGAGGAAGGGTGATGTGGAGAACAATGAGGGCAGCAATTATTTGGGCAGTCTGGGAAGAGAGAAATAACAGGATTTTCCAAGGACAAGAAAGAACAACACATGAACTCATAGGAGGGATTGTCATCAAGGCCATACATTGGCTGAAATAGTTGGATCTTTTCAAGGACTTCTCCGTAGATGATTTGTTTAGCGGTTGGAGCATGGTAGTGGGCTCTTCCTACTCATCTATTACCATTCAAGAAGATTGGTCCCCCCCTTTACAATTTAGGGTCCGTTTTGTTCATAGTCGAAATCGGAATTGGAACCAGAATCGCAATCGCTTGGAATCGGAGTTGGAATGATTTGTTCCCATAGTCTGTTTGGTTCAGACAGGAATTGGAATCAGCTGGAATGGGATTTCCTTCCCAAGGGAGGGGGAGGGATGGCCATTCCCTCAAACGGAGGAATGCCATTCCACCAGGAATGGGAATGGGAATCCAATACTGTCCAACCAAACAGTTGGAGTTGGAATGGCCCATCCCGATTCCGACTCCAGACCCCTATTCTTGTGAACCAAATGGGCTGTTAGTGTGAAACGGAATTTTGATGGCAGCTCTGTAGGTAATCCTGGTCCCTTTGGAATTGGGGGTGTTTTTGGAGATGTGGAAGGAAGAGTTTTGGCCCTTTTCTTTGGCTTGATAGGATTGGGTGACTCACTTAGTGCAGAAGTTGCACCTCTAGGGGCTCAGATTGGTAAACAATTGGTTTGTGTGGGAAGAAAGGAATTAGAGGATTTTCAAGGAGAAGAGTAGAGGGAGATGGAGATCATTGAAACAATTAAAATAAAAGTTGCATATTGGGTGAAGACCCTAGAAGAGTTCCAACTATTCTCTATAAATGACATATTGAGAAATTGGAAATAAGTGGCTCTATTAGCTAAAGGGAAGGAAAGAGTAACCATGGAATGAAGACCCAAAGCAACCAATTATTTTAAACTCAATTTCGATGGGAGTTACATTGGTAATCAGGCCACGGCTGGCCTGGGAGGGGTTTCTTGTGACACAGAAGGCAAGGGGTTGGCATTGTATTCAGGCCCTTAGCAGAAGGTAATGATGATTTGGCAGATGAGCTATGTGGATTACTCCATGGCCTAAAATTTGCTAGGCAATTTGGTTTCCATAACTTGGAGGTGGAAGGGGACTCTCAGGTGGTCATTTTTTGGACAAGATGTAGCTCCCAAATCACTTAGGTCTATAGACATAAGTTTCAGGAAATAGAAAGTTTAAGAAGGGAATTAAATGTGGTTTTTAAATGGGTGAGAAGATATTGATAAAAAAAATGGGTGAGAAGATCAGGCATGTATCCTAGCGTAGTTCCCTAGGTTCCATAATCATATTTCCTTAATAAATATCCATAATTTTCATAAGGAAAGTATAAACTTCATGTTAAAGTATAGAAAATCAACATATTCCAACATATTCATGAGAAGAAAAAGAAGAAAGAAAAGAAAATTCAAAAAATATAGGGGCTGAACCCCTATTTCTGTTATAGGAAAAGAAGAAAAGAAAAGGTGGAAGAAGAAGAAGAAATTAGTATATAAACACACAAAATTAGTAAAGAAAAAGAAGAAAATGTGTTGATTGGACAACATTTTATGTTCTTCCTTACTAATTGGTTCAGGTTTTTGAAGTCTTTGAGTGTTCAATACAGCATTTAGCAATGTTTGTGTTGATTAAACCCTAATTAATAAGAAAATAATAAAAAGAAATTAGTATATAAACACACAAAATGAATATTTTAGTTTAAAAAAATCTTTTTTATAATTATAACCTAAAAAAATTAAGAATATAAAAGTTTTTTATAACACACTATAGAAAACAGCTTGGTGATTAGGCAAGGCGAGCCTCTAAGGGCGCCTTGTCGCTTAGGCATCGCCTTGACACCATGGACAGCCTGTAAGGGAAATATTGAACCTAACATGGGAGCTTGAAGCACATTTTAAATGGACTAGGAGGTCAGCAAATGCAATGGCTGATACCTTATTCTAGGCGTGTTTGTAAGTTGTTTTTATTTTGAGGGGTCACCTTGCCTATGAAGGTGACAATTGTACTAAATTTCCTTTAAGCTTAATGAAAGTTGCTGCTTCCCATAAAAAACCATTTTTTTTTACCACTTTATTACAGAATACTGAATACATTTGGATTAATGAAATCTTCTAGACTTTCCTTCTAGCAATTGCCATGCCTCACCTTTCATATAAAGTCTGTCCTTACATGCTGCAATTAGTATTAGATCTGTATTCACCAATGCACACAACTATACATCTCTTGGAACTTTCACCAAATGGATGCTGTACATGAACCCTTGTAACTGCTTTATTCCATAATCAGTAGAAGTTTGTATTGGCTAGAATGACCTAATACTAGGATTCTGCAGAAGGTAAAAGCATACACCTGGGGGAGGGAGGGATGTACAAGTTATATTTCCTTGTTGGCCAAATGTTTTATCAATCATCTACTGATTTTTTTTTTTTAATTAAGCTTTTATTTGTAAAGTCAGCGTCTATTTCTAGAGGCAAATAGACATTATTGTTAAGATAGTCTTCACCATTGACTTCCGATAGGCACCAATATAGTATCAATCTAAGTGAAGTATGACATGCATGTCCATTGCTTGTTTTGGATATTATCTCCATTCTCCATTTCATGTCTTTTCTGTCAGGTCACCATTGTTAATGCACCTTCCTTTATTTTAAAAATCTTCCCAGATTCATGTATTTTTGCTTTAGTAGTGCTATCTAAATTTCATATTTATCGTAAAATTTTCATGTATGGGTCACACTACTAGCTCTTTTAGTATATTGTTTACTATGGTATAATTAAAGAAACTGAAACCATCAGAGAGGGTGTAGGTTCATGTAAGCTAAAGATCACTTTTCTCTTCTCTTTTTATTTTTCCAGAGCGCGGGGGTACAGTTTCCTCAAAGGCCTCGGGTTCCTCTGCCAGATCATCCTAGTAAAAAAGCACAAGTGAATAATGTATCTGCAGACAAGCCTGTTTCTCCAAAACATGAAGGCATTGCTCAGCAAGCAAATGCTCAGATTGTGCCTGAATCTAGGTACTTACGCCATCATTTATGCAGCTGAATTGGTGTGGTAGTCCCCTTTAGTAGGATCATCTTTCCCTTCTGTGTTTGGTAATTTGGTTAGAGGGAAGATTTTGGTGGGATGGGATGTGATGAGAAAGGAAAAATGGGTGGAAAATTTTCCCGTTCCCTTGTTTGGTTGCAAAAGGGAAAATAGTGGGAAAATCAACCCCAATAACAATTATTAATTAATTAATTAGGTAATTAATACTATTTTTATTACTTTATATTTTTATGCATTAAATATTAAATATTAAAATTTTTAATTAATTAGTATTGATAATTAGTCAATTAATTATGAATTAAGAATTAACATTTTCATTTTTAGTTAACTAATTAATTATTAATTAGTTAATATTTATTATGAATTAGTCAATAATTTTTGTTTTGCATTACTAGTTCTTCTTAATAATCAATTCTTCTATCATTTATTTATTAAGCAAATTAGTAATAAATAATTATTTTAATGAATTCATAAATTAATATTTTTATTAACTACTTTTATAATTAATTAGTTAGTTAATTAAAATTAATATTTTTTATATTTATATAATTAATTATTAATTAGTGAATATTTAATATGAAGTAATTGATAATTTCTATTTTATATTACTAAATGTTTTTGATTATTTATTAATGAAATTAGTAATAAAATAACTTTTTAATAATTCATTAATAACTTAATTAATTAATTAATTAATTATTAACTACTTTTTGTTAATTGTTAAATAATTATTAATCAATTAACATTAATAGTTAGTTAATTATTATCATTAATTAGTATTTTAACTTTAATTAATTAGGTAATCGGTAGTATTTTTAGTGTTTTATATTTTGCTTTTAATTAATTGTTAATTACTAATATGTTTATTCATGAATTTTATAAATAATTAGTCAATTAATGAATATCAATAATTAGATAATTAATTAATTATTAATTAGCTAATAATTTTTATTTTATTTTACTAGTTATTTTAACACTTTTTCTATTTATTAAGTAAATTAATAATAGAATGATTATGAGTTATCAATAATTGCTTAATTAATTAGTAACTACTTTTGTTAATTTTTAATAATTATGAATTAACTAATAATGTTTTTATTGTTAATCAATTATAATTAAATTATTTTATTATTGTCTTATTACAATTAACAATTATTGTCTTATTGTCTTGTTTTATTATTGTTAATCAATTAACTCTTCTTTTTTTGTTAAACAATTCCCCCCCTCCTTTCCCTTTTGTTTCCTGCCAAAATGGTGGGATTCCACATCCCAGGAATTGAGAATGTAGTCCCACCTTTTTCCTATCCCATCTCATGGCACCCCACAAACCAAACGTGGGAAGGAAAGAATATTCAAGAATATTCCATATTTTCACTTCGCACCCATTTACCAAACGGAGCCTTATTGCGATATAGCAATGAAAGCCTACAATTGTATTCTGATTCGTAGGTTTTTGATTTGCATTGTCTAAGGGAAGGCAAAATAGAAACTAAATTTAACTTTTGTTAACTTGTCATTCTCACTCTCTCTCTCTCTCTCCCCATATATATGTGTGTGTGTACACGCGCACGCGCGCATGAATAGTTTATTGTTATCTTGCAGATGCATCAAAATAAGGGATGGAATCGTCCGTGCAAATTAGATTGCAAAATTGGATTGACCTTGTATATTTGGATGGTGTGTTGCACAGAACATTATTTTGGCATCCAAGTCTCTAGTTTGCAAAGCCCTTGCCTTGTAACCGGAAATAATAAACAATATATTTGGATGATTTTCAGAATAAAAAGAGAGAATAAACAAGCAGAAAGCATAAAATAAAGAAGAAGAAAGGACATAAATGCTGTATTCAAGTGGGTGAGGACTGTAAATGGGGTGTAGCTGATTCCCTTACTAAGCAAGGGGTCATAAGACAGTAACATTTTTGGGCTTCATTGTAAATTTGTTTGCATTCTTGGGTTGACAGTCTTTTCAGCTGAATGTATTAATTTCATCTCCTTGCTAATAAAATATATTTTATTTACTGATAAAAGAAATAAAAATAAAAGTAAAGAAGAAGAGAGGAGGAAGAGAAGACAAGCGTATGTTTGAAGACAACTCCCAATTTTGGGCTGCTATGTTGTCCATCTATCTTATATGGTAACTGCCGTAAATAAACATATGTCCCTGTCTAGGTAAAAAGTAATGCTTAAAATCCCACTAATACTGAAGTCCCAATAAAGAAAGAAGAGCAAAAAAAAAAAAAAAACAGATAAAAGATAAATATAGCCCACTTTTCGACATCCCCCCTCAAGCTGAGCATAGAGATTACATGCCCAGCATGCCTACATAAAAATTAAGAGCTTTCCTATATACAAATTAAGCTTTGATTCGATAGCATCTTTAGTGAAGACATCTACCAAGTACCAACTCTCCTAAAGCCATAAATGAAAGACACACCTTGCATGAAAGTACCTTTTCTCTGATAAAATGTTATTGACTTCAATATGCTCTGTCTTATCATGTTGAACTTGGTTATCAGCTATGTTAATGGCTGTTTGGTTGTAATAATACATTGTCATAGGCCTTTGATATACAATTGATAGTTCCTTTAGCAATGATCTCAACCATAACATCTTAGGGACACCATGTGCCATTGCCCTGTATTCTGCTTCAACATTAGACCGGGTTACAAAAGTTTTTGACCTCTTCTAGTCCACAGAGCTAACCTAATCAGTATTTCAAAGGATTTGATCCTCATGTGGTCATAGTCCAAACAAAATTCCCTTCCTAGGTTGACTCTTCAAGTTGTAGAGACAAAGGGGAGGGCTAGTTTTGTCTTTTTCCTTTTGTATACTATCTGTACACTATTTGTTTTATTGTTGTACACTCTTTGTGTCTTGAGGATAGATTGGTCCTTTTACTTCTTAATATAAATATTACTTTCTGGGAATGGCTAGTAACTTTTTGGACACAGTCGTATATTGTTCTCTCTTCTCTCCTCTTATTCGAACCTTTTTCAACATGGTATGACAGCAGGTCACGATCTGATCTGCTGATAAGGGTTCATCTATCCTCTGTTTCTCTGCTGTTAGGAGCACATTCTCTAGTTGGCTGTTTCAATCACCCAAAATCAGTTCTGTTTTCTAGGGTTTTACGCAACCCGAACCCGAACTGGTGTTACCCTTGGATTTCTCTTGGGAGGCATCTCATCTCTATAAATCTCTGGATTTGTGGTCACCTAGAAGAGTTTTACTGATTCCCCTTGGCTGGAGTAGAGTAAATCAGTTTTTTAAGAATATTTTTGATTCTTCTCTTTGAGCAGCTACTGCTATAGATTCTCTTTCTGGACAAGTGATCAACACTTTAGTAGTCTTTGTGTTGTCAGCTACTCTGGTTAATCATTTCGACCAGGTTTGGCGTTTCCTCTCCTCTCTCTTATCATTTTCTTCAAGAGGGTTCTGTTTCAGCTTGCAAGGTGTTTAATAAAAGTTCTCTTAGACTGTTCTTTGGCTGCTTTGGGTGTCTTGTTAATCACCTCCATTTGATTACTCTCTACTACTGTTACACCACCATTGTTGCTTGTTTTTCTGTTTCAATGGCTGAGGAAAGAACTGATATTCTTTCCATCAAGTTTAATGGATCTAACTATGCCTTGTGGAAGTTTCACTTCCAATTTTATGTTGAAGAGAAGGTCTTTGGGGCTATTTGGATGGATCAACTACTAAGCCCAATGATACTGATGTTAAGGCCGTAAAGCAATGGAAAATTGACAATGCAAAAATTGCCTCTCAGATCCTTGGTTTGGTTGAAATTGATATAGCTATTCCGATGTGTGGGTATAGGATTGCTTATGAGATGTATCAATACCTTGAAAAGGTATATCAATAGTCTATTTTTTCTTGGTAATATCAAATAGAGGTTGACATATTCTCTTACCATCAAGGAGAGAGAGAAAGATTCAAGAGTATTATGTCGGATTCATCAACTTATGGATTGAATATGAATTGGTACACATGGGGGAGGATCCTTCATCTTGTTGTGTCAAGTTTATGAAGGCAAACTTTGATAGAAGAAAGATTATGCACTTTCTGATACATCTTAGGCACTTTCTGATACATCTTAGGCCTGACTATGAAGTTGTTAGGTTTACCATTCTGTTTAGGGTAATACTACTAGACCTAGATACTATTCTTGGGGAACTTCTTAGATTAAAAACCAAGTTGACTATTCAAATTGGTCTTGATGGGAAGAGGAACTCTAGTTTGTATACTGTTTTTCTTGCTACTAGACCCAAAGAGAAGAAAGATTCTTTCAAGTACAGTGTTTTGAATGTAAAGAATTTGGTCATGTGGATTTACATTGTAAAAAGAAGAATACCAACACTTATTGCAAGCAACAAGGGCATATTATATCAGAATGCCCTACTTGGCCTTGGGCCTAGTCAGAAGAAAGTTCAACATAAAGCATATGAAACTTCAGTAGAGAGTTCAGATAGCTCATCCTCTTCTGCTTCCTTGGTGCCAAAGGGGGGAATTTCAGGTGTCATGACAGAAGAAAAGATTCGTTAGCTTATGTCCACGACCATTTCTTCTGCTTTTTCTACTATTGGCTTGTCTGGTAAGTCTTATTCTTTTTGTCCTTCACCTAATCATTCGTGGATCATCGACTCTGGTGCCTCTAGTCATCTCCTTTTCACCTAATCATTCGTGGATCATGACAGGGGTCTCTTTTGGTCAGTCACCTAAATCCTTCTCTTCTGATAGACACATTGTTACCGTTAATGGTGAAAAGCTAAATATTATTGGATGTGATGACCTTTTTTTTATACTTCTAAGTCATCTCCTTTTCACCTACCAAAGACCTTGTTTGTGTCCCAACTTACAACCAATTTTCTCTCTGTTGGACAACTTTTTGAAGAAGATAATATTGTTTACTTTTCTTTTGATGGCTGTTTGATACAGTGCCATAGATTGTGTCGTCTATTCACTTTGGAGTTAAAGAAGAAGAAGGATTTATCCACATCTACTTCTTGTTTACTTTCTACTACTTGTTTTCAATTCTAGTTGTAATAATATTTGACATTTATGGCACAAATTCCTTGGACATCCTTATTCTAAGAAACTAGATTGTTTGTTTACTTCCAGTAGTTTATCATCACCTTTAGTTACTGTGCTTAAAGATACTAATGAAGCTTGCATCACTTGCTCTTTTGTGTAAAAGTCATGTTTTACCCTTTCCTTCTTCAGCTGAGCATGCTTTTATACCTTTTCAACTTATACATAGCAATGTTTGGTTGTCTCCAATTATTTCTAGGTTGGGTTTCAAGTATTTTGCGACTTTTATTGATGATTGTACCCTCTTCTGTTATGGGCCCGGGCGTAGGATCTCATCACGGGTCGGTCCACGGGGAGAACCTCTAGCTTCCCCTTGCCCCTCCCTTTGCGTGCAGACCCTATCGTGGCGACCTAAGGGTGATTTGTCCAAGAGATCACCCTAACTCTCCTCAACTCTTTCCTTGACTGAAAACTGAATGCCTTTATTCTCAATTCGCAGCTCCTTAAATAGGAGATTACAAGAGGTGAGAGCCCCCCTGTAGGAGGACTCCTTGTAGGATTCGACTACTTACAGATAAGGCTAGGATAAATCAAACTCTAAGATCAATCAAACTCCTACTTCTAATAGATAAACATACTCCAACTATTCTTCTAATAGATAAAGTAAGATAAGAGAGGCTACTAAGGATAAGATAAGATAAGTTGGTGGAGCTGATAAGATAAATTGCCGCCATGTGGGCCTCTCCTTACTGCTGCTGCTGCTGGCGGCGGTACGTCCTCCCCACGAATGCATCCACAACATTACACCCCTCCTGGGCAACGAGCTTGTCCCCAAGCTCAAGATCTGGATAGGCGTCTTGAAGAAAAGTCCAGGGGATCCAGGTGGCCTCAGCTGATGGTAGGTCGCCCCACTCCACTAGGACTTCAAGAGTACCCCGATTGACGTGGGATCGAACAAGGGCCCGGGGCTGGAGAATGGGTCTACTGTCCCCTAAGGGTGGTAGGGGAGGTACCTCATCAGGAGGAGTACCTATAAATGGCTGGAGCAAGGATACGTGGAAGGTATCATGTAGTTTGCTGTGCTCTGGTAGCTCGAGCTGATATGCAACTTTCCCGATCTGCCGTAAAACCTTGAAGGGCCCGTAAAATTTGAGAGCCAGTTTAGGGGAAGATCTGCCTTTGAGAGAGTGTTGCCGATAGGGTTGGAGTTTCAACTACACAAACTGTCCGGGTTTGAAAGTTAATTCTCGGTGGCGCTGATCGTAGGCATTCTTCATGCGTGTCTGAGCCTGTTGTAAGCGGAGAGAGACTTCGGCTAGGAGGGCATCGTGATCTTGTAGACCATGATCGATTTCTTCCAACCGCGTTGAACCGGGTTCGTAGGACAATAGGCAGGGGGGTCCCGACCATAGACGACCCGGAATGGAGTCATGCCAAGAGAAGAGTGATAGGCCATGTTGTAGCAGTATTCGGCCCATGGAAGGCAATCCACCCAACGCCGTGGCTGGTCACCCACAAAACAACGGAGGTACATCTCTATGGTACGGTTTACCACCTCCGTTTGGTCGTCTGTCTGCGGGTGGTAGGCGGAGGAAAAGGCTAGGGTTGTTCCTTGCAACCGAAATAGCTCCTTCCAGAAGGTGCTAGTAAAAACCGGGTCCCTGTCACTGACGATGGATTCGGGTAGCCCATGCAAACGGAAAATATGTGTGAAGACGTGGGCAACCGAAACCGCGCTATATGGGTGGGACAAGGGAATGAAATGAGCATACTTGGAAAAGCGATCCACCACCACGAATAAAACCGGTTTCCCGCCTACCTTGGGTAGGCCCTCAATGAAGTCCATGGAGATATCAGCCCAGATCTGTGTTGGAAGTGAAAGAGGCTGGAGAAGGCCCGCCGGGTGTAAGTTTTTCCATTTTTGTTGTTGGCACATAGAACAATTCTGGATGAAGTCCCGAATCGAAGCCCTCATACCATGCCAATGGAAATCGGTGTGGACGCGGTGCAATGTCTTCTGAACACCTTCATGTGTGGAGTTATGAATGCTGGAGATAACGACGGGGATTAAGGAGCAGTCGGTTGGGAGATATACCCGTCCCTTGTATAGTACTAGCCCATCGTGAATGGACCAATTTGGGTTGGTCATTCCAGATTGTATTTTCTGAACAAGGTCCCTCCATTCCGGTGATTGGGGCAGCATGCTTCTAATGCTTTCCAATAGGGTGATGCGGGGCCGAGAGATTGCACAAAGGAGCATAGCATCTTTATCTCGCTTGGACAGGGCATCTGCGGCTTGATTTAAGGTCCCTGCCTTGTAGTCTACTTGGAAATCAAACCCGAGTAGTTTGCTCGCCCAGTGCTGTTGGGGCGGAGTGGTAAGCCGCTGCTCCAGTAGATACTTGAGGCTGCAGTGATCTGTCTTGATGATGAAGGGTCTCCCCCACAAGTATGGCCTCCAGTGTTGCACGGCCTTGGCTAGTCCAATCAACTCGCGCTCGTAGGCCGGTAGCTTTAGATGCCGGTCAGCTAGTTTGCGGTTAAAGAAGGATATGGGGTGTCCTTGTTGTTGTAGTACTGCTCCAATACCTATACCGGAAGCATCGCATTCCACCGTAAATTCTTGGTCAAGTTTGGTAACTGCAGCACGGGGGTGGAGGAGAGTGCATCCCTTAAGCTTGCGAAGGCGGCGTTAGCTGCCTCATCCCACTGGAACGCGTTCTTCTTTAGCATCTTGATTAATGGGGCAGCTAAGAGTCCATAATTTTGCACAAACTTGCGGTAATACCCGGTCAGTCCTAGGAACCCGCAGAGAGCTTTGGTGGACTGAAATTTGGGCTAATCCTGAATTGCTTGGATTTTGGAGCCATCTACTGAGACACCTTGCCCGCTGATTACATGTCCCAGATAAAGGACCTGGCGTTCCCCGAAGGAACATTTGGGCCGCTTTAGGAAGAGTTTGTGTTGGCGCAGTAATTCCAGAACAGTTCGTAGGTGACGAACATGCTCAACCCATGATTTACTGTAAACCAGGATGTCGTCAAAGAACACTAGGACGAATTTGCGAAGGTGGGGCCAAAATACCTCGTTCATCAATGACTAGAATGTGGATGGGGCGTTGGTGAGACCGAACAGCATGACTAGAAATTCGAAGTGACCATGATGCGTCTGGAAGGCTGTTTTTTCCACATCCTCGGGGGCCATCCGGACCTGAAAGTACCCTGATCTGAGATCTAGCTTTGAGAAGTACCGAGACCCGTGGAGTTCATCCAGCAGTTCGTCTACCACGGGAATCGGGAATTTGTCCTTGACGGTTTTGTTGTTGAGTTCTCTGTAATCCACACAACCTCCAAGTGCTGTCTTGCTTTGGTACCAATAAAACTGGCGAGGAGAAGGGGGAGTAGCTGGGGCGGATGATCCATTGTTTCAACATCTCTGCACACTGTTTCTCTATCTCGTCTTTTTGCAAATGCGGGTAGCGTTATGGGCGGACGACGACGGGTTCTGAACCTGGTATTAAAGGAATCCGATGGTCACATGATCGAGTAGGTGGGAGTCCCTTGGGTTCTTGAAATACGTCCAGGAAGTTGGTGAGAAGTCTCTCCATATCTACGGCGTGCATGGTTTCACCATGGAGTGTATGCACTTGCGGTCTTTTTGCCTTTACTCTGGTTCCCTGCCAGGTGACTTGTTTTCCATTCAGGTGGAATGACATGGTTAGGGCACTGAAGTCCCATAGGATAGGGCCTAGAGTAATGAGCCACTTAACTCCAAGCACTATATCAAACTCGTCCAGGGGCAGCACAAATAAATCAGCAGAGAAGGGTTCAGATTTGACCTGTATTTGGATGTTCCTACAGATTCCAGGGTTGTGAACTCTCTCTCCATTTGCGACGGCTACCTATAGTTGCGGCCTGCTTTCTACCGGTAGTTTCAGTTGAAGTGCCGCTTGCTCGTTGACAAAATTGTGTGTGCTTCCCGAGTCTACAAGAATACGTACTAGTTTCCCTGCCACCCGTGCCCGTAGCTGCATGGTTTGAGAGGTCTTTATCCCGGTGATGGCGTGTAGGGAGATTTCGGGTTCTAGTGCTGTGGGTTCCTCCTCGTCTTCCTCTAGTTCGTCGACTAGGAGGCAGAATAGCCGCTTGCATCGGTGCCTGGCTGAATACAGCTCGTCGCAGTTGAAGCACTGCCCTCTTGCCCGGCGCTCCGCCATCTCAGCTCTAGATAAGTGTTTGATGGGAGGTGCCGTCATGCTGCTTCCTATGCTAGGTGCCGATCTGGAAGTGCTACCTGTGTGAAGCTTTTGTTCCCTGCTGGCTGCCAAAGAAGCCCCCCCCCAGTTGACTTCGGATTTGTCCATGATGTCGCTGAACGCTCCATGCTGAAAGATCCTCGGCTGATCTGTAGCTTGCGCTCGAAAGCGCGGGCTAGGTTCATGCCAGTGACCAGGTTGGGAGGGCTCTGCATTTCTACATCGACTCTCAAGGGCTCAGCTAATCCAGCGGTGAACATATCCACCTACTGATCTGGGCGTACTGAGGCGGCTCTGGCGAGAAGGGTCTGAAATTGGTGCTGGTACTCGGCTATGGTCCCTGTTTTCTTGAGGTTAATTAATTCTCCTAGTGGGTTGCTTGTCAATGGGGGCCCGAACCGGAGGAGGCAGTAGGACTTGAATTGGTCCCAGCTGAGTCCTGGTTCCTCCTGCTCTACCCGGTAGAACCAAAGTTGTGCTTCTTCTATCAGATGAAACGCGGCCAGACTGACCTTATCCCTTTCCTTCATGCGCTGATTGCGAAAGAATTGCTCACAGCGGTACAACCATTCTAGTGGGTTGCCGCTGCCGCTGTATGAAGGAAACTCCAGCCTACTATACTTGGGTATGACTGCGGCTGTTGGGGTGGCGATCTGTCATTTGCCGGATGCCTCCGCCAATTCTGGTCGGTGGCTGTTGGTGGTGGTCGCCCCTTCAGGGCTCCTCTCCTTGGTGGAGAAATACGACTCGAGTAGGCGACGAAGCTCTCGAACATCTTCCTTGACTTCTCTCACTTCCGCGAGTTGGTGTTCCAATTCGTGGACCCTGGATGATAGCTGTTCCATATTGCCCATGACGTTTGGCTCTGATACCAAAATGTTATGGGTCCGGGCGTAGGATCTCGTCACGGGTCGGTCCACGGGGAGAACCTCTAGCTTCCCCTTGCCCCTCCCTTTGCGTGCAAACCCTATCGTGGTGACCTAAGGGTGATTTGTCCAAGAGATCACCCTAACTCTCCTCAACTCTTTCCTTGACTGAAAACTGAATGCCTTTATTCTCAATTCACAGCTCCTTAAATAGGAGATTACAAGAGGTGAGAGCCCCCCTGTAGGAGGACTCCTTGTAGGATTCGACTACTTACAGATAAGACTAGGATAAATCAAACTCTAAGATCAATCAAACTCCTACTTCTAATAGATAAACATACTCCAACTATTCTTCTAATAGATAAAGTAGGATAAGAGAGGCTACTAAGGATTAGATAAGATAAGCTGGTGGAGCTGATAAGATAAACTGCCGCCATGTGGGCCCCTCTTTACTGCTGCTGCCGGCGGCGGTACGTCCTCCCCATGAATGCATCCACAACATTACACCCCTCCTGGGCAACGAGCTTGTCCCCAAGCTCGAGATCTGGATAGGCGTCTTGAAGAAAAGTCCAGGGGATCCAGGTGGCCTCAGCTGATGATAGAAGAGTTTGAAATATCTTGCTTGGGTAGCTAAGCTCAATCCATTTTGAACAATGGGAGAATGGATTTCTTACAATTCCATTCTTTGAAGGAAACAGAGCAAAACCAAACTGCATAGATAGAAATTTTTGTTTAAAACAAAGTATGAAGATATCAATGCTATTTTTTATTTTCTATTTGACTTGTAATTTAGTGGCTATTACACATGTTGCCTATTCTAGGGTTATGTTTAATATAATAAATACTCAAGGAACTTTCTAAAATGGATGCATGTGAGGTCTTCTATCTGTCCTTACACTATATTTATTCGGTTACAGTATTATTCAAAAGGCTAGTGCTGCTCTTGAGGTTTTGAGAGAAGTGCTGGATGCCATTGATACTCAACATCCTGAGGTAATGTCTCTCTCTCTCTCTCTCTCTCTCTATCTATCTATATGTGTTGTTTATTACATACCTATTTATTTATCTATATACATTGAGACTAACAAGGGGTCAGTTATACAGGTACATTATGTTGCATTGGTTAATATTGTAGAGGAAGTTTGTTTAGTTATGCTGATCCCAGTCAAACTGGTCCTGTGACAATGAGCCTGAATATATCAAATTATGTCTGGAACTTCCAACAAGCCAGATTTATGAATGTTTCAAGTGCTGATGTAGGGCTATGTTCCTTACATAGAAAATCTCTTCAACAATATGAATTTAGAACATTTAGTTAGAGGATTTGAACCCATTGTATACTCTCTTAGGATGCTTTTTGAAGGAAAATAACAGGGTATACATGTATATGAGTATATAATAGGGCCAACCCCCCAAAAGACGAAGGATATTCCTATGTACAATTCTCTCACCCTGATTAAGGAGACCAATATATCCAAGGTCCATCGATGGTCAACCAGGGATATTCCTGTGTACAATCTTCTTCATTAATGCTTGAAGTGTTTGTTCTTGTCTTGGGATTGTTGCCATGCCAGCACTACTTGTTTCTTATAGTGCATTTTTGGGCCTGGGTCAAATCAGTGTTTTACAAGCGAAAGGCGCAAGGCGAGGCGTGTGCCTTTTTGAGGCAAGGCACACAATTTTTTGAAAAATAAAAAAAAAGAAAAAATTGAAGGTATATTTAGAAAACATATTCCTAAACTTCAAATTAAATTAAATAACTACAAAAATATGAAATAATCAAGCTCTTAAGTAATCACCAATGACCAATCAACATTAAGTTCAAGACTTGAAGCAAGTTACAAGCCATTAATGTAATACAATGAACAATCACATAGAGTTAGAATCATATCATAGGCAATTTTCTTTCAAAAAAAGAGACACACAATTTTCTTTCAAAAAAAGACATAGAGATTATAGACATAGAGTCATACACAATTTTCTAACCAAAAAATGAGTCATAGAGTCAAAGACAATTTTCTACAAAACAAAAGTCAGACAAATTTCTATATATATAAAAAAAGAAGAGTCTAAGGTTTCAGCCATTCTTCAAGACTCAATCAACATCCTCTTCATCTTCACTTGGAAGTTCAACTTCATCTCCATTGTCATCTGACTTGTAGTCATCAAAATCCTTTTCCATTTCTTCTTCAACTTCAACTTCAACTTTAATATCAACTTCTTCTTCCTCTTCTTCATCTTCCAATTGAAGCTGTCTTGTTCTTTTTCTACTAGATTTTGTTGCTCTTGCTTGTGAAGTTGAAGCTCTACACCTTGTATACCTTAGTGGCTCTTCAACTCCAGAAGCACGAGCAATATCTCTCCATGTTAGTGTATCATCATCAAACACCAAATCAGCTTCTGCATCATCTTCATCACGTCCTACCTCCCCCATTAACCATTCATTACTTTCATCTATATCTTTTAATGAATGGGATTATTGGTGCTACGTGAGTCAAAACTTTCTTTAAGCATCTGGTTGAACTTAACAAACACCAAGTCATTCAACCGCTTCTGATCCAACCAATTTCTTTTCTTAGTATGAATCTGTTAATTCAAAAGATTAAGTAGAAACACCAAATATGGTCCACCAATCAGCTAACAAGTATAAATATTAACTGAATTAGTGATTAGACTAACTAAAATATTAAGAGAATCAAATATTATTTTAAATCAATGTTATTACCTGGTGCTTTAATCTTCCGTTGGGAAATAGCCATATCAAAACCAAAAATGCCTTCTGTATTCTTATACTTGGATATTTCATTAGTGATTTCACTTTTCTTGTTCTTGTCCTTCTCAAGCATCTCAATTACTTTAAAAAACCCTGTCATAACCTCTTCATCTGTTTTAATTCTCTCTTGATCATCATAATAACATTGGGGGTTCAAAAAGTAACTAGCTGCATGCAATGGTTGATGGAGTTGGCATTCCCACCTCTTATCAATAATGTCAAAAATGTCTTCATATTTTTCTTTCCTTCCACCAAATGCCTTATCAATGGCCTCTTTTTCTCGGTCCATAGCCTCGTAAATATGACCCATGGAAGACTTGTTTTCATGATCCACCAACCTTAATACACAAACAAGAGGGCTACACACTTTAAGAGTAAAGATGACATTATTCCAAAATGTGGTTATCATGAATGTCTCCCATACTCTTTTCCCTTTTGCTTCTTTTATCCATTTGCTATCATTCCATTACTTTGAGTTGAAAAAATCTCTCAAATTCTTCCTTTTGTTTGTATATACTTGGCAATGTGAGAAAGGAAATAACAAAACAAGTTTTTTCTGGCCTAATCAATTCTCTCTGATTTGTGAAATTCCTCATCAGGTTCAATAAACCTGAATGGTTATAGATATACTCTGTAAGTGCAATTTCCCTCTCAATTGTTCTCTTCACAGTAGGCAACTTCCCAATGTCTTTCAATATCAACTCCAAACAACGGGTAGCACACGGTGTCCATGCCAAATGAGGATGCTTAGCCATAAAAAACTTCCCTAATAATACAAGAAAACAATTCAAGAAATATGAACTTAAGAAAAGTGACTTTCACATGTCAGAAGACTAGAGGAAAGTTAAATAGAAATAATAACAAAGTATAAAACTCATCAGCTAGGACATAATTTGATGCGTTGTCAGTAATAACTTGGAGAACATTTTTCTCACCAATTCTCTCCACCATCTTGTTAAGCAAAATAAATAACCTCTAAGTTGTTTTTACTTCACTTGAAGCATCAATGCTCTCTATAAACATTGTCCCAGCATGGCTATGGACCAACAGATTTATGAGGGTCCTATCCTTTCTATCCATCCACCCATTAGACATAAGAGAACAACCCCATTTTTCCCAAGACTCCATATGGTGTTGAAGCAATGTTTCTGTATAATCAACCTCCTTCAAGGAAGGAACTCGCAACTCATAGTAACTTGGGATTTTTAATCCCGGACCAAATTGCCCTATTGCCTCTACCATTGCTTTAAAACTTTTCTCACTCGGTATTCAAGGGAATACCAACTTGATAAAACCATCTAGCAATGTGTATGCATACTTGCTCTCTCCCTTCTTTATTATACACATCACTAATAGTGGTTTGCTTCATCTTTTTCTGTTCTCTTCTCAAATTCACAATTTCTTCTGGGCTTGGAGTAGGAAAAAATTTATCCAAAGGCCCCTTTTGCCTTCTTATGGGGGGCTGTTTAGAACTTATTTTTGAACCTGAAGCAGTGGGAATGTGATCACCACCACAAGCACTTCCACCTTGTTCCCCATCTCATCTTCATCTTCAATCATATTTTCAAAATCATCAAAATCTGGAATTCTGCCCTCTTGACTGCCAACTATGTCCTCTTTCATTGATTTTTTTTCTTTGCATGTACGCTAATATCTCTTTTTTCACCTCTTTCGGGCATTTAGGATAGACTTTCACATTTCTTCTTCCACCAATTAAATGCTCTTTTTCTCTATAGATCCCTCCATTTGTCACTTTGCCACAAAATTTGTAAGTGAGACTTTGTATTCTTTAGATCTTTCAAATAACAATATTTCCAGCCCGGGTCTTTCCTATTGCTTTCTTGAGTATTGGCGGATTTGTCTCCCATCTCTTTACTCTACTTGGTTGGCAAAGTTTCCTATTGACAAATGACAAATTGCAATTTGCAACTATCAGTACTCAACTACTCATATTTGTGAACCTATAAATAAACTATTCTACTTGATAATAACACAAATAAAAAAACTATTCTACTTGATAATGAGAAAAACTGAACTGTTTCAATGAGAAAAACTGAAAAAAAAAGAGGCAGAGGCACCGTGGTGTAAGAACTAATAAGCAAGATTGCAAGTCTTTGTAGAAACTAGAAAGAAGAAGGAAGAAAAATAAGAAGAATGGGCAGTTTTAATGAGAAAAGCTGAAAAATAATGGGGCAGAGCCCCTGCTTTAATGAGAAAAACTGAAAAAAATGGGGCGGATCCCCTGTTTTTATGAGAAAAACTGAAAAAAAAAATGGGGCGAAGGCCCTATTTTTGTGCAAGAAACAAGACTACAAAACTGCAAGTCTCTGAAGAAGAAGGGTGGAGCCCCTGTTTTACTGAGAAAACTAAAAAAAAAGGGGTGGAGCCCCTGTTTTTGTGCAGGTTGTATACGAAGAAGAAGAAGAAGAATGGAGCTCCACCCCTGATTTAACATTAAAAACAAAAGAGAAAGGGGCGGAGCCCCTGTTTTACTGAGAAAAACCGAAAAAATAAATAAATTGGGCGGAGCCCCTGTTTTACTAAAAAAAGCCGAAAAAAAATAAATGGGGTGGAGCCCCTATTTTTGTGCAGGTTTTGTACGAAGAAGACAAAGAAGAAGAAGCCCCTGTTTTACTGAGAAAACTGAAAAAAAAGGGGGCGGAACCCCTGTTTTTGTGTAGGTTGTGTATGAAGAAGAAGAAGAAGAATGGAGCTCCGCCCCTGATTTAACATTAAAAACAAAAAGTAAAAGGGGCAGAGCCCCTGTTTTTGTGCAGGTTTTGTACGAAGAAGAAGAAGAATGGGGTGGAGCCCCTGTTTTCTGAGCTTGGACCTTGGAGTGCCGCAGGAAGAAGAAGAAGAAAAAAAAATATATATAGCTGATATCTGTATCAGCTTAGACCTTGGACCTTGGAGTCTTGGACGAACTTGAGCTTGAACTAGATCTGGATGAGCTTCGGCTTCCTCTGGTAGTCTGGTTTGGAGAATGACTTTGGACGAACGAAGGAACTCTTCCCTCCACTTTCAGACTTTCTTTTTTTCTTTTCTTTTGGTTGTTTTGGCAAAGACCCCTGTCTATTCAACTTCCTTTTCTCCCAAGTTTCCTATTTTGTGTTTTTTTTTATAATTTTCATATATTTTCGAATTTGATTTATGTAGGAAACTGTGGACCCCACATTAGTGTAATCGTGTGATAGCCTGAGTTATACTTAGATTTAATTAAGTCTGATTAGGATCAACTTTCCTAGTAGGATTAGTTTTAATCCTATTCTATCTTATCTAGGATTAGTTTTTAATTATCTTATCTTGCCAATTAAGCATTAAAGTTCTTTCACAATTAGGAAACTATGTATACAAATTCAAAGGGTGGGGCGGCTGTTTTAACACAACCAACCACTCTCTTCTCCTAAAACCCTTCCATGAGTTCTTCTTCTCCATCTCTCTTCTCTTCTCTTCTCTTCTATTTTTTCTTTTATTTTCTGTTCAAATCTGTAGTCTTGTATGACTACTTGGTATCAGAGCTTGGATCAGGGAGTCTCATGTGAGTTTGATCCAGCTGACCACATGAGAGCTGCCTAGGGCTGGAAGAGTAGAAAAAGCTCTCTTCGGCTGTTTCTTGGAGGTTATCTACAGCAGCAGTCCAAAGATTGGATCGTATCCTTGATAACCAGGAAGAATCAGAGGAAGAGGAAAGGATCAAGATCAACCCTTGATCAGTACTGGAGTTGGCGATCAGAATTTCAAAGGATTTCTGTTTGATCAGTGCTAGAGGTTGCAATCAGAATTTCAGAAGATTTCTGGTTCAAGATCAGAGCTTTTAAGAATTTTCTGGTATGTTTTTCAATCTTTCCCAAGATCGGTAGTAAAAATACCTGGATAAGAGGTACAAAAAAACTCTAGAAGATTTCTATAGTTCCTTTAGGGTTTAAGAGAAAACCCTCAAGTTTCAGGGCTGTTATTGCTTCAGGACTTGTCTCCCTCGACTTCTTTGTTCTCTGGAAGAGCTGTTTCAGCAGGACTGTTACAACAGAACTGTTATTTTTTGCTATCAGTCTCAATAGGCCGGCTGTCAAATTTTTTTTACTGCTATTACTTGCTGCAGACCCAGTAGGCTGACTGGGACAGTAATTAGGAAGCCTTTTTACTGATTATTAATGGTGTTTAAAAGCCAAGGGGAGGGTGTTTTTGGGACTGGTTCAGTTAGCATGTCTGAAAACACCTTCCAGATTACAACTATAAAGTTTGATGGTTCAAACTACTTAGAGTGGTCCCTATCAGCCATGATGGCCATTGGGGGAAGAGGAAAGCTGAACTACTTGATGTGAAGAAACCAACTAAGGAGGATCCCATGTATGCTAGGTGGATTCAGGAAAATTATTTGGTGATGACATGGCTGTGCAACTCCATGCAGCCACACATCAGTCGAAATTACTTGTGGGCAAAAACAGCTAAAGAAATATGGGATGTTGTGAAGGAAACCTACTCTCAGCCCCTTAATGTTGCTAGGGCTTATGAGAAATTGGAAGTTAGAAATCTCAGACAAGGAGAGAAACAGGTCTCTATTTATTTTTCAACCCTAAAATCTCTGTGGCATGAAATTGACCATCTTGAGACAATAGAATGGGAAAGTCAGAGAGATGCACAGACTTACAGAAGACAAGTTGAAACTAACAGAGTATTTGAGTTCCTAGCTGGTCTAAATTCTAAGTATGATATTATAAGACAACAGCTGTTGACAAGAGAGGGTGTGACTCTGTCTCAAGCCTATTCCCTAGTGCACAGTGAGGAGACTAGGAGAAAGGTTATGTTGCAGCAACAACCTTTCGAATCTACCCTGGCAGCAGTTAAACCCAAGTCTGGGAGACATAAGGAAAAGGATATGAAGAAAGAGGCTAAGAAAGACCTAGTGTGTGAATATTGCAAGAAAAATAAACACACTAAAGACACTTGTTGGAAGTTATATCCACATCTGGTTCCAGCAAAACTTAGAAACAAAAAGGGGAATGCCAATATGGTTGTTAACACTGATAGTGCAGCCTTAACAGCCTCAAGAGGCACTCCTCTCGACACCCTAGCTGTTGTTCAAGCTGCTCTGATACAATTGGAAAGTGAAGTTAGTAACTCAGTCTCATCTCCTCAGCCACCATCAGCTCCTTCAACCTCAGTCTTTGCTCAATCAGGTAATCGGGCCTCAGCTTATCATGCTTCAGCTCCAGGTAATACAAAACATTCTTGGATAATAGATTCAGGAGCATCTGACCATATGACTGGCTTGCCATCACTTCTCTCTACCTATCATTTATCTTCTGGTAAAGACAGTGTTCATTGCTGATGGATCCCTTGTTCCTATTTTTGGCAAAGGAGACATCAAGTTGTTTGATGCCATTTCCCTATCCTCCGTTTTGCATGTTCCTAAGCTTAATACTAACTTGCTCTTAGTTAGTAGCATTACAAAAGGGCAAAATTGTTCAGTAACCTTTTTTCCGGATCGATGTGTTTTTCAGGATCTAGAGACAAGGAAGGTGATTGGGACTAGCCGTGAGACAAATGGAATCTATCTACTTGGAGGAAGTGCTCGTCAGGAAGATAGTGAAACTAAGAAATCCTTTGTTTCTCAGTCTGTTGATCAGGTGATGCTTTGGCATAATAGGCTGAGTCATTTATTCTTTCAGGCTTTGAAGAGTTTGTTTCCTAGTTTATTTGAATCTATTCGGATGTCTAGTTTGAAGTGTGAAGTTGTGAGCTTGCAAAACATTGCAGGACAACTTATTCATTAAGTAATAGCAGAAGCAATATTCCTTTTGAAATTGTGCATACTGATGTTTGGGGATCCTATCATACCTCAGCTATGGGAGGGTACAGATATTTCTTGTTATTTGTTGATGATTATACTCAGTTTTCTTGGGTTTATCTTATGCATTCTCGAGATGAGGTTCCTGCATTAACCCGGATCTTTCATCAAATGATCTTAACCCAATTTGGGGTTAAAATTAAAATTTTTAGATCCAACAATGCAAAAGAATATTTTGCAAACCCATTAGCCTCCTACATGCTTGAACATGGGATTATCCATCAGAGTACTTGCTCACATACACCACAACGGAATGGGGTTGCTGAAAGAAAGAATAGACACATATTAGAGGTAGCCAGAGGCATTATGTTTACCTCAAATGTGCCTATACGTTTCTGGGGGGATGCTATTCTTACAACAGTTTATCTCATCAATCGGATTCCCTCACGGATTCTTGACATGAAACCTCCATTTACCCTTTTATACCCTGATAAAGAATTGTTTACCATTCCACTCAAAACCTTTGGGTGCACTTGCTTCGTTCAAATCCTTGGTCCTCATCGTTCCAAATTTGATCCTAAGGCTTCCAAATGTATTTTCCTTGGTTATGCCCAAACTCAAAAGGGATATTGTTGTTATGAACCCACTTCTGGAAAAAGATTTGTTTCAATGGATGTCACCTTCTTTGAGGATAAACCCTATTATCCAAGGGTTTCTCCTCAGGGGGAGAATAGTGAGGATGGGAGCAGCTCATCAGAAGTTCCTTTACCAATCCCATTAAGTGAAGAAGGGTGTAATGGGGAAGGTTGTCAAAGGTGCAGGGATGTGAGAGTCTACCATAGACGATGGAGACAGGTTGATTTCAGACATCAACAGTACAGGCCAGTCTCAGTCCCCTCTGCAAATCCAGATACCGGTACCACAATAGCCTCGGCTCCTTATGCAGATCCAGATCCAGGTACCATAGATACTACAGATGAGAGACATCCCACCATGGAGCCTTCACCTTCATTAGAGGATCTTGACCTTCCCATAGCAGTTTGTAAGGGCAAGCGCTGTTGTACCACATCCACAACTCACAACATTTCTCAGTTCTTGTCCTATGATCATTTGTCTCCCTCCTATAAGTCTTTTCTCGCATCCATTGCTGATATTCCCATTCCCAGAACAATACAGGAAGCATTGGAAGTACCGGAGTGGAAAGATGCAATAAAAGCAGAAATGGGTGCCCTCATGAGAAGCAATACTTGGGAGATAGTTGATTATCCTAAAGGAAAGAAACCGGTTGGATGTAGATGGGTATTCATTGTGAAACATAATGCTGATGGTTCCGTTGAAAGGTACAAGGCCCGGTTAGTTGCAAAGGGATTTACTCAGACATATGGTATTGACTACTTAGAAACTTTTGCACCAGTAGCAAAGATGACCACTATCAGAGTCCTATTATCTCTTGCGGCTAGTAACTCTTGGCCGTTGTATCAGATGGATGTTAAAAACGCCTTTCTCAATGGAGACTTACGGGAAGAAGTTTACATGCAATTGCCTCCTAATTTTTATGGTACAAAGACAGGAAAAAAGGTTTGCCGGTTGAACAATGCTTTATATGGACTAAAACAGTCCCCCAGAGCTTGGTTTGATAGATTCAGACGAGCACTTGATAGGTTCGGATATGTGCAGGCCCAGTCAGACCACACCTTGTTTATTAAGAGAGTGGATTCTTCCATAATTTTGCTTGTTGTGTATGTGGACGATATCGTAGTAACAGGGAGTGATACTAGTGAAATTGAGTCTCTTAAGCAACTTCTTCATCAAGAGTTTGAGGTGAAAGATCTAGGGGAACTACGATACTTCTTGGGCATTGAGGTAGCTAGATCCAAGCATGGGATTTTTGTCTCTCAATGAAAGTCTGCCCTTGATCTGCTAGAAGAAACAGGAAAGTTGGGAGTTAAGCCTGCAGACACACCTATTGAACAGAACCACAAGATTAGTGCAGAGGGTGGAGAGCCTCTTGAAGATAAAGTTATGTTCCAACGGTTTGTTGGAAAACTTCTCTATCTTTGCCTCACACGACCTGACATCAGTTATGCAGTCAGTGTAGCAAGTCAGTATATGCACTCTCCCAAAACTACTCATCTCCTTGCAGTTGAGAGGATATTACCATATTTGAAGAGGTCCCCAGGCAGAGGCATTTTGTTCAAGAAAAATGACCACATGAAGATAGAAGTCTGCACAAATGCTGATTGGGTTGGGTGTGTTGATGGTCGAAGATCTACCTCTGGATACTGTGCCTTTGTAGGAGGTAATCTGGTCTCCTGGAAGAGTAAGAAACAAAGTTTTGTCTCTCGTTCTAGTGTTGAAGCTGAATATAGGTCCATGGCAAATGGTGTAGCTGAGATTCTATGGTTAAGATCATTACTTGAGGAATTGGGTATTGTTTATGAGAAACCCCTAATGTTGTACTGTGATAACCAGGCTGCCATTAATATGGCCCATAATCTAATACAACATGATAGAACTAAGCATATTGAAGTGGACAGGCATTTTATTAGAGAAAGGGTTACATCTCAAGAAGTGTGCCTCCCCTACATCACCTCCGACATGCAGCTTGCGGACCTTCTCATCAAGGCTGTCTCAAGAAAGAAGTTAGAAGAAGACCTATGCAAGTTGGGAATGACAAACATATACTCCCAACTTGAGGGGGAGTGTAGGAAAATGTGGACCCCACATTAGTGTACTCGTGTGTGGACCCACATTAGTGTAATCGTTGGTAGTCTGAGTTGTACTTAGATTTAATTAAGTCTTTGATTAGGATCAGCTTTCCTAGTAGGATTTGTTTTAATCCTATTCTATCTTATCTAGGATTAGTTTTTAATTATCTTATCTTGCCATGTAAGCATTAAAGTTCTTTCACAATTAGGAAACTGTGTATATAAATTCAAAGGGTGGGGCGGCTGTTTTAACACAACCAACCACCCTCTTCTCCTAAAACCCTTCAATGAGTTCTTCTTCTCCATCTCTCTTCTCTTCTCTTCTCTTCTCTTCTATTTTTTCTTTTATTTTCTGTTCAAATATGTAGTCTTGTACGACTACTAGTTTGGAGTGACTTATAGTTTAGACATCATCCAAGCGCTCGCCCGGGCCACCTGTCGTCTGGCCTAGGGCGCATGCCTAGGTGCAAAGGCGAGCGCCTGTCCAATGGTTGTGTGCCTTAGACCAGGCAAGGCGCCCAACCTGGAAAGTGCCTCGCCTCTGTGCCTTGGTGCGTCTAAGGTGCACCTTTTAAAACACTGGGCCAAATTTTGTTTGTTTCCTTGCTATTTAGTGTTACCACCCTACTAGGGGCATTCTTGTAATTTCATTATATTTTAAAGTTAAGTATACAAGTATATATGTTATTGAGGGAAGATGGATATATTTAACTTCTGCCCCTCTCTATTTGACATTCTCTTCTTCTTTCTTTCTCTTAGGGCTGAATACTAACAAGGATGTGTTTCAGGTCCTTGTGTGGTGGTTGTGAAATGAGATTGTACATGGTAGATTTTTGTTGATTCTATAAGATGGCTGCTCCATTGGTTGTCACCAAGGTTAACCTCAGAAACCCCATTGCTCTGCCTTGTAGACTCCTCAATCCCTTGCTGTGGCATTTTCTTGCAGTGAGTCAGGTAATCAGACATACCTACTCGCTGTCACGTAATCATAAAATCTATATATTCTCCAGGCTCCAGCCCTATGATCTGCAAATAATGTTTTTGTATCCTCCTCTCCTACAAATAATGTTTATCTTGACTCAAAATTTTCCCTTCTTTTGTTAAAAATTTGCCCCATATGCCTTTTCATTCCTTAATGATTCTTATATCCTTTTTTTTTTTGAAGAATCAAATAAAACTTCATTAAGAAAATAAAGTACAGCATGAGGTGATATGACATCACCCTAAGCAAGGAGCACCCACAGAAAACCCAAAAAATATCCTAGAAAACCACACCTTGAACACAAGATTACCCAAACAACTCTGATAAAGATCACGAGGTAGACCCAATACAAAGAACCCAAAAAAAGTCTAGAAGCTGCCCCCAATCAAATCAAGCACAAGAACCCTTCCAGATGCCCACATCAGACTTCGTCTGTTAACTCATCCTCTTGATTCGAGAATTCCTCATCCCATTCCTTGTTCCTTTCCAGCTGAGCTTTTTTCTTCATTTTCTCTTCCTCTTTTTTTCTTTCAAATTCTTTGAAGGTCTCCTAGCAAATTCTTCACCACCCCAGAACATCAGATCCAAGCTTTTCCCAATTGTGACCTCTCTATCCACCAATTTTTGTATGTCTACCTTACTTGAAACTTCGTCAACAACATCATTTTCCTGCCTCAACCGTATTGAACCAGATTCAGGGTTGATATCATTCACCTTGTTTTCCTGTTGTTCCTTAGATGAAAGGGAGTAGCCCTTCTAACAACACAAACGGTTTTATCCTTTACCAAAGGTTCATTTATTGACCTTGCAAACCCACCACAGATCCTGATTCACCATCCTTCGTCAGCCCAAATCCACACCCAACCTTCTCAAATTAAACTACAAGCCTGTAAACTAGTTGACTAACCATCCAATCATTGTGTAGTTCTCCTGCATCCATTTCTCATGCGTAGGGTCCATCTCTATAGGTTTCTCCTTACTGCTTGTGAGATACCCTACAAACATAAATTCGTATAGACTGCCCAGGCTAGATAATTGGTTCCATCTAGTTTAATTGTGGTCACTCCAGTCAAAAAGGAATCTACCGGACCAACCTCAAATACCGACATCTGCTTCATTTCACTTCTAGATTGCCCCATTGATCAAACAAAAATCAAAAAATTAGTTTTCAGTCTTTATGGACCTAACTAAGGTCAGTCCAGTACCAAGAGATTCAAAAACTAGGGTTTCACTGCACTTGGTTATCAGGGAGAAAGAGAGAAGAGGTAGCTGCTCCTACCAGAGCTCCCAACCTTCAAATCTCAACCACACACTTCTGGAGATCAAAATAAACCTCCCAAGCCTTGAGCGCCACACCCAATTCTTCTCCTTAACTGTAACTTGAGAACTCCCTAGTTGGCTAGGGTTTTGGGTAGAAAAATAACAGCTTCACTTCTTGGCAATCTTCATTCTTCAGCCAGATTCTAACTCTCCAAACCCTCTACCAACTAGGCAAACAGTCCTCTGATTGATCAGGAACTTATCTCTCCATACACCCTCTACCAACTAGGCAAACAGTCCTCTCATTCTTCGGCCAGATTCGAAGGGTGTATGGGAAAAAAAAGGAAAACAAAAAAGGAGGAAGAACTGCTTTGGTACCAAGATGTAAATCTGTCCTTCAAATCTGATAGAAAAATATTGATTATAGCAGAAAAGAAAGAGAGAGAAAAGAAGATTTCAGTGGAATAGAAGAAGCAGATGGAGAAGAAGAGAGTTTGATGAGTTCCTCTCTCCCTTCACTAATCTTTTATTAATCTGAATTAATTAGGCTATTTACATGTCTGCCCTTAAGTAGGTGGCCAGCTAAGCAATAACTGAAAAGAAATTAAAAAGAAGTTAGCAGGCCCATTAACACAAAATAAATAGAACACTGCTTAAACATAAAACAAATACTAAGGCCCATTCGGCCCAGTCTCTCTACATAATCTTTTTGGCATTCATCAGCTTCTTCTACCACTGATGGGGAAGGTGTCTTCAATTGGGGATACCCAATAATTACCCAAAACCAGTTGCTGCCCTATTGAACTGACAATATTGCCATTTCATTGGATCCACCCCAAAAAATGATACCTGCTTTTTGTTTCTTGTAACTAATCAATCCATTTTGAAAAGCCTGTTTTTACTTCCTAAAAATTTAGATTCACCAACACATATCACATACTTGTGCTGACTCAAGCACCTTATTCTGAAACACATGGTCCACCTCCATGTGTCTTCTTGCATTTGTTGGCTTTTTTTTTGATCAATAACACCAGCTTCATTAAATTACAAGAAAAGAGGGAATATGGATACAAAAGGGGAGATAAAATATCTTAGCTCCCCAAAAACAGAAAACAAAGGGGAATGCAAAGAGAAAAAATTAAAAACTAGCCCAAAAAACAGACTCCCTATTCACTCCTTGCTTGGCCAACCCATCCGCAAATGAGTTGGCACTCCTCTTCACCCAGCTATACTGAATCTCAATGTCCCTACCCAGCCATAAGAACTGTTTTTTTTTTCATTGTTAAAGTTCCACAAACCACTGTCCTCTGTCTTCAACCAACTAACCACCACCTTCAAATCACCTTCCAGGATCAAACGACTGATATTTAATTCCTTTGCTCTTCGAATTCCTTTAAGCGCTGCAAGGATCTCAGCCCTAAGAGAGTCACCTTCTCCAATAGGGCCAGAGAATAAAGCAATAACAATCCCTTCCTCATTCCTGAAGACTCCTCCAATCCCAGAGGGCCCTGGATTCCTTACACTGCTGCCATCAAAATTCAGCTTTATAAAGTTCTTGCATTTGTTGGCTTTCAAGTATTCTTGTTTATCGCTACATATTTGACTCTCCAAATTGCATCTTGATTCACTGAACTTTCTGATTTTTCTCATTCCAACAATATACAGTTCTTCTAAAACCCAACTCATGCCTTTCTTATTTGCAATACCATGTTCCTTTGTTCTTCCATTTTTGCTATATTTAAAAACTACTTTGGAATTCCATATGATTTTGTGTCCTTTTGACACCATGATCCAATGTTTTCAAACCGTCGTTGACCCGGATGGTCAGACCATTTGGCCCAAAAACCGTCCAGGCAACCAGTTCCGTTTCACCCTTAACCCATTCCTGGGCTAGAAACAATTGATTTGGTCAAAGAACTGCTGACCTGGGCGGTCAACCCATTCGATCCAGACAGCGGTTCCCAGTTTAACAAGGAGGCAGAGGAGATTCAAATACGATGGCCTGAGACAAGAATGAAGAAATGATCTCTGAGACAAGAATGATCTCAGATCTGAGATCATCCCAGAGAGAGAGATTAAGATCACAGTGAAATCAGATGTAAGATCTGAGATCAGAGAGATTTGATGCTCGGATGTTGCGTTTCTATTGCCATTGTTGTTTCCTTCGCCAGTGAATGTATGATCCTTCTCCTCCTCCTCCTTCCTTTCCTTTTTTTTTTCCTTTCTGCCCTCCCTCCTTTATCTCTTTCTTTCTTTCATTCTTTTCTTGTTTTCTTTCTTTCTTTCTTTCTTTCTTTCTTTCTTTCTTACCCGAGTGACAACAACCATATACGTCTCTTTCTCTTAATAAAAGACTAAACCGCCTGAACCGTTCGACCCAGATGGTTGAACCACTGACCTGAAAACCGGTGGCTAGAATGGTTCCATTTCCAGGTCGGTTTTTAAAACCTTGCCATGACTAACTATATGTGTCTCAATACTGTAATTACACCACTGTCCCTTGGGAATGCCACCTCATCTTCAATGTCCCTCTCTTTTCCATACTGATTTCTCAAATTTTGGTTAACAGACTGGATAAGACAGGTTACCCCTTCAAGGAAATTTTGATTGATTTTTTTATTGGAAACAGTAACTTTCATTCAATAAAGGATTATCAATGTGCAGCTGTTGGGATGTTGACCCCTCAAAGTATCTCAGAATTACAAAATGGCCCAAAAAATTCCTCCCTAGTAGTCCCTTGTTTTGCTAGTATCAGCTAGTCTATGTGCTGATCTTCTAGGCCACCTGAAGTAATTTTTATTGATTGATTTTACTAAAAAGATTTTATCTTGAGGGAAAATATGTTGGCAGATTAGTGTAGGTATGCTGTGAAATGTGCTTATATATTGCCCAGCTTGGCCTGCTTTTCTACTTGATTGATTCATGGACTTTATGCAATTTGTAATCAATATTTATTGATTGCTTATGGATTGTTTTGTAGGCAGCAAAAGATGAGTTCACTTTGGATCTTGTAGAACAATGTTCATTTCAAAAGCAGCGAGTAATGCATCTTGTCATGACCTCTCGGTAAGGGTATTATTTGTAAATGATTTCTGGGAATAGATCCTGAGTTACTTGAATTGCATTGTTCGCTTTAGCAACTTTTACCACATGTTGTAGCATGGTAGTGTCCCTCCTGACCTAAGTCTAGATATTGGTTGAACACCCTTGAACCAATTTCACATCAGTTTCATTTCTTTTCTTTTTTGATAAGTAAATAAAAATTTTATTAAGGAAAAAAGAGATTACAGATTAAGGGTGGAAAGTCATCACCCAAATACAAAGACCAACTTAAGATTAATGAGCAAATTCCACATTACATATTTGAAAACCCAGGACCTCCCCTAACCTATTTCCCAAGTCCTTTTCTAACTGTCTGAAATCTGGGTGAATCAGCACCCAATCTGCCACTAGTCTGCTTACAACCGCAACCATCTTGTTCATCCTAAAGGCTTTGTCTTAGAAAATCCTTCTGTTTCTTTCTTTCCATATGTTCCGGCATACTGCAAATGGGATGCAACTCCATAACACCTTCACCTTCATACTTCCACTCAGCCTAGGCCAAGTAGAGAAAATCTCTGCCGTTGAAGTTGGATGAAATCCAGAGACCCCGAACATTGGTGTAAACACTTTTCCACAAGAATCCTGATAACTTGCAGGATATAAATAGGTGATTAGCATTTTCCTCCTGCTCCTTGCAAAGACAGCATCTGCTAGCCATATGGAAACCTCTGGATTTCAAGTGATCAGCTGTCAAAATGCTGTCCATTGCTATCAGCCAAGCCAAAGCCTTAACTCTTGGGGAGACTGGGTTTCCTCAGATTCCCTTAAGATGACTTGAATATTAATCAGTCCTGCTGATAGCCATATAGCACGACTTGACTGAGAACTTTCCATTCTTGCTTTCTTTCCACCAGTTGCTCATCTCTCTGATGAGTTGCAGGTTTTACACTCTCTAGTTTCTCTAAAAGAGAGATGCATTCTTCAACTTCCCTATTCATTAAAAGCCTCCTGAATTTCGGACTCTATATCAACTGATCCCCCTCCTTTCATAACAGTCACTGATATCTACTTCAGCCTGTTAACCTGTATAGTCTTGCGCATAACTCACACAGCTTACCCACCCCACACCAGTCATCCTCCAAAATCTGATCTTAGGCCCATCCCTGACTGCAAAGCTAATTTGATCTCTGAATTCCTTGTTAAAAGTCATGATTCCCTTCCACACACTCACCGCATAGGAAGCCCTCATCTCCCTTGATTCCCAACTGAATCTCACCACTCCATACTTACCAACCACAACCCTCCTCCACAATGAGTTCTCTCTCCCTAAACTAAATTTCCAAAGCCATTTCCCCAATAAGGCCCTGTTAAAATTTCTCACTCTCCTTATCCCCAACCCTCTCCTCTCCCCCCCCCCCCCACCCCACAAGGATAAATACTTAGCTTTCCACCCATCTAACCTCTATCAATGACTTCACTGCTCCAACAATCGGCATTCCTAGATATGTGAATGAAAGCTCACCAATTCTGCATTCCATGGCATCAGCACACTCCAACAAAACTCCCCTCCCTACCTCTCCAACTGCTATTATAGTGCTTTTGGAGAGATTTATCTTTAGCCCTGATAACAGCTCAAAATTTTCCAAAACTGCCCTCAAGTTTAGCATCTGTTCCACCTTTGCATCTAAGAAAATTAGAGTTTCATGTGCATATTGCAGATGAGTAATGCGAGGTCCATCTCTTGCCTTAAAGCCATCAATTAAGCCCATTTGACTTCTCTCTAGCAGCAAGTTCAAAATCTCCATCACCCATAACAAACAGCAAAGGAGACACAGGTTCTCCTTGCCTCAATCCCCTAGAAGCCTGAAAGAAATCTGATGAAATTCTGTTCATCAATATTGAGAACAAGACTATAGACACAAAAGAAAACATCCAAGCCCTCCATTTCTCCCCAAACCCCATCAAACTTTGGATTTCTTCTAAGAAACCCCACTCCACGTGGTCATAGGCCTTCTCAAAATCAATCTTACACACCAAACCTAGTCTACTATTCCTCAGGCGGGAGTCAATGCGTTCACTTGCCACTAGAACCCTGTCAAAACTTTGCCTCCCTTCTACAAAATTCATATGAGATTCCCCAACCACCTCATGAAGCATATATCTCAGTCTCTTGGATAAAACCTTAGCCAACTTGTATGGGCTGCTGATTAAGCTTATTGGCCTAAAGTCCTTCAAATCCACTGCCCCTTCTTAGGAATTAGGGAAATGAAGGTGGTATTCACCATCTTCTCTAAAGTCTTCTCTCTATGGAACTCCTTGAACATTCGCCCCAATGATGCCTTTTAGAGCATCTTTGACTTCCTCCAAACCAAACTCTCTCAATTCAGGTTGCTGAATTTTCACTCAACTTATTTGGTATTAGCTCTCCGAGTGACATCCTTCTATTTTTTGAGGTGTACAATGCCTTGTAAAAGCCAACCACCTTTTCTTGAATTTCACTCCATGAGTCCACCATCTCTCCTTCCACCTGAATTCTTGAGATGAAATTTCTCCTCCTTGCATTGGCATAAGCGTGAATGAAAGCCATATTTTTATCTCCTACTTTTAGCCAAATCATTTTGGATTTTTGTCTCCAGCTCTCCTCTTCTCTATAGATTAGGTTTTCAATCTAAATCCAATCTTTCTCCTTCCACCCTCTCCTCCCTCGAAAGAAGCATGTCTTCCTCCATGTTGTCCAGCCGCACCAATTTTTCCAAAATCTCCTTCTTCCTAATTGCTACCCTTCCAAACACTGATTTATTCCACTTCTTTTAGCAACTGTAATTTTCTAGCCAGTTTGAAACCCACCAAACCCTCAACATGGAAACCCTCCCATTTTTCCTCTGCCCATTCTTAAAAATCTGGGTAGTCCAACTACATGTTTTCAAATTTAAAAGGTCTTGGACCAGCAATTGCTACAAACTGTCTCGGCAAAACTGGTTTATGGTTTGACATGAGGAAAGGTAAGGCTTCTTGAATCAGGTCTCCTACATGTTCTTCCCAATCACCAGAAAATAGAAATCTATCTAATCTTCTTAGAATTGGTAGTTGTAAATCACACCTACAATTATCTGAATTAAAAGAAAAGAAACAGGAGAAAAGGAGATTGAAGAGAGAGAAGTGATGGAGGAAGAAGATGGAAGAAAAAGAAGAGAGAGTAGTCCAAAACCTCTCTTCAGCTCCCAATGATCTCTTTTATTCTTTTGTTGTAAAAAATAAGGACAATTACATGAGTTCCTTTAGTAGGGCGTCCATCACTAAAGACAGCAATAAAAAACAATAAATAAGAGAAAACAGGCCCATAACTAAGGCCTACTACCTACTAACACAAGTCATAAATATAACTTAAAGAAAAACAAAGAAACTAAGGTTCATTCAGTCCATTATCTCTACAGGTGGGTCTTGCCAATTCCTCCATGTGATCTGCAACCACTTAATGGAGGGTTTATTAGGCCATTTCTTTTAACAGTTTCATTTCTTGCTAATGTATATAATTAATACATGTACAATTTTCAGGGATTTTGTTTTCTTCCCTTGTATTTTTCAAAATAAGAAACTTGCTAGATTGTCAAAAAGCATATAACTACATATTAGGAAAGTTAATAAATGACACTGAAGTAGATAAAAAGTAAAGAAATAGGAAGAAGCAACCATTATAATAACTGAGAAGATTTTCCAATAAAAAATAACAATAAAGTGATTCCTTAAGACAGAAATCATCATTTGATTAGTCAATGAAGCCTTATCCCAAACATTGTGATTATGTAGATGACTGATGAATATAGTTCTTCCATTCCACTTTGTTTAGGATTGTAGCATCACAGATGTATCTTAAAAATCACTGTTCCCCACTATATTCTTCTTTGGGAAATTTGGTCATTTCATCTGCAAATTGGAGATGGAAAATTTTCCATATTAAACAAGTGATCCCCACTTGACAAAGCTTATCATGTCTGCAACACATATTCTGTAGTGAGATGAGAATTAGATTTGGAATTTTATGGTACTTTTGTACATAAGGATAACTGTTGTAACATACCCTATATGGACTAAAACAGTACATATCTGTTTTCTGCCCTGTTTGAACTGTTCTCTGATATGGTGTGGTCATAAGACACTTTATTTTCTAGGTGTGCATGACAGAATTGTCCATTTACACTTGCTAATATAAATCTCATTTTCTGGTTGAGGTCAAAACATTTGTAATTTTATGGCACTTTTGTACAGAAGGACAGAATTGTCAAAATCTAGTAGTTCCATTATTTTGAATGGTACAGGAGGATGCCCAGATTTGGACTTAGTTTTGGAACTCATTGGAACCTAAGATTTGTAGTAGCATAATTTGCTTCGATACATTCTAGATGGATATCAGAGCAGGAAAAGAAAACATATTTTGGGAGTAACAACATTTCTCGTATCTATCAATTGTTTCAGTCATTTTTTAGCCTACAAGGGTTAAAACATTAAAAGGTTTACGGTCATGAAAACATATTCTGAGATGATGAGATTGGAGCTATGTGAATAATATCTATAAGCCCATCACTTTTGAAGTTACAGTTAAGCAGCAGTGGTGGAGTGCTCGCATTATGGTCATGAAAGACATACTATTGCCTTCTTTAGATTTTTAAAGAAACCCACAAGCTATGCTCGCAAAAGAAAAAAAATCATGATGCATAGAAAATTTTCAAATCACATCTTTTACATAAACTTATGGAAAGATTATTTGGATTTATTTATTCTATACCTTCAAATCAACAACATGAATTAGGCTTTTGGTATATAAAGCTGTCTTAATAATATGGACTCAATTTAAGATATCATCTTAAAGAAACTTAAAGTGGAGTTAGGATAGAAGAGCTGAACTTGGTTTTTGCATGAATCGTTTTTAGCATTTCTTAAATTTCTATAAATAAATTCCATATTCTTTTTTTATATTTCCAAATTTCCTCAGATTTTCTAGATATTTGAACAAAACTTTTGAAAGTTTTTCCATTTTCATATGGTGAAATGCCTATCAAAATTAAAACTTCGAACCATCATTGGCAATACAATGAAACATCCAGCAAGTAATGCCTTTATGGTTTTTCATGAATTCTACTTATATTATATTTGTAATTTTTTGCAGAGATGAGAGAATGGTTTCTCAAGCAATTGAACTAAATGATCAGCTGCAAAAGGTGCTGGTCAGACATGATGCACTTCTTTCAGTTCGGGCACCATCTACTGCCACTCATTTTTGCCATGAAGCAGAGGAGGAAGAGGAGGCTGAAAGTCTTTTTAGGAGGTATATTTTGATTTATGTTTAACTCATGGATTCTCTTGTATTTGGGAGCTATCAGGAGTCACTGAGGTTTCCTTTATGCCCATAATAATAAATAGTATTAGATATTCCTCCATGCTCTTGTTTAGGTTGCATATACGCAATTGGTCTCTAGGAAGCCCAATCCATCACTTGCACTTAATCTCTCTATTAATAATGCTTGGCACCATATTAAGGGAAGGATTTTTTTTTCCCTCTTTGTCTTTACCACATGGTTTCCAACTTCCAAAACCAATGTATCCTTTATTGAGGATCCAGATAATCCTATTACTGGTAGATTTAGGAATCCAAAGAGGAAGTTGTACAAAGTATTCCCTATTTCCTAACATAGTAGCAGATCATATCACATTGATCATCAATTGACATACCATCTTTGAATACCTCAACATACCCAAGTATTTGACCCCAAAAGGATCTTACTAATTGGCATATCAAGATAGACAAGTCTGTTACTCAATCTGATACCAATATCAGGTCTAGGGATTAAAAGCAACGCATAATTGTTCCACCTGTGTCCAGGAACACATTTGAGTTCAGTCCAGTTCAATGTTTCTAGTAAACATTCATTCTCACACCTTAAGTCACAACCCGAGCAACTGAGACCCATTGCTCCACTACCTTGGGCAATGTGAGAATGATAACCTTGTTAGGATAGATTCCCCAAGCCTATCCACTAGTTGTAAACATTTAAGTCTACATTATAACAATTATGTGGTCTCATAAATAAAACTAATATGAACTAAGGGGAAATTTAGCAAAACAACCCAATGACACATGAAATAAATGTTCTTTTATTTATAATAAAATATGTACAATACATATGTTGGATTTGAGGAGATACACATTTTCTAACAAAAGGGGAGAGTGGCCAAGTAGTCAAGAGCAACAAACTGTAAATTTGTTGAATTGGGCTTCTAGAAAAGCTGGCATTTGTCAATGTGGGCATCTATGAAAGCTCCACTTCCTTGTCTTGCTTCTGACATACATTACATATTGTAGAATGTGTAGCACTTCCTCTTGACATACATAACATATTGTAGAATGTGTAGCACTTCCTCTGACATACATTAGTTCAGGAGTCAAAGTGTTTCAAGTGAGTTGGAATCCTATGAATCCCACAGTACATCATAATGAGATATTGTGGCCTTGCAAATTAAAATGACCTAATATCATGATATACAGATTTTGATATTCTGTAATTCGGATGGGTGTAAAACCCCACCTGCGGTGCTAATGAGCCATTACTGTAGGTACTATTGTATGGTTGCTTTATCTGTCAGTGTAAGGCAAAACCCAGACATAACTGCTGACTGTTTTACAATGGCCCATTAGATGATAATCCAGTGGGAGCACTATGTATTTCTCATTTTCCTGGAGGACATATTACTTGTACTATTGCATTGCACCCTCTCCTAGTTGGTAAATGATATATGTCTTTATGACATATTTTCCTCTACTAATGCAACCTTGCAGAATTCGGAAAGGAAAAGCTTGTGCAAGACCTGAGGATGAGGATCATTTGGACCGTTCCTCTATTTTACTTGGATCAATTCAGGCAGAAAGGCTGAATCGTCCACTAATACGCCCATTGTCTTTGGAACCAAGAGAGCCTACTGCACCTTCTCCAGCTGTTGTCATCCCTCCTCCCCCAGCCAAGCACATTGAGAGGGAGAAATTCTTTCAGGAGAAAAGGGGGGATGGTTCGGCATTGATGGGTCACATGAGGGGCCTCTCATTGCACAGTCGCAATGCCAGCAGTTCGAACAGTGGAAGCATTGATTCTAGTGATTGACCAAGCATGATGATGCAAAGGTTTTTCCCCTTGCATTCTTTAGAATCAATAGTTGAAGTTAGGGTGATTGTCTTGTGAGCTAGGCTTTACTGTTGTCTGGAGAAGGGGTTGGTTCCTTTTAAGAGGATGCCGTGTGATATTCTTGTGCTGATCACTTGGTGCCACATCATGCACCGTCCTGATATAAACAAATGACGAAGTCTACCATGGCAAGGAATGTGCAAATATTTATCAAAGAAAACCATGAGTTGTATCATGTATGCGTTTTATTTGTAGCAATCTTTATCCGTTCTATGCATGGGTCGGTTGTGAAGTACTGTTTTTTTTTTGTGTGAAAAAGATGATGGGTGTTTGGAATACATAACGGAACTATGTAAAGCACCCGTCTATCTGTCAAAGGATACCTTGAAACACTAATTCTTGACGATGACCTGAATATCCATGAAATAGAGAGCAGCTGAACTGGTTCGATCAGCATATGATCCCTTTTGTAAGCTGAAAAATTGTTTTACTTTGATCACTTGCACATGTTATCATGCCAAGGATATTGTATGCTAATCTTCAGTCTGCACTTCAACCAAGCCAGGTTTAGGATTGTAAAACTCTAAATAGCTCATAGCTGAATTGGTTTAACTGGGCAAGGTTTTAAAAGCTGACCTGAAAACGGAGCCACTTTGACCACTGATTTCTGGGTCAGCAGTTCAGCTGTCCAGTCCGAATGGGTCAATCCGTTTGTAATATAAAACGTCAAAGATAAAAGGGTACTAGCGTAAAGGGCAACTTTTGAGGTTTAATATCAATAAAAGTAATATATTTAGAAAAAATTAAAAAATAGGTTAACTTTTTAAAAATAATATTAATAAAGGGCAAAAATACTGTTCATCTTTTTCTTGCCATTTGTTCACTAGAGCTGCTGTCTGCCACCGTCCGCTGCTGCCCACCACCACCTCTGCCTCCGGCGGCAACGTTGCCGGAGGTGGCCGGAGGCAGAGGTGGTGGTGGCGGCGCTGGTGGTCATTCCTCTGCCCACCGTTGCCACCACCTGTCTCCACCCATCTCTGAAATGTTGCTGGAGGCGGAGGCGAAGGTGGGCAGAAGTGGCGGCGTGTCTCCACCCATCTCCGACAATGTTGTCGGAGGCGGAGGCGAAGGTGGGCAGAAGTGGAAGCGTTGGACAGAGAAACCACCAGCGCCACTGCCACCACCTCTGCCTCCGGCCACCTCCGGCAATGTTGCTGGAGGCAGAGGCGGAGGCAGGCGGCAACGGACGACGGTGGCAGGTAGTGGTGGGCGGCGGCGGACGGCGCTGGGCGGTGGCAGATGATGGCTCTGGTGAACAAATGACAAGAAGAAGAAGATGAATAGTGTTTTTGTCCTCTATTGATATTATTTTTTAAAAAGTTAACCTATTTTTGAAATTTTTTTAAATATATTACTTTTATTGATATTAAACCCCAAAAGTTGCCATTATATGCTATTATCCCAAAATAAAAATTAATTAGAATCAAGGTTCTAAATATCAATACAAGCCAATATGCAGGTAGGGTGTATCGGCCTGTAATGGTGTTCTTTTTATGTTTTATTTATTTTTTTTTTCAAACCAATTCAGAAGGATCAGTTTAAGTCCCGGCTACCCTTTGAACCATGGCCTGACCTGATACACCCTCTATAGGGGTGTATCGGGAAGGCCCCAATACGATAAGCATATAGGCCTGGTTTGAAACTTTGAATACCAATTCAAGGGTGTCTAAAAAATTCTCGGTTAGGTGGAAAACAGAAGCGTTTACGCCATGTTCAGTGGATCATGGCATCTCAAAAACCATGGAACTGGGTACCGAGCCTGAAGTAGAAACACCAAAACATGGATAAATAGAAAATAATGATAAATGGAAGAATGGAAGAACAGAATGGGAACAAAGGTAATATGGTGAAGTCGCACGGTCGAATTAGAACAATCATAAGCTTTAAACAATCAAAGTTGGTGAATGAAAAGATTATCTGCAAGGTATAAGCTTTAGACAATCTAGTGTATTCCATCTTTATCCAATGTATTAGACCATTAGCCAATACCAAAGTTCAAAATATTAGTATTGCAAAGTATATCGGTAAGGTAGGAAATTAATATTTTTCACGATATGCAATAGATGTACATGGATGTGGTGCAATATGTTTCACGATAGCCAATACCAAACGTCAAGAAAATTCTCATAAATCCCATGGCAATTTGATGCCGGAAGTGTAAGGTAACAGAAGAACTTCGATTAATCAAACCCCCTCTCTCCATGAATTTTGATGAATACCAGTTAGATTGGTTACCACTCTTCAATGGTGCCGGTTGATTAGTTATTAGTTTTCAAGTATCATTCCTTTTTAGCATCATAGTAGACTCAAATCCCACTACATTAAGTTATAGTTGAATAACTATAAATAAAGTACAAATACATGCCAAAATTATTTTAATAATTTATATGAAAAAATACATTATCATAAATATATCAGGAAATGTAAATAACATACAATAATTTATCATCAAATTATTTAATGTAAATATGTTCTTATTTATTTAAGTAGAATTATCAATTAATAATTATAAAAAATATGGTCAATCTATAACATATATTAGATCCATGAGAATGTAAAAAATCCACAAATCAAAGTGTACAAGACAACTATATTTTAATTACTAAATGAATTATTCCATATCTTATTGTTTTACTATTGTATATTATAAAAAACAAAGTCAACTTAATCTTAAATTCTTAATATGATTCCTAATCATTATGTAACTTCTTAAAATTAATACTGTGAAGTAAGTTTTGTAGATAATATATTTTTTTCAATAAATAATAAATATGTTGTTATTTATTGCAAATTGACAAGTAGTTAATCTACAAAATTACATAATTCTATTTTTCCATTAGAATTTCTAAGGTACATGTTACAAAGTTGATAGAAGCAATGATATGATAGTAACCGTCTAATGAAGTTAGAGCAGTAAATCTGTGATGGTCAAGTTTAATCTGCAAAATAAGAAGATAGAATACTTATTGGCAATAGCTGAGGCACGATAGACGTTCAGTGAAGGTACAGCTCTCAACCTTGACATTGTGTGCCTTGATAGCCCAAAGCAACGAATCAAATCATTACATATGCCCAACCTTTTTCCATTATATAGCACTCTACAAAACAATGAAAATGACCAATATAACTTCAGTCATCTTCTTCCCTACAAAAGTATTGATAAACAAAGAAAACAGAATATTTTAGCTCCCTTCAGCCCCCAAGACTACATACAAGATGCATATATTAATGGATTCCTACACATACTCAAGCTTTCCATAAACCAGACAATACAGTGCATTTCTGAAGACTAAGGACACATGTTGGGATCTCGATGGACAACCACAAAGGTTTAGAAAGTAGAAGAAAGAAAATAATGCTAGTAGAGATGAGATACCTTAAGTGAATCCACTTGACAGAATGCTCCCACTGCTTCATCATCCTCTAGTGACAGAGTGAGACCATCTCCTTCATGGTTCCATTTTTGTTTATCTAAGAAAAAGGAATTATTAATGTCATGCCTCATATATTTTCCATCTACGTTGCATGTTCCAAAGTTTTCCACCAATCTTATATCTATTACTAGTACAACAAAGTGGTTGAATTGTTCCATAACTTTCTTTCCTTTTCATTATGCATCAGATATTGTGTCACTATCTCCTGGATGTTCTCTATCAACTTACTATTATGTCACTATCTCCTGTTACATCAATTAGATCGATCCATTTGTATTGTCCAGTTTGTGGCATAGAGACTTGAACCAATTATCATTTGTCATTAAAATTATTATTTACTTCTTAGTTCAAGTCAACTAAGATGCTTCAGTGGATATGTGAGGTGTGATAATTGTCAAAACATTGTAGAATCACATTCTCCAAATAGTAATGGAAGTCCTATTATGTTTTTCTACTTGTACGAAGCATATAGTGGTAAACCACCATTTTATACGGGAGAAAGTTCTCAATGGACAAATTTATACTCCATGTCTCCATTACATTATGACCTAGTTATAATTGGCCGGCATCCCTATTAAAGGTGTAGCAAAATTATGTCTACAAGAGCAGCAAGTTAGGCACGATAAATACCTTTGCTCCAACTTGAGGGGGATTGTTGAGATGTAAACGAGTAAAGATATTATTGAGATTTCTTCTTGCAACTTCTTATTCTCTTGTATTTGTCACTATCCTTCTTTAGAAGGCATTGCCCTGTCTTTTTCACATAATTGAAAATACAATGTGGGAGGGTGTGGGGCACAAATATTCCCAACCCATTCTCCCATTTTTTCTTCCCCTCGTCTCTGCATATTTCACTTTCTTGAAAAAATCTGGTCATACAATAAATGCAACAGCAAAAACTAACCCAACATTCTCACACTAGTCAGCCCAATAGAATCTCTAGTATGTGAGAAGAATTGATGGACAATGAGAATCTGTACAGCCACAAGTATTATCCTCAAAAAAGTTTACAGCCAAAAAGGAAGAAGAAAAATCATTCTCCTTAAAGTGAGCTCTAAATGATAATCACTGCCTTAGAGCCTCAATAATGACATTAGTCACTCTTTCACAGGGATATTTTTCTGCTCAAAAACCCAAGAATTCCTTTCTATTTCGACTGCTGCTACAGTAGTCCGAATAGGAAGAGGAGAAGAAGAAGAAGAAGAGGAAGAGAAGAAGAGGGGTCAGTCGAAAATCTGATGGTTGACCCATTCAGTCGACCCCCTTAATCTATATTAGCTTCTAATCATGTTTACAAAGACAGAAATGCCCTTACTTAAGTGTGGGGCAGAGTAACTCTAATAACACAGCCACATAAGCAAGTTACTTAATAAACAGAAGAAGACTAAACTACCCCTATTCGACACATCTTAACACTCCCCCTCAAGCTGGAGAATATATGTCATATAATCCCAGCTTGTTACATAGATAGTTCACTTTCCCTGAGCTTAGAGCTTTTGTAAACAAGTCTGTCCACTGGTCATTGGAGCTCACATGTTCTGTATTTATCTCTCCGGCAAGAACCTTCCCTCTCACAAAGTGGCAATCAACCTCTATGTGCTTTGTTCTCTCATGAAAGACAGGATTGGAAGAGATATGGAGTGCAGCTTGATTGTCACAGTACAATTTCATAGGTTTATCCATGTGAAACCCAATTTCTTGTAGAAGATTCCTCAGCCACACTAATTCACAGGTAGTGTGAGCCATGGCCCTATATTCGGCTTCAGCACTGCTTCTGGCTACAACCGTCTGCTTTTTACTCTTCCATGTCACAAGGTTTCCTCCCAGAAATGTGCAATAGCCTGTAGTAGATCTTCTGTCACTCACTGAGCCTACCCAGTCTGCATCTGTATACCCAACTACTTCAAGTTTTCCTCCTGGTTTATACAATAGCCCACGGCCTGGAGCTCCTTTCAGATACCTCACAATTCTAAGGACTGCATCCCAATGAGGTATACGAGGGTTCTGCATGAATTGGCTCACCACACTGACTGCAAAGGAGATGTCGGGTCTCGTGATAGTCAGATAGTTCAGCTTTCCCACTAGTCGTCTATACCTTTCAGGATCTTCAAATACTTCTCCTGTATCACTGCTCAACTTAACATTTGGTTCCATAGGGGTCTCAGCCGGTTTTGCACCTAACAGTCCTGTTTCTTCCAATAGATCAAGGACATATTTCTTTTGACACAGATTCACACCTTGTTTTGACCTGGCAACCTCAATTCCCAAGAAATACTTTAATGTTCCAAGGTCCTTTGTTTGAAAATGATTTTGCAGAAATGCCTTTAGTTTGCCAATCCCCAATTTATCACTACCAGTGATGACAATATCATCCACATAGACCACTAATAAAATCTTCCCAGTTTCTGAGTCATAGCTGAACACGGAGTGATCAACCTGGCATTGCTTCATTCCAAAACTCTTCACCACTTCACTGAACTTCCCAAACCAAGCACGTGGAGATTGCTTCAACCCATAAATTGCTTTCTTCAGCTTGCACACCTTACCACCCTCCCCCTGAGCAACAAACCCAGGTGGTTGCTCCATATATACCTCCTCCTCTAGATCACCATGAAGGAAGGCATTCTTTATGTCAAGTTGAAGGAGAGGCCAATCATACATAACTGCTAAAGAAATTAGAACACGAATGGAACCAATTTTAGCCACCGGAGAGAATGTCTCCATATAGTCCACACCATACGACTGTGAGTAACCTTTAGCAACAAGTTTGGCCTTCAGGCGCTCCACACTACCATATGGCAAGTATTTCACAGTATACACCCATTTACAGCCCACAGCATGCTTCCCAAGTGGGAGAGTAGTGAGTTTCCACGTTTGAGTATGTTGAAGAGCAGAAAGTTCCTTCTCCATTGCCCGCCGCCATCCAGGTGAACTAAGAGCTTGTTGAACATTGTTAGGTATGGAAATAGAAGACAAAAGTGAAACAAACTGGCGATGTGAGGTAGAAAGACGAGATAATGAAACAAAATTGGAAATGGAATGGAGTGTAGAACTACGTTTACCTTTCCGTAAGGCAATGGGTAGGTCAAGATCTGAAGGTTCAGCAATAGGAGCCATGAGAGGATCCGCAGACGAGGTAGAAGTAGGAGGGGCCGGTGTCGTTCGACGTGTATACACTTGTCGGATCGGTGGTCGTTCAGTGGTGACCTGCACTGGATGAGGAGATGAGTCTACTCCAACAACAGCCTCTGGAACTAAATCACTGATAGGAAGAGGAAGAGGAGGTAAGGGTGAGGACAAGGGTGCTTCAGGACGGGAGAAGAAGGGAACAGACTCAAAAAAGGTGACATCAGGGCAGACATAGCACTTTCGGGCAATGGGATTATAACACTTGTACCCTTTTTGAGTCCGAGAGTAGCCAAGGAAGACACATTTAATTGAGCGTGCATCTAGCTTGTCTATTCCAGGACTCAGATTATGAACAAAGCACACACAACCAAAGACACGAGGAGTTAATGGAAACGGAGATAAAGTGGGAAACAAGATGGAGAAGGGTGACCGACCATGAAGAATAAAAGAGGGTATCCGATTAATGAGAAAACATGCAGTGAGTACAGCATCACTCCAAAACCGTTTAGGAACATTCATGTGGTGAAGCATAGACCGAGCAATTTCAAGAAGATGACGATTCTTCCATTCAGCCACCCCATTTTGTTGAGGGGTGAAAGCACATGATGTCTGATGAATAATGCCATGCTGTTCTAAATACTGTTGAAATGCAGCAAGAAAATATTCACGACCATTATCTGAACGGAGAACTTTGATTGGAACACCAAATTGTGTACGTATTTCAGCATGAAATTTTTGAAAAATGGAAAATAATTCACTTCTTTCTTTCATTAAGTAAATCCATGTCATTCTTGAACAATCATCAATAAAGGAGACAAAATACTTGTACCCATTGTAAGACTCAATTTTGATTGGACCCCAAACATCTGAATGAACCAAAGAAAAAGGACTCAACATGCGACTCTCAACTCTCGGACTAAAGGACACACAACGGTGTTTACCAAACTGACATGACTCACATTGTAAAACTGACAACTGACTCAATGATGGAACCAACATCTTGAGAACCTTGAGAGATGGATGTCCCAGTCGACAATGCCATTGTAGAGGAGTAAGGGAGGTCTGAAGTGCAATTGAAGATCCACCGCCGTCAAGGTAATACAATCCACCAGCTTCATGCCCCCCACCAATCTTCTTCCCCGTCTTGAGATCCTGAAAAACACAAGTGGAAGGAAAGAAGGTAACAGAACAGTTAAGAGCTTTGGTTATTTTACTGACAGACATAAGATTGAATGGAAACTTAGGTACATATAAAACAGATGATAAGGGGACAGAAACCAAGTCAACATTACCAACACCACAAATGGGAGATGAGGACCCATTGGCAAGTGTAACAGTTTGTGATGTGGAGGTTTCAGAAAGAGAAGAGAACACACCTGGAGTCCCGGTCATATGATCTGAGGCTCCAGAGTCAATAATCCAGGAAGGAGTTTTAGATGACATGCAAGCAATACCTGATTGGGCATATGTGGCAGTGGTATGTTGTGAAGTAGTTTGAAGGAACCGTTCATACTCATCACGCGGAACACTCACCATCTCCCTCCCAGAAGTAGATGTAGATGTGGGAGGTGTTCGGTCTGCCAGTTTACTATCACTAATAGCAACATCGCCTGCTACAGCATGATTAGCCCATTTAGAGGGAGGGCCATGTAGGTCATAACAGAAATTCACTATGTGTCCATCCCTACCACAATGAGTACATTTCCTTGTAGAATTATTTTTTCCTCTACCACGGCCTCCCCCTGAATCACGGCCACCCCGACCAATCATGGAATTGCCACGGCCCCCTCTGGAATGACCTCCCCCTCTTGTACTATGTCCACCACCTCTAGCTGTCACAAGTGCTGATCTATCATACTGTGTGGGGTTCTCTGTCTGGCCCAAAGAAATTCTACGAAGTCTTGAGAATACTTCCTCAAGTGATGGAAGAGTAGAGCCCCCCAATATTTGAGCTCTAATTGGTTCATATTCTGACTTCAGCCCCACTAAAAATCTTGTAACATCAAGTTGCTCCTTTTGCTGTTGCTGAACTTGAATATCTGAAGTAAGGGGATGATAGACATTGAGTTCATTCCTTATATTCTTCATGCAGGCATAGTACTCTTCTAGTGTTTTGGTTCCTTGTTGTAGATCAAAGTACTCCTGATACAACTGATATACTCTTGTTGTGTTGTCTTGTCCAGAATATAGCTTCTTAGCATGCTCCCATATATCCTTAGCCGTATCAAGGAACATGAAGTTGGCACTGATTTTGGGTTCCATACTATTCCACAGCCAAGTCATGATTTGAGCATCTTCTTGTTCCCAATCATCAAACCCTGGAGAGTCAACCGGTGGCTTCTCATCTCTTACATGCTTTACTTTCTTCTTTGCCTTGAGAAAAACTTCCACTGATTTAGCCCATGGAACATAGTTCTCTCCATTTAGCTTAATTGAGGTCATTTGTACCCCTAGGTAGTCGGAGGAAATTACTACACTAGGTTTCTGATCATTGTAGCCATCTCCTATTGCTGCCATTGTACTCTTTCACAGTTGTCTCTAACTTTACTTCTCAGCTACAAGCTGATTGATGTTGTTCACAGTTTGATATTTCAGCACCTATTGCAGTCTCTAAACACCACAGTGGAAGCACACACTTGTTCTTATTCACACTACTGCTGATTTCACACACTTACGTCCCACATAAGAATCAGTTTACCATTCATTAATCACAAGTAGAGGCCCTCTTACAACCACTCAAGCACCACAACACAGCCAAATCTGCTGCACCCAGTTCAAACTTGTTCAACACACTTAAGAGGCCATTACACAACCACAAGGAGTTCGGCAAGTTCACTGCATTCTACCTTACACCACTCAGCCACTTACAGCAGCCCTAACACCATTCGGCTACTGCACACACAGCTATTCAACAACTTACAGCAGCCCTACACCATTCGGCTACTACACACACAGCCACTCAACAACTCACAGTAGCCCTACACCATTCGGCTACTGCACACACAGCCCTACCTAGGGCAACAATGAACCTAGTTCTCTAGGTTCTACTCAATACTAACAGCTTCTTGTAGGGTTTCTACCCAGAAATATAAGTAACACTAGAAGAAGAGAGAACCGACCTTCCTTTGAGAATATCAATCAACCATTCACTGCTGAAGTTACTTTCCTTGTTGAAGAGAGTTATGCGCAGCAGAGAGACAAGCTGTAATGTTTCTGACCTAGGGCGAACCAGTCCTCTCCATCGACTGACCAGAAACGAAAGTGAAGAGTCACGAACAACACTGAGGTGCTTTACCAACTGACTTAGATCAGGAACCTTGCTCTGATACCATATTTCGACTGCTGCTACAGTAGTCCGAACAGGAAGAGGAGAAGAAGAAGAAGAAGAAGAAGAAGAAGAAGAAGAAGAGGAAGAGAAGAAGAGGGGTCAGTCGAAAATCTGATGGTTGACCCATTCAGTCGACCCCCTTAATCTATATTAGCTTCTAATCATGTTTACAAAGACAGAAATGCCCTTACTTAAGTGTGGGGCAGAGTAACTCTAATAACACAGCCACATAAGCAAGTTACTTAATAAACAGAAGAAGACTAAACTACCCCTATTCGACACATCTTAACACTTTCCATCCAAACAAACCATCATGCGGCCAAGGGTATAGTAGACCAAAAAAACTGCCTTTCCTATCCATTCCAATTACTTTCCAATCCTATAACAAAGCCTGAACAGAACCCAGCATGCATCATTGGTAAGAGATGGCCTTGAAGAAAAAAATTCAAATATTGTAAGTAAAATTGCAGTGAATGAAGAGATGGTTGTAAGACTCTTCCTCCATCCTGCACAAGGGGCAGAGAAGGACCGTTGGATAAAATCCCTTTCTCACTAGCACCTACTCTACTAGAGATTGCTTTCTTCTACTCTAGTTCCTTTTTTTTTTTTTCCTCTACTCTAGTTCCTTTTTCTTCAATTCTTTCTTCTAGAACTAATGGGATCACTTCTTCCTGAGAGGGCTGCTTTTGCTGACAAGGGTCCTACGTTTGGGAATTTAGGTCCCCTGCCCCAGTTTTATCAAAATCTTAGCTAAAGCAGAAAGCTTCTCTAGGATTAGGTTCAAAATTCAGTCCCTTTCTTCTTCAATATCATTACCCAGAAAACCTCAACACTAGGGCCTATGGCATCACAATAGTAAGCATTATGTTCAAGAGAGGCTCTGACTGGATCTGCACCAAAAGGGAATGCAAGGTTAGAAGAAAACTCATCCTTGTCAAGTAAACCCTAATTGGAGTAAAGAAAAAGAACAGGGGTTGGAGACTCCCTTCTTCAAATTGGAGTAAGCCTTCTTTTGTTCAAGGTCTGCTAGAAATTCATCCTGGTCGAGTAAACCCTAATACACATCAGTTGATTATTCTTCCTGTGCTTTACTAAGAGGATGATACAAGCGACCAACATGAAGAAGGCATGCCTGGTTCACATGGATCCCATGCACATCTTCACATGGATCAACGGCCTAAGATAACCATCCGAAAAGCCAGTAAGGTTTTCAGGTTTGATTTCCATGCACATGATTTCGTTAGAGAGATTGTCGAGTCATCAAAAATCCTGTCTTTTCTGTAACTGAATTCCGTTGTATATCTTTAAATAGTTGGGTAGTAATCCAATAGAGGGAGAAAAAGTTAACCAATTCCTTTCCCTTCCGTATCCTGGAACCTACCTCACGCTCGAAGTGAAGCAATTATCCCTCCTCGTATCACTGGTGCTTTCATTGTTCCTCCCTTCCGCCATGGCTGAACAGGTCGCTACTGGTGTCCAAACACGCTACAAGGTGCTCAAAGAATCCATTGCAGACCTGCAAGCCTTTCGTACCTCCACCAAATCCCAACTCGAAATAATCCAAGCTACCTTGAATAAGCTTGTGTTGCGTGTTGCGACTTCCCCATTCCGATAAAACCAGTATCGCCATCAACCCGCTATCGTCATCGTCTCCAAACTTTCTACCCCTTCTTCAGCCATTACCATCCGCCCCCTCCGTTGTGAGATTTGCCATTTTGACAGCTCTAATCCCCACAATTGGATCTTCCAAGCCGAACGATATGTCTACTTCCATCATACTCCTGATGAGCATTCTTTTACATGACCGGTCAGGCTTTGAGTTGGTTCCAATGGATACATAGGAATTGGCAGCTCTTTACCTGGAAGAACCTCACAATAGCCATCGAAGAAAGATTTGGTCCATCCTCCTTTGTCAACCACGAAGCCTCCTTGTTCAAGCTCACCCAAACCTCTACCGTCTCTGAATACCAGTCTCAATTTGAGACCATCTCCATCAGGATCGACGGGTTGCCTGCTACAACCATTTTGAATTGTTTCCTCTTGGGTCTTAAACCAGAGATTCAGAGAGAGCTGTCATGAAGCCTGCCTCAATCTCATCGGCTAATGCATTGCAAAGCTGATCGAAGATAAGCTTCAGCATTGTCCACCTCCAAGCCACCCTCCTTCCACCACCCCTCAACCACTGCCGAATTTTCCACCGTCACCATCCATAGCTCTACTCCCTTCCACCAACTCTACTCTGACCAAACCTTCCCCACCACCTTCCCACAAACCACTGTTGTTGACCTCCTCCACCTCCGAAACTTCCCCAGCATATCTGTCGTCTTACCCCAACAGAGCAGCAAGCCCATTGCGCACAAGGATTGTGCTTCAATTACGACGAGAAATACCGCCCAGGACACCGTTGTAAGTCACCGCAACTCCTTATTCTCCCAGATGATGAAACCGAACCTCTAGACCCTGATTCCTCTGATACTTCCCCTCTGGTTCATCTAGATTCACCTCTCCCCGAATTTTCCCTCAGTGCGCTATGTGGCAGTGATTCCCCACGCACCTTTCACCTACAAGGTACCATCAACGATCACCCAATTTCCATCTTAGTAGATATGGGTAGCACCCATAATTTCCTCCATCCCCGAGTTGCTTCCTTCCTCCACTTACCAATCAAACCATCTGGATTTTCATCAGTTACGGTAGGAAACGATGAACATCTTACCTGTGCTGGAAAATGCTCATCGATTTCTTTGACGATTCAACAATTTCAATTCTCAGTCGAATTCCATTTACTTCCCATCTCTGGTTCCGATGCTGTCCTCAGAATCCAATTGTTAGAAACTCTTGGTCCCGTTACGACGGACCATACGGCCCTCACCATGTCCTTCCATCTCCTAGGGAACTAGATCAAACTACATGGCATCACTTCTCCTTCTAGTCCCACCTTGATTTCTCACAATCAGCTCTGTCGATTGGTTTCAACCAACGCAGCTGTTATGGACACGACTCCCGGCAACACGCTGCATCGCAACCACAGGCAGCAGCGCGCACAGCAGTGCGCCCCAGCGTGCCGCGACACAGGCGGCACACACCGCCCATCAGCGTGCTGCGGCACAGGCGGCACGCACCGCGGTACAGTCTGCCAGCCGCCCGGCAGCAGCATGCACCGCACGGCAGCAGCACTCGGCAGCAACACGCACCGCACAGCAGCGGCATGCACCACACGGCAGCAGCACGCACCTCACAGCAGCAGCAAGGTGGGTCGCGCGCGCCAACGTAGAGCGGGGCCCACATGCCAGCTGTACCTTTCCCTTATCCCCTATTTTTGTGTTTCCCTTAGAAGTAGGAGTTTGAGTTTCGATAGAAGTTTAAGTTGCGATAAGAGAGGGATTACCTTAGCCGAATACAAGAAGGAAACCCTCCTGTAATCTCCTATTTAAGGAGCTGATTTATTCAATAAAGGTATCAAATTTTCAGTCAAGAAGAGAACAAGGAGAGTTAGGTGATCTCTTGAACAAATCACCCCTCAGTCCTCCATCATAGGGTCAACTCGCAAAGGGAAGGCAAGGGGAAGGCAAGGAGTTTTCCCAGCAAACTGCCCCGTGACGAGATCCGTCATGGGCGACATGGAGCAGCTATCGACCAGGGCTCACGAGCTGGAACACCGTCTCGTGGAAAATCACGCGGAGGTAAGGGAAGTTAAAGAGGGCGTCAGGGAACTTCGACGTCTACTAGAGTTATACTTCTCCACCAGAGAAGGGAGCCCTGAAGGGGCAGCCACTCATCACAGCTGCCGCCCAGATCGAGCAGAGGGCTCGGTGAGCGACAGAGTGACACACCAACAACAGCAATCATACCCAAATACAATCGTTTGGAGTTCCCCTCATACAGCGGCAACGGTGACCCACTTGGATGGCTGTACCGCTATGAGCAATTCTTCCGCAATCAACGCACGGAAGAGAAGGACAAGGTCAGCCTGGCAGCATTCCACTTGGCCGATGAAGCACAGCTCTGGTTCTACCGAGTGGAGCAGGAGGAACCAGGCCTTAGTTGGGGCCAGTTCAAGTTGTATTGCCTCCTCCGGTTCGGGCCCCCATTAACGAGCAACCCCTTGGGGGAGCTCATTAACCTCAAGCAGACCGGGACAGTCACGGATTCTCAGCGGCAGTTTCAGACCCTTCTCGCCAGAGCCTCTTCGGTTCGGCCATACCAGCAGGTGGATATGTTCACAACCGGCCTATCGGAACCTCTGAGGGTTGATGTGGAGATGCAGAGCCCACCCAACTTGGTCACAACAATGAATCTGGCCCGAGCGTTCGAGCACAAGCTGCAGATCAGCCAAGGGTCATCCAGCATAGGGCGTCCCGCAACGACTTGGGTGAACCCAAGATCTACCATAGGAGGGCCTTCAATGGCCGCCAATAGGGAACAACGCCCTTTCACCAACAACACCACCCAAGCTGCAACTAGCATGGGTAGCAGCACGACAGCACCTCCCATCAGACGCTTATCCAGGGCCGAGATGGCAGAGCGTCGAGCCAAGGGCCAATGCTTCAACTGTGACGAGTTGTACTCAGTCGGCCACCGTTGCAAGCGGTTATTCTGCCTCCTAGTAGATGAGCTGGAGGAGGAAGAAGAGAAACAGGTGGCACAAGAACCCAAGATCTCCCTCCATGCCATCACTGGAGTCCAAAACTCCCAAACCATGCAGCTGCAGGCCCAAGTGGCAGGAAAACAGGTACGGATTCTGGTTGACTCAGGGAGCACCCACAACTTCATCAGCAAGCAGGTTGCGCTCCGACTGAAGCTACCAATGGAAGACAGGTCGCGGCTCCAGGTGGCTGTAGCAAATGGGGAGAGAATTCACAGTCCAGGGATCTGCCGAAGCGTCCAAATCCAGGTGGATTCTGAACCCTTCCTCGCAGATCTATTTGTACTGACCTTAGACGAGTTCGACATAGTGTTGGGGATTAAGTGGCTCATCACCCTCGGCCCCATCCTATGGGATTTCAGCGCCTTGACCATGACATTTGACTTGCATGGGAAGCGGGTCACCTGGAAAGGGACCAAGATGAGAGCAAGGAAACCACAGGTGCATACTCTCCATGGCGACGCCTTGCACATCGCGGAGATGGAGAGGCTTCTTGCCGACTTTTCAGACGTGTTCTCAGAACCTAGGGGCCTTCCACTTGGCCGATCGTGTGACCATCGGATCCCATTAATACCAGGGCAGGACCCGTCGTCGTGAGGTCGTACCGCTACCCGCACCTACAGAAGGACGAGATAGAGAGGCAGTGTGCAGAGATGCTGGAATAGGGAATCATACGCCTCAGCCGCTCTCCATTCTCTTCACCAGTCTTGTTGGTGCCAAAGCAAGACGGCACCTGGAGATTTTGTGTGGACTACAGGGAGCTCAATAGTAGAACCGTCAAGGACAAGTTTCCGATCCCGGTGGTAGACGAATTGCTAGATGAGCTCCACAGGTCTCAGTACTTTTCTAAGTTGGATCTCAGGTCAGGTTACTTCCAGGTCCGAATGGCCCCTAAAGATGTGGAGAAAACAGCCTTCCGGACGCATCACGACCACTTTGAATTCCTGGTCATGCCTTTTGGTCTCACCAATGCCCCATCTACATTCCAGGCCCTGATGAACGAGGTATTTCGGCCCCACCTCCGCAGGTTCGTCCTAGTATTTTTCGACGATATCTTGATTTACAGTACTTCATGGGTGGAGCACGTTTGTCACCTAAGGACAGTTCTGGAGCTTCTGCGATAGCACAAGCTCTTCCTAAAACGAACCAAGTGCTCCTTTGGAAAGCTGCAGGTCCGTTACCTAGGCCATATAGTCAGCAGGAAAGGAGTCTCGGTAGATAATTCCAAGATTCATGCCATCCGGGAGTGGCCCAAGCCGCAGACCATCAGGGCTCTTCGCGGGTTCTTGGGGCTCACGGGATACTACCGCAAATTTGTAAGGAACTATGGACTCCTGGCGGCCCCATTGACCAAGATGTTGAAGAAGAATGCATTTCAATGGGATGAAGCAGCTAACACCGCCTTCACAAACCTAAGGGACGCACTCTCCACTACCCCCGTGCTGCAACTACCAAACTTTGAGCAAGAATTTACGGTAGAATGTGATGCGTCTGGCATAGGCATCAGAGCAGTACTACAACAGAAAGGGCACCCCATAGCCTTCTTTAGCCGCAAACTAGCAGATCGGCACCTCAAGCTATCGGCCTACGAGCGCGAACTGATCGGACTGGCCAAGGCCGTCCAGCACTGGAGGCCGTATTTGTGGGGCAGACCCTTCATTGTCAAGACAGACCACTACAGCCTCAAATACCTTCTAGAACAGCGGCTTACTACTCCACCCCAACAGCACTGGGCAAGCAAACTGCTAGGATTTGACTTCCACGTAGACCACAAGGTGGGAGCCTCCAATCGGGCCGTTGATGCGCTGTCCAAGCGAGAAGAGGACACAGCGCACCTCTGCGTGGTCTCCCAGCCCCGCGTGACCCTACTGGAGGACCTAAGGAGCGTGTTGCTCCAATCACCCACGTGGAGAGACCTGATGCAAGAGTTATAGTCGGGCACAACCAAACCAAATTGGACCATCCACGAGGGACTTGCGTTGTACAAAGGAAGGGTATATCTCTTAACCGATTGTCCCTTGATTCCAGCTATCCTCGCTAGCATCCACAACGCCACCCATGAAGGGGTGCAGAAGACGTTACACCGCGTCCGTGCAGACTTTCATTGGCATGGTATGCGAGGCTCGGTCAGGGATTTCATCCAGAACTGCTCCGTATGTCAGCAACAAAAGTGGGAGAACTTACACCCAACAGGACTCCTGCAGCCCCTTGCACTCCCAACACAGATCTTGGCCGATATCTCTATGGACTTCGTTGAAGGCTTGCCTAAGGTCGGAGGGAAATTCATCTTATTCGTAGTGGTGGACCGCTTCTCAAAATATGCTCATTTCATTCCATTGTCCCACCCCTACAACGCAGTTTCTGTGGTCCACGCCTTTTTCACACGCATCTTCCGCCTACATGGGCTGCCCGAGACCATCGTTAGTGATAGGGATGCAATGCAGTCTTCACCAGCACCTTCTAGAAGGAGCTGTTCAGATTACAGAGCACGATCCTAGCCTTTTCCTCCGCCTATCATCCATAGACGGACAGGCAAACGGAGGTTGTCAATCGCACCATAGAAATGTACCTCCGTTGCTTTGTGGGGGACCAACCACGACGCTGGGTGGACTGCCTTCCTTGGGCCGAATACTGCTACAACACATCTTACCACTCGTCCCTCGGCATGACTCCCTTCCGCGTGGTGTATGGGTGAGACCCTCCTCGTCTTCTCTCCTACAAACTGGGTTCAACACGGTTGGAAGAAGTAGACCGTAGCCTCCAAGACCGCGATGCCCTACTGGCTGAAGTCTCCTTACGGTTGCAGCAGGCACAGGCACGTATGAAGATAGCCTACAATCAGCACCGCCGCGAGGTCACCTTCCAACGAGGACAGTTCGTTTGGCTAAAGCTCCAGCCCTACCGACAGCTCTCCCTCAGGCGACGGGGCCCCCAAAAGTTGACCCCAAGGTTTTACGGGCCCTTCAAAGTTCTTCGACAGATCGGTAAGGTTGCCTATCAACTAGAACTGCCCGAGCACAGCAAAATCCACGATGTCTTTCATGTGTCCCTGCTAAAGCCTTTTACAGGGACTCCCCCAACGCTCTTCGACAGATCGGTAAGGTTGCCTATCAACTGGAACTGCCCGAGCACAGCAAAATCCACGATGTCTTTCATGTGTCCCTACTAAAGCCTTTTACAGGGACTCCCCCAACGCAAGTGCCTCCTCTACCCCCTCTCAAGGACGGCAGACCCATCCTCCAACCTAGAGCTCTCGTCCAGTCACGCATCAATCAGGGCACCTTCGAGGTTCTAGTAGACTAGGACGGACTACCATCAGCGGAGGCCACTTGGATTCCATGAACCGACCTGCACAACGCCTACCCCGACCTCGAGCTTGAGGACAAGCTCGTTGCCCAGGAGGGGTGTAATGTTATGGACACGACTCCTGGCAACACGCTGCGTCGCAACCACAGGCAGCAGCACACACAGTAGCGCGCCTAGCGGCACGCACAGGCGGCACGCACCGCCCATCAGTGTGCCGTGGCACAGGCGGCACGCACCGCCCGGCAGCGCGCCGCGGTACAGTTTGCCAGCCGCCCGGCAGCAGCATGCACCGCACGGCAACAGCACGCACCGCACAGCAGTGGCATACACCACACGGCAGCAGCTCGCACCTCACAGCAGCAGTAAGGTGGGTCGCGCGTGCCAACGTAGAGCGGGGCCCACATGCCAGCTGTACCTTTCCCTTATCCCCTATTTTTGTGTTTCCCTTAGAAGTAGGAGTTTGAGTTTCGATAGAAGTTTAAGTTGCGATAAGAGAGGGACTACCTTAGCCGAATACAAGAAGGAAACCCTCCTGTTATCTCCTATTTAAGGAGCTGATTTATTCAATAAAGGTATCGAATTTTCAGTCAAGAAGAGAACAAGGAGAGTTAGGTGATCTCTTGAACAAATCACCCCTCAGTCCGCCATCATAGGGTCAACTCGCAAAGGGAAGGCAAGGGGAAGGCAAGGAGTTTTCCCAGCAAACTGCCCCGTGACGAGATCCTACGCCCGGGCCCATAACAGCAGCAGTTGCCTTCTACCATATCGAGGCACAACACGAGCTCTCCATTTTGCCACCCTCCTCCCTTTCAGACCAAATTCCCACGGACACCCCACCAGACCTCTGAGCCTTGATCCTTAAATTCTCCCCTATTTTTGACTCAACAACCCAACTACCACCCCATCGCCCAATTGAGCACCGAATCTCCCTCATACCACAATCCACCCCTGTCAACGTTCGCCCATACCGCTACCCCCACTTCCAAAAAGATGAAATCGAGCGCCAGGTGAAGGAAATGTTTAGAGCCCAACTCATCCGCCACAGTACTAGTGCCTTCTCCTCACCAGTCCTTCTGGTAAAGAAGAAAGATGGCGCATGGTGATTCTGTGTCGACTATAGAGCCTTTAATGTACTAACTATTTTTATTTTTTATCAATAACTAAAACTTTTATTAATAAAAGGAGATGGAAGAAGATACAATAGGAAGGGGGTAAAATCTCTTACCCCACCTTAACAGTAAAACATCACATTACAACATAGCCCGAAAGAAACTAGCTCTTCCCACCCCTTGTTTAGCTAAATAGTCTACGAAAGAATTGGTACTCCTCTTGGACCACTGAAACTGAATTTGCATATCTTGAGTGAGCTGGTAAATTTTCTTTTTTTCATTCGAGAACTTCCACAAACTAATTTTGTAGCCAGTTAATAGCCAATCTAGAGTCACCCTCCACCAACAACTTCCTAATATTCAGCTATTTGGCTCTTTTTATTCCTTCAAATACTGCTGAAATTTCAGCTCTCAGAGAATCCCCCCAACTTATAGGCCCTAAAAACATGGCCAAAATTTGACCTTCTTCGTCCCTGAACACTCCACCTATACCTAAAGGGCCTGGGTTTCCTTCGTTGTTGTCATCAAAATTCAATTTAGTGAACCCCAAAGTAGGAGGAGACCAAGTTGGACCAGAGGAATTATGAAGGGAAGGGAGATCCATCATATGGATGGCCGAACATTGCAGGGAGGTTGGGTGAAATTTCAAAAAAATTTCTTTCTCCATTCCAGGAATCATATTCCATGATTTAGAAATACTACATTTTTCAATGTTCGTTCTTAAAACAAATCGGACCAGATCTGAAACCAAAATTAAGCAAATAGGGAAATACCTTATACAAAATAATAGTAACTCCCAACATAGGTGTTCACACCCAAAGAGTTGACCAAACTCGCCTCCACTGAAGATGACACATCTTACGGTGAAGCAGGATCAATAGGATGGTTCTTCAGCAAGAACCATAATTCTTCAGCAAGAATCAGACAAGGGGCTGGTGAGTACGACTTTGAATTGTTTCTTCTAGCAAGAAACAATATCAATAACTATTCTTGATCAAATCCAAGAATGGAGATCGAACTAGGTAGGGGCGGCAAGAATTGGGGAAGAATTCCGTAGATTTCAGAGTGTCTTAAACTGGTGAATTCGCCCCCTATTTATAGCCTTCTTTGGATCAGCATCCTAATCCAATTAGGAGAGAGTTTCTTGATCCAAATCTAATATTTGGATTTGGACTCTTAAATGGATAAGACTTATCTTATCCTTTAGCTAATCCTAATCAGATTATAAACAAGATTCGCCCCCTTTTAATTAACTTAAGTCCAGTTCGAAATAGACTTTAGGCCCATTAAGTCGTGTAGCTCACTTTCCCTTTTATATGTTGGCTAACTTATCTCTCTTTGTATAGTGTGGGACCCTAACATTAATCTACACATCAGCCACATGGGTTTAGCCTAGTCTTTGTTACAAGGCCTGGTTGAATTCACTGCAAAACATAGTGAACCTTTGAGTCCATCAGTATGAACTCTTAATGAGCCCAACATTTACACTAAATGGTTCTTGGGTCTAGCCACCTTATGAAGGCCCAAGGACTGTGGGCGGATGCAAGATTATCCCATCAGGTATTACCCTCAATGGTCTTACACTTAACCTCTCAGCCCATAATGATCAAGCACTGCCCAACAAGAGAGAACCTCTCCCTCGGCTGCAAGGTATAGTGTTGCACTATCTACTCACATGGATCCCGGGAATTAAAACCTTTTGCAAACATTTTGTGAAACCATAATATATAAGTATATCCCTATATAAATATATTTTGCAAAACAAATTTCAACAAGTTTGAAATCAACTACCGGTAGTTTAGGTTTCCATCAGAGAGAGTGCATTCCCCGATTATTCACTTTGTCCGACAAAGGGGATGATCCTGTCACTATGATCACCCACTCAGGTGAATTCTCAAACTGTCCCAACATACCCAAGTTTTGACCCCCTCTAAGGATCTCATTGATTGGCATATCAAAGATAGCCCAATCCAACACCTAGTGTAGTATCATAATCGAGTCTAGGGGTCAGGTTTAACATTCCAGTTTTGCCCATCTATCTCCAAGGTCCAGGGCAATACTGGAATTCGGTCCGGTTCATGGTTTCAAGAAAACCCATACTGCATGTACCTCAGGTTTCACCCTAGTAGCTGAGACAAGCCACTCAACCAACTTAGCGCCACATCAGTGTCATCCTTGGCAGGATAAATCTCCTCAGATCTATCCAATGGCTATGAAGATTCTAAACTAACACGAGTCTCATAAGTGTCCAGTTTAAGGGTATTACACAGAAACACACCAAAATAAAATGAATCAATTACGCATTTTATTCATTTACAATAAATGACAATAAGTACATCAATCTGATTGGAGTTAAGGGCATACACTGTTTAACAGCTCCCACTTGTAGTTAGGTCCGATCGGGTACAAGCCTCAGTCCCAAACTATCCACATGTTTCTCAAACACTTTTTGTGTTAGTGGCTTAGTCAATGGGTCTGCCACATTCTCCGCTGATGCTACATCTAACAACAATCGCCCTTAGATCCAGTGTTGTTGCACAACAGTGGAATGGGTGATGTGTTGAATTCCAAATTCCAAAATGAACACCTTCATCCATTAGGCAGCCTCACTTACGGCAATATGCTTGGCTTGGGTCGTGGACTATTTTTCTTACTACACAGGACCCCATCATAAAGATGCAACCAGATGTAAATTTTCTAGCATCTAGGTCTAATTGGAAGTTGGTATCAATATACCCGACGATTTGTAGTGAACTACCATCGAATACCAGACAAAACTCTTTTGTCTTTCGGAGGTACTTGAGTATGTTTTTACAGCTGTCCAATGCTTTTGTCCTAGGTTTGATTGGTATCTACTTACTACATTCACTTCCTGAGCAATGTCTGGTCGAGTGCACAGCATGGCATACATGATGCTCCCTATGGTTGAGGCATAGGGAATTCTCTCATTCCCTCAATCTCTTCGGGAGCCTTAGGAGACATACCCTTGGAGAGAGTGACTCCGTGCCTAAAAGGAACATTTCCTTTCTTAGAATTCTCCATACTGTATCTTTTGACGATATTCTCAATGTAAGTAGATTGGGATAATCATATTATCCTCTTTGATCTATCTTTATAGAATCGAAGTCCCAAGATGTAGGAGGCTTCTCCAAGATCTTTCATGGATAATTGTTGTGAAAACTATACTTTCACGGTAGTTAGCATTCCTACATCATTCCTAATGAGTAGAATGTCATCTACATATAGAACCAGGAACGTAACCTTATCTCCCATTGTCTTCTTGTAAACAAAGGGCTCATCCGGATTTTGCTCAAAGTCAAACTGTCTGACAGAAGAGTCAAACCGGATGTTCCAGCTCCTAGAAGCTTACTTAAGTCCATATATGGATTGATTAAGTTTACATACCATGTGTTCCTGACCTACAACTATGAAACATTGCAGTTGTTGCATATAGATATCTTCAGTAAAATCTCCATTTAGGAACACGGTTTTGACATCTATTTGCCAAATCTCGTGATCATGGTATATTGCTACAGCTACTAGGATCCTAAAAGACTTAAGCATGGCCACTAGCCAAAATGTTTCCTCATAATCGATTCCCTCTTTTTGAGTGTACCCTTTCACCACAAGACGAGCTTTATAGGTCTCAACGTTACCATCCGGGCCCTTCTTCCTCTTGTAAATCCACTTTCAATCAATTGCTTTCACCCCAAGGGGCTGGTCTACAAGAGTGCAGACATTGTTGGTCTCCATTAGTTCCATCTCGGCTTTCATGGCGTCCACCCACTTTTTGAGTATACCATTTCGCCACAAGACGAGCTTTATAGGTCTCAACATTACCATCCAGGCCCTTCTTCCTCTTGTAAATCCACTTGCAACCAATTGCTTTCACCCCAAGGGGCGGGTCTACAAGAGTGCAGACATTGTTGGTCTCCATCGGTTCCATCTCGGCTTTCATGGCGTCTACCCACTTCAAGGAACCTATGTCCAACATAGCTTCCGTATAAGTCACGGGATCTTCCTCACTAGTCGTGGCTTTCACTAAGTAATTTTCTTGGTCATAGCCGTAACGAATTAGAGGCTTGGATACCTGGGTAGACCTTCTAGGTTGGTTATTATCCGGAGCTTGTGGGACATCTCCCACTACCCCTGAGTTTTCCTCATCAAGAACAACTTCCTGATGATGATTGTTCAGGATGTAATATTCTTCCAAGAAATTGGCATTTCGATGGCAAAACACCTTTTGCTATTTTGGGTCATAGAATAAATATCCTACAGAGCCCTTGGGATAGCCTACAAATAGGCAACAACTGGTCTTGGATTCCTATTTGTCAGCACTTGTTTTTTAACATGTGTTGGACAACCCCAAATCTTCAAGTGTCTTACACTTGGTTTATTACCAGTCCATAGCTCATATGGAGTCTTAGGAACGGATTTGGTTGGAACCTGGTTCAGCACGTATATCGCAGTCTCTAATGCGTATCTTCAAAAGGATGTACGTAGTTTCGAGTGTACAAGAAGTGATCGGACCATATCCAATAGAAACCGGCTCCTCCTCTCTGACACACCATTTAATTGCGATGTAGCAGGAGGAGCTAACTGTGAAACAATCCCATTGTCCCTTAAGTAGTCCCTGAATTCTTCGGAGAGATATTCGCCTCATCGATCTGATCGAAGGGCTTTGATCTATCTCCCCAACTGTTTCTCGACTTCTTGCTTGAACTCTTTGAACATCTCAAATGATTCAAACTTATGTCTCATTATGTACACGTAACTATACAATGAATGATCATCGATAAATGTTATGAAATAAACGTACTAGTTACGTGTCATAACATTCAGGGGACCACATACATCCGTATGTATTAGGTCAAGTGTGCCTGTAGATCTTTCAGGCTTACCTGTAAATGATTGTTTTTCCATCTTACTCTGAAGGCAAGGTTCACAGGTTGAAAGATCTTCTACAGTTAGAAAATCAAAAGGACCATCATTTACCAACCTTGTGATATGATCTATGTTAATGTAACCAAGTCGGTAATGTCACAGGCACGTGGGATTAACTGTTTCATGTGTTTCTTCTTGGAGATTATTTTCGACGTAGTTTCGGTTAAGTTTGTTTCCAGAGAAGAATGGAGAACATAAAGACCATTCTTGAGTTCTCCGTAAATGAGGAATTTGTTATTCCGTTTGATAGTAATCACATTACTGAATAAAATAGAATAACCATCCAAACAACTTTGAGACAAAAATCAAATATCTTCTTAAATTAGGTACATAAAGACAACCTTTAAGTACAATAATTCATTCTCTAAAAACTGACTCTATAGTTCCTATAGTTGTAGCTGCAACTATTGCAAAAGTCCTCAAGTAGATCACTTCCCCGTCACTCAACCTTCTAATTGCCTTGAACCCCTGCAATGTGTTACATGCATGAGTTGAAGCCCTGGACTCAATACACCAGGAAGCAGAAGTGACCAATAAATTGGTCTCTATGACAAGATTTGAAATTACCTTGTTTCTTAGTCTCCAAGTACTGAGGACAATTCCTCTTCCAGTGGCCAGTCTATTTGCAAAAGTGACAGACATCCAATGTCTGATACTTCTTTTGTTTTTTAGGCATGCTACCCTTCTTCTAAGGCTTCCATTTTGCCTTAATACTTTTTCTTGTCCGAATTGTCACCTTCAACAAGCATGCCTATCGGTTTATCATTCTTTATCAATTCTTCAGTCCTCTGCAACATATTGTTGAGTTCCTGAAGGCTAACATTTAGCTTGTTCATGTTGTAGTTCATGATGAACTGATTGAAGGAGGGAGGCAAGGAATTTAGGATGGCATCAATTTTAGGATTATGATTAAACCCTGACTGAGAGCCTCTAGTTCATTAATATAACCCATCATCTTTAGACAATGGTCATGAACCTGTTGGTTCTCAGTCATTTTTGTGGTCATAAACAATTTTTAAGACCTTTTGTCGAGTAGAATGATTTTACTTCATACATTGTCCTCAAACTATCCAAGATATCATTGGACACTTCGATTTGATCGAATTGCCTTTGTAATATAACACCGAGCAAGAGAGTTCTTCTCTTCCCATTCTTGATACTCTTTCTTACGGACCTCAGAAGCCCTATCACCCGGACGATCCGGAGCAGGGCTTTTAGCAAGCTTGTCCAATTTCTCAGACGTTAATACCAGCATAAGGTTACGGAACCGATCAACATAGTTTAGATCCTTAAACTTTTTATCGTCCAACAATTTGGTGAATTGTCCGTTTGCCATTTCTGATGAAGGCAAAGCAGATTATTAGTCTACAACCTGAGTTGATTCATGTTAATTACATAGAAAAGGCTTTTAATCTATGTTCCATTCCCAATTGTTCATCTCTGAGATTTCCCTCCTATCTCAGTGACGGAGACGCGATTATGTCTCGGGAAATGTGGGAAATCACATACAGTGCATGGAGCCAACTGTTTCAGCTGCATAACCCCACCACCTTCTGTAAAGGATCATATCCACTCATCTTATGAGCTTTCCCTTTGGTCTCATCTAGACAAAGTTCATTGTCATTTTAGGTTAAACCTTTCTGTCCAGTAAGTGTTTACCCATAATATTTGTGAACGCCAAGGTACCGTGAGAGAGTCTTCAATTTTAAGATAGGCCCCTCCCACATCGGTCTATGACACCCTTATCATCTTATAAAGCAATCCAACAGACCCAACAGCAAATGGATAGCCCAATTTTATGGTGCATCTCCTCATTACTAATGGACCCATCTTCATGCTAATGATGGAAGGCCTTTAGAAAGTTCATCATATGAATCCCCCTATCACATGCACTTATATTTTGCTAGAGGGAACAAGTAATTATGTCCTAGTTCTTATTTAGATCAAACCAAAGTGGCTCCCACTGACTTTCTCAAAGTCAGATTTAGATGGGCCCTAAATGGGCTAGGGTTCTGCACTGTTCCTCTTGGGGAAGAAGCTGATGTGGGGCCCATCAAGAAAAGGAGATCATCCAATGATCTTAAGGACACCATGGCAATGATGTGCATTCAACCTTAGTGTACGAAAGAGCCACTATGAAATTAACATGGGCCAAGTGCTTATAGCCCATGTACGTAGCATATCACACATCATACATCACATGCATGAAACAATCAAATAATTGATCCAATCAATTAAATCATCTGTAAAACCCTAATTAATTAAAATAGTGCCAGCCCATTATAACCCATAATATTATCAAATAACATTATCTAGGTATATGGGCTGAATTGCAAAAGGCAGTTCGGCCCATATAGCAATTATGCTGAAATGGGCTAAAGCAGTTTTAATTCATTAAAACTGGGTTTTGTAGGAGCGAGTCAAATTGCATGTTGTAATGGGCCATCAAACCCTTGCCCATAACCAAATTTGGGTCCGAAAATTAATCCCATCAAACCATGGGTTCGGTCCAATCAGATTGGACCAAACCTAGGTCAAATTCGGCCTAGGGTTTGGTGTCTAAAATAATGTGCAATTTCAAGAAAATGATCTGAAAATTAATTATAGCCGAAAAAGACATTCAAGATCAACAAGAAAATAAATCAAAGGGTTGTAGTGTGATGTTCTTGGACAATCTGCAAACCTGCAAGACAAAGGTTAATCGCAGGTAGCAAATTCAATATCTGCAAAACAAAGATTGCAGATCTTGTATTTGCGAAATGTCTTCTTCTCCTCCATGCGAACCAACACTTCTTCCAATGTAAAAAAAATAGAAAACCATAATTTTCTATTAATTACATCAGATCAAATCCTATAATTTAGTCTAAAAATAAAAAAAAAAATTATTTACAGACCAAAATAATAGAATAGAAAAATGCAGGGTGCACAAATCTTGGCGCCATTAAAGATTTCGATCTCCATCACACATCCACAAAATAATCATAGAACCATTCCATAATTAAATTAGAATAATAAAAAATTAATTTTTAGATCATACGCCCCATTACTGAGAACCGAATTCCCGCAAAACATCAATCTGCGCAAATCGGGTAGAACCGATTTTGCCCATTTGCGCAGGTTCAAATCAGGTCTGATTTGGTTCAAGAATTAAACCTGGCTCTGATACCATTGAAGGGAAGGGAGATCCATCATATAGATGGTTGAACCTTGTAGGGAGGTTGGGCGAAATATCAAAATATTTTCTTTCTCCCTTCCAAGAATCATATTCCCTGATTTAGAAAAACTACATTTTTCAAGGTTCGTTCTTGAAACAAATCGAATCAGATCTGAAACCAAAATTAAGTAAGTAGGGAAACACCTGGTACGGAATAATAGTAACTCCCAACGTAGGTGTTCACACCCAAAGAGTTGACCAAAACCAGCCTCCACTAAAGATGACACAACTTATGGTGAGGCAGGACCAGTAGGATGGTTCTTCAGCAAGAACCCTGATTCTTCAGCAAGAATCAAGCAAGGGGCCAGTGAACACGACTTTGAATTGTTTCTTCTAGCAATAAACAATATCAAGAATTATTCTTGATCAGATCCAAGAATGGAGATCGAACTGGGTAGGAGTGGCAAAAACTAGGAAAGAATTTTGCAGATTTCTGTCTTAAACTGGTGAATTTGCCCCCTATTTATAGCCTTCTTTGAATCAGCTTCCTAATCCAATTAGGAGATGCGTGAGGTTTTCAATATTCTTTCCGACCACAAGTTTTATGTTAAGCTATCTAAATGTTCTTTCGAGAGGCGCGAGGTTGAGTATATGGGGCATATAATCTCTCAAGAGAGGGTTAAGGCCGATCCTCAAGATTTCGGCAATGGTTTCATGGCCTCAACCAACCACCAAATCAGCACTCCGTGGTTTCCTTGGGTTAATAGGTTATTACCGCAAGTTTGTCCTACACCATGCCACTATTGTAGCTCCTCTCACTGATCTCCAAAAACGGGATCATTTTTATTGGTCTCCAGCTGCTGCAAAAGCCTTTCACACTCTCAATCCGCTATGGTATTTGTCCCTATGTTGGCATTACCCAATTTTTCCATCCCCTTCACGGTGGAAACAGATGCATCATCAACTGCTATTGGGGCAATTCTCTCCCAGAACCACCACCCAATACTTATTTCAGTGCGAAATTGGGACCTCGACTCCAGCAAGCTTCCACATATATTAGGGAGATGAAGGCGATCAAAGCTACCGTCCATAAATGGCGGCAATACCTCCTTGGCCGACCTTTTGTTATTCTCACAGACCACAGAAGTCTCCGCAAGCTTCTACATCAGACCGTTCAAACGCCAGGCCAATAGAAATGGCTTGTGAAATTGCTCGGGTTTGAGTTCTCCATACAGTATAAATCCGGGTCTATTAATGTCACCCCTGATGCCCTGTTACGATGGTCCCAACCAGCACTCTCCCTGCTTCTCTCTCGTTCTCAGTCAGTACCAGAAATTTTCGATGAAATTCGACAATCGTACATTAATGACCCCAAGACCCTTGAGCTTTTACAGTCGGTTGTCCAATGGCCAGAACAATTTCCCAACCATACGGTTCGGAATGGGTTATTACTTTTTCGTGGCAGAATTTACATTTCTTCTTCAGATTTGCAGCTCCCATTGCTGCGAGAATATCATTCCTCACTCGTGGTCAGACTCTCTGGCATTGCAAAAACTCTGGCACGACTTCAAGGATCATTTTATTAGCCTTCCACGACCAAAGATACGAAGAAGTTTGTAGCATCTTGCAACATCTGTTTGTAGAACAAATATGCTACTTTGGCACCACAGGGTCTTTCTTAACCATTGCCAATACCCTCTCAGGTCTAGAGTGATATTACTATGGATTTTATCCAAGGCTTACCGGTGGTACAGGGCAAATCCATGATTTGGATCGTCGTTGATCGACTGTCCACACTTCCCTCCTCTGTCACTGCGACTAAACTTGCAGTGCATTTCATCCATGAAATTGTTCGATTACATGGATTTCCTCAGTCGATCGTCAGCGGCAGGGACAAATTATTTTTCAGTCACTTCTGGTAAGAATTATTTCGGCTTCAAGGGTCTTCTTTGTGTTTTAGCAGTGCCTACCATCCACAGACGGACGACCAGACAGAGGTTCTCAACAGAAGCTTAGAGACTTATTTACGTTGTTTTGTTAGCGATCAACCACGCTCGTGAGTGCCACTCCTTCCATGGGTTGAATACTCTTACAACACTTTGCTCCACTCCTCAATCGAAATGACACCCTACCAGGCCTTCTATGGTCGACTTACTCCAGACTTAATTGATCATGTCTCCGACACCACCTCAATCGCATCGTTGGATGCACGACTAGCTCAGCGCACAACAATTATGCTTCAGCTCAAGGACTATCTCCTTCGTGCCAGGGTGCGCATGAAGAATCAGTTGGATAAGCACCGACGGGACCGTGAGTTTTCCGTAGGCTCCTGGGTATATGTTAAGCTTCAACCATATCGTCAGTCGTCCGTCGCTAACCATTCCACTCAGAAGCTCTCTAAATGAAATTTTGACCCATTTGAAATTATTGAGCGAATCGGACCAGTTGCCAATCGATTGCGGCTTCCACCCACTGTGCGAATCCATCCGGTGTTCCACATTATCAATTTTGAAGCTCTGTCCAGATCCAACTACTACACTTCCGTTACCTCTGCCACCCCTCACGGATGATGCTCACCCACTTTACGCACCACAGCAGATGCTCACCCACTTTCCTTAGAAGAGTCGACATGGGAGTCTCTTGCTCATTTCCGACAACAGTTTCCTGAATTTGACCTTGAGGACAAGGTCATACTCGCAGCCAGCGGCAATGATACGAGCGACCAACATGAAGAAGATGTGCCTGGTTCACATGGATTCCACGCACATCATCACATGGATTAACGGCCTAAGAGAACCATTCGAAAGCCAGCAAGGTTCAGGGTTTGATTTCCACGCACATGATTTCGTTAGAGAGATCGTTGAGTCATCAAAAGTCCTCTGCTTTTTTTGTAACTGAATTCTGTTGTATATCTTTAAATAGCCGGGTAGTAATTGAATAGAGGGAGAAAAAGTTAACCAATTCCTTTCCCTTCCGTATCCTGGAGCCTACCTCACGCTCGAAGTGACGCAATTATCCCTCCTCGTATCAGAGGATCAGCATTGAAACCCAGATTCCACGTATGGACACCTTGATCCATTGCCTCTGTTGGAAATTGTACCCCTTCTCTTTCAGCTACAGATGAGCCCTCCACCAGGTCCAAGGGAAGCAAGTTCAATCTTGTTTCCTTTGGCAATACTATAGTTTCCCCCAGGTCGTCTTCAAACAAAAGCAAGTCCAATCCATAATGCTCGGCATGTCCCTGGTACTTACACCATACACTGATCGGTTTAAAGTTATGGACCGTTGTAAATGTAAAGTGGGACTATCATGTAAATATTTACATCGTTTTTATTGAAGTTGTATGTAAAACTCGACATAATTGGAGTTTTTCATCAATTTTCAACATTTAACTACACTCCATCCAAACGCTAGCAAAACCAAACCGGAGTGTTTAATTACACCTATTCATATTCATATTTGTACTGCAAATAAATGCAGCCTTAGAGTCGAAAAAAGAGATAATAGAGTGTTATTTCCATCCCCTAACGCTCGGTTCAGCATGGCCCTGGCACTTGTGCATTTAAATGATCACGTGACTTAGAATTTGGGTCAGCTAAACTTACCGAAACCCTCGGTTCACCTAGTGGTTTGGCATTTGGTGCCTTTTCAAATTTCTTGGGAGTTTCATTATTGATGCTAGTCAAAGCTTCAGCAAAGAACTTATCCTTAGTCCTTCTAACTAAATGGACGGTCCAGACTTGTGCAAAGAATTAGTAACCTGTAACCTTTCTTTCACTGGAAGGAACAATTGGGTTTCCCTCCTGAAAATTGAATTCCTTTCTACAACCTGTGCCGAAGTGCAATGTGTCCTCAGTTCTGCCACTTTAGCATCTTCTCCTACCTTGAGCAAATCATTAGACAACTGGGCTTCCAACGACAATAGTATCCAAATCTTGTAGGGTGCTTCTTGAATAACCAAATTCATTAATCTTCAAGCTTCGCTCCCTCCAAAGTACAGGTCGCCACACTCAAATCCAAAGTATCTAGCTCCTTAAGGGTTCCTCAGCACCTGTCAGCTATGTTCTTGAATATATCAAATGACCAGACATGAGATGGAAGTCTAACACCTTCACCCGAGGGGTTTCTTCTAGTTTGATCTCATTTGCACTAAGGTTCCATTGTCCAATGACCACCAAACCCTTTGTTGATTGTATTGAAAGAGCATGGTACTCCTCCTTTAGACTCCCTACTTCTAGAAGGGCTTTACCTTCCTAGAATGGGACTAGATTCAACGCACCTTCAGGGCAAGCCTTTTTTTAATGTCTTTTGCAACTTTCTTCCAGTTTATTGACTTTTTATTTGCATATTACCACAAACTTTTATGCCATTCCAGCAAGCTTTGCTTAGCACCAACCCCTTCCCCTTAACTTTTTTCCTCTAGCGGATTTGGCCTTTTCGTTTTCACCACCTGAGAGAGCTTATCTCCATCGGCTCCTCTACATAGGAACTCTTGTAGCACCTCTGTTGTGAAGGATGCCCAGTCTATGCTCTATTATCCCATTGAGATACATACTAGCCGCTTTCTTCCTTGCCCAAACCATTCAGTTAGCATAATAAACCAGCCTTAGGAGTGAAAACATAACTCCACTTTGAATAGCTTTGCATTAATCTTCAGGGTATTACTCCAGTTGTGTATTTTCTTTGAGACCATTGCCATGTCTAGGAATCCTTTTAGCCAAGCTGCAGAAACAAACTGAAGATAGATCATTGCTTTCTTCTCTTCTCGCACCTTCAAGTTGACCTGGTTTCTCACCTTCAGCTCTTCAAACAAAAAGTTTTTGGCTTCCACTCTCATTGCCTTCCTCCATCTGCCAAATGGTTTGAAGCCCTCACTAGCTCCTTCCTCCATCCTCGTAGTAGGCATATCATGAAGCTAAATCTTCCCTGGCTAATGACATCTCTCACTGTTAACATTATGTACTAAGGCAGTGGTTATCATTTAGAGCTCACATTAAGGAGAATGATTTTTCTTATTCCGTTTTGGTAAACTTTTTTAAGGATATTTGAATACTTGTAGCTGTACAGATTTCTCATTGTCCATCAATACTTTTAATATATTAATACAATATTACCTTACATTCTTCAAACAATAAAAAGAAAATCCAAATTAGAGATTCTATTGGGCTGACTATTGAGAGACAAATTGAATCTTTTGACTTTTCTTATGCCTAAACCACCATTTGGAAGAGGTTGGCAAATCTGCCCCAATTAACCGATTGATACCTTTTGTCTTATCAGTAATAGAAAAAGAGAGATAGGTACAAAGGCAAGGGAGAGAGAAACTCTCTTAACTCCTCCAAAAAGATTATAAAAACATAGATAAGTCCAAAACAAATGATTTCTTCCCACCCCTTGTTTGGTCGGTAAATCTACAAAAGAATTAGTACACCTCTTGACCCATAGGAAAAACATGAAAGGGTACTCTCAAATAGGAAAAACATGAAATCAGCTCTTCTCACAACCCCCCTCCCTCCTCCCCCCTCAAACTGATGCCAAGAGAGAAACATCACTTTATCAGCAAGAAATTTGTGTTGTGCACGATTCATAGCTTTGGTGAAGATGTCAGCAAGTTGGAGTCCAGAAGAGATATGTGGAAGGGAAATGTGGTCTGCAAGAAACTGATCTTGAATAAAATGGCAATCAACTTCAATGTACTTTGTACATTTATGGAACATGGGATTTGAGGAAATCTTGATTGCAGTAACATTATCAACATGGATAGGAACTGGATGAGAGGCCAGAATATGTAGGTCCTGAAGAAGAGCTTCCAACCTTACAATCTCACTACAAACAGATGACATAGCACGATACTCTGATTTAGTAGAGGATTTAGATATTGTTGGTTGCTTTTTGCACTTCCAGGAAACAAGTGAACCACCGAAGAAAACACACCATCCTGTTGTAGACCTTCGCCAACATCTACATAAGCAAATAAGTCCAAAAAAGATGATGAGAAAAACAAGCCATGAGACAAAGTACCACGAAGGTATCTAATAATCCAAAAAACAATGGACATATGTGGTTGTCAAAGTGTTGAAACAAACTAGTTAACCACTTGAACAACATAGGAGATATTAGGACAAGTCATGGTAAGATAAATAAGGCTATCCACAAGCTGCCAATATGATGAGCATCTGTAAGAGGTTTACCATCATCCTTAGAGAACTCCAGACTGATGATCTCAAGAGGCGTGTCAACTTGCTTATCATTTGTAAGATGAGCCAACTTGACTAAATTTGTAGCATATTTTTGCTAGTTGACAAAATAGCCCCGAGAAGAACGAGTTACCTCCAGACCCAAGAAATAGGTAAGAAGACCAAGATCCTTCATCTTGAAAGTCTTACTGAGAAGACTCTTCACATAACTAATATCTCAAGATCATCTCCAGTAATAACGATAGAAGCAAAAGAGTAATACCCTATGGCCGAGTGAGGATAAAGATCAAATAAGACTCAAACCAAGCTCTACATAGGGGTGCTTACAGCTTGGTTAACCAAACCATGGGTCTTTTCTCTAAACTGAACCAATAATACAGGTTTTTTGGAAAACCAGCAACTAAAACCAAACCAAAGTCGATTGATTAACCGGTTGATCGGTTTGATTAACCGTTAGTTTGGCTCATCGGTTTTTTGGTTTTTTATTTTCATAATATTATAATAAATATTATATTATAAAAACTAGAAATACATATAAAATATTATATTATAAATAATAAATAATACATTATATTATAAATATATATTTATAATATATAATGCATATATATGCATTTATAATATATAAAAAATATAAAATATATATGAAAAATATTATAATGTACATAAATATATATAATATATATAAATATATGTGTACCGGTCAGTTCAATTAACCAACGGTTTTTATATTGGTTTATTGAAACCGAACCAGTACATTCGGTTTTTCAAAAATATCGAACCGATCGGTTGGGTTAACCGGAATTTTCAATTTGGTCTCATTAGCTCAGTTCGGTTTTTCAGTTTTTCATGATCACCCCTAGTTCTAAGGGCTTGTTTAAGTCCATATAGAGATCTCTTCAGACGATGGACCATGGTAGAATGATCACAATATCCCAGAGGGGATTTCATAAACACTGTCTCCTTCATATGTGCATGTAGAAAAGCATTCTTGACATCCATTTGATGAATATACCATTGTTTGGCAACTGAGATGGCAAGCACAATGCGAATTGTGGTCATCTTGGCAACAAGAGCAAATGTTTCCTCATAATCAATGCCATACTCCTGTTTATATCCTTGTGCCACCAAACAAGCCTTTACCAAGGCTGCTATTAGAGTTCAATTTTACAGAGTAAACCCATCTACTACCAATGATAGAAGCATCAAGAGGAGCAAGAACCAAATCCCAAGTATTATTTTCCAGGAGAGCTTGAATTTCAGCGTTCATAGTTTCTTTCCAATGTGGGACAGACATAGCTTGCCGATAAGTCTTAGGAATCTCTATAGATGACAAAACAGTAGAAAATGAGCTATGGGGTGGAGAAAAACCATAGTGGTTAGGAGGCTTAGAAACGTGAGTAGAACGACGCAATGGTGGTGGAGAAGAGGGTAAGGCAATAGAAGGAGAGGTAGGAAGAGAACTTACAGTGTTAGAGGAGGGACCTTGTACCAGTAGTGGTTGAGCCAGGGCTATAGGTTCTTGAGCAGCTAATTGCCTTCTGACATACTAAATGAGAGATGGAGCAAGACTTGATGTGGAGTCCAAAGAGCTTGTAGTGTCAAAGGAGCACAGAATCGAGAAAGAGGGAGTAGGACTATTAGCAACATGACTAAAAAAGGAGATATTTAAAAAAAAATACATTTCTAGATATCCTAGTTTGACGAGCTTGAGGATCATAGCAGAGAAATCCTTTGTGGTCAGGGCTATATCCCACAAAGGCACACATGGCAGATTGAGGAGTGAACTTAGTCCATTCATGGGGAGGAAGGTGGACAAAGCACAAACACCCAAAAACATGAAAAGAAGAAATGTTTGGTGGCCGACGAAACAAGCTTTAGAATGAAGAGGTATTTCCAAGAATTGAGAAAAGGATCAAATTAATAAGATGAACAGTTATACTGGTCCCCTCAACCCAAAAGGAAGTGGGAGCATGGGAGTCCTACAACAAGGTTCTCCCAAAATCCGAATCCGATCTAAATATTGAAAACTTGCAACCAAATCCAATCCAAAATCCAACTGGATTTGAAGACCTCATATTCAAATTAGAATCTTAATGGTCTCGGATCTGATTCGGACTTGATCCAACTCCACTTTAATTTTTTAAAATACAAAAGTTAAAAAGTTAATTACTTTTCAACTTTTATATATTGAATTATTATATATATATTCATATATAGTATAATATGTAAAATATATTTTTATAAATTTAAATATAATTATATAAGATTAATATATTAAGATCAATAAATATTATAATATAATCGGATTCGGATTTTAATCAGATTGGATGGAGTCAAATCCAAATCCGATCCAATTTTTAATCAGATGCAGATGGAAAAATCCAAATCTGATCTGATTACATAAGCACATCAACTGAATCCGAGATAATCAGATCAAAGTCGGATCAGGCCACAGATTTTCAGGTATCATTGACATGTCTAAGCATGAACTAAATAGTGAGCAACTAACCAGTCCAAAACCCAAACGCCCAACAAAATTCCTTTTCTTTTTTTCAACCAAAACTTAACTGAAAAAGTAGTGCACATGATGTGTGTGTTTGTGTGTATTAGGATGAGAAGTAATAAATCCTACCATCCATTGAAGTATGAAATGTTCAACTTAGAGAAGATTAATACAGTTACTTATTATTCCATAGTATTGGAAAGCTACAACAACTAAGTGTGTACACAAAAAAAATGATTATTGTAAAACCTGATCCTTTTTTATGATGCTTTTTTCAAGATAGAGAATGAAACTAAATAAAAGAATAACCAAAATAATCAACAAATACAAAAAAGAAGAGGAAAAAAAACCAACAAATCCTAGTTCTGTGTTGAGATGAAGGATGGTAAAGAAAAATGAGAAGAAAAAACCTTATGTTAGAACAAAAAAGACTACATCATTAATAAGAATACCTGAACTGATTCTCCATGATAGCAAGGGGTCCCCAGATGCTTCAGGATGATTTCATTGTTGGTAGAGATCTATTAGATAATGTTATCAGTATGTGGTTCTCATTTCTCAAATACTCAAACAGAATGAAACTCGTGCACAAGACTTTCCAATGGGAAGTTCTATGTGTTCATGAATCATGAGCAATAGCAACAATGCAAAACTCTGTGGTCAATCATCTAAGAGGTATCATCTGTCTTCAAAATTCAAATTTATTACCAATAGTCACCACAGGAACAGGAACCTTCTCTAAAGTGATGAAATCTTATTGGATCTCTGAGAATGATCTCTCTATCTTCTGTCTTTGAGAAAAACTTCATTGTTATATGGCAATCTTGGCAGACTCTCAAGTTCTTCATTACTCTTATAGGAGCCGGCTTGGGCAGGCTAATCATTCCAAGGGCTACAGCTAACTTCTCACTATGGTAATTCACCACTAGGTTGTCCTTAAGATCTTTCTCAGAGGTATCTAAGACAGATATAGGATTAACATAACCTAATTTCTTGATCTTCTCCAACATTTCTTCCAACTTTGCATATATTATTTGACATTTGGGATGGGACCTATCACCTGCCACAAAAGAATGAACAATTGTCCCAATCTCAATCCAACTTAGACCAGGTTCCTTCTTAATACCTCGACTTTTCATCAATTCTCTTACTTTCATGGCAGCTGACTGCAAGCCCACATCCAAGTATAAGTTATAGAGCAGTACATAAGATGCAGCTGCCTGAGGTTCAAGCTCAATGACCTGCTCTGCAACACGTGTCCCAATGACAGTGTCTCTATGAAGACAACAAGCACCCAACAAAGCTCGCCACATTACTGGGTCATCCTTGAAGCCTGAGTTCAAAATGAAGTTTTCCGCTTCTGCTAGTTTTCCAGCACGACCAAGGAGGTCTACAATGCATGCACAGTGCTTTACATTTGGATCCATTCCATAATCTCTTTTCATGCTCTCAAAGTACCTGCATTCATCAGTATAATGATTTTCAGTAAGTTAAGCTGAACTCAGGCAAAGAATTTAAATATGGATTCCAAAAGCAGTGCAGGATAGGCAAAGACATCCTACCCTGCACATTGTAAAATATTACAGCATTGCAAATTCCAAAATTATACCAGAGTCCTTCACCCACACGCCCACTGTGACTACAGGCAGTTAGAACTGCAAGGAATGTAATGTGATTCGGTGCAATGCCAGAACCTTTCATCACCTCAAAGAGGTTAAGAGCCTCTTTTGCACAACCATGTTGGGCATGGCTGGAGATCATCACAGACCAGGAGACAATATCACGGTTTTCTGTTTCATTGAATGTCAGACTAGCAGCATCTATGTCCCCTGACTTTGCATACACACATATCTGTGAATTTCTGACAACTGTGAACTGTCCAATTCCAGTTTTCATCGCATATCCCTGGATTTGCTCACCAGATCTTGCTGCAGCCAAATTTGCAGAAGCACTCAACACACTTGATATTGTGAATTCATCTGGTTTTCCTCCGGATGCCAGTAATTCATTAAATAGATCCAATGCATGTTCAAATTGACCATTATTAACACAGGCACCAATCATTGATGTCCATGATACAACATCTAGTTTAGGGATTGAATGAAAACATTTCAATGCTTCTTCAACTGTCCCTGACATCGAGTACAAGTCAATAAGTGCAGTCCCAATGAATTCGTCAAATTGTAGACAGTTCTTGAATATCTGAGCATGAATTTGCGTTCCATAGTCAAAAGCTTTAAGAGCATTGCAAGCTTTGAGTATGCTTGAGAATGTAAACTTTGAAGGTTCCATTCCTCTTTTACGCATCTCAGAGAACAAATTTAGGGCCTCCTCTGCAAATTCATTAGAGATTTCAGCCTCTGAACGGAAAAACCCGGCAATCATGGCATTGAACATGACAACATTCCGCCGGGGCATAAAGCTGAATATCAGGATTGCGCTGTTCAAATCCCCAATCCTTGCATACATATCAAGTAATGCAGTTGCAACGACAACATCAGTATCTAAACCAAGTTTTACCACACAGCAGTGAAGCATTTCACCTAATTCTATGGAACCGTCAAAACTTGAGGAGCATGCCTTTAGGACGCTACCCAAAGCATAACTATTCAACTGTAGTCCAGTTTGATGCATCTGAACAAGAACTCTCAACATTTCCTTATTCAAACCAGCCCGAACATAACCCGCAATTAATGAATTCCAGGAAACCTCATCCAACTTATCAGTATTGTCGAATAAAAACCTTGCTTGGTCGACAGAACCACACTTTGAGTACATGTCAATAAGCGAATTAGTCAAGAAGACTTGCAAACCAAAACCACTAACAATAATCAAGCCGTGAATCAATTTACCAAACTTCAGATCGCCCATTCGAGTACACACGTTCAAAGCACTGGCATAAGTAAATTTATCTAGTCTAGTACAAGCTATTCTAGCTTCCTTAAATGCATTCATACCTTTAACATAAAAACCCATATGGGAATACCCAGAAACAAGAGAATTCCATGAAACAATATCTCGCTTCGGCATTCTATCGAACAAGACTTGGGCCATGTCCATTTCCCCACACTTACAATACATGTTTAACAGAACATTTTCCAAAAACAGGCATGGTTTGAAAGAGGTCTTAATCATATGAGCGTGTATGAGCTTCCCATGGATCAGAGACCCATCTCTGGTGCATGACTGAAGGAGATTCGTATAAGTTTTAGGGTCTAATGAGATACCCAGATAAAACTCTTGTGTACATTCGGTTGGGATGTCCTGGGTCCGAAGCAATGTGGTGTACCAGTTCCTGGGTGCTCTGAAGAAAACGCAGAGATCGGACAATCCAAAGTGATATTTGCAGATAAACTTCATACTACGGCCATTTACTACCAAAGCTTCTCGCATTCTTTTATTTAGATACAAATACAAATAAGGGGTCCGACTATGGCTCACACGCAGATAGTATACTAGCTCATGCGAGCATGCAAAACATTTGAATAATTGAATTAGGAAGATGCGTACTTGAGTGGATTTTACTTTTAGGGCTGCAATCGAATTTACCTCTAACATAATAGTTCTTAATTAACTTTGATTCAAGTTCGATTTTAATAAAATTGGAATTTGAAGATAAGTAGTTATTGAAATTCAATCTCAATTAATAAAAAGTTTGGGAAATTTTCTTAAGAGTATCCTGATTCCTGAACCTTCATATTGTGTCTAATGGATCTTTATCATTAGTTGATCATGACATCGCCACATGACATTAGGTGTGCATTAAATAATTTTAAAATAATAAAATTACTCTTTTATGATATTTTTCTAACTATTTTACCCATTTCATTTAAGTGTTAAAAGAAGGAAAGGGGAAGATGGGTTAGAAACTGAATAGGTGACTCTTTGGTTACAATTGATCGTTAAATGGGGGAGAAGGAGATTCAATAGTTTATCGGCATCTAGTTTCATAACCTTTTCTTCCCCTTTCCTTCTTCTAACATTCAGATGAAATGGATAAAATGGTTAGAAAGATATCATAAAGGGTAATTTGGTCATTTTTAAATTATTTAATGTGCATCTGATGTCATGTGACGATGTTTGCTAACGGTCAACTAACGTTAGGGACCTATTAGGCACAATTTGAAAGTTTAGGGTACTACAAAGACATGTTTTGAAGTTTGGATACTACAGAGACAGTCCATGAATTTTCCCTAAAAAGTTCAACTCTAAAACTTGTAAGCTTGGCTTAATACATATAAACATACATACATACATCATATAAAAATATATTTTATAATATATATTATAAAAATACATTTTTATATTCTATATGTAATATAAGAATATACTATATATTATAATATATACCTATACTTATAAAATATAAAAAATATATTCATTTCTAAGCTTCGAGCTGAACTCAAGCTCATCGAATATTTAGTCGAAATAAGCTCGAACCAAGGAATAGAGTTTCTGATCAAACTTGAACTTGAGCTCGAGCTTAATAGTATTTTAGTCGAACTAAGCCAAGGCATACAAGATTTTGGCTCAGCTCGGCTCAACTGCACCCCTAGAAGTTTCAAACAATGACCAAATTTGTTCATAAAAAAAAAAAAAAAAAAAAAATCGTATTGGGTAAGGCTATGCTTTTAAGGTATTGGTTTTTGACAAGGTTGTAATAGGTTTGCATATGCATCTGATTATCAAACCTCTAGATCTGCGTTTGCATTCAATTATCAATGTCGGATTTCAAATCAGATTCAGATTTAATTCACAACCATCTTATTATCTTTAAAATGTTAGAAAAAATAAATATTTATTTATTTTTAACATAATAAACGTATATCAATTAAAATATATATTAAATTTATCAATCATAAAATTTATATAATTATTAGCAGGGACCCGTGCGATGCACATACTTTTATTAATAGAAATTGAATTAGAAAGGATACTATTACACTCTCAAGTCTCAACATGGCCATATGGGTCTTGACTACAAAGAAGTAACCCATACATTATACATGTAATTCAAACGTGGAACTTTGAAGCACTATTTCCTCGGTGGTTATCCTTGTCTTCCTTTTTGGTTCCTTTAATAAAGTATATATTTTTATCAAAAAAATGACCCGTTAATTCGACCTCGTATATTGAGTGGTTAGCTTGAAATATTATTGTCATCGTTTTTACTAGGATTGAGAACGATTACATAAGAATCGTATAAGAACTAAAACATGAGCTACAAAACTAAAAAGAAAATCAAGCATAGAGAGTTCATGAATCTTGACATTAAAATCTTTGATTCTAACATACAGACTTTACAACTATAAAATTTGAATCAAATCAAATAATGTATAAAAAACTAAGAATGAACTGTAGAAATAAAAAAAAAAAAAAAAAAAAAAAAACTAAATCAAGCTCACATAGCCAAAAACATACTTTGAGTTTTGAGTTATAGCCACTAACATATCAAAGTTGATGTACGGTGTGATCTACATAAAAAAAAATGTTGAATCAAAAAACATGGAACTTCAGTCACTTACCTATGGCACACAACCTGATATGCACAACAAAGTCTAAACACATGGAAGAAGAATATCACTTTGTAAATAAAGAATGATCATATAAAAACAATTTTTGTAACTGAATTAGGATAATGCCTATTATATCCCTTACCAACTCTTTTTTCTTTTTTTTAAGCCCAAAGGCACAATCATTCAACAAGATAAGATTGCATCTCTTTCTCCACAATAGACCTAATAAAATTTGGAATAACAAACCATGTCATAGAGAAGCAGCAGTCTTGCCTAAGAACAAAGTGATCTAGCTCATGGGCTGCCATGTCACAAGAACAAGATGTATAGTTGAGTTCTAGAGAGGGAAATAGGGAATAAGCTTTGCTTAGCATATAGAATTATACATGTCCATGGATTTAGCTAATAATAGGGTCTCAAGTGCTGCCATAGCTTTAGCTTCCTCTGTACCATCAAAATTAATTTTTAGAAAATGAACTAGGGGTTTTAACCATCTTGAACTAACCACAATAGGCATCCTATTGGTGGAGACAATGTTGGCATTAAGAGTTTAACTCTCAAAAATATCCAAGAGATGGGTAGTAATGCATGAGAGAACAAATTGGTGAGAGAAGATCTTGTTCTCCAAATAGACCTTATATATTTCTCATTTTCCAGATGTGCCATAAGGTGACTATGCCCTTCAAAAGAAAAGAATTAGCATTGTTGGTGTTCTCTAGCTCCAAATCCAAGTGACACCACTCCTGTAACCAAAAGGTGAGTCCCATGGGTTGACCTACATTAGAACGAAAACCCAAAGAAGAAAGCCAGATTGGAGTAATGACTGGGCAATGGAAGAATATATGATTTGTAATCTCAAAATCACAATTACATAATTTGCATGTAGGATCAATATAGTTGGATCTCTTGGCTAGTACAACACAAAAGGGAGAGCATCCGACTAATGTCGCCACAAAAATACCTTAATGCTAGTTATGAGAAATTTATTACGGCCATAGAGATTTCGAAGAAAGCCTTAGAGATGCCCACATAATGTTTGAAGATTCACTCTCATGAGAATTAAGAAATTTGTATCTAGAGTTACAAGAATACTTTCCCTGGGGAGTAAGAACCTAGATTAATTTGTCTCCATCATGGGGTCTAGAGTGGGGGATGCGGATATTTAGGATTTTGCTTGCTATGTTGGGCTCAAATATTTAGGATTTTGCTTGCTATTTAAGTCTAGGTGGGCATCTTCAACAACCCATGGGTCAATCATGAACTTCTAAACAAGCCAAGTGAATGGCCTAAAGACTTAAAAATAACGATGGAATGAATCCTTAATGGAGGAGGTGAGAGCTACAAGAAATATCATTTCTAGCGGCAGTTTTTAAGGTGACAAAAAATGGTTGTTGCTAGAAATATTGGTTTTTTAGCAACAATCAGTTAAAACCGTCGCTAAATATCAAGGATTGTCACTATAGTACAAGCACGATCTGGGTGGGGTTTTCCACTTTTCCTCCCCCAAGCCTCTTCCTTTTCACATTTCATCTTCTTCCCGCCCCATCGTCTCTCTCTCTCTTAGTCACCCTCTCTGTCTCTCTCCTTTCTCAATTGAATCTTTCTTAGTTGAACATCGCACCACTACCACCATTGGAGAGAATCTTCGGACACATGACACGGCAATGATACTGGTGCCAATTCTAGTAATGCCTTCCCCATGACTAAACCAGCTTTGTGTCATTCGTTGTAGAACGGCCACAAGACTAGCAGAAGTGGAGTGAAATGGCTTTTTTCAATTCACAACTGTTCTGTTGAGATCCACTACTCGAATGCTAAGTCTGCTAATAGTCAGGTCATCATCTCATTGGAGTACAATGGGCGGTAAACTTTCTCCTAAAATTTTTAACTCAACCCTCATAGGGTTTTTGGAACTTGGCATCTTTTGATGGGATTATGCACAGGTTTAGAAGTAGCTCCATCTTCGAATCTCTGGTTGGCTCCAAATCCGAGCAAGAGATAGAGGGAGATATTTTTCCTTCTATACACTCCTTTCTAGCTCACACTCTGTCTTGGAATTGTTGTTCCGTACAAATTATACAAGGCATGTTCTAAATGTGTTTTATCTAAGGCTGTTCATAAGACCCAACCCGACCAAATTGACCAACGTAGACCGATCCAACCCAAGTCAGTTGGGTTTTCTTCAGCACCGGTCGGTTTCGGGTTATAAAAAATCATAAACCAATGATTCGGTTCGGATCCGAACGGAACCAACTTAGTAGTTAGTTCCTAGTTAGTAGTTACAACCTACTTAGTTCCTACTTAACTAAGTTGTCTCTATCCTAGTTACAACCTACTTAACTAAGTTGCCTCTCAAACTCTGCTCCCTCCACAAGTGGATCCATGGATGGGCCACAAAACATTAAGGAAATGCTGATTTCTTTTGGGAATGTAGAACTAAAAATGAACACTTGAACAGTAACTAAGTCACCACTAAGTAGAGCCGAAACCGACCCAAACCAACCCAAACCAATTAGGTCGATTTTGCTTAACACAGGATCGATTTCGATTTCAATTTCAGGTAACCTGATCAGGTCGGGTCGGTTGAAAAAACATCAATAAACCGGCCCAACCAGACCCGTGAATAGCCCTAATTTTCTCTTTAGTTAGCTTGAAAGTTGTTTTTTTCTTTATTTTAGTTACAATAATTTAGTTATCTATTTTCAATATGTAAAGAGGAATTTGAGTTTGTTTTAATTGTTTAGAAATGCAAGTACATGTACACTTTATACAAGATTTTAGCTTCAATTCCGAGACTTTGATTGTTTTAAATGTTTGGCATATAAATTGTAGTGAAGCTTACTTTCTTTCATGGAAGCTGATATATGCCGTGGTTTTTCAAATGGTAGCTAGGAATTACTATAATTGGACCTTGGATTGCTTCCATTTCAAATCTGCTTAAGTTGACCCGGATTTGTGTATTATAGATAGCTTATTGTATTAAACTAAGAACAGTTACTTGTTGATTGAGAGAAATGCAAAGCTGGTCTCTCTAACCTTGGTGAACTCATGTTTTCTCACCTTTGTATTATAAACAGATATAGGGTGCACATGAAGGAGTTGAGATCGAATAGTATATACCTACCATGGCCTAGCAACAAGCTTACTGTTTCTCATTTTTGTTTCCTTATGTTATTTTCTTTACTTTCATGAAATCAGTATTTCTTATGAAATTCAGAGAGTGGATGTAGCAAAATGCTAATGATTGTTTTTTTTTCTTCACTCTATGGAATTAGCATTCCTTAATCCTTATGAAATTCAAAGAGATGGGTATAACTGAGTTTTCAACATTTTTATGGTATCAGGATGACAATTACTTTTTTCCCCAAATAACTTTTTTTAATAGATTCTTGCCTAGATAGGTGATTTTTCTTGTTTATCAATGCTATTCTCTGTTGTCTTCTCATGGTATGTTTATTATTCACTTTCTTGATTTGGAACAACTTATTATTCCTTTATTACTACTTCCATTGTCTTTTCAGATTTTAACCTCTAGATATTGAAATTGATTTTAACCTCTGATATAAAATTTGCACTGTTGTCCCATTTCCCTTGTACATGTTGCAAAATTTGCACCATGATTCCTCCCATCTTCATTTTCTCCATTATAAAGTGGGGACCAAATCCAAGTAAAATCTGAAGCAATCCTTTCTAGGGTCTTTACATAATTATATTGGCATGAGACGATTAAGTAGGGATGGGAGAATGAGGAACCCTGATGAGAAGCCATTGGTTTTCAAGGTACCGGAAGATATTGAACCGGAGGCAGTGGCAAAGATCAATATAAAACAATCAAAGGAAGAGCCTAAACCCATTCCTCAACATGAGACGATTCCCATCAAGAAGGTACAGAAAAAAAGTAAATTGACAGAGTTGGTATCCACAGCAAAATCTGGTGATCCAGATTTTGACGATTCCTATCACGGTCTACACGCCTTCATTCATTCTTAGCATTTGTTGATGGGAAGGTAGATGAATCAAGGAGCAAGTCCAAGACAAGACTAATGGAGAACTCATCAAACACCATGATTGAGGAGAAGATGAACAAAGGAGAGGATACAAGAGAAAACAAATGGAGGGATATATAAATAACAACATTAAGGACTGATTTTTTTGTTATCTGTTGTACTTGTAATTTTTTTTAAACGCTTTTTCTGTGGTTATATGAATTCAATGAAACTCATTTAATTTTCCTTTTAGACTGTATTTTGAGAATCAGGGAATACAATTTGATCCACTCTAATGCGTATGTGGTGGAAGCAAGGAAAAGGAAAAAATTGCCAAAATTTTAAGTGGTAGTGCCATCTAACTCTTTGGCCAGATTAGAGAGTTTTAGCGGCACTCAACGTCTACCTACAGTAATAGTCGCAACTGCCGCTAAAATTCATACTTTAGCGGCAGATTTTTGGCTTTTACCGGCAATTTCCAAAATTGCCGCTACAACTTTTAACAATAGCTATTTTAGCAGCAATATGGTGATTGTCGGTAAAACTTTTACCGGCAGTTTTGTCTGCGGCTAAAAATCATTTTCCTGTAGTGTGTGTTTGACCTCCAACATATTTGGAGGTATGGTTAATGTAGTATTCTTACCATCAATGATAGTAGGAAACAAAAGTTGTTCATCAACATCATCTAGAGAATGAGAAATTGAAGAATATATATTTTGATAAAATGAAGTAATCACATTATCAATTACCTTTGGGTCCAAAGCCCAACTCCCATTGTTGCCTTCGAACCAATAAATGCTATTTTTTTCTTTTTCTATTTGTGGCTGACGTATGGAAGAAGTGAGTATTTTTGTCGCCGTGGTGAAGCAAACCACATTGAGACCTCTGCTTCTAGAATAGTTCTTCCCAATCATACCAGACCTCGAGATCTTTTCGTAGTATATTTCCCTCAGCGGTTGGATGTTCCCCCAAATTCCCAGCTTCTAAGCCTTCTAATTTTGCTTTAATTTCTTTGGTTTGAGTTTTGAATTGCAGCTTAGAATGGTACTACTTACTAAGTTGGAATTTCTATAGTTTTGCACTTGTCAACGAAGCCACCATTGCTTGAAATCCATTTGTTAAGGGTATCATTGTAGTCAGCATAAGTAGTCCATATAGCCTCAAATCTTATTAGGGGCTTATATGTTCAGATGAAACTAGTGAGTCCAAATAAAATGGGCTTGTGGTCATTACCTAGGGTTCATAAGTGCTTCACTGTTGCTTTTGGGAACCAAGAAAACCAGGAAGAATGTGTAAGTTGTACACAAGATTATCCATCTAAGTTGTAATTGGATAATTATCCCTCACTGAACCTCATCATTATCTCATTATCTCTTGTAATCATCATGTATATATACACCAAATGAATACAATCAGATCATTAGTTTTTGATCCCCAAATCATCCTAGTTCTATCTTGGTATCAGAGTTGAAAGCCCCATGGCCTCATCCTCTTCTTCAACCCAAACCTTCTCCCTCTCATCAGCTATTTTTCCCTTCGGGAATCTATCCAACATCATTTCGATAAAGTTGATAAACACAACTTTCTGTTGTGGAAAGCTCAATACGAGCCATTGCTCGATGGCTTTGGATTGATGGGATATCTCAATGGCTCCAATAGATGTCCTGAACGCACAATCACCACAGAAAAATATGGCGTAAGGACTTCAGCCACGAATCTAGATTATGTTTAGTGGCAAACTCAAGATAAGTTGCTGCTGAACTGGTTACTAGCAACTCTATCTGAGAGTGCTCTTGCTCAAGTAGTAGGTTTTAGATCTTGTCCTGAAACCTGGAGCAGTCTCCGCCATGTGTATGCTTCTATCTCAAGGGCTCACATCATGCAATTAAAAAATGATTTGTATCATATACAGAAGGGGTCAAAGCCAATGTTAGAATACCTACAGAAAATCAAAGTGCTCACAGATTCTCTTTCTGCTGTTGGATAGACACTATCCACTGATGATATCATTTTATACACTACTGGAAGACTGGGACCTGACTACAACTCCCCGGTAACAGCCATCACTACTCGTGCTGATCCCATCTCCCTTGAAGAACCCCATGGTTTTCTCCTTCAACACGAGCAACGACTAGAACAACACCGCACTTCATCAGAATTCATCATGGCTGCTAATGTTGCCATGCATCGTCCCTCCAACAAACCTTCTTACAATAACAATTCTCCAAACAAGAGACGTGGTGGTGCTCCATCTCGAGGAGGTCGAAGTGGCGGTCGTGATTGTGGTAACCATCCCTCTTCTCAGTCACAACCTAAGATCACTTGTCAGGTCTGTGGCCGCTTGGGTCATTCTGCTCTCTCATGCTATCATCGATTTGATCTTACTTATCAAGCTTCTAATTCTTTGCCACAATCCAAAGCTTTGATTGCTTCAAATACACAAGATTCTTTTGACACTGACTGGTACCCCGACACTGGAGCCACAAACCATCTGACATCAAACCTCAACAATCTTTCTCTTCATTCTAAATATCAAGGCAATGATAAGATTGCAGTAGGGGACGGTACAGGTTTGCATATACAACATTTTGGAAGTTCACTCTTACATTCCAATTCTCATACTTTCAAATTGAATAGAATCTTATATGTGTCTGAGATTAAACATAATTTACTCTCTGTTAAGCAATTTTGTGAAGACAATGATGTCTCATTTGAATTTGATTCTTCTGGTTTTACTGTGAAGGACAAATAGCTAGGGACACTTCTTCTCACCGGACCAATTAAAGATGGTCTTTATCACTTATCTACTACCACTAGTAAAGCTCAAAATAAGGGACCAATGGCCTTGGTGGGAGTTCGAACGACTGCAGATGGTTGGCATCAGAGGCTAGGACATCCACAAGTCCGTTTGGTGCATGATATACTTCAGCGTCATCAACTACCTATCACTACCAAACCCACATTTAGTTTTTGTTCTTCTTGTTCTAAAGGAAAACATCATTGTCTTCCTTATGTTCCTTCTACTAGTGTCATTTCTGAACCACTTCAATTAATTTATTCAAATTTGTGGGGCCCTGCCCATATTGCTTCTACTAATGGTCACCATTATTATATTTCATCCGTAGATGTATATAGTAGATATACATGGATATACCCCTTATACTTGAAATCTGAGGTACTCCATACCTTCATTTTATTTCGCACAGTAATTGAAAAATAGTTCGACAAACCCATTAAAGTGTTTCAATCCGATGAAGGGGGTGAATTTCTTAAATTCAAATCCTACCTCAAAGCTTCAGGTATCATCCAACGATTCAGTTGCCCTCACTCTCATGCCCAAAATGGTGTCGTGGAACGAAAACACCGACACATTGTTGACACTGGACTAACCCTTCTTGCTCAAGCAAACCTACCTCATTCTTTTCGGTTGGAAGCCTTTGCCACCACCGTCTTCTTGATCAATTGACTCCCATCACGAAATGTTGGCCATGCGTCCCCACTTGAGCTCTTATTTGGTAAGTCCCCAGAGTATTGTTTACTGAGAGTTTTTGGTTGTGACTGCTATCCAAATCATAGGCCTTACAACAAAGAGAAATTCAATTTTTTGATCAGAATTGTGCACCTTTATTGGCTATACAAATGATCACAAGGGCTACCACTGTCTTCGTGTTCCCATTGGCCACACTTACACTTCTAGAGATGTGTTGTTTTATGAAAATCCATTCTCCTATGCAAGATTGGCATCCTCCCCAAAGGCGGAACAGCGACCATCCCCATCATTACTGGGCCCTCCTCCGGTAGTCCATCATGCCTCGGCACCTCACCAGGACAGCAATGATGCTACTGACAGCCACTCCACTAATCTGCCTTCCTTGGTTTCTCCTTCATCTGGTGCTGAATCACCATCTCCATCTCATACAGAACTTGGTTTTCCTTCTTGTCCATCATCTACAACTCATGAGGTTACTGCAACATTCTCTTAGCCACTTCTTCATTATGAGTGCACTGCCACATCATCCCATGCCATGCAGACCAGATCCAAATCTGGTATTTATCGCCCAAATCCAAAATATGCTATGTTTTCTCATACAATGGACGATGATGAACCTACATCATATGCACAGGTAGCAAGATATCCTCGATGGCGTGAAGCTATGAATGCTGAATTTGATGCTCTTCTACAAAATAATACCTGGTCTTTGGTTCCTCTTCCATCTAACAAACAAGCTATTGGTTGTCGTTGGGTTTACAAGATCAAGAGCAGGTCTGATGGGTCTATTGTGCGCTTCAAGGTGCGCCTCGTTGCTAAAGGCTATCACCAACAGGAAGGCATTGATTTTGAAGACACCTTTAGTCCAGTTGTTAAACCAACCATTATGCGCTTAATCCTTCCCATGGCTGTCTCTCTCTCTTGGACCACTCGTCAATTGAATGTAAGTAACGCTTTCCTCCATGGTCTCCTCGACGAAGAAGTCTACATGGTTCAACCATCGGGTTTTGCTCATCCTTCATATCCAAATCATGTTTGTAAGCTCCATCACTCTCTCTATGGCCTTTGTCAATCTTCAAGAGCCTGGTTTACAACATTGCGAGATTCTCTTCTTGCTCAGGGATTCACAGAATCGAAGGCTTATGCTTTGCTCTTCATTTACCACACATCATCGGATATCACTTTCATTCTGGTGTATGTGGACGACATCATCATTACTGGCTCCAATGCTTCAATGATCTAGTCCATTATTGGTCGCCTCTCTAATGAATTTTCTTTACATGATCTCGGCTCACTTCACTTCTTTCTTGGCATTCAATATACACAAACATCTACTGATCTTCATCTTTCTCAATCTCAATAAGCTTATGAGATTCTCAAGCGCACAAAGATGACTGAAGCTAAGCCATGTTCAACATCGATGGCCACCAGTACCAAGCTTGTTGCATATCCTTCCTCACCCTTTGAAGATCCCTCTTTGTTTCATAGCACTATAGGTGCCCTTCAATATCTTACAGTGACACAACCTGATCTAGCCTACTATATGAACAAAAGTATCACAGTTTATGTCTTAGCCATTTGTATCTCATTGGGTCGCTGTTAAGCGCATCCTGCGCTATGTCAAACACACCCTTCATTTGGGTCCCACTATTATCAAGGGTTCATCCTATTGATTACATGGTTTTAGTGATTCCGATTGGGCTGGTTGCCCTGACGATCGATGCACCCGTGGCGGGTACTGCATCTACTAGGGACCTAACTTGGTGTCTTGGGCATCCAAGAAGTAGTCAACGGTTTCCCGCTCTAGTACAGAGGCAAAATACCGCTCTCTTGCTCATCTTACTGCAGAACTAACTTGGCTTCAAATGTTACTTCAAGAGTTGGGCATGCCTCCCTCCTCTCTTCCCATCCTGTGGTGTGACAATATTAGGGCTACATACCTTGCCTCTAACCCCGTTCACCATACCTGCAGCAAACACATTGCCTTAGATTGTCATTTTGTACGATACAAGGTCCAACAAAAGAAACTTCAAGTGCGTTTTTTGTCTACTGTCGATCAGACAACAGATATTTTCACCAAACCTCTTCATGTTACTCGGTTCAGTTCTCTTCGTAACAACCTCACTATAGCTCCCCCAGTTTCGCTTGAGGGGGGGTGTTAGTTGTACACGAGATTATCCATCTAAGTTGTAATTGGATAATCATTATCCCTCACTGAACCTCATTATTATCTCATTATTTCTTGTAACCTCCATCATTGTGTATACATACACCAAATGAATACAATTAGATCATTAGTTTTTGATCCCCAAATCGTCCTAGTTCTATCTGAATGGACAAGGACACGGTCAAAGCATTCCTTGACTAACAAGTGAGTTAAGAGTATATTTGTCCAAGTGTAAGTTGGATCTTGATAACCAATAGGTCGTAAACCACAATCATTAATGAAATCAGAGAACTCCCTAATCTATTAGGGTGAGGCCTTGGTATCTCCATGCTTTTCTTTACCCGAGAGAGTGGCATTTAATTCAGCAACAAGAGGCCATAGGACATCATTTTGTTTGTAATAGGAGTGAATCATTTCCCATAGGTGAATTCTATCTTCTCAGTGGGGAAAGCCATAGGCAAAGACTAAGTCCCACTTCCCTCTACCAATTGCATATGTCACCTAAACAATGATGAGATTTTGGTTGCTACAAAGGATACAAAGTGTAACACAAGAATCCCAAAGTAAACAGAGGCCACCAGTGAGTCCAATCACATCAATACAATGATAATTCATCTACCCTAAAGACATGAATGTTCTCTTTGCAAGATCAACAATGGATTTAGTTTTAGAAAGGAAAGCAATTTCAGGCCTTGTATTGGTGAGGAGCTTAGCAATATGGAAACAACCTTGGGGCTTCTCATCCCTTGGTAGTTCCAAGCAAGGACTTTCATGGACGATGGTGATTATCTAGAGCATGCATGGGATTTGTGGAGACATAAACGTTTTGAGCTACCATACAATGGAATTCTTCAAGAATTGGAATCTTTGGAGCTTTGTTCTTGACCAAATCGAGCATAAGAGAGCTTCAACTATCAAGACCCTCCCTCATCTACCCTATCATGAAAGACAACAATGAATATAAGGAAACCAATGATGGGGAAAGATATTTTCTAATATTGCCTTGAAGATGGAATTGATGCTACCTAGCCAAGGGCCTCCAAGTGAATGACTCTGAATTGATGGAGGCTTCTCTACTATGCTCTCAAAATTGATTGAAAATGGTGGATGATATAGATGGATCGATGCCAAGAATTGAGACAAGGTGCTATTACGAAATCATATGGGTGAGGTATCCATGCTCGAACAATTAACTACGAGAGATGGAGAATAAAACCCCTAATCACTCAAACTTAGAGAAGGATGTTTGAACTTGAGTACATGAATGATTTATGGGTATGGTTTTTAACAAAAGGTACTCTTGCAGTTTTTTCAACTACCATTGACTCGGCTGGTTGAACCATTTAAACCATCATCCAGCCAAGATTCTAGGTCCAATTTTAGTAAAACTTGGAAATTAGTAAAAAATCATTGACCTAGTCAAAAACCATCTTTCCTAGGCGGTTGGATTGTTAACCCATTCAACCTAGTAACTAGGTCATGAGTTTCACACTAAATGTGTATACAAATAAAAAGATTAAAAACATAAATTAATTGTAAAATAATACATATATTACATGTAGCACATAATTATACATAATTTGTTGATAAAATAGATGGTTATAAATACCTACATGCACAGATCGTGCTGAAGTGGCACGACTTGATCTAACCATTCAACTCAAACAGTCGAACAAGTGGCCCGCAACCCAGTGGAAAAAATGGTTTGGCCTCTTGATCAATTTTTAGCAAAAGGTACTCTTGCAGTTTTTTCAACTACCATTGACTCGGCTGGTTGAACCATTTGAACCATCATCCAGCCAAGATTCTAGGTCCAATTTTAGTAAAACTTGGAAATTAGTAAAAAATCATTGACCTAGTCAAAAACCATCTTTCCTAGGCGGTTGGATTGTTAACCCATTCAACCTAGTAACCAGGTCATGAGTTTCACACTAAATGTGTATACAAATAAAAAGATTAAAAACATAAATTAATTGTAAAATAATACATATATTACATGTAGCACATAATTATACATAATTCGTTGATAAAATAGATGGTTATAAATACCTACACGCACAGATCGTGCTGAAGTGGCACGACTTGATCTAACCATTCAACTCAAACAGTCGAACAAGTGGCCCGCGACCCAATGGAAAAAATGGTTTGGCCTCTTGATCAATTTTTATAACATTGGTGTTTTGTTCAATGTATTTTCCCACTTACCAACTTGCCATTATTTTCAAAACATAACTAGTGGGGACATGTGCGATGCATGGGATTTGTTAAGAAAAAGCTAACAATAGAAACACATAAGAGTATACAATTGTCTTATATTGTCAACTTTTTAAATAAGTAATAATTAATTATTTATATTTTGGGTTCGACTATGATATGGGAAATATATGATATTTGAAAAATTTTTACCAATCAACTGGTATCATAAATGTAGTAGCCAATAGGTGTTATTTATCAAAATTTACGGGTAGACTTTGATTGGTCAAAACTCTTTTGATACCATATCTTTCCCATAATGCACATTATAGATTTCTCTTATATTTTATATACTACTTTTAATATTTTTTACAATAAAAAAATAACAAAATTTAATTTCAGCTAGGGTTGTTCATCAAACTAATGAAATTGACCAACCTAACCAACTCGACTTGAGTTGGTCGGTTTTTTGGTAATTCTAGTTGGCTTTGGTTCAACAATTTCTTAGTTTTTCTTTAACCATTTGTAAGTTGACCAAAATCAAATAGCTCAGCCATATTTCTTTGTCTAAAATATTTTATATCATAAATTTATTTTTTAATAATGCCATTGTATATTTTTTAATTTAAATTTAATTTTTTAGGTTTTAAATCCTTTGAATTGACCAACCAAACCAAAAATTGGTTCAAACCAATACAACCCGAGTTGGCTAGTTTTCACTAATGGTTAGACGATTTCGGGTAACCAACTCCCCATCTTGACCATGTCAATTTGGTTGGCCAAATAGCTTACAGCAGAACCAAACAAGCCCTACACTCCTAGTTTTAGCTATATTAATAGTCTAATATCTAATAAATAACAATATTTTAATCCCCAATAATTATTGAAAATTAATAGCAAAAATACATATTTAATGAAAATATATTGATAATGAAAATATAATAAATAACTAATAAAAATATAATAATACAATAAATACTAAAAATATATTAAATAGGTCAATAAATAGTGTAATCCCAAAAAATAGTTTAATCTCTAATAAATTGTAATCAACAAAAAATACAACAAGTACAAAGCAATAAATTAGAACTAAAAATGTAAATAAGAGTAGTTTAATCTCCAATAATTATTGAAAAGTTTTTGTTAAATAAAAAAACATAGATTTATACATAATTATTAAAAATATAAATCACAAAAAATAAAAGTAATTATCGAAAATACAATAAATATTAATTTTAGTATATATATAAATATATAATAAATATATATATTAAGATTTTTAAATTATAATTAATAAATATTATTTTTTTAGAAAATTATTTTCTAGAATTATTAATTGATATAAGTGAAATTAGTTTACAATATTATTTAGTTATCTAAATAATATCATTATTTAAATTTTAAATTATTAATTATTTATTGAATTTAATAATCTGTAAAATTAAAATTTATACAATTATTACATAATTTTGTAAAATATTAAATTATTTTTGATGTAGCGCGATCCGAGCACTCCTAGCTGACTGCTGACTGGCTCCTTGTTGGCAACGAACGGCACCTGAGAAGATGAAAGGAAGGATTCCCGGGGGTTTACCCAGTGGGAATACTCCGATGCTTAAGTTAGTATTGTGTATGGGAAGTAAAGAGAAAACGAAGGCTAAGAGTGGAGGTCACGCTTTATCACTATATTCGAGCGATTAGAGGTTTTCTCAGAAGACCTTTCTCCTCTGCCCTGAGGGCTTTTATAGGGGCGCTCTTGTGAGATCGGGTATAACCGCCACTGGGTCCTTGCCATAGCCGTTACCTGCTAGGGCTGCGCAGGTGGCCGTTGTGACGTACTCCTTGCCCGGGGAAGTGACACGTCTCCAAAGTGACAGGCACGCCTCCGCCTACTGAGAGATGTGGGCGCAGACTGTCGAAAGGACAGGGGCTGTGCCGTCAGTTAGGGATGTGGCGCAGTCTGACTAGTACAGTTTGTTAAATAAAAGCTTCCTGAGGAATGCTCGTGCGGCCCATTCGCGAGCTACTTTGCAGCGAGCTTGGAATATTTCAGGAGTACCCTTAGTAGAATTAGTCCTCAGGATTACTTGTCTGTTTGAGAGCTCGGGCAAGCTGGTTTTCTTAGCTCACAAGTTAAAGTTGCCTCGGAATATCCCTTTCGAGGTAGCTCGGGGAACCCGGAGTTCGCGTTGGGGCGAGCCCCTCCTTTAGCGCGCTACGATGTAGCGAGCTGCTTTATGGGCCCATTACTTAGTTATACTAGACCACAATGCTGAGCTGTCGCTTATGCGGAGTCAGTGTCCACGTGTTGCCGTTTCATAGGTCAGGTCAAATCATCCTTCATCAATTGCCCCCCACTCCTCGGGCTAAGAGTATCGCCTTAGTGCGGGGAGTTTATGAAGCATGATGGACTGATTTGACCGAAATTCAAACTTGATTGACTATCCCCATTAAATGCATTTGCAGGAATCAAGAGATCTTCTGACTTCTCTGACTTTTCGGATTCCGAAAATGTGATGAGGTGGCCTTTAATTCCAAACGTCGTGCGGCTGCGACTACCTTAATCGTGGAAGATGTGCCGCCAATCGCCTTCAGTTTTTAGAAGGCGTGCGGTCAGGGCGCCCGCGGACCGTTGGATCTGCTTTGATCCGGGCCGTCAGTTTGAAAGGACGGGGACTATAAATAGGGGGCCCCCTCAGGCCCTATCTTCTTCCACACCATCTTGCTGTCTTTGGATTCTGAGGTCGCATACTTCACCTAGTCTACTCGAGTTCCTCAGTCTACTCCGTTCCGTCTACTCTGGTGAGTTCCAATCGCCGTTAGCCATGTCTGGGTACCCACACCATACCCATCACAGGGGCGATAGCCCGGATGATGATGCTCCCTCGAGCTCGGGAGGAGCTTGGGAGCAGATCCCGGAGGCTCGGGAGGCCTCTGGCGACATGGCGTCTACTTCTAGGGGGAGGGAGCCTGATACCTTTGACCCTTCCTTAATGACAGCGAAGGGACTCAGGTCTCTGATCCGCTACTTCTGCCTCCTTGGGGACCTGGTTTACAGCCTCCCTACTGGCAACTTCCCCTGGGAGCATGGTCCCAATGACATAGTAATCTTTCAGGAACAGCTCGAGGCTGGCTTGCGTCTCCCCCTGGACCCCTTGATTGTGGAGGTGCTGAATCACTTCAATGTCACTATTGACCAGCTTCATCCCAACGCCGTTCGAAACATGGTTGGGACTATATCCCTGTGTCACGAGTATTGCCTTCCTTTGGACCTTGATATTTTTGTCTCTATCCTTTGTATAAAGAACGCTGCTCCTGGGGTTCCTCCGAAGAGGCGCTTTTATTACCTCTCTCCCCGTCGCGACTATAAGCTCTTGTACGAGCTGCCGAATAAGATTCCCGCATGGAAGAGGGACTACTTTGGGGTCCATAACCCCGAGGGGTGGCCCTTTCCCACTGCTTGGAGGGGCGCCATCCAGGACCCCGGGGCCGAGCTGGACCCTGAGATTTGGAAAATGATGCTATCCTGGGCGTCGGTAGACTTCCTTTGCTCGGACTACTTGGCCGAGGAGAAGCTCGTGCAAGCAGGCTTGAGCCCAGGTAGGTCGGCCTTTTGGGTCGCGTAGTGCCTTGTGACTATTGTGTACACATGTATTTTGTTTCTTGTTGGACTAATATCTTGTGGTCTTTTGGCAGCCATCATGTCTAGTGCTGATTCGCGCCGCCTTCTCTCGGGTAGCCAGAGACGCCAGGTGAAGAGGATGCGCCTCGACTGGACCCCTCCTTCGGGAAGCACTGAGTTCGGGTCTGCCGAGCCGGTCCTACCCTCTCCTCCTCCCGAGATTCTGATGCCCCCTCCTAAGGGGGCTAGTGGGATTAACCCTGGGGGAAATGAGCTCCCTCAGCCAGGGGAGGCCCCCTTTAACCCCCTTCAGCCCCATCCTTACCCCCGGTTCCCAGTGGGAAACTGGGAAGGGGTGAATGATTATCTGGTAGCTCGCCGGAGGAGTCAGAAGGCAATTACTAATGACAAGATCGCTCAATGGGGAAATATGGAGCCCGGGGATCTCTCTGTGTTCGCCTCTGCCCATTGCATGGTGGTAAGTGGCCTTTTTTCCCTCTCTATCTTGTTTGCCCCTTTCCGCTATCTTCTGATCTTCTTTTTCGTCGATAGGTAAATTCCGCCATCCATGCCATGGCTCTCCAGACGCACATCCATCGCGTCGACGCCCTCGACCAGCGGGCTGCCAACCAGAAGCTCCAGGTCGAGCTCGACCGAATCCGGGGCAAGCTCCATTACACCCGCAAGGGGAGCGAGTCTCAGAAGCTGCTCGTCCACGACCAGGAGGCTCAAATCGCTCGGCTTACCGAAGAGAGCGCACGTTATAGGGAGGAATCTTCGATGATGGCGGGGGAGAGGGAGCTCCTCAGGTAGTAGGTGCGAAACTTGGAGTCCACTCTTCTGAATCGGACCCAAAACTTTGATCAGATGGTGGAGGCTGAGCGAGAGAAAGCGGTCTGGGATTTCAAAGACTCCCAGGAATTTCATGACCTCCAGGCGGAGTATGGTTCGGGTTCGTACCGCTCAGGGTTTAAGCTCTGCCGGTGGCTGGTTCGGAAGAAGTTCTCTGGGCTCAACCTCAACGGCATTACTATGAAAAGTCTATCCCTTAAGATAGCAGACCAAGCAGATGAAGAGGAGCTTGACTCTCCAGAGGATGACGAGGCGGATCCTTGAGGTGGCGTTTCTCTGGGCTTCTGTGGCTTCCGGGTGCCGTAAACCCGGTCTTTCACAAGTTTTCAGTTGGGCGGTTGTGCCCTGTGATGATCAAACCTTTCCCGAGCTGTTTAGCTCGGTTACTGCACTTGTTCTTTTCCTTTTCTGCTCTTTCTTCTCCTTTTTTTTTTGACAATGAAAGTTTCTTCCTTCTTCTGAGTATGATGAACTCCCTTTATTTATGCTAAAACGATCTCATCATTTGAGCTATTAAAGTTACATACCCGAAGTAGGGCTCTTCGATAGGCGTTATCCCGATTTGTCATGTTTAAGGCCTGTGGTATACCGCGAAGTGATTACTACGTATGTCCGAACTAAGCAATGGTTGGTGATTCCTTAGTTCGACCAACGTATCGAGACGAGCTATGCTTCGCAGGGTTTGAACCCGAGCTGCTTACGCCTTTGATATTTCACACCTTGCCTTCGCCACTGAAGTGGTTGTCTTTCTTCACGCCGAGGTCTTTTTTAGCTCGGCGTTTTGGCCCTTGGGCTAAAGGAGTGGCTCGTGGCCCACTTGTAGAGTTTGCCCATGCCATAGAGGCGGCTGGGTCCTATTGTGTCAATGTCACATTAGCTCGGTATTCTGGCCCTTAGGCTTTGGGAGTAGCTCGTGGCCCACTCTCAGAGTTTGACCATGCCATATAGGCGACTGGGTCCTCTTGTGGCCCTCAGGCTTAGGGAGGGACCCGTAGTCCACTCTTGGATTTCTCCCAGGCCGAAGTGGCAACTGGGGTCTTCTTGTGCCGAGGTTATATTAGCTCGGTATTCTGGCCCTTAGGCTTTGGGAGTAGCTCGTGGCCTACTCGATTCTTACAAATAATATTGCCTCAGGTTGACAATATTCCATGCTCGAGGTACTTGTTTCCCTTCGAGGGTCTCGAGCTCATATGTTCCTTCCCCGAGCACTCATTTCACTCGGTAAGGACCTTCCCAGTTGGACCCGAGCTTGCCAGCGCCGAGCTCAAGCAAAATAACTTTACGAAGGGCCAGGTCGCCAACGTGGAGGTTTCGCTTCTAGACCCTGGCGTTATAGTACCGAGCTATTCTCTGCTGGTAGGCTACGGTCCTAATGTACGTGAGGTCCCTTACTTCGTCGAGTAGGTCGAGGTTGGTACGTAGCTCATCTTCATTTGTTTGATCACTGTATGCTTCTAGGCGCAACGTAGGTACTTCAATCTCTGCGGGGATCACTGCTTCGGTGCCGTGGGTGAGATTGAAGGGTGTTTCTCCCGTGGCGGTCTTCTCTGTGGTCCAGTAGGCCCATAAGACACTGGGTAGTTCACGAGCTCGGCTTCGGTGGGTCGCAAGCAACGCAGGTAAGGGAGCGTGTAGGATCTTCTGTACAGCCGCTCTTCTACCATGACGTATTTAGATGCCTGGCGCTGCACCCTTCTGGTCGCATTGCGATCTGCGGGGAGGGTCCCGTGTAACAAGAAGCTCATGAGTGGGTCAATCTGCTTGAACGACGAGAGCGACCTCCTTTGCCCCCCCCCCCCCGAGAATGCTAGGCCGAGACAGGTCCTCCATGTACACAGTTCTCATGGTGATGTCGCTAGTGCTGACTAACTTGGACAAGGCATCGGCCTCAGCGTTCTCCGACCTAAGAATCTGTCTGATGAAGTGTGATTGGAAGTTTAGCAGGGCCTCTCTGACTTTGGCTAAGTAGGCAACCATGGTCGGCTCGCGAGCTTCATATTCGCCCGTGACTTGGTTGACCACGAGTTGGGAGTTACTGCAGATAACGATGTGCTTGGCTTTTACTTCTCTGGCTAAGGCTAGTCCGGCTATCAACGCCTCGTATTCTGCTTCATTGTTAGACGCCTCGAACTCGAAGCGTAGCGCGTACTCCAGTTTCATGCCACTTGGACCGTGCAGAACTATTATGGCACCGTTGCCTTGTTGGTTCGATGAGCCATCTATGTGAAGGATCCAGGGCTCCTCATCCCAGCTCACGGTTGGCCGAGCTAGGAGAGGTGCCACACTGGCTGCTACTTCACGGGGTTCGGACTCAACCGACCCGGGAGCTTCAGGCTTACCCGAGATGGGAGCCCTGCGCTCAACCGGTCTGGGAACTTCGGAGCTAAATGTGCATTCGGCTATGAAATCTGCTAAGGCTTGGGCCTTAGTGGCAGTTCGCGGCTTGTACTGGAGGTCATACTCGCTGAGCTCAATGGCCCACTTCGTCAACCGACCGGAGACCTCGGGCTTAAGCAATACTTGCCTCAGAGGTTTATCGGTAAGGACGATAACAGTATGAGGTTGGAAGTTCGGGCGGAGCTTCCGACCTGCAATTATCAATGCGTATGCTAGCTTTTCCATCTCTGGGTATCTCGTTTCTGCTCCCTGCATTACTTTACTAACATAATAGATGGGTTGTTGTACCCAATCTACTTCCTTTATTAGTACCGAACTGACCACCTCGTCGCTCGCCGAGAGGTAGAGTTCTAAACATCGCCCTCATCGGATCGGGTTAAGGTCGGTATGCTAGTAAGGTATTCCTTGAGCTCGTCGAACGCGAGCTGGCAATCTTGGGTCCATTCGAACCCTTTGCTCATTATTGCCTTAAAGAACGGCAGACAGCGGTCCGCCGATTTAGACATGAAGCGGCTTAGGGCGGGTATGCAGCCATTCAACCTCTGAACCTCCTTCAGCTTCCGGGGTGGTCTCATGTCTAAGATGGCCTTAACCTTATCCGGGTTGGCTTCAATGTCGTGCCAGTTAATGATGTATCCTAGGAACTTACCCGAGGTTACACCGAACACACACTTGTTTGGATTCAATCTCATATTAAACTTACGCAAAATTTTAAAAACAAAATGCAAGTCTTGTATTAATTCATGTGAGAATTAAGTTTTGACGACCATGTCGTCCACATAGCATTCTACTTTTCTGCCGATTAACAGCGCAAACAATTTATTTACAAGCCTTTGAAAAGTTGCCCCTGCGTTTTTCAACCCAAAGGGCATGACCTTGTAACAATATAGGTTGAACTCCGTGATGAAGGCAGTCATTTCTTCATCTGTCGGGTCCATCTTGATCTGGTTATAGCTCGAATAGGCATCCAAGAAACTTAGCAACTCATGCCCCGATGTCGCATCCACCAAACGGTCGATTCGGGGGAGCGGGAACCAGTCTTTCGGGCAAGCCAGGTTCAGGTCGGTGTAGTCGACGCACATGCGCCACTTGCCGTTGGCCTTCTTTACCAGGACGGGGTTGGCTACCCAGCTCGGGTATTGGACTTCTCTTATGAAGTCCGCTGCAAGGAGCTTCTCGACTTCCTCGTCGACCGCTTTCCACCGTTCTGGGGCTAGGTTGCGTTTTTTTTGTCTATCAGGCCTAACTACAGGATCAGTGTTCAGCTTGTGAGTTATGAGTTAGGGGCTCCTGGACGGAAGTGCTGATCTGAAGCATTAGAGTTGGGTCTGCTGTCGAGGTCGGGACCATGACTGTTTCTTCCATGGGCGCGGCTTGCTCTTCGCCTTGCTCAAGTCGTTCCAATTCAAGGTCATCGGCCACCTTGGTTTCCCCTTTAGGGCGGCAACGTAGCACTTGCAGGACTCGAGCTGGTCGCCCCCTGCTACTCCCACACCGAAGTCTGTTGGGAACTTCATAGCCAAGTGGTAAGTGGAGACCACCGCCCGTAGGGCATGGATGATCGGTCGACCTACTATGGCATTGTAGGGAGAGGGGGTTGCCACCACTAGGAAGTTGTGTTTGAATCTGACCACACAAAGCCATGTGCCGATCTCTATAGGTACTGTTATTTTCCCAAGGGGCCAAACTTCTTCTCCACTAAAGCCTACCAAAGGACTGTCTACGGCCTTCAGGTCGCTTCTCTACAACTGGAGCTGGTCAAACACAGCTTTGAAGAGTATGTCGGTCGAGCTGCCTGAGTCGACGAGTATGCGCCTGACCTCGATGTCGTTGATTCTTAGCTTTATTACGAGCATGTCGTCGTGGGGGTAATGGACCCCTCGTGCATCGTCTTCTGTGAAGAAAATTGGCTCTTCCGTTCTCGGCCGCTTTGGGGGGTTCTGCTCCACCCGTGTGACCTCACGAACCGACGTCCAAGCTGCCGCTGAAGTGCAACCCGCAACGATCGAACCTCCCACTATCATGTGGATGGTCCCCCGAACTGGCCTCTCCTCTGGAGGTTGCCTCTGCGGTTGTTCGGCCGACCTGCTGTTGGACTCAGGATTATCTTTACCATGCTCCCCTGGCCGACCTGTTCTATTACTATTATTATCATTATTATTTTGTACAAAATTTCTCAAATATCCATGACGGATGAGCTCCTCTATCTCGTTGCGGAGGCTTTTACAACTCTCGGTACTGTGACCGTGGTCTTTGTGAAAGCTGCAATACAGACTTATTTCTTTCATTGGGATTCCCCCTCAGACGGGGTGACCACTTCACATAGCGTCTTTCATCTTCATCAGGATTTTGGCCCACTTCGCGTTCAGTGGGGTGTAATTAGCTTGGTTCGGTGCAGGAGATCGGAACAATTGACCTGGCTTTGCCCTCCAAATTGTTTCTTTTTTCCTTCGGGTGTCCTCTTGACTGGAAGGCTCTCCTTTTCTCTTTCTTTTTTTGGGTGCGCCCTCGCCCTTCTGGTTGATCTCCTCTTCGGTGGCTATGAACTTATCCGCAAGTTTCAGAAACTCGGTTATGGTCGCGGGTTGGTTGACGACCATGTGTCACTTGAACTCTTTGTGCTTCATGCCCTTCTTGGCTGCTGCAAGGCATACAACGGGGTCCAGGCGCGGTATTTGCATACAAGCATCGTTGAACCGCTTGATATAGCTCCGGATGGACTCTCCCTCTCTTTGTGCTACGTTAAAGATGCTTTCTTCAGTTCGTAGGCACTGTTTGCTGGTGCCAAAGTGGGACGCGATGGCTTGTGCGAACTGCGCCCAACTTCTTATCGACCCGGGTGCCAAGTTCCGGTACCACATGTGGGCTGCTCCCCTGAAAGTAGTGGAGAAGGCCATGCACATGCACGACTCACTGGCTCGCGCCAGGTGCATCTGTGACTGAAAGGCATCTACATGATCATTCGGGCCGAATGACTCATCATACTTGTCAAGAGGGGGGAGCTTGAAATCCTTGGGCATCGGGACTGCCAAGAGTTCGGAAGACAGGGGGTCGGAACCGAGAGGAGGGGAGCCTTGGCTTCGGCCAAGCCTACCTCTTCTTTGCCCATGAGCTCAGGCAAATCGCGGGTGACAGATTGGTGAGCTCGGCGTTCGTGCTGCTCACCTCCGCGCTGTCCAGAATGGTTTGAGCAAGGAGTAGCCCGGTCTGCTGGTGGTGGCTATGGACAGAGGGGTCCTGCTTGGAGTCTGTTGCCAGGATCTCGAACTGGTTTTCAAGGATCAGGATTCCAAACTTCGACTATCGAGGTGACGTAGACCTGCCAAGTCGGGGTCTTCCCGACCTATCCGCCCGCGGCGAGATCGGGGTAGCCGGTCTCTCCCGTCTGCCGTGAGGGGAGGCCTGATTTTTTGGGGGATTTCTCCTCAGCCAGAGGGGTGCTCGCTCTGGCAGTGAGACTTGGCTTGCTGCGAGGCTAGGCGCTGAGGCGGGAGCTGAGGCTGCTGAAGCTGAGGTTGGGGCAGGTGGGGGAACTGCTGCTGATATTGATTCTGGGAGACCTGGTGCAGTGTGTGTTGTTGATAGAGTTGGAGTTGTTGGAACTGTTGCATTTGAGCCTCATGGCTCTCATGCACTGCATCAGGTCCTCCAACTGGTTCGGGCCGGCCGCTGGGGGCACGACCGAAGGTTCGGTGAACGTCGTTCCGACTATAGCAGGGAGTGGGGCGATGACAGGTGTCATTGTGAAAGGCACATTCAAGCTGGGGATTCCGTCCGCTGAGAGGGGGATGGTGAACTGTCCGATACAGGCAGTAGGAAGTTGGGGTTGTTCCCTGGAGTTATCCATTGCTTCGTCTGACATTGCTAGAGGAAGCCATGAGAATTGGATTGTTTCAAGGAAGAAGAAGAAACTGAAAGAGTTTAGAGAGAAAGGCTTTTTGAAGCGTTTCCCACAGATGGCACCAAATGATGTAGCGCGATCCGGGCACTCCTAGCTGACTGCTGACTGGCTCCTTGTTGGCAACGAACGACACCTGAGAAGATGAAAGGAAGGATTCTCGGGGGTTTACCCGGTGGGAATACTCCGATGCTTAAGCTAGTATTGTGTATGGGAATTAAAGAGAAAACGAAGGCTAAGAGTGCAGGTCACACTTTATCACTATATTCGAGCGATTAGAGGTTTTTTCAGAAGACCTTTCTCCTCTGCCCTGAGGGCTTTTATAGGGGCGCTCTTGTGAGATCAGGTATAACCGTCACTGGGCCCCTGCCATAGCCGTTACCTGCCAGGGCTGCGCAGGTGGTCGTTGTGACGTACTCTTTGCCCGGGGAAGTGACACGTCTCCAAAGTGACAGGCACGCCTCCGTCTGTTGAGAGATGTGAGCGCAGACTGTCGAAAGGACAGGGGCTGTGCCGTCAATTAGGGACGAGGCGTAGTCTGACTAGTACAGTCTGTTAAATAGAAGCTTCCTGAGGAATGCTCGTGCGGCCCATTCGCGAGCTACTTTGCAGCGAGCTTGGAATACTTCAGGAGTACCCTTAGTAGAATTAGTCCTTGGGACGACTTGTCTGTTTGAGAGCTCGGGCGAGCTGGTTTTCTTAGCTCACAAGTTAAAGTTGCCTCGGAATATCCTTTTCGAGATAGCTCGGGGAACCCGAAGTTCGCGTTGTGGCGAGCCCCTCCTTTAGCGCGCTACGATGTAGCGAGCCGCTTTATGGGCCCATTAATTAATTGTACTGGACCACAATGCTGAGTTGTTGCTTATGCGGAGTCAGTGTCCACATGTCGCCGTTTCATAGGTTGAGTCAAATCATCCTTCATCAATTTTTAACTTGATTATTATGTTATAATTATTTTTCTACCCTTAAGAAATTTTTTAAATTTGTTACATAATTTCATTATTTTAACTATTTAAAATCTAGTTATGTTAAATATTTCTTTAGTTCAAATATTCAGTAATTTAATTTTTTTAATAATATATAAAGTATTTAAAATTTTTTGTTATTTGAATTTTATTTATTTTAAAGTTATTACATAATTTTAAATATTTTGTTATATATTATTTAGTTACTTTTAATATTTTATTATTTAAGATGTTTAGTTATTGAATTATTTAAAAAATATTTTATTTTTAAATGCTAAAATTTTTATTATTTAAATTGAATAATCTGGAAAACCATAATTTATATTGTTAGTACATAATTTCGTTATGAATCTTTTAAAAATATAATAATATGAATATTAGTAAATCTATTATGATTATTTTTTTGTATTTAATAAATATCTTAAAGTTATTATATAGTTTCGTTAGAATACTTAAATAATTTTTAAATTTTTTATTTAAACTTTAAATAGAGATAATTTAGGAGAAAGTGGGGTATAGTTGGGGAGGTTGTTTAGGAGAAATTTTAGGAGATGATATTATTTAGGTTATTGGGAACTTGGGGGGGGGGGGAGAGAGAGAGAGATTTTAGGTATTTTTTTATGGGGAAGGAGAGCGTCTCATTGGTTGTTTAAAAATGGCATGGAATAAAAAATAAAAAATTCAAAAAAAATGAGAAAATTTCCAGATTACTGTGTTTTAGTGTGTGTGTGTGTGTGTGTGTATACTAGTGGGGATCCATGCAATGCATGCGTTTTATTTAGAAAAAGCTAAACAATAGAAATACATAAGAGTATATAATTGTTTTATATTTCCGGTTGACTTTGGTTCAACAATTTTCCAACCCGACTAAGTTACGTCAATTTCAATTTGGCCATTTGTAAATCGAACAAAACTGAACCAACCCGACCATAGATATATATTAATATTTTATATTTTAAATATAATTTTTTAATACAGAAAAGTGGTAATATTCTCATATTTCTAAGTATAAAATATTTTATATCATAAATTTAATTTTTTAAATTTATTTTTTAATAATACTATTGTAATTTATTAAATTTAAATTTAATTTTTAAGTTTAAATCTTTTGAACAAGCATACCAAACCGAAAACATACCCAAATCGATACAACCCAAGTTGGTGGGTTTTCACTAATGGTCAGTCAGTTTCGAGTGACAAACTCCTGACCTGACTAAGTCGATTTGGTTGGAGAAATATCATGCAACCAAATTGAACCAATGCTTGAATACTTTTAATTTCAGCTAAATTAATAGTCTAATCTCTAATAAATAACAATAGTTTAGTCTCCAATATTTATTGAAAACTTATAGCAAAAAGATACAATTATCGAAAAGAAATTTATAATGAAAATACAATAGATATATCTAAAAAAAACAAAGTAATTACAAAATACAATAAATACAGAAAATATATTAAATTAGTTAATAAATAGTTAAATCCCTAATAAATATTAATCAATAAACTATACAAAATACATAATTACTAAAAATATATTTATAACAAAAATACAAAAAATTAAATTCTAAAAGTTAAATAATAGTTGTTTAATCTTCAATAATTATTGATAATTTTCTTTCAAATAACAAAACAAAAATAGATTTATAAATAATTACTGAAAATATATTTATCAAAAAATACAATAAATAATGATTGAAAATACGATAAATATTAACTTTATTATATATAATATATAATGAATATACACAATTATTTTAAAATTATTACTAATAAGTATTATTTTTTTGAAAGTTATTTTTTGTAATTTTTAATTGATATAAGTGAAATTAGTTATTTACAATATTATTTAGTTACTTAAATAATGTTGTTATTTAAATTTTTAAAATACTAATTATTTATTGAATTTAATAATCCATAAAATCATAATTATTACTATTGTTACATTATTCTTTATTAATTTTTTAAAATATTAAATTATTATTAATATGAATATTATGAAATCTATTATAATTATATTTCTACTTTTAATAAATTTATAAAAATTATGACATAATTTCGTTATTTTCACTATTTAAAATTTAGTCATGTTAAATATTTCATTATTTAAATATTTAAATAATATGTAAAATATTTAAAGTTTTTCATTATTTGAATTTTGTTTATTTTCATGTTATTACATTATATTAAATATTTTTATATAATTATTTAGTTATCTTTAATATTTTGTTATTTAAGGTATTTAGTTATTGAAATATTTAAATAATGTTTTATTTTTTAATGTTAAATTTTTATTATTTGAATAACATTTAAATTGAATAATTCATAAAATTATAATTTATATTGTTACTACGTAATTTTATGATGAATTTTGTAAAAAAATAGAATTATTAATAATATGAATATTATCAAATCTATTATAATTAATTTTTATGTTTTGAATAAATATTTTATAGTTAATATATAATTTTGTTATAATATTTAAATAGTTCTAAATTTTTTTAATTGAAACTTTCTTTACATGGATTTAGATAAAAATTGGGGTGGGGGGGGGATAAATAGGAATTAGTGATAGTTTAGGAGAAAATCTCTAGGAGATAAATAGGAATTAGAGTATGAAATCTACTAATTGACAAAATTGCGTATTTTGTTTGCAAAAGACCTTCAATAAAAAATAGTAGCTTTGGGATTTGCGAGCTAGTGACTTCATTGAACTAGTGACCATTCATGTAAGGGGATTGGTCCATTAGGGAACAAGGTTCACCCACTGATCAGGGAAAACCCGTCCTTTTCAAGGTGGGGTGGGGGCCGTGGGGAGGCCCTAGTTGCACAGGAAAAATTGCCATCCCTAAAACACTTGCGACCTATGAAGAATAGATATGTCATTATTCCAAGCAGGATTACCTGCAAACTCCTCCTCTCTACTAACCCACTTAACCTGTCCAACCTCCCAACAAAGGTCCAACAGAGGTTAACCCTTCGTTAACTATTACATTTTTAAAGCTAAATTATTTTTTATACTTTAATCTTTTGGGAAAATAGATTCCTATTTTTCAGTTACCCACAATACAAGATATTCTTCTTCCCCATTGGAAGGTAGTATACCAGATTCGACGAATAAAGCTTAACAGGAGCCCATTGTGAAAACAATCACCATGTATAGAGCTGTTGATTCTGTTGTCGTGAATAGAGTTGTTGTGTATAGAGCTGTTGTCTCTGTTGCCGTGAAAATTGTTGTTATAGAAACAGGGCTCTGCCTCATCGTGAAAATAGTCGCTGTAACCAGAGATGTTGACTTTGTTGCCATGAAAACAAAGTCTCTACCCAATCTTGAAAACAATCACCGTGTACGGAGTTCTTGGCTCTATGGCCTTGAAAACATCCATCATGATAACAAGGGCTTTGCCCCCTTGTGAAAAGAGTCTCAATGTATAGAGCTCTATTGCCGTGAAAATGGCCACTGTGAAAACAATCACTGTATGTAGAGTTGCGGATCCATTTATAATTGTCAAAATTATAATTCAGTATTCGATGGATTCATGTCAAGAATCAAGATATGTGCTAGACGCCCAAATCCACAATCCCAAAAGAATACTTTTTAGATTGTCTAATCACTTAATTGTGCCATAAAAGAAAATTTAGAGTAAGATTGATCTTATTGCTTCTAAAAATGGAAACAAAATGTTTCATTCGCTTATCTAGAATTGTGAAAAGGACTCACTTTGTTTGCATAGAAAGGAATAAGCTCTCTCTCCTTGTTCATCGGATCTGTTACGCTTTATTCGCCGGATATGGTATATTGGTTTCCAATAAGGAAGAAGAATGTCTGGTGTCGTGTGTAACTGAAAAGTAGGGATCTATTTTTCCAAAAGATTAAAGCATAAAAAATAATTTAATTTTTAAAAATTAATAGTTAACAGTTGGACAAGTTAAATGTATTGATAGGCCTGATCATTAAATAGGTTAGTAGAGAGGAGAGGAGGAAGAGGTGAGCAGAAAATCCGGCTTGCCATTATACATGAACACTGACGTATTCACTCGTGATAGGTTGCCAGTCCTCTATGCATGGTTTTTCCCAGCCTACTCAAATAAAATAAAAAGAGAAAAACAATATTTAGAGACTTTGGTCAATTCCTACCCACTCCATTATAAGCTTGCTAAGGAAGTAACAAGGAAATTTACAAATGAATTATCAGGTCAATTTGCTTGGCTCCCAAGTACCGTTTCTATGATGCTATCTACTAATTTACAAATTTATTAAGAGTAGCTTTGCTCTATAAATGGATGGAATTGGCTTTCTTCCTTTCTTTAAGAGCACATAGAGAGTACAGAGCAATCTCAGTGGATCATACAGTCATACCGATCTACAGAGACGAGAAAATAAGACAAAGATAAAATATTAAACTAAAAATGAAAGAAACCATAGTTCTGTACCCAACACCAGCTATGGGCCATCTGGTCTCGATTGTGGAGCTAAGCAAACTAATCCTCCACCACTATCCTCACCAATTTTCCGTCACAATCCTTCTCACCACCGGACTTCTAGATACACCGGCCACCACCTCCTACACCAACCGTATTTCTCAAACCCACCCTTCCATCGTCTTCCACCGCTTCCCACCACTCTGCAACCCTCCCTCCCTCGAGCCAACTCCTAATTACAGTCTTACAGCCATTGCCTTCGAATTCATCCGTCTTAACAACCCTAACGTTCTCCAGGCTCTCCAAACAATCTCAGAAACCTCCATTATTCGAGCTTTCATCATCGACTTCTTCTGCACCTCCGCCCTCCATGTTGCCTCTAATCTCAGCATCCCCACTTACTACTTCTTCACATCTGGCGCTGCTGCTCTCGCTGCCTTCCTCTACTTTCCAACCATCCATGCCCAGACAACCCAGAGCTTCAAAGGCCTCGCTACTACTGACCTCCACTTCCCAGGCCTACCACCGATCCGTGCTTCTCGCTTGCCGGAACCCGTACTCGACCGAGCCGACAAGGCCTACCTTGACTTCTTGTACTTCACAGCCCATCTCCCCAAAGCAAAAGGAATCATAGTCAACACTTTTGAGCTTCTAGAGCCAACAGCCATCAAAGCAGTCACTAGTGGGCTCTGCGTCCCGGACGCTCCGACCCCACCGGTTTATTATATCGGACCGTTGATTGCCGACCCTGATGATCGAACTGGGGAGGGTGGACATGCTGGTGCACACGAGTGCTTATCGTGGCTCGACACCCAGCCGAGTCAAAGCGTCGTGTTCTTGTGTTTTGGCAGCCAAGGTACCTTCTCTGTGGCACAGATGAAGGAGATAGCTAGTGGGTTGGAGAAGAGCGGCCAGAGGTTCTTGTGGGTGGTGCGAAGTCCGCCAGTGGAGGACCACATCAAACACTTCTTTGAACCAGAGAACCCAGACTTGGATCTTCTACTGCCAGAAGGATTTTTGGCTCGGATCAAAGGTCGAGGCCTTGTGGTAAAGTCGTGGGCACCGCAAGTGGAAGTGCTTAATCATGACTCTGTGGGAGGATTCGTGACTCATTGCGGGTGGAACTCGGTTTTGGAAGCCGTCTGTGCTGGCGTTCCGATGGTGGCGTGGCCTCTCTATGCCGAGCAACATATGAACAAGGCTGTGCTGGTGGAGGATTTGAAGCTAGCCATGCCGATCGAGCAATCGGAAGATGGGTTCGTAAGCTCGGCCGAGGTCGAGACACGTCTGAGAGCGTTGATGGCGTCGAGCGAAGGGAAAGAGAGCAGACAACGGAGTCGGGAGATGAAGGAGAAGGCTTGGGTCGCGTGGTCTGATGGGGGTTCGTCTCTTGTTGCCTTTTCGAAGTTGACTGAAATATGGAGACAAGGATGAAAGAAAATCGAACGGATCAGATGCTCCTGCTAGTGATTAGATGTTCCATCTCATAACAATAAGATGTTATTTTGGGATTTTAGTGGTGAATGTAGGGAAACTTATCCTGTGTGTGTATCATTGTTCTATATATACTTCCAGGGCCCATAATTGGCTTATAGTTGATTTGCTGACGATGTGGTGATCCGTGATCATTGTTGTTAATCTGAACCATCCAAAACGTGGCCCACCTTGTGGATATCAAGGAATCAAGATTGATGAGAACCCTCGCCAAATAAGCAAGTATATAGGAACCTTTCACGAAGAGAGTTTTGTTTCCTAGTTTCAATTTATACATCCCACCATATGATAAGGGGAATCTTCAGGCAGCTCCCCCTCAGAAATAGAAATCTCGATTGAGGACGTATGGAAATCGAAATTAATGCTATCCCATTCAATAAATCCGAAATTTGTTTCCGCTCGCCGTTAGTCACTAGATCACCGGAGCATCGAAGCTAATTTCTCAGAATTGTTTTTTCTCCGGAGCTTCATCTCCCTCGTCTTCTTTCTCATTTTCGAACCTAGGACATCCTCGCCGTTTCTCAGAACCGTTAATCACCAGATCACCGGAGCTCTACAGAAAGCGTCTTCTCATCGTCTTTTTCCTCACACCGAATCACCGGAGCTAATTTCTCAGAGCTGTTTACTGAGCCTCGTCCCAGTCACGTTAAGGCACTGCCGCCAGGAGATGCTGCAAATCATCCTGAAGATAGCCCTCTCCTCACCCGTAGCCGGCGGGTTAGGGTTGTGTCAGCTCATGAGCCTCGTATTGTGGATGAGGTTCCTAACTTGATAGGGATAAAGGGAAACGTCCTGCGGAGGAGATGGGGGAGAGCAGTCACCCCCAGCTGTGAAAAAGGCAATGGGTAGTGTCACCTGTGCGATTAATAGAGCATATTGCTATAGATGTGGTTGGCATTCCTCAATGTGTGAGGACTTCAGCAGGAAGGGTAAGTAGGGGTCTCCGCACAATCCATCCTCCATGTGCGCCAAGTGAGGAAGGTGCGGTTTCGGCCGTTGATGCTTCAGAATGCCTTCAGTCGGCGAGGGTGGCTACAATGGTTTCTCCTGGGCTCGAGACGCATAGGCAGGGCAGTGAGCCTGTAAAGAAGATTGCTGCCGGCGCACGAGAGAGAGGCGTTAAAATTCCCGATTTGGTAAGTCCTTTGGTTTGTATTTGTTTGGTTTGCCGATTTGTGTATACATCACTGCCAATGTGTTTGTGTATTTCATTTCAGTCTTTTGTTTTGAGGAAGGTGGAAGCAGAGGATGACTTTGGTCCCCGATTTCCGGACGGGCACATTAGTTGTGATGAGGTATCATTACTGTCTTGTTTGCGTGGTATCAATTGGTGATGCTAAACTTTGTCTATTGTTTTTAGGTTTCGTATGAATAATAACATATAAGAGCAATTTTTGGGTTTAAAAAAAATAAAAAATAGGTTAATCTTTTAAAAAATAATATCAATAAAGGGCAAAAACATTGTTCATCTTCTTCTTTTTGCCATTTGTTCATCAGAGTCGCCGCTCCGCCACCACCGTCACCTTTGCCTCTGCCTCTGGCAATGTTGCCAGAGGTATAGGTGGCAGCAGCGGCGCTGGTGGTTTTTTTGTCCAATGTTGCCACCTCCGCCTCCGCCTTCGGCAACATTGCCGGAGATGGGTGGAGATAGAGGTGGTGACGGCGGCGGAGAGAGGAATGACCACCAGCGCCGCCGCCACCACCTCTACCTCCGGCCACCTTCGGCAATGTTGCCGGAGGCAGAGGCGGCGAACGGCAATGGTGGGTGGTGGCAGCAGCGAACGACGGCTCTGATGAATAAATGCCAAGAAAAAAAAGATGAACAGTATTTTTGCACTTTATTGATATTATTTTTAAAAAGTTAACCTATTTTTAAATATATTATTTTTATTGATATTAAACCCCACAAATTGCCCTTATATGCTAGAAACCCAACAAAAAAGGCTGTCGCAGCTACGGAAGAGACGCGCATAACTTGTTGAGATGGAGGAGCAGAGGGCGAAGGTGGAGGCGATTTTTGAAATGCGGGACGAGTGGTTTAGTCTTAGCTGATCAGATCTACTATGTTGTTCATTCATTTTTGTTATTTTCTGTATTGTGAATTGCCATTGTACATCCTGCTTAGTAGAAACAAAGGCATTGCTTCCTATAAGGTCTATTCTATTCCTATTCGTCACTTGATTTTTGTCGCCTTATTTGATTTGGCGAGATGTGGATGGATTCTTGTTAATTTGATGGCGTTGTCACATTTTGATGAGGGGTGTCCCCCTTTATTTTATTGCATCCTAATGATTGGTGGTGGGGTGTATTAGTAGGAAGCTCTGCAGCCTTTGAAGTTTGAATCATGGCCCCTTTATTTTAGTGCCTCTGTTTTCAAATAAACATCGCAGGGGCTTTCTTGTGTAAGATTTTCTGTACAACAACCCATCTTGTAGGTAGAACCTTTTGATTCTGGTCAGGAGTTTCTTCCTAGATGGGGGATTCAAAAGCAGGGTTCCATCTCTGAGGTATTTTATGTATACCTCTCTCCAATCTATTGTTCCCACAGTGAAGCACTCATTGTCTGTATTTGGGATACACATTTCACAATCATGTTGTACCTTGGCTGTGTCCTTTTTCATCTCAAAGAAGTTGTTATGTCACCATAGTATGCCTCATGGGCTTCTTGTAATACTATCACAACTTCTGTTGGTCCTAGGCATCTTACTCTGACTCCATTTGTCATCTTACGGTATAGTACCTCATTCACCAATTGGTATCGCAGTAGTACCTTATGGTCATGTGTTGTGAAGGTAGGTTTTTTAGCTTTTCTACTATTTCTAGCCTTTAGTCATCTGCTCCTACTATATCTTTGTACTTGATCCAATGTGCCAGCTTTTCTGTCAAGGGTTTGCCTTGCATTTGGATGGTTATGGCGATAGGTTCTTCGCTTGATTGTATTTTTGAGCCTCAGGTAGTTAAGGCATTTGCGTATCTATTTTTCACTTTGTTCTGGTGTTCATAGCTTACATTTAGATCTTTTGTCAAATTTTGGATCAGTGTCCTATATGGTAGTATTAATACTTCTTTCACGGTGGTTTATCCTCCCATCTGGCTGATAACAAGCTTAGAATCCCTTATCACCTTTACATTCCTTGTTCTAGAGTCTCTTGCAACCACCAACCCTAAGGTGAGAGCTTCATACTCTGCGATGTTATGGGAACAGGGGAACTGTAATTTAAATGAGTATGTTGCGGTTTGTCTAGTTGGGGGAAGCTAAAGTGACTCCCACCCCTGCTGAATAATTGGTACAACTACCATTGAATGTGAGGATACATTCGGCATTTTCTACTCTTGCGATGAAGGGGATTTCTCCGGGTATCTCGTCGAAAATGTGGAACTCGTCGTTGGAAGGGAAAGATGATAATAGGTCAACTACTACTTGGCATTTGATAGCCTTCGGTTGTGTATATTCAATGTTGTACTCGCTCAGTTGCATCATCCACTTGACTAATCTTCCTGATAGTTGAGGTCTATCGATGAAGTAACGGATTGGGTCATTTTTCACTATTTGTGCTTTCGCTTTCAATATAGGAATTCTACTTCCTGTTCGAGTCGTAATAGCTCTTGTCCTGGACTTTTTAGTACCACCTTCTGCCCTAGTATGTAGTGTCTGAACTTTTGGGTGGCGAAGACTAACGCTAGGCATTGCTGCTCCATGTGGGAGTAATTCTTTTCTGCTGGTTTAGGCATCCTACTAGCATAGTAAATGGGGCATTCTTGTTTCTCTTCGTTTTCTTAGGCTAACAGACATCCCACAACTTTTGAGTTGGATACAATGTAGAGCCTGAATTCATGGCCATTTCTTGGGGGAGACATGTTTGGTGCTTGCACTAGGGCTTGCTGGTGTTGCAATGACCACTTGAATGCAATAGATTTATTTATCAGTTTCAGGAATGGGGGTGCGACGGGTGCTAAACCTAGGATAAACCTTCTGAGATAGGACACTTTTCCTAAAAATGTTTTGAATTGGGACTCATTGCTTGGGGGAGGGAGGTTGAGAACCGCCTTCACTTTCCCTTCGTACGGTTGAATACTGGTCTAGTTAACTCTGTACACTAAGAATTTTACCAATTGAACTCCGAATGCACATTTTAAAGGGTTCAGTTTCAAGTTGAAGGCTTTACACTACATGAATACTTTCCTCAGCACTTTTGTATGATCCTCTCTTTTCTTCACCTTTACCACAATGTCATCCACATAGCACTCAATTTCTTTGTGCACCATATCATGAAAAACACTCGTCATGGCCCTCTAGTCACTGGCTCTAGCATTTATTAGACCGAAAGGCATCATCTTGTAATAGAAGTTCCCTATGGGTGTTTTGAATGTTGTGTATGGGGCATCTATAGGATCCATGTATGTTGTAGCCACTATACGTGTCTAAGAAAGAGAAGACTTCGTTCCTGGTTGTAGCATCTATGAGGATCTCCATGTTAGGCTAAGGGAATTCATCCTTTGGGTAGGCCTTATTCAAATCTTGTAAATCAACACAACACTTGAAGTTTAATGAAAAAAGGGTTACATGTTGGGTATGTGTAAGCTAGCTGGCTGGGGATGGTCAGAGGTACTAACCTTAGTTGACCGTTATTCTTCTTGATTGGTTTTATGAAGCCTACTTTCAAGAGTCACTCTACCTCCTCTTTAATTTTTAGGGCCACTTTAGGCTTGAAGACACGCTAAGGTTGTTTCACTGGCTTGACTTTGGGGTCGATGTACAATGAGTGCTTGACTAGTGCTAAGTCCAACCCTGGCATCTGGTTGAATCACCAAGCGGGGACATCTTGGAACTCTATCAACTATAGATTAAGTTTTAGCATGGTGTCTAATAATGTCTATATTTTTGTTGTCGGAGTAAGGGTTTAATACCTTTCAATAATTCAATCAGTTTCATTGTATATTCTTGATGTAGCTTGGTTGAGATGTATAGTGGTCTACTGACCACCTTTCCACCTTTCCAGTGGCCATGTCGATCTCTTCTAGTGGTTCTTCCAACGTGGTATTCGAATCTTGCATGTGTTAAGGAAGTGTATGGATTTCATCAAAGTATTCAATGGTTTCTTTGGGTTCGCCCTACCGAAGTGACTACCTTAGTTCATGATTATAGTTATCGCATTATATATGTTTCTCATTAAATTGTGTACCTTGTGCATTGCTTGTAGTTGTTGAGGTGGTGTGTTTTCTTGTAGTGATGTGAGTATTGCAGTGTCATTATGAGGTAGCACTTGGAGTGTGTTATTAACAAAATGTTTCTGATAGGGCATAAGAGAATTCATGGCATGCTTATTGATAAATAGGTAATTATAGCAGTCACATATTATTCAGAAGAGAAATATAACAAAACGATCATACCTTCATGGTGGATTTCTTTGTGATGTGGATATCTCCTTCTTCATACTCTTCAATGATTGTGTAGTAACTCTTCATAGTATCATCTCTCATTTGTACGCATCAAGACTATTTCATTCGTTCCATCACCACCTGAGCCTTACTCGCTTGTCTTGGTAGTTGCAATGTTTCCACCTTTGTGACTCATGTCTCTCCGTCCTTAGCAAGTTCTGTGTAATAAATTACATCCTGTAGGTGGACTTCTAACCTTTCAAATGGGACACAGGTGGCCGGAATTCTGATAGTCCTTCCTTTGTGCTTGCTTTTATGCACTAATGGTAGGTGGATGGGACTAGTGCCAAGTTGTGTTTTAGTGATCACCCAATGAGGGCATGGTAGGTGGTTTTCCTTGAAATTACATGCAATTTTGTGGCATGTTCTTTGAAAATGTAAGTGAGTCAACTTTTCGAAACGTAGGACATAGGTCAGGAGGTTTTTTCTAGTGCATTGTTCTGTATTCCGGAGGTGAGCCATCATCATCCTTCACTCGAGAGTGAGCCACTTGGACAAGAACTTCTTCGTTATATCCGCCTAAGAGTCTATACCCCTGGCTATCAAGTTGACAAACCAGGAATAGGCCTGGCCGATTAGTGACTTGGAAAATTCCCGGACTTTCAAATTGTCGTCTAAGGTGAACACACCCAAGGCGTCTTTGAATTTGTTCACATGTTCCTATGGGCTTCCTTTCTTTCCATTTTATAAAGGCCACTGCTACGGTGGCACGTAGCCAATAGGGTAAAGCTTGTATAGAATACGGTTGGAGTACGGTTTTTGGAACGTGAGCATGGGTTAAGTCTTGTTATGGCTTTCCTCTAACAAGCCTTGAACATATTCCCTGATTTCCATTCGTCTAACCGGTGCCTTGGCCACTACATTACTCTGTGTTGTTGTATAGGCCTGCTCAGCAGTAGAGTGATGTGTTTTCTGGGCCATATCAGTCATAAACGAGTAGTTAACTCCTAATGGGGGTTGCTTAGGGGCTCGTCAGCCAGAAGGTATCGATGTAGAAGGGCTAGTAGGAGTGAACAGGAGTGCTCTAGCGTGGTCACCTTTGACAACAACAACTGCAGGGTGCTTCTCATCTCAGCTTGCATTTTTCCAGTTGATTGAAGTAGGTTTTAAAGCTATAGACCTTGTGGGACAAGATTTCAATGTCCACTTGGTCGTTTGCCTCCTGAGGGATTTAGTCTTCTACCTTTGCATCAGTATTCTCGAGGTCGTTGTATTGTTCCTCAGGGATAGGCAAGAGGTTGATCCTATAGGCGGCCATTCTTCGTGATCAAGGAATACAACCAGAGATTTTATTGTAAGTGTGGTGGTAAGTCTAGATGGGGTGGTCTCCTTGAAGGATGAAGATGGATTAGGGTCGAAGGCCAAGAGGGAAACAATGGGCAAGCTTCTACTTCTGGAAAAATCTTAGCAATGTCAGGTAGTAAGGGTGGTTGAAGAGAATGTCCCCCAAGTCATACTTTACATCCTCCTTTTATAAGGGAGACCCCAAGACTTTAAGGAGAAGGATTTCAAAAAGGGTTTGATTCCTATTAGGAAAGGGAATCATTGTCTTTATGTTGGTTATTAAAGGAACGCCATTGGGGTTTCACCATGTGTACAACGAGATCCTCTAGGGACAAAGTTCCCTTTGCCTTGAGGATTCTCGCCTAGCACTTGCAGACTACATCCCAACATGGGTTTCCCCATGGCCATGTGGCAAGGGACGAGGTTTGGGTCTATCTGGTGTGCTCGGGTTCTGCTTGGTCACTTCCAAGGTGTCTCATTACAGCTCGTTGTAACCGGAAAAGGTGACGATCACCCACAGGCGGGTGTTGCTAGTATCGAGGCATATCTACTGTTCGTTACATTATGGGCTATCATTTCGTGACCATCGTAGGGTGCTAGTGATATATTGGGTTTATCTCAGGCTAGTGATGTCATTTTATGTTCGTTGTGAGTCTTAGGAAACACTCATTGCTCATCGCAAGTTTCAAGAAGCATTTCATGCTCATCACAAGTCCTGGATGGCTTTTTGAGCTCATCGCAAGTATATATGCGTCTTTATTTCGATACCTTCATCGTGATTATGGCAATGGAGGATTGTATGTACTTATAACTTCCAATCAACCCACTAAACCTTTAACCAAAAAAGTAGAATTAACTGATTAACCATGTTACCAAGATCATTAGTACATCCATCTTGAATTTTGTCAACTATAAAACGAATTAATCCACAATTTCTTTTAATGATTAAAAGAATTACTACACTTAAAAACCAAAATGTGTATATAACAATTTGCATTCAAGTACATAATATATGATAAGTAATATGGTAAATATGAATTCTCATTCCGTAATATGCATGTAACGTTGAATACACTTGAAAACATGCTGGTGTTAATATGGTGGTACATGGGCTCTTCAATACAAATTCTCCACTAACAATATAAGGGTTGGGTCAATGGCTTCATTTGTTCTAAAACTAAGGGTGAACATTATTCAGTTAAAACCAAAAAATCAAACCAAAAATTTTGGTTTCGGTTTTGGTATTTAGAATTAGGAATTTAGTTAACAGAAAAATTTGAATTAACTGAACTTTGCTATATAACATGTAATATATAATACATAATATATAATACATAATATTTAATATATAATATATTCATATATTAATATTATAATATAATGAAATTTGTTGATTTAATATGTAACATATTAATACACACACAACACACACACATATATATATATAATATAGTAAATATATTCATAAAATCTGGTTTTAAATGAAAATTGAACCAAAAATTTTAGTTTTGGTTATTTCAGTTTTTCTTTAATTCAGTGTTGGTTCAGTTTTCATTTTTTTAGTTCAGTTTTTAAAATTTTATTTTATTCAATTCGGTTTTTAATCGAACAAAACAAATACCCACCCCTATTTAAAAGGCCCACCAATGAACTTGTATGCCCATATCGAAACCAAGAAATTGTCTCATATTTTGTCCAAAGTGTGAACAACATATATACAAGGGTAGCTTGTACCAGGGTCCCATATGTTCTGGGTTCCAAGTATGCCTTAGCCTTAGCCCCACCCACCTTCAATGGATCATGTTGTTGCCAAATATGAGGCCAAGGGCAATAAGGTAATTTTGCTAGTGTTCGAGGCTGATAGGTCTGATCTATAAACAAGAGAAGAGCACATGTCAGAGGCCCCGGGTGTTATTCCAAGGGTGGAGACTCTGATAGCCAAGTTAGTCGAGTGCTTAAAGAGGGGTCGAACCAAGAACGAGATGAGAGATCAGAGCTTAGTCCTTAATAGACAAGGATGGTTATCTCTAGATTCTGGATGCTTACCTTGAGATGAGTGCCCCTTTTATAGCTAACCAAGCCTTAGGAGTGATTGGAAGTAATTAGTGATGTTTGGCCAAGATTTAATTTGGCCGACACCATGTGGCACGATCTGATGTCCACCAAGTATCCCTACATCAAATCATGACCATTGAGGCATCAGCTGGTTCACCAATGATGAATGGCTGCAAAGTAAGCACAAGCAATTGTCAAGCTTCATCTGTTGATAAAACAAAGTACAGGAGGGACTAAAAAAGATAAATTACAACCTCTTAATCCACTACAATTTATCTTTTTGGAATAGTCCAACCAAAATACGGACATTGATTATATTATTAGGATATGGAAAAGATATGAAATCTGAAAAACGTATGACCAATCAACTAGAATCATAAACATGGTAGCCAATCAAGTGTTATTTATCAAAATTTATAGGTGGGTTTTGATTGGTCAAAACTCTTTCAGTACCATACCTTTCCCACATCACAGATTTTTCCTTTACATAAATTAGTAATTAGCCATGATCTCTACCTCAAAAATGGTAGAAATCACAAGTGTCGGACAAAAGACAAATATGTGGAAGTCACTCCCTTCAACATTATTTTCAATTTATAGATAGGACAAAAATCAAGTATTAGATAATTAATAAATTTATAAGTGGGTTTTGATCGGTCAAAACTCTTTAAATACCATATCTTTCCCGCATCATAGATTTTCCCTTTAAATAAACTACTAATTATCCATGATCTCTACCTCAAAAACGGTGAAAATCACAAGAGTTAGACAAAAGACAAATATGTGGAAGCCACTCCCTTGAATATCATGTTCAATTTATAGGTACAACAAAAATCAAATATTAAATAATTAATAAATTATAAACATTGTTTTTGACATTGAAGTAAATGTACGATGTGGACATCAAAATAGGGAGAATGATTATCCATCACACCCTAAGAATTGATAGCCCCACAATACAATTGGGGTAGGTGCCAACTCGGAAATGATGCCAATATACGGGCGGGTATTGGTGTTTTCGGGTGGGGGTGTTTGCCATTTTAAATTGTGTATGATTGTAATGGAATTCAGAATTCTGCAATGTGGTGCAATGTACTTTTCCAAAATATCTATTGAAACGATCAACAAAAAAACACTAAGAGGGGGTGCTAGATGTCTTGTCTTATATTTATTGCCTACCTAGTTATTAAATCAATAGAGAAGATCGATTCAAAATCTTGATCATTGATCTAGGTGGTGTGTCGTTGATATTTAACAAAATCGAGTGAAAGATGTAATAGTCATCTCAAGCATTCGGTTCTTTGAGAGTTCAAATTTGAGCCCCAAAAACATCCCACACAATGCCACCAAGTGTCCTCCCACACTCATTCCCCCCTCAGCGTGTGTAGAGCTAATGGGACAGCCGTTAACTCATCCTGTTAACTCAAAAATCGGCCAAAACCAAATGTTTTCCCACATTCGCACTTATTCTCTCTACTCTCGACCTGTGCAACCCTGCACTGCAATCCAACCTTTGATCGTCTCCGGTACTGATGACCGTTCTAGGAGACACACCGGAGGTACGAACCCATCGCTCTCATCTCATCTCTCTCTCTTTCACATCCTTTATTTTTAACTTTGTTTTTCAATACAAAACGCAAAAGGATCACCGACGACTGCCAAATTCTCATTATACAGGAGTTGGGCCATTTTGGAGCTAACGGGACGAGTGCCATTAGCTTTGCACGTGCTAAGGGGGGAACTTGTGTGAGAGGAGACTTGGTAGACTTCCATTGTGTGCAATGGTAGACTTCCATTTTTGAACTCGTTCTTTGAACTTTCATCCCCTGTTTTCCTAGTAGGGTTATTCAATTTCTTGGAGAAAAATTTGACAAAAGAGAATAATAAACCTTTGACCCTGTTTTTTATTTGATTTAAACTTCAATGTAAATTTTAATATATCAAAATTGGGATGGGAGGACATTTGAAACTCGCACATGTCAGATTAACGCATGAGAGGATGCTGACATGGCACCTTCTAATTTGATGTAGAGGAAAAAATCTACAGAGATTGATGTTTAGGAGATCTAGACTCCCATCATAACAGACTAGATACTCTGGTTCGTAACAGACTACAGGTTTTTAGCCACAAAAAATTATGGAAGAACTCCCAAATTATGCAGATTTGAGGAATTCTGGAGTGACGAGCCAAATTTGGTGAAACCTTTCAATTATTTTGGCATGAATCTGATGGATTCGTTCATGATAAGGTTACTCAAGTACTATCCAAACTCTACAAGTGGGGTCAACAAATCAGTGGAAATTTTAGAAGGCTAGGGAGAATGACTGTTCAGCCTAGGGTCAGAATTCTTAGGCCCAAAGTACAGTTGAGGTATGTGCCAACTCAAAATTGATACCAATTCATGGACAGACATTGATGTATAGAATTGGGCATTTGACATTTTGGATTTTTATAGGTCTGCAGTGGAATTCAGAAATCTGCAATGGACCTATCCGTACTTTTCCGTGAAGAAAAGCTACTCACAGGAGTGATAACATCAAAAAGTGCAAAAGTATCTATGACGGATTGGATTGAGCAATGTTTTGTACAAAACTATCATTAAAATCTTAACCAATCAGTTGTGAAGCATCCTTCCTAAGTCCACCATTATTATCCAAGAAGTATTTCATTCCATGAAAAAACAAAAGGGTAGACATGAGGCGTTCTTGTTCAATTAGACTTATCTAAAGCCTATGGTAGAGTGCTTATTTTAAAAATAAGGGCTTATTTTGTAAGCCCAAATTTCCAACTTTTTTATGTACTTATACAATAAGCACTTATTCAATTTTTTTCCAAAATTATCCCTAGTTGAATTTTATAAAAGTATGTTTGTAAAAGTATTTTTATAAAAATATTTATAAAGTGTTTTCATAAAAGTGATTTTATTAAAGTACTTTTATAAAAACACTGTTATGAAAGCACTTTTACGAAAACACCTTTATAAAAATACTTTTATGAAAGCACTTTTACAAAAGCACCTTTGTAAAAGTACTTTTATGAAAGCACTTTTACAGAGTGACCTCTGAGGGTCCCTGTGCAAATTCTGGGTAAAAACTAGGAAATTTATAGAATTTTCTGCAGATTTTGGGAAACTAGTGAGAATTCCGGTTGAGAGAGGGGGTGTTTCTATGAAAAACTGAACACAAGAGGGTGCCTCCTATTTGCTAAACCTAGAAAGACGCCCCTCCTATTGTATTAGCATACTCCCCTCTCCTTAGCAAACCCTAGGACGCCTCCCCACTCAATCTATTCACCTCTAACAAACCCTAGCCGCCCCTCTCTTTCTCTCTAATCGCAGTTTTGTCCACCCTTCTCTATAAAAAGGACCCCAAGGGCCCTGAAGAAGGGGTTGGTCAATAAACCCAGTTCACAAGGCTAAGGTTTCTTGAGGAGTTCGAGGGTTGTAGAAGGGAAGGACACCCAGATCTTGTTATGAGGGGTTCCTGCAAGCAGTCTAGCCAATCTGCAACTACCGCCACTGGATTTGATCAGCCAACCCTTTCATTATCTTTATTTTCTTTTATGTTATTTTTATTCTGACAATCTTTTTAGATTTAATTTCTGTTTGTTTGTGTGTTTTACAAATCTGAATTCGTTCGGTTCAAGGCTAAGGTGTCTCGAGGGGTTCGAGGGCTAAACGGAGGGAGAAAGCGTGTATTTCGTCTTCTCAAACAGCTACCGCCACTGTATCCGAATTTTGGATCATTAATAAATTTTATGTTCTTATTTTTTGCAAATCCCAGATCTATTTTCCTTTTATTTGTCTAGAACAAAAATAATAATTTTTATTCTTGCTTCCCTGTGGGTTTGACCCCTTCCTCACCACATACTACGTTGTTCAATGTTACGTGAGAATTGAAAAAATTTACAAATCTCTAAACTGGTGCCACGGGTGTTTGACGACGCATCCCAAGCGCACCAGTACATATGGCTTCAATATATTTAAATGATATTATAATGTTATGGTGGCATAGGTGTTTTCAAGTCATTGACTGTGGCACACACACCATCAATAAATGGGCCAATTTCAAGCGACAGATCAAGCGCCAATTTTACCCCAAGAATGTTGAGTACCTTGCACGGAGGAAAATGAAGAACTTGAAGCACGAGGACTCGCTACACAACTATGTCCAATAATTCTTAGCCTTAACACTTGAGATCTCCGACATGTCAGACAATGACCTCTTGTTCAACTTCAGGGATGGTCCCAAACCATGGGTCGAGTTTGAGCTACAATGGCAAGGGGTGAAAGGCCTAGCAACTACCATGGTCATGCCTAAACAACTTGTTGATTTGAAGAAGCCCGATGAAGCGGACCACCGGCCACCTAGTCTACGTACCGCAAGCTTGAGTGGGGAGAACCACAGTCAACTTCAACTAAAAAAAAGCAGCCATACCCCAACAAGCCAGTCTATTAGCAACAAGGAAAGAAGCCACAAGAAGCTAATAACTCCCAAGGCTACAAGTACACAAGGAGACCTACCACACCTCTTGCACCTTGCTTCATTTGCAATGAAATGAATTGGGCAAGTGAATGTCCCATGCAGAAGAAGGTCAATGTCCTCATTGTCAAACTCAATGATAATGAGGAGAGTGATGAGGAGAAACCCACACCGGAGCCAAGAGTAGGTACCCTCCAACTCATAAATGCCATAGTTAAGAAAGAGGCCGCATCTAAACGGCCTAATAAAGCCCACAAGGGGCTAAAATATGTAGACATCACCCTCGGCAGGAGGCCGACTCAAGCCTTGGTGGGACCACCCACAACTTTATTTCACTCGTTGAGGCACACCAACTCGACTTGACCACCACTAAACAAATAGGGTGGATCAAGGCTGTAGAAGGCATGGTTCGTGGAGTAGAACTGCAAGTGAAACCATGGAAGGGCAACATCAACCTATCCATGGTTCCCTTGGGTGATTTTCAAGTTGTCCTTGGAATGGAATTTTTGATATAAGCAGAAGCAGCCCTCATACCGCACATCAACAACTTACTCATCTTGGACGAGCATTCCCCATGCATGATCCTAGTGACAACAGCTCTCAAGGTACACGGGAAGCAACTGTGCGCCTTGCAATTGTACCAAGAAGCAAACACCCACAGAGCCATTGCCAAGTCAGCAACCGAGAAGAACCCCACACGTCAACAATAAGCATCAATACCTGAACGGGTTGGGAAGTCATCACAAGGAAGCAATATCCACCAAAGTCGTTCCCGCACCAGCACCAACATCAACACCAACATCATCAATGACACCAACACTAGCATCATCATCGACACTAGCACAGCAAGCCTCTGATACAGAAGACTCCTAGAAGACCCAAGGCCGTCTCCAACTACAACCACCTTCCACCTAGGTACCCTTTCCACCATATTACTCAAGCTACCCTTAAAGGAACATTGTGAGGACCCTTCCTTGGGAGAAAAATCATTATGGGAAGCAAGGTTTCAAATTCCGATACGATACGTCCAATACGAGGCGTATCGTATCGTATCTTTAAAGGTCTGATACAAGATACGATGGAAAATCGGCGATATCATCTTTTTTTCACTGTATTAGACCTGTATCATATCATATCGGGCCATAAAAAGGGTGTATTAAGGGTGTATCGGGCGTATCGACCGATATGCTATGAAATAGATACAACAAAAAACTGGAAAAAAAATAAAGGGGGAAAGCAATCTTCTTTCCCATGAAATAAGCCTTCATTCAGCCCCAAATGACTCTAAAACTCCAAATCTCATTCTTAGAGTGCTAAATATGCACAAATTTGCAAGAAATAAACGTTTTTGTTTTTTGTTTTTTTTTTTTGAAGTTTTTTTCAAATTTTGAAAAAAAATGGCAAAAATAGGTAAGTTTTTTTTAACTTTTTATAAATATTGTGATTTCTTTTTTTCTTGAATGTTTAAATCTATGTTGATATACATTTCTTACATTCAAAATCACAATTTTTTTTTTGTGTTATGAGTAGATGTATGGAAATTTCATGAAGATATTTGGGGAAAATATAAATTAACAAAAAAATTGAAAATGTAATTTTTTCTCTATCTATAAATACTTAATATGTTTTAGATCTATGGATTTATCTATCATATCCATAGATCAATTGAAATTTTCTTTCATTATTTTTTATTTTTTATTTTTTATATTTTTAGAATTAAAAAATAAAAACAATTAATTATATTTTATCATTTGATCACAATGATTGAATATATTATAATTCTATGGATGATCTATCATATCCACAGAGCAATTGAAACTTCTTCTTTAATAATTATTTTTTTTTATTTTTATAATTAAAATAAATAATAATTAATTATATTTTATCATTTTATCACAATTATTGAATATATTATAATTCTATGGATGATCTACCATATCCATAAAGAAATTGAAATTTCTTCTTTAATAACTATCTTTTGATTATATTGTATAATATTTATTTTTTTATTTTTTATTTTTTATAATTTTTCAAAATAAAAAGTAAATAATAATTATTAATTATATTTTCACTTACAAATTGTGCCAATGCATGTGTTATGGTTGGATAGGAGAGTTGGGTTTTTCCCATCCCATAAAACTTAAGAATTATAATTTATAGATTATACTTAAGCATAGGTTTTTTAATGAAATTATAATTAACTGTAATATATTTCTTCATAAAACCATTAAAATATATATATTTAATGTATTTTTATATTTAGTGTTATTTGAGGTCTTATATTTAGTGTTATTGTTGTATTTTTATGATTTATTGAAGTATTTATAGTGTTTCCATATGTATTTATGTGTATCTTAATTTTTCTCTAATACGCATGTGTATCCAAAGCATATCCTGATACATCTCTTAAAATTGTCTTTCTGATACACTTGGTGTTTCCGATACTTTGAACCTTGATGGGAACCAACACCCCAGCAAACCAAAACCACATTTTGACCTGAACCTTGCCCCAACTTTCCCTTCAACAAAACCGAACAACCCAATGTCCTACCTTGATGCGGCCAAGAAAGGAATTAACCAAATACATAGCCATAAGATTCCCCACCACAAACAGCACCTTTTAGCCTTCAACCCAACCTTATGCACGGGCCTTGGAAAAGACCAAGTCATGGAGCAGTTGAAGAATCCTCCTTCAGCAACAACAAATCCAAGCATCCAATAAAAAGCCAATCTTGGAGGGCGAATACTAAATTGAGTGGGGGAGACTGTCACAAGTGAACATTTCGCCGCACCATCAAGTGCCATCACTATGCCCGCACCATGCCATCAGAGCGCTAACAAGTGTGTCTTGGGTGGGGCTATGCATGTGTTTTGTATAGGGAGAATGCCAATGGCATAATTGTAATTATCAGTATGGTTTTTCAATACTTTGATGTATCATTTTGTCACTCCTCCAAAGCTTAACTTACTCTTTGAGGGGATGTAGGTGGTTGAATAGTGCAAATATCATATAAAGATTAAATACAAGATCCCCTCGATACAAACTTGTGTGCTTATACTTACCATTGTTTAATGCAATACAAAATACCTTTTGACTAATTTATGTGCCATCTTATTGTCTTTTCTTGTTTTGTTACTTGTCTTAAAAGCTTAATCGACACACATTAAGTGCCACAGGGCCTCCTCGATTAGCCCCGTGACACTGGTGTACTTGGCTGATGAGAAATGATATGGTCTTTCAACATTGCCAACTGAGAGTTCTATGCGGATTCATCGACCCCATGAAATGAAGTCTTGGTATGATTTTACGTGATGATCATTAGTTAATTACCATGTGACTTGTAAAACCACTCCACAAATCTCTTCTACCACTTAAATAATGGTATTATTGCACACTAAATATAATACATTGCTATAGTTTAATACTCAAATGATTAGTGTATTTTTACTTGCATAAGTACCTTGCACGCCCTTACATTATCGTATTTTTATCTGATCATTGATAAGAAGTTTGGGGAGCTTCCACGATCCAATGGATTGGAATTCTTTGCAGAAAGGACCCACCCACCGACACGTTTGAGTTGTTGCCAGCAGCCATATCATCTCCTCCACGATTCAGTCAATTTGTAGAAGGCAATCCGCGACGACCCTCCCTGGCCATGCACGGCCTTGGCGTTCTCTCTCATCATCTGGCTCCGCTCTCGCAGAGCCCTTCCCTCTTCGGATTCCATCAACGCTCTTACTCGCATCTCTACCTCAACTGAACTCACAAAACCGTCCTCCGCTTGCTCCACCGGCATCGCCAGCTTCATATCCTCCACTAACACCGCCCTGTTCATATGCTGCTCAGCGCAGAGAGGCCACGCCACCATGGGTACCCCTGCACACACTGCTTCCAAAATCGAGTTCCACCCGCACTGCGTCACGAACCCGCCAACCGATTCCCGATTCAACACAGCCTCTTGAGGTGCCCACGATTTCACTACTAGACCACGGTTTCTAGTCCGAGCCAAGAATCCTTCTGGAAGTAGAGCATCTAAATCCGGGTCCGTTAGAGCTGCGAGCCTCTTGTTATTCCTGTGTTCTTGCTTGGGTGGCGGACTACGCACAACCCACAAGAACCTCTGGCCGCTATTATCTAACCCAGTAGCGATCTCCCTCACTTGTAAAGCCGAGAAGGTATCCTGGCTTCCGAAACTTAAGAATACCACGCTTTGATTTGGTTGGGCGTCGAGCCAAGAAAAGCACTCTGCCTCACCACCTGTTCGGTCGAAGGATTTGTCTATGAATGGTCCAATGTTGTAAAGAAGTGGAGTCTTGGAATCGGGTATGCAGAATCCATCTGTAATGGCCTTGATCGCTCTCGGCTCAAGTGAGTCGAACGTGTTGACGATAATTCCCTGAGATCTAGCGAGATTAGCAGCGAAGCATAAGAAGCCATGATAGGCCGGGTCTTCACGGTCTAGTATCGGTTCTGGCATGTGAGAAGCAGGGATAGGCGGCAATCCGGGGATACTGACAAGAGAGAATGGAAGGTCTTTGAAGCCCGTGGTCCATTGGTTGTGAAGGGTGGGTAAATGGACGATGGCAGCGAGAGAAGCGGCACCAGAGGAGAAGTAATAATAAGTGGGGATGTTGGGGTGGAAGGCGCCGTATGGGTCGGAAGTGATCAAGGCACGAACGGGGGTGGAGTTTGATATGGTTTGCAGAGCGTGGAGGACGTTAGGACAGTTCAGGCGACTGAATTCTAAGGAAGCGGCTATGGGGTTGGGGAAAAGAGATGGGTCGAGTGGTGGGGAGAGGGGAGGGAGAAGGTGGAAGGAGAGATATCACGGATGTAGGAGGCAGTCGCCGCTGTATCCAAAGGTCCGCTCGGGATGAGTATGGTGACCGAGAAGAGATGACTGAAGCGGCGGAGAATATTGTTTTTCAACTGTATCATACGCCTGATCTGACCGACGGCAGGGGCCGGGTACAGCACTACGGCGTCTTTCATTTTTTAATTTTGATACGTCTCACTTTCTCTTCTGCACATAAAATAACCGCGGAATAGCTAGCGAGGATAACTGGATAAGACGAAGGATTTCTTCGTAATGGCATTGGTACGCCGCCTATTCTGAATTTCAGTCCTTTGGGAATTGGGAGGGAAGATTCAAGGAGTGCTTTGACCGGTATAGTGACCGGATCTGCTGTAGTCTTAATGCAGTGGACTACTGGACTCAGTTGTAGATCTCATAACTAAATGCCACTTGTCATTTACATATGTGGCATGGGTCAACGGTTGAACGGGTCGATGGGTCTACTGCCTGGGTCAATGGTTTATTGACTTTTTCAGTGGTTTTTGACCAAATTCTAGGTTTAGGATAAAATGTAACCAATTGCCTTGACGATTCTTGGGCCGAACGGTCCGGCCATCCGGGTTAAGGCGGTTCAAAAACGTTGTGTTCCCCCTCTCTCTTTTTCGACCTTATATGCACGACTGCAGTTCCTTGTTTTCCTTTACCCTTGCTGTGATTTCAGCCATAGATGCGATCTGACTGGGAACGTTGGAAAGTATAAACCAGCCCTCTGCTTTGAGAAAACTTAAGATGTAGGGTCAGTTTGTCCTCCAGGCTTTTCATATCAATAATAGATTTTGTGTCTTTTCATACTAAGAACAAATTCAATAGTCTTATGTATTTCCTATGAGATTGAGCATACAAGATTGAGTGCCTGATACATTTAGATATTGGGAAGAAGGACTCGATAGTCTTGATCTCCTTATGCAGGATGCATTCCTAGCTTCCAATCCAATGATATTTTTAATCACAGGCTCAACATCCTGCATATAAAAAATTGTGCTGAACTGGTTGAGGTGGCCTCTGGAGATGAAGAGGGCTTGGAGAGGAAGGAGAGACTGAGAGGGTTGGAAAAAAAAAAGAGTGAAAGAAAAGGGCATGGAATGAATTAAAAAAAATAAATGGGTCATTTACTAAAACACTTCCTATAGTTTCACGGATTTACTAAAACCTACCTTATAGTATATATTTTACTAAAACTCCCCTTATAATTTGCAACTAAATTACTTAATCAACCTTCTATCAAGAATCTTTTATATTGTTGTCTGAAATTGGTAACTTGACCACCTATACTAGGTGTTCAAGGGCATGGGCCTATGCCATTTTATTCTGAAATTACCCCTAATACATCATATTGATCCTTTAAAATGAACCATTGTTTGATTTTTAGATCTACCACAATGGTTTCTATAAAATTAAAAGGGGGAACATTGCATACCAGGTTATTAGTTAATTTGCAGCAACATGTCTTCCTTCTTTAAATAGAGAATAAAATTGATCGAAAAGAGTTGTTGCCCATGTTTTACTAGGGGCAAGAGTGACATTTCCATTTTCTTGTAGAATATATTGGTCCAAACACATCCTAGGTCAAAACTGTCATTTTCCACTTTAACCTAATGGAAGGTTGTTTAATTACATCACTTGTGAACTATAGGGAAACCATGCCATTTAAGCAATTTTAATATGAAATTTTCCACTAAAACTCTTGTTTTGTCTTATGTTTTCTCTTTTTTGTACCTTATCCCACATTGGAAAATTACAAGAATTCTCTTGAGCTTTTTAATATGAATTTGCTTACAATTAGAAGTATAGAAATGATAAAGCATAGAGACATATTATTGTACAATTCATAATACATGTGTATCTACGATGCAATGGGGCACTTTAGAGGTGCACTTTGCTAGCATTTATGTAGAAGGGAGTTATAAGTGTTTTGAGAATCCCATAATATAGGTATAAATCCAAGTGAGAATCCAGTTATGAATCCGAAACTAGTTATAGATTTGAGTGTGAATTTGACTTCAAAGTTAGTCCCCGAGGTCCAAAACAAGTCTATGCAGTACTCGAACTTTCAGAATGTATCTAATAGGTCCCTACCATTAACACTCCATCAGTTGTCGCATGATGACATGTGCCACTTAAAACTTTTAAAGATGTCAAAACTACCCTCCAAAAGAAGACAACATTCATTGTATTGTACCTTGAAAGAAGGCATCGTTCATTGTCTTCTACCTTGAAACTGAACTAGTTTTTTCTCCATTTCCTCCCTATTTCACCTGTCATTCTCACTTCATGTTGGATGTCGTGCACTCCTTGGACGATCAGTTCACTCTCTCAGGCTCTTGGGATGGTAAGCTCTTGTCTTCGGGACCTTAACACCCATCATCAGTAGGGATGATAATTTTCCCCATCCTCGATGGGGACCCAACTTCCATGACCCGATGGGGTCGAGGATGGAGATTGTTTTGGCTGGAAGGGAACGGGGATGGGGATTAATAGGAATCCCTGATTTGGGTTGGCGTTAGGGATGGGGATTGAGGTCCCCTCCCCACCCCAACCTCAATTATGTATATATATCAAAATATATTTAAAAAATTATTTATAATTTAATTTTTTATTTATTTAAGTAAATTTAGTTTTCAAATAAACATTGATATCTAAAAAAAATTTGAGGATTTGGGTCCCCACGAAGAACCCATCCCCGTTGGGGATCGGGGATGGAGGACAAATTTTATACCTAGCAAGGATCGAGGATGGGGACGGGGGTAAAATTCATAATCGGGGTTGGGGACGGGGAATATGATCCCCACCCCGAACCTGCCACGTTGCCATTCCTAAGCACCACTACACATGGGGTCCCTGAGGATATTGGGCAAATTACAATAAGGAAAAGTAGGTATCCTTCAATTCATTGCTTTGCTTTCTCCACATAGAACACTAAATGCTAAAATGAAATGAAATGAATAAATACATCTTGGAAGGAATTATATCTTCTAGTGCTCAAGTCGTTAACCACTAAAGACAGACATGGTGTCTTAGCCAAACTTTGCCCCTTTTAAGATATTTTCTCATTCATCACCCCATGTGCCTCCCGTGTTCACCACTCACTGCTATTGAATTTTTCCTGTCCCACGAACAGTTTGAATTCATCCAAATCAGCCCTCCACTCCTTGACTTTTCATTAAGTAGAGTCATGTATACCAACTATAAACATCAATGAAGAGAATAAAGTATTTATGCCCACCCATTCAAGGGATAGCATATGGATTCCAGACATCAGTATGAACCAAATGGATAGCAATATTCTTTTATTACTCACAAAATATGTGATTTTACATTGTTCTGATAGATGATAACCTTCACATTTAGGGTTCAACTTTGACATTGTGCCATAATTCCAAAAGACTCATATTTTATTAGAACAAAACTCAGTCTGACTCGACAATTCATGCTCTAAAGGTCCACCAAAGTGGTAGACTTCATCGACTTCATGCCCACTTCCGGGGATGGGGATGGGGGTTAATAGGAATCCCTGATTTGGGTTGGGGTTAGGGATGGGGATTGAGGTCCCCTCCCCACCCCAACCTCGATTATGTATATACATATACATATATATATATATATATATATATATATATATATATATATATATATATATATATATATATATATATCAAAATATATTTAAAAAATTATTTATAATTTAATTTTTTATTTATTTAAGTAAATTTAGTTTTCAAATAAACATTGATATCTAAAAAAATTCGAGGATTTGGGTCCCCACGAAGAACCCATCCCCGTCGGGGATCGGAGATGGAGGACAAATTTTATCCCCAGAACGGACCAAGGATGGGGATGGGAGTAAATTTCATAATCGGAGTTGGGGACAAGAAATATGATCCCCACCTCGAACCTGTCCCGTTGCCATTCCTAAGAACCACTACACGTGGGGTCCCTGAGGATATTGGGCAAATTACAATAAGGAAAAGTAGGTATCCTTCAATTCATTGCTTTGCTTTCTCCACATAGAACACTCAATGCTAAAATGAAATGAAATGAATAAATGCAACTTGGAAGGAATTATATCTTCTAGTCCTCAAGTGGTTAACCACTAAAGACAGGCATGGTGTCTTAGCCAAACTTTGCCCCTTTTAAGATATTTTTTCATTCATCATCCCATGTGCCTCCCGTGTTCACCACTCACTGCTATTGAATTTTTCCTGTCCCATGAGCAGTCTGAATTCATCCAAATCAGCCCTCCACATCTTGACTTTTCATTAAGTAGAGTCATGTATACCAATTATAAACATCAATGAAGAGAATAAAGTATTTATACCCACCCATTCAAGGGATAGCATATGGATTCCAGACATCAAGATGAACCAAATGGATAGCAATATTCTTTTATTACTCACAAAATAGTTGGTTTTACATTGTTCTGATAGATGATAAACTTCACATTTAAGGTTCAACTTTGACACTGTACCATAATTCCAAAAGACTCATATTTTATTAGAACAAAACTCAGTCTGACTCGACAATTCATGCTCTAAAGGTCCACCAAAGTGGTAGACTTCATCGACTTCTTGCCCACTTCCCCATGATCTGGTCCTAGAAAACACAATGAATAGAAACAAAAGCTCATAGAGCAATTATGGTATTTTGTAAGAGAAGTAATTGATAACAAATTTTTTATGTAATTGAGGTACATGAAGAACGGATCTAAGAGAAAGGTTATGTGTGAGTTTGACTTCACCCTGACATGAGATAGGTGTCTAAGATTTATCAGCAACAATAACCTTACCCTTCCTTGGTGTTAGCACCCAATTTTTGCTTGGTCTATCGCCTGAGCCTCCAATTCATCTTGAACACCTAATCAAACCTTTCTAATCCCCTTGAAACACCAAAAAACCTAAAAAAACTGAACTTCATCCTAGAAGCCCCTAGATACACCATTAAATATGCTCGATACCAATCCGATGGTCCTAATTAACCCCCATTTACACCTCAAACCCTAGATCAGACACCACCATCAGACCTAGGACCTCCTAAAATACCTACCCATGAAATTTCAACTTAAGATTCCTTCATTTGCCTCTCAATCAAACCAAAATTCCATTTTAGACCCTCTCGTTGTTATAAACTCCCATAATCTTGACCCTCTAGAACCAATCAAATGTTACCATCAGATCATGGACATAATAAATTCCCTACCTACGAAATTTCATCCCAAAGTGCATTTGTTTATCCATTCATCGCATAAAGATTGGATTTTGAAACTGTAGATTGACCAAATCACTACCCCTCCATATCTACTTGATCCGGGCCCAATTTATCTAATCAAACCCTACCAATCGATTCAAAATGCCCGAGAGCTCTACCTCATGAAATTTAACCAAAAATACCTTTATTTTCCCATTCATCGCACAAAGACTTCATTTCAAGGCTTCGTATCAACAAAATCATGCCCCTTCCTGATCTGCTTGATATAAGTCCATTTGGAAAAATCTGATCCCACCATTCAATCTAGAATGTTCAAAAACCCATAGCAAATTTCAACCAAAGATACCTCTAATTGCTCATTTATTTAAAAATATTTAATTTCAACCAATCTTAATGGCCCACATACCCAAAACCATTGTATAAGTCTAGACCCACCACAACCCTCTGATCTTTTACCCAAAACCCCCACCACTAAATTAGAATCTTGATTTGACCCCCTTAGACCTGTTTGGACCAAATTACCCCTAAATTTTGAAAAATTTACCAAAATACTCCTGAACTTCCCCAAAATTACCAAAATACTCTTATCCCTATTATAAAAATTGACTTAGCTTTCTCATTTAATCTAATTTGAAAAGAGGAATTGTTTACCTTCTTCTTCCTCTCAAAAACGAAACTAGCAGTGGTGACGGTTTTCCTCTGAGCTCCTCTCTCCCCCTTCTCAAATTTCCCAAGTTACACTGTTCAATAATGGAGGAAGTAATTCATAAAAAAAAAAGAATAATGAAAATCTCTTTTGGTCAATCTATCATCAAGAAAGCACGTGTCCTGCTCAACATGAATTTCTTTTATATGGATCGTGTAATCGATAACGAAATGAAGGGAGGTCATCCTTGGGTATTTTCCTCACATGATACCTTTAACCCTAGAACCTTTGTCGAGTATTTCCACTAATTCACATTTGTACCTTCCACATTGCCCTCTTCTCAACCAAACACCCTTAAGCGAGTAGGCATCGAAATTGGGGTATCCATGTAGTAGAAGTAAAAAAAAAAAAGAAAAAAAAATAATGAGTGTAGACCTCTTATAGGCAAGGAGGAACTAATCAAGGAAACCAAAATTTGGATCACAAAAACTAAAAGAGGGTGAGGGAATTAATCAAAAAGGAATCAAAAGAAGAAATAGTTAAAAAAATTGGGTAGCTATGATGGTTTTACCAGCCTTGATTAATGACATTCACTCATCGACTTTAACTATCTTACCCCCGTATACAGTTCATCCTAATTCAAAATCCTCTCAATCAATAAGAAAGTGTGATGCATATCAATGAAAGACATGGAGAGCACCTTCAATCACTAAGGCTATAAAAGGAGACGAAAAAAAGGAAATGAGAGTGCATGCATCTTCCCATAGGGTCCTAGTTGTCAGTTCAATTAATTAATACTTAAGCATTTTTTTCAGGCCTATTTACCTTTTCATTTCTGAACCTCGTCCTAAACCACTTTTCATCACATTCAATAAGTCATCGATCTTTGAAAAATCAGCTTTTGGCACTAGACAAACCTTTTTTGGCTAGTGATGAATGACCCCAATCGAAACAGTGGGGTACCCTTTGCCAAAATTATCACTTCCATTTTCGTTAACCATGTCAGCTCGCTAACCCTAATTAACTAGGGTACCCTTTGCCAAAATTATCACTTCCATCGACCACACCTACTTGCCAGTGCGAACTAGGGTAGACCCTCTTTATCAAAGTACCATCCCTATCAATCCCATCCATCTTGTAACACAAATTAAGGTATGCCCCCGACACTAAAGCATCATTTCCATTAACCCTCATCAATTTACCCATCAGAACAAGGGTAACTCCCTTCAACTTGAATGATTTCTATATTAACAATTTAACATTTCAAAAGCGTACCCCTGACGTTCTTAAGGTTGATTATCACTTTCTAAAAAGGATTTAGTCATTCATATTGCATCTAAGCTCAGCATATCTCCAGTGAACTTAATTGCTCCATCACAAGTCACATCCTTTTCAAGCGCCAAACTAAAGTTTTCAATCACCCACCACTGTCACAAAATGAAGGTTTTTGGTTACTCAAGTTTTGATCATCATACTTTTTAGTGACAAAAAGAAAAAGTTTCACAAAGTCCCCCTAGGCACTCAGCTACACTGAGAATAGTTTTATTAGTACATTAACAATTGCAATTATTATTCTATTTTTCAATATCTATTAAAAACTTTTTTTGAAAGTTATTACCTATTTTTGTTATTTGAAAGCTTCAATACCTCTGAATTATTTAATCTATTTTTCATTATTTCAATAATTTTTAAATCTATTATAATTATTTTTGTGTTTTTGATAAAAATTTTAAGGTTATTATATAATTTCTTTATTTAATTTGCTTTATTTTTTAAGTAATATTTAATATATGATTTAGTTATTAATTTTTTAATATCTCAAATATTTAAAATTAGTTAACTACAACACTATTCATCTATCAAAATAATATCACTATTTAGTTATTTCAATATTACATATTTATTGAATTTCATAATCCATAAAATTATAAGCTAAACTATTATTACATAATTTTGTAAAAATATAAAACTATTATTAATTAAAATATTATAAATCTATTATAACGGTTTTCTACTTTTAATAAAATTTTTAAGTTTGTTACATAATTTCATTATTTTAACTATTTAAAATTTAGTTATTTAAAATTGAATACATAATTTCATTATTTAAAATTTATTTATTTTAAAGTTATTACATATATAATATTAAATATTTTGTTATATAATATTTATAATATTTAGTTATTACAATTTTTAGATAATATTTTTTAATTTTTAATTTTTATTAGTTGAATAATATTTAAATTAAATAATTTTTAAAATTATAATTTATATTGCTAGTACATAATTTCATTATAAATTTCATAAATGTATGAAAATTTTAATAATATGAATATTATTAAATCTATGACTTTTCTGTCTTTTTATTAAATATTTTGTTATTACATAATTTCATTATAATATTTAAATAATTCTTAAATTTTTTAATTCAAACTTTCTTTTGATAGATATAGACGAAAAGTGGGGGACAAGATAAATAAGAATTAGAGATAATTTAGGAGAGAAACTCTACTAAATTAGAGATAATTTAGGAGATAAATTGAAGTTATAGATAATTTAGGAGAAAGTGGGGGATAGTGATGCCACTTGGCTAGACTGGATTAGATTTTGGTACAGAGAGATTTTAGGAATAATTTTAGGAAGGGGTATCCAAAGGGGTAAACATAGAGGAAAGAGGAGGTGGGCTAGGCATGATGAGGTGTAAATATGAGAGAGGGAGAAGGGAGTGATGAGGTGGTTGAATGAGGGAGCAAGGTAGGATAAAATGAGAGGGGCTAAAAAGCTCAAGCCATGATGTGGCATCATTCTACTTTAGTATATATATATATATAGATTAGCCAGTTGATCTTCTAACCTTACAAAGGGTAGGCAAATCTCTTCGCTTGCTATCATTTCTTTGATAAAATGTCTATCCACTTCGATATATTTTGTATAGTCATGTTGCACAGGATTGTGGGCAATGTTTATAGCTGCTTGATTGTCACAATAGAGTTTCATTGGAGTATAAGCTTAGATGCCTATCTCAGTTAATAAGGTCTTCAATTATATTAACTCTGAAACTCCATAGGCTATTGCCCTATATTCTGCCTCAACACTAGATTGGGTAACAACTGATTATTTCTTGTTTTTCCATGAAACAACATTACCTCCAACTAAGGCACACTAACCGGATGTAGATTTTTTATCATCAATAGACCCTGGCCAATCTGCATCTGCTCAGGCCTCAACTTTTAGATGCCTATGGTTTGATTACAACATCCCTTTACTAGGACATCCCTTAAAATAGGCTAGGATAATATTAATAACCTTCATATAGGAGGTTCTACGCTCATGCATATATTAGCTAACCATCCCGACTATATATGATATATTAGGTCTAGTCAAATAGAGATAAAGAAAGCGGCCAACCACTTTCTGAAAAACCCCTTTGTCTAGAAGAACATTTCCTTTAATAGTACTCAACTTGTGATTGGGAATTTATGCAGGCTTGAATTCCAATTTCCCAATAGTAGTCAATCAAGACTATAATCAGTCTTGTATCCGAAGGTAAAAGGAAGATTTCAGATGGAGAAAGAGAAGAAGAAAAAGGGGGAGAAAGCAGAAGCACACGAAGGGTTTTAGGAAAGGAGAGAGAGGGTCGAATAGCATTGATCTGCCGACCCACTCTTAATATTTATATGTTTACTAATTGTAAAAAAGGCTGAATTTCCCTTAATGCTTACATGGCAAATAAACTAATAATAAAGTTGAAATAACAAACTGTAACAAACAAAATTGAAATAACTACCAACTAACACCGACATAACTAACAAAGAATACATGTTGTGTTGCTATACGAACACAGTGGGGACCATAGCCGTGGGGTCCACATCAATGTTCTCTACACTCCCCCTCAAGTTGGGCATAGATATTTGTCATTCCCAACTTGCATAGGTCTGCCTCTAACTTCTTCCTTGGAACAGCCTTGGTGAGAAGATCTGCGAGCTGCATGCTGGAGGTGATATACAGGAGACACACTTCTTGAGATGAAACCCTTTCTCTGAGAAAATGTCAATCAACTTCGATATGCTTAGTTCTGTCATGCTATACCGGATTGTAAGCTATATTAATAGCAGTCTGATTATCACAATACAACATTAAAGGGTTCTCATAATCAATACCCAACTCTTCAAGTAATGACTTCAGCATTATGTTTCATGGTAAATACCCATCTACATCCAACTAGTTTCTTTCCCTTGGGCTGGTCAACTAGCTCCCAAGTATTATTCCTCAAAAGGGCATCCATTTCAACCTTCATTGCATCTTTCCACTCAGGAACTGACAAGGCTTCCTGCACTGTTCTGGGAATAGGAATATTAGCAATGGATGTGATAAAGGACCTATAAGAGGGAGTCAGGCAATCATAGGACAGAAACTAGGAAATGTAGTGAGTTGTGTATGTGGTGCAACGCCATTTCCCTTTACGGACTGGAATAGAGAGGTCAAGGTCATCCAAAGGAAGTGAAGTAGCAATAGTGGAAGGTGTCTCAGTGGGACCTGGATCTGATAAGGGGACTATAGTACCTGGATCTGGATCCATAGAAGAAACTGTGGCTAGCCTGGATTGCTGATGATCGAAATCAATCTGCCTCCACCACGTGTGATAGACTTTCAACTCTTGACACCTCTAACAACCCTCTCCATTACATCCCTCATCACTCAATGGAATGGGTAAAGGAATTTCAGATGATTTAACCCCACTCTCACAAACCCCATTCTCAATACTCTCCCCCTGAGGAGAAACCCTAGGGTAATAGGGTACCTCCTCAAAGAAAGTAACATCCATCGAGACAAATCTCCTCCCGGAAGTAGGTTCATAACAGTAACAACCCTTTTGAATTTGTGCATAACCGAGAAAAATGCATTTGGAGGCCTTAGGGTCAAATTTGGAACAATGAGGTCCAAGAATCTGAATAAAGCAGGTGCAACCAAAGGTTTTAAGGGGAACAGTAAATAATTCTTCATCTGGGTATAGAAAGGTAAACGGAGGCTTCATGTCAAGAACTCGTGAAGAAATTCGATTAATGAGATACACTACTGTGAGAATAACATCGCCCCAGAAACGGATAGGCACATTGGAGGTAAACATAATGCTTCTAGCCACCTCCAAAATGTGCCTATTCTTCCTCTCGGCAACCCCATTCTGTTGTGGTGTACAAGAACAAGTACTCTGGTGAATAATCCCGTGATCAAGTAGATAAGAGGCTAGTGGCTTGGTAAAATATTCTCTCGCATTATCAGATCTGAGGATTTTGATTTTGACCTCGAACTGGGTTAAAATCATTTGATGAATGGTCTGGGTCAGAGCAGGAACCTCGTCTCGAGAACGCATAAGGTAAACCCAAGAAAAACAGCTATAGTCATCAACAAACAACAAGAAATATCTATACCCCCCCCCCATAGAAGGGATGTGATACGGGCCTCAAACATCGGTGTGCACAACATCAAAAGAATTACAACTTCTTTTATTACTCAAGGAATAAAATTTTCTACAATGCTTTGCAAGCTCAAAACTCTCACATCTCAAATTTGACATCTGAACAGACTCAAACAAATTAGGAAACAAACTCTTCAAAGACCGAAATGATAAATGACCTAACCGATTATGCCAAAGCATAACCGGACTAACAGACTGAGAAAGAAAATACTTCTTATCTTCATGATCTTTCCAATGAGAATTCTCTCCAAATAGATAGATCCCATTCGTCTCACGGCCAGTCCCAATCACCTTCCTTGTCTTCAAGTCCAGAAAAACACATCGGTCAGAGAAGAAGGTTATTGAACAGTTTTGATGTTTTGTAGTACTACTGACTGAAAGCAAGTTAGTATCAAACTTAGGAACATGCAAAACTGAGGATAAGGAAATGGTATTAGACAACTTGATGTCTCCCTTGCCAGAAATGGGGACAAGGGAACCATCAGCAATGAACACTTTATCTCTACTAGAAGATAAGTGATAGGTAATGAACAGTGATGGCAAACTAAGCATTTGGTCAGATGCACCTAAGTCTATTACCCAACAATGTTTAGTGTTACCTGGAGCTGAAGCATGGTAAGCTGAGGTCCGAGTACCTAAATGAGCAAAGGCTGATGTTGAAGGAGTTGATGATGACTGAGATGACTGAGCTGAATTCCCAACCTCCTTTTCCAACTTTGTTAGGGCAGCCCGAACAGCAGCTAAGGTGTCTAGAGGCATGCCTTTTGTGCTCGATGAGGAGGCAGAATCGATATTAAAAGCCATATGAGCATTACCCCTTTTGTTCCTCAGTTTTGCTGGGAGTAGATGAGGGTGCAACTTCCAACATGTGGCTTTAGTATGCTTAGGTTTCGTGCAATGTTCACATACTAGATCCCGCTTATCTTCATTCTTCATATCCTTTTCCGTATCACCCCCATACTTAGGCTTAACTATTGCCAAGGCTGGTGGAAAGGGTTGATGCTACATCATAACCTTCCTCATGGTCTCTTCACTATGCACCAATGAGTAGGCTTGAGATAAGGTCACATTGTCCCTTGTTAGTATCTGTTGTCTCACAATATCATAATCAGAATTCAGACCAGCTAGAAATTCAAAAACCCTATTAGTCTCAACTTGCTTTCTATGAGTTTGTGCATCCTTTTGACTTTTCCACTCAAGTGTTTCCAGATGGTCAATTTCATGCCATAGAGATTTCAAAGTCGAGAAGTAAACGGAGACTAGTTTCTCTCCTTGCTTGAGGTTATTAACCTCACACTTCAATTCATAGGCCCTAGCAACATTAAGGGGTTGGGAGTAGGTCTCTTTCATGACATCCCAAATCTCCTTGGCTGTTTTTGCCCACAAATAATTTCGGCTGATATGTGGTTGCATAGAGTTGCACAACCATGTCATAACCAAGTAGTTCCAATAGGTATCTAAGTTTTCCTCTACCCCCAATAGCCATCATGTCCGATTGGGCCCATTCTAAGTAGTTGAATCCATCAAACCTCACAGTTGTAATCTGAAATGCAATCTCAGACATATTACCATAATTGCTATTCCCAAAAACACCTTCCCCTTGATTCTTGAACTCCATTCTTGGTTAAGAATTAGCAATCAAAGGCTTTTAAAGCTACTGTAATAGAAAACAACACTTAAACAACTGATAACATCCAGCCTAGGTCTTCCACAAACAAGGGGAAAAACAAAATTCTGTATGAACTCAGTTCAAATTTGATCTGAAACCAATTGATAGTTTTGACTGTAAGTAGACCAATTCTTGATAAAGGTTCTCACCCCCCAAAACAGACTTTAAAGCTGAAATAAGTCTAGAACTCACTTAGAAAACAATTTGGAATGTTGAAACAGATTTAAGGTTAAGGAAAACTTGGAGAAATCTTTGTGAGGACAAAATAATTCTTAGTCGCACCTTCCAAATAGGTCCACAGTCAAGTCTGGTCGTAGGGTTAAGAACAAACCCTAAAAAAAATAGAAAACTCTGATCGACTTTGAGAAAATAAGGGAAAGCTTAACCGCTCCTTCTAGATAAGTCCAACCTATCTTTGACTGATGACGGTCTCAAGAAAAGATAAAAACTTACCCAGAAAACTCTAATCGCCACCTTCAATCTTGGCCTGAACCCTAATATTGATCCTTTTAACCTTCTCTGATTCTTCCTGATTACCAAAACACTCTCCAAGCCTCTGGACAGTTGCTAAACCCTTCTAGTAACCTCCAAGAATCAACCAATGAACAGTTCTTTCTAAGCTTCCAGCCCTAGGCAATTCTCATGTGGTCGGTTGGATTAGACACACATGAGAAACCCTAGATTGGCTCTGATACCAAGTAGTCGATCAAGACTACAATCAATCTTGAATCCGATGGTAAAAAGAAGATTTTAGATGGAGAAAGAGATGAAGAAAAAGGGGGAGAAAGCATAAGCACACGAAGGGTTTTAGGAAAGGAGAGAGAGGATCGAATAGCATTGATCTGCCGACCCACTCTTAATATTTATATGTTTACTAATTGTAAAAAAGGCTGAATTGTCCTTAATGCTTACATGGAAAATAAACTAATAATAAAGCTGAAATAACAAGCTGTAACAACAAAACTGAAATAACTATCAACTAACACTGACATAACTAACAAAGAATACATGTTGTGCTGCCATACGAACATAGTGGGGACCACAGCCGTGGGGTCCACATCAGTGTTCTCTACACCAATTTCATAAAGCAAATCAAGAACATACTTTCTTTAAGAGAAAAAGATTCTCTTCTTGGATCTTCAACTACAAGAAAGTATTTGAGATCACCAAGATCCTTAATCTCAAATTCTTAAACAAGACAAGGCTTTAACTAAGAGATACCTGAGATGTCATCCCCAGTCATAACAATGTCATCAACATATACTATCAACATAATCAATCGACCATCGACCTTCCTTATGAATAAGGTGTGATTAACCTGAGATTGAGAGAATCCAATCTTCAAAACAACATTTCTAAATTTGTCAAACTAGGCTCTAGGGAGTTACTTGAGTCTATACAAAGATTTTTTCTTCAAACGACAAACTTTCCCTTCACTGTTAGGGAAGCTAACCCTAGGAGGTAAGTCCATATACACTTCTTCTTATAAATCCAATTAATAAATGCATTCTTCACATTCATCTGATATAAAGGCCAAGAGAAATTGGCAATAAGTAACATAATCACACGAATATAATTTATCTTAGCAACAAGATAAAAGGTTTCTAGATACACAATGCCATATGTTTTGGTATATTTTATACCTTTTAATTAAAACATTAGCTTTGTACTTAATAGTGTACACTCAATTACACCCAATAGGAACCTTATCCTTGGGATGAGGCACAATCTCCCAAGTCTAGTTCTTTAACAAGGCTTCCATCTATTGGTTCATGACTTCTTTCCAATGTGGATACTGCACTACTTTTGTAAAATTGCGAAGAATAGAAACAAAGGAGATGGCAGAAATATAGGCATAATAGGAGGGTGGGCGAGTATCATGCAACATCCATGCATGGTGTGGTGTGCATTCAAGATCAAGGTAAACAATAGAAATATTAGGAGGTTCAAGATTACTTGAGTTTAAGGGATTAGACAGTGGTGTGCATTCAACTTCAAGAGCCACCCTCTTACTACGAATGATGAAGAATTGCTTCTAGGATTGAGGCCGATACATAAGAGGTGGAGGAGGGGAACGAATGCCCTTATTACAGGAATGAGAGGAAGAAGAAGAACTAGTAGACATAGAAACAACAACAGAAAGGCAAAATGGAGTTTGATCTTCACTCGTAATCTCCCCCTTAAGTGGCAGATGGGATAACTGAAAAAATGATGAAGACTCAAGCAAGGTAACATCCTTTAAAACATAACTTCGACTAGATTGAAGATCAAAACATCTATAATCATTGAAGGCACATGTGGTCGAAAAGTTGGCATCTACACTGGAAGCTACCCTCTTGGTGGTGTGGTAGGCTACTCTTAAGGCGGATGTTGTGCTGCTACTTCTTGCTCCTCCCATCTTCAAAGGCAAACATCCATGCTCTAGACCAGTTGCATGAGATGCTTGAATTGCTCCTTGGTGATCTGTTGTGGTGGTGTAGAGTGCTTGACATTTGGAGGATGTCCCCTAGAAGGGGATCCTCCAACAAACTGATGAGTGTCATTGTTTTTTGGAGATGACACAGATGATGAGAGCAAGAGGGAATGACTTTTATGTTTAGGAGGTTGCTCAATAGGGATTGCTAGTAGTTGAATCTGCAACAAACAATGTCAAAAGGGCCTGGGTGGGTGTCTTGGGCAAGGAACTTGGATACTTAAGTCAATAAACGTCGAGCTCTTCGAAATGACAAATTGTAAGAATATGAATCACATAGTAAAAGTATGTGTACCTTCGGAGGGTGGAGGTTTACCCTTATATAGACTTCGAGGCTTGACCAAAACATGGCAAGAGGGGCGAGCTAGGCGCCCGACTCATTTTGGGCGGTTAATGGATGTGTGTTTGTCGTTTACAGGACATGCCCATATGATGTGGGTGGGTTTCTCGTTAGGTGGCCTTCATGCTTGTGTACATCTTAGGCCAATTGTTCTGTGTGGACAGGGAAAAGAGAGAGCTAACCACCTAAGTTGGAGGTATACTAGGGTTGGGTTAGAGGTGTAAAACGGGCTCGCGGGCCATCCTGGGCTGTGTCGCCTTCCCCTGGGATAACTTAGGCGATCGGCCTGGCACGGCCCACGACCCAAGCTCGTGCAGGCCCGTGCCGTGCCATAGGTCGGGCTGGCCCGTGGGCCAAGCCTTGGGCCAGGCCGGGACATGGACCGAGATAAAGCTATTTATTTAAAAGAAATGAAAAGAAACTTAAAATTTTAATTTTATTTGAATTTTGATGTATTCAATTGCTTATATATACAATAATTAAAAAAATTAGTATAATTAAATTGAAAACAATTGTTTATTTTATTAATATATTATATACTATATTATTATATAATTATAATTTATATTATATATTATAAATAAATATATATATTATATATATATATAATATAAATAATATAGGGGTTTTTATAGTTTAGTCCACCCCTAGGGTGGAAGTTAGGATTTCTAGTGGTGGATTGAATCCTGCCCGAGGATTGATGCCAATTCACATCCACGGGCAGGATGCGGTTTATAGGTGTGTGTGTGTGGGGGGGGGGGGTGTACTAGACTTGGAGGAGGCTGCAACTTAGATTTTTGAGGTGGATTGTGGTCCACTTATCCCAATAATATATATGGGCTGTGCCGCAGGCTACGAACGGCATGACCTTCTCGGTTGTGCCGTGCCAGCCTGACCCACAGACCTAAAACTCTAGGCCTAGCATGGTCCACACGATCGTACTGGGCCTGGCATGACCTGTGTGCCGTTGTGCCGATTCGCAGGCGTGATGGCCTAATTTAAACCTCGGTCATAGAGGTCCCTCGGGTAGCGAGATGCTTAGGTCAAATTAGTAGGCTGAAAGTACCGTGTGACCAAATTAAACGTATGCTCCAAACCTGTAAGCCGATTTGACGAGATGCTTAAGTGACGTTAGAGTTTATTCAAGGTTTTTGAAACTGATTCGGAGAACGAACCGGTCAGGGGTTTGGTTCCTGGGTTGAACGGTCTGACTGTTTGACCTGTTCTGACAAAAAAATAAAAAAATTAAAAAAACGTCAAAACCGTTGAACAGTTCAAATGGTTCAACCGCCCGGGTCAACAGTTTGTTGACCCAATTAACATTTTTTTGGCAAAAATCCAGTTTTGGAGAAAATCGGACCTGGCCGATTCCAGGTTTTTCTGGTCCGACCGTCCGGTCCGGTTTTGAAAACCATGAATTTATTCGAACTTCGTGAACCAATCTGACAAGATGCATTTAAGGAAGGTCTTGCCACATGTATTATCAAGGTGCCGTAAAGCGTTTTCATCCCCACGTGGCAAGAGGGGAAGATCGTCCCTCATCAAACAGAAAATTTGCAATATCAAAGAATGCAAATGGGACAAAAATTACAAGTTTTGTTTTATTTAAGGAATTCAAATACTAATTACAAATCCTCCACCCGATTTCACTTTGCAGCCTTGAAATCGTTGCCCATTTTGCACCATCATTTTGACCAGACAAAAAGGTATTGTAGAAAGTACAAACTGATTGCCAATCCTTAACTTTTCCAATACAATACCCAATTTCTACGATAGTGGAAGGATCTGAAACAAACGAGCCGACCAAACAAAAGCTAATGATTATATGATACCTTTTCGGCACGATAGAGACTGCCTAAACAAAAGCTATAATCCAAAAATTAAAAAACTAGTCTTGCGCGCGCATTACGGTTAACAGATCCGAGTGGATCTGTGATCTATTAGAAAAAAGTTTATAAAAAAGGATGGCCTGAGGAAAGACCTCTAGATTGCTAGTTATCTTCATTTTAAAATCTTAAAATATATGTAGTTGCTGCAATTGTGAGATTTTAAAGCTTTGTTTTCTTCCGTTTGCATGTTGGTTTTCGTGTTGAGCCGAGGAACGAAGGAGACAGTTTTCAGCCACTCCGATGAATTGGAGATGGCTGTTCGGCAATCAATCAGCGAAAAACAATAAAATATTGGAGTGGAGAAGAGCCACGAAGGTCAGGTACTGAGTGTGTAGATATTCTACATCGCTATCTCTGCTAAGCACTTTCCTGCTTCTTTTCTTCTTCCCCTGTTTTTGGCCTTCAGTTTCTGTTTTTTTGGATCGTGGGTTTTGGTTATCAAACGAATACACTTGAAATTGAGTCTGGAGTTTTGATGGAAGGGAATGTAGTGGAAGGAAGATCCCTGGCCCAAACTCCAACCTGGTCGGTGGCGTCGGTGACTACGGTTATGGTGTTCGTCTGTTTTCTTGTCGAACGATCCATCTACAGATTTGGAAGGGTGAGGGATGATTTAGTTCAGTGTCTTTGGTTTGGTTTTGGTTTCTTGTCTTATAGACAGTGCTGCAAAAGTTCTTGTTGCTTTTAACAGTGGTTGAAGAAGACTAGAAGGAAGGCTCTTCTGGCTTCTGTGGAAAAGATCAAAGAAGGTAAGTGGGTGACTCAGTAAGACTGGTTTTTTCATGTAGGCGAGACTTTTGTTTTGTTACTGAAATGGGTATCTAGTTTTTCTGTCTAATCCTGTGTGTTTCAGAACTGGTGCTTTTTTTTTTTTTTTGTTGCTACAATGGGTATCTGAATTTTCGGTCTAATTCTGTGGGTTTCAGAACTGATGTTTTTTGGACTTATATCTTTGATGCTGGGGCAATGCGCAAGGTGGATCTCTGAGATTTGCATCGATTCATCTCTTTTCAGCAGTCGATTCTATCTATGTTCCGAAGATGACTTTATGTATAAGAATGATATCTCAATAACAAAGTTACATTCTGATTCAAATTGGACGGATGTGACTCGGAGAGCAATCACTAATCCTTCCTCCTCTCATCAGTGTGGTGAGGTAAGCAGCTCTCTTCTTGTTTATGGTTTGTCAATGTTGTATGTAAGGTTAGTAGCTGCATTAGTGCTTGTTTGCTTTGCAGGGTCGCGAACCATTTCTTTCATACGAAGGTCTAGAGCAGCTTCACCGGTTCTTGTTCGTTCTTGGGATAACTCATGTTTTATATAGTTGTGTTGCAGTTGGTTTGTCTATGGTTAAGGTAAAGTATTCCCTCATCATTTTTAGGTATTTCTGGAGCTTCTGCCTCCAATTTTATTCTTTTCAATTAAGGGCCTTTTACGTTTGAGGTCTCTTCTTGACTCTCACTTGTATATCATTCGGCGTTCGTGCCAGTAAGCCCCTTGGATGTTGGTAACCTGAAAAGTTGCCTTCATATTTGAGTTCCTTTACTGAATCACAATGTCCCAGGCCTCTTGGTATAACTCTCAAAATGAACTTGCAAAAGATCACCAAACACATTTTTAGGGGACATGTGATCTTCTTTCCTGTCCGGCAAAATGAATTAATCATACTAATCAAGCAAGATTCTTTCGTTTAGCAATGTTTGCGCCCTGGAACTGTGAGGACTGATGGAAGAATTTCAGAAAATCTCTCTCTCTCTCTCTCTCTCTCTCTCTCTCTCTTCCTCTCTCCCTCCCTCCCTCTCTCCCTCTCTCTGAATAGTAAGTTGTAATTGTATTGATTGACATTAAGGAAAGGACTTAGAACCATATATGTGTACAGCTGATCGGTGTGTATGCTAAGTAGTACAACAAGCTATAAACCAATAAACAGGACAAAAATGATCAATTCTTGTGATGATTGAAGTCTTAGAATCAAAATTCCTTAAACTCCAAAATGGATACCAGAAAAATTAATAAGCTAAAGATCTTTCTTTTCTTCTTTTGATTGACAACTTGATACCCTATCAGCTTAAATTACATACAATATGAATGGGATTTAATTGGGGAGATAATTTCCTGTAGAAATATACAATTACATATTTAGGCCCTGTTCATTTTTTGGTAAGCCATTTACCTGTGTTCTTTTGATCATAAATATTATTCAGGTAAGTTAAACTTTACCTAACTCTCTCCTTAGGTTCAGAGTTACTCATAAGTTTGCTCAATCATGTTGGTGCAGATTTACAGTTGGAGGAAATGGGAAAACCAAGCAAAACTTGTTCTTGATGGAAATATGCAAGGTCTGCATGTAATTCATGTAGGATGAAAAAAGCTAGTGGTACAGGAATTGATTTAATGAGCCATTAATTCCAACCATATAAAACAAACTATTAGTTGATTGTAGGATTTCTAGCATATTCCAGTTAGGAGAATATGTTCTGCCATTGAGTTTGTCTACTCTAGACTTATCAATGCTTTATTGCATTTTACAATTTGATGAATTAAACTGTGTTCAAATGTAATTGGAAATTTAAAAATAAAAGCTGCCATCCTTCATTTGATAAGTGTACTAAGGAATGTGGTCCAATATGTGTCTTTAACTTATTACAAAGACAATTTATAAGAATGCAAGTAGAGATTCAGTGCAATGAAAACAGTGTGAACTTCACTGCTACTCCTAAAATACTTGCCTTTCCTCCTAATCATTGAAACATGCAAACACAATTTGGAAAAATTGGGGTCTGTTTAGAAACTCCATATGAATGTCTGGACTTGTCCTTTCGGAGGATTTGCAAAGAGGAACTATTATTTGGGCTGAAATTACAAAGGAAATTTCAGGCCAAGCAAAGGTTGTTTATTCAGAACCAGTGTTGCATGGACATGGACACGGGAATTAGAAGTCGACACCTTTCCAAGAGTCTTAACAAGATGAGAAAAATGGACTTGTAGACACATCTATGGAAAAGTATATACTATTAAAACAAGTCATATTTTTGAATTCTAACATTATATACCTACAAATAATGCTTTTTTTGATGAGTGATAAAAGTTTTATTAAACTGCTTTGTAACATCATACAACAACCCATGGAGAGGCACTTGCTGCAGCCTCTCCCAATAGCTCATAAAAAAACTAGTAATAAATTACATAAATCACAGCTGACGCCAAAACAATTCTTCCCTATTTACCCCTTGTTTGGCTAACACATCAGCTGAAGTATTTGCTGATCTCCTCACCCACTGTATAGAAACCAACACGTTCCTTGTCAGCCAAATAAATTTCTTAAATTCATTCTTGTAGCACCATCTTGTATCCTCAGGGTTTTTGGGTTTTTCAGCCAGCCCACCACCACCTTGGTATCCTCTTCAATGATTAGATGCTCTACCCCCAATTGGTTTGCAAACTACACCCCTTGTACAGCAGCTAAAAGCTCTGCCCTAACAGAATCTCCAACTCCTAAAGGACCTGAGTAGAGCAGTACCACCTCTCCAAACTCATTCCTCAGAGCACCCCCAATTCCAGATAGCCCTGGATTGCTCAAGCTACTTCCATCGAAGTTCAGCTTTAAAGAGCCTTCAGATGAAGGAGACCACCTTGTAACTGTCTTATTTTTAATGGAAGAGCACCTCGCTACTTGTGCCCAGTTTGTCCAAAGGTTGTAATGTTGGTTGTTACTAAATGACATTTGATATGAAAAATTGATTCCTCTTGTAGATAAGTTATTCATTTATGCCAGATAGCTAGGATAGAAAAAGGAAATGTTATGTAGAAGTGCCCTTAGAATTTGTGCGGTGTGTGGGATTTGGATGCATGTTTGACATGATACATCATCCATTTAGGAGAGTCCATGCAGCACTTTTCAGAACAAAGACACTATGCAACTGTATCAACTACAAGTGGAATATTCAGCTTGTGAAGGAGACAAATCACACTCTACTTACTCTTCTAGCCTTGTACACATGTGCAAGGAACTGGACCATTACTAGTCCTTTGATTGGGAGAGTGAGGAATTACCTAGAATTCAGGAGGTATATGCTTTGGTCTTGTCTGAAGAGAGTAATGTGGCCCTTTTGGCTAGAGGGGGGAATAATGTGACTGAAGATTTTTGGGGATGGTTTGACATACAAACTCATTGTAGATAGCTAGAAAATTGTTGTTCTTGTGGCCATGATCATTTCTTAAGTTCTTGTTGATGTCATAGATCTAGTATGTGCCTCTCTTGCTGCCACATTATTTCTTATTTCCACAACAAGAGCCCCTCTGTTTTCTTCATAGTAACCTCACTAGTTTCTTCCTTGGCATTAGGATTGGAGGCCTTTCTTGGAGGCATCTTATCTCTAACACAAACTAATGCAAGGGGATTAAGATTTTTACAAGCAGTGCTTAGTGTAGCTGGTTTAGCCTTGAGTTAGTGGGTACACTCAAGGTCTGGCATGTCTTTGTGGAACAAGGTTGAAGATTGAAAGATCTTTTGGTGGCTTGTGTCTGAAAGATCAAAACTAGAAAGAGAAGAATAATGGAACTACAAAACAGAGGAATACTTTATTTCACATAAAAAACTGAACCCTGTGGCCAGATTTTACAGCTCTTGACTTTGCCTTATAATTAGAGTCCCGATAGAAAATAAATTATGAAGTACCTAGAAAATAGAAACTCAAAAATTAGAAACCTAGACAATATTTACCTAGGAGAAGGGAAACTAGAAATAGGATCACAAATAATTAGAAACCAAGAAAATAGAAAGTATACAAAATAGTAGTTGACTCAAACTCAAAGCTTCCTAATCAAAATAGGAAACTACTAATCATAGACCTAACAAATTATTAAGCTTACTAAAATTTAACACTTGGTCTCAAAATAAACGAGGAAATATCAATTTATAAATTCTCAGCAATCAAATTTTGGTGCAGCAATTGATTCCTCTCTTTAATATGCTTCAATTACTTTGGGATGCTCAAATCCATCTATAAATTGATTTGATGTTTTGTCTATAGTTGTAGAAGGATGAGCTACCTCAGGTGGATGGGATATTGACCTAACTTCTAGCACTTTTAGCAACAAATTGGCCATTCTTAGACTTGGACATCAGCCTGAGACTTTACCACCAAGCCATTAGGGCTGCAAGTTAGGTTGCCTGACAAGAATTTCAACTACATCATGCTTGGGTTAGGGTTCAAGCCAATTGAAAATTTGACAAATTCCCAATTGAACCTTACCCAAGTTGAACCTGCAAGCTATGCCACCTAAAAGACTGAATTGTCCCGAATAATTTTAAGTGTAAGAAAAATGCAAGAAAATCCAATGTTAGCAATTAGAATATGTGGGTAACCTTCTGGCTGATTCAGAAGCTACTTGCTACAGATAACCTTATCTTATGGGGTGAAGAGCCATCGAGAGTTATTTGACTGCTCTGTGTATTGCTACTTTTTATTATCACTTTAAATTGTTATTACTTCAACCATGGTGGCTTTCTCTTTTTTATTTTTTATCTCTACATCCTTTAATATCACTTGTATGAAATTTTGTGATACCATTGTTGACATTCAATGCATGCTCTCTTCTATCCAACTGCTTGGCTTATGATACTCAATTATTCTAGAAGAATACTAGTGTAGATTTATTTAATATTTAATCATGATTTTGATTTATAGAAAGACGACCCAAGGTGATGAGGCGACAATCCACTTTTGTTTTCCATCACACATCTCATCCATGGAGCAGGAGTAGGATTCTCATTTGGATGGTGATAGTTTATGCTTTTTATATTTGTATATTATTATTTTAAATGGCTTTTGAGGTGATTATTTTCCCTTAATTAGCGATAGGGGATCTATTATTATTTTAAATGGTGTCTTGACAGTGTGGCCAGCCAGAAATAAGAGGAAGAGAAGAGAAGAGAAGAAGAAGAGAGAAGGGAGAAGAGAAGAGAAGGGATTGGCAATGTAACAGTGCTGGCAGCGCCAACTTTTATTATAATATATATAGGGCAGCAGAAATAACAAGGGAAAAGACCCTTGTGCCCCTGCTATAAGTGAGTACAATAACAGACATAACAGAAGTAAATAAAAAAACACTTTAACTAGCCAAATAGACCCCAACACCAACAACTAAATTATTTCAACTCTCCCCCTCAAGTTGGAGCATAGATGTCAATCATGCCCAACTTGTCACACAAATCTTTGTGCCGTACATGATGAAGACCTTTGGTGAAGATATCTGCAAGTTGTTCTTCTGAGCTGACATATGGAGTACACACTTCTCCATTTACAAGTTTCTCTCTAATAAAATGCTTGTGCACTTCAATGTGTTTCATCCTATCATGCAGGACTGGATTAGCAGCAATATTGATGGAAACTTTATTGTCACAGTAGAGTGACATAGGATTGCTCACTGCAAACCCAGTTCACCTAACAGATTTCTTATCCACATGATTTCAGCAACCCCATGAGACATCGCTCTATTCTCTGCTTCAGCACTAGATCTAGCCACCACACTTTGTTTTTTACTTCTCTATGTGACCAGGTTTCCTCCTACAAAGGCACAATACCCACTAGTAGACTTTCGGTCATTGACTGCTCCTGCCCAATCTACATCAGTATATACTTCCACCTTTAAGTGACCATGTTTCTGGAACAACAAACCAGCTCTGGGAAACTTCTTGAGGTATCTCAGGATCCTCTCTGCAGCTTCAAAGTGAGTTGTCCTAGGATTGTGCATGAACTGACTAAGGACACCCACTGCATAAGCAATATCAGGCCTGGTCATAGACAAATACAAAAGTCTCCCTACGAGTCTCTAGAACTTCTTCACATCTTTCAAAAACTCTCCCTGACTGTCTCCCAGATGATGATTAGATTCAATAGGTGAGTCAATTGGTTTTACCCCCAACTTGTCTGTATCTTCTAGTAGATCTAGTACATATTTCCGTTGGGAAATAAATATGCCCTTGTGAGAGCGGGCAACTTCAATTCCAAGGAAATAACGTAAGGGGCCTAGATCTTTCACCTCAAATTGAGTGGCTAAGAATTTTTTTAGTCTCCGTATTTCAGCCTCCCAATCTCCTGTGATCACTATGTCATCCACATACACAATAAGAGCTGCATTTTTCCCTTCACCTCTTTTCACAAATAGAGTGTGATCTGACTGGCATTGTTTGAACCCCATCTGTTGAACTGCTAAATGGAACTTACTAAACCAAGCCTGAGGTGATTGTTTCAACCCATATAAAGATTTTTTTAACCTGCACACCTTTTGTTCACTGCTTTTGGCACAAAATCCTGGAGGTTGGGTCATGTACACTTCCTCTTCCAAATCACCATTCAAGAAAGCATTTTTGATGTCCAATTGGTGAAGTTCCCAGTCAAGATTTGCTGCCAATGAAAGAAGATCCTGATAGAGTTCATCTTGGCTACTGGAGCAAAAGTCTCTACATAGTCCACTCCATATACCTGTGTAAAGCCTCTTGCTACCAGTCTAGCCTTGTAGCTTTCAACAGTTTCATCAGCCTTGTGTTTCACTGTGAACACCCACTTGCAACCCATTGGTTTCTTCCCTTCAGGAAGGTCCACCAACTCCCAAGTGCCATTTTTGTGTAAAGCATCAATTTCTTCCTGCATTGCATCTGTCCATTCAGGTTTAGACAAAGCTTCTGCCACATTCTTAGGAACGGGGACACTATCCATAGAAGAGATGAATGCACGGAATGAAGGTGAAACATGATCATAGGACACAAAATTAGAGATAGGATGATTAGTGGTACAAGACCTAACACCCTTTCTCTTAGCAATAGGAATATCAAGATCATTGATGACAGGTGAATCAACATTTAAAGGAACAGACATATCAATAGGAGCAAGTGTACCTGGCTGATGAGACGGATCTGCCTCTGGTGAATTCGATGATGTTGGTTGCATAGTGTCAGGTTCCACGGCTCTTGAACTCTGTTGGCTTTTATGGCGACGATGAAAAATCCGGAATGGAGGAGGATCAGGTAAAGGAGGTAGTTGAGTTTGAGTCGCCTGTTTCTCCTCAACCCTACTCTCCCCCTGAGGAGAAACGGAGAAAAAAGGTTGAGTCTCAAAGAAGGATACATCAATGGAGACATAGTACTTGCGAGAGGTAGGATCATAGCAGCGATACCCCTTTTGAGATAAAGGGTAACCAAGAAAAACACAGGGAATAGCCCGAGGATCAAGCTTACCTCGAGTAGGGGATAGGTTATGGACAAAGCAACGACACCCAAAAACACGCATCAGAATGGTGGACAGTTCCCCGGACAGCTAGGGCAACTGACTCCCCTTCTACACAATTCATCACACTTCTACTTTCTTCTGACTGCACTAAGGCATACACCTCCTGAACTGATGGCAAGTCTTTACTACCTAAGATCTGCACCCTGATGGACTCATATGAAGGATTCAACCCTAGCAGAAAGGCAAAGACCCGTTGCTGAGATACAACTTATACGCCTTTGCATCTTCATCGCACTTCCAATTCACATTCTGATAGTGATCAAGTTCTTTCCATATCGATGTCAAATCAGAATAGTACATCGAGAGACTCCTCTCCCCCTGCTTGCAAGTAGAAGATTCAGCTTGCAGTTGATATATCTTGGCATAGTGTCTCTGCTCTGAATAGGTGGACTTCGCTTGTTCCCATATCTCACAAGCAGTTTCAGCCCACATAAAAGTCTTCCTTACCTGTGGCAGCATGGAATACAACAAATAGTTTCCACGGCATATTTCCATTTCCACTTTCTTGGGTAGCGACATGAAATTTACTAGAATCAACATATTCCCCAGTGAACACTACCAATACTATGTGGAGTCCAAGAGATAGTATTATAACATAAGTTGGTAGAATATTGAAGATATGTTAAGTAACAATGCTATTATCTGCCTAACTTACATGATTACCACTTTGAGCTAGCTCAATATTCATTTCAAACATGAAGTTAAATTTTTATTTTTTGTTTGTGCAATTGGTTGATCTATTGCGACCATTTACACTTTCTATAGTTACATTTTGCTTTAAATCATTTTATCTTGAAGTTCTGAATCTTAAGGTTTACAGGGCAACTTCAAAAGGTATTCTTTTGTCTATAACCTTAGTTTCTTAGCGTTGTTTAGTGACTTGGATCAAGATCATAATTTAAAAAGGCGTGCCTATGCTTCTTTTATCATTTCATAAAATATCATTCTATATTTTTCATATTTTAAAATGTTTCCACCATGTCTATAATTTTTACAATATTTCCAACATGTTTCTTATATTTGGATGACTGACATCTCCACTGACATCAACATTTTAAACCTTGAATCCATGGCATCTCTCAATGATACTTCTGTTCTGTGAGTGATCATGCTACTTCATGTTTGGTTGGTGAGTGTTACTTCTGTGAGTGGTCATGGGGAGGAGAAACTACCATTACCATGTCCCCTTCATTGTTTGGTGAGTGATCATGTTACTTCTGTTCTGTGAACAGAAGTACAGGCTGCAGCCCCTTTGAGATAGTGATGGAAATTCAGCCTAAGAAGCCTATAGAGTTCCTTGGCCATCAGAAGCAAGACCAAGTGCAGATGTAGAAAATTTTTCTAATCACATAAAGGAGATCCATGATCAGGTTAGGAGGAAGTTTGCAACCAGCAATGAAGCCTATAAGTCCCATGCTGACCAACGACGCAGGTTTACTGATTTTAATGAAGGGGACCTGGTAATGGTACGAATTAGGCCTGAGCATTTCCCTAAAGGTGTTTATAAGAAGCTCCATTCAAGATGCTTGGGTCCTTTTAAAATCAAGAAGAAAATCAGCTCTAATGCTTATGTACTTGATTTGCTAGAAGATATGGGTGTGAGTAATGCGTTCAATGTGGAAGATTTAACATCGAATCATGGTGATGCAACCAATATGGACCAATCCGTAGGCCCCTTACCACCAGCCCCCATTTCCAAGGAAGAGATTGAAGGTGTTATTCATGGTCAAATTGTTTCAGCACGACATGGGGAATATCGCAAGTTTCTTGTCAAATGGAAAGGTTGTCCTCACTCTGATTGCACTTGGATTGCTGCCAATGAGTTCCAATGCCTGAATTGTAATATGTATGAGAGGTGTCTTTACTCAACGGAGCTGAGTTTTTATAAGCCGGGGAGAGTTGATGGGGATCAACTTAAGGAATATCAAAAGAGAACCAAAGCTGCTCCTATTCTCATTTGGCATCATTGCGAAGATGTGGGGGCCACATGGATCTGGTTTAGCAGTGGATCAAGTTGGGAAGACCCTAGAGTCTTCAATCCACCTTTAAATGCTCCTTGTGTGGTTGAGCTTGCTGCTGGACAGGACTTATTTGATTTTCTTACATTTCTGGATTGCAAGGGTATTTTTGTAATTTTGCGTGTTTAGGGGGGCTTATGTTTGGGAACAGATCTTAGTCTAGTAATTTCCCTTTGTTTGGCTTTATGTTTGTAATTGTTTGGAGAAGGTTTAGTTTAATCTAGCTTTTTTAAGTGGCTTGTTAGGCAACCTAACTTAGGGGGGCAAGTTTCTTCCTTCGGAAGCTTCTTCTTATTAAGTTTGTAAGGCTCATTTGGAAGATAGTTTTTGCTAATGAACAAAGAAAGTTCTCTACATAATTTGGTGTGATTTTCAAGTTGAGGGTGTGATTGCCTAGGATTTTCATCTTATTTCCATCTCCTCTCTTCTCTTCTCTTCTTTTTCTATTAGTTCTTTGTTTGTGCTACACACTTAGACCTAAGTTGGTTGCAAGAATAGTGCTGAATCACAAAGATCCTGCATCATATACATCAGCTAAAACATCTTCTTAGTTAATCCTTCGAAATGAAGGATCTTGGACTAGTAACATACTTTCTGGGCGTGGAAGTGCACCACAGTTCCAGTGGCTACTTTCTTAATCAACAGAAATATGTCACTGACTTGGTCAAGCTTGCTCATTTTACTGGTACTAAGACAATTGATACACTGTTGGAACTTAACCTGAAGTTGAGTAGGGATGATGGTCCACTCTTAGAGGATGACACTCTCTACCGTCAACTTGCGGAGAGTCTTATTTACCTTACAATGACATGACCAAACATCTCTTATGCTGTCCAGATAGTCAACCAATTTGTTTCGGCCCCTCAACAATCTAATATGACAGTTGTACATTGTATCATTCGTTATCTTAGGAGGATTGCTTCTTATGGCATGTTCTTTTCTTCCTCCCCATCCCTTCAGTTACCAGCCTATGCCGATGCCGATGCCGACTGGGCTGGTTGTCCAGATACTAGATGGTCCATTACAGGATGGGGCACAGCAATCAGTTTTTAAATCATGCATAGAAGCAGAATATGGAGCTATGTCTTCAGCGTGTAGTGAAATCATTTGGCTCCAGTTTCTCCTACATCATCTCAATCTTGATTGCTTCCAATCTTTTTTTTCCATGAGAGAATGAAGCATATTGAAGTGGGTTGTCATATCAGGGATCTTCTCATTTCTGGCCGCATCTCACTTCCTCATGTTATCTTTGAACCTTTCAACTGGTGGACATCCTCACCAAAGCTATGACTAGAGTCAGACATTCCTTTCTCATGAGCAAACTGATGTTAGTATCTCTACATCAGTTTGAGGGGGTGTGTAGAGACAAGGACAACGAGGGTTAATATTATAAATTTTCTTCTTATTGTACATATTTCTTCATTCTTTCACTATGAGTTATACATCTTGTATACTAGGGATAGATTTGTCCTTTTACTTTTCATTAATATAATTACCTTTATCTTGGTGTGGTCGACTCACTTAGACACTCCACAAATCTGTTCAACTTCTCTATTTCGAACTGCAATGAAAAATTATCAGTTCAATTTTCCTAATAAATTTATTATCATATACATATATGCAGGATAAATAATCACAAAATAGTGTTGCATAAAATAAAAAAAAAATTTGCTAAGGCCACACATACAAAGATGGCTTCTTTGATGACCATGAAGGGTTTATCTTTTAAGCTGATTTTTCAATGGAAAATTCCTGGTTGACTGTAAAATCCCAACCAGAAAGAATTCTCCTGTATTTGTCTGTCTCATTCATACCACTTACAGATCAATTTTCAGTTATCTAGTTTCTTTATGCTACTTGTTCTAAGAAATAAACAAAGACAACAGAAACTGAATATTTTTCATATGTAACTCGTCTGTAGGTATTCTTAAAACATTTATTGTCACTGTATTTTCTTGGTTAATGTTCAAAAACATGATGACATATCAAAGTATTTTTTATTTAATCTGCATGTCTCAATAAGTGAAATTGATCATGCATAATTACCATGTTTTCTTTTTTATTTTGTTAATTTTTAAATACATCTATTGGATATATCAGACTTTTTTCCATTTTCCTTTAGGTATTACTTTTATTGGGAGTTGTGTCATTAAGTTAAAGTTGACCATGAAAAATTGTTCTTATTTCAGCTTTGCTTTCTACGCCAATTCTGGAGATCTATACAGAAGTCAGATTACATGGCATTGCGTTTGGGTTTCATAACAGTAAGCATCAACCTTTCCTTAATACCTTCTGTTTTATGCATAGTTTTTACTGAAGTTCCTTATAGGAAATGCCATTATCCTTTTCACATATATATGGAAGGCTTCTCAATTTACCCATTCAGCGGATGATTTGTTCAGAAATTGGAAGGAAATTGCAAGATCAGCTCCGGTTAAAGGCACATCCTTACCTTCTTGGATTCCTAGTGGGTTTTATCAAACTTAATTTTGATGGAAGAAGTAGCATGGGTAATCCGGGTCCATCAGGTATTGGGGGTGTCTTAAGAAATGAGGAGGGAGTGATAATTGCTCTCTTTTCGGGGCAATTGGAATGGGTGATTCCCTAAGAGCTGAGATTTCAGCTGTTATTGAAGGAACTCAAAGGGAAATTGAACTGAACATCACCAAATTGGTCATAGAGGGTGGCTCTAAGTTGGTAGTGGATTGGCTGAAAAATGGTACTGCTAATATTTGTAACTATAGCAATGAGAAGAGGAAATTCAATTGGTTAACCAAGAATATTGAGGTGAAGATGAGTTGGGTTAAAAGAAGTGCTAACTCCTTTGCTGATGGGTTAGCTAAACAAGGGGCAAATAGGGATTTTTTATTCTGGGCTATCTTGTAATTTTTTCTCTTGTCTTGTTGTTTTGGTTAGGTGAGATAAGAGAGTTTATCTCCCTTTTCTTGTACCATTGTATATTTTCTCTCTAATTTTAATGAAATATGTGAGTTATTGATCAGAAAAAAAAACCCATTAGGCTAGAAGACTCCTGAGAGGAAGTCATAGGAGCAGGTGGTTGAACATCATTACCAACTACAGCCAAGTGTGTATTGCCCTTCTTTCCTATCTTAAATTTTTTAGGGTTCAGTTGAGGATGAAGCTTCCAGCATTTGTCCTTGGTAAGTCTGGGCTTCTTGCAATATTCACAAACTACATCATTGACTTCTCAGTGATTATAGACTCTATTGCTTTGCTTGGGCTTAGAGGACATGAAAGAAGAATGTTCAATCATGGGAGATGTCACCTTGGCTGCTCTCCTACTCTCCTCACCCTGCACTAGGTAGTAGACAACAATAAGAGAAAACAATGTTTGCACTCGGGATGTATTGCCGAGTAAGGTCAAACTCAAAGTTTAACCCCACCAAGAAATAAAAAACGTTATTCTTAACATATTTCTTGTATTGCTCCCCATCTTCTGGATAATTCCACTCTATGGCCTCCAAATGATCCATTTCTTCCCACAGGAATTGTAAGGAGGAGAAGTGCATAGCTATAGTCCTTTCCCCTGATGCAAACTATAGGCCTCCCTGCAAAGTTGATAAATCCTAGCTGTGTTTTGGGATTGAGAATAGGTAGCCATGACCCTATCCCAAATATCCTTAGCATGGATAAGATCATGTAATTACAGGTTATATGTGGCTGCATGGAACAAACCAGCCACAACATTACCATCAGATTGTCTTCCTCTCATTTAGCAAACTTCAGGTATTGTGATTTAGGCTTGGTTTCTTTTTTGCTGATGAAAACCCAGTTTACCTCTTCCTCCAATTGTGAGCTTAGTAGACTAGGACCATTCCAAGAAGTTGGTTTCATCAATTTTCACAGTGCTTATCATGCCACTGGAAGTATCCACATTTCCTTGAAACACTCTGGGAACCAAGTGAACATCCTTAGAAGCCTCCATTTCTTAATGGGGAATAATTTTGAGAGTCACAAAGAGTTCCAATGCACCACCAATACACAACAAGGCCAAGGTAAAAGCCAACATAGCTAAGAAGCAATAACCACCCCCAAGGACAGTTTGGGCAGAACAATATAGGAAGAAGAAAAACCCCCAAAATATTTCTAAGGTTCAGAAAATTACAGGACCACTTCCTGTCTTCCTAGAAATATAAAATGAGTGAAATGAAATTGGTTTGAAGGAGAAACACTCAATTAAAGGCACTGAAATAGCTTCAACCTCAAATCTGAATTTTCTGTGAATTTCCTTTTGGAAAAATCATAACAAATCACAAAGGTTTTGCATGACTGTGAAACCTATCCCAAAAAAATCCCTCAATTCAGGGTGATTTGAATCATACCAGTTTCAAGGATGGTTGGCGCCACTTGTACGAAGACCAGCAGAATTCTCACCCTGAATCCAGATGTTGCTCTGATTACAAGTTGATCAATGTGAAGCTGAAAGAAGAAAAGAAAAGAAGAGAAGGGAGGAGAAGAAGAGAGAAGAGAAGAAGAGGGGAGTTACATATGGTGTGTCTGGTTACTGTTCACACCAGAAACATTGCTTTGATATTTTGCTGGAAAAGTACAAGTTTGCCCTTACTTGGGCACTCAAATACAAACAAAGGATAAAACCCAAAATGCCCTTACAATCATGTTTTATATAGACACCAATGGATGCCTATTTACTGTTTGTTAGCGTAGGGGTATTTCTGTCTTTATACCTAGATTAATGTTGCTGATCTGTAATGTTGTGTTGGAACCAGTGCTCCTAATTTAAATAAGGGCACATATGTCTTTTCAAATAATTTTAATAATATAAATACTGCCTGGCCGACTAGGAGAGGTTATGTTGAGTCTTCCAGTTCGAACCAGAATTTCTCCCTTCTCTCTTTCTCTCTTTCTCTCTTTCTTCCACCTTTCTCTTTCTACATAACTGATCTCAGACAAACAGAACTCTAAGGCAGAACCGAATTATAACATGGTATCAGAGCAACTTGAATCTGCCTAGATTTCTGCTTGCCTAGGTTTCTATTCTCTGCGCACCCTATCTAGGGTTTTTTCTCTTTTTTTCTGCATTCGATTGGAGATAAGGGAAGGGCTGAAAAGGAGTGATTGCCCTCTTCCCTTGGAGGTTTCTATGCCTCCAGTCAGGTTGTATGTGGTCGGTTGCTGTGATTTCTGAGATCGCCCTCTCCTAGTAGAGGAAGAATAGAGGGCCGAACTGTGTGTGCAGTGGCTGTCGTGTGTGGACTGATTTCCTGCTCGTATGATTGTTACTTCAGTGATAAGGTAAGAGATCTCAGTGCATGATATCTGTTATGGATTAAATAGGAAGTGTGTTTCAGACCATATGCTAGGGTTTTGGACAGTAATGTGCTAGGGTTTATGCTGGTTTCTTTGTGCATTTCGAAGGAAGAGATATGATCATATAGTGGTGAGATTTCAGGTAGTTGTAGGAGTAGGGTTTGTGGTGTAAAGAGCACACTTTTCAGCAACAACAAGTGCTGAAATCAGTGTGACAGGTGTGATCTAGGGTTTGTGGTGTAAAGAACACACATTTCAGCAACAATAAGTGCTGCAATCAGTGTGACAGGTGTGACCTAGTGGTGTGCAGTGTGCAGATCTCAGTGATAATAGAATTCAGCAAGTGTGCAGAATCAGTGATAACATAATGGGAGATAATAGTGATTATAAACCTAGTGTGATGGTGCCTACAGACTACCTGAATGTTCAGATGACCTCCATTAAACTAAATGGAGAGAATTATGTGCCTTGGGCTAAATCTGTCGAAGTCTTTCTGAAGGCAAAGAAGAAGGTAAAACACATAAGGGAGGAGAAACCCTCCTCTGACTCTCACGAGTATGAAGACTAGGAGCAAGAGGATGCTCAGATCATCACATGGTTGTGGAATAGTATGGAACCCAGGATTAGTGTGAACTTCATGTTTCTTGATACTGCCAAAGATGTGTAGGACCATGCAAAGAAATTGTATTCGGGGCAGGACAATACAACCAGAGTTTATCAGTTGTATCAAGAGTATTTTAACCTGCAACAGGGCAATCAGAGTCTTGAGGAGTACTATGCCAACATGAGAAACATACATAATGAGTTGAATGTCTATCATCCTCTCACTTCTGATGTCAAGATTCAGCAACAACAGAGAGAACAACTTGATGTGACTAGATTTTTGGTGGGACTAAAGTCTGAGTATGAACCAGTACGGGCTCAGATATTAGGAGGATCAGCTCTTCCCTCCTTAGAAGAGGTATTTGCTCGACTCCGGAGGATTTCTATCAGATCTACTGAGAACTCTAATATCTCAGATAGATTTGCCTTTGCTGTATCGAGAGGCCGTGGTGCTAGAGGTGGAGCTAGGGGAGCTTAGTCTGGCCGTGGTGGTGGTAGTGGTTCTGTGTATGGTCGAAGTGGCAATGGTGGGCTTACTCATAATCGTGGTGGTAGTCGTACTGGGGGCAGAGATTCAGGGGGAGCCCGTGGTAGAGGACGTGGCTCAGGCCCGAGGAAGTGCACTCATTGTGGTATGGATGGACATACCATCAATTATTGTTATGGTCTACATGGTCCACCCTCAACCTGGGCCAATCATGCCGTGACTGGTGATTCAAGTTCTAGCTTTAGACAGGAGAATCATTCATCTGATCAGATGCCTCCTACATCCATAGATGGTCCCGTGAAGGAGATGGTGAGTGTTCCCCGTGATGAATATGAGAGGTTTATCCAATCACAGTAGAACACGGCGACTTTCGCTCACTCAAGTATGGCTTGTCTGGCATCCACACCCAATCCCTGGATCATTGACTTTGGAGCCTCCGATCACATGACTGGAACTCTAGGTGTGTTTTCCTCCTTATCTCATTGCTCAACATCACAATCTGTCACCCTTGCTAATGGTTCCACATCCTCAATTTGTGGTGTTGGTAATGTTGACCTAGATCCTGTATCCCTCTCCTCAATTTTGTATGTTCCTAAATTGCCTTTTAATATTATGTTTGTTAGTAAGCTGACCAAATCACTTAACTGCTCCATTACCTTTTATCCTTCTATGTGTGTTTTTTAGGATCTCAAGACGGGGATGAAGATTGGTGGAGGGCATGAAGCAGGTGGACTGTATTATCTTGACGGTGGCGGTGGTAGAACTTCAACAGCTCTCCAGTCATCCCTTTCTCCTCTCCAGTGGCACTGCCGATTTGGTCATCCGTCGCTAAAAGTCTTGAAGTCCTTGGTTCCGTCCTTGAGTTAGCTTTCTGTTTTGGATTGTGAGTCGTGTCAGTTTCGGAAACACCATCGTGTTCCCTTTAGTTCTAGGGTTGATAACCGTGTGTCGAGTCCTTTTTCTTTAGTTCATTCAGATGTTTGGGGTCCCTATAAAGTGATGTCATATAATGGATACAGATATTTTGTCATTTTTGTGGATGATTTTTCAAGGATGATGTGGCTCTATTTAATGAAAGAAAGAAGTGAATTGTTTACCATTTTTCGGAAATTTTATGCTGAGATTCGTAACCAATTTGGTACCCACATCAAAGTTTTCCGTTCTGATAATGGCCGCGAATATTTATCCTCATCATTTCAGGAATACCTGAACCAACACGACATTATACATCAGACCTCGTGTACCTACACCCCACAACAAAACGGGGTGGCTGAGAGAAAGAATCGCCATCTCCTTGAAACAACAAGATCCCTCATGCATCACATGCATGTTCCCAAACCTTTTTAGAGTGATGCAGTGCTTACCTCTTGCTTTCTGATTAATCGGATGCCCACGTTCATCCTTGATGGTCATTCTCCGTTTCAGGTCTTGTTTCCCACTTTGTCTCTGTTTCCTCTTACGCCGAGAGTTTTTGGGTGTGTCTGTTTCGTCCATAATCTGGGTCCCGAGAATGACAAGTTCGATGCCCGTTCTCTCAAGTGCATCTTCCTTGGCTACTCTCGGACCCAGAAAGGGTATAGGTGTTACCATCCTGGTTCTCGACGGTCCTTTGTGTGTGTTGATGTCACATTCTTTGAGTCTACTCCGTTCTTTTTGGGGTCCGGTGATTCTTCTTCCTCCTTATCACCTCCTCCTCTTCCACTTCCCATTGTCGACCCTTCTTCCTTTGTTCCAGCCGTGACCAAACCCTTGCCTCCGGTGCCACCACCTGTTGAACGCCCACCTATCCGTTATGTGTATTCACATCGCCCACACGCACCAGCTACTACTCCTCTGGCTACATCTCCGTCGACGGATCCGACACCAGACCCGCACTCAACATCTGAGCTTGACCTACCCATTGCTTTGCGGAAAGGTAAACATACTTGCACCCTTCATCCCATTTCTAATTATGTTTCCCTTACCTTTCCGCTTCACATCGCCAGTTTGTCACCCTGTTATCATCAGTTGTTGTCCCTAAGGATGTCCAGGAAGCCCTTGCCTCTCTAGGGTGGTGCCGAGCCATGGAAGAAGAACTCTCAGCCCTTCATCATAATCATACTTGGGACCTCACTGCTCTTCCTCCTGGGAAGCAAGTTGTTGGTTGTAAATGGGTTTATACGGTTAAGTATCTGCCTGATGGTAGTGTTGAACGCCTGAAAGTGCGGTTGGTTGCTAAAGGGTACTCCCAAACCTATGGTATTGACTACACAGAGGCCTTCTCACTGCTTGCTAAGATAGGGTCAGTTCGTGTTGTGATCTCTCTTGTAGTCATGTATGAGTGGCCACTATATCAGCTTGATATCAAAAATGCTTTTCTACATGGTGACTTACTCAAGGAGGTCTACATGGAGCAACCTACAGGGTTTGTTGCTCAGGGGGAGGATGGTAAGGTGTGCAGACTAAGGAAGGCTATATATGGGCTTAAACAGTCTCCTCGAGCATGGTTTGGTAGGTTCAGTGAGGTGGTAAAGAAGTTTGGTATGAAATAGTGCAAAGTTGACCATTCTGTATTTAGTCATGACTCTTCGGAAGGAAAAATACTGTTGGTGGTGTATGTAGATGATATCGTTATTACTGGGAATGATAACATGGGTATTGACAGGCTGAAGACTTATCTGCAGGATCATTTTCAGACAAAGGATCTTAGTAAGCTGAAATATTTCTTGGGGATAGAGGTAGCGAGATCCAAGTATGGTATTAACCTGTGCCAGAGAAAATATGTGCTTGATTTGCTAGAGGAAACAGGCTTGTTGGGTGCTAAACCAGCTGAGACACCCATGGACACAAATACTAAGCTAAGCAGTGATATGGGTGAAGTGTTTGAAGACCCTGGCAGATACCGACGACTTGTGGGTAAACTGAACTACCTAACCATTACCAGACCAGACATCTCTTTTGCGGTTAGTGTGGTAAGCCAGTTCATGCAGAAACCTCTGATTCCTCATTGGAATGCAATTTTGAGAATTGTGAGGTATCTAAAAGGGGGTCCGGGTCGCTGACGCAGCGTGGAAGCAATGAGAACCAGAGCTGGCTATGCAAGCACTGGGCGTTCGCTAGCACCTAGCGAATAACACCGATTTCTCTAGGAGAGAGAAAAGGTGGCGAAAACTCAAAGAAGAGAACTCAAGAAAATCTGAAAATCTGAAGTATGAATTGATGAATAACTTTGGGAAAATAACAGTATTTATAATACATTTGGAAATTGTAAAAGAACTAGGAAATAATAACTAGGATAGATCTAAACATCTAATTTGATAGGATCGAACTCTCCTTGGTTTGATCTCCTCCGTCCGATCTCCCTAGGTGCATGGATCTTGGATTATCTTGCTAATCTTGGAAGAGTCTTGCTAATCCTGGATTCTTGGATCCCTTGCTTATCTTGAATTCTTGGATCTTAGTTAACTTATCCTTATCCTAGGAGCTGCCGCCCCTAGGGATGAGATGGGCCTTGTGATGGGCCTCCATCATTCTCCCCCACTTGGAGAGAACTCGACCCCGAGTCGTGATTAGGGTAGGCGAGTGTTATTTCCGGCAGGTACCGATGAAGGTCAGCAGCGTTGAAGGTCCTGGACATACCCATATGATCTGGCAAATCTACCACATAGGCATTGTCATTAATCTTCTTCACGATCTTATATGGACCATATTTCCGAGGCTTCAACTTGTTGTAAGTACCTATGGGAATCCTTTCCTTCCTTAAGAAGACCATAACCTCATCACCTACATCAAACACTTGAGGTCGGCGGTGCTTGTCCGCGGCCATCTTGTACTTGGCGTTGGATTGCTCTAGCTTCTGCTTCACGGCTTCTTGGACGGACTGGATTTGTTCTTCCATCTGTTCTGCTGAGATATTTGCGCTGGGTACTCTGGGTAGCTTCACTAAGTCCAGTGCATGGCTAGGGACCTTCATGTATACGATGGAGAATGGGGATCTGCCTGTAGAACTGTGCACTGCATTGTTATAGGCGAACTCAGCCTAGGCAATGGCGAAGTCTCACTGTTTTGGCCTTTCCCGGCATATGCTGCGGATTAAATTTCCTAAGGCCCGGTTTACACTTCTGTTTGTCCATCTGTCTGCGGATGGGCTGTACTGCTGAAATTAAGGGATGAATCAAACATCCTCCACAGGGTCATCCAAAAGTGACTGAGGAACCGTGTGTCACGATCTGAAGTGATGGTCTTGGGTACCCCATGTAAGCGAACAATCTCCCTGAAAAATAATTTGGCTGTTGCGGATGCATCTGCTGTTTTCTTGCATGGGAGGAAGTGAGCCATTTTTGAGAACCTATCAACCACCACGAAGACGGAGTCCATGTTCCTCTGGGTCTTTGGCAAGCCTAGCACAAAATCCATGGACAAGTCTTCCCATATAGCAGTAGGAACGGGTAGGGGCATGTAGAGACCTGTGTTCTGGGTTTGTCCCTTAGTTGTCTGACAAACATAGCACCTGCTTACGATGGTAGACACGTCCCTTCTTAATTTCAGCCAGTAATATCGCCCCTTAATGGCTTCTACTGTTTTGTCCCTTCCCAAGTGTCCTGCTAATCCACCCCCATGCAAATCCCTGATGATCTTTTCGCGGAGGGAGGTGCGAGGGATACACAGCTGCTCTCCTTTCATAAGGAACTCATCATAAATAAAGAAGTCCTCTGCTGGCTGGTTAGTCACACATTTCTCCCATACCTGTTGGAAGTCTCCATCCTGGGCATATAAGTCCTTTAGGCACTCAAAACCCACAATCTCAACGCTGAGGGTCTTGATGAGAGCTACACGCCTGCTAAGTGCATCAGCCACTTTATTTTGCTGTCCTGTCTTATACACAATTTTATATGGGAACTTGTCTAGGAAAGCAGACCATCTGGCATGTAAATCACTTCTTAATTGCTTTTGCCCACTAAGATATTTTAGGGCTTGATGGTCAGTGTAGAGAACAAATTCTTTTGCAATCAAATAGTGTTCCCATGTTTTCAGGGCTCTAACCACAGCATAAAACTCCTTGTCGTAAGTAGACCACTTTTTCCTGGCTTCACATAATTTTTCACTAAAGAAAGCAATGGGTCTTTTCTCTTGGGACAATACAGCCCCTATGTCAACTCCACTGGCATCACATTCAACTTCAAATAACTTATTAAAATCTGGCAAGGCAAGAACAGGAGCAGTACACAACTTTTCTTTTATGAGAGCAAAACTTTGCTCTTGTTCTTCTCCCCATTGAAATTTCCCCTTTTTCAAGCATTCAGTAATGGGAGCCATGATACTACTAAAATTCTTAATAAAGCGCCTATAAAAGGTTGCCAACCCATGAAATCGCCTGACATCTATGACAGTGGATGGGGTCGGCCACTCCCTAATGGCTTTCACCTTTTCCTCATCTACTTTCACACCATCCTTGCTTATAATAAATCCTAGGAATAATAAATTATCATTCATAAAGATGCATTTCTTCAAATTAGCATATAATTTATTTTCCCTCAATGTTTTCAGGACCTCCCTAATATGTCCCACATGCTCAGTGATAGATTTGCTGTATATCAAAATATCATCAAAATAGACTACCACAAATTTACCAATGAAGGGGCGCAATACCTGGTTCATTAGCCTCATGAAAGTGCTGGATGCGTTGGTTAGTCCAAAGGGCATGACTAACCACTCGAACAAGCCATCTCTAGTCTTGAAGGCTGTCTTCCATTCATCTCTGGGACGGATCCTGATTTGATGATATCCACTCTTGAGATCTATTTTTGAGAAAACTACAGCTCCGCTTAGTTGGTCCAGCATGTCGTCCAGCCTAGGAATGAGAAATTTGTACCCAATGGTAATCTTGTTAATGGCCCTGCTATCGACACACATTCTCCAACTGCCATCCTTCTTAGGTGTTAATAAGGCAGGTACTGCACAAGGACTCATGCTGATTTGAATGTGTCACTTTTTCAATAATTCTTCTACCTTTTCCCGTAAGATTTCATTCTCCTTAGGACTCATCCTGTAATGTGGGAGGTTAGGTAGACTAGCACCTGGAACAAAATCAATATGGTACTGTATATCTCTCATGGGAGGGAGTTCATTTGGTAACTCCTCTGGAACTACATCATTAAATTCATCCAGTAGTCCCTGTATTTCAGCTGGAATTGTATTTTCATTACTAACATCTTCTCCTTTTACTACTAACAAATGTATCTCATGAGTATCCTTACATTCGTTAACAAATTCAGCATGATGATGGGTGATGGTAAGGAAATTCTTTTCATGTGCCTTTGGAGTATTTGTAATATTTTTTTCTGCTATGGGTAACAAAGTATAACGTGTACCTTCTTTCTCAAGTTGGTAGGTATTCTTCCTACCCATGTGCCTTGCATCTGTATCAAATTGCTAAGGCCTCCCTAACAAAATATGGCAAGCATCCATATCTACAATATCACAATATGCTTCATCATGGTACTTACCAATTGAAAAGGTACCTTGCAGCGTTCTTCCACTCGTACGCCGCCTCCTTCCTTGATCCACCCAATTGTGTATGGGTTGGGATGTTTTTCAGGAATCAACTGTAATTGTTGGATGACATCCCTGCAAATAATATTTTCCTGGTTACCACTGTCAATAATTAAATTAAATAATTTTCCCTTGACAGTACATCTGGTACGAAATAATCTGTGCCTTTGAGAAGTATCCTTATTTTTCTGGGACAACATTAGTTTTCTTACCACACAAGTATACTCCTCATGTTCATATGGACCCTCTTCATCCTCCCCATCAGGTCCACAATATACTTCTTCCTCAATATCTTCTTCCTCCTCCCTTTCTACCATATTAACTGCCTTCCTCCTGGGACAGTCACTGAATCTATGTCCAACCTCATTACATTTAAAACATTTAATAGGAGCAGGCCTTGCATAAGAGTTACTGGGTTTAGGAGGATTGGAAGGATTACCTCGAGTATGTCCTCCTGTAGTAGCCTTACCGGCGTTACTTGTACTTGCCGGGTGAGAAGGTTGTACTACTGGGACAGATTTGTTCCTGTCGACAGTTGCCGGTCTATTGTCGCTCCCGCTGTACCGGCGATAATTATCACTGCATGCCTAGTCCTGGAACATTAATTCTGCTTTCAAGGCTAGGTTCCTTGCTTCCTGCACACTAAGAACCATTTGTACACCAATTTTGTCTCTGATGGACGGTCTCAAACCGCTTAGATAACGGGCTGCCTGCTGGTTATCACTTTCAGATAATTGGTTTCTTTCAGCTAATCTCAAAAATTCAGATGTATATTCGTTAACACTACGAGAACCCTGCGCACACCTCTGATAAGATTCAAACATATATTGTTCATAGTCAGGAGGTAAAAATCTACCTCTGATTAATTGTTTCATGCGCCTCCAGGTTCGAACAGGACCCCTTCCTTCTCTCATCCGGGTCTCTCTCATCCGTTCCCACCAAACAGATGCGCCTCCCTTTAATCGGAAAGCTACTAATTTTACCCTTCGTTCCTCTGGTATTTCCATGTAATCAAAGAACCTATCGACTTCTGTGATCCAATCCAAAAGTCCCTCTATACCAAGATCTCCACTAAAAGTAGGAATATCTACCTTGAGTTTAAATTCATCATTATTCCTACGAGGATTGAAATTACCTTGAGTGTGCCAATTTCTACCGTTTCTGTCGTTGCCGGGAAGAACTGGAGCACCACCAAATTCGAAATCATCATCACTGTCGTCGTCAAGAACTGGTCGTCGAGACGCAGTAGCGACGGGTGGTCTGTTGTGGTCGTCTCCTTCGATCTGCTGTGGATTTTCCCGGTTCCGTGGGATAACCTCCCGTAACAAGGTTTGCAGTTGTTCAGTCTCCTCTGCCAACTGCCATTCGATGTTACGTGTGGCTGTACGCTGCTCTTCGATTGCTCTCCAAACAGCTGGGAACCCCTGATCTCCGTCACGGGGTGGGTTGCGACTGCTACCGTCTTGGTTGGACATGACTGGGCGAATTCCCTGCTTTGATACCACCTGACGCAGCATGGAAGCAATGAGAACCGGAGCTGGCTATGCAAGCACTGGGCATTCGCTAGCACCTAGCGAATAACACCGATTTCTCTAGGAGAGAGAAAAGGTGGCGAAAACTCAAAGAAGAGAACTCAAGAAAATCTGAAAATCTAAAGTATGAATTGATGAATAACTTTGGGAAAATAGCAGTATTTATAATACATTTGGAACTTGTAAAAGAACTAGGAAATAATAACTAGGATAGATCTAAACATCTAATTTGATAGGATCGAACTCTCCTTGGTTTGATCTCCTCCGTCCGATCTCCCTAGGTGCATGGATCTTGGATTATCTTGCTAATCTTGATGCTTCTTGGAGTCTTTCTTGATAATCTTGGAAGAGTCTTGCATTATCTTGCTAATCTTGGAAGAGTCTTGCTAATCCTGGATTCTTGGATCCCTTGCTTATCTTGAATTCTTGGATCTTAGTTAACTTATCCTTATCCTAGGAGCTGCCGCCCCTAGGGATGAGATGGGCCTTGTGATGGGCCTCCATCAGTCGCGGTCTGATATACAAGAGTGGCGGAAAACTTGAAATAGAAGGGTATTCTGGTGCTGACTGGGCTGGTTCTATGTCTGATAGGCGGTCTACTACAGGCTATTGCACGTTTCTGGGAGGTAACCTGGTGACACGGAAAAGTAAGAAGCAGACGGTTGTGGCAAGAAGCAGTGTAGAAGCAGAATATAGGGCTATGGCGCACACCGCTTGTGAATTAGAGTGGCTAAGGAACCTTCTACAGGAAGTAGGGTGCAACATCAACACTCCAATGAAACTCTATTGTGATAATCAAGCTGCAGCTCATATCTCCTCTAATCCAGTGTTTCATGAAAGAACCAAGCACATTGAGGTTGACTGTCACTTTGTGAGGGAGAAGGTGCTGAATGGAGAGCTAGACACTACACATGTTAATACAGGAAATCAGTGGGCTGACTTATTTACAAAAGGCTTGAGTCGGGGAAGAGTGGACTACATATGTAACAAGCTGGGAGTATATGATATATACTCACCAGCTTGAGGGGGAGTGTTAGCGTAGGGGTATTTCTGTCTTTATACCTACTTTAATGTTGCTGATCTGTAATGTTGTGTTGGAACCAGTGCTCCTAACTTAAATAAGGGCACATATGTCTTTTCAATTAATTTTAATAATATAAATACTGCCTGGCCGACTGGGAGAGGTTATGTTGAGTCTTCCAGTTCGAACCAGAATTTCTCCCTTCTCTCTCTCTCTTTCTTCCACCTTTCTCTTTCTACATAACTGATCTCAGACATACAGAACTCTAAGGCAGAACCGAATTATAACACTGTTTAATAATTTTTTGAGTTTCTTCTATTTTCTGATACTATGTCATTATAGAAATTCAAAATTTACAGGACCTATGTACTGTTTTTCCCGAATATCATTTACATTTTTGGTAGACAAAGAACAGGTTTAGCCTTTCATATAGAAATATTATTACATTGCTTTTGTTTTTCTCATGGACTATTTTACTTAGACCTTCTATTCTGGTTTCCAGAATCACAGACTGCCACTTTCTTATGATTTTCATAAATACGTGGTCCGGAGCATGGAGGATGAATTTTATGGAATTTTAGGAATCAGGTAGATCCCTGTACCTTATTTGAACAAAGAAATATTATTGTTTAACTTCCAGAATCACCTATTACTTTCAGAGCTAATGGTATGAAATCCTTGGAGACTATGGTTGTTGGATCTAATGTAAGCATATTCACTGTTAATTCTTTACAAAAAAATATATATTCACTGTTAACACATGAGTTTTGTACGTTTGGTTGTTGATCATGGAGAGTGTAGATCGTCTGATCTTATCTACTATGTTGTTGCAAATATCCAACCAGAATATTTATTGTACATCCCAGTGTTACTCCTTTGTAATACATTTTCTTCCTGACATGTGACAATACTCTTCTTGCAGGAAACTTGTTTTTGTTTTCTACCCTTTGTATTGTTTGAGATTGATCTCATCTTGTCACCTTGGGCCTTGAGGTTATTGGTTTTGTACAAATTACTATAGCTTGTACTTTTGTCAGTTCCATCCTTAGGTTTGCCCAGATAAGAAAATTTTGAACTACATTGAAAGGTGATATACTAACCATACATATCTGAGAAGAAGCAGTTTCAAACATTTTTTCTAGAAAAAGGAATCTTTTGTGATTTTTATAGATCCTTATGTAAGTACATCTCTCATAAATCTCTGTAAACTGTTCATTCTATAGTGAAATTGTTCAAAGGAACTAGAACCGGTAAAATGGAACTGAACTGTATAACAAAATGCGCAAAAATCTATGACATTGTGTAACATGCAAGAAAATACAGATTAAGAAAATCTTATGACCCAAAAAGCAATTAAGAGTGAAACTTGGGCAGGCTCATGTTGAAGATTTGTTAAAATTTGAATTGGTCTAGCCCCTAATACTGTGTAAACTCTTAAAATCAGGTACTAGACTTGCACCCCTAAAAAATGTCCAACTAATGAAACATGCTAGAAAGTTATTTGTTCTACAGGAATTAGGGAGAACTTATTTTGGATCCCATTGTCAAAAGTCAGCTTTTCATGTTGAAACCATAACTTGGCCCATATAGATTGTTTATATGATCTCTAGATTTTATTTAATCTTGTATAAACTTTTGGAATTGATTTATAATCTTGGAGTTTTCTATGGATCAACATTTTCCCAACCACTTTCTTTGAAAACTTTACACCCATATCCCATCACATCAACCCCACAAAATGCCAACAAACCCAGAACAAAATACAGAATTCTGGGGATGAAGAATGGATGCTTAGACCCTACCCCAAGGGGCCTTTATATAGATGGTGAAATTAGAGTATTTACAGAGAGGCCCTTGAAGGCAACAGAATATAATTACAGAAAAGCCCTTGTAGGGCTGAAGAGAAAATAATAAAAGATACACCAGTCAGATACAATACAATAGGAACTATGGTAATATTGTACATCTGTGAGTTTCTTCACACTCCCCCTAAAACTGATGCAGAGGCATGACATCAGTTTGCTTACAAGAAATAAGTGTTTGGACCTCGTCATGACCTTGGTGAATGTTGACAGTTGTTTGTGTATTCAGGTTTAGTACCATAAGGGTACTGTTGTAATTTCTCTTCTGTTTATATTGTTCGACTGGACTAGTATAAACAATAAATTAATTCATTCGCCCCCCATGTTCTGGAGGGCTTTCAGTCACTCAACTCACCTCTCTTCTCTCTTCTCCTCTCCTCTCTTCACTTGCTCTTGCTCAACATGGTATCAGAGCAAGTCGTCCAGGCCTGAAGGGTGATGTCAAGCTAACTGCTGTTGCATCCAGTGCTGTCTCCAATCGAACTCCTAATCTGGTGAAATCAGTTCAACCCAGAAGTTACAGAGTCTTTTCGTCTTCCAGCCCAGAAGTTGCTTCTCTTGTCTGCTCGACTGTAGAGAGGCTATTGTTTGAGGTTTGTAGAGGGTGTTCTGTCTTCAGAAAGGCTATCATCTGAAACTAAAAGAAGTATTGGTCATCTTCTGTTCGGCTGCCTATTGTTTGAGGATTCGTAGAAGGAGTTCTGGTTTATAGGGAGACTATCATCTGAAACTAAAAGAGGTACTATCATCCTTGTCTGTTCGGCTGCCTATTGTTTGATGAACTGTTCGGCTGCCCTACTGTTGTCTGTTCGATTGCCTATTGTTTGATGAACTGTTCGGCTGCCCTACTGTTAAGTGACTGTATTCCTTAACATAGTAACTGTATTCAAACTTTTTTTTTATTGGTATTGTGGACTGTTGATTGTCTGTTCAGTCGATTGATTGTCTGCTCAATATTAATCTTATTGATTGACTGTTCGGCTACCTTGTTGATCTCCTTGACTGGTTAGCTATCAGGCCTACTAATTAGGTCATTCAGACCTGTTCTTGTACTGCAACAGCAGTGTGCAGACTTGTTTCAGTGAAACCGTAGGTTAGAAGGACCTGTTTCAGTACTGCAACAGCAGTGTTCAGTTTGTTGTTTGTTCTCAGTGAAACTGTAGGTCAGAAGGACTTGTTCTTGTACTGCAACAGCAGTGTTCTGTTTTTTGCTCCCAGTGAAACCGGTGGTCAGAAGGACCTATTTCTGCAATAGCCTTGTACAGCTGTACTCTTTTGGTTTCTGTTTCAATTTTTATTCTGATATCATGGGCAGTGAAGATTCAACCACATCTGGAGTTTCCTCGATGCTGAATGGAATGGGTGGGGGTGACCTATCATTTCCTATGGCTGTTGTCCCTCTTGATGGTTTAAATTACCTGGAGTGGTCAAGAGGGATCAAATTATACATCATTGCAAGGGGGAAGATAGGCTATATTAATGGGAGGATAAAAGAACCATCCTCTGGGAGTGCTGAATATGATAGATGGAATCAGGAGAACAGTATTGTTATGTCTTGGCTCTTGGTTTCCATGCAACCTCAAATCAGGAAGAATTTCATGTGGGCTGAAACTGCAAATGAAATATGGGAACAAGCAAAGTCTACATATTCAGAATTGCGACACTATGCCAAAATTTATCAAATGCAGGCAGCATCTTCTACTTGTAGACAGGGGGAGAGGTGTTTATCGGTTTATTACTCTGACTTAACATCTGTCTGGAAGGAGTTGGATCACTACCAGAGTGTGGATTGGAAGTGTGATGAGGATGCTAAGAAGTACAAGCAACTTGTCTCCCAACAAAGGGTGTTTGCATTCTTACATGGTCTGAATCCTATGTATGAATCTATCAGGGTTCAGATTCTCAGCTCTAAGGATCTCCCATCTGTTCAGGAAGTCTATGCTCTTGTACAGTCTGAAGAAAGCAGGAGAAATTTGATGAACAACCCTGGTGGGGATGCTGTTGTGTTGGTTGCAAAAGGGGGTGTCTCTACTGGTGTGGGATCTTCTTCCCAGAAAGGAGATCTCCAGAAAAAAACAGAAGATAAGGACAAATTGTGGTGCACTCATTGCCAGAAACCCCGACACACCAAAGATACCTGTTGGGATCTTCATGGGAAACCAAAATGGGCTCAAGATCTGACTAAGAAGCAAGGTTCAGAGGTGAATAAGAAGTACGGACAGAAAAATACAAAGAAACATCACATGGCCAACATGGCTACTCGGGAGAATCAGCCCCCCATTTCTACTGTGACTCAGACACATCTCACTGGACCTGACCCGAGGGAGGATATTATGAATTCCTTCTGTGACCATTTCAAGTTCTATGGTAGAGCAATTCGTCAGATGGATGCTCCTCCCTCAACTTCATTTGCATCCACGTCAGGTAACCCTGCCACTGCTTTCCATGTTGCTTTTCACACCCCTGACTCTCCATGGATCATTGATTCTGGAGCATCAAAACATATGACTGGTACGTCCTCTTACTTTCAAACCTATCACCCTCTTTCTGGAAGAGACAAGGTGAGACTAGCCGATGGATCATACTCTTTCATAGCTGGTCAAGGAACTCTCTCTCTTCCTCTTGGTCTTACCCTTTCTGATGTCCTTCATGTCCCAAAATTTCCCATTAATTTGTTCTCTGTTAGTAGTGTTACTAATTCCTTGAATTGCTCAGTGACTTTTTTCCCTTCTCATTGTGTGATTCAGGATCTAGCCTCGGGGAGGACGATTGGTAGGGGTCATATGGCTGATGGACTTTACATGCTGGATAATAAGGCTGGTCTTCATGTTACAGAGTCTATGAGTCAGTCAATGAGTCAGTCCTGTAAGAAAAAAGTCTATTTATGGCATTGTCGTCTTGGTCATTTGTCTTTTGAGTCTTTGAAAGTTGTATTCCCAGAACTGTTTAAGTCAATGTCTGTTTCTGATTTTTCTTGTCAAATGTGTCAGTTGAGTAAGCATTGTAGAACTCATTTTCTTCAAAGAAATAGTAAATCTGAATCTTCGTTTCACATTGTTCATTCTGATGTATGGGGCCCTGTTACTTTACCATCTGAGAGTGGCTACAAGTATTTCATTACCCTCATTGATGATTATTCTAGATATACTTGGGTATACCCGATGCGAACCAGGGAAGAAGTACCAAAAATCATTCAAGATTTCCAGTGGATGGTCTTCACTCAATTTCAAACTGAAATCCAAATTATTCAATCAGACAATGCAAAAGAATTTTTTCATAGTGACCTCACGGAATTTTTTGCTTCGCATGGTTCCCTTCACCGTAGCTCTTGTGCCCGCACACCACAACAAAATGGTGTGGCCGAACGGAAGAACCGACATTTCCTTGAAGTGGCTCGGGGTTTACTACTTCATATGAATGTTCCCAAACGGTTTTGGCTTGAAGTTGTTCTTTGTTCCACTTACCTCATAAACCGTATGCCCTCTCGTCGGTTAGAGTACAAAGCCCCACATCAACTTCTCTTTCCTAAGGCTCCTCTTCTTTCTATTCCTCCTCGTGTCTTTGGTTGCCGGTGTTTTGTCCAAAATCTGTCTCCCACCCGTGGGAAATTGGATTCTCGTGCTATCCCTTGCATATTTCTTGGTTACTCCTTCACTCAAAAGGGATACCATTGTTTTGATCCTGTTTCTCGTAAATTCTATGTCTCCATGGATGTTTCTTTCTTTGAAGATGAGCCTTTCTATCCTGTTTCTCCTCAGGGGGAGTGTAGGCATGAGGAGAAACTGGTTCAGCTGCCCTCTCTCCCTGACCCTCCGCTTTTTCGTGTTTTTTCTCGTCGTCGCAAAGGCCAACCAAATTCAATCGTTGTAGAGAATCCGGAAGCTGTACCTCCAGTGCCAGCAGACTCCTCGGGGGAGGATCATACTCACTTAGGTATTTTGACTCCCAATGATGTCCTTGAATCTATTGAAAATGATTCCTCTACTGCTAATGATCTTGACCGTCCTATTGCTCACAGGAAGGGTGTTAGATTGTGCACCACTAAACATCCCATTTCCAACTTTGTCTCCTATGAGAACATTTCACCCTCATTTCGTGCTTTCCTTACTTCTATTGACAGTGTCCCTATCCCTAAGAATATGGCAGAAGCTCTTTCAGTTCCTAAATGGACAAATGCCATGAGGGAAGAAATTAATGCCCTTCACAAAAATGGCACATGGGAACTTATTGATCTTCCTAAGGGAAAGGTTCCAGTTGGATGTAAATGGGTGTTCACAGTCAAGCATAAGGCTGATGGAACAGTGGAAAGGTATAAAGCTCACTTAGTGGCAAAGGGATTTACTCAAGTGTATGGAGTTGATTATGCAGAAACTTTTGCCCCCATTGCCAAGATGAATTCCATTAGAGTCCTTTTCTCTCTTGGGGCTAATCTGGATTGGGTTTTACACCAGCTTGACATCAAGAATGCATTCTTGAATGGTGACCTTGAAGAGGAAGTGTACATGATTCAACCTCCTGGTTTTCTAGCTCAAGGCAATGAACAGAAAGTGTGCAAGTTGAAGAAGTCCTTATACGGGCTGAAACAATCACCAAGAGCTTGGTTCAGTAGATTCCATGTGGCAGTTCAGTGGAAAGGATACAGGCAATGTCAATCAGATCACACACTGTTTGTGAAAAAAGGAGAAGATAAAATTGCTGCTCTAATTGTATATGTGGATGACATAATTGTTACTAGTGACTGGGAGGATGAAATTCAGAAATTGAAACTTTTTCTTGCCACTCAGTTTGAAGTGAAGGATCTAGGACCTGCCAGATATTTCCTGGGAATTGAAGTCGCCCGATCAAAGAAGGGTATCTTCATTTCTCAAAGGAAATATGTCCTAGATTTACTTCAGGACACTGGGAAGATGGGGGTGAAGCCAGTTGACTCTCCCATTGACCCCAACCATAAATTAGGTGACAACTGTGGTGAATCTCTCAAGGATGTGAAACAGTTTCAGAGGCTTGTAGGGAGATTGTTATACCTTTCTATGACTCGCCCAGACATTGCATATGCTGTTGGTGTCCTCAGTCAGTTAATGCATGCTCCTAGGTCTTCCCATCTTGAAGCAACGGAGAGAATCCTCCGGTATCTAAAGAAGTATCCGGGTACTGGTTTGTTATTTCAAAAGCACGGACATTTGAAAGTTGAAGTTTATACAGATGCAGATTGGGCTGGATCCCAAAGTGACAGAAAGTCTACCAGTGGCTACTGCATCTTTATAGGAGGGAACCTTGTTACATGGAGGAGTAAAAAGCAAAATGTGGTGGCTAGATCCAGTGCTGAAGCTGAATATCGTGCTATGGCCCACGGGGTTGCTGAAGGCATGTGGATAAAGAGTTTGTTGGGGGAGTTGGGTTTCCTAGTGGCCAAACCTATAACTCTATTTTGTGATAACAAAGCAGTTATAAGCATTGCTGCCAATCCGGTGCTACATGATAGAACAAAGCACATCGAAGTTGACAAGCATTTTATCGGAGAGAAAGTTATCACAGGCGAAGTGTGTACCCTCTATGTCACTTCTGAGAACCAGCTTGCAGACATCTTTACATAGGGTTTAAACCTTTCCAGACATCATGATCTTTGTGACAAGTTGGGCATGATTGATATCTATGCTCCAACTTGAGGGGGAGTGTTGACAGTTGTTTGTGTATTCAGGTTTAGTACCATAAGGGTACTGTTGTAATTTCTCTTCTGTTTATATTGTTCGACTGGACTAGTATAAATAATAAATTCATTCCTTCGCCCCCTATGTTCTGGAGGGCTTTCAGTCACTCGACTCACCTCTCTTCTCTCTTCTCCTCTCCTCTCTTCACTTGCTCTTGCTCAACAGTGAAGATGTCAGCAACTTGCATATTAGAGAAAACATGAGGGAGAGAGAGATAGAGTTCGCAAGAAATAGGTCTCAGACAAAGTGGCAGTCCACCTCAATATGCTTCGTCCTTTTCATTAAAGACGGGGTTAGAGGCAATCTTAATAGCACTAGTATTGTCCACATACAGAGGGATGGGTGTAGGAGGGGAATGACCCAACTCCTTAAATAAAGATGAAGCCAAACAACTTCACTACAAAAAATGACATTGCCCTATACTTTGCTTCCGTAGAGGACTTGGAAACAGTCTGCTGTTTCTTGAATTTCCATGATATCAGAGAGTCACCCATGAAGACACACCACCCGATAGTGGAATGACATGTGTTAGGGCATCTAGCCCAATCTGCATCAGCATAGGTCCTCAGTTGGATAGAAGAAGATGAAGGGAAGAAAAGACCCTATGATAAAGAGCCCCGAACATAGCGGATGATTCGATGTACTGTAGTCAAATGAGGTTGACGAGGGGCAAAGACAAATTGACTAACAACTTGAACTGCATGTGAGATGTCAAGATGAGTCATGGTTTAATAAATGAGAGACCCCACAAGTTGCCGATAGAGGGAGGCGTCTGAAACCGAACTCAAACCATGGTATGAAACAACCGAAAGGTTGGAAAAACTTCTGATTTGTGTCTAAGAAAATAGATCCAAGTGTACCTGGTACAATCATCAATGAACAACACAAAATACTTGTATCCCATTCGGGAAACAACAGATGAAGTCCAAACATCACTATGTATAATTTCAAAAGGTGAAATAGCACGTTCAGCTTGGCGAGTGAATGGTAAAATACGACTCTTACTCAGACAACAAGAAACACAAGATGTATCAAAAGATAAATAGATGAAATTTTAGTTTTAATAAAACTAGATTCAAACAAATATTCAAGTTTTTCAGAGTTTGGGTGACCCAAATGTTTGTGCCACAAATCCCAGGCAGTTTCTTTGACTTGAAACAGGACTCAGTGTAGAAGAGCTCAAATAAGAAGAGGAGGATGATGCTGATTGTGATTTCTCAAACTCCAACGGGCAAACAAGCGGCCTAGCCTACAACCCTTCCCTTTCACCTTCCCAGTGTACTGGTCTTGAATCAAACAACCATCAGAGGGAAAGGTTAGAATGTGACCTTCATCAACTAATTGACCAACTGAAATAAGGTTAGCAATAAGTTTAGGAACAAGGAAAGTCTTGGCAAGGGACAAGGATTTTGAGGGGGAAAGTTTGATACATAAATCATCACTCCCAATGATGTCAAGTTTCTCACCATTAGCAGTGACAATATGTCTATGGTTGGTCTCAGAAAGTTTGTTTGAGGGTTTAGGGTAGGCCCCAGTCATGTGATTTGTAGCTCCAGAATCAATTATCCAAACTTGAGAGGGAGAAGAACAGTAACTAGAGAACTCACTAGATAGGCCGATAGCAGAAAAGGCAGATGAGATAGCAGAGGATACCACAGTTGTTGTATCTCTTGCTTATTCATGGAAGCAGAGAATTCTCCCTTGGCAGTAAGGCATCAAACACTTGTTCCTCAAATACCTGATAAGCTTGTGGCTGATTCTTCTTCATGGGACCCTTGGGTGGACGAATAGGGCAGTTTGGAATGATATGTCCATGTTATTTGCAACAAATGCAAACATTCTTCTTTCTGCCATGTGAAGCTATATGTCCATATCCCTTACATTTATAGCATTGTGTTTTAGAAGGATCCTTTCCACCATATTTCTTATCCCCATGTGCAATAAAAACAGTATCAGTCCTTGAATGAAGATGTTTCCCTTCTATTTTTGCAGCAGTTAGGAGTTTAATTTCTTCCCTTAGTAACTCTCCCCTCACAGAGTCTAAATCTGGAATAGTTCCTCTGCTCAAAATATTTGACCTGATTATGTCATACTCAGGTGTCAACCTCATAAGAAATTGGTTCACCTTTCTATTTTCAAAATGCTTCTGCAAATACTTGACACACTCAACAGGATCAGAAGGTTCAATATGAACTTGTTCATATTCAGCCCAGAGATTAATAAAGCCTGCACAGTATTTTGTATTTTTTTGTCTCCCTGGCAATAGGCAAAGATTTCAAATTTAATCTGGTATTGCTGTGACTTATTGAACTGATGATAAACCTTTTTCAAATAGGAATACATCTCATAGGCAATCCTCAGTCTTCTCATGGGAACACCAATGTGAGGCACAATGGAGCTCAAGATCCAGTAGACTAACTTTCCATTGTCCAGCTTCCATTGTGTATAGGCTTTACTATTAGCCTCATTATGTTTACATACAATCCCATTCAAGTAACCTTCAAGTCCCTTTCCCTTGACAAAGAAATCGAAATGGAACTTCCACATACTGTAGTTAGTTCCATCAAATTTTACAGGGAGAAAGTCGATCTTTTCAACCATCTTTAATAAGCAAAATGAACCCAGGAAAAGGATAGCAACACTGATGTTCACTTAAATCAGCAATAAACTAGGCAATGAATCACCTCAGACGAACACAATATTTCTCATAAAAATATTAATATCAAATAGCAATGAAATCTGATCCCAAAACAACACCAAACCAGAGCAACTTCAGCTAGGATAAGTCACTCTATAGAGGAATCGAAATCCTCCAATAAACAGCCCAAAACAGCGCAAACTTAAGACAACACAAACTAGGGTTCCAAGGACTGATAATTGAAAAGAAAATACCCTAGGGCAGCACAAAACTAGGGTTCCAAGGACTGATAATAGTCAATTAAGACAATAGTGAGATACACCAGCCTGAAATGAGAAGTTTTCCAGAGCAGCTTGAAGAGAAGACTTTATGTCTATTGAAGTTTGTCAGTCCGAAGCATGAGAATACCAGAAAAAAACGATCAAAATTGTTGCTGTTGAGGGAGGAAGAAGCCAGACTGTTGAGATTCCTTGGTCTATAGCTATTCAAAACTGAACCATATGGAGCCAAGCTGCTGCCGCCCTGGAGAAATCAGTACACAGGAGGAAAAAGTCTGTTGCTGCCCAGGAGAGAAGACCAGAACTCATCCAAGACTTGTCAGTTTCCACTGATTTTTTGAGTGAGAAAAAAAAAAAGATCTGGGTGACACAACCAGTCAGAAATGAGCAAGGAAAGAGCAGAAATTATAGAGCAGCTTACTCTGATACCATGTCAATAGACCCAGAGCAGAATACAGAATTCTGGGGATGAAGAATGGATGCTTAGACCCTACCCCAAGGGGCCCTTATATAGATAATCAAATTAGAGTATTTACAGAGAGGTCCTTGTAGGGCAACAAAAATTAATTACAGAAAAACCCTTGTAGGGCTGAAGAGAAAATAATAAAATATACATCACTCAGATGCAATGCAATAGGAACTACGGTAACATGGTACATCAACGAGTTTCTTCACATAAAACTCTTACTAAACCAACCACCCCAAAAGAAACATAAAACTAAAACCCAGAATTTGAAACATCCGCATAAACACACAAATAAAATCCAGGATCCAAAAGCATAACAATGACAGATATGCAATCCACCCCCTTTCACACACAGCTTGAACCTCTGAGCATGATGCACTGAAACTTGAAGGCAATATAACAGAAGAGAACTCCCTACTCCCCCTGTTAGACCCGAGCTTTCTACAACCCTCAAATAAAACCTCCTTCCCCAACTGCTACTTAGCAGACAACCCATTATTCTTCATCCACTATTCCTTTATCTCCCCCTTCACCTTCCTCTCAGGCCTCACCCCCTTCCCCCACACCTCTTGAGTTGTTCAACTCTTCCCTTCGGTTTCTTTCAAACTGTTCTATTCCGCTTCCCCCCCCAAGAAAAATAATCCAAGAGATTTCCCAATTTCCACCTGTTTGACCACTAGTCTATCGATGCCCACTTTTTCCTTCTCGGGGATACCTTCTTGAGAAGACTCTTTGAATCCACCTCCCCCTAACTTCCTTCCCCCCTCTTTCCTATCCTTTTGTTCCTCAGGCTAAAAATCTGTGGCTACCCTGTTATTCTCCACTTCCATTCTTTCATCCTTCCCCCCTCCCTCCTACTCCACCTTTTCACTATCCTCCTTATCAGTAAAGTTATCCTTACTTATCTTCTCATTGCTGACCTCTAAACTAGTTCGTTCCGACTTCTCCCTTGAGGAATCCTCATCTTTTTGGGAGAATGGAAAAGAAGCTGGCATCGTGTTAGTTGGGTCTAACTCCATAGAAATAACCTTGTCTATCTTTCGAAAAGGACCGTTTAACATTCATTTTCACTCCTTTTCTTTTATACTTCTCTTGAATCTGACACAGGAGCCTGTTAGAGTCAAATCGAAAGTCAGAAAAAGAGAGAAGAGAACACAGCCGAATGGTGGGTGCGACACCTTGTGTCAGTCGACACCCTAAAAGATATATTTATATTAAAAGGTAAAAGGATAGATATACCCTTAATATACAATATAGAGAGTACAAATAATAGTTATGCAACAAAGAAGAGTAAAAGTACAAAAATAGCCTTGCGGCTAGATTTCAGTCTCTACACTCCCCTTCAAACTGATGCCTAGGAATAAGCATCAGTTTGTTCATGAGAAATAGATGCCGAGCCCGAGTCATTGCTTTAGTCAACTGGTCTGCTAGTTGGAGCCCAGAGGAGACATGAGGAAGAGATATGGTACCCTTAAGAAGGAGATCGCGGAAGAAATGGCAATCAACTTCTATATGTTTGGTGCACTCGTGGAAGATGGGGTTGGAAGCAATTTTAATTGCACTAATATTGTCTGCATGGAGAGGGACAGACGATGATGGCTCATTAAGCATTTCAAATAGAAGAGCCCGAAGCCATATGATCTCACTACACACGGAAGACATAGCCATGTATTCAGCTTCAGGGGAAGATTTGGACACAGTGGCTTGTTTCTTGCACTTCCATGAGATAAGAGAGTTGCCTAAGAAAACACACCAGCCAGTAGTGGACCGTCGGGTGTCAGGGCATTAAGCCCAATCAGCATCCGCATAGGCCATAAGACAATAGGGGATGAGGAAGAGAGGAATATCCCGTGTGACAAGGTGCCTCGCACATATCTAATGATTCGATGAACCGCAAATAAATGTGGTTGTCTTGGGGAAGACACGAACTGGCTTACTATTTGAATTGCATAAGATATATTTGGCCGAGTCATGGTGAGGTAGATTAAACTGCCCACTAGCTGACGATAAAGGGTGGGATCTTCCAGAGGAGAACCATCATCTTTGCTGAGTTTCAGGTTCAATTCTAGTGGGGTGTCCACAATCTTAGAGTCACTAAGATTTGCCAGTTTAACAAGATCAGCTGCATACTTTTGTTGATTAACAAAATAGCCCTGAGAGTTTCTGCTCACTTCGAGTCCCAAGAAGTATGTCAAAGGCCCTAGGTCCTTCATCTTAAAGGACTCATTGAGTAACTGTTGTAGCCTAGCTATCCCTTCTGTGTCATCCCCTGTAATGAGTATATCATCAACATAGAGGAGTAATATCGTTACTCTCTGCTTCCGCCTTAAGATGAATAAGGAATAATTGAAAGTACTCTGGATAAAGCCAGCATCAATGGTGATGGATCTGAACTTCTTAAACCGGGCCCTAGGTGCTTGCTTCAGCCCATAAAGTGACTTCTTCATGCGACAAACAAGTTGTGGGTCTGTACAATATCCTGGAGGGGGCTTCATATAGACTGTCTCTTTCAACTCCCCATGTAGAAAAGCATTCTTGACATCCATCTGATGAATTGTCCACTGTTTGGATGCAGATACAACCATCAAAAGTCGTACAGTGGTCATTTTAGCTAAAGGAGCAAAGGTCTCCTCATAATTTATCCCATACTCCTATTTGTAGCCTTGTGCAACCAGCCTAGCTTTGTATCTGTCTAGACTTCCATCATATTTTAGTTTCACAGAGCAGACCTATCTACTTCCTATAAGAGATGTCTTAGGTGGAGCTTTGAACAGGTCCCAGGTGTCATTCTCAAGAAGGGCTCGACTCTCAGAGTCCATGGCATCTTTCCAGTGTGGGTCTGTTATAGCTTGCTAGTAAGATATGGGAATGTTCGTGGTAGAGAATACAATGACAAAGGAGCTATGGTCTGGTGAAAAAACCATAACGGTTAGGTGGGCAAGAATTTTTAGAGGAACAACGTAAAGTGGGAGCAGTGGGTTCAAGAGGAGGTTCCGATACACTTACTAAGGTAGCTGGTGTGACAGGATCAGCAACTAGAGGAAGAGTAGAGGGGGGATGGAGACTGAAGAAGGCCGTTGCTTCCTGAAGTAGGTCTGGAGTTGTTGCAAAGGAGACAATGGAATATCTGAGGCACCTGTAGAATCAAAAATGTGCAACAAGGAAATAGAAGGACTTGGGAATTTTACAATATGTTCAGAAAAGGACACACTTTCAAGAAAAACTACATTACGAGAGATTCTAAGACGACGAACTGAAGGATCATAGAAAAGGAACCCTTTATGTTTAGAACTATACCCCATAAAGGCACACAAAGTTGCTTAAATAGTTAACTTTGTGTGTTCATGAGGTGGGAGGTGGACAAAAACAAGCACAACCAAAGACCCCGAGCATGGACAGGTATGGGGGTTTGGGAAAAAGAAATTGAAAAGGAGAAGAGTTGTTCAAAACAGATGATTGAAGACGACTTATGAGATACACAACAATGCTGGCCGCCTCCACCCAAAACCAAAAGGGTACATGAGAATCATGCAGAAGAGTTCTGACTACACTCAAGATATGCCCATTCTTCCTTTCTGCTACCCCGTTTTGTTGTGGGGTGCCTAGACAGGATTTTTGGGGTTGAATTCCATGTTGTTTTAAGTAATTTTGGAAATCCTCATCAATATACTCTCCCCCTAAATCTGATCGTAGCACGCAGATTCGAGCATCAAATTGGGTACTAACATAGGTGTGGAAGTGTTTAAATACAGTGTGCACTTCAGATTTCTTTTGAAGAAAATAAGCCCAAGTGAAACGGGTGTAGTCATCAATAAAGGTTACAAAGTACTTATATCCCAACTGGAGTGTCGTAATTACTAGCTACAGAAGTGATAGAGGAGGAGGCATCTGAACCATCTACAACAGTCTGATAGGATAGGCCTTATAGTTCCCTTTCTTCTGATTCGGCCCACTACCTTTCTGAGGCCGGGTAGGACATTCAGTGATAATGTGGTCGACGTGCTTGCAATAGGTGCATGTGTTTTTCTTCTTAAAATGGGAGACAACGTGCCTATACTCCTTACATTCATAACACTGTATCTTAGAAAAATCCTTATTCCCTTTTGGTTTAGTTTTCGGGAAGACAACATCAATGTTGGAATCCTTCCATCCATTCAGTGCAGTATGTGTAGTCAATCTGGTTTCCGCTCTCAAAATCTCCCCAAGGATATCTAAGTCAAGAAGTGTTCCTCGGCTTAGGATATTAGATTGGACAACTTCAAACTTTGGCCTTAGATGCATTAGGAAATGCATAATTTTTCTCCTGTCAAAGTGTTCATTCATGTATTTATCACAATAGTCTGAAGGATCCTCTCCCATGTGAACTAACTCATATTCTGCCCAAAGGTTGATGAATCCGGCATAATATTCCTGGACCTTTCTATCTCCCTGATAGTATGAGAAAATGCCAACCTCTATTTGATACTGTCTAGAGGTATTCGATTGCTAATAAACTTTCTCGAGATATTGATACATCTCATAGGCTGTCCTGTACCCTTTCATAGGGATAGCAATATCAGTTTCCATTGAGCCTAGAATCCATAACGCAATTTTTGCGTTGTCGATCTTCCATTGATTAAGTCCCTTAATGTTAGAGTCATCAAGTTTAGATACAGATCCATCTAGATATCCCCAAAGACCCTTAGCTTCGACATGGAACTGAAAGTTGAACTTCCATAATGCGTAGTTCGTACCACTGAACTTAATAGGAAGAACCTCCATCCTTTCTGATGCCATTGGAAGACAAAAGGCAACAACACACACTTCCAGAAACCAAAAAAATTCGAACCAGAGAAAGAAAAGGAGATTACCTTTCTACTGATGTCTAAAAAAGGCAACTGTAAAGTTCTGCCGAACTGAAGAGTGGATCAAAACCCCTCAAAGACAAAACCAATCCAAACCAAGCCAAAGGGATTCAGTAGATCTGCTCTGGGCGACACCAGATCTAAAATTTCAGGCTGATCCGATGTCTCTATAGGGAGATCTGAGAAGAAAGGTGAATCCGAGGGTGCAGCAGTCCAGGAAACAGATCTGTAAAGTTCAGATCTGTAGCCGATCTAGGAAGATGATTAAAAAGACACTCAAGAACTTCCAAATACTGTTAGGGAGTTCTTGAACCAGTAGTAGCCAGGATGTTATGTGAAAAGTTCAGGTCGTGACCTGCTCTGATACCATGTCAGAGTTGGATCGAAAGTCAGAAAGAGAGAGAGAGAGAAGAGAACACAGCCGAATGGTGTGTGTGACACCTTGTGTCAGTCAACATCTTAAAAGATATATTTATATTAAAAGGTAAAAGGACAGATCTGCCCTTAATATACAGAAAGAGAGAGTACAAATAATAGTTATACAACAAAGAAGAGTAAAAGTACAAAAATAGCCCTGCGGCTAGATTTCACAGTCTCTAGTCTCTACAGGGCCGTCCTCTACAAGCCCTTGAGCCTGTGAAGAACTTTGGTCACATGAACCAGCTGCCTGTTTCCGGAGCCTTTGGATTTTCTGAACTCCCCTATCTTAAGCGTGTCATTAACAAGATTCTCTGAGGTTCATCCATTCCTTCTCCTACCCTGGTCCACCCCTAATTTACCCACTGCCACCGATTTTCTCCCGCTTTCCTCATACATCTGATCCAATTCTGCTACAATTGTTTCTCTCCCGAACATCTGGTCTAACTCCCTACTGTCAAACGTTCTTGGGCTTGCATTGCTTTTTGACACTCTAGAACATTTGGACCATCCCCTTCAAACTCTACTAGATCTGAGGTCTTAATGTCATTGAGTCACTGTGATTCTCCCTTATTTCAAAACCAAACTTTACAAAACTCTTTGGTTGATCCAAAAGAGGCACTTCACACTTCGAGCTTCTCGTGCATTTTGGCGAACTCGTCTCATCAGAACTGATAAACCTTGTGGTCACCCACTCCCAAACCTCTTTCTTCCTCTTTCCAACACTCCAGGGAAGTTTTGAAACTTGACTTTTAAAGCCTTCTGATTTCTTTGCCTTCAATCGTTTGAACTTACTACTAGCCCTTCCCCAACTTCTTTTACCTGAACCATCTCCAGCCAAGCTTCTTCGTTGTCTTAGACGATTCATGAAAGGATCTTGTTTAAAACTTAGTAGGGACGAAGATAGAGATAAGTTGCTTTCCATAATCTCCTTATTCTTTAGCAACATGTGACCGAGAGGCCCATTGGGAAAACAGGCCGACTTGGGCCCAACTCCTTTTGAGCTGTCTTGCCCATCCAGCCCTAGCTGGCTCTTCAAGCTACCGAGCCCATCTGGCCCATTTTTTTTAACCAAAAAAAGACACCTGTTTGGCATTTTTTCCTTTTTTAACTTTGTCTCTCGAAGAAACCTCGTTGTCCGTAGGAAGAAGCACCCCGTTGTTTGCCTCTTTAGAAAACATCTAACTTGCTTTCCATTTCCGATGAGCTCTTTTCTTGACCCAAGGTAAAAGGCTGTTCGTCTTCCGAGACAGACGCTTCCTTTCCGCTTCTTTTTCCTCCCATTCTCTTTCTTTCAACTGTAAACCCCCTAGCCAGCTCATCATCTTCAACCTTGGAGTAGCCGTTCCACAGTGCCGCTTTGCCTTCCGCAATGATCCAAACCTTCCTCCGTCGTTCTTGAATAGCTGATGGTTCGACATCTCATTTTACAATGGTGTGGACCCCATAGATCCTCTTGTTTGGTTAACTGCTTTGTGTGTGTGTGTGGGGGGGGGTAGATTCTGAATGACTTGAATTTTCATAAAAATTTGATTAAAATTGTACCTGAAATGAGTTGAATTAGAAGTTCTTTTTATTGATTTTGCAGCTGGATACTTTGGAGTTATGCCATATTGTGCATCTTCATAAATATCCATGGTAAGATTTTATTAAATTTTATAAGAGAATGATGTGAAATACTTTTCCATTTTTTTTTATATTTTGATCCTTTAAATATGCAAATCCTCCATATTTTACAGGATTGAATATCTACTTCTGGCTCTCTTTTGTTCCTGTTGTAGTAAGTTTCTATATTCTTTTCTGTATGGAATTTTTGCATGTTTTGTTCATCCATGGTTTTGGTTATTATTTTCTCCTATGTCTTATTATTCAAAATATATGTCAAAGCTAGTCATGTTGGTTGGTACAAAACTTCAACATATTGTATCACTGTTGGCTCTTGAAATTGTGGAATCAAAGGGCCCTTCTGTGGGGACTCAAGTAAAACCACGTGATGGTCTTTTTTGGTTTGGGAAGCCAGAAATTCTGTTGAAGTTGATACAGTTTATCTCCTTTCAGGTGATTTTCTTCTAATTGTTGTCTTTGTGCTCATCTATTAAATATCTGATTAATTCTTTAAGTTCACCATTTTCCATGAATTTGATTTTTCTAGTTTCTGTTCCATGCAGAATGCATTCGAAATGGCAACATTTATTTGGTCCTTGGTAAGATGACACCCTATAAATACAAATTAATTTTACTTCTATACTTCTATTAGTACACAACTATATAAGCTGTTCAAGTAAGCTTGGAAAAAGACAAGTATATGTGTGCTATGTGTGGTTTTGTTGGTAATTGTTTGTCAATCTCAAAATTCTTAGTCCTTTCATGCTGGACCAGCTTATGTGCAATGTTGATAGCTTGGTTATTACAATATAGAATCAAGGGTTGCTCTATCTTAATCTGAATCTTGTTTGCTGAAATGGTGAAGTAGAAGAGCAAGAAGAGAAGAGAGAGAAGAGAAGAGAACAGTGTATGGGTGGCAATGACTTCTCAGCCGGCTCAGCCCTAGAACTGATATATATATATATATATATATATATATATATATGTTACAATAAAAATGCTAGAATGCCCCTGATTAATGATGGGACACCTAGACAGTACAAAGAAATAAAACCAGTTCAGGCCGAATAACTAAAGGCTCATAACAGAATATAAAATTAAAACATAGTATGCTAAATAGGCCCACCAACACTCCCCCTCAAGCTAAGCATGGATGTCAGTCATGTTTAGCTTACCAAGTAAGTTAAGGAACTTTACTGAAGACAGACCTTTTGTCAAAACATTAGAAATCTGCATCTCTAAGGGTGTGTAAGGAATGCAAAGTTCACCTGAGACAATTTTCTCTCCCACAAAGTGTCGGTCAATCTCAATATGCTTAGTCCTATCATGCTGTACTGGATTAGTTGCAATGTTGATTGCAGCCTTATTGTCACAGTACAGCTTGTGGGGACCATCAACTTTCGTTCCTAGCTCACCTAGGAGAAGTCCTAAGCCACAATAGTTCTGCAACACAATGTAGCATATCCCTATATCAGCTTTTGCTCTTGATTTCACAACCACATTTTGCTTTTTACTTCTCCAAGTAACCAAGTTCCCCCCAACAAATGTACAATATACAGAAGTAGACTTCCTATCTCCAATTGATCCAGCCCAATCAGCGTCAGTGTATGCCTCTATTTCAAGTTTATTGTGCCTCCTAAACAGGATTCCATTCCCTGGACAAGTCTTTAAATACCTAAGGATCATTTCAACTGATTTCATGTGAGGTATGTTGGGAGAATGCATGAACTAGCTAACAACATGTACTGGATAAGCTATATCAGGTCGGGTAGGAGACAGGTATATCAATTTTCCCACCAATTACCATATCATCCACATAGACTATGAGAGTCGTAAGCATATTACCCTGTTTCCTTTTGAACAAGGTATGATCTGCAACACTTTGAGTGTATCTCACTTTTTTCATGGCCCCACAAAGCTTCTCAAACAAAGCTCAGAGAGATTGCTTAAGCTCATATAATGCTTTTCTTAGCCTGCATACCTTCCAATGAAAGTCGTAGCCAAGTGGATGATTCATAAATACCTCCTCATGTAAATCCCCATTCAGGAAGGCATTCTTCACATCCAGCTGATGTAGCTCCCAACAAAAAATTGCAACTAATGACAATAGAACCCGAATTGTATTAAGCTTTGAAACTAGAGCAAAAGTTTCCTTATAGTCAATCCCCTCCTTCTGAGTAAGCCCTTTTGCCACCAGCCTAGCCTTGTATCTTTCAATGAAATCATCCTCCTTGTGCTTCACAATGAACACCCACTTGCACCCCACGGTACTCTTCCTTTTGGTAGATCCACTAATTCCCAAGTCTTGGCTTTCATCAAGGCTCTCATTTCCTTGTTCATTGCTTCTCTCCATCTTGGATCAGACACAACCTCTGAGTACCTGGTAGGGACATGGACAAGAATAAGATCAGACACAAAAGAGTAATAACGAGGAGATAAATAGGAATAAGAGATCTATTTAGCAATGGGATGTCGAGTAGTACAAAAACGGATAGGCTTACGAAGAGCAATAGAAAGATCCAAGTCAGAAGTAGGAGTGATAGCATCAGTTGTAGGGTTACCTAGATCCACTAAGACAGATCGATTTTGAGTCTAGTTGGTTGCTGCCACAAGTTGGAGGGATCTCACTTCCTTTTCCTGTAGACAATTCTAACATCTTTCTGTTGTCTATTAGCAGCATCAGTCCCTTCCTCAACATCTTGAGTAGTAATAGGTTCAGTAGGAGTTTCACCAATTCACCTAGACAGCTCACTTGGATAAATTAGACCAGAAATTGATTGTTTTTTGTTGGAAAACGTGGGGTTACTGGTGTAGATGCACCTATATTTGGTAGTTGTGTAAAAATAGGAATGTGTGAATATGTATTCCTAGGATTGTGGAAGAGTATAATCCCTTAAATATGGGGATTAAAATAGTTAGTCCCTTAATTATAGGGATTGATTTAGGAAGATGTTTTCTATTTATTGCAGCAGCTTATTGTATAAATATGCCGGTTGGCAATGGAATGATAAGATTAGTTTTTACCATTTCAAAACATGGTATCAGAGCTCTAGGTTTGCCAACCTTGAGATTTTTTTTCTCCAGCCTTCATTGCCAAATCTTTCCCCTGCTTTTCTGGCCTTCATTGCTAGTTTTTTTTTTTTTTTTTCATGTTTTTTTGGCCTTTAGTGCTGATCTGTAATCAGCAGTGTTTCTTTTCCTCCTTTATTCTCCTTTCCCGCTATCCTTATTCTTCCTCCATTGACAATGTCCGACGTGACTGCAACAAGTGCTCCCGTTCAAACCGATGGAGCAACGAATTCTCATCCTCATATCGGTGATTTGTAGAATATTCAGGCAACATATAGATTGAATGGCCAGAACTATTTGAAGTGGTCACAACTAGTGCGTACCTATTTGAAGGGAAAAGGAAAAATTAGTCACCTTCTTGGAACAGGGCCAAAATTGGGTGAGCCAAATTTTGATGCTTGGGATGAAGAGGACTCCATGATTATGTCATGGTTGTGGAGTTCAATGACACCCGAGATTAGCGATACTTGTATGTTTCTTCCCTCTGCAAGGGCTATTTGGGACGCTGTCCGACAAACCTATTCCAAAGCCCATGACGCTGCTCATGTCTATGAGGTCAAAGTGAAGACAGTGGCGGCCAAACAAGGGAGCAGAAGCGTTACAGAGTATGCAAATCTGCTGCAAAATTTGTGGCATGAGCTTGATCATTAACGGGTTCTTGAGACAAAGTGTCCCGATGACGCTGTGATCTTGAAGAATTTTATTGAAAGAGATAGGGTGTATGATTTTTTGGTCGGACTGAATGCTGAATTTGATCAGGTCCGAATACAAATTCTCGGCAAAGAAGAAGTGTCTCCATTGAATGAAGTTATAGCCCTTGTCAGAGCTGAGGAAAGCCGTCGTGGAATCATGCTTGAGCCTAAAGATCCCGAAGGTTCTGCTATGGTGGCAAGGGAAGGAAATTACCGTGGTTCAAAGGGTGAGAACAATCACAACTTGACTCGTGACACAACCACCCGTGACTCTAACGATAACCTCTGGTGCACCTATTGCAAGAAGCCCAAACACACAAAAGATTGCTGCTGGAAACTTCATGGGAAACCTCCCATGTTCAGCAAGGAATGGGGCAATCGAGGAGTTTCGAAAGTAGTTCAACAGGCCCATAATGTCTTCACAATCCCGCAGCAAGAACACTCAAGTCAAGGGCCATTTAATGATGAAGAAATTGAAATGCTAAGGGGTTTCCTGGGATCCTTGAAACCAGGAAGTGGTTCCACCTCTCTTGCTCTCTCGGGTGAGTCTTTATCTCTAGGATTACATGTCTCGGATAGTGTTTTTCCATGAATTCTTGATTCTGGAGCTACTGACCACATGACACCCTCTTCACTACATTTTCTCACCTATACACCCTGTCCTAGTAGTAGGAAAATTTCTGTTGTTGATGGTTCTTTCACCACAGTGGCAGGAATTGGGAATATTCAGATTACTCCATCCCTATTACTTAAAAATGTGCTTCATGTTCCTAAGTTATCCACTAGCCTTATCTCTATACATAAACTCACCCAGGATGTGAACTGCAATGTTGTGTTCTTTCCTTCTTACTATGTATTTCAGGACCAGGTTTCGGGGAAGAAGATTGGACTTGCTAAGGAAAGGGATGGACTCTACTACCTTGAAGCAACCAGCAAACCATCTCACACTGTTATGTATGTTACACACGAGTCATTCTTATCTACCTCCAATAAAGATTTACTTTGGCGTCATCACTTTCATTTCGGTCATCCTTCATTTTCTGTTTTAAAAACAATGTTTCCTTCCTTGTTTAAAGGGATTGATGTTGAAACCTTTCATTGTGAAGTTTGTGAATTTGCTAAACACAAAAGGGTTTTTTTCCCAATCAGCAATAAAAGATCTTCAATCCCTTTTTATTTGATTCATTCGGATATATGGGGCCCTTCTCGAATTCCCAACATTACTGGTTCTAGATGGTTCGTCACCTTTATTGACGATTGGACTAGGGTCACATGGATTTTTCTTCTCAAGTCTAAATCTGATGTGGGCACCATTCTTCCCAACTTTCATAACATGGTCCAAACTCAGTTTGGTGTGAAAATTAAAAGGCTTCGATCTGATAATGCTACAGATTATTTTAATCAGAATTTGTCCCCATTTTTCTAGAAAGAAGGCATTGTGCATGAATCCTCCTTTGTTAACACTCCCCAACACAATGGGGTAGCTGAGAGGAAAAATGGCCATCTATTGCAAACCACCCGAGCCTTTCTCTTTCAAAACCGGGTCCCAAAACAATATTGGGGGGAAGCTGTCCTTATCGCTGCATACACCATAAATAGACTACCATCTAAAGTTCTTGACAATCGGAGCCCAATACAAGTCTTCTCTCAATTCTACCCTGATATTCGAACCTCAAATAATCTCACACCAAGAATTTTTAGTTGCACTGCCTTTGTTCATGTCCATAATAAGGGAAAATTAGATCCATGAGCAATCAAGTGTGTCTTCTTGGGATATTCCCCAACTTAGAAAGGTTATAAATGTTATCATCCAGCCACCAAAAAATTCTACACCTCCATCGATGTCACATTTGAGGAGAGAATCCTTTTTCACTCAACCTTATCTTTAGGGGGAGCCCTCATTAATGGAAGATAAGGCCTCGGATCTACTCTCCCTAGATGTATTACCCTCCTCACAATCATCCAACCGTCAAGAATCACATCCTTCTGAGTCACATTCCTCTGAGCCACACATTTCCGAGCCTTAACAAGAGTCAAACAACCCGACCATTGAACCAAATCCAGACACTGTTAACCCCACCAATGATGTGCATGATGATGTGAGATATATGCAGATTTACTCTAGGAGAAGAAATCCAGATCCTCAACCTGTGCAAGTCCAAGATTCAACTCCTAATCCTAGAACTAAGGGATGTTCAGAACCTAAACCTGTACTTTCACAGTCTGAGTATGAGTATGACCTACCTATTGCCCTGAGAAAAGGAACCAGAGAATGTACCAAACGCCCATTGTACCCTTTAGCCAAATTTGTGTCGTTCCAAAGATTCTCTGAACCCCATAAAAGTTTTCTAGCCAGCCTTAACACCATTCCAATTCCTAATACTCTAGCTGAGGCACTTTCTAATAAGGAGTGGAGAAAAGCCATGAGAGTGGAAATGGAGGCACAAGAAAAGAACAACACGTGGGAAGTTGTGGATCTACCGAAAAACAAGAAGGCTGTAGGATGTGAATGGGTGTTTGCAATTAAGTACAAATCTGATGGGTCATTAGAAAGGTACAAAGCACGACTGGTAGCCAAGGGATATACACAGACTTATGGGGTAGATTATCAGGAGACTTTTGCCCCAGTAGCTAAAATGAATACAGTAAGGGTGTTGTTGTCTTTGGCTGCTAACTATAATTGGGATTTGCAACAGTTTGATGTAAAGAATGCGTTTCTCCATGGTGATCTAGAAGAGGAGATATACATGGACATTCCACTGGGTTTTGGAGAAGGCATCAAGGGGAACAAAGTTTGTAGGTTGAAGAAAGCACTATACGGTCTCAAACAATCTCCGAGAGCATGGTTTGGAAGGTTTACAAAGGTGATGCTTAGTACAGGTTACAAGCAAAGTCAAGGTGACCACACATTGTTTATCAAACACACAGCCTCAGGGGGAGTTACTGCTCTATTAGTCTATGTGGACGATATAATCGTTACTGGGAATGATAAAAAGGAGAAGGAAGCATTGAAAAACTGCTTTGCCAGAGAATTTGAGATAAAAAGACTTGGGGGGACTAAAGTATTTTCTCGAAATTGAAGTTGCACATTTTAAACGAGGCATCTTTATCTCTCAACTGCCTTGCCAGAGAAGTTGCACATTTTGAGAGAAACAGGAAATATGGCATGTAAACCAGCTTCCACGCCTATAGATCCCAATCATAAACTTGGAGAAGCCAGCGAGAATGCAAGTGTAGACAAGGAGATGTTCCAAAGACTGGTTGGAAAACTCATTTATCTTGCACATACACGGCCGGATATTGCATATGCTGTAAGTGTAATAAGTCAGTTTATGCATAATCCTAAAGAAGTTCATCCGCAGGCTGCTCATCGAATTCTGCACTATTTGAAAGCCAATCCAGGGAAAGTAATTTTATTCAGAAGGAATGGGGGACTGGCTCTTGAAGCATATATAGATGTCGATTATGCAGGATCTCCAGTAGATAGACGGTCCACGTCTGGTTACTGTACCTTCTTGGGAGGAAACTTAGTCACTTGGAGGAGTAAGAAGCAAAATGTAGTGGCTCAGTCAAATGCAGAGGCAGAGTTCAGGGCTATGGCACAAGGAGTGTGTGAATTACTCTGGTTGAAGATAATTTTAGAAGACTTGAAGATTCCACGAGAAGAGCCTATGAAACTATATTGTGACAACAAGTCAGCCATCAATATCGCTCACAATCCTGTTCAACATGACAGGATGAAGCACATTGAAATTGATCGACACTTTATAAAAGAGAAACTGGACAGCAAGTTGATTTGCACTCCCTATGTATCTACAAAAGGACAACTGGCCGATGTACTTACTAAAGGGCTCAATAGTACAGACTTTCGTAGAATTGTAGCCAAGCTGGGAATGGAGGATCTCTATTCACCAGCTTGAGGGGGAGTGTTGGAAAACATGGGGTTACTGGTGTAGATGCATCTATATTTGGTAGTTGTGTAAAAATAGGAATGTGAATATGTATTCCTAGGATTGTGGAAGAGTATAATCCCTTAAATATGGGGATTAAAATAGTTAGTCCCTTAATTATAGGGATTGATTTAGGAAGATGTTTTCTATTTATTGCAGCAGCTTACTGTATAAATATGCCGGTTGGCAATGGAATGATAAGATTAGTTTTTACCATTTCAAAACATTTTCTGGTATAGATTTAGTAGAAAAATAAAAGAAAGGAAGGTCACGAATAGAAGAAAAAGAGAGAAGAGAAGAAGAGAAGAAGAAAGAGAGAAAGAAAGGGTGCGGTTCAATTGATTCTGCCGCCCCACTAGATTACTATTTATATATTGCATCTTAACAGTAGTGGAGTTACATAAATACCCTTGCTGAAACAGAAATAAATATAAAGAAATATATCTAGCCTAACTACCATAACTACCATGCAATAAATATATAAAAAATATTAGTGGGACCACACACACACTAACAACTAACAACTATCTCTACACTCCCCCTCAAGTTGGGAGTAGATATTAGTCATTCCCAACTTGCGTAGATCTGTCTCCAACTTGGTCTTTGTAATCGCCTTAGTGAAGAGATCAATTAGCTACATATCTGAGGCAATATATGGAAGACACACATCTTGAGATGCAACCCTCTCTCGGATAAAGTTGGTCCACTTCAATGTGCTTAGTTCTGTCATGCTGTATCAGATTATGAGCAATGTTAATTGCAGCCTAATTATCGCAATACAACATCAGAGGCTTCTCATATTCAACACCCAGCTCATCAAGTAAAGATCACAACCATAACATTTCAACTACTCCATTAGTCATAGATCTGTATTCAACTTCAGCACTGGAGCGAGCAACACCATTTTGCTTCTTACTCCTCCAGGAAACAAGATTCCCCCCTACAAAAGCACAATACCCGGAGGTGGATCTCTTGTCATCAACACAACCGGCCCAATCAGCATCTGTGTATGCTTATATTTTCATGTGACCATTATTCTTGAAGAGTATACCTCTCCCGGGGCATCTCTTCAGATAGGCAAGTATCCTTTCGGCTACAAGAAGGTTTGTGGTTTTGGGAGAATGCATGTACTGGCTAACAACACTGACAGCATAAGAAATGTCCGGTCATGTTAGGCAAAGATAAAGAAGTTTGTCAACCAACCGCTGATACATAACTCTCTTCAAGAGGCTCTCCACTTTCTGTACTTATCTTGTGGTTTAGTTCTGTTGAGCAAAAGAAGAAGAAGAAGAAGAAGAAGAAGAGAGAAGAGGCTGCAGACTTAAGGCCTCAAAAGAACTGCTTCATGCGAGTGAAGCATTTGTATTTATACTATACTGGCCGTACAACACAAAAGGACTACTAAATTACAAAAATACCCTTGCGGGCACTAAACCTGCATACAGTACATATAATACACCTGTCAACACTCCCCCTCAAGTTGGAGCATAGATATCAATCATGCCCAACTTGTCACAAAGACCTTGGTGTCTGAAATGGTTTAGCCCTTTTGTAAAGATGTCTGCTAGTTGGTCTTCAGAGCTGATGTATGGAGTGTATACTTCGCCTGTGATGATTTTCTCTCTGATAAAGTGCTTGTCAACTTCAATGTGTTTTTTTCTATCATGTAGTACCGGGTTGGCAGCGATACTTATAGCTGCCTTGTTGTCACAGAGAAGAGTCATGGGTTTATCAACTGGAAAACCCAACTCTCCTAATAGATTCTTTATCCACATACCTTCGTCTACTCCGTGTGCCATTGCACGGTACTCAGCTTCAGCACTGGATCTAGCTACCACGGTTTGCTTCTTACTTCTCCAAGTAACAAGGTTCCCTCCAACAAAGGTGCAGTAACCACTAGTAGACCTTCTGTCACTTAGAGATCCAGCCCAATCCGCATCTGTGTAAATTTCAACTCTCAAATGTCCATGTTTCTGGAATAATAAGCCAGCACCCGGGAACTTCTTAAGATACCGTAGTATTCTCTCCGCTGCTTCAAGATGAGTGGACCTAGGTGCATGCATGAACTGGCTGAGGACACCAACAACATATGCTATGTCTGGACGAGTCATAGAGAGGTACAACAATCTTTCTACAAGCCTCTGAAATTGCTTCACATCCTTAAGAGGTTCACCTTGGCTGTCACTTAACTTATGGTTGGGGTCAATGGGAGAGTCAGCTGGTTTAACCCCAATCTTTCCAGTGTCCTTAAGCAAGTCTAGGACATATTTCCTTTGGGAGATGAAGATACCTTTTTTGATCGGGCAACCTCAACTCCAAGGAAGTATTTGGCGGGTCCTAGATCTTTCACTTCGAACTGAGTGGCAAGGAAGCCCTTCAAACTTTGAATTTCATCCTCCCAGTCACTAGTAACAATTATGTCATCCACATATACTATTAGGGCAGCCATTTTACCTTCAACCCTTTTTACAAACAGTGTGTGATCTGACTGACATTGCTTGTATCCCCTCTGCTGAACTGCAGTATGAAATCTGCTAAACCAAGCTCTTGGTGATTGCTTCAGCCCATATAAAGACTTCTTTAACTTGCACACTTTCTGTTCACTTCCTTGAGCCAAAAAACCGGGGGGTTGAACCATATAAACTTCCTCTTCAAGGTCACCATTCAAGAAGGCATTCTTGATGTCGAGCTGATGTAGATCCCAATTCAGATTGGCAGCAAGAGAGAAAAGTACTCTAATAGAGTTCATTTTGGCAACAAGGGCAAAGGTTTCTGCATAATCAACTCCATATACTTGAGTAAAACCCTTTGCCACTAAACGAGCTTTATACCTCTACACAGTTCCATCAGCCCCATGCTTAACAGTGAACACCCATTTACATCCAACTGGAACCTTACCCTTAGGGAGATCAACAAGTTCCCATGTGCCATTCTTATAAAGAGCATCAATTTCTTCCTTCATGGCATTTGTCCATTCTGGTACTGGGAGAGCTTCAGCCACATTCTTGGGAATAGGGATACTGTCAATGGAGGTAAGGAAGGCACGAAATGAAGGTGAGATGTTCTCATAGGAGACAAAGTTGGAAATGGGGTGTTTAGTGGTGCACAACCTAACACCTTTCCTATGAGCAATAGGAAGGTCAAGATCATTAGCAACAGGGAGGTCAGGACTATCATTGGGAGTCAAGTTACCTGAGAGAGTATGATCTTCCCCCGAGGAGTTTGATGGCACTTGAGGTACAACTTCTGGATTCTCCACAACTCTTGAACTTGGTTGGCCTTTATGACGACGAGAAAAAACACGGAAAGGTGGAGGATCAGGAAGAGAAGGGGGAGAAGGAGAAGGATTAGGAAGAGGAGGAAGCTGAACCAGTTTCTCCTCATGCCTACACTCCCCCTGAGGAGAAACAGGAAAGAAGGGCTCATCTTCAAAGAAGGTAACATCCATGGAGACATAGAATCTCCGAGAAACAAGATCAAAGCAACGATACCCTTTCTGAGAGAATGAGTAGCCAAGAAATATGCACGGGATAGCACGAGAGTCCAATTTCCCCTGGTTGGGAGATAGGTTTTGGACAAAGCACCGACAACCAAAAAAAAGAGGAGGGATAGAAAGAAGAGGGGCCTTAGGAAAGAGAAGCTGATGTGGGGCTTTGTACTCTAATCAACGAGAGGGCATTCGGTTAATGAGGTATGTAGAACAAAGGACAGCCTCAAGCCAAAATCGTTTGGGAACATTCATGTGGAGTAGTAAACCCCGTGCCACTTCAAGGAGGTGTTGGTTCTTCCGTTCAGCCACACCATTTTGTTGTGGCGTACGGGCACAAGAGCTCCGATGAAGAGAGCCATGTGAAGCAAAGAACTCCGTGATGTCACTATGAAAAAACTCTTTTGCATTGTCTGATTGAAATATTTGAATCTCGGTCTGAAATTGGGTGAAGACCATCCGCTGAAAATCTTGGATAATTTTTGGTACTTCCTCATGGGTTCGCATTGGATATACCCAAGTGTATATGGAATAATCGTCAATGAAGGTAATGAAGTACTTGTAGCCACTCTCAGAAGGTAAAGTAACAGGGCCTCACACATCAGAATGCACAATGTGAAAAGGAAACTCAGATTTACTATTTCTTTGAGGAAATTGAGTTCTACAATGCTTGCTTAATTGACACATTTGACAAGAAAAATTAGAAACAGACATTGACTTACACAGTTCTGGGAAAACCAATTTCAAGGTCTCAAAAGACAAATGACCCAGACGACAGTGCCACAAATACATTTTTCTCTTTTTGAGCTGACTCATAGACTCTGTAACATGAAGGCCAGCCGTATTCTCCAGCATGTAGAGTCCATCAACCATATGTCCCCTACCAATCGTCCTCCCCGAGGCCAGATCCTGAATCACACAATAGGTAGGGAAAAAAGTCACAGAACAATTTAAGGAATTTGTAACACTACTGATTGAGAACAAATTCATAGGGAACTTTGGAACATGAAGAACATCAGAAAGAGTAAGGCCAAGGGGAAGAGAGAGAGTTCCTTGACCAGCTATGGAAGTGTATGATCCATCAGCTAGTCTAACTTTATCTCTTCCGGAAAGAGGGTGATGTTTGAAATTAAAGGACATACCAGTCATGTGTTTTGACGCTCCAGAATCGATGATCCATGGAGAGTCAGGGTTGTGTGAAGCAGCATGGAAAGCTGTGGCAGGATTACCTGATATGGATGCAAAAGAGGTGGTGGGAGGAGCATCCATCTAGCGAATTGCTCTACCATAAAGCTCCAAATGGTCACAGAAGGAGTTTACAATATCCTCCCTTGGGTCAGATCCAGAGTAGCTATGTTGGCTATGTGGTGTTTGAGTTACAGTAGAAGTGGAGGGCTGATTCTCCCGAGTAACCATATTGGCCATGTGGTGTTTCTTGGTACCTTGTTGCCCGGGTCTTCCAATTACATCTGAGCCTTGTTTCTTAGGTAAATCCTGAGCCCACTTTGGTTTCCCATGGAGATCTCAACAAGTATCTTTGGTGTGCCGGGGCTTCTGACAATTAGTGCACCACAATCTTTCCTTATTCATGATTCTAGGTTTAGAAGTACTCAAAAACAAAGGCACACTGCCTTACAGAGCTGTTACAGTCCACAACTAGGCACTTGCTGATTTTCGGTTTCACAGAGAACCAAACACAAACACTGCAGCTGCAGTACTAGTTTGTATGACCTACCCTTTGTAGGAGTCCACAGAACAACATACGAACACTGCACTTGCAGTGTAACCAGGTCTAAATGACCTACAATTTTACAACTTTCATGCAGCTTCTCATTAGGAACAACAATACAAGTGCTGATATCCACACCTAATCGGTAGGAACAGCAATACAGCAATACAAGTGGTGGTTCACCACACCTAATCGGCTGATAACAACTTTCCAGGGCAGCCGAACAGTCACTTAGGGTTTAGGGTTCAACAACAGTCCCTTAGAGAGCTGAATAGAGCAGCACACAGTCGAAGGAGGGAAAAAAAATATCCGAACAGTCCCTACTCAGATTTTAGGACATTAACAGTCCATCGAAAGAGGGCAAGAAGAGAACCATAAACAGAGAAACTTCAGTTCAGTACCCAGGTCACCCGAACTGTGAATAGGCAGTACACTCATGGACCCAATCTTCTCTGCAGGCCAGAACCCTTCTTTGTACATCTAGGATGGTTTTCTACAGTCTTCTTAGCCGAGCAACCCCAGAAAACATGTAGCAGAACTCTTTTCTACGCTAGGAAGTTGAACAGTCAGCTTTCTTGTAGCAGAACCATACTCGGCAGTGGAGACTAACCGCAGCATTAGAGAATGCTTTCTCTTCCTTGTCTTCGAGCATCAGGACCATAGCTTCTACGCAGCAGTGAAGAGAGACCTCAGTTGGTTGTTTTCCAGGCCTAGTCGGTCCTGCTCTGATACCATGTTGAGCAAAAGAAGAAGAAGAAGAAGAGAGAAGAGGCTGCAGACTTAAGGCCTCAAAATAACTGCTTCATGCGAGTGAAGCATTTGTGTTTATACTATACTGGCCGTACAACACAAAAGGACTACAAAATTACAAAAATACCCCTGCGGGCACTAAACCTGCGTACAGTACATATAATACACCTGTCAACAAGTTCAATGGGCGTGTTGGCTGGTTTAACTCCTAACTTCCCAGTTTCTTCCGACAAATCAAGAACATACTTTCTTTGGGAGACAAAGATGCCATGCTTAGATCTAGCTACCTCAATTCCCAAGAAGTAGCGTAGTTCCCCCAAATTTTTTACTTCAAACTCTTGGTGAAGAAGTTGCTTGAGGGTGTCAATCTCACCATTGTCACTTCCCGTTACCACAATATTACCAACATAGACAGCAAGCAAGGTCAAAGAGGAGTCTGTTTTCTTAAAGAAAAGAGTATGATTTGATTGAGCTTGAACATAGCCAAATTTTTCTAAAGCCAGTCTAAATCTATCAAACCAGGCTCTTGGGGACTATTTCAGTCCCTATAAAGCCTTCTTTAGTCGGCATGCCTTCTTTCCTGCCTCTGCACCATAAAAACCGGGGGTCAACTCCATGTACACCTCTTATAGATCTCCATTGGGGAATGCATTCTTAACATCCATCTGAACCAGTGGCCATGAGAAATTTGCAGCAATGGATAATAAGACTCTGATAGTATTCATCTTGGCTACTGGTGTAAACGTTTCCAAATAGTCTATGCCATAAGTTTGTGTGAATCCCTTTGCAACCAATTTGGCCTTATACCTTTCTACGGAGCCATCAACATTATATTTCATTGTAAACACCCATCTACACCCAACAGGCTTCTTCCCCTCAAGTTGATCAACCAACTCCCATGTATTGTTTTTGACAAAAGCATCCATTTCTACTTTCATTGCATCTTTCCACTTAGGTACCAATAAAGCATCTTGCACTGTTTTAGGAATAGGAATAGTAGAAATAGAGGCCAGGAAGGATCTATAGGATTGTGAAAGTCCATCATAAGAGAGAAATTGGGAGATACAATGAGTAGTGGATGAAGTACAATGGTGCTTCCCTTTACGAACTGCAATTGGGATGTCAAGGTCATTTGAAGGTAGGGGCTGAGGCTCAGCGGTGTTAGGTATATCATCTGCAACATTGGGCTCAGTAGTGGTGGTACCTGGATCTGGAGCTGTAGAAGGAATTGGGATCATCCTGGACTGTTGAGAACCAAAATCAATCTCCATCGTCTGTGAAACACCCTCAATTCCTTGCACTTTTGACAACCCTCTTCACCACTCCCCTTCAGTGACTAGAATAAGTAATGGGACTTTTGGGGTCTGAATTACCCAACTCATCACTCTCCCTGATGCAGTAGGGCTACAACAAACTATCAGAAAACAAAAACGAGGAAGAGAGAGTAGAAAGGGTAGAGAAAGAAAACAGAAACGGAGATGAGAACTTGTTTCCTGGAGTAAGAAACACAACTGGCCCAATGAGCCATTTGAAACCTGATGCACTAATACCAAAACTGATACAGTGGGGCTAGAACAAACTATCAAAAAACAGAAACAAGAGAGGAAGAGAGAGTAGAAAGGGTAGAGAAAGAGAAAAGAGAGAGAAATCCCAAGGAATCACTCCAAGGGGTCCTAGAATCACTCTAGGGTTTGTAGGAACCACTCCATATAGCAAGAGAGCTCTTAAGAAATCTTCATTCATTCATTAGTGTGAAAATTTGAGAGAAAAATGAATTGATTGTATTGTCTTGGAAGGAGCATATACACAACTTTATATAGAATTACAGAGCTAATTTACAGGGTGATAAAATAGGAAAATAACTTTTCCTAAAAAACTAATTTCTATATCAGTGGGATTCTCCAATTAATATCCCATGATTCTAGGATATCCCATGATTCTAGGAAATTAAGTTTCCTAAACTGATGGACCTAAAATTATGGAGAATAAATCAGAGAGTCAATCTTCTACTTTCCAACACTCCCCCTCAAGCTGGTGAATATGCATCTTTCATTCCCAACTTGGAGATAAATCCTTGGAATGCCACACTGCAAAGCCCTTTTGTTAGCACATCTGCCAGTTGACCATTCGTTGAGACGTATGGAGTGCAAATTAATCCGCTATCCAGCTTTTCCTTTATGAAATGCCTATCTATCTCAATGTGCTTTGTCCTGTCATGTTGGACGGGATTGTGAGCAATGTTAATAGCTGACTTGTTGTCACAGAATAATCTCATTGGACCTTCCCATCTGACCTTTAGGTCTTCCAAAATTATCTTGAGCCATAGTAATTCACATACTCCCTGAGCCATTGCCCTGAATTCTGCTTCCGCACTTGATTTAGCTACCACATTCTGCTTCTTACTCCTCCATGTCAATGTGCTTTGTCCTGTCATGTTGGACGGGATTGTGAGCAATGTTAATAGCTGACTTGTTGTCACAGAATAATCTCATTGGACCTTCCCATCTGATCTTTAGGTCTTCCAAAATTATCTTGAGCCATAGTAATTCACATACTCCCTGAGCCATTGTCCTGAATTCTGCCTCCGCACTTGATCTAGCTACCACATTCTGCTTCTTACTCCTCCATGTCACAAGATTTCCTCCAAGGAACATACAGTAACCTGTAGTGGACCGCCTATCCATGGGAGAGCCTACATAATCTGCGTCGGTGTATGCCTCTAGGGTTAATCCAGTATTTCTTTTAAACAAGATTCCTTTGCCAGGATTAGCCTTTAGGTAATGTTGTATCCTATAGACCGCCTGTAGGTGAACCTCTTTCGGGTTGTGCATAAACTGGCTAGCCACGCTCACGGCATATGCTATGTCTGGCCTTGTATGGGCAAGATATATAAGTTTTCCTACTAATCTTTGGTACATTTCCCTATTCACGGCTGGATCTTCATTTGCTTCTCTCAATTTGTGATTTGGCTCAATCGGTGTGGAGGATGGTTTGCATGCTAACTTTCCTGTCTCTCTTAAAAGATCTGTTACATATTTCTGTTGTGAGATAAAGATGCCTTCTCTGGAATGAGCTACTTCAATCCCTAGAAAATACTTCAATCTCCCAAGTTCTTTTATTTTGAATTCTTTGACTAAGCATCTTCTCAAGGCTTCCTTCTCCTTTTCATCATTTCCTGTCACAATTATGTCATCGACATATACCAGAAGAGCCGTGACTCCCCCTGCGTCCGAATGCTTTATAAAGAGTGTATGATCTCCCTGACTTTGTTTGTATCCGATGGCAAGCATAACTTTAGTAAATCTTCCAAACCACGCCCTAGGTGATTGCTTGAGACCATATAGTGCTTTCTTCAACCTGCAAACTTTATTTCCTTTTAGATTTCCTTTGAAGCCCGGAGGAATATCCATGTATATCTCCTCCTCTAAATTACCGTGAAGAAAAGCATTCTTTACATCAAATTGCTCCAAGTACCAGTCGAAGTTAGCTGCTAGTGACAACAAAATTCTTACCGTATTCATCTTAGCCACTGGAGCGAATGTCTCCTGATAGTCAACACCATAGGTTTGTGTATATCCTTTTGCCACGAGTCTTGCCTTGTATCTTTCTAGAGAGCCGTCTGACTTGTACTTTACTGTGAAAACCCACTTGCAGCCCACGGGTTTCTTTCCTGGTGGTAGGTCAACAATTTCCCATGTTTGATTTTTATCTAGAGCCTGCATCTCTTCTCTCATAGCATCTTTCCATTTCTCATCAGATAATGCCTCAAATAAAGTATTAGGAATATGAATGGTGTTTAGACTAACTAGGAAACTCCTATGTGATGGTGAGAATTTTTTAAAGGACACAAAATTTGCTAAGGGATATAAGGGATGTTTAGTGCATTCTCTTGTGCCTTTCCTAAGAGCAATAGGAAGATCTTGGTCAGATGCTAATTTAGAAGAAATTTTTGGAACTGTATTTACCTCATTCTCAGGATTAGGAGTTGAATCTTGAACCTACACAAGATTAGGATCCTGTTTTCTTCTTCTTGAATATACCTGCAATCTCATAGAGTCACAAAGTTCATCATTCTCTATCATGGGTCTGGTATGAATGGGTGAAGAAGTTGGTTTGGTTTGAGGTGGTTCGATAGGTGCAGATACGGATTGAACTGGTATAGATGCTGAGTTTGGGTGTTGAGAAACTGTAGGTAGACCAAGCGGGAACAATTCTCTATCCTTATCTTCAATGAATGACAAAGACTCCCCCTGAAGATAAGGTTGAGTGAAATATGGTGTTTTTTCTTCAAAAGTGACATCAATAGAGACAGAATTTTTTAGTAGGTGGGTGGTAACACTTATAACCCTTTTGGGTGGACGAATAACCCACAAGAATACACTTGATGGCTCTTGGATCTAACTTCCCTCTATTATGAGTATGAACATGGACAAAAGTAGTGCATCCAAAGATTCTTGGGGTGAGATTATTTGTTGTACGTAGATCGGGATAAAATTGAGAAAGTGTTTCCATTGGTGTTTTAAATCCCAACACCCTCGAAGGTAATTGATTTATAATGTATGCGGCTGTAAGCACAGCTTCCCCCCAATAGAATTTTGGAACATGCTGGTGGAAAAGTAAGGCTCGGGTTGCAGCTAGTAGATGACCATTCTTCCTTTCTGCTACTCCATTTGTTGTGGAGTATTAATGCAGGAGGATTCATGGATAATCCCTTCTTTTTGAAAATATGGGGATAAAGTTTGGTTGAAATAATCTCGTGCATTATCCGATCTAAATCTTTTGATTCTGACCCCAAACTGATTTTGGATCATGTTATGGAAATTTGGGAGTACACTACTTACATCTGATTTAGATTTAAGAAGAAAGATCCAAGAGACCCTAGTGCAATCATCAATAAAAGAGACGAACCATCGTGAGCCAGACACATTTGGAACTGTGGAGGGTCCCCATATATCATTATGGATCAAAAAGAATGGGACTGAACTTCTCTTGTTACTGATTGGAAAGGGCACACGCTTGTGTTTTGCAAATTCACACACATCACAATGAAAATATTCAAAACTCAATCCTTTAAACAAGGAGGGAAACATAGTTTTCAGAATTCCAAAAGATGGATGTCCTAGTCTAAAGTGATGAAGCCAAATGGTGTCTTTGTTGGATGATGAAAGGAATGACAGAGATAACTTATCCTGGACAATATTTGATTTGCATGATTTTTCAAGATAGTGGAGTCCATTCTTCTCCTTAGCAAGTCCAATCCTCTTCCCCGAATCCTGGTCCTGAAATATACAGTAAGAAGGATAGAAAAGCACATTACAGTTCATGTCATGGGTGAGTTTTTGGATGGATATCGGGTTAGTGGACAATTTTGGAACATGAAGGACACTTTTTAGTGTAAGTGATGGATTAATATGGATATTCCCAAGGCCAGCTACGGTAGTAAGGGAACCGTCTGCAATGGCTATTTTTCGATTGCTTGGGCAGGGGGTGTAAGTGCTAAAATGTAGTGAGGAGTGAGTCATGTGATCTGTGGCTCCTGAGTCAATAACCCATAAATCCCTAATAGGTTCATCTGAGACATTTAGTCCGTGAGGAATAGAAAACTTACCTGAAATTGCAAGAGAGCCTGTACCACTAGGTTTCTCCAATGATCCCAGAAGCCCCCTTAACTTTTCGATCTCCTCCTTATTGAACTCGGTCTTGTTTGGAGGCTTTTCTTGGCTCGGCTGATTTGTGGTGAAGTTAGCTTGGCTTCGACTCTTCTGTTGTCCTCCTCGGTAGCCCCATTCCCTATTCGATGGTTTACCATTCAGCTTCCAACACTTCTCTTTGGTGTGCCTTGGTTTCTTGCAATAGGTACACCAAAGAGACTCCTTGTTGTCCCGTGCAGAGGACAAATCTGTCTTCATTCCTTCCAGTATTTTCGGTTGTTCCATCCTTGTAGTCATGGCTGAACCTTCTAGTACTTGGGGTTCAAGCATAACCCCCCTACGGCTTTCTTCAGCACGAATCAGAAAATAGTCTCATTTAGAGATGGTACCTCTTCTTTGCCGAGAATCTGGACCCTAACTTGATCAAATTCTGCGTTGGGTCCTACAAGAAAGTCATAAACGCGATCTTTTTCGATAAAACTCTTTAGGATTGCTGCATCCGCTGCACATTTAGTCTCAATGCACCGATAATGATCGAGTTCTTGCCACAGGTTCTGCAGTAAATTTGCATACTCGGTAACTGTCTTGCTGCCTTGTTTAGTTGCTCCAGTCTTGACTTTGATTTCGTACACTTGTGCTGCATCACGTGCTTTTGAATATGTTTGTCGAACGGCATCCCAGATCTCTTTAGCCGTGGATAAAAACATACACGTGTCGCTGATTTCAGGGTTCATTGAATTCCATAACCATGACATGATCATGGAGTCAGCTTCGTCCCATGCATCAAATCTTGGATCTCCTTCCTTCGGTCCCGTCCCTAAGAGATGGCTAAGCTTTCCTTTTCCCTTTAAATATGTTCGAACAAACTGAGACCACTTCAAATAATTTTTCCCGTTCAACCTATATGCTGCCTGAATGTTTTGCAGGTCGCCAGATGCTTGATGTGTGGAAACTTCTTCCGATTGTGCAGTGGTATTTGATACGGTGGCTTTTGACATATTGGGTGGGCTTCAAGAAAGAGAAAAACAGACAATGAAGGTCTGAAAAACTTAGTAAGGGTTGGTGATGAAGGCCTAAAGAATCATTCAGCCAATGTAAAAAAAAGGTAACTGTAATGCTCCACCAAACTGAAGAGTGGATCGAAACCACTCAAAATCAAAACTGATCCAAAAGAAACCAAAGGGATTCAGTAAATCTGCTCTAGGCAACACCAGATCTAAGATTTCAGACTGATCTGATGTCTCTACAAAGAGATCCAAGAAAAAAGGATGAATCCGATGGCGCAACAGTCCAGAAGAAGCAAAAATGTAGAGTTCAGATCTGTAAAAATGTAGAGTTCAGATCTGTAGCCGATTTCGAAGAAGAATCAAGGACACTCAAGAACCTCCCAAATACTGTTTGAGAGTTCTTGAACCAGCAGTAGAGATGACCAAAGAGATACTATGTGTGGATTAGGTCGTAACCTGGCTCTGATACCATGTGAAAATTTGAGAGAAAAATGAATTGATTGTATTGTCTTGGAAGGAGCATATACACAACTTTATATAGAATTACAGAGCTAATTTACAGGGTGATAAAATAGGAAACTAACTTTTCCTAAAAAACTAATTTCTATATCAGTGGGATTCTCCAATTAATATCCCATGATTCTAGGATATCCCATGATTCTAGGAAATTAAGTTTCCTAAACTGATGGACCTAAAATTATGGAGAATCAATCAGAGAGTCAATCTTCTACTTTCCAACAATTAGCTTCAAAAGGAAGAGAATACATCTATTTATAGAGCGACTTGTGTGGCCCAGAACATTGTTCACCATAATTACAAAAAGTGCCACTCTTTGTCTTGTGCATCAAAAACACGATAGCTTTATATCTACAATAGTTGTACAAGACTATAGAGACTCTTTAGGTTTTGAACAGAAAATAAAAGAGAAGAAGAAAAAGAGAAGAAGAGAAGAAGAGAGATAGAGAAGGAGCACTCGTGGGAGAAGCTTTGAAAGAAGAGAATGGGTGGAGTGCTTAAAATAGCCGCCCCACTCCTAGAATATACATAGTTTCCTAATTGTAAAAGAACTTTAATGCTTACATGGCAATAAAAGATAAGATTAAAATAAAACTAATCCTAGATAAGATAGAATAAAACTTATCCTATTAGGAAAACTGATCCTAATCAATTAAATCTAAGTACATCTCAGAGTGTCACACGAATACTCTTAATGTGGGGTCCATAGTTTCCTACACTCCCCCTCAAGTTGGGTAGTAGATATTTGTCATTCCCAACTTGCATAGATCTTCTTCTAACTTCTTTCTTGAAACAGCCTTGGTGAGAAGGTCTGCAAGTTGCATGTCGGAGGTGATGCAGGGAAGGCATATTTCTTGAGATGTAACCCTTTCCCCGATAAAATGCTGGTCCACTTCGATATGCTTAGTTCTGTCGTGTTGTACTGGATTATGGGCTATATTGATGGCAGCCTGATTATCACAGTACAACATTAGGGGTTTCTCATAAACAATACCCAATTCCTCAAGTAATGATCTCAACCATAGAATCTCAGTCACACCATTTTCCATGGACCTATATTCAGCTTTAGCACTTGAATGAGAAACAACACTTTGTTTCTTACTCTTCCAGGAGACCGAATTACCTCCTACAAAGGCACAATATCCAGAGGTAGATCTTCGGTCGTCAACACACCCAGCCCAATCAACATCTGTGTAGACTTCTATCTTCATGTGGTCATTTTTCTTGAACAAAATGCCTTTGCCTAGGGACCTCTTCAAATATGCTAATATCTTTTCAATCGCAAGGAGGTGAGTAGTTCTAGGAGAGTGCATATACTGACTAACTACACTAATTGCATAATTGATGTCAAGTCTTGTGAGGCAAAGATAGAGAAGCTTTCCAACTAACCGTTGAAACATAGCTTTATCTTCAATAGGCTCTCCTGACATCTTGTGAGGCAAAGATAGAGAAGCTTCCGAACTAACCGTTGGAACATAACTTTATCTTCAAGAGGCTCTCCACCCTCTGCACTAATCCCGTGGTTCTGTTCAATAGGTGTGTTTGCAGGCTTAACTCCTAACTTTCCTGTTTCTTCTAGCAGATCAAGAACATACTTTCGTTGAGAGACAAAAATCCCATGCTTGGATCTAGTTGCCTCAATGCCCAAGAAGTATCGTAGTTCCCTCAGATCTTTTACCTCAAACTCTTGATGAAGGAGTTGCTTAAGAGACTCAATTTCACTAGTATCACTCTCGGTTACTACAATATCGTCCACATACACGGCAAGCAAGGTTACGGAGGAACCCACTCTCTTAATAAACAAGGTGTGGTCTGACTGAGCCTGCACATATCCAAACCTATCAAGGGCTCATCTGAATCTGTTAAACCATGCTCTGGGGGACTGTTTTAGTCCATATAGAGCTTTGTTCAATAGACAAACCTTTCTTGTCTCCATACCATAAAATCTTGGAGGCAACTGCATGTGAACTTCTTCTTGCAAGTCTCCATTGAGAAAGGCGTTTTTAACATCCATCTGATACAATGACCAAGAGTAATTAGCTGCAAGAGATAATAGTACTCTGATAGTGGTCATCTTTGCTACTGGTGCAAAAGTTTCTAAGTAGTCAATACCATATGTCTGAGTAAATCCTTTTGTAACTAATCGGGCTTTATACCTTTCAACAGAACCATCAGCATTATGTTTCACAGTGAATACCCATCTACATTCAACTAGTTTCTTTCCTTTAGGTTGATCAACTATCTCCCAGGTATTGTTTCTGATGAGGGCATCCATTTCTACTTTTATTGCATCTTTCCATTCTAGTACTTCCAATGCTTCTTGCATTGTTCTTGGAATGGGAATATCAACAATGGATGCGAGAAAAGACTTGTAGGAGGGAGACAAATGATCATAGGATAGGAACTGAGAAATGCAGTGAGTTGTGGTGCAATGGCGTTTGCCTTTACGGACTACTATGGGGAGATCAAGGTCACTGAATGAAGGTGAAGGCTCCATGGTTGGATGCCTCTCATCTATAGTATCTGTGGTACTTGGATCCAGATGTGCAGAAGGAACTGGGTCTACTGTGGTACCTGGATCTGGATCTGTAGAAGGAACTGGCGCTACTGTGGTATCGGGATCTGGATCTGCAAAGGGGACTGGGACTGGGACTGGCTTGCACTGCTGATGTCCAAAATCGACCTGTTTCCATCGTCTGTGATAGACTCTCACATCCTTGCACCTTTGACATACTTCTCCATTACATTCTTCTTCACTTAATGGGATTGGAAAAGGAACTTCCGATGAGCTACTCCCAGCTTTTCTATTCTCCCCTTGAGGAGAAACCCTTGGATAATAGGGTTTATCCTCAAAGAAGGTGACATCCATTGAGACAAATCTTTCTCCAGAAGTCGGTTCATAACAACAATATCCCTTTTGAGTTTGGGCATAACCAAGGAAAATATATTTAGAGGCCTTGGGATCAAATTTGGAACGATGAGGGCCAAGGATTTGAACGAAACAAGTGCACCCAAAGGTTTTGAGGGGAACGGTAAACAATTCTTTATCAGGGTATAAAAGGGTAAATGGAGTTTTCATGTCAAGAACCCGTGAGGGAATCCGATTAATGAGATAAACAGCTATAAGAACAACATCCCTCCAGGAACGTATAGGCACATTTGGGGTAAACATAATGCCTCTGGATACCTTCAATATGTGTCTATTCTTTCTTTTAGCAACCCCATTCTTCTGTGGTGTATGTGGGCAGGTACTCTGATGGATAATCCCATGATCAAGCATGTAGGAGGCTAATGGGTTTGCAAAATATTCTTTTGCATTATCTGATCTAAAAATTTTAATTTTGACCCCAAATTCGGTTAAAATCATTTGATGAAAGATCCGGGTTAATCCTGGAACCTCATCTCGAGAACACATAAGGTAAACCCAAGAAAATCAAGTGTAATCATCAACAAAGAATAGGAAATATCTGTACCCCCCATCGCAGTGGTATGATAGGGTCCCCAAACATCAGTATGCACAATTTCAAAAGGAATATTGCTTCTTGTTGGTTCGGCTGTCTTAATTTGTATGTTTATCCTTGTTGGGTCTTAAGTCATTAGTTATTGGACCCTAGTTACTGGGCCTAATCTTATTTAGTGTTTATTTGACTAGGTATCCCTCCACTAATTAGGGGCATTCTGGTCTATTTATGTAACATTTCGTAATGTTGTTATATATAATAGACTAGGGCTGGCTGAGAATTAATTCTGCCGCCCATCCCATATCTTCTTCTTCTTCTTCTTCTCTCATTCGACAGCTCTATTTCAGCAAACATGGTATCAGAGCACTAATCTTTTGACTGGTTACAACAGCCGCCTTTTTCTTCTACTCGCAGTTAACTCTCTCTCTTCTTTTTCTTGGTTGCTGCAAAGAAACCCTAGGGTTGGTCGCAGAACACAGCTGGACCTACATCTAGGGTTTCCCTTGGTTGTAGGGCCCAAGGGGAGATAGACCCAGAGGCTGATGCCCTAATAGACGCAGTACAGCAGATTGTAGCCATTCGGCTAAGATAGATCTGTGTAAAACAGATCTAGGAGAAAGGACGAATCTCAGCAGTCCTAGAACTGTTCGTGGGTGAGAGTATAACCTGAGATAGCAGTGCTTAGCACACAGTAGAAGCTAACACAGCAAGTTGCAGGCTGCGGCAGCAGTGATTAGAACACAACAGAAGGTAGCACAACTGATTATAATCTGCGACAGTAGTAATTAGGGCACAGTGTGCAGTGTAGTACTCGGTGTTTCAGCTCTGTGTCGGGTTCTCAGGACTGAGTTTACAGTGCAGCAAGCTCCATAAGTGTGAAACAGTTCATTATATATTGTGTTTACAGTCTTGACTTTACGAGTAGGAGAAGATGTCTTCCATATCCGGGGAAGTGTCTTCTAGAAATGTTAGGGCTTGTGGGAGGTTTCCTAATTTGGAGAATCCAAATCTGCACAGCCTACAGATCACAAGTGTGTTGTTGGATGAGTACAAATTCAGAGAATGGTCTGTCTCAGCCATGTTGTTCATCACATCCCGGGAACTCACCGGTTACTTGGATGGGTAGAAGAAGGAACCCGAAGTGGGGAGTGCTGAATATGCAGCTTGGCACAAGGAGAATGCTACAGTTATGTCCTGGCTACTTGCCTCAATGACTCCAAGAGTAGCTAGGACAATTCAACATTTCTCCACGGCTGCCAAGATATGGGAAAAAGTTTCTAAAACCTATGGGCAGAAAAAGAATAATGCAAGAATTTACAGACTGAATCAAGACATTGCTGCCTTGAGGCAAGGAGATATGAGTGTTGCAACATATTTTGCTACACTAGAAGGACTATGGGAAGAGTTAGATCACCACCTTATTATTGATTGGGAGAATGCCAGAGACAAGGTAAAGCATGACAAACAAGTTGAAGAGGGTAGAGCATTTAAATTTCTGGCTGGCCTAGATCCTATATATGAGAGCATAAGGTCCCAAATTCTGGGAAGGGATGAAATGCCAGACGTACATCATGTTTACTACCTTGTGAGGAATGAAGAGGTGAGAAGAAAAGAGATGCAGGTTGATACTCAAACTAAACTAGCTGAACAGTCTGTGGAACATTCGGCCTTAATCTCTACAAATCAAAGGGGAAACAGACACTCTGACAAGAGACATCTGAAGTGCACTTACTGTGGAGGGGAAAGGCATGTGAAAGAGATCTGTTGGGTTCTCCATCCGCATTTGAAGTCAGCTACATTGAGGAAAGATAAGAAGCATCAGAAGGGTCAATCTACAAGTGTGAATCTGGCTACGGGTCACAGTGATGATGGTTCAAAACACTCATCCACAGTTACTTCCTCTTCCATGGGACAGACTACTAATTCCCCCGGAACCGGGTCCTTGGGTTTTACTGCCGATGAGGTAGAGGTACTTAGCTAGGCCCTAGCCCGTCTAAGGACCAATTCTCTTCCATCCTCCTCCCTTGCCAGATCAGGTATTGTCTCTGCCTTTAGTGCAACTAGTACTATTGATCCTGCCTCTTGGATTATTGATTCTGGTGCAACTGGCCACATGACACACATGTCTTCCCTATTTTCTTCCTATCATTTAATGTCTGGCCAAGATAAAATGAGGGTTGCTGATGGTTCTCTCTCTACCATCTCTGGGAAGGGAGTGGTTGACCTAAGCAAGGACCTCTCACTCAAATCTGTCTTGCATGTTCCCAATCTTTCTTCAAATCTCTTATCTGTTTCAAAGCTTACCAAAAATTTGATTTGTAGCATAACCTTTTTTCCTACCCATTGTGTCTTTCAGGACAGATTGACGAAGAGAACGATTGGGAGCGGTCATGAGTGTGGAGGTCTCTACTACCTTGATGCAGACATCAGTTCGGCATTACAAACATCTGCTACTAGTAGTCAGTCCAATGTGGAGTCAATAGCTAGTTTACATCTGTGGCATGCTAGGCTAGGTCATTTACCGTTTTCATCATTGGAAGTATTGTTTCCAGAATTATTCAAAGGTGTTTCAAGTCAAGAGTTATTTTGTGAAGTCTGTCAACTATCAAAACAATGTAGAACTGTTTATTCAACTTCGAGTAATGAAATTCAAGCTTCTTTTGACTTGGTCCACTCTGATGTTTGGGGCCCCTCTCCCATTATTTCTGTTGATGGCTTTCGATATTTTATCAGTTTTATTGATCACTATTCTCGATGCACATGGATCTACTTATTAAAAACACGAGAAGAAGTGTCGTGGGTAATCATGACTTTTTGCAAAATGATTGAAACACAGTTTGGCACGAAAATCAAACAATTCAGGTCAGATAATGCTGCAGAATACTTTGAAAGGTCCTTGAATCTGTTTATGGAGGATGCTGGAATGATTCATCAGTCATCTTGTGCTAGTACCCCCCAAGAGAATGGGGTTGCTGAGCGCAAGAATAGGCACCTATTGGAGACTGCTCGAGCCTTACTATTTCAGCACAAAGTTCCAAAAAACTATTGGTCTCAAGCAATCCTTACTGCATCATACCTGATAAATCGAATGCCATCCAAGGTATTGGGGATGAAAACTCCTTTCTCTGTTCTTTGCCCTCATCTTCTTGACTTTTCTCTTCCACCGAGAGTCTTTGGGTGTGTATGCTTTATACATGTCAAGGATCCGAAGAAGACCAAATTGGATCCTAGGGCTACAAAGGGAATCTTTTTGGGGTACTCTCCTACTCAGAAGGGATACAAGTGTTATGATCCAGTCACCAAGAAAAAATATGTTACAAAGGATGTGGTATTCTTTGAGTCTCAATCCTATTTTCATTCTTTCCATAATCCTCTTCAGGGGGAGACTAGTGGGATTGAAGAGGATTCTTCTGTTCCCCCTTTCTTTGTGCCTCTCTCTACCTCAGACCTTCCATCTTCTCCTCCTGATCCACCTAGTTGTAGTATCCCGGGTGAATCTAGTGAGGCTCCCATTGTACCAGCCACTACTAGTGATGTTGCAGATGTTACTGAAGACTCAAGCAGGCTGCAAAGAGATATCAGAATCACCTACAACAGAAGGAAAAAGGGCCCTCTAACTCATGACAGCAACCAATTGGACTCGGATCAACCTGTCTCAGAAACTCAAGGTAATCCTATCAGTTCCTCTGACTTGGATCTTCCTATTGCCCTTCGTAAGTCTACCCGTTCTTGTACTATCAAACACCCCATTGCTGATTTTGTGTCTTACTCACATTTGTCTCCCCGTTATTGTTCTTTTGTGTTTGCTCTCTCTTCTGTGCATGTTCCTACCAGGTATTCTGAGGCAGTATCTGACCCAAAATGGAAAGAAGCTATGGATGAAGAAATGAAGGCCTTAATGAAAGCAGGGACTTGGGAATTAGTGGATCTACCAGAAGGGAAAGGCACTGTTGGATGCAAGTGGGTGTTCACTGTGAAGCATAGGGAGGACGGGTCCATTGAAAGGTACAAGGCTAGACTGGTAGCAAAAGGGTTCACTCAAAAAGAAGGGATTGACTACAAAGAAACCTTTGCTCCAGTGGAAAAAGTCAACACAATCCGAGTTCTATTATCATTAGTTGCAAATTTCTCATGGGAGCTACATCAGTTGGACGTGAAGAATGCTTTCTTGAATGGTGACCTACATGAAGAGGTTTTCATGGATCCTCCACCAGGTTATGGGTTTGGCAAGAAGGTATGTAGACTGAGAAAAGCCCTATATGGCCTTAAGCAGTCCCTTCGAGCTTGGTTTGAGAAGCTATGTGGGGCCATGAAGAAAGGGGGTTACACTCAAAGTGGGGCAGATCATACCCTATTCATACGGAAGAAAAATGGCAAACTTACAACACTTATTGTATATGTGGATGATATGGTAATTACAGGGGATGATCTGGAAGAGATTAAAAGACTAAAGGAGGTCTTGGCTGCTGAATTTGAGATCAAAGACCTGGGCCAACTGAGATACTTTCTTGGGATTGAAGTTGCAAGATCCAAAGAGGGCATCTATATATGTCAGCGGAAATACATCCTTGATCTTCTTCAAGAGACAGGCATGATGGGGTGTAGGCCAGCAGATACTCCAATAGAACAGAATCATGGTCTACAGGAGTCAGTAGGAGAGGACTACCTTGATAAGGAAAGATACCAAAAGCTGGTGGGGAAGTTGATTTACCTGTCCCTCACTCGCCCTGACATTGCTTATGCTGTACATGTTGTCAGTCAGTTCATGCACACTCCTAAAATCCCTCACATGAAAGCTGTGGAAAGGATCCTCAGATATTTGAAGTCTTGCCCGGGGAAAGGGATTCTGTTCAGAAAAAACAGTAAAATTGAAGTTGAAGGATATACTGATGCAGATTGGGCTGGCTCAGTTGGGGACAGGAAGTCTACTTCTGGGTACTGCACCTTTGTTGGAGGAAATTTAGTTACTTGGAGGAGTAAAAAACAGAATGTGGTTGCTAGATCTAGTGTAGAGGCCGAATATCGAGCTATGGCTCATGGTGTTGCTGAATTTTTATGGCTTAAGATCCTGCTTGGTGAACTTGGAATAAAGATTGAGTGTCCTCTCAGGTTGTACTGTGACAAAAAGGCTGCCATCAACATTGCAAATAACCCAGTGCAACATGATAGAACTAAACATATTGAGATAGACCGTCACTTTGTTAGAGAAAGAATCGTCTCAGGAGAACTCTGCATCCCTTATACTCCCTCCGAGATGTAGATTGCAGATGTTCTGACTAAAGGGCTAGCTACAGTGAAATTCTTGGACTTACTTGGAAAGCTAAACATGATTGACATCCATGCTTAGCTTGAGGGGGAGTGTTGGTTCGGTTGTCTTAATTTGTATGTTTATCCTTGTTGGGTCTTAAGTCATTAGTTATTGGGCCTTAGTTACTGGGCCTAATCTTATTTAGTGTTTATTTGACTAGGTGTCCCTCCACTAATCAGGGGCATTCTGGTCTATTTATGTAACATTATGTAATGTTGTTATATATAATAGATTAGGGCTGGCTGAGAACTAATTCTGCTGCCCATCCCATATCTTCTTCTTCTTCTCTCATTCGACAGCTCTATTTCAGCAAACACTTCTGTTATTACTTAATGAATAGGTAGTCCTGCAATGTTTTGCAAGCTCACAACCTTCACATTTCAAACTAGTCATCTAGACAGATTCAAGTATACTGGGAAACAAACTTTTCAAAGCCTGAAAGGATAAATGGCCCAATCTATTATGCCAAAGCATCACCTGATCAACAGGCTGAGAAACAAAGGATTTCTTTGTTTCACTATCTTCCTGATGAGCACTTCCTCCAAGTAGGTAGATTCCATTTATCTCAAGGCCAGTTCCAATGACCTTCCTTGTTTTCCAGATCTTGAAAAACACATCGATTAGGAAAAAAGGTTACTGAACAATTTTGCCCTTTTGTAATGCTACTAAGAGCAAGTTAGTATTAAGCTTAGGAACATGCAGGACAGAGAATAGGGAAATTGCATCAGACAATTTGATGTCTCCTTTGCCAGAAATAGGTACAAGGGATCCATCAGCAATTGACACTTTTTCTTTACTAGAAGATAAATGATAGGTAGAGAAAAGTGATGGCAAGCCAGTCATATGATCAGATGCTCCTGAATCTATTATCCAAGAATGTTCTGTATTACCTGGAGCTGATGCATGATAAGCTAAGGCCCAATTACCTGATTGAGCAAAAGATGAGGCTGAAGGAGTTGATGATGGTTGAGGAGATGATACTAAATTACTGACTTCACTTTCTAATTGTGTCAGAGCAGCTCGGACAACAGCTAGGGTATCAAGAGGGGTACCTCTTGAAGCCGTTGAGGCTGCACTATCAGTGTTGACAACCATATTGGCATTACCCTTTTTGTTTCTGAATTTTGCTGGAACTAGATGTGGATGCAACTTCCTACAAGTGTCTTTGGTGTGTTTAGGTTTCTTGCAATGTTCACAAACTAGGTCTTTTTTTGCCTCTTTCTTCATATCCCTTTCCTTATCTCCCCCTGGCTTGGGTTTAACTACTGTTAGGGCAGATTCGAAAGGCTGCTGCTGTAACATAACCTTTCTCCTAGTCTCTTCACTATGCACTACAGAATAGGCTTGAGATAGTCACACTTTCTCTTGTCAATAGCTGTTGTCTTACAATATCATATTCAGAATTTAGACCAGCCAAGAACTCAAATACTCTGTTAGTTTCAATTTGCTTTCTGTAAGTCTGTGCATCTTTTTGACTCTCCCATTCAATTGTCTCAAGGTGATCAATCTCATGTCACATGGATTTTAGGGTTGAGAAATAAACAGAGACCTGTTTCTCCCCTTGTATGAGATTTTTGACCTCACATTTCAGCTCATAAGCCCTAGAAACATTTAGGGGCTGAGAGTAGGTTTCTTTTACAACATCCCAAATTTCTTTAGTTGTTTTTGCCCATAAGTAATTTCGGCTGATGTGTGACTGCATAGAGTTGCACAATCATGTCATCACCAAATAATTTTCCTGAATCCACTTAGCATAAGTGGGATCCTCCTTGGTTGGTTCCTTCACATCTCCCAACAAATAGTTCAGCTTTCCTCTTCCCCCAATGGCCATCATGGCTGATTGGGCCCACTCTAAGTAGTTTGAACCATCAAACTTTACAGTTGTAATCTGGAAGGTGTTTTCAGCCATGCTGCCTGAACCAGCCCCGAAAACACCCTCCCCTTGGCTTTTAAACTCCATTAGAATGCTTTCTAATTACTGTATCAATCGGCCTACTGGGTCTGTCGCAGGTAACAGGAGGGTTCTGATTCAGAAACCCTAATTTTGTGACAGTCGGCCTATTGAGACTGAACTATATCAGTCCTGTCAAAAAAAAACTACTGGATCTTCCAAAGAGCAAAGGAAAAAATCAAGGGAGACAAATCTGATTACCTCCCTGAAGCAATAACAGCCCTGAAACCTGAGGGTTTTCTCTTAAACCCTAAAAAAATGCAAAATGGAAGGGTTTTTTTCTTAACTGTACCTCTTATATCAAGAGATCCTAGCTGCTGATTTCTGGTAAGGCTTGAAAACTTACCAGAAAATTCTGAGAAACTCTGATCTTGATAATCAACTTCAGTCTTGAATAGAAGAAACCGATCTTGAATCAGAATTCTTCTGAAACTTTGATCACCACCTCTAGTCTTGATCAAGAACTGATCTTTATCCTCTTCTCTTCCTCTGATTCTTGCTGGTTATCAAAGATCTGATCCAATCTTTGGACTGCTGCTGTAGATAACCTCCAAGAATCAGCCAAAGTGAGCTTTCTCTATTCTTCCAGCCCTAGGCAGTTCTCATGTGGTCGGCTGGATCAAACTCACATGAGAAGCCCTAAATTTGGTTCTGGCACCAAGTAGTCGTACAAGACTACAGAGACTCTTTAGGTTTTGAACAGAAAATAAAAGAGAAGAAGAAAAAGAGAAGAAGAGAAGAAGAGAGATAGAGAAGGAGCACTCGTGGGAGAAGCTTTGAAAGAAGAGAATGGTTGGAGTGCTTAAAACAGCCGCGCCCCACTCCTTAATTTATATAAATAGTTTCCTAATTGTAAAGGAATTTTAATGCTTACATGGCAATAAAAGATAAGATTAAAATAAAACTAATCCTAGATAAGATAGAATAAAACTTATCCTACTAGGAAAACTGATCCTAATCAATTAAATCTAAGTACATCTCAGGGTGTCAAACAAATACTCTTAATGTGGGGTCCACAATTTCCTACATCTACTAATGCAGATAAACTGAAAATTGAAATACAAGCACTACTAAGCTAGAGGAACAAGATGCTATAGCCCAAGCCCACATTGGGCTGGTCGAAAATGACGAAAATACCCCTGACCAGATCAGTCAAAGTCCCAAGAGTCTTCTCCATGCCAAATCAGAACCTGTTTATTGGCCTTCTTCTTACCAGAATAGGTCTTATAATGCATGGACCGATCTCCACCATCTCTCCCCGGCTTGAGAGAACTCGACCCTGGCGAGTTAAAGGCATGATATTGCTCATAAAGTTCTGGATTAAGATGATACAAATCTTCAGCTGTAATCCATGAACATTCTGAAAGAGGTAGGTTCTTCCACTTTACAAGAAACTTTTGATAATCCCCACTTGCTGTAGAAATCAACTTCTCATCAAGGATGTCTTCAAGCTCATTAGTAGGTGGAACCAAAGGTAGCTTAGGCAATGGGACCATGGGACAATCACTATGGCCATAATATGCACTTAGGTCTTCAACATTGAAGATTGGGCTAATTCCCATTTTGCTTGGCAGCTCTAGGACATAAGCATTAGAACTGATTTTCTTAGTGATCTTATATGGACCTGCACTCTTGGAGTGAAGCTTCTTATAAAAGCCCTCAAGAAAGCGTCCAGGATGTGTACACACCATAACCATATCACCCTCCTGAAAATCAGCTAGGTGCCTATGTAAATCAGCTTTGCCTTGTATGCATCATTGCTAAGAGCAATCTTGCGCCTAACAGCAATCCCTTGGGCAGCAACTCAAGACTCCATTAATCCTCCAAGAATCAGGCGATGATGCAGAACTTCCAGTCTTAGAAATTTCTCATGCAGCCGACTGGATTAGGCTCACATGAGAACCCTAACCTGTCCTAGTTTGGCTCTGATACCAACTTGGATAAATTAGACCAGAAATTGATTGTTTTCTGGTATAGATTCAGTAGAAAAAGAAAAGAAAGGAAGGCCATGAACAAAAGAAAAAGAGAGAAGAGAAGAAGAGAAGAAAGAGAGAAAGAAAGGGTGCGGTTCAATTGATTCTGCCGCCCCACCATATTAGTTTTTATATATTGCATCTTAATTGTAGTGGAGTTACATAAATACCCTTGCTGAAACAGAAATAAATATAAAGCAATATATCTAGTCTAACTACCATAACTACCATGCAATAAATATATAAAAAATATTAGTGGGACCACACACACACTAACAACTAACAACTATCTCTACAAGCTCAAACTAGGAGGATAAGTTGGAGAAGATGGAAGACCTGAAGCTGAAAGTGGCAAAAAAAAGGAAGGAGAGGAAGGATCATCTTCCATCCTACTAGCCTCCCCCTAAAGAGGATGCTGGAGGACTGGAAATAAGGTTGAGTCTTGAAAACACCACCCTAGGAAGACACCCATTATGGCCATAGGGTCCAACATTGTCTTCTTAGGATCTTTGACATGGATGAAGCACAAACAACCAAAGACTCTATGAGGAAGAGGAAAATCTTGAAGGTTAGGACAGAGGACAGAAAAAGGAGTTTTCATACCCAACACCCTAAATGGCATTCGATTTATCAGATACGATGCAGTAAGGACTACTTGAGACTAGGGGTGAGCATTATTTGGTTAAAACCGAAAAACCAAACTGAAAATTTTGGTTTTGGTTTTTCAGTTCAATTAATTCGGTTTTTGTAAATTTCGGTTTTCGGTTTTGGTTTTCAGAATTAAAAATCCGATTAACCGAAAAAACTGAAATAACCAAAATTCATTATATGTAATATATAATATATAACATATAATATATAATATGCTATATATTTATATATTAATATATTATATATAGTATATTATAATGAAATTCAATTTCATAATATATATTATAATGTATAATATATATTATACATTATAATATACAATATTTTATGTAAGCTAATGAAGTTCGGTTTTAACCGAAATAACTGAAAACTGAACTGAAAATTTCGGTTTCGGTTATTTTGGTTTTCTTTTAATTCAGTTTTGGTTCGGTTTTTATTTTTTATTTCGGTTTTTAGAATTTTGGTTTATTCGGTTCGGTTTTTAACCAAATATACCGAATGCTCACCCCTACTTGAGACCAATAGTTCTTGGGAACTTTGTGCTGGAACAATAGGGTTTGATCTGTCTCCAATAAGTGTCTATTCTTACGCTCTACAACCCCGTTCTGTTGAGGAGTACTAGCATAAGATGATTAATGCAAGATAGTTGCATCCTCCATGAATAGATTCAAGGAGCTTTCAAAGTACTCAGTAGCATTGTCTAAGCGAAACTGTTTAATTTTCTTGCTAAACTGAGTTTCAATCATTTTATAAAATGCCATGGTTATCCATGTGCATCGTGAATAGTGATCAATAAAGCTGATAAAATAACAAAAGCCATCTATAGAAACAAGGGGTGAAGGGCCCCCCACATCAGAATGGATAAAGAGGTCTACATTGTTTTGACAATTGACACACTTCACAAACCAAACTTTGACTCAAAACACACTTAAACAACTCAAGAAACAGTCCTTGCATTAAAGAAAATGACAAATGAACTTATCTTGCATGCCACAACTATAGCCCAGCTACTGACTCCTCATTATCCCAACCACTGAAAGTAGTTGATTGTAAGGTTGAACTGATGTTTGCATTGAAATAATAGAGCCCTCTAGGCTCATGACCACTCCCAATCGTTCTCTTCATCAATATGTTCTTAAAAACACAATGAGTAGGAAAGAATGTTATGCTGCAGTTTAAGTTTTCTTTTAAGCTTAGAAACAGATAATAGGTTTGAAGCAAGATTGGGGACATGGAGAACAGATTTGTGTGAGAGATCCTTGCCTAGGTTAACCTCCCCCTTTCCAGAGATGGTGGAGAAGGAACCATTAACTACTCTCATTTTATCTTGGCCATACATTAAACGATAAGAAGAAAACAAAGAAGACCCTGATGTGTGGGAACTATGGCCTGCCCCACTGTGTGCAGAAACAATACCTGATTTGGCAAGAGAGGTGGATGCAAGTGGATTGTTCCTTAGCCAAGCTTTCTACCTCATCAGCTGTGAAATCCAAAAAGGACCCTGATGTGTGGGAACTAGTGGCCTGTCCCATTAGAGGAGGAACAATTGTGGGTGTGTTCTTTTGGCTTTCATCATTGTTACTTATGACAGCACTTTCGCTTGTTGTTTGTCTCTTTTGAGGCTTCTTCTCCTTTCTTAATGCTGCTAGTTTCAGATAAGGATAAAGAATCCAACAAGTCTTTCAAATTTCCATTTCCTCCACAATGAGAGCACTTGAGGTGCCTCTTGTCTGAACTCTTGCCCCCCTTTTGGCTCATGCCTCTCCTTATCTCTTAAAATTTCCCAGTCAAGTACAAGATAGTGGTCTAGTTCTTTCCATAATCCTTCCAAGGTTGCAAAATAAGTTGCAACAGACATATCCCCTTGTATCAATGCAACAATATCTTGTGTTAGCATATAAATTCATGCATCGTTCTTCCATTGTCCATAGGTTTCAGACACCTCCCAAATCTTAAATGCTGTAGGGAAGTGCTGAACAGTCATGGCTACCCTTGGAGTCATTGAAGCAAGCAGCCAGGACATAACAATAGCATTCTCCTTGCACCAGGTTGAGTATTCAGGACCATCCTCTTTAGGTTCCTTCTTTCCATCTATATAACCCATGAGCTCCCTGGAAGTAATGAAGAGTTTGGCTGAAACAGACCATTCTCTGAAATTGTATTCATCCAACAACACAACACACTGGTGATTTGTAGACTATGCAGATTTGGATTTTCCAGGTTTGAGGATCTCCCACCAGTCCTATTGTCCTTAGAGGACACTTCCCCTGATATTGTGGAACCTGGGCTGTGAAGAACCTGGGTTGAGAAGAAATCCAACACTTCTGTGGCCTGTTCTTACTCTCAGGCAGAAACTAGGACTGTCTACTCAGTCCTTATCGTCGATTTGTTCTACACACATCTCTCTAGTAGCATAATGGCTACTGGCTGCTGTAAAACCACTAGAAGGGCATATACAGGCTGGGAAACTCTCTTTGGTCCCTACACCCAAAGAGAAACCCTAGGTACAGATATTTTTGTGGTCTACGACCAAACATAGGGCTTCTTCACAGTAGCCACACAAAAAAGGAAAGAAAGGAATAAAAGGAGGAACTAGATGTAATCAGTCAGGCCAATTGATGCTCTGATACCATGTTTGCTGAAATGGTGAAATAGAAGAGCAAGAAGAGAAGAGAAGAGAAGAGAACAGTGAATGGGTGGCAATGACTTCTCAGCCAGCCCTAGAACTGATATATATATATATATATATATATATATATATTGACATTAAGATGTTACAATAAAAATACTAGAATGCCCCTGATTAGTGATGGGACACCTAGACAGTGCAAAGAAATAAATCCAGTTCAGGCCCAATAACTAAAAGCCCATAACAGAATATAAAACTAAAACATAGCCCTTTTTTCTCTCTCCAATCCTTCCTGATTTTGGAGTCTTCTCCAAGAACTCTACCTGGGCAGCAAAGATATACCAAAAACTCCAAGGACCAGGATTTAGAAGGCAAAACAATCAGCACTTTACTCTTCCATTCAGTCAGCTGATCTCAAGACCACATGAAACCACACGACAACATAAAAAATGTTCTCTAATACTAAGTAGGGAACTTCTTAATGCAGAAAAATAAGGAAATAAACAAGGAAAACAAAGAGAAATGAAAGAAGAAGCAAGAAATAAAGAGAAATCAAAGTGCCAAGAGGAGATAGAAGAAGAAAGGGATGCCAACAGATATATGGCCTCTCCACACATTTATTACTTGTATTAAAACTGTAGACAACACTGATGTGGGCCCCACAGCTATGGTCCCACTATGTTCGTAGGGTAGAATGTGTTCTAGTCATCCTAGGGTTAGCTGGTGGTCAGTTAGTTATTTCAATTGTTATTTATTTCCGTTTTATTTTGTTCTATTTGTTATGTAAATACTAAGGGCAGATCTGTCCTTTCCATGTAATGAGCATAACCTATAAATACTAAATAGAAGTGGCGGCGGCAGAACATTTCAGATTCTGTCCCTCCTTTCAACCCTTTGTGTTCTATAGTTCTCTCTTCTCTTTCTCTTCTCTTCTCTACATTTTCCTTCTATTTCCGAACCTGAAATCTATTAGGGTTCAAGGCTGATAGCAGTCTTGAACTTCTACTTGGTATCAGAGCAAGGTTAGGGTTTCTCATGTGAGTCTAGTCCAACCGACCACATGAGAACCATCTAGGGCTGGAAGCTGAGAAAGTAGAGTTCGTTGACTAATTCTTGGAGATCGCTAGAGGGTTTAGCAGCTGTTGGAGACTTGCCACGGTTGCAAAGTGTTGGTGATCAGGAAGAATCAGAGAAGGCTAGGGTTCGGGTAACCTTGGAAGGCAGCGAACAGCATTCTCTTGTAAGTTATTTTATTTTCTAAGAGAAGTACTATCAGAGAAGATAGGTTGGACCTATCTAGAAAGGGCGACCGAACCATTCTAGGGTTTTCTTCTTTCTATTCTCTTGGGCTTGATATTGATCTTGTGGCAAACCCTACTAATCTTGCTGCAAACCCTACTGCTGGGCCAAGCCTTGTGATCTACCTGTGAAGCTCTTCTTAAGTTTTTTTTCTCAGCACTGATCAGTTTTAGGGTTTCGTATTAACCCTACTACAAGTCTTATCTGTACGGTACTACTTGGAATGTGCGGCTGAGAATTTTTTTAAGGACTAATCAAAACCCTAATTCTGGTTCAGCATATCAGATCTTTTAAGGGGTGAAAACTGTATGGACTGTTGTTATTGTGTTTGCTAATTGGTTTCAGATCAGACTTATACTGGTTTCATGCACATATACCGTGAATATAGATTAGTTCTATACTGATTTTTGATTGTGATTGATAGTCCAAGTGCTGTTCTTCGACTGTAGTAACCCTAATTTTTTGAGACTACTGGTTCTTGAACGAAATGAAGTTTAAAAATCAGGCAGAAGACAATTTTGGGAACAGCAATTCTGGTAGTGTTTCTGAGACAGGTTTTCAGATTACAACCGTAAGATTTGATGGATCAAACTATTTGGAATGGGCCCAATCATCCATGATGACTATTGGGGGAAGGGGTAAATTAGGGTATCTCATGGGAGATGTGAAAGAACCTTCCAAGGGAGACCCCATGTATACCAAGTGGGTCCAAGAAAACTACTTGGTTATGACATGGCTGTGTAATTCTATGCAGCCTCATATCAGCCGAAATTACCTATGGGCAAAGACAGCCAAGGAGGTATGGGATGTTATGAAAGAAACTTATTCCCAACCCCTTAATGTTGCCAGAGCTTATGAATTGAAATGTGAAGTGAACACTCTTAAACAAGGAGAGAAACCGGTTTCGGTCTACTTCTTTACCTTGAAGTCCCTGTGGCATGAGATTGATCACTTAGAGACTCTTGAGTGGGAGAGTTCCAAAGATGCACAGACCCATAGAAAGCAAGTCGAGACAAATAGGGTGTTTGAGTTTCTGGCAGGTCTGAATTCAGAGTATGATATTGTGCGGCAACAGATATTGACCAGAGATAGTGTGACTCTCTCCTAGGCATACTCCTTAGTGGATAGTGAAGAGACCAGGAGGAAAGTCATGATGCAACCTCAGCCTCTTACACCAGCCCTTGTAGCTGTTAAACCCAAATCAGGAGGTGATTCAGAAAGGGACAGGAAGAAGGAAGATAAAAGAGATGTGGTATGTGAGCATTGCATCCGACCATACGACTAGCTTGCCTTCATTGTTTACCACTTATCATTTGTCTTCTGGTAGGGATAAAGTATCTATTGCTGATGGTTCTCTTGTCCCCATTTCTGGCAAGGGTGACATCAAGCTATCGGATACTATCTCCTTGTCCTCTGTCATGCATGTTCCTAAGCTTGATACTAACCTTCTTTCAGTTAGTAGTATTACCAAACATATGAATTGCTCAGTAACTTTCTTCCCTGACCGATGTGTTTTTCAAGACTTGGAGACGAAGAAGGTGATTGGGACTGGCCGTGGGACGAATGGAATCTATCTGCTCGGGGAGAGTTCTCGTCGGGAAGAGTCAGTGGATAAGAAGTCACATGTTTCTCAGATTGTGAGTCCGGTTAAGCTTTGGCATAACCGATTGGGTCATTTGTCTTTCTGGTCCTTAAAGAGTTTGTTTCCTACTTTGTTTGAGTCTGTTGAGTTGTCCCAGTTGAAATGTGAAAGTTGTGAGTTTGCTAAGCATTGTAGATGTTGAGTGGGCCGACTTGTGTTTAGTTTATTTCCTTTTAAATTAAGATGTTGTTGGGCCTTGGGCCCATTAGTTTTTATTTTTTAAAGAGCTGTAATTACTTAGGTTGAGTTGCCACCCTACTAAGGGCATCTTTGTAATATCTCATACTTAAGTTAATTATAAATAGAATGAGGGGCTGGCGGCTAGGGTTAAGTTAATCTATCCTAGTCGACCTTCTTCTCTTTTCTTCCCTTTCCTCTGTCTCTTGCTGAAATCCCCAACTTTCTACTCTTCCTTCACAAGAAGCTTGGCCGAAATCAGCACATAAGGTTTTCTACTTGGTATCAGAGCGGGTTGAAGGTTCTTGAAGAGATTCGTTCCTACAGCCCTAGATCGGCCGACTACATGGAGATTTAAGAGGCTGATCGAAGCTTTCAGGTAAGCCCAGTTTTTGGATTTTCTTGGTGGATCTGTATGCCTTGTAGCTGGTCTAGGGTTTCTCATCAGAATCAGGAAAAACTGGAGAAAGGGGAAGAGTCCTGATTTTGTTGGACTCTTCAATTTTGACCTAGGTAGTGGCGCCCTATTTTTTTAGGGTTCCTCTGGGTTTTTTGTAAGGGGCGATTCAAGTTCCATGTGGTTTGGAGGTTTCTAGAGAGGGCGGTTGCTTCTTCTCTCTCTTCTCCCCCTCCCACCGAAAAGGAATCTTTCGTGGGAAGAAAGTCCAGGACACCAAAGGAGTGTCGTTGGTTCCAGAAGGTATTCTGTTTATTCTTGTTGCATTTTTTAGCTGTTTTATGTACCTCTTTGAGACACATGGAGGGACAGAGAGTTGAATATAAGCCTGGGAATGAAATGGGACCAGTGGGAGGAGGTGCTGGAGACCCCTTCGGAGCCGGAACCATTACTACAGTTAGGTTGGATGGTACAAATTACTTGGAATGGTCCCAATATGCAAAGATGGCCATTGGGGCTCGTGGAAAATTGGGGTATATTACTGGTGAAGAGGTAAAACCCGAAACTGGCAACTCCCGGTGGGTGCAAGAAAATTATATGGTAATGACATGGTTGTGTAATTCTATGTTGCCACATATAAGTAAAAACTTTTTATGGGCAAACACTGCTAAGGAGATATGGGATGGGGTGGCAGAGACCTATTCACAGAAGGAGAATGTTGCTAGGGCTTATCAACTAAGAAATCAGATTATTGCTACTAGGCAGGGAGATAGATCTGTTGCAGCTTATTTTTCAGTCCTTAAGACCATGTGGCAGGAGATTGATCATCTAGAGACCTTTGCTTGGGAAACCACCAAGGATGCAGCTACCTATCAAAGACACTTAGAGAAGTATAGGGTGTTCGAATTCCTTGCCGGCCTTAACCCTGAGTATGACATTGCACGACAGCATCTTCTTTCCAGTGACAGTGTCACTCTCTCCCAAGCATATGCATTCGTGTTAGGAGAGGAGTGCAGGAGGGATGTAATGATGAAGAATCTCATGACTGATCAGTCTACTATTGCTGTGAAACCTAAACAGAATGGCAATTAAAACAAGAAGGAAGACAAAAGGGACTTAGTCTGTGACTACTGTAAGAAACCGAAGCATACAAGAGATACTTGCTGGAAGCTTCACCCACATCTTGTGCCGACCAGATTGAAGAATAAGAAAGGAAATGCACATATGGCAGTTACTGGTGACACTCCAGCCCCCCCTACTACAGCTGCCTTAGAGTCTGTTGCAGCCGCTGTAGTAAGGGCCGAGCTTGAGAGGTTTGGGTTACTTCTGAATCAGAGGGATACAGCTAGTTCCAATTCAGCCGCAACCGGACAACAAGGTACAGGTAGCACAGGTGGAACTCACTCTACCTCCCTTGCCCACACAGGTAGTCCACATGTCACTGCAAACTATGTTTCTGCTTCAGGTAAGGAGAGATCTGCTTGGATTATAGACTCTGGAGCCTCAGAGCACATGACCCATTGCTCCACCATTTTCTCCTCTTACCAGCTTAGTTCTGGCAGAGATAGGGTCTCCACAGCTAATGGATCCCATGTTCCTATTGCTGGGAAGGGATCTGTCAAGATTAATGATTCCATTTGTTTACCCTCTGTCCTCCATGTTCCTAGATTGAGCACCAACTTGTTATCTGTTAGTAGTTTGACTAAGAATTTGAATTGCTCAGTAATTTTTTCTCCTGGACATTGTATTTTGCAGGATCTGGATTCAAAGAGGACGATTGGGAGTGGTCGTGAAGTGAATGGAATCTACCTCCTGGATACTCTTCCAATTCACCAAAGTCATCATGTTTGCAAGGACAGTGAGTCAAAACTTGTGGATCAAATTATACTTTGGCATAATCGTCTGGGCCATTTGTCTTTTTCTTCTTTAAGTTCTTTGTTTCCAAAACTGTTTGAGTTTGTGAGTCTATCAAGGTTGAAGTGTGAAGGTTGTGAACTTGGAAAGCATTGTAGACACTCTTTTAAACCAAGTAATAAAAGATGTTCTTCTCTTTTTGAGGTTATTCATTCGGATGTGTGGGGCCCTTATCATGTTCCCTCTATGGGCGGCTATCGCTATTTTCTCCTGTTTGTGGATGATTTCTCTCGATATTCCTATATTTACTTGATGAAATCACGTGATGAGGTACCATCCTTGGTGAGACAATTCCATCAGATGGTATTAACACAGTTTGGAACTAGAATCAAGATGTTCAGATCTGACAATGCTAGGGAATATTTTGAGAGACATCTTGCCTCATATCTGTTGGAGTATGGTGTTGTCCATCAGAGTAGCTGCTCCTACAGTCCACAGCAGAATGGTGTTGCAGAGAGAAAGAATAGACACATTGTTGAGACGGCAAGAAGCATGATGATCACAACGACAGTTCCGGTTCGTTTTTGGGGTGATGCTGTTCTCACAGTAGTATATCTGATTAACAGGATGCCTTCTCGTATACTTGGATTCAGCACTCCATTCAGCCTTCTTTTTCCTCAGGGGGAGATGTTTCATATTCCTCTAAGGGTGTTTGGGTGTGTCTGCTTTGCGCATATTCTTGGTCCTTACCGTTCGAAGCTTGATCCCAAGGCAAAGAAATGTGTCTTCCTTGGATATGCAGAGAATCAGAAAGGGTACCGCTGCTATGATCCAGTCTCTGGGAATCGGTTTGTTACTATGGACATCACCTTTTTTGAATCTACATACTTCTTCTCAAGGAATCCTTCTCAGGGGGAGTGTTTTGGGGAAGTAAGTCAGCAGTCTATCTCTCTTCCAGTTCCAGTTCCTATGCCTACTACAGTGCTTGACAACCATCCGATGTCACCTACCTTGCCCCCCCCTTTGCGTTCCATCTCACAGTATTACTCAGGCAGAAGAACCTATGATGCTATACTGCGATAACCAGGCAGCAATTAATATTGCTCATAATCCAGTCCAGCATGACCGAACTAAGCACATTGAAGTAGATAGACATTTTATCAGAGAAAGGGTAACTTCTGGAGAAGTTTGTCTTCCATACATTTCTTCTGATCTGCAGCTTGCTGATGTCCTCACAAAAGGTGTTGCAAAGAATAAGCTGGAGCATGATCTACACAAGTTGGGGATGTATGACATCTACTCCCAACTTGAGGGGGAGTGTTGAGTGGGCTGACTTGTGTTTAGTTTATTTCCTTTTAAATTAAGATGTTGTTGGGCCTTGGGCCCATTAGTTTTTATTTTTTAAAGAGCTGTAATTACTTATGTTGAGTTGCTGCCCTACTAAGGGCATCTTTGTAATATCTCATACTTAAGTTAATTATAAATAGAATGAGGGGCTGGCGGCTAGGGTTAAGTTAATCTATCCTAGTCGACCTTCTTCTCTTTTCTTCCCTTTCCTTTGTCTCTTGCTGAAATCCCCAACTTTCTACTCTTCCTTCACAAGAAGCTTGGCCGAAATCAGCACATAAGGTTTTCTACTCCATTAAAGTAAAGTTTTTTATGTTTATACTCATATATACCTTGTACTTGCTGTTATTAAATATATTTTTTAGGATTTATTTGAGTTTCATAGCTTATTCATGCATTCTTGGTTTTTGTTTGTATCTATGTGTATCCAAAGCGTATCCCGATGTCTCTTAAAATTGTCTTTCTGATACGCTTTGTGTTTCCGATACTTTAAACCTTGCTATCTCTTGGACTATTCCCCGGAGGTAAGCCTAAATAACTCATAGGACACTAAGAAACAGAGTGTTGTCTCTTGGAGGAGTAAAACAGAGTGTTGTCTCTTGGAGGAGTAAAAAACAGAGTGTTGTCTCCCGATCTAGTGCTGAAGCTGAATACAGGTCAATGGCTAACGGAGTGGCTGAGATCACTACTTGAGGAGTTGGGTATTGAGTATGAGAAGCCCCTGATGCTGTATTGTGATAATCAAGCGGCTATTAATATAGCACACAATCCGGTGCAGCATGACAGAACTAAACATATTGAAGTTGATCGACATTTTGTACAAGAGAGGGTCTCATCACAAGAAGTGTCTCCCGTACATCACATCCAACATGCAGCTAGCAGATGTCCTCACCAAAGCTGTACCAAGGAAGAAGCTAGAGGCGGATCTATCCAAATTGGGAATGATAAACATTTATTCCCAACTTGAGGGGGAGTGTAGAGAACACTGATGTGGGCCCACTGCTATGGTCCCACTGTGTTCGTAGGGTAGAATGTGTTCTAGTCATCCTAGGGTTAGCTGGTGGTCAGTTGGTTATTTCAGTTGTTATTTATTTCAGTTTTATTTTGTTCTATTTGTTATGTAAATACTAAGGGCAGATCTGTCCTTTCCATGTAATGAGCATAACCTATAAATACTAAATAGAAGTGGCGGCGGCAGAACATTTCAGATTCTGTCCCTCCTTTCAACCCTTTGTGTTCTACAGTTCTCTCTTCTCTTTCTCTTCTCTTCTCTACATTTTCCTTCTATTTCCGAACCTGAAATCTATTAGGGTTCAAGGCTGATAGCAGTCTTGAACTTCTACTAAAACATTAGGGTATGTACAATGACAAATATGCCTAATAAAGAATCTGATTATGGGCTGAGGCCCTGATAACAATAACAATAAAGGATGATAAAAATAAACAAGGCCCAATAACACTTGTCAAGAATAAAAGTGGCTAATATGGGGGAGGTATAATATGGCATGTAAAAACAGTTGGTGAAATTTACCCATTTGGCTATTGCCACCTCATCAGCTTAGTACCTAATGTAGAACCAACTGCTCTTGTATCAATTCAATCTTTGGAAAGGCTTTCCATATCTTTTGGAGGAATCCACCTGCAACTAGAAAGAGAAAAAGATCATTCCCAGATTCTAGCTGATCATTTCAGTCTTATGCCAATTGTCAAAAGCACTATGCACATTTCTAGGACCTTTGGGAATAACAAAGATCCATTAAACAAAATTTGTTTTTTTTGGTAAGCCAGTAGATAAGATTTGTTGGAATAAATGTTATAATTTGTCTGATTGTAGAACAAAGAGTACTGTGTTAGTTGATGGGATGAACTTTCCTTCTAGACAATAATGACAACAAACTGCTCTATCTCTGGCTTCCTAATTGGTAATATGTAGCTACTCATTTTGTGCATAGAGTTTCTATAACAGGTTTTCCAGTTAATACAATGTGATTGGAGGAATTATGATTACCATTTGGAATCTAAGGCAAAAATTGCAATCATATTTTAGGAAGTTATGCCAAAACCATGAAAACAAACATCAGTCTTCCAAAGGGAGTGGTCAAAATGGGCAAAAATGTCAAAATGGGTATTTGAGAAACAAATGGGATGACACATGCATTGCATGTGGTATTAGTACTTAATAGTGGACAGAAAGATAAGAGGTCCACTATTTGTAATTTTTCTGTGTGCATTTGTGAAAGTAGGATAACTACTTTTAAATAGTAATATATGAAATGTATTACTTGAAACATTTTCTGTTGGTCACTGATCACATTTTCTAAATTTACATACTCTATTTTCTGAGTTGGCTGATAATTATCCTTTATGAAAAAGATGATGTACTAATTTTCTATTTAATTTTTTAGTGGGGTTTGAAACACAGATCATGTTTCATGAAGAATCATGATATGATCATCACTCGTCTGGCTTCAGGGTATGCATCTCTAACAAATAAAACTTTTTTAGTATTAACAATTTGTTGTTATGAATATATAGCTGTCATTTGTATGATAAATACAGCACTGTTTGCTGCAGCAGTCAATGGACTATTTAATAGACCACCTTTATTAAAGTTTTTATATGTAATGATCTCCATAACTTATGACCTAAATAACTTTTAAACATTGTTGATTTATTGATCGGTGTATGCCCTTTTTGTTTGTTAGAGTTTATTGTGTGTTCCATTCATTAACTTAAGTAGGGGCAGATATGTAATAGTATATTGATTTAGAAGAGTATAAATACCAGTTCCCTGCTAAGTGAGGTTATGCTTTTGACTCCACCAAGCAGATTTCTCTCTGAACCAGATTCACAATTTTTTCCCTGTTAACATCATGTTTTTTTTTTTTTTTTTATTTCTTATTCATTTCTTTCAATTATCAATAATTCCATATTGCACCACAATGAAAATAAGGCCATCAATATTAATATGGACAAGTCTTCTCTGCCAAAGGGAGGATTTTTAAGTACAGATTTGGTTGCAACCCGGGGAGGGATTGGATTGCAACTAAGGTGAACTGAACTAGTAAAAGGAACTAATCAACCTTGGGCTGTATTGTATCATTCCTCATACCTATGCATAAGGTATGAGGACTTATTCTTCAATAAAATATTAAGAAAAACAAAATAAAAATAAAAGAGAGAGAAAGAGAGAATCAGCCGCTGGTATCAGAGCATCGGAAGATCAAGGAGAGCATCAACCGCTGGTCGTGACTCACAGACGAACCTGCTGACATCATGTTGGGTAGCTGCCCAACTCAGATCCTCTTCGAGGGAGGATAACCTCCAGAATAGGGGAGAGTGAGAGTGAAGAAAGAGATCAAATCTTTTTATTATCCCCTTATTGTAAGTACACCTCTGTATTTATATTCAATCTTGCCTTCAATGTAACTGATTTACAGCAGAATTATAACAACTTGCCAACTTGTTTGATTTAGTTTACTCCAACTTGATTCAGTTAACTACAACTGTCTTTGCACTGGCTTCCTTATGCTGAGGTGGCCTTCTTCTCCTTCTAGAACATACCTGTAGTTCCTGTCCCCTTGTGCCTCTAACACATCAACACGCTGTCGGTGGATGTCTTTAGCCTGTACAATAGGCGGCGTCCATTTGTGGTTTTGATGCCCGTTGATGCGCCTCATTTTTAGAGGAATTTTTATATAGATTTCATGGAGGTTTGAAGCTGTTTTACATTTTTCTTGGATTTTTCAAATGAAAATTGGTGAAAAATCCAGATCTGGAGTTTAGGGCTTGCATGCTCACATGGTGGGTTGGTTGCTGTTAAATCCACTTGCGTTTGAATCATGGTAAATTTCTATGACTACAGGAAGTAGTCTCAGATTTTTTGCAGCCCTAAAACTTTTTTGGGAAATTTTTTTTCTTTCCCTATTTTGCTACCAACACCTTCTTTTCCCTTGTTTTATTGTTGTAGCCCATGTTTAACCTTCAGGGGAAGGTGTTTGGGTGTTCATCTAGTGTTGGGATACTGTCGTGTTGGTGAGAAAAGTGCTTTTAGAGGGGTGGTAATCGATGGACTCACACAAAGATGTGCATGCACCTACCTATGTCCTCCCGGGAAGTAATGACAATGCTGGAGGGCAGATTACTACTGTAAAACTTGATGGAACAGATTTTCTTGAATGGTCTCAATCAGCTAAGCTTATAATTGGAGGAAGAGGTAAGCTTGGGTTTATTACTGGTAAGGAAGCTAAGCCGAAGCTTGAAGATCCAAATTATTCCAAATGGGAGCAAGATAATCTGTTGGTTATGTCATGACTTGTATGCTCTATGCAGCCTCACATCACCCACAACTATATGTTCCTTCCAACAGCTAAGGACATTTTGGATAGGTTAACTTCAACTTATTCTCAAGCAAAGAACACTGCTAGAATCTATTAGTTACGAAGAGAAGCATGTAATATGCAATAGGGGGAGAAATCGGTGCCCATGTATTTCTCTTCCTTACAATCAGTTTGGGAAGAAATGGATCATTTAGAAGCTTTGGAGTGGAAGGGTCCTGTTGATGTTGAACAATACAGGAAGTGCATTGAGAAAAACCGAGTTTTTGATTTTCTTGTTGGACTGAATGCTGATTATGACTTCACCAGGCAACACATCCTTAGTGCTGATATTTTGTCACTCTCCACAACATATTCTCTTGTGCAGAATGAAGAGAGTTGGAGGATTGCCATGATGCAAGTTCCTGTCAGTGAGCACACAACTCTTGTGTCCACAAAACCCAAATAGAGTTCTGGTAAAGCTGAAGAGGTAGTTTGTGAATATTGCAAGAAGCCAAAGCACACCAAGGATAGGTGTTGGAAACTAAATCCTCACCTAAAGTCTGAGAAGTTTAAAACTAGAAAGAAGGTAAATGCTCATGTTGCTACAACTAGTCATGATTCTCAGACTCACATGCTTGAGGGAAATTCTTCTTCTCAAGCATCTACTCATGACACTCTGATGTGATGGAAAAATTGAGAAGGATCTTACTCCATATTGAAAAGAGTGGGTTGCCTACATTTGCTGGTTCACATACACCTTGTGCCTTTGCAAAATTAGGTATTTCACTTGCGTGTCATGCCTCATCCTCTAGCTCTTGGATAATTGACACAGGAGCCAGTGATCATATGACTGGTATGCTTTCCTACTTTACCACTTACAAACTTATTTTAGGGAAAGGTAAGATTGCAATTGCTGATGGATCTCAGACCCCAATCTCGGGTTTGGGTGAAGTTAAATTTACCAACAACCTTTCTCTGAAATCTGTTCTCCATGTCCCACAACTGCATAGAAATCTCTCATCTGTTAGCTCACTTACAAAGTCTCATAACTGTTTTGTAACCTTATTTCCATCTTATTGTGTCTTTTAGGATCAGAGTACGAGGAAGACAATTGGTTGTGGACATGAAGCCGATGGAGTTTATCTTCTTGATCAGTCTCCAAAATTAGGGTTAATGTGTCGGTCTAAGTCTTGCCATGATGAGAAACTAAGTCAAATGAAATTGTGGCATCATTGTCTTGGGCATGTGTCTTTTGGTTCATTGAAGTTTTTGTTTCCTAGATTGTTTGAGTCCTTGTCTAGTTCTGGTCTACAATGTGAAGTCTGTCAACTATCAAAGCAATGTAGAACTACATATTTTGCAAGTAGCAAGAGAAGTAATGTTGCTTTTCATTTAATACATACTGATGTTTGGGGGCCTTATTCTATTCCATGCATGGGTGGTTATAAATACTAAATTCTCTTTGTTGATGACTACTCGCAATATACCTAGTTGTATTTGATGAAGAGCCGAGATGAAGTTCCTTCAATTTATAAAAGGCTTTTTCCGTATGGTGGAGACACAGTTTTGAAAGAAGATTAAGATTATCAGATCTAACAATGCCAAGGAATACTTTGAGAAGCACTTACAAACATTCCTTGAAGAGAAAGGAGCAATTCACTAGAGTTCCTATCCTCATACTCCCCAACAAAATGGGGTCTTAGAGAGGAAAAAACAGACATGTGATTGAAGTTGCCAGGGGATTGTTATTCTAGATGCATGTCCCAACTTGGTTTTGGGGGGATGTTGCATAAACATATGTATATCTTATTAATAAACTTCCTTCGTGGACCCTTCATCTCCAGTCTCCTCATCAGCTTCTTTTTCCTGATGAGGATACCTTCCATATTCCTCCTAAGGTCTTTGGGTGTGTCTGCTTCCTCCATGACATGAGTCCTTCTAGGTTGAAATTTGATCCAAAGTCTATCAAATGTGTCTTCTTGGGATATTCTTCAGTCCAAAAAGGGTACCGTTGTTATGACCTGTGCTTTGGAAAAAGGCATGTGTCCAAAGATTTCACATTCTTTGAGTCTATTCTCTTCTTCTTAGTGAAGATCAGACTCCTTTTTGTATGCCGATTCTTGCTTCGGTTGTAACTGGTGTTGTCAATCCTTCTCCATTCTCCTCGTCCTCCCTGTGGTGTTTGTAATACTCCTCCCGTGCCTCCTCCTCTATCTCTTCCTATTCCTCGATCTCGACAGCAGTGTTTCGTCAGATGGAAAAAGAGGATGACTCCAGGGGTTGAATGTCCATTACAATCTGGCTTCCCGGACTCGGGTAATTTTGATTCTGAACCTCCTCCTATTCCTGATGCTTGTGTTGAACCTATTACTGAACCTCCTATTGTGGTTTCTGACCTTAACCTTCCTATTACAGTTTGTAAAGCAAAAAGGACATGTGATAAATATCCTTTATCAAATTATGTCTCTTATGATACCTTATTTCCCTCTTATTGTGCTTATTATCTCTTCCATTCCTTCTATTTTTATCCCTCATAGTGTTACTGAGGCAGTGCAGTTCCTTCATTGGATGGATGCTATGAACTAGGAAATGGAGGTGCTTGAGAAAAATCAGACATGGGAAATTATTTCTCTTCTAGTGGGCAAAGTTCCTATTGGATGTAAGTGGGTTTACACAGTGAAGCATAAAGTCGATGGCTCAATTGAAAGGTATAAAGCTTGGCTTGTGGCAAAAGGGTACATTCAGTCTTATGGCATTGATTACCAGGAAACCTTTGCTCCAGTAGCCAAGATGAATTCAATTTGAATTATCATGTCTCTTGTTGTCCATTATTCTTGGCCCTTGTATCAAATGGATGTTAGGAATGGCTTCCTTAATGGCGACCTTCAAGAAGAAGTTTACATGGAACTTCCTCCTAGAGTGAACATCCCTAGGAGTGAAGGAAAGGTTTGTCGTTTGATAGATTCAGAAAAGCTATCTTAAAAATTGGCTTCTCTCAATCTTAAGTTGACTATACCTTGTTTATTAGGAGAGCAAATGGAAAAGTGACTATGTTGATAGTATATGTTGATAATATTGTTATCATAGGGGATGATATCGCTAGAATTGCTGAACTAAAGTCCTTTCCTGCTATTGAATTTGAAATTAAGGATCTTGGAAATCTCCGGTATTTCCTAGGGATTGAGGTCACAAGGTCAAAGAGGGGCATTTATATTTCTCAGAGGAAATATGTCCTTGATCTGCTTCAAGAATTTGGGAAATTGGATTGTAAACCAGCTGAAACTCCAATTGATCCCAATTATAAGTTGGGAGTTGATGATGAAGATGTCCTTCCTAACAAAGTTGTGTATCAAAGACTTGTCAGTCATCTTCTGTACTTGTGTTTGACTAGATCAGATATATCATATGATGTGGGTGTGGTTAGCAGATATATGCACAAGCCTAGATCATCTCATATGCAAGTAGTGAATAGAATACTTGTTGTCTATTTGAAGGGATGTTGTATTCTAATCATGGGCATCTAGGTGGTAATGTTGTATCATGTAGAAGTAAGAAACAATCAGTCGTGGCTCGATCTAGTGTAGAGGCAGAGTACAGAGCTATGGCTCATGGAGTTTCAGAATTGTTATGGCTGAAGAACTTGTTGACAAAAATGGGAGTGCAAATTGATACTCCAATGATATTATATTGTGACAATCAATCTGCCATAAACCTAGCCCACAATCCTGTTCAACATGATCGTACAAAGCATATAGAGGTTGATGACATTTCATTAGAGAAAGAGTTGCCAGTGGAGAGATTTGTTTACCTTTTGTGAAGTCTGAAGATCAATTGGTTGATTGTCTTACTAAAGGTGTCTCCAAATCAAAGCTCGACAACAATTTGAACAAGTTGGGCATGACAAATATCTATGCTCAGCTTGAGGGGGAGTGTTGAGAATGTAAGGGCATTTATGTCCTTTCATGTTTTTTGTATTTGGGCGCCTATTCGAGGGCCTATTTTTAATTTTCTTCAAAGTGTTAAGTAAAATATTTCAAGGTGTGAACAGTAACACACCATAGACTCTCAACAAAACCTCTTCTTCTCTTTTCTTATTTCTGAATACTTTAACTTTGGCATTGAAGTTGCTCAGTCTGGTAAAAGCATTTTTATTTTCCAAGGGAAGTATATCCTTGATCTATTGAAGGTTACTGGGTAGTTGGGATGTAAACTAGTTGAGACTGATGTGGATCCAAGTAATAAACTTGGAAAATGTGAAGGTGAAGTGAAACAGTTTCAGATGTTTATCAATGTCAGGGACTTATTGGGAGACTTGTATATCTTTCCATGACTAGACCAGATATTGCATTTGTTGTGAGTATTTTGAGTCAGTTTATGCACTCACCTAGGCCTTCCCACTTTAAGGTAGTCGAAGGTGTTCTTTCCAACTTAAAAAGGCACCTTGGTAGAGATCTTCTCTTCACTAAACAAGGCCATACCAAGGCCAAAGGTTATACTGATGCTGAATAGGCTGGTCCTGTTGATCATAGGTGATCCACCATTGGTTTTTGCACCTTTGTAGGAGGAAATTTGGTCTCTTGGAGAAGTAAGAAGCGGTCTGTGGTTGCAAAGTCAAGTACAAAAGCGGAGTATATGTCTATGTCTTAAGGAGTTACTGAACTATTGTGGTTGAAAAATCTACTTACTGAGCTGGGTGTGTGGGATTCAAATCCTATGTCATTGTATTGTGATAACAAGGCTGCAATCAGCATTGCCCACAATCTGGTTCTTTATGAGAGAACCAAACTTATTGAGATTGGCAAGCACTTCATTCATGAAAGAGTGGAAAGTGGTGAAATTTGTATACCAATTGTTGAGTCTAGGTAGCAAGTGGCTGATGTGCTTAAAAAAGGTTTGACCTCCCTGCACCATGAAGAGCAGCTATCTAACAAGTTGGGTCTGTATGATATCTACAACCCAACTTGTGGGTGAGTGTTGTAAGGTCCTTTTTATTGTATATTTTGGGCACAAGGGGATCTCCTTGTAATTTTTATATTCTTTGGGACCTCTCTGTAATATTTATTTTTATGAATATACAAGGGGTCATAGGGATCCTCCTCTAATATGAAGAGATTCACTCTTCACATTTTGTCTTCTTTTCTTCTCTTCTCTTCATTTCTTCCTTCTCAAATGGATTATCTTTGATAGTAATGTATACCCAAGGTTCAAAATTTCATCAAGTATCGCGGTGAGTCAGGTATATTGTATCATTTTGGTAGCACTTCAATACACCTAAATAACATGTATTTCGGGTTTTGGGCACAATTTCAGAACGTGGCCAGGCCTAAGACTGACCCCTTGTAGACTTTTGAAAAAAAAAAGGCTTGAGTGCTTTGGAAACACCCAATATGCAAGGTTTGTGTTTATCGGTTGTTATCGATATTTAAGACCTTGTGTACACCCTGACTTCAGATGAAGAAGAGACACCAATCATGGTGATTCTTCCCTCCATGTGGTCCATGTTTATGGCTACAGTTGACTTGCATTAGAACTGTAACCTCATTGTGTCATCTCTTCTTTATCTCTACTGCAGAATCATCATTCAGTGTACTAGAAGAGAAGAATAACCAGAAAGGATGAGAAAGAAGTGACAAAGGTAGGTTCAGATGCAAGAGAGAAGCTAAGAAGAAAAATGAAGAAAAGGGAGAAGGAGAAGGGCTGTTTGTTAGTCTCTCTCCAGTCCCCTAATTGCTTTTATTAATTCTAATAAGAATCATTAGTATAATTACAAAGATGCTGTTAATGGGGCAGCCTGCTCATAAACACATAAAAGAAAAGTTTTACAGGCCAATGTAATCAAGGTCCATTAACATAAAATATAACTACTAATAAAAGACAAGAAATAAAAGAAAGATTAGGGCCCATTCAGCCCGGTCTGTCTACAGTAAGCTGCGCTGTAGTAGGGATATTTTAGTCATTAACACGTTGCACTATTCCTTTGTATGTGGGTGTTTGCTTATTCTAGTTTTTCTCCTTTCTCTTAACTTCTCTGTTTCTCTTGATTGAAACATAGTTGACAACTTGGTATGATAGCAAGATCTTGGTCACAGAAGGGGAAGAACTGATTTCTTGATTCATGGGTGACTTCATAATGGTCACTAGATGATGTAAATGAACTCAGATCTGTATGGCTGAAATACCCAGACAGAAGGCTTCTCTTCCAATAGAATGAGTACCTTCTTTGTGGTTATATTGAACATTTTCTATGATTTTTTGGAAGGATCTAGCCTGACTTTTCTGTAGAAAGTGAAAAAATAAAAATCAAATCACATGTATCTGGTTGTCATGTGTGCACAGGAAGTTATTGGCATGTGGTTTTCTAGATTCTATTCCACTATATATCTTTCAATAGATATGAATTGGTTATCCATTCATAAATTCTCTTCTACTCCTAAATTCATGCTTGATTAAGAGAAAGAAGCTTTAATGCTGACTAGGTTGATGTTAGATACAAAGAGAGAATTGGTAAGAGAAAGAAGCAAGAAGTAAGGAGATTAAGGAGGAGGGAAGGAAATAGTAACTGTCAGAACAACAGAAATGTTTTATCAGTTTTTGGAATAAATATTTTGTACTTTTTGGGGTGGGTGAGTTAAAAATGAAGATTTTCTACCAAAAAGAAAGTAGGCAATGCATGTATTTTTTGAACCATTTATTATTTTCTGAACCAAAAAGAAATGGTTTCCTCTTTGACTTGCACAACATCTATATTTTGAACCATTTATTATTTTTACTATCAAGTATTATTATTCTTAATAAATATATGCAGGATTTTTATGATTTGTATGGGTTTTTAATAAGCATCTTAATTTTCCATTTGGTACATGCAGGCTAGTTGTTCAGTTTTGGTGTAGTTACAACACTGTACCCCTAAACGTTATCATTACACAGGTTTGTATACATAACATACTTTGCAAGTTAAAGAGTTCTTTCCATTATGATGCTATTTTTTGTTGAGTGCATAAACATATTGATCCATTAGAAATGCTATTTTACAAATGAAATAAGTAACCCACTTTCAAATGGAATTAAATCATCTGTAAACTTCAGGTTGACATTATTTTAACTGAATATTTTTACAACATAGAGGTAGCATGATGAAGAAATGACATAGGTATGAGAGTTCTCATTTAGTCTTGATATTTCATTTTGTATTCCATCCATCAACAAGTGAAGATAAATATAATAAGTGTCAATCTTCTAGGTTGAGAGAACGCCAAGAGTTTCAGGGGTGTCAAACAGAATGGTTGACCCCCACACCCAAAGAGTCTATATATCTTATTACTTATAAGTTACAAAGAGGACCTTGAAGGGATAAAGATAAAAAAATAATAATTACAAAGAGGTCCTTGGAGGGCTGAAAGATAAGAAAGAAATGAATGCTATGGTACAACAGAGACCATAGAACAACATTACATCAAGTATCTCTACACTCCCCCTCAAACTGATACTGAGACATAAGCATCAGTTTGCCCACAAGAAATAGATGTCTAGACCTCGTCATAGGCTTCGTGGGAATGTCAGCAATCTATAAGTTGGAAGCTATATGAGGAAGGGAAATAGAGCCAACAAGAAATAGATCCCTAATGAAGTGACAGTCCAACAAGAAATAGGCTTCGTCCCCAATATTTTGTTGATATGTTGGTGGTATTTTAGATTTCATTGTTAGACTATATATTTAAGGTTTAAAATTTTAGAATACTATTAAAAGCTTTTTGATATTTCATTAAAATCATCATAATTTTTTAACAATATTTTCCTAAAAGAACAAAAGGAGAATTGGTGATTGGATAATTGGCGTACTATTTGTATATGATTCAATTATTAAGTCATTATGGTTCAAAAGAAGAAAAATGCATAGAACAAAAGAGTATTCTCGATCTAATCAAAACATATAGTAACAAATTGACATATTTAATAAAGAGAAGATGGCTAAAAGGCTAAAAGAGAGATAGAGAAAGATACCTATTAAAGAAAGAGAGGAGAAGAAGAGATGGTTCAGCTGGTCTTTAGAAGAGAAAAATCAATCTCCCAGTCACTAGTTCCCTGTATTCACATGTACTGTATTTATCACTCCACTAAGCACTTTTTCTCTTACAAAATGACAGTCAATTTCTATGTGTTTTGTTCTCTCATGGAAGACTGGATTAGATGTGATGTAAACTGCAGCTTAGTTGTCACAGTACAATTTCATAGGATTGTTGAGTGTATACCCAATCTCTTAGGGGAGATTCTTCAACCACACTAACTCACAAGCTGTGTGTGCCATGGCTCTATACTCAGCTTCAGCATTTTCTCACTACAACTGTTTGTTTCTTGCTCTTCCATGTTACCAGATTTCCTCCAAGGAAGGTATAGTACCCAATAGTAGACTTTCTACCAGACATTGAGCCTGCCCAATCTGCATTTATATAACCCTTTATTTCATGACTTCATCTTGATTTGTATAATAATCCACGACCTCGAGCCCCTTTCAAATACCATACAATTCTCAAAACTATATTCCAATGGGGAACCGGGGGCTTCTACATAAACTGGCAGACCACACTCACTGCAAAGGAAATGTCAGGCCGGATAACAGTCAAATAATTCAACTTACCCACTAACCTCTTGCACCTCCTAGGATCATCAAATTCTTCACCCGCATTAGTGCTTAATTTGATGTTGGGCTCCATGGGTGTTTCGACTGATTTAGTACCCAACAACTTGTCTCTTCTAACACAAGTCAAGCACATACTTCCTCTAACACAAATTTATGCCATGCTTCGACCTTGAAACTTCTATGCCCAGGAAGTATTTCAGTATGGTAAGATCTTTTGTCTAAAAGTGATCATGCAGAAAAGTGTTCAATTTATCAATCCCCAACTTATACCACCAACAAAACCTTTCCAACTTCAGAATCATAGCTAAACATTGAATGATCAACCTGACATTGCTTCATACCGGAATCTTTAACTACCTCACTAAATCTACCAAACTAGGCACATAGAGATTGTTTCTTTGTAAATTGCCTTCTTAAGTCCACACACCTTACCATCCTCCTCCTAAGCAACAAACCCTGCTGCTTTCTCCATATACACTTCTTCACTAAGATGACCATGCAGGAAGGCATTTTAATGCCAAGCTGAAACAAGGTCCAATCATACATAGCTGTTAAGGATATCAAAACACAAACTTAGCCAATCTTGGTAACGGGAGAGAATGTCTCTATATAATTCACACCATACAACTGAGAGTACCCTTTGTAACCAACCTAGCCTACAAGCGCTCTATGCTTGCATCTGGTAAGTATTTGACAATATACACCTATTTACAACTTATACAACATGCTTACCAAGAGGAAGAGTGGTGAGCTCCCACGTGTGATTATGATCAAGGGCTGAGAGTTCTTCTTCCATTGCTTGGCACCATTCTAGGGAGGTAATAGCTTCCTAGACATTCTTAGGAATAGAAATAGTAGACAAAAGGGAAACAAATTGACGATGGAAAGCAGAAAGATGAGGCACAAAAAAATAGTTAGAAATATGATGCAAAGTACAACTACATTTATCTTTACGCAAGGCAATGGGGAGATCAAGGTTGGACTGAGAGGGCACCACATGGTTAGGAACAATTACTGGATCTATTGACGGAGAAGAAACTAGAGGTGGTGAAGACTTGGGAGCAACAGGAATAAGAGGAATGGAGTCATCAACCGGAACTAGAAGTGGAAGCATAGGAGATGAAGAAGAAACATCACTACTTCGAAAGAATGGAACAGACTCAAAGAAAGTAACATCAGGTACACAAAGGAACGTTGAGAAGAAGGATTATAACACTTATATCCCTTCTCTGTCCGAGAGTAGTCAAGAAAGATACACTTTATAGAGTGTGCATCTAAATTGTCCATCCCCAGGCATAGATTATGAACAAAGTGTACACATCCAAAAACCTTGGCAATAAGAGGAAAGAGAGACAACATAGGAAACAAAACTAAGGGAGATTGACCTTCAAGGATAGACAATGGCATCTGGTTAATGAGAAAACAAGTTGTAAGAATAAAATAACTCCAAAAACATTTAGGAACACTCAAATGATGCAAAACGGACTGAGTAGTCTTAAGTAGATGATGGTTCTTGCATTCAGCCACCCCATTTTTTTGAGGTGTATAAGTGCAAGAGGTTTGATGGATGATTCTATGTTGTCCTAAGTATTCTTGAAACGAGGTATAGAAATATTCTTTCCCATTATCAAAATGAAGAATTTTAATGTGAGCACCAAATTGAGTGCGAATTTCAGCATAAAATTTTTGAAAAATGGAGAACAATTTACTCTTTTCTTTCATAAGATAAAGCCATGTCATTCTTGAATAATCATCAACAAAAATTACAAAGTACTTATAATCATTGTATGACACAACTCTGTTTGGATCCTAAATATCAAAATGGACTAAGGAAAAAGATTCAAACTATGACTATCTACTCTAGGACTAAAGGAAACCCGATGGTGTTTCCCATACTGACATGACTCACATTCCAATGAAGAAAGACAATGCAATGATGAAACATGTAACTGAAGTGTCTTGAGAAAAGGATGACCAAGTTTGCAATGCCACTAGAGAGGTGTAAGAGAGAACTGGAAAGCTATTGTCGAACCACCACCATCAAGATAATACAATCCACCAGCTTCATGATCTCCACCAATCTTCATCCCCATCTCGTGATCCTGAAAAACACAAGAGTCAGGAAAGAAAGTCATAGAACAATTGATAGATTTGGTCAATTTGCCAATAGACATAAGAAGGAAAGGTAATTTGGGCACATACAGAACTAAAGATAACGACAATGATGCAATATCTATATTACCAACACCACAAATGAGAGAGGTAGAACCATTAGATAAAGTGATTGTTTGTGATGTAGAAGATGGAAAAAGGGAGGAAAACAAACTTGGAGTCCTAGTCATATGATCAGAAGCACCAAAATTGATAGTCTAGGGTGGAGGTTTGGAAGCTAGACAAGCCTTACATGAGTGGGCAAGAGTAGCCGTATTTTGTTGGGAAGTAGCCTAAAGAAATATTTCATACTCATCACGTGGAATACTCATCATCTCCTTCCCAGAGGCACTAGTAGATGTAAAAGTTGCCTGGTCAGTTTGCTGGGTATCAACTGCTTCACCACCACTTCTTGTATGATTGGCCCATCTAGAAGGTATTCCATGTAGATCATAGCAAAAATTAACAATGTGTCCTTCCATCCCTCACTGTGTACACTTCCTAAGCCCATAACTACGACCTCTACCACAGTTTCCCCCTAAGTCTCAACCTCCACTACGTCCACCACCACGACCTCCTCTATTCCCACGGCCTCCCCTCTCATCACTGCAAAGGCTGATCTATCTGAAACTGTAGTACTGTCTGAAGACCCAAAATTAATCCTACGGAGTTGTGCAAACACCTCCTCAAGAGAAGGAAGAGCAGAGCCTCCTAGAATCTAAGCTCTAACTGGTTCGTACTCAACCTTAAAATCCACTAAAAATCTGGTCACATCCGGTTTCTCCCTTTGTTGTTGCTGAATTTTAACATTTGATGTCAAAGCATGATAGATATTTAGCTAATTACAAAGGTTCCTTGTACTAGCATAATACACCTTAAGTGTCTGATTTCCTTGTTTTAGATTAAAATATTCTTGATAGAGCTGATATACCCTTGTAGTATCTTGTCTCGAATAAAGCTTTTTGGCATGGTCCCATACCTCCTTCGTTGTATCAAGAAACATAAAATTCACATTGATTTTGGGTTCCATACCATTCCACAATCATGTCATAATTTGTGCATCTTCTTGTTCCCAATCACTATATCCTTGAGAATCAGCTGAGGGTTTTTCTTCTTTCACATGTTTCATCTTCTTCTTACCTGTATGAAAGATCTCCACTGACTTGGCCCATGGCACATAATTCTCACCATTCAGCTTGATAGATGTCATTTTAAATTCAGAAAATCAGGGGGAGTTATAACACTGGATTTTTTTATCACTGTTCTCTCCTAGGGTTGCCATGGGTATATAAAAAGAAAGGAAAAACTTCACTGCACAGCACCATACTACACCACTACCAATAAACTACAACTGAAACATGTGCTGAAACTGATTTCAGCACTGTTCTCATACTTGTCACCCACTTCTATCAGCAAGAAAACACACAGAAACTCAGAAACATGTGCTGTAACAGGTTTCAGCACTGTTCTCAGACCTATCACTCACGTCCATTAACATGAAACACACGAAAAATCACTTCTTATGTATACCTATTAATAGACCTACTACAAGAAGTCCAGAAATCCACAACTGTGCCTTTTCAGATCATTGAAACACCCAACACGAACTGTTGCACATAGACTGATCACTGACAGTCCCTCTTTGATACATTGATTAGAGGGTTTCTCTAAAACTCCACTGAAACAGCACCTTCCTCAAGGTAATCACCAAGAAGGCACTGGAAAAAAAGAAGAAAAAAACTGGGAAGAAAATCAGGGCTCTAATACCATGTTAGTTATTCAATTGGACCTGATTTACTTCCTGAAATAAAAAGAAAGGGAGAAGGGAGAAGAAGAGAGAAAGAAAGAGGAGAAGACGAAGAGATGGTTTGGCTGGTCTCCCGAAGAGAAAAATCTGTCTCCCATCCAACCAGAATTAATATATATAGATTTCTAACTTTAAGTACAAAAACCTTTGTGTCCCTCTTTATGTATGGGATACTCTACTCAACCTCAGACATAATAGACAAGACAACTTAGAGTAAAGTATAATGAAATGACTCAATTACCCTTGGACTGTTGACTCAAACAGATTTATACAGTTTTGTGATATGGTTTTTAAGCCTTAAATGTGCTTTATATTTCTTCTAATGATTCCTTAAAGGTTTATTAACTAATTCCATGTTTTTAGAAAACTTTCCTAATCTTTTCAAATTTTCCAAATATATCATAGCTAAATTAGTGAAATATCTCCATCCCTACATGGCGAAATGCCTATCGATATCGAAACCAATATTAAACTTAGCAGTATAAATGTTATGTAAATAATGGAATAGTTGTTAGAGAAAGCAAACAACTTTAGCAGTATAAATGAATGAAACCAATATTAAACAAATAAAATAATTTATAACTGAATGTACTAAATTATAATGTATTACAGATTTAGAATCATGCACAAATTTAACCATAGATGTTAGAATTTTTTGTCACATATTAGCTGATTCCACAAAAAAGAAGCACCTCCTCAATTGTCATTTTGATGTCAGTGTCTACATGTCTCTGATTTAGGTATTGCTCATTACCATCAAGAATGCAAATTGACCCTCAACCTGTGGTATGGGTTATTGGTAAGTGTGGTTTGATATAGAATAGTAAAGAGGGAGGATAAGAGAAGAGAGAAAATAGAACATAATTGGGAGTTTAGAAATACATAGTGTTTCTTTTTTCTTATTCACTTAACAAAGCGCAAGGTTATAATTTTATCTCTTTCTATCATTCTAATACAATTAGTTGGGGGTGGGCTGACCTAGAGGCCAACACCCAGTCACTGTTTCATCCCTCTCTTCTTCATCTTCTCTACCTTCTTTTTTTCTCCCTTCATCTATTTACTTCAACTGGTTGCATCAGTTTTGTAGTTAAACCCATTGTCAGCTGGTTAATGTGGTATCAGAGAACTAGGAAGTTCAAGGGCCTGGTCTTCTTCTGTGGGAGTAGTCTACTGTATTAATAGTTTGTTTTTCTATAGAAGGGGTGTTTCAGGACTATCAGCTACTGGTCTAGGAGAACACACCCCTTAACTCAAGAACGTTTTAAGAAATTCTTTGAATATGATCGGAGACCCATCTGGTAAGTATTAATATTTTTCCCATACTTTTTCCGGTCATGGTGAACAGCACAAATATCTTGTGTTTGTGATTGATTTGTGGTGGTCCAGGACATATTCCTTTGTTATGAGAAGTTGGTTTCTCCATTTTTTGGTGGCTTATTGAATATTTGGTGATTTTTCCTCTTCGTTTATTTTGCTGCGATTACTGTTCTTTGTTCTTGTGGACTTTTTTCTTGGGGCTTCTTTCCTTTGGCTGTGTGTTTTGGATTTGTCTCGTTGATCTGAATTGGTTGGAAGTTGATCTGAGATGGGCCAAGAAATCTCTTCTCAATCTACCATTCCTAATCAGCCAAACAGCCCATTTCTAATCTTGGACAGGACTCAAGCTTACAGGTTACTAAGGTTAAGCTTGCTGGCAGAGGAAAGCTTGGATACTTGAGTGGGAAGATGAAAAGACCAGCTGACGATGATCCTATGTTGGATGTGTGGAACGGGAAAACATAATCATTATGTCTTGGCTATGGAACTATATGATACCCAAATTAGTAGAGGACTTATGTTTTTCAAAATATCTGCCCGAATCTGGGAGAGAGTGAACGAGACTTATTTATAGGAGAAATGGAGCTGACTTTTCAGCTCAGACAGGATATTGCTAATCTTAGGCAAGTGGAGATGAGTATTCTTGCTTACTATGCTGCCTTACAAGCTGTTGAGGGCCCGGGAATAGGATCTCGTCACGGGTCGGTCCACGGGGAAAACCTCCTGTTTTCCCTTGTTCCTTCCTGCTCGTGATGAACCTATCTTGGCGCCTTCGGTGATTTGTCCAAGAGATCACCAACTCTCCTAACTCACTCTTGACTGAATAATTTGATATCTCATTCAATAATGGGGTCTTCTTAAATAGGAGATTACAAGAGTCCTAATCAAAGGGAGTCTCCTTGCTGAATAGGGAGACTTCCAGTTCTATCTTGCTAAGGATAAGATAAGCTAATCCTAATCTGATAAGTTACTAACAAGATAAGATAAGCTAAGCTAATCCTAATCTGATAAGCTATTAACAAAATGAGATAAGAGATAAGAACAAGCAAAATGAGCTAATCTAATCTAGATAAGGCTGTTGTTGCCGAACTGGGTAGGATGAGCATCACTGAATCCTTGCTGCTGCTGGCGGTGGGCCTGGGGCCTGTTGCTGCCAGCGGCGATGGTACGTCTTCCCGAGGAAGGTGTCCATAACATTACTCCCCTCCTGGACTACGAGCTTGTCCTCAAGCTCGAAAGCTGGATATGTGGCTTGGAACTCTGCCAATGGATCCCTGTGGCTTCTGTTGGTGGTAGATCACACCATTCCACCAAGACTTCAAGGATTCCATTATTGAAACGAGAGCGGGTGACAGTTTTAGGCTGGGGGACCAGTTTGCCATCTTTCAAGGGTGGTAGGGAGGGAACTTGGTCCGGGGGAACACCCGTAAATGGTTTCAGCAAGGAGATGTGGAAGACATCATGAATTCGGCTAGTCTCTGGCAATTCCAGCTGGTAGGCCACACTGCCAATCCGTTGCAGAACCTTGTAGGGCCCATAAAACTTAGGGGCCAGCTTCGGGGCAGCCTTGTGGCGCAAGGAGCGCTGCCGGTAGGGCTGGAGCTTCAACCAAACAAATTGTTCTGGATCGAACGACAGTTCCCGGTGGTGCTTATCATAGTGGAGCTTCATGCGGAGCTGGGCCTGTTGTAAGCGAATGCGGACGTCGGCGAGGAGGGCGTCGCTGTCCTGTAAGGAGTGATCGATTGCGTCCAAGCGAGTAGATCCAGGCTCGTAGGACAGCAAGCGGGGAGGATCCCTGCCGTAAACGACGCGAAAGGGAGTCATGCCGAGGGAGGAATGGTAGGCTGTGTTGTAGCAGTACTCGGCCCAAGGAAGCCATTCCAACCACCGTCGAGGTTGATCGCCTACAAAACAGCAGAGATACATCTCGATAGTGCGGTTAACCACTTCCGTCTGACCGTCGGTTTGTGGTCGGTAAGCTGATGAGTAGGCCAGGGTGGTGCCGTGTAGTCGAAATAACTCTTTCCAAAAGGCACTAGTGAAGACCGGGTCTCTATCGCTGACGATGGATTCCGGCAACCCATGTAAGCGAAAGATATGTGTAAAGAAGGCGAGGGCAACCGAAGTGGCACTGTACGGGTGTGATAGAGGAATGAAGTGTGCGTATTTAGGGAAGTGGTCGACTACCACAAAGAGAACTGATTTGCCCCCTACCTTGGGAAGTCCTTCAATGAAGTCCATGGAGATGTCGGCCCAGATCTGCGATGGGATGGAAAGGGGCTGAAGGAGGTTTGCCGGGTGTAGGTTTTCCCATTTGTGTTGTTGGCATGTGGAGCAATTCTGCACAAAATCTCGAATAGAAGTCTTCATACCTCGCCAATGGAAATCAGTCCGGACGCAGTGTAGTGTTTTTTGAATGCCCTCATGGGTGGAGGTTATGGATGTTGGTGATGATGGTGGGAATCAACGGGCAGTCTGCTGGAAGATGGACTCGTCCCTTATACAGTACCAACTCGTCGTGAAGTGACCAATCGGGGTCGGCCGTGCCAGTCTAGATCTTCTGCAGTAAGAGCGACCATTCCGGGGACTGTGGTGTTGCCTTCTTAATTTCGTCAAACAGAGAGATCCGAGGTTGGGAAATGCTACATAGAACCATCGCGTCTTCTTCTCGCCTAGACAAGGCATCAGCTGCGCGATTAGAGGATCCCGCCTTATATTCCACCCGGAAGTCAAACCCGAGCAGTTTGCTAACCCAATGCTGCTGAGGGGAAGTGGTGAGACGCTGCTCTAACAGGTATTTGAGGCTATATAATGATCAGTTTTGACGATGAACGACCGCCCCCACAAATACGGCCTCTAGTGCTGGATGGCTCGGGCAAGGCCAATTAGTTCGCGCTCATAGGCTGGAAGCTTCACATGCCGGTCGGCCAATCTGCGGCTGAATAAAGCGATCGGGTGCCCTTGCTGCTGTAGTACGGCCCCGATACCCACTCCAGAAGCATCGCACTCGACTGTAAATTCGAGGGCGAAATTAGGTAATTGCAGGACAGGGGTTGAAGACAGTGCATTTCACAGTGATAGAAAAGCTTCATCAGCTGCGTCATCCCACCGGAAGGAGTTTCTCTTCAACAGGTTGGTTAACGGGGCTGCCAACACTCCATAGTTCTGTACAAATTTGCGGTAGTAACCCGTTAAACCGAGGAACCCGCGTAAGGCCTTGGCGGATTGAGGTTTGGGCCATTCTGTTATAGCCTGAATCTTGGAACTATCAACTGTTACACCCTGCCCATGGATGATGTGGCCGAGGTAAAGAACCTGTCATTCCCCAAAGGAGCACTTGGACCGTTTCAGGAATAAGCTGTGTTGGCGTAGGAGTACGAAAACGGTCCTCAGATGGTGGACATGCTCTACCCATGATTTTCTGTAAACGAGGATATCATCAAAGAAAACTAAAACAAATTTGCGTAGATGGGGCTGGAATACCTCGTTCATTAGTGCCTGAAATGTAGATGGTGCATTGGAGAGTCCGAATGGCATGACTAAAAATTCGAAGTGGCCATGGTGGGTGCGAAAAGCAGTCTTCTTCACGTCACCGGGAGCCATGCGAACTTGGAAATATCCGGACCTAAGGTCCAACTTAGAGAAATATTGGGCACCATGCAACTCGTCCAGCAGTTCGTCCACAACGGGAATAGGAAACTTATCTTTGATCGTCCGGTCATTGAGTTCTCTATAGTCAACACAGAACCTCCACGTTCAATCCTACTTCGCCACCAATAGAACCGGCGAAGAGAAGGGGGAGTGACTTTTGCATATGATCCCTTGGTTCAGCATCGCTGTACATTGTTTTTCTATCTCATCCTTCTGTAAGTGAGGGTAGTGATAAGGCCTAACAACGACTGGTGCTGAACCCGCCACCAAAGGAATACGATGGTCGCAAGCTCGGGAAGGGGGAAGGCCCTTCGGTTCCTGGAACAGATCTGAAAACTCGGCGAGAAGTTTTTCCATGGCTGCCGGTTCTGTCTGGAGTGCATGAACCTGTGGTGTCTTTTCTTTAACCCTGCAACCGTGCCATGAAACTTGCTTGCCATTCAGGTGGAAGGTCATGGTGAGTGCACTGAAGTCCCACAAAATCGGGCCTAGGGTAATTAACCATTTGACCCCGAGAACAATATCGAACCCATCCAATGAGAGTACAAATAAATCAACAAGAATTAGTTCAGAATTGACCTGTACTGGGACGTCCTTACAAATCCCTGGACTGTGAACTTTTTCACCATTTGCGACAGCTACCTGTAGTCGCGGCCGGAGTTCCATTGGTAGTTTTAACTACAGGGCTGCATGTTCACTTATGAAGTTGTGTGTGCTCCCTGAATCGACGAGAATGCGCACCGGCTGACCTGCGATCTGTGCCTGTAACTGCATGGTCTGAGAGGTTCTAATACCGGTGATCGCATGGAGAGAGATCTCTGGTTCGAATGTGACGGGTTCACCTTCCTCCTCTTGCTCATCTATGAGAAGGCAAAAAAGCCTCTTGCATCTATGTCCTGCCGAGTAGAGGTCATCACAGTTGAAACATTGACCTCTCACTCGGCGCTCTGCCATTTCTTCCCTGGTCAAGCGCTTGATGGGAGGAGTGACCATGTTACTGCCTGTACTTGTCACTGCTCTAGAGGTGGTGGTCGTGGGAGGCTTCATTTCCCGGCTGGTAGCAGAAGAGGGGGTCGTTGCTGCTGGTCTTGGGGGCACCCACGAGTTCGGTGGACGACCCACATTAAAAATTCCGCGGCTGAGCTGCAGCTTGCGCTCAAATGCGCGGGCTAAGTTCATGGCTGTGACCAAATTTGGGGGATTCTGCATCTCGACATCCACTCGCAGGGGTTCTGCTAACCCTGCTATGAACATATCCACTTGCTGGTCTGGTCGCACGGAGGATGCCCTCGCGAGGAGGGTTTGGAACTGTCGCTGGTATTCAGCAACTGTTTCGGTCTGTTTAAGGTTAATTAGCTCGCCCAGTGGGTTTCTGGTCAATGGGGGTCCGAACCGAAGAAGGCAATAGGATTTAAACTGGGGCCAATTGAGCCCGGGTTCTTCTTGCTCTAACCAATAAAACCAAAGTTGTGCTTCTTCTGTTAAATGAAAGCCGGCTAGGCTTACCTTGTCCTAGTCATTTGTCCGTTGATTCCGGAAGAACTGCTCGCAGCGATACAGCCAGCCTAGGGGGTCTCCGTTGCCGTTGTATGATGGGAACTCCAGCCTGCTGTACTTGGGGATGATGGCTGCTCCATGGCCGACGGACTGCTGTTCGCCGGAAGACTCCAGCAGATCTGGCCGGCGGTCATTAGCTGTTGTCCCTCCGTCAGAGTTCCTTTCCCTGCTAGAAAGAAACATCTCCATTAGTCGTCGCAGTTCTCGCACTTCACCTTTGATCTCACGAACTTCGGAGCTGGTCTCCACGAGTTGGTGCTCGAGGTCATGGACCCTGGAAGGTAGCTGCTCCAGATCTCCCATGACGCCTTGCTCTGATACCAAGTTGTTGAGGGCCCGGCAATAGGATCTCGTCACAGGTCGGTCCACGGGGAAAACCTCCTGTTTTCCCTTGTTCCTTCCTGCTCGTGATGAACCTATCTTGGCGCCTTCGGTGATTTGTCCAAGAGATCACCAACTCTCCTAACTCACTCTTGACCGAATAATTTGATATCTCATTCAATAATGGGGTCTCCTTAAATAGGAGATTACAAGAGTCCTAATCAAAGGGAGTCTCCTTGCTGAATAGGGAGACTTCCAGTTCTATCTTGCTAAGGATAAGATAAGCTAATCCTAATCTGATAAGCTACTAACAAGATAAGATAAGTTAAGCTAATCCTAATCTGATAAGCTATTAACAAGATAAGATAAGAGATAAGAACAATAAGATAAGAACAAGCAAAATGAGCTAATCTAATCTAGATAAGGCTGCTGTTTTCGAACTGGGTAGGATGAGCATCACTGAATCCTTGCTGTTGCTGGCGGTGGGCTCGGGTCCTGTTGCTGCCGTCGGTGATGGTACGTCTTCCTGAGGAAGGCGTCCATAACACAAGCAATCTAGGAACAACTTGATCACTACAAGGCCATCCATTGGAAGGATGATGAGGATGCTGTTCAATATGAATCTCTTAAAAATGAAACCGGGTATGTGAATTCTTGTCAGGGTTGAATCTAGATTTTGAGATAGTGAGAATGCAATTATTGGGGTGTAGTGGCATTCCTCCTATTGATGAAGTATACTTTGTCATTCAACAAGAGGCTTCCAGAAAGACTGTGATGAAGACTAAGTTAGAACATTCTGCTTTGATTTCTGCATCAAATGGAAACAAATCCTCTGCAAAGAAACATGTAGTGAGTAAGGAGAAGGAAGCTTTAGGCTGTGTTTGGTTTGAAAGAAAAGGTAGAGAAAGGAAGGGAAAGGTAGAGAAACCTGCACATAGGTGAAAGCTAAATTACTGTAGCCGAAGTAGCAGAAAAGAGAAGAAGAAGAGATGCTGGAATGTCGAACTCCACTGCTCAGTCGACAGTACTATTATTTATATTATGGTGTAGTACAATGATACAGGAAGTTACTAGAATGCCCCTGATTAGTGATGGGACACCTAGACAACTTAAAACATTAAACAGGATTAGGCCCATTAACAAAGGCCCAGTACAGGACAACTTAAACTTAAGTATAGGCTAATAAGAATTCTTATCAATCGAATACTCATACATACAAAGACTTCAATCCAACACTCCCCCTCAAGCTAAGCATGAATATCAATCATGTTTAGCTTGCCAAGCATGTCCCTAAACTTTGCTGCTGCCAGCCCTTTAGTCAGTACATCCGCAATTTGCATCTTAGATGGAGTATAAGGCACACAGAGTTCACCCGAGACAATTCTTTCTCTAACAAAGTGCCGATCAATCTCAATATGGTTTGTCCTGTCATGCTGCACGGGATTGTTGGCAATGTTGATGGCAGCTTTATTGTCACAATACAGCCTGAGAGGACCTTCAGCCTTAATGCCAAGTTCATTAAGAAGAGTTTTGAACCATAAGAGTTCAGCAACCCCGTGGGCCATAGCTCGATACTCTGCTTCTGCACTTGATCTAGCCACTACATTCTGCTTCTTACTGCGCCATGTGACCAAGTTTCCTCCCACAAATGTACAGTAACCCGAGGTTGACTTCCTGTCTCCAACAAACCCAGCCCAATCTGCATCAGTGTAGGCTTCAATTTCAATTCTATTGTTTTTCCTGAAGAGAATTCCCTTCCCTGGGCAAGTCTTCAAGTACCTGAGAATCCTTTCAACTGCTTTCATATGAGGAATCTTTGGAGAGTGCATAAATTGACTGACAACATGCACAGCATAAGCAATATCTGGCCGAGTGAGGGATAAGTATATCAGCTTCCCTACCAATTTTTGGTATCTCTCTTTATCACAGTAGTCCTCCCCTACTGATTCCTGCAGGCCATGGTTCTGTTCCATTGGAGTATCTGCTGGCCTGCACCCCATCATGCCTGTTTCCTCTAGGAGGTCAAGAACATACTTCCGCTGACATATGTAGATTCCCTCTCTTGACCTGGCAACTTCAATCCCAAGAAAATATCTCAAATGACCCAAGTCTTTGATCTCAAATTCAGAAGCTAGAAACTCCTTCAGTCTTTTTATCTCTTCCAAGTCATTTCCGGTAATTACCATATCATCCACATAAACAATGAGTGCAGTAAGTTTGCTATCCTGTCTCCTTATGAACAAGGTATGGTCTGCACCACTCTGAGTGTACCCCACTTTCTTCATGGCCCCACAGAGCCTCTCAAACCATGCACGGGGAGATTGCTTCAACCCATATAATGCTTTCCTCAGTTTGCACCCCTTTCTACTAAAGTCATAGCCTGGTGGAGGTTCCATAAATACCTCTTCATGAAGGTCACCATTTAAGAAGGCATTCTTCACATCCAGCTGATGAAGTTCCCATGAAAAATTTGCTGCTAGTGACAATAGAACCCGAATTGTGTTGAGCTTTGCTACCGGGGCAAAGGTTTCTTTGTAGTCAATCCCTTCTTTCTGTGTAAACCCCTTTGCCACAAGTCTGGCCTTGTACCTTTCAATGAACTCGTCCTCCATGTGCTTTACAGTAAACACCCACTTGCACCCAACAGTGGTCTTCCCCTCTGGCAGATCCACTAATTCCCAAGTTCTTGCTTTCATTAGGGCTTTCATCTCTTCATTCATAGCTTCTTTCCACCTTGGATCAGACACAGCCTTTGAGTACCTAGAAGGAACACGCATAGAGGAAAGAGCAGACACAAAGGAGTGATAGGCAGGAGATAAATGTGAGTAAGAAACAAAATCAGCAATGGGGTGCCGGGTGGTGCAAGAGTGGATAGGCTTACGGAGAGCAATAGGAAGATCCAAATCAGAAGTATGAGAGTTGAAATTACCTTGGATTGTAGAGACAGATTGATCCGAGTCCAACTGGTTGCTGTCATGAGGTTGAGGACCCCTTTTTCTTCTGTTGTATGTAAGTATCTCTTTTTGTTGCCTACTGGAGCCTTCAAGAACATCTACAGCATCAGGAGAGGTAACCGGCACAGTGGGAGCCTCACTGGGTTGACCCGGAATGTCACAACAAGGAGTAGGAGGAGAGGATGGAAGACCCAAGGCAGATAGGGGAACAAAAAAGGAGGGAGAATGAGAATCCTCTTCCATCCCACTAGTCTCCCCCTGAAGAGGATTCTGAGAAGACTGAAAATAGGGTTGAGACTCAAAGAACACCACATCTCTGGTGACATACTTTCTCTTGGAGACAGGGTCATAACACTTGTAACCCTTTTGTGTAGGAGAGTACCCCAAGAATATTCCATTTGTAGCCTTAGGATCCAGCTTAGTCTTCTTTGGATCCTTCACATGTATGAAACATATACAGCCAAAGACCCGAGGAGGAAGGGGAAAGTCTGGAAGAGTGGGGCACAAAACAGAGAAAGGGGTTTTCATACCCAACACCTTAGATGGCATCCGGTTTATCAGATATGATGCAGAAAGTACAGCTTGAGACCAGTATTGCTTGGGGACTTTGTGTTGGAATAGTAAGGCTCGAGCTGTCTCCAATAGATGTCTATTCTTGCGCTCAGCAACCCCATTCTACTGAGTATAAGCACAGGATGACTGATGTAGTATGCCAGCATCTTCCAGGAATAAGTTCAAGGATTTTTCAAAGTATTCAGCAGCATTGTCTGACCTGAATTGCTTAATCTTCTTATTAAACTGTGTTTCAATCATCTTGCAAAAGGCCATGGTTATCCGTGGTACTTCATCCCGTCCTTTTAACAGGTAGATCCATGTACAACGAGAGTAGTGGTCAATAAAACTGATAAAGTACCGGAAGCCATCAAAGGAAACAATGGGTGAAGGGCCCCAGACATCAGAATGAACCAAATCAAAAGGAGCACAAATTTCATTGCTGGAAATTGGATACACAGTTCTACATTGTTTTGACATTTGACATACTTCACAGGTTAGACTCTGACTTGGAATGCCCTTAAACAATTCGGGAAACAACATTTCTAATGAGGAGAAAGACACATGACCTAGCCTAGCATGCCAAAGATGCAGCTTAGCTATTGACTCCACACTTTCCGGATTACTAGCAGCAGATGCTTGTAAGGCTGAGCCGATGTCTGCATCAAGGTAGTAGAGGCCTCCATACTCATGACCGCACCCAATCGTTCTCCTTGTCAATCTGTCCTGGAAGACACAATGAGTAGGAAAAAAGGTTATACTACAGTTCAAATTTTTGGTAAGTTTTGAAACAGACAAGAGATTTGAGGTAAGACTGGGAACATGTAAAACTGATTTAAGAGAGAGGTCCTTGCTTAGGTCAACAATTCCCTTTCCAGAGATAGTGGAGAAAGACCCATCAGCAACTCTCATCTTATCCTGACCAGACAACAAATGATATGAAGAGAATAGGGAAGACATATGTGTCATATGGTCAGTAGCACCGGAATCAATAACCCAAGAAGTAGAGTCAATAGAGCCAGTGGCACTGAAGGCAGAGGCTGTACTTGATCTAGCAAGAGATGTAGAAGCAAAAGAATTATTTCTTAGACGGGCTAATGCCCTACTAAGGATCTCAACCTCACTAGCAGTGAAGCCCAATGTACCAGTTCCAGAGGAATCAGCAACCTGTCCCATAGGAGAAGAAGACACTGTTGGTGTATTTTGTGAGTTGTCATCATTGTTGCTGGCGACAAAATTCCCACTTGCCGCAGGCCTGTTATCTCTAGAAGAAACATCTCTGGGTATTGAAGACATCTTGACTGCAGCCACTGTGTAGGTTACACTGATTAAGACTAGCCGAAGCAGTTCTGAAGGTTCTGAACCAGTTCTGGAGCAGATCTGATTAGCTGAAATGATCACAGCAGGTTCTGACAGCACTCGACACAGTTTCAGACTTGCCGAGACTGTCACAGTTCTGAAACAGTTCAGTTACAACAGCAAGCAAGGAGTTATGGGCTGGTAACCGACCTGAAGCTAAGGGTTCTCAACAATTGTGCTATGTAGACTCCACTTGAACTTTGAGTACTGCAACTGTAAAGAGAGTGCCCTTCCTTGCGGCCAATACTAGGACTGCTGACATCAGTCCTCAACTAGGGTTCACAGTGCTGAACAATCTGGAGCTGGCAGCTCCCTAAGTAATCTCACAGCAGTGGTGAGGGGTTTCGGACTGATAACCACCCTGAACTTGGAGCTGTTTGCCACATTGCTATGATGGTAGAAGTGTTCACAGTGCTGGTAGAACACTAGATAGGCTTCACTTGGGCTGAACCAAAAACTGCAACAGTTCGGGTACAGTAGTGAGTGAACAGTTCGAGGCTGCAACAGTAGCAAGTGAACAGTGGGCTCTGTAGAAGAAGCTAAGTCTGTGCGAGTCTTGCTGGAGCACCGAAGCTGCAACTGTAGAAGTAGCTAAGCCCCTTTCGGCTAGTGCTAGGACTGCTGAAATCAGTCCTCAACTAGGTCTGTCCTACACAGACCTCTCTTAGTAGCCAAATAGCTACTATTTGCTGGAAATAACCTAGTAGGACATCTACTTCTGGGTCTTACTTCCCTTGAGTCCTACAACCAAGAGAAACCCTAGGTTCGAACTTGCTTTACTCTCTTACACCCCTAGGTCTTCACTACAGCAACCCAGAAAAGGAAGAGAGAAGATGAAAAGACAGCAAGAGAAGAGAGTGTGTGCCGGCTGAAACTAGGAAGAAGCTAATGCTCTGATACCATGAAAGCTAAATTACTGTAGCCGAAGTAGCAGAAAATAGAAGAAGAAGAAGAGATGCTGGAATGTCGAACTCCACTGCTCAGTCGACAGTACTATTATTTATATTATGGTGTAGTACAATGATACAGGAAGTTACTAGAATGCCCCTGATTAGTGATGGGACACCCAGACAACTTAAAACATTAAACAGGATTAGGCCCATTAACAAAGGCCCAGTACAGGACAACTTAAACTTAAGTATAGGCTAATAAGAACTCTTATCAGCCAAATACTCATACATACAAAGACTTCAATCCAACAATAGGTAGGGAAAGGTAGGCTGTTTGGTTTGTACAGGTTTCCTTACCTTTCCCTTCCTTCCCTACTTTTTCCTTCTAACCAAGCACAGCTTTAGGGTGCAAGTGGGACTTATCTGTAAAGTGTGAAGCACAAGGCTGATGGGTCTATAGCGAGGTATAATGTCTGGTTGGTAGACAAAGGGTTTATGCCCAAATGTATGGTGTTGATTATACAAAGATATTTGCACCAGTAGTGAAGATGAACTCCATATAGATTCCCTAGTCTTTGGTTACTAATCTAGTGTGGTATCTTCATCACATTGACATTACAAATCCTTTCTAAATGGAGATCTAGTTGATAAATTATATTGTACAGCCCCTGGTTTTGAGGACGGTGAGGGGATGGTTTACCACTTGAAAAAAAAAAAAAAAATCATTTTTGTGTTAAGCAGTCACCAGGGACCTGGTTTAGCAGGCTTAACAAAGTTATCTAGCAGAAGGGGCTTAAACAATGTCAGATCAATCATACCATGTTTGTAAGAAAGGGTTGGAAAATTTGCAGTCACAGTTAATGCTTTTATTTCTTGATGTGGGTGGTATAGGAATTACAGTATTTTCATAAACAGGGTCAGGACATGTAATGTTCTGCTATTACAAAGGGTCTGAATGACTACGAGAGAAATTAATCATCTCAATTGGAAGACCTCTTTTCTTCCCTTTCTCTTCCTCTATTCTCTTTCCTTTTTCTCTTTTTATTTTCTTTGTTTGCTATCTGCATACCATTAAAGATTTCTACACTTTCCTCTCTCTCATTCTCCATGGCTGCAAACAAGCTCTTCTCTAAATTTGGGAAGTCCTTTAAGCTTCATGGAGCTTATTTTTGGTAGGTTTGTTTCTTGGTTTCTAATTCATAGGCTTTATATCTTGGTAGCCTTAAATTTAACGTGTCAACATGCCCCTTTTGATTTGGTGTTATTAGAAAGGTTGGTCAAATAATATCTAAGATCCCAAAATCTTGAAAATCTAACATAAATTCTGGGCGTGTTGTTACTAAATAACTGAATAATATCATTAATAATTTCTATAGAAGTCTCTTGATTGTGAAGCATTGTCCGAGACTACATGTCAAACTATAGAAAAGATTAAGGAGGTTGAACAGTGTAATGGAGATAGGTAAATTATTTTAATTCTGAATAAAGTCTGTCATTCCTACAATTGAAGTGTTTTCCAGAAAGTCCAAAAAGGTTGGTCAGGGTATTAACCAAAGGTATGAGCACTTGTCAATGGTTTAGGTTTTGCTAACCTAGCTATCTTAATAAAAGTTCAATTCATGGTTGTACCCCAACTAAAATTGTTCATTATGGTATTGCTATTTCAATATGAGATTCTTAATGTTTGATGTTTTTCCTGTTTTAATTTTCAGATGGGATCCAAGTTTAAGAGAGCCTTGATTGCAGAGAGAGTTAGAGAGTCCCTTCATAGCTGGTGTAAGAGAGTGAAGGAGAAATCCAAGCATGATTCTTTGCATTCTCGTCCCGGAACAGCACGATCTACATGTTCTCTTGAATCAGCTATAGATGAGAGGGATGAAATAACAGTTGCCTCTGGAACTTTATCTCGGTGCTCTTCTGCAGCCTCACTAAATCAGCTCACCATAACATCTGTAGATGAGCTGCCTATAACATCTGCAGATGAAATAGTTTTCAACAGCTCTGATGAGCCCCAATATGACCAATCTTTCCGTGCTTCAAACCATTCATCTAGATTCCGAAGTAATGAATTATCACAGCCTCCATCATATGGCATAGATGATATCTCCAGTCAAGAGCTAGGTAAGGTTTATACTCTTCTAGAGTTGTTTCGGAAGACCTGACAGATTTAGGTGCTATTTGGATAGACTTTTATGCTTTTGAAATTCAAAGTAGCATGCATTTTTGCTTTTACTGTGTGTATCTTCTGCTGTGAAATGGATTGTGCAAAATGTATTTTCACAGCATGCTTTTTGTACTAGAAAGAAAAATTGGCCATGCGTTTGGGTACAGTAACAAACTTTCGTAGTTTGACATCAGAGCATACATATGCCAAACATTCTGTGCTTCTTTGTTTTGGACTCCCCTTGGAAAACAGTCATCGAATAGAACCAGGGGTGATTCTACATCTCTCTCTCTCTCTCTCTCTCTCTCTCTCTAAGTTAATGAACTTCATACAACGACCAATCAGCATCAATAATATACAAATCTCTCTCTCCAATGACCAGTAATGGGGAACAATAACATACAAATTTGTCTCTGAAATACTTATGGAGTATTTATGTTTACATTGTGAGGCACTACATCGCAAGTAAACTTACTGCATCAGAACGTTATGGTCCAAGCAAACTATCCTTGCTAGATTGTTATTTTCATAACCAAGGTCTAACCATGTGAGTGATTTTGTGGACAATACTAGGCTCCTACCACGTTGGGAAGACGTGTTTTTATCACCTCCAGATTTTTACATCTAAACCCTAAATCCTTAACTCTAAACTCTAAAGTCTAAACATTAAACCCTTAAACCCTAAATCCTAAGCTCCTAAGCCCTAACTTTAAATCTTAAACCCTAAAACCTTAAAATCTAAACTATAAATCCTAACACTTAATCTTAAACCCTAGACCCTAAAATTTAAACTCTAAACCCTTAAGTCCTAAACAATAAACCCCTAAACTCCCCTAAAACTTAAAATTAGTGTGTAAAATGGCAATGGTAGAACACGTCCACCATAGCAACTGCACTGTAAAAAAAATGTATTGTTTTTGCTGGCATGACAGTTTTTTTTTCAGGAATGTGTATGGGGTGCGGGGTGTTGGACAATTTGATCGGCTTCCAATTAAAAACGGTAACCAACCGGTATTCATGCATGTGCATCAAAAGTTTGTTTGTGGACACCCTTTGTTAGGACCTCCCCTCTATTACCATTTACCAAACTGTCAATAACTATTTGCTTGTGGCTTAGTGTGCAGGTTAAATATTTGGGTAAATGGCTAAAACTTCCCTGAAGTTTGGTAATTACAATCACCTCCCCTAAACTTTCTAGCATAGTTGCAAGTAGACACCCTTTGTTAGATTCCTCTAAAAGAGGCATGAAAATGTCCAAAACGCCCATGCAGTTACTTTTGACCAAAATGTTTATTTTCTAAATTTTCACTTCATATATAATTCGCCCAAACCCTTTCTATCTCTTTTTTGAAATAGATTTATTTTTCAAAATTTCCCTTCATATCAATCACTCAAAGGTAAAGCTGCAACTTTAAATTCTATTTTTTTTTTGTTGTTTATAAAGTTTGTGTTTGTGTTTGTGTTTTTTTTTCTTTTTTGTAGAAACCAGCCTCAATAGTAATTGCATGGGTCTTTTGGACATTTTTGCACCTTTTATTATAGGATTCTAATTGAAGGAGGTCTACTTGCAACTGTCAAAAAGTTTATGGAAGGTGATTGCAATTACAAAACTTTAGGGGAGGTTTCAGCAATGATTATAGACTTTAGGGGAGGTTTCAGCACTTTACCCTATTTTTTTTTTTGAAAATAAAATCCGAATTTACCCTTTTCGTCCATCTGACATTAATTTAATTTCTTGTGTTGTACTTATATGGGCAAAAAACTACTTCAACCAAGAACACTCACCTTCTAATGGAGATTTTAGTTGCCAGTGTCAAGTTCATTGCTGCAACTCATGGTTTAGCAACTTGTAAGAGAAAGAAAAAAAGAAAACTTTGATGTTTATAATATTGGAGTTATTGCAAACTATCAAATCTTTTCCCAAAATTGTCTTTCTAGCATAGTTGCCAAAGTGACACCTAGGTGGGCGCCTAGGCGACACCTAGGTATCTAGTCGCCTTTTGGGGCTCGCCTCACCCAAACCCCAAGTGGTTTATATACCACTTATACAAAGTTATACAATGTTTCATATGTTTTTATATTTTTAGCATATAGTATTAATATAGGCATGATAGACTATCATTTTATTATTTCTTTCACTAAATAATATCTTTTATAGTTAGCTTCTTGTTTTGTTATGGTTCTGAGTGAAAGGAAGGTAAGAACCGAGGAAAACTAACAGAGTTTGAATGATGTAGTGTTCAAAGTCTTAGGCAAGGAACACCAACCAATCACAGAATCCAGGAGGTATGCTCTTCATCTCCTCATCCTTTGTCTTCCCTCCTCCTTTTGGAACAAAAACAAGGGCTCCTCCCCTTCTTATTTTTCTTCTTCTAGAACAAATACATGGGTTCCCCCCTTCCTTTCCTTCTTCTGGATAAAAACAGGGGCTCTGCCTCTTCTTATCTTTCTTCTTCTTCTGGAACAAAAATAGGAGCTCTACCCCTTATTTTCTTCTTCTAGTACAAAAATAGGGCTGAAGCCCCTTCTTCCTTTTCCTGGTACAAAAACATGGGCTCTGACCATTTTTCTTCTAGAACAAAAACAAGGGCTTTGCCCTTAAGTCTCCACCATTTTTTGATTGTTCTTTTATGTGCTTTCATTTTCAAAAGACAAGAATAGGGGCTCCACCCCATATTTTCCACGTTACAACCATTAATTTTGTCTTTTTACTTCTTTTCCTACAATAGAAAGAGGGGATCAACCCCCTTTTTCTATCCTTTTTTAGACCTTAAGTGATGCCTAGGCATGCGCCTAGGTGACTAAGCAACTAAGTGCTCCCTTGTTGCCTAGTTCACCTTGGCGCCTTGAAAACTATGCTTGCTAGTGAAGTGAGGTTGCCTTCTACAACAAATCTGATTTGCACTTGAAACTGAACAATGGCGGAAAGAGTTCTGTAGCTGTCCAGAAATCTGAAGATTAGTTTAATACTGTTGCAATTGTGCAATACAAGAAGCAAAACCAGATCTGAGGTCCCCAATCAGCCATTGTAGCCTGGTTCTAGATTAATGACAGGTGCAAGTTTAACATTCGATAGTGAAAGAACAAGCCCAAAAGAGGGGGCAAGCAACAATGAGGTAGGGAGAGAAGAGAGCTTTGCTTTGTTGACAACTCTAGAATAACCTCTTCACTAAATGGGGTTCCTAAAAAAAGTGAACTCGTTGAGCGATCAAATAGAACTATGGCCAAAACGTTATTAGACTAATAGGACAAAGTAAATGATGCTAGAATATAAATGAACAATAAATGTAAATAGCAATAACAATAAAAGTAAAGCAGTTACTCCAGTTAGTCTTGTTAGTGCAGTTAATAGGTTAGTCAAGTTAAAAATTAGTAATTGCACTAGTTGTCCTTGTATCTTACATAAGTAAAGGAAAAGAAAGAAAATAAAGTGCAAATCTACAAGATCTCATGGTTTCAAGTATTACAGTTTTGAGAAGAATAAACACAAAGAAAATGAAAAAAAAAGCACAAAGAAAATGAATTGCAAACTTGAAAAGAAAAGAAAAGAAACAAAAACAAGGGAACAATATTTTTTTAGAGGTTCAACCAACCATGCTTACGACCTCCACCTCAAGCAATCACTAACGTTTTTGCACCAACTGATTAGACTTCCCGATTGCCAACCAATCCTTTATAACCAACAAGGCTTCATAGGTGCTTACAATACTTGAACCAACTGGACTTACAAAGGTGCCAACACGACCCAAACCAGCAAGGCTTTCACGTGCATGCAATACCTACCTACTCAAAGATCTTCACTCATATATCACAGGAACTAGTTTACAACAAGGGGAACCTCTCATTAGGTAGATATAATAGTTTATAGCTCAAACTAACTCAGTTGCTAGAGTATTCACATATACTCAACTCAAGGAGGATGATCCCAATAGATGGGTGAGAAACAAACTCAGACTTTTCAACAAAGCTTACTCTAACACTGGTGAAGCTCAAGGATCTCCTCTAAAAGACTCTAACCCTAGCTTGCTCTCTATCTGAAACAACTATATACAATATGTATGTAAAATCCCTATTCAATTCTAGGTTAAAGTAGAGAAGAAGAAGAGAAAGAAGAAGAAGAGAAGAAGGAGAATAAGGGTTCGGCCAGATTAGGAAATCAGTCCACCTCTAGCCGACCCACTTGTATTTATCTCCAATAACATAGTTAAAAGAAAGACCATATTGTCCCCCATAAGTGATGGGACACATAACTTAAACTTAAATAAAATAGACATTTCACTCTCAAATAGATTAATCCAAATGACCAAAATACCCCTGATTTGTGTATTCTAACACTCCCCCTCAAGCTGGAGAGTATATGTTATATAGTCCCAACTTGTCACAAATATAATCTAATATGCCCCGAGACAATCCCTTTGTAAAGAGATTGCCCACTAATTTCTTGAGTTCACATGAGATGTAGTTATCACTCCACTTATCACTTTCTCTCTCACAAAGTGACAATCGACCTCAATATGCTTGGTTCTCTCATGGAAGACTGGGTTGGAAGAGATGTGAACAACAGTTTGGTTATCACAGTATATTCTCAGGGGTTTGTCAACCGAGAACCCTATCTCTTGTAGCAAGTTCTTCAACCATACTAGTTCACATGTGGTATGAGTCATAGCTCTGTACTCAGCTTCTGCACTACTCCTTGTCACCACTGTTTGTTTCTTGCTCTTCCAAGTTACAAGATTGCCACCAAGGAAGGTATTATACCCTGTAGTTGATCTCCTGCCTGATATAGAACCAGCCCATTTAGCATCTGTATGCCCTACTATTTCAAAAGTCCCTCCACTTTGGTATAGCAAACCACGACCTGGAGCACCCTTCAGGTACCTAACAATCCTTAAAACTGCTTCCCAATGAGGAATCCGAGGATGTTGCATAAAATGACTCACCATACTCACAGCAAATGATATATCTGGTCGGGTAATAGTCAGATAATTCAACTTTCCCACTAACCTCCTGTATCTTCCAAGATCATCAAACTCTTCACTTGCATCAACACTCAACTTGACATTAAGTTCCATAGGAGTCTCTGTTGGTTTAGCACCTAACAGTCCAGTTTCTTCAAGTAGGTCATGAACATATTTTCTTTGACATAAGTTAATTCCATGCCTTGACCTTGCAACTTCTATTCCCAGGAAGTACTTCAGCTTACCCAAATCTTTCGTATTGAAGTGGTCTTATAGGAATTTCTTCAGCCTGTCAATCCTGTTACTATCACTCTCAGTTATGACAATATCATCCGCATACACCACTAGCAAGATTTTCCCATCTTTTGAGTCATGGCTGAACACAGAATGGTCTACTTGACACTGTTTCATTCCAAAGTCTTCACTACTTCATTGAACCTGCCAAACCATGTGTTTATACCCTTTCTGTGTTCAGAAACTACGGAGGAGGGAGAAGAAACCACAATATCCGAGAAAAAAGGAACTGATTCAAAGAAGGTGACATCGGAGCACACAAATGATTTATGGAAGTTAGGGTTATAGCACTTATACCCTTTCTGAGTCCTTGAGTAGCCAAGGAAGATACACTTAGTAGCTCGTGCGTCTAACTTGTCTAAACCAAGCCCCAAATTTTGAACAAAACAAACACATCCATAGACTCTTGGGGTGAGAGAAAATGGAGACAATGTGAGAAACAACACCGAGAAGGGGGATTGACTTCCAAGGATGGACATGGGCATCCGATTAATGAAAAAATAGGATGTGAGGACAACATCACTCCAAAAATGCTTTGGGACATTCATATTAAGCATCAAAGACCGAGCAGTTTCAAGGAGATGTCGATTTTTCCGTTCAGCTACATCGTTCTGTTGTGGGGTGTAGGCACAAGAAGTTTAATGAATTATCCCATGGTGCTCTAAGTATTGCTAAAATGGTATTGAGGTGTACTCTTTGGCATTATTGGAGCGAAGAATTTTAATATGAACACCAAATTGGGTACGTATTTCAGTATAAAATTTTTGAAAAATAGAAAACAATTCACTACGATCTTTCATAAGATAAATCCATGTCATCCTTGAAAGGTCATCAACAAAAATTACAAAATGTTTATAGCCATTGTATGGCATCACTTTGATCGGACCCTAGACATCAGAATGAACTAAAGAAATAGGACTCGAGACACGACTATGAACTCTTGCATTAAAAGAGACTCAATGATGTTTCCCAAGCTGACATGACTCACAATCCAAAGATGAAAGATGACTCAAGGAAGGTACCAGCAACTTCAGAGCCTTGAGAGAAGGATGACAAAGTCTGTAGTGCCATTGAAGAGGAGTAAGAGACGACTGAAAAGCTACTGGAGGGCCACCACCATCAAGGTAATACAATCCACCTGCCTCATGCCCTCCACCAATCTTCATCCCCGTCTTGAGATCCTAAAACACACAAGAAGAGAGATAAAAGGTTATGGAACAATTAAATGACTTGGTTAATCTACTAATAGACATAAAGTTAAAGGGGAACTTGGGAACATATAAAACAGATGATAAAGACAAGGAGGATAGATCAACATCACCAACACCACAAATGGGAGATGTGGAGGACCGAGAAAGAGAAGAAAATACATTAGGAGTCCCAGACATATGGTCTGAGGCTCCGGAGTCAATGATCCAGTGTGAAGGCTTGAAAGCCAAGCAAGTCATACCTTAATGGGCAAGGGTAGCTGTGTTCTGCTGAGATGTCTGAAGGAAATGCTCATATACTGCACGGGGTACACTCACCATCTCCTTCCCAGAAGCACCAGTAGATGTGGAGGGGATCGGGTCAGTTTGTTGACTCTCAGTAATTGTACCACTACCCTTAGTCACAGCATGGTTAGCCCAAGTGTTGGGTGGACCATGTAAATCATAGTAGAAATTAACCGTGTGCCCCTCTAATCCACAGTGTGTACACTTCCTAGGGGCATTACTTCTTCCTTTACCACGATCTCCCCCTAAGTTCTGACCTCCACTTCGGCCACCAGCACGGTTAAACATGGGACCACCACGATTACTTGAAAGTCCACGACCACCACCACCACCTCTATTTCCACGGCCTCCCCCTCTAGTCACCACAAAACCAGATCTGTCTGAGAGAGAAGAATGCTCTATAAACTCAATAGATGTCCTCCTAAGACGGGTAAAAACTTCTTCAAGTGAGGGAAGAGCAGACCCCCCCAGTATTTGTGCTCGAACAGGTTCATATTCAGCCTTCAAACCCAACAGAAACCTTATCACATCAAGTTGCTCACACTGTTGTTGATGAATCTGAACATCCTATGTCAAAGGATGATACACATTGAGCTCATTTCGGATATTCCTCAAACTTGCATAGTATTCCTCCAAGCTTTGACTGCCTTGCTTCAGATTAAAGTACTCTTAGTACAACTGATACACTCTAGTTGTATTGTTTTGTCCGGAGTACAGTTTCTTAGCATGATCCCAGATTTCTTTAGTTGTATCTAGGAACATAAAGTTCACGCTAATTTTTTGGTTCCATGCTATTCCACAGCCATGTCATTATTTGTACATCTTCCTGTTCACAGTCACTAAACCCTGGAGAATCAGATGAGGGTTTCTCCTCTCTCACATGTTTTACTTTTTTCTTGGCCTTTAAAAACACCTCCACAGATTTTGCCCACGGCACATAATTCTCACCATTCAACTTAATAGATGTCATTTGAACATTTAGGTAATCTGGAAAAATCATAACGCCTGTTTTATTGTCATTCCCATCTCCAATCGATGCCATCTTAACTAATTCACCTTCAAATATTCAGCACGACCTTACGCACTTCCACAAAACTTATCTCACTTTCAGCACCACCAACTTCTTCAAATACACATTGCACATCAAATACAAATACTGAAATCACTCAGTCATTAAATCAAAACCTGTATTGCACACTGCAGAACCATTCACACACCAAATACAAGGGCTGAAGTCACTCAGCCATTAAACCAAACACAAAAATCTGTATAAACCCCACCACACGACACAAGGTTTCACTTTCAACTATTCAGAATCATCCACACACCATTCAACACAGTACAACCACCACCACACCATTGCTGTCGTGAACTTCAGCAATCGAAAAATCCCACTTTCAGCACACAAGTGAGGTAAAAACAGAGAAGAACAAGGCTGATATGCATACTAATCACTTCAAAACTCCACAAAAAAATATTTTGAACCAAAACACAGCATTTACAGTCCACTATTTGGGCAAAGAACAGAATTGCTCATACCTGTCCACAAACAGCCCTCTTCGTATCACAGAATAGAGGGCATCTAGTACACAACCTCAACGACCACCACCACAGTAACTAGAGGCATACTCACCTCCAAAACCACAAAACGACCACTCCTTTTTGGCCTCTTGTTGAGATTCCACTCAGGCTAGAAGAAAATTGAAGAAATCTGAAATGGTTGGCGGCAAACCCAGGAAGAAGACAAACAATGAGGAAAGAAGAAAAAAAAGGAAAGAGAACTAGGTTTTATTGCTCTGATACCATGTAAAATCCCTATTCGATTCTATGTTAAAGTAGAGAAGAAGAAGAAGAAGAGAAAGAAGAAGAAGAGAAGAAGGAGGAGAAGAAGGGTTTGGCCAGATTAGGAAATCAGTCCACCTCTAGCCGATCCACTTGTATTTATATCCAATAACATAGTTACAAGAAAGACCATATTGTCCCTCATAAGTGATGGGACACATAACTTAAACTTAAATAAAATAGACCTTTCACTCTCAAATAGAATACCCCTGATCTGTGTATTCTAACAATGTACAAGATATGCATAGGTCGTTTTTCACAAACTTTGATATACTCTAACCCTAACTCTATTTTTAGAGGATTTGAGAGCAAGTGATCATTTTCTAAACATTGGAGAGGTTTTACTATCTTTGGAAATGATTCAGATTTCCTCTAACATGTTAGAGGGATTTCCATAATTAGCAATAGTTGTTGAAGCCTTCAAACGACCAAATTTCTTTATAGTAGACCAATTGAGTTCAAACGGCCAAATCTGATAGTCAACTACAATAGGAAAGGAGAAATCTTTTTTTATCTCCTAGTCAACTGGTTCCTCCTTAATAGTCGAGTAGTAAGCTTATGAACTCAATTGATCTAAGTAGTTGACACATTTGTACTAGGTAATCGAAACATCTTCTCAAATTGGGAATTTTGTGTTCCTTAACTATCACAATCAGTTAACACATATATTTTGAGTGATTGACTACTTCTCACAATCTTGGCTATGCATGCCCCAGTTGTCACAATTAGTCGACACATCTATCTAGGTAGTCAACTACTTCTCACAATTAAACCCAATTTGCCTAACAAATAGCCTAAACACTTAGAAACCTTAGCACATTTTGCCCAAAGGTTTGAAAACACCTCATTTGGATTTCAAAAGTACTTTACTAACTTTTATAACAAGTTCAAGCTCAAGAAATCCATGAAACCAAACCCGATAAGGACTATGGCTTCTTACGATGATTGAGTTCAATCCTTTTAAGCATCTATGAATTGTATCATACAATTGATTTACATAAAGAATCTAAAATGATAAAAACAACAAAGCACAATTTGATGTGGAATTCTTGACTCCATTAGCAACAGAAGCCTTTAAGTTTGTGATTAGCCTTGATGCTTGATATTCTTCGAGCTTCTTTAGCTAGAAGGAGGATGATGATGGTGTAGATTCTCATTGAAGTACAAGAAGTCACTTAGTAGAGCTTTCACTTCATCAATTATAGCATTCTAGCTTTTCAAACCTAATGCTTAGAGAATCTTACTAAAGATGTTGCACACTCAGATACCCATTAGGTTCCATATGATGTATTGTATATAATTTATTATGAATAAAGGAACATTCATTTCATGTGTCATTTGAATTGCTCTAATAAACTACCCTTGGGTCATATTAGTATTATGTATGAAACTACATAATTAATTTGATATGGACTTAATATCTTCACAACCGGTGGATACACTTGAGGAAGTCTATCCTAACAAGGATGTCATTATCACATTACTCAAGTTTGTGGAGGAATGGGTCTTAGTTGCTTGGGTTGTGACCTAAGGTGTGAGGGTAAGTGTTTACAAGAAACATTAAATTGGGTCGAACCAAGCATGTTCGTGGACTTTGTGATAGGTGGAACAACTGGGTGTTGCTCTTAAGCCCTGCACTTGATATTTATATCAGATTGAGTATCAAGCTTGTCTATCTTTGATATACAAACAAGTGGGATCCTTTTGTCGTCAAATATCTAAGATCTTGGGTGTTGCTTTTGCGAACTGTTTAATTGTTCATCAAGTGCTCCGATCCTTGGTGATTAGTGCAATACTTGTCTAACTTGAAGTTCTTCGGTAGAGGACTAGAAATTGGTTTTAGTGACAAAGGTGTTAGATATCCACTCCCGATCAATTGAGGAAGCAATCAAGATTGCAGAGGGAGGGGAGTGAATCGTCTCTTGACTCTTCTTTTCAAAGGATCAATTAAAGTTTGACATTTTTGTGTTGAAGATGAAGGTTGATGTATAGTGGCCACTACAATAGGTTCTTTGATCTCAACTAGTAGATTCATGGATGCCAGGTGGATTTTCTCATGTTTGATTCCTCATTCGATGTGTGCACCAACCTCTTGCAATTAATGAAATTCTTGGAAAACTCGTCCTATCATTAATGAATAGAAAGATTATCTAAGTAACTTGATGAAACTCTTAATCGCATCACCCTCTGGCAAGGGTTCCTTCACTTTGATAAACATGATGTTCCATTGTTTCAAATACATGAAGAAGTTTTCGTCCAATCCTTGAGTAAGGTGCTTTAGATCACCCCATGTTGGCGATGGATGGAAATCAAAACTCTTGATAAATTGTTCCTCCAATTTCTCCATGTCTTCCAAATGTCTAGGTTGAGCTAGGTATACCAACCCAAAGCGGCTCCTTTTAGGCTCATGGAAAATAGTTGGACTAACAATCTTTCATTTGATCCAAATTGAAACATGTACGTACAATAAAGAATGATGTGAGCTCTGGGACAACTAGATCCATCGTACTTGTGGAATTTTGGGATTTTAACCTTTTCAAGAATGTTAAGGTTAGGGTGAGGGCACAAGCATTGAACTCAGTTATTTTTTCTGGTTGGGACAATTGTACGTCCTTCATGTCTTCCTTCATCTTGGCCAACTCTTCTTGGTAGACCATAATCAACAACTCTTGCTCGGTGGGAGGTTGATGAGAGGCTTGCTCAATTACGACCTTGAAAAGGTTTTATCATTACATTAAATTTGTTTTATTAGTGTTTTGCCGCTTGTTTTATTCTATTGGAGCTAGGCTAGCTTAGACATTTTAAAGTTGGTTGTCTCAAGGGCATATTTTTTTTGTTCTATAAGGGTATGAATCTAGGTTGTAGGCAGTGGTAATAGACTAGTATGGACTAAGGACCAGTTCTAGTGATGTAATGTCATGCGATATGCTCATGCAAATGATGAAGTATGGGCAAAAACAATGAAAAACTATGAACCGACCTACCCCTACTATGCACCTAGAGTTATCGAGGCTACTATGACATGGCTAATAAGATCTTAGATCCTAAGCAAGAATTGGTTGAGGTTAAACTTGACTTGGCAAGGGTGTAGAGTGCTATGGATGAGGTTGAGGTAATAGACTTGGTCTAAAGTGCTAGAGTTAATGTAATTCCGGAGGTGTCAATTCTACGGCGAGTGCAGCTGCTGATTGGAAGGGTCCTAAAAAGGCTAGCTATGTAAGTGATTAGATAGGATAACTTCCTTGGAGTTGGTCAAGAGAACCTAGCAAGGATGTTTAGGGATCTATGGTCAACTAGACTATGTTATGCAAGGGGAATGTCTTAAATTAATGGACCTCTGTCGAAAATTGGGCAAAACATTTATAAAGTGAGAACTAAGGTTAGACTTGAAGTTCAAAAACAAATATATTGTTCAAAGAAACTTTGATAAATCTTATGGGGTTTGAGCAAGCTTGATTAATTTTGTCGATTTTGATGAAAATGGAAGGTTGACTTTTGCAAATGTCTATACATGATTTGAGATTATTACAATCCTGTGAATTAAGATTCCATAAAGAGACTTTATATGACAATCCTTACAATAGAGCTTGATAGTTTGACAATTTTATTTGACTTCATTTATTGAGTTTTATTTTTATTGTGTTTTTGTTAATTTGATGTTATTTGGTACGTTTATTATTTCCCTTCTTTTTTTATTATTAATTTTGGGACTTGAGCAACTAGTGGTGTAGTTAGGATCAAGTTTTGATTTAGAAAAGACTTTTAGTTTTAGAAAAGACTTTTGGGTTTTGGAAAAGGTTAATACTAGAAGGGAATGTCGAGAATAATTAGTCTCCGCACCATGTTTATTTACCAAACACCCTTAGATAGATGAAACAACAACCTTTTTTATGTTTGCTCCCCAAGAGCAAATTCATTGGGCCAAATATCTACTCAGTTTGGATTGGAGAAAAGAAAGAAAGATATCTGAGTTTAAAAGATTATGAAAAAACATAAAAACGTCTTTTTGATATTGACTAAGGGAATATCAACCCTTACACCATATGTGTATCTACTGGACATACTGGAGTTTTGAAGGTATAAAGGTCCAAATGGCCTTTTAATTCTCAAGAGTAACTCAGAGCCAAACATCTATTTGGCTTAAGTTCAGTTGAGGGAATGAAGTATCCTTTGATACTGGTCAAGGGAGGGTTAGACCCTTTACCATATATATCTACTAGATACTCCTAGAGTTTAAATACTTAGAGTGGGTCAAGATGGCATTTTGATGCTATTTCTCAAGAGTTGAGAAGATACTACTTCTACATAACCAAGTTGGGCTCCTTAAGCACGAGACTTTTCAGTTTTGAAAATTATAGGTTTGATTTTGATCCTAATTGCTAGGTTGAAATATTTTCTTATTGGATTTTGATTTTGATCCTAATTTCTTTTATGTATGGGTATTCTAGGTGTGATACATGTCTTTTTGATATTGACTAAGGGAATATCAAAATACCCATACATGTATGGGTATTCTAGTAGTTTGATTTTGATCCTAATTTCTTTTATGTATAGGTATTCTAGGTGTGATACATGTATGGGTATTTTGATATTGACTAAGGGAATACCCATACATGAAGTTGTTAGGTGGTTCTAGACTTAGAGGTTCCAATTATGTCACTAGCCTTTAAACCTGCACCCATGGACAAATGGGCTTCTTTGGTTGGTGGCTAGTTTGAAGGTTTTGGTGATGCCTTTAAGGACCAAAGTCCAGAGGCACACACCTACTATCCTTCCTATAATAGATAAAATAAAATTCTAATTCTATTTACATGAGAGTGTGTAATTGTGAGTGTTCAAGTATGCAAGAGAAGTGAATAGAAAAATAACAAAGAACAAGGGCAGAATGCAGCCACATGTTCAAGTTTGCAAACAATCCTACAAATTTTTATGTGGCACATTTGGGGATCTAAGAGAAGCTGAGTTCTTTTGATGCTTGCCATAGGAAACTAAAGATAAAAGGGAAGCAGAATAAGAAACTAAATATAGAAAGAAAACCAAGCAAACAACTACGAGTCTGTTTAGTTTGTAGTTGAAATCGGAATCAGAATCGGAATCGAAAACCTCCAAAATTGGAATTGGACTGGTCCATTCCCATAATCTGTTTGGTTCAAAAGGAATGGGAATGGTAATTAGAATCGATAGGAATGGGATTTCATTCCCAATGGAGGGGCAAGGAATGGTCATTCCCTTAAATGGGGGAATGCCATTTCAATAGGAATGGGAATAGGATTGTGATTCCACCCAACCAAACAGTTGGAATCGAAATAGCCCATTCCAATTCTGATTCTAGACCTCTATTCCCGCACACTAAACGGGGCCTACCATCACTTAGAGATAAGGATAAGCACAATCAATTATATAGAAATAGATAAGTTTGTAAATTTTCCTTTTAAGAGGGCACCACAAGAAAGAAGGGGGGAGCCAAGAAAAAACCAAAAACAATAAACAAAAAAAGGAAAAAACAAGGGGCTGCGATGCGATAGAGACACAATGCGTTGCGACGGAGAGTGCGATGTGATAATAGGGTGCAGAAAAGGTAGATGGGTGTGAGATGGGCATGTTTTGAGGTGCAATGAGTGGCTTCTAAGGTGCGATGAACAAGTTATGAGGTGCGATGAGCAAGTTTTGAGGTGCGAGATAAGCAAGTTTTGAGGTGCGATGAGAACTTTGAACTTGCATGCACAAAGACTTGGTCAAGCACCATGGATCTATAGTGTCTTGGTCAAGCACCATGAACAAAGACTTGCAAAGGTTGTATTTAACATTGTATGAGATATGTATAGTGTCAAGCACCATGAACCTTGACCTTGCATGCACAAATACTTGCAAATCTATATCTCAGGACTTGTAGATGAAGGCAGTCCCTCAGGCCTCACTATCATGAAGCCCATGAGGCTTGAAACCATGGATATGCCAACTCCCAACTTCACCTATATATTATGGAACTCGCAAGGCAACAAGCATCGGACTCACAAGCTCTCAACCTCACCTAGCCATCATGGATCTTGTGTGGACTAAACCTACTTTGGCTTCGGTTATTTGCCCTCCTTGTAGTTTTACCTTCCTCTCAACCTCAACATCAATGAAGCCACACCGTAGATCGCTTAGAAAGAAATAACACACCAAGCTCAACTAAATCCTAATCCTAGGATTGTGCCACATGGTATGACTAGGAGAAGGATGTTAAGGAAACTCGTGTGATCCAATACTTGGTCCCCCACTTCATGTGTGTCCCTACCAAAGAAACCTAGGACCTAGTGTCTCAATTAATTGGAAATGGAAATCGGATTTGGTCCTACTAAGACCGTGCTCACACCATTCTCACAGCCTCTTGCAGCCTTGCATTGGGAATATCTCCATACTTGTATGCTTTTTTTCATGGAGAGATATTCCCAATGAAAGGCTGCAAGGGACTATGCGAATGGTGTGAGCATTGTGGTCTTGTGAGGACTGAATCCGATCTCTTGGTAATTGTGGAGGAATATTGAGAAGGCTGCATATGCCTGTTAGTCAACCTTTCCTCTACAAACACAAGATTTGGTCATTCACCAAAACAACAAACTCTTGAATATTTTTTTGCCCTTTATCACTAAGGGGCTTCCCCCCCACAACTCTAGAAAAAACACATTCAACCACATTCACAAGAACCCTACCCATACATCACTACAGTTACACATTGGGAACATCTCTCCTATTTATGTATTACCTTTCATGGGGAGATGTTCTCAATGTACAACTGTAGTGATGTGTGGGTAAGAGATATAGATTGCTCTCGGCACTCAAACTTCCAACTTTTAGAGTTCATAGATATCCACTCAGCCATAGGCTTGAAACCTTTCAATATTACACTCATTTCATGGTAGAAATTGATTTAATAAGAAAAAAGTTGATAATGATGGATTAAAATAACTTTGTCCAAAAGTTGAAATGTCTTTCCTTTGTGGTGGACAGTTCATAGTTCAACTCATGTATTGCATCTTTAGCAACACCAATTGATAGTAGTTTAGTAATGTGAAAATTTATACGCGACACGAGGGTAGGGGTGTCAATGGACCGGTTTTAGGTTGATCCCCATCCAAAACAAAATCATCTTGGATGGATTGGATGAACCAATAAGACATATTGAATTGGACCAGTCCAGACTTAATGGTGCAAAGTATTCATTGGATTGCATTGGACCTGGCCATCCATAATGAATTTATATTGGATTGGGTTGGATTGAGCCAACTCCGGTCCATTTATAGGAGATAAGAGTTTAGGTCTCAATGAACCACATTTGGGTTGGAATCAATCTAAATAAAAATGAATTTGAATAGATGATGGTCCAAACATTGAATTTGACCGATCGAAAATGGTCCAAAATATTCATTGGATTGGATTGGAACTCGTCCATTTATAATGAACTCGCATTGGACTGGATTGGATTGGACCAAATCCAATCTAATTGACACCCTTACACATAGGCACATTTCTAGCAATATAAATTGATAGATTGAATTGGCAATTTATAAATGACAATGTGTTTGTTTACAAGTTATACCAATTAGTATTGGCTTATAACTGTTAAATGTAGGCCGATAACAGTTTCTACAAGTTGAATATCAGTTTGTAATGGTTAAGTATCGGGTTGTAGGTGTTTGTACTACTCGAGTATCGGTTTATAATGGTTGGATGTGGGTTTGTAACATTTGGATCTGGTTTGTAATGTTATCTACATTTTAAGTATCAGTTTCTAATGGTTGAGTGTGGGTTTGTAATGGTTTGTGCCAATTGAGTATCAATTTTAACTTTAATAGATGAGTACAAGTTTGTAACATTTAGATCTAATTCATAACAGTTTATGAAAGTTGAGTATATCTATCTATACTAATATTAAAAGTGTGAATGAGAATGTTGAACTTTTGTTTGACTAAAATAGACTAAAATAACCTTTTTTTTTTAATTTGGCCTCTCTGTAAGGATAGAAATGTAATTGAATAATCACCTTCTCCTCATTCAAATCCCTCTCATTAACTCTTATATTTAAGGTATTAACTCCCAATGGCATTCATTCAATTCTATTATTGACTAGAATTCCTCTATTTTTGAATTTGGTCCATTTCCAATTGAGTGTGCAGAATATAATTTGAACTACAACATTTAATTTCAGCTTATTAAGTCTTATATATATAGGGTATTAACTCCCATTCTTTCATAGAATCCTATATTAATTAATTAACCATATTAAAGAAAAATAAATATGACAAAGAAAAGTTGGTTTTAATAATGATAGAAATAAAATAACACAGAAATGGAGTTGTTTTCAACAATTCAACCTATTGGGGAAAATGTGTCAACACATTTGAGGTCATAATTAAATAATAAGAATAAATTTGGGTGCATATCTAATATCATATATTTCATCATATTAAACAAATATAGGTGTGACAAATAAGAATAATTTTTATAAACAGAAATATAAAAAATTGTAAAAAAAAATTGAGAACATATTATTTACTATCATCATCACCATAAAAATTACTATATACAAAATAGTTGAATGTGAATTTGTAATATTGGATATAATACAGTTGAGTTGATGATTTCATACAACTAGTGGAGTTTCTATCAGTTCATTATCAGTCTAATAGTTGGCATACGCTTTTGATGCATAATACATATTGTATGTGAGTAAAGCAGTTTAGCTAACCTGTGGTGTCCATCTCAAAACACCACACAATTTGCTTAGCACTTGTTTTTTATTGTCCATTTCAAAACACACCAACAAATCCACCACATCAATACATCTCATGTGTCATGTGGTTGAAACCACACGAAACTATAACGAACACCCCCTTCGTTTTTTATTGTCCATTGAATAGGGGTCAGGAATTGGAAATGGAATGGGTTATTCCGATTCCAATTGTTTGGTTGAACGGAATAGTATTCTCCCATTTGAGGGAATGGTCATTCCTTATCCTTCTTTGGGGAATGAATTTTATTCCAGCTGATTCCAATTTTCATTTTTATTCTTATTTGAACCAATCAAATTATGGAAATAGACCATTCTGACTCCAATTCCAAAAGATTTCCATTCCAATTCCGATTCCAGCTGCGAATCAAACGGACCCTGAATTCAGAACTCAAATTAAAACTTGTCCGAACAAATTGGCACGTACGTATTCTGAATTGACTCGCTGAATTTTCACCGTAAACCTGTCAAAGATCTGGGTGCTCTTGAAAGTGTTCAAATCAGCCCCCCACGAGATTGCCCCCCACAACGTCCCACAACACATCTCTGCCATGTATTAAGAACATCTCCCGATGATGACATTGTAATTTATGGGATTATCATTGGGAGATGTTTCCAATACACGGTGAGGATGTGCTGTGGGATGTCGTGGGGGGCAATCCTGTGGGGGGCTGATTTGGTCTCTTCTTGAAAGGGAATCTATGAAGAGATTCAACTAATGTTGTATTTGGTTTGAAAGAAAAGATAGGGAAAGGTAGAAAAACCTAAAGTAGGTTTGGATGGGTTTCCTTTCCTTTACCTACCTTTTCATTCAAACCGAACACAGCTTACAGAGAATTTCAATTCCTTTCTTTTTCTTTCTCTTCTCCTGATTTTTTTATTTTTTTATTTTCTATCTGTTATTTTGCTTGTTCTAGGGGAAACTTCCAATGATTGAAGCAGCATTGTGAAATCTTTATGTCAGAATGTCAAATTTGGTTGGGTTTCAGAAATGCTCTGGCCTGGTGTTGTGAAAGCAAGACCCTTGCCTTTTTTCTCACAATCTAATCAATTTCCAAACCCACAAAACAAGAACAGAACACTAACAGCAAAGTTAGCTTTATAAATAGCAGTACATAGGAAACATCAAAATCCAAACACACTAATTCCTCAATGCTGTGTAAGGATGATGATAGAAATGGAATTGGGAAGAAAACTGGAGGCCCAATTAGCAAGTTTCTGAATTCCACCGTTACAATCCAATTTTGTAGAGGAAGGAAACTTCAAAACAAGCAGATTGGAAGCCACAAATTACATCCATAATAACCAACTAAGCAAGAAAAAGAAACTTTAGCTAAAACGAAACTCAGATAGTCTATCCACCCTTGAAAGCTCCCATCTCAGCCCACCTGATCGATCATTAAGCAGTGAGCTCCTCCTCCTTGTGGGTCTCTATAACAACATCTCCTTGTGGGTAGGCGATACAGGTGAGGACCCATCCAGCATCGATCTGGTCATCATCCAGGAAGCTTTGATCTGATTGATCAATTGGCCCACTGACGACCTTGCCGGCACAAGAAGAGCAAGATCCGGCACGGCATGAATAGGGTAGTTCGATGCCAACCTCTTCAGCCTGATCAAGGATGTAAACATCGTCGGGGCACTCGAACACTTTTTCGCCTTCAGGAGTGATCAGCTTCACCTTGTGTATGGCCATGGCTGTTATCCGGCCACGTCCGGCCTTAACTCCGAATAGAGCCTGACCCACGTTAGGGAGCGCGCGGATGCTCGTTGTGGGCTTCCGGACAAACGAGGTGCTAACCATGGTGCCAGATAGGGAGGTTAGGGTTGCCATTGTTGTATGCAGCTGAGAAGGATTTGGAGATTGGAGGACTGAGAAGGACGGAAGCAGCTCTAGCGAGTTAGCAAGCTGGTATGACGATGGGCTGCTTTGTGGACTGTAGGTGGGTTGATTATTGATAGAAGAAGAGGTGAGTTGGGGAGGAACGACAGATTGCCACGTGGTAACTCATTGTGGCTAAGTCTATCTCCTTATCCATATCGGTGGGTGTGGACCTGTGTTTGCCACGATCTCTGTTGAGTTCCTGCAATGAAAATAAGATCAGATGGTTCTGGACCCCTTATTGCAGTGGTTTGGAATTTTCATAAGGGAAAATATATGATGGAATTGGGATCTTCTCCACACACAGGGCGCCTTACAAACATTCACATCTCATCCTGTATTGGGAACATCTCCCATTGATAATGACATATAAGTACGGTGGAATGAAATTGAGAACATCTCACCAAATTGCAGTGGTTAGGAATTTTTGTAAGGGAAAGTATATGATGGAATTGGGATATGTTACTCGCACAGGGTGCCTCAACAATTTTATAGGAACATTTCCTGTTAATAATAACACATAAGTACCAGAGATGTTCCTAATGTATGGTAGGATGTGCCTGTGAGGTCAGTGTGAGGCGCCATCTGTGAGGAGCAGATCTAGTCTCTATATGATGGTCCAACAATCCCAGCATTTCATACACTTTTTTAATGGGGCTACAACTACAAAATGGAGGTATCCCCTCTGACTGGGGATTCGCTGATCACAACACGATGTGTATCCTGTGCTATGGAACAAATCATGAGTTAACATTAAGGTTTTAAAAGGTTAAAGGTGAAGGAGAGGCAGTTGGGTGTGAAAAGGGCGAGCCCTAAGCCTCAAGCCATTTTGAGGCATAAGCCTCGAACATAAAAAAAAGGAAAATAAAATCTATGTATTTATATTTATTAGAAAAAATGAAGGAAATATAAGTTACTTTTTTCTAGATTTACATTACCCTACACAACCTGAATTTGACTTGATCTAGGGACCAAGCTAACAATTTTTTTATCGAAAAGATAATCATATATCCAAAGTGTCAAGCTTTTTATTTTCTTTTCATTTTATATTTTCTCTAATACTTCTTCCTTAGGTCATTTTTTTTTTTCACATTGTTGTTTAAAAGCATGGATGTTGGTTTATTTTTTGTAGTTCCATTTGTTTGTTTGACTTAATTTTAGCTACATAGTCCATAAAGAAGTTATTTGGATGAGGTAATTACCTAGGGGTCATTTGATAATAGTTGAATATATTGAACTGAAAAAGCTTATTGCTTTGTCTTTTAGTGAATAAGTTATTAAAAAGGTTGTGGATTCCTTAATGGCTAACTCCTGTTAACAATATTCCCAAAATAGTCATTATTTAAGCCTTTAGTTTCTTAATATATATATATATATATATATATATAATATTACAATGAGATTCAGTTTCTTAACTATATTATAATATACAATATATGTTATTTGTTATTATATATAATATTTTATGTGTGTTAATGAAATTTTGTTTTAACCAAAATAATTGAAAATTGAATTAAAATTTTTGGTTTTGGTTATTTCGGTTTTCTTGTAATTTGATTTCTATTTATTCAGTTCACTTTTTAATCGAATAAACCAAATGCTCATCCCTAGTTAACATCCATGTGTTCAGATCTCCTACCCACAAGAACCCTATCAAACCCACGCCTCACTACAACTTTGCATTGAGAACATTTCTTGTATTTGTCTGTTACAATTCATGGGAAGATGTTCCCAATGTACAATTGTAGTGTCATGTGGGTAGGAGATCTGAGTTAGTTACTTACACATGGGCAATGTGTTAATATATGAAATATTAACATGTTCATTTTTTATTGGTTGCATAACTCATGGTATAGTAGTCCAATCACCAGTAACAGTAACAGACCCAAGCTATGCCTATGTCTCTTTATTTACAATCTGCCCAACCATGGTGGGAGAATTACTAGTATCAGGTATTGTATCATGTGGATACAAATACAGATATGGATATATTTTAGAAATACATGGATACAAATGAAAAATATGGAAATGCTTGGATACACTAGGAAACTACATACAAATTCCATAAATAGATTAATAACACTAAAATTAAAATCAAATAGCCACAAAATAATGTATAAATACATAGGAAATGTTTTTATCAAAAAAAAACATAGGAAATGTATATCAAAATGGTGTATATGAGAAAAAAGTATATTAAAATTAATATAGTGGGATGCATAGATATCATACAATTTTATTGATGATGTATCAATCAAAAGTTCAAGATATATAACAGATACACATATTGTATCTTAATTATTCTATCAATTATTTTCTATTTTTCTATTTTACTTATTATATTAACAAAAAGGTCAACCAAATATTAATATTTTTAAAAAATACAATCTCAATTTAAAATATATCAAATCTATTAAAATTTCTAAGATACATATCACATGCAAACTTTTAATTCTCAATTAATAAAATAATTACTCCATTGTTAATATTTTTGTTTCTATAGCTTTGTTGAAATTAGAAACTAATTTTTGATATCAATGTTGATTAGTAGATATGATAGATTCTATTTAACATCATATTATCAAATATTTCGTAAACATTCTTTTTTATTTTTGTATAGTTAATATGTTGTTATTTAATGTAATGTAAATTATAACATTAAGTAATAATTTAAATGTATATTAAATTTAGGTATTAAAATAATTATTCTACTATTAATATTTTATTTGTATAATTTCTTGAAGTTAAAATAATCTTTTGATTTTATTATGGATTTAACAGAATATTTATTCCATTAGTTTATAAAATATTAATTTTGAATATTATTCTTTTTTATTTTTTAGTTGCTTAAATATAGTTATTGTTTATTTGGATTACATGTAAATAGTAAATTTAATGAAAGTAATTTCATTTCACTTGTTAGCATAAAAGCTTAAATGGTTTAGTAGTTTATGAGTAGATTTAAAGTAAAAGCGCGTCCTACACCAGGCAAGCAACTTGGGTTCGAATCTTGTTACTCTCATATTTTTTGCTCTTGGAAAATCTCGTTTCCTTGTTGATAATGAGATTTGGTCTCAAATTTCTACTACCAATTGAGTTAATCGTTGCTTGGCAGTTGGCACTAGACCTGGCAATTGGGTTGGGTGGGTCGGGTTCCAGTTAAGTCAAGACAAATGTTCAGGTTAGGGTTGACCCATGGGTCAATTCGGGTCATCCCAAAAAATAACTGAAATTTAAAAAAATAAAGAAAAACTACATGAAAAGTATTAAAATTATACTAATTAACCTTAAAATTTTAAATATAAAATAAAAAAATGTAAACATCTAACAATTTTAAAAGTAAACAATAAAGAGTAAAGATTAAATAGAAAAAATTACAGTGTGAAAACTTCTAAAAATGCATAAATAGTCCCAATTAGACTTGACAATCGGATCAACAGGTTGACCCATGGCCCAACCCAATCCAGTTTTTTCGGGATGGATCGGATCAGGTCATTCTCACATTCAGGTAGCTAAATATGAGACCCTATCCTTGTTTTTTCGGGTTGGGTTGGGTCAGATTCACAGGTTGGGTCAACTCTTTGCTAGGTCTACTTGGCACTAGGGGTGAGCATGAGTCGGTTCAATTTAGTTCCAAGATAGAACCTTGAAATTACCTTGTGGGGGCTGGTTCTAGGCTTTTGAAATCAAAACCTACCTTGGCAAAATAATTTTGCAAGGTTGGTTCTGGCCTTGGGTCTACCAGTGGAACCTATTGTTTCTTTAAGCCCCCTCCCCCAAAAAATGGAATATATTCTTTGAAAACTTGATTTTGAATAATAATAATAAAAATAGTAATAATAATAATATAATTTAAATTTTATAAATATTACCTTTTTCATTACTCATTATACACATTCAAATATTAAATTGAAGAAAAATGCAAAGTATTTTTGGATTCCAATTTTGGTGGTGGTTAGTTCCAATACTTGGTAACAGATTGTGAAAAATTGGGTTAAAGATTAGTTTGTTCTGTTTCAGATAGAACATACCCATTTGCTCACCCTTACTGAGCACCTTCCTTTTGTTGAATTAAAGCTTAGGCAGTTTTTCTATTACAACCATTTCATCAAATATTGTTTCTTTAATGTGGCTAAAAGCTCATAAGATCAATTCTTAAGGGCCTTTTGGGAGGGCTTCAACATTCATTGATTGCATTGGCTGCTTTGAATAAGCTACCAAAATATGGTTTCACTAGAAAGTTTATTTCTTGGTAGCTCATATAAACATATTTATTTCATTAAACATGGCTTCACAACTTTCCCTATTGGGTGTTAATGTAGGCGTAGATGGTTTCGTCCTTTCGCGGGCCTACATGTGTTAGGCAGTGCAGTTCAGAGCGGACCCAATCAGGGCGCACATAGAACAGAGTTCGGCGGGCTTTGCGGAGCCAATAGCACAAAGTCATTTGACGGCCTCAGATGGCCGTGCTCCCTGCATACGGAACACATCCAGACTGTTTGAGCTCACCTACCTCTAGGCGGCCTAAAGTATAAATAGGAGGTGAACCCCCCCAAGGCAAGGGATTGGAACTTAAGCTCTCTAGCTAGCACTTGAGAACTCTCGTGGTCTCGTTTGAGTTTGTGCACTTCAGACCTTGTCCACTTGATACTCCTCCTAATACTAACTTGACCGTCGGAGTCTCCGCCTTGATTTCTCCCCTGGGGCCTCTGACGTTCTTCTTAGTCCTTGGCCACCTCGAACTTCGGACGCCTGGGCCACACCTCGTCTTAGGAGCGAATTGGCAGTGTTGTCCTTAGCCATCCTGAGCATCAACAGATGTACTTTGCAACGCCAAAAGCTACTACTTGAAAAGCCTTCCAAATGGGCACTGAGTAGGATTTATATATTTGATGCTTAAGCATATCAATGAGATCGCTTGTTATGAGAAACAATCTCTTATGAGAATCAATGGGTCGGGTTGAGTAGAAAACCCACATTTACCCAACCCCAACATTATCGGGTTGGGATCATGTCAGCCTTTGTTGTCCCATATAAAACCCAATCCATTGACATTATGTATTGATATCCTAGTTATTTTCTTTTATTAGTTTGAACAAGTATATAACATCACTTGACTAAGTGTATTATGTGAATGACGAAATGGATTGGGTTCAGTATCCTATTCTTCTAGCAAGCAAATCCATGCATATGCATTGGGTTAAATAGAAATTTGGCTTGTTTTGGAATGACAAATTAGGTTTTGATGAGATCAAATTGATTCTAGGCCAAGGTCCATGTTCAAGGTTGGTTTAGGATTGGTCCTTAATCCCATCAAACCCTTCTAAATTATCCACATGTTATATTAGAGAGGGTCGAATGAGTTTCAAAAATACTTAATCTATACTATATATAAAAGTCATTTAGAGTGGAAGTTTTTTTGGACTAAAATTATCCTCTATTTCTTTGCTTGAGAAACGATATAAAAGTTATTTCATTATAGCTTTAATGTTAGCTTTTATGGTTACTAAAATGCTCATATATGCTTATTTATTCCATTTCAAATTGTAACTTCAATTATTACTTTCCACCTCATTTAATCCCTACTTATAAAGTCTTTTACTTAAGGTATTAACTCCTATTTTCTCTTATTAAATCCTATATCTAATTTAGTTTTCATTAATAAATGCTACTAATTAGATCTATGTCAATTCTTTTAACAATATAAATCCATGCATTTTAAAATTGACTCAAAAACAAAACCACCCTTTATCCAAGTGGTGGCTAAGCAATTCAACTATCCAAATCAAATTGATCAACCTATGAATTTATAGTTATGTAATAAAATTTTAAAAATAAAAACAAATATAGAAAATTAGAAAAGAAAGTATAAAAAATTAGATACAATTATGATATTTTTGTTGTTCAAATTAAAATAATAAGTGTAATAAACAAGAATTATTTAAATTGAAAATGAAAATGAAATACATAATTTATAAACTAACCAAGAATGAAATTATTTTACTTTCAACTTTTGGGTCGAATGTGTTAACATTTAATGTCATAAATAAATAATAAAAATTAATAAAACATATAAATATATAAATTTCGCAAAAAGACATTTAGGCACATTTATAATATTATATAATTATTATATTGAACAAAAAGTATGTGTTACATTTTATTTTTATACATAGAAATACAAAAAGAAAAAATATAGAAAAAATCGAGCACATCTATAATTCTATATTTACACTACTATTAAGAATATGAATAAGATTGTGTAACTTTCTTTTGACTAAAATACTCATTTTTTAATTTAGACCTTATTTAATGAGGTTTAAATTGTAAATTGAACTACTACTTTTCATCCAATTCAATTCTCTCTATTTAAATCTTACAATTCTTTGATAAATAAACAAAAAAAAAGATACACAAAAATGATAAAACATTACAAAAAGAAGAATCTAACCAAATAGGTAAACCTGTCAATGATATTTGAAACTTCACAACTCGATCCGATTATCACATATTTGAGGTGTTTATGTAATTAGATTTGGATTTTGCAATCTACATCCGATTAAATAATAAAATATAAAAACAAAAAAAAAATAAAAAATACATATTTACTAAAATTTTTGGATACACTATTACTATCATTAACATCATCTAGAATTGCCATGTGCAAAACATATGCACACTTACTAATAAAAAATAAATGGTCTAATGGGGGAGGGGATACATTACAAACATCGACTTCTAGAGAGAGTGGGGGATTAAGAATAATTTTATTAAAAAAGAACAATGATAGGTTTTAATAGAGAAAACGAAGAGATAAGAGGGTTTATTGAGGAGACACGAAAACAGGTTTTTGATATTTCACGTGTGAAGGAGAGAATAGGAAACTCCCTATGAGGGGATCAAATATGCTACCACGAACTGTTCCCATATCTCTACCCAGGAGACATTACAGCTGTGCATTAGGAATATCTCTCCTGTCATTCATGGGAGATGGTCCCAATACATGGTGGTGGTTCTGTGTGGCCAGTGTGAGTATGGGAACAATTTGTGAGTAGAATATCTTGAGTGACCAAATCACATCTCTACTATCCTATTATAAGCATGGTGGAACTGGTTTACCTTATATTTTATTCGAATTCACATCAACATCTCACAGCACATCCCGCCGTGTATTAAGAACATCTCCCAAAGATAGTATCCGAAATAATGATATCATCATCGGGAGTTATTCCCAATTCAGGGCGTGGATGTTGTGGGGCGCCCCTGGGGGCGCAGATTTGAACTCATTTTCTTCCGGGTCATCGATTGAACACCGTTCATTTTCTCGTGGTCCAACCAAGCTGACGAGTCTTTTTGCTGAGCTCATCTATCATCAGTTCTACGGCGTAGGAAAGCGTTCTGCCCCAACCACCACACACGTTTTGCTACTGGAAAAGTGAAAAGTGCCAAGCTATCTCCTGGCTATTATCTTAAGCTCAAAGTGAGGCTTACAATCGCGACTTAAGCCTCAATCACTGTCCGCCGGCCTTTAGGCCCTAATGGACATTCAGAAAGATGAGTGGCTGATAATAGATGGAATTCCATGGCTATGAACGCAAAATCTATGGACTAGAATTGTTCATATTGCAATAAAATAAGGAGCTAAAAGACCCTCAAAATTCATCTTTGGAAGCGATTTAGTTATATGGAATACTTGTTCATATCAGCATATAAAAATGAGAGTTTAATGCTCTTTCATTTTGTCAATGATCGAATTTTTATTTCCAAAATTACTCTTGTGAATTTTAATAATATCCAAGGTTTTTAAAATCGATCCGGAGAACGAATCGGTCAGGGGTCTGGTTCTTAGGTCGAACGGTTCGATTGTTCGAACTGAACGGTTTGTATGTTTTGACAAAAAATAAAAAAAATAAAAACGGTCAAAACCGTTGAACAATTTGAACGGTTTAACCATCCGGGTCAGCGATTTACTGACCAAATCAATATTTTTTTCAAATATTCGGTTTTTCCGGTCCGATCCGGTTTTGAAAACCAAGATAATATCCCATTTTCTTACTCTCGATTTCTTTGCCTCTTCAGCTAGGCTAAACAAAAACAAATCAATAAGTTCAATAGCAATTACAATCAACTTTTTTGAAGTTTTACTACGGTCCTAGCACTTACCTGCGTTCTCACAAGTAGGGGTGTCAATTGGACTGGATTTGGTCCAATCCGGTCCAATCCAATGTGAGTCCATTACAAATGGACCTGGTCCAATCCAGTCCAATGGATATTTTAGACCATTTTTAACCGGTTCAGAAACTGTTCAATCTGTTCAAATTCTTGTTAATTTAGATTAGTTTCAACTCAAACTTGGTCCATTGACACATATTTTTATCTTTTATCAATGGACCAGATATTGACTCAATCCAATATAAATTTATTATGGACGGACCAGGTCCAATCCAATATGTCATATTGGTCCATCCAATCCATTCAAATAAATTTTGATTTTGACAAAATCCAACCCAAAACCGATCCATTGACACCTCTATTCACAAGGAAGGGGAAAGTCTTGGGCCTACCTATGCCAATAGGACCCCACCACAAAGGAATGGGAACTATTGATAGCTTCCAATATTGCTGGGCCGAAGGGGCAGAACTTCTGTATGTGATCGTAGTACGTTGTCTCGTCCCCCGCTGCATCGAAGAGTACCTATGCAGCTTCCTTTTGTAAATGATCGACTTTACGTCAATGATCAAAGAGTACCAGTGTACCACTTTGTTCTCTATTATATAAATGGATCGGATTTGGATCAGATTCAATAAAATTAATCCAATTCAATTATTGGATTTAAAATTTAAAATTTAGATTTAATAAATTTGCATCGGATTCAAATTTAATCACACTCTGCTTCAATTTTTTAAAATATAAAAAATTAAAAAGGTAATTAGTTTTCAATTTTCCAAAATTTGATTGGATTTAAAGACTTGAAATTCGAATTCAAATCCTAACAGATTCCGATTTAATCCAACTCTATTTTATTTTTTAAAAATACAAAAAAAATTAATTACTTTTCAACTTTCTGAAATCCAATTGGATTTGAACACCTCATATTCGAATACAAATCTGAACGGACTTGTTAATACCCCACTTTGTATTTCCTCAAAATACAAAAATAGTACAAAATTTGTCATCAATGGTCAATTTTTTATTTCCTTAAATGCCCTTCAGAATTTGTTAATACCCCTGTTATTATCTCTTCTCTCTCTCTCAAGGCTGTAAATGGATTGGATTCAACAAAATCTGAATTCGATCTGGAATTTGGATTTGAATTCAAACCTTAATGGATTCGGATTGGATTCAGATTTAATCCGACTCTGTTTCAATTTTTTAAAATATTAAAAGACTAAAACGTTAATTATTTTGCAACTTTATGAAATCCGATTGGATTTAAAGACCTAAAATTCTAATTCAAAACCTAATGGACTTGGACCAAATTCAGATGTAATCTAACTTTGCTTTAATTTTTAAAAATATAAAAGAAATTAAAATGTTAATTACTTTTCAACTTTTATATGTAATAAATTAATGTAAATATAACGTACTGAATTTATTTTATACAAATTCATAAATCTATCTACAATATAAAAAGAGGGAGTTTAATACTCTCCCTCTTTTCGTCAATGATCAACTTTTTATAAAAAAAATCATATATAATATAATATATACAAATATATTTTTTTATAATTTTAAACATAATTATATAAATTTTATATATTTATATCAATAAATATTATAATATAATTGGCTTTGGATTTTAATTGGATTGGATGGAGTCAAATCCAACCGATCTGATTATATAAATACATCATCTAAATCCAAGACAATCGAAATAGATGTTGGATTGGGTTGTGCATCTGAATCCCATCTGAAAACCAATTGGACTTGAAGACCTCAGATTCGAATATGATCCGGATTAGATTCTGATTTAATTCGACTCTGCTTTAATTTTTAAAATATAAAAAATTTAAAACTTTCATTACTTTTCAACTTTTTGAAACCCAATTAGCAGTTTTGAAGACTTCAAATTTGAATTTCAACTAGAATTCACCTAAATTTTGTACTTTAACAATCCTCACATTGGGATTGATTATTGGTTCAGTGTTTAATAATCAATCTACTTTCTAAAGATGAAAATCTTTTCCTCATTTTCTTTGATGAAGAAAATAAATTTGTGTAATTTTTTTACATGACAAGCTGGTCAAATTTAGAATACATACAATACCCATATATTTTTAATTTTATATAAACGTGCAAAACATGTGCCCTTCCGTGCTAGTATATAAAAAATGAAAGTTGGAATAAAAAAGTGAAATATTTCAAAATTATTTGATTTTTTTTATTCAAATATAACAAAGATAAACTAGAAGCATCTACAACGACGCTATAATCTTAAACCTATCAAAATACATAGTTCTAAATATCATTCTGTCAGGCATCATACTTAAATGATCAGCACTTCTATTGTCTTCTCGGTGTTGGTGAGAGTTCATTAATGGATGTGCACCGGTCTAAAAGATGCAAGGAAGAAGTACGGATAGATCTAATGCATATTTTTGATTTTCACTGTAGAGCTATAAATATTCAAAATATCAAAAACCCCCACTTTATATATCAATGCCCGCCCTGAATTGGCATCAATTCCGAGCTAACACCCACCCCAACTGTACTTTAGGCCTAAAAATTCTGACCCTGAGCTGAACCTTCATTCTTCCAAGATATAAAGTAACTTGAAATAGACTTTTCGTCTTGACATTAGGATATTTCTGATTGTGCAACCCATAGTATTAAAACACGATTTCAATTCAACAATAATATGCCAATATTCTTTGGAACACTAGGCCAGGTTTGGATAGTTTCTTACTTTTGAAAGTACGAAAAAAACCACATTGTGTTTAGATGACATACTTCTTACTTTAGCTTTCATACTTTTTAAAAGATGAAACCCTCCAAAAGTATGAAGTCGGTTTTTATTACTTCGTGCTTTTGGTAAAGTTTTGCTTCCATTTTGTGTGAAGGGTGGTCATGTGGGTTCTTAGACGAGACTCCCCCATTCGCCTATCATTTTCAAACCCTAACTTCTTTGTCACCGTGGGTTCTTGCTCTGTCATTGCCCATCTTCGACCACCATTGCCACTGGAAATCGCCGCCGGAAGCCCAGTCCTCACCGGAACCATAGGTATGGATCCCAGTTTCATATTTCCCCCTTTCTTTTAATGTTTCTTTCCATTTCATGTAATATCTTCATCCTTAATGGTATGTTTATTGCATGTTTACCGCCACTGGAATCCTTGTTGTCGGCTTCTTCAATTCCTAAACTATTCTTGGAGCTTAATGGAATGTTTTTATAGTTTGTTTACTATAATGTTATATATAGCATTATACCTGTACAAAACCACTTTATCTCCTAAACCAAGTGCAAATTCTAAGTGGTTGCCACGTGTACATGATGCATATACGTGGCATGTGTGTATATCTTCAATGTATACAAGTGGCTAATCATGGGTAATGTGGCTTTTGTCACGTACAAGATCAGATGAATCACATGACTAATAGGGTGCTTTAGTCAACAGAAAATGGTACTTCTTTTTTGGAAAGCATGCTTTTCAAAATGTTTTACTCTAAAACGGTTTTCAAAGCAAAAATACCAAAGTAAAAGCTGTATTTGTACTTTATACTTTTGTACTATTAAAAGTACAAAAGTAGAAGTCTACCCAAACATAGCCCTAGTTTGGCACAATCCTTCCCAAATAGCCCAAAGTTCAATCATGTCATTTCTTGTGGTTCCGATGATTGGCCCTTTACTACTCCGTCGGTATTAAACTGAATCCTTCCTTGTTGAGGAAGGGCCTATGTAATCTTTTTCCAAACCATAACATTTACACTAGAGATTTTATTAGAATTGAGAAATAAGGGTCCGTTCATTTTTTGGACTTTGAGAGGGGGAAAGTTGGTCAATGGGATTTTGATTCCCATTGACCAAGATACATATGTTACTTTTTTTTTGATTTATGTGGAATTCACGGAAAATTTATTTTCCCTAAGTATCATTAACCCTCTCAGGGGGGGAATTTTTCCATTTTTCCATTTTTCCATTTATGCCCTGTTCCCATTGGCCAAGATACATATGTTCTTTTATTTCTCATATAAATAAGGCAATGACCATTTTAGGCATAAAAATTCTATTATGAAAAGAGGTATTTTTGTCCCATCCAAGTATTGGCAACTTTCCCTTGGATGGGAAAGTTAATTTACCCACTAGGAGATGTGTATCATTTACCCAGTTAAATGATACCTAGGAAAATAAACTTTCACTAGTCCCCACATAAATCTGAAAATGAACATGGGTTTCTTGGTCAATGGGAATCAAAATCTCAAAATCCAATAAAAGAACTCCCCCTTAAGGGAAAGTTGCCAACACTTGGATGGGACAAAATTGTCCCCTTTAATAATAGTTTTTTATGGCCAAAATGACCATTGTCTTACTTACATGGGAAATAAAAGAAAATGGATAAATACACTTATCTGAGCAAGTGTTTCTTAAAAATTACTTATTCGGATAAATGCATTTACCCGGATAAATAACTCCCCAAAATGGGAATGGGGTCTAAATGATAAAAATATTGGATTTTTCTCCACATATGGTGGGCAATAAATGATTTTTATTGAAATAAACTTTGTTCTGAGCCTTCCAAAGGATCCACAAGTTATAACAAAGGATTGCCCTTCTCTGTCCAACACAGATAGCATACATATTCCAATAGACCAATCCTTGGAAGAGGGTCCAAGGGATGGATAGCCCGGAGAGAATGAAACATGGTACACTGGGGTAAATAAATGTTGAGCTTCTTCTTCCGTTGTTTGACACATTTGGCAAACAGGACTAAAAATAATATGCTTGTGAGTTAGGAGAGAAGCCGTAGGGGGTTTTCCTAGTCAAAGCAACCACATAAAGAATTTGACCCCATAAAGGATGGGTATTTCCAAATGTGCTTCAAATTTTGACCCCCATAACCATATTGTTTCTGCAAAAAGAAACTTATAAACTGACTTGACCAAGACATCTCCATCTTGACTAACACCCCAATCCCATTTACCATGTTAGAGTGGATGCACCAACAGGAATAGCATGGATCTGAGATATTACCTTTGATGGAAGAATGGATTCAATCTACCTCAGATCCAATTTAAAATTGTAGTTGCAATCATGCAATTGGACATGTTTATTGGGCTACTCTGAGGAAGTGGACCGGGAAAACAGATTTGGGCTAAAGGATTATTTAAGGCCCACCTATCATACCAGAAACTCGTTATAACACCATTACAAATTCTCCTCATAATGCCTCATTTAAAAAATAAATAAATAAAAACTGAATTCCTATTATTATACCTTTGGAACCCTTGGAATCTTGAATTCTTGAGGCTTAGATTTCATAATAAAAAAATAGACCCCTACCATACTTACCAAGCAAAGCTTGAGCACACCCTTGGTCCTGGTGAGAGTCGACCCGCTAAGCTAATTTAGTTAAAAGAGATAAATTGATAATGAAATTAGGGAAATTGTCTAAAACTCACCATGAGTTTTTAATATTTCTCTTAAACTCATCACAACTTTTTAAAATGTCTAAAACTCACCATGTCAGAAAGCTTTTATTTTCCAAAACTCACCTTCGGTTAGTGCATCATTAATACTTCTTAACAGAGGTGTCCATGTCAGCATAAATAACAATTTTCATGACCAAATTACCCTTAAATGGTGAGTTAGAGGAAAAATGGTCTTTTTCAGTTTTCAATTTTCTTGTTTTTATTTTTTTTTATTTTTTAGTGTTTCATTATAATTTCCAATCTTTTTTATAATTTCTATTTTTTTACATTTTTCTATTTTCTACAATCTATAAATTTTCTTGTATTTTTTATTATTTATTTGCAATTTCTGTGTTTTTCTATAATTTTTGGTGTTTTTTCTACAATTTTTATTTTCTGGTTTTGTTTTTTAATTTCTATAGTTTGAAAATAATTTTTTATTTTGTTTGCAATTTTTATATTTTTTTTGTAATTTCTATGTTTTTATGTATTTTATATTTGAAATTTCTTTTGAACTTTTCCCTTTTTTCATGTCTAAATATTAAAATGGTAATATATCAACACCCGTTAATTTATTTTGTATATATTTTATTTTTTTCTATGAAGGTTAAAATGGTAATATATTAACACCCGTTAGTCTGTTTAACGTCAAGTTAGTGACATGGTGAGTTTTAGACATTTTGAAAAGTTGTGGTGAGTTTAAGAGAAATGCTGAAAACTCATGGTGAGTTTTGGACAATTTCTCATGAAATTATCCCTTGAACCTAACCCACCATATTGTTTTGGTTTGATCAAATGCTTTTCCATCCTATATGGTGATTGATTTTCCTGTGAGCCCCAAAGAAATTTTCTCTTAATACAATTTATTTTCTTTATTATTAAAAGAAGGGACTTTAAAACTCTGGAATGCATATTTCGGGATACTTTCCAAAACACAACTAGATTTGCTAATAAGGGAAAGAGAGTTACACTTCCACATGGAGAGTTTGGAGTTGATCCTACCAATAAGGCTATGTTTGGTTTGAAGGAAATTAAAAGGTAGGGAAAGGAAGGGAAAGGCAAGGAACCCTGTACAAGGTTTGTAAAGGTTTCTCTATATTTCTCTTCCTTTCCCTACTTTTTCCTTCAAACCAAACACAGCCTAAAAGGATCAAAAGTTTGTCGGGCTGTCCGTCCTGAAAACATTAGGAGCCCTAAATATTTTCCCATCCTAGTAGTAACAGAAATCTTTCACATGTTGGGCAACATCCGTTTATGCCTTCTGGGAACATCGGTAGATGCAAACATCATAGATTTGCTAAGGCTCCGTTTGGAAGGACTGCAAACACAAATTTAGACCGGCTTTCAACCTTAAAATGCACTCTTGACATTTGGGAAAACAAGATACAAAACAAAATGTAAAAATGTGTATGTTTGGATTATTAAGATGGATCCAAGGGAAAATCTATGATATGAAAAAGATATGATATAGAAAGAGTTTTGACCAATCAAAACCCACCCATGAATTTTGATAAATAACACCATATTCTCTACCACGTTTATGATTCTGGTTTATTTGTCGGTTATTTTTTTTGGATACCATATCTTTTCCATATAACCCACCAACAGGGCCAATAACAGCCCAACAAGAGAACCTGAACTTATTCAAATACTTTTTAATTTCCCAGCAAGAAAAGGTTTCCATAGCATTAAAGAGGGGCATTGACATTGAAATTTTCCACAAATACTTCCAGTATAGGTACTCAAAGAAAACCTAACTATATTAAAAGGATAATAATAAAATATATGTTCTCAACAGATTTACCAATTGTGATCAATGGAAAAAATGGAAAACCTGAATTAATCTGAAAAATCCCCAATATTCCAACACCCATCCAAAATACATTACGAAAGAACTATATTCCCTGTTATTGTTATCAAGTACTTGTACCTTAGGCTTAATTTGGAAGTAGGAAGTAGTACAAAAACAAATTTGAATTTTGTATTATTTTGTATGTATTTGTACTATATATATTTATATTTGTATTTGTACTCTTTCCAAACTGAGCCTTACAAAATACATTCACTCCAAAATCATATTTTTGTACTCATATGAGATCTTATACCTTGTTTCCCTGTAGTCGAAGACAAGTCTTTTCTTTTATTTTGTATATAAGAATGTTATATAAATGGTCGAAGATAAGCTTTCTATGAATATGTAAGGGAAATAAGAATGTAATAAGATAAGCCTTTTCTTTTATTTAGTGAATTTTTGCTAAATTCTAAAAAAGAATGGTATGTTGTACCAATTATAGGTCTGTAAAGAAGCTAAGCCTTGACCTGGGTTTACCTTAAAGCTTCCAGCTAAGGGTGTCAATGGACCGGTTTTGGATTGGACCCTGTCCAGTCCAAAATCAATTTGGATGGATTGGATGGACCAACAAGACATATTGGATTAGACCAATCCAATCCAAAATATTTATTAGATTGAATTGGACAGGGTCCGTCCGTAACAAATTTATAATGGATTGGGTTGAATTAAGCCAATATCTGGTCCATTAATATAAGATAAGAATATATGTGTCAATGGACCGGGTTTGGGTTGAAACCAATCTAAATCAAAATGAATTTAAACAGGTTGGATGGTCCAGATATTGAATTGGACTGGTCAAAATTGGCCCAAAACATTCATTGGATTGGATTGGACCTGGTCCATTTATAATAGACTCGCATTGGACTGGATAGGATTAGACCAAATCCAGTCCAACTTACACCCCTACTTCCAGCAATGGCATTTTGCATAAAAACTTTTAAGCCCAATTACTGGCCCAGAAGGACTTGCATGGGCTTAGCTAGATGTAAAATGTTAGGCCCAAGCCAAGTGTCAGGATAAGCATGTTAGCCTGTGCTTCACTCCTAGGAAAACTAAGAAATTTAGACATTAAAAAGGCTTCGTACCAAACTCTACTCCCCCGAAAACAACCTTACAAGACAGACACCTTCCCACCTAGAAGTCAGTTTTATGCAAATAATTTTTTGGGGTAGCTTCTAGGCACACCATTTGATTAATCAACTGATAAAATCAAGCTCTTGTTATGGTGTTATCTGAAATACATGAGATGGTTTTAGGATCTTCAGTTTGGGCCTGGTCAAACTAGAATAGAACAACACAAGGAAAAGGAAACAATCAATGCTAGGGGATGTTAGAGAGAATCTCCCATTAAATGTTATTGAAAAATGTATTAAGGGGGTCTTCCTTTTTTGAATTTTTAGAGGGGGAAAGTTGGTCAATGAAAAAAGAAACCCATGTTCATTTTTTAAATTTATGTGGGGACCAGTGAAAGTTTATTTTCCTGGGTATCACTTACCCGAATAAGTGATACCCATCTCCTAGGTGGGTAAATTAACTTTCCCATTTAGGGAAAAGTTGCCAATACTTGGACAGAACAAAAATGCCCTTTTAATAATGGAATTTTTATGGCTAAGATGGCCATTGCCTTATTTACATGGGAAATAAAAGAACATGGGTAAATGCACTTACCTGGGTAAGTCTTTCCTGGGAAACACTTACCCAGATAAGTACATTTACCCATATAAGTGACTTATCGAAAAACGAACAGGGCATAAGAGCTATCTGCACTAGAGAAAATGCACTTAAGAGGCTAAGTGCATTGACAGTCTCATGTTGCAGTCACCATGGTTCTACCCAGGGCATCTATGCACTAGAGAAAATAAGTCGAAGCTGCCATGGGTATCTTGTACTCTCACATATCTACCCAATTTCTGGTCATCTCCTCTAACCATGATAATAAGTTTACAATAAACATTCACAATAACTATCAAATTTTGAAGAAAAATGGTATAGTGACATGAATAAAAATAGCTATCAAATGCTGGAATGGATGATTCTCTACTACAGAAGTTTCATCATTCCAACAATAAAATTTTAAAGAAAATAAGGAAAAGGTAAAAGGGATGAATAAAAATGTAATAAATAAAAAAAAATAACAACTTCAGTATCTGATGAAAACATTAAATCCTCCTCATTATCCATGAAGTGCTCAGATTTTCAGCCAGCCAATTTTCTGTTCTTCTAATTCAGGAGAACAAGATATTCACTGAATTCAGAATTTATGTTTTTGTAACGAATAATCCATCAAAAATAGAAGTCAAGTTCTGGAAAGCCCCCTTCCAATTGTTGTCTAAAAGATCCTTCTCAAGCCAAACTCAACCACAAAATTTGCACTTCTAGGCACCCATTTGAATGAGCTTTTCATCCTGTTACCTATATATTGTGCATGTCTAACCAATGGCTTAAAACTGCAAGGAATCTCTTGTTTCTGCAACCAACATATCACCGTTTGGCAATCTGCCTCAACTCAACCTCCACAACCTTTATGCCAGGCATGTTCATCAATTCAAACCTTTAACCATATCCATCTCTGCCCTTAGGGAGCTCCTTGTCCTATAGAGCCTGAAAAACTATGCTGTTATGACCTCTTATAACACCACCCCAAACATGCCTAGATTGCAAAGCCTTTTTGTTATTGTTTGGTAGACAGACTCCAACCAATGTAACATTTGGGTCCACCCATGAACTGCTGGTCAAGGAAGGGGTCCAATTTGCATCGGCTACTGAGTACTGTGTACCACTCTACTACTCAGTGTGATATGTGACAGTCCTAGGTGGTGTTTGGGTCGTTTTAGACAAGTAATCACACCAAAGGTTTACTTTTTGTTTCATATTGTTATTATAGTTGTTGCTGGATTTGTTTACTCTTTTTCAAGTTAATGGACCAACTATTAACCTTCATTATTGGCTCATAAGAGTCCTTTAACACATGGTTGCTTAGTTTTTCATATGTGAAAATTCAAGTGTTGTGCCAGACATTGACTTATAATAGATAAGCCCATATCATTTTTTTTGAGCAAAAGGTAAAGTATAGTTTTATAAATGAAAAAGGTCCCTTATCATTTTTGATAAAGACAAGCCCATATCATTTTTCATAATCATCTTTTCAGTATTAGAAAAAAATTGGTATAGTTATGGTCAACTTCAAAGAAGATTGTTGGACCATTTATAGAAATATCATAAGTTATAAAAGAAGAAAGAGAGATTTAAATGATGATGGTACTTTAACTTTCTATCTCTTTCTCTACCCACTAATAGCATTAGTAGTTATATTTTCTTTCTTTTTGTTTCACTTGTTCACATCTTTGTATGTAGTTACAATAACAGAGTTAAACTTTTTTTTTTTTTTTGCTTAGATGATGCTTGTTATAAGAAGATATTTAACTTCTGCCAACTTCTTTCCAGGTACATAATATTTGGACAGCCTCCTTAGGTAAATGCCTCAGAGAAGATCATCCTTTTTGTGTCATTTATTTTCTTCTTGTTGTTTCATTCTAGATGGGGAATGATCCAACAATAGCAGCTGCATTTGGTGGAGGATTGCCTCTTGGGACAAGTGGCAACTTTTCATATTTGAATGAAGTATAATTTTTAAGGTATTTTAGTAGTTTGCAACTTTGCATAATTAGGACTGATTGATTAGTGCCTGTTGTGACATGGAATATAAAAACAAAGAAGAAACTTTTGTGGTAGCTCCCACCTTGTTGAAGTAGTTCCCACTGTATTGAAACCTTCGCTATTAAAACCAGCAAACTAGAACCAAAGATAATGACAAATGGCAAAGGTATGCAGAAACAAAAGGAAAATTGTAAGCAACAAAGAAAGAAAAGCTTATAAGAATGATAAAAAGCTTTTAAGTGAAATGGAAAAGCATCTCTATAGTAGGTCAAGTGGTTCTTATGTTTTACATGTCATTAAATAATTTGGTCTCAAAGGAAAACACCTTCAAGTTGAAAGCACTAAATCTGGACTCCCCTGTTTGATCCACCATCAAGCTTAGATCATACTTCAACAAATCTAATTGATTGAACCTTATCATCCATCATCCCAATTTCATTTGACCAATCAGACCTCACCACTGTGTTCAAAAACCCAAAAAACCCTAGCACATCAAGTTTCACAACCAAATTCCTCTATTTAACCGTTATAAAAGTGAGATTCCATAAACTATTGACCCAAACCAAACTTCTGATCAAAGATCCATCACTTCCATCAGATTCAAGATGTTCAAAAATTCCTACCTACCAAATTTCATCTCAAAATTCTCTTGTTTGACCATTCATTAAGCAAAGATTTTATTTCAGCAAATCTCATTATTCCAAACTTGTCAGCCATAGATCTCCATCATCCCGATATTATTTGGCCAATCAGACTTCACCATTGTGTTCAGAGACCCAAAAAACCCCAGGACTTCAAATTTCACATCCTAATTCACTCGTTTGACCGTTAAACTAGGAATATGCCATTTTGACATGCTAGATTGAATCCACCTCATCTGTCTCAATTTGAAACCTCAAAAGTGTGATGGCTGATGTCAGACCCATTATTGACATATTCAAACACTTAGATCTGTGAAATTGAGCCTAGTAGACCCAAAAAATCAAAAAATCCAAATGTACCCCCACTTAAAGCTGAGAAAAGACAAAACAACATTTAAAAGTTCATCAAATTTACATTTTCCACCATTGACAGCCCCAAATACGAGACTGCCATGACAGGCACACCCCAAGCTCCCATTTGACACACGAAACATATGAAAAGCACCCCCAACTCGAAGAAAACATTTCACGAAATAAGAAATCTTGACTGAACACCTTTTTCGTTGAAGAATCTTTATTTATTTTGTGAAAAAGCTTTCTTAAAACCCAAGCCTTGTGATTTGACGGATTTCAAATCTCTTCCTCTCCATTTTTCTATAAATACTGATCCAACTCGAGCTCAAAGGGAGGACCCCAGAGAGAGAGAGAGAGAGAGAGAGGGAGAAAAAGGGAGAAGGAGATTTAGAAAGGGAGGAAAAACAAAGGAGAGAGCCATGGAGTATTCCAACTTCTATAGGTGTTCTGTTCGCGAGAAAAGCCCAATCATTTGAACTTGAAAATTTGTTTCACTATGTTTCAGATATGAAATCTGCATGAAACATCCAAGCATTCAATAGTTTCAAACCTTTTTAGAGCTTATCTAACCACTCTTTTGTTTAGTTCGACTGTTGGAATACCATTGACTAGGTTACATATGAGATGTAAGCCTCTCACAATATCTTCTAGCTCAGGTTTTGATTCTGGGTTGCTTGAAGTTCTGAGACCTTGGAGAGGCAGTGTTCTCGACTTCTTCTAAACTGAGTATAGAGGTTGAGAGGCGAGGGTCTTAGGGAAATTAGTACCTAAGACCCAATAACATCACCTCAAAATCGGTCTCAGGAGAAGCTAAGATTTTTTTTCTCCAGATTTTGGAAATTCCAATAGTTGTTTTCACTAGTTCTTCAAAACACATAGAGCCTAGACAACTCCCATATTGGGCTTCTATAGCAGCTTGGAGAGAGGGGTGCCTAACACCTTCCCACTCCTAATCCTTAGGATCCAAAACCTCTTGGTTAGGTGCCTTTCCCGGCAAATAAGGGAGTCATTATCAAAGCCAATAAGTTAAATTTTCAAATCTAAAGTAAAGGGCCATTTCCTTTGAAAAATGAATGGTGATTTCATTTCTTTGAGCCGACTATGAGCTTCTCCAGTTGGTGACTCCGTTGGGAAAGATTAGGACCATTATTGGGTGTTGTTTAGGCTCAATTTTTGCATTTTGCATTGGTAAGACTAAAAGTTGCGGAAAGGTGATTCAAAATCACATCCCAAGAAGGCTAGGCCTTCCTAGCATGGTTCAAAATCGTGTTTCAGCGTTGCTTGATGTGGAAGACCTCTCCCTCACACATTACAATCGCATCTTAGGCTTATGTAATCGAGGCAGACCTTTCCAGTAGAACACGTTTTCTCTACGCACATGAAACTACACCCAAAACATATATTTTTCAAAGTCACACCTTTTCTTAGTCTCATCGCATTTTAGTTTTCTTAGTCACACCCAGAAGTTCAAAATCACATCTCCTTTCAATCCCATCATAGCCCAAAAGATCAAAATCACCGCTTCCTTTATGACCATTGCAGCCTAGAAGTTCGAAATCGCAACTTCTTTCATTTCATCACAACCCAAAAGTCCAAAACCACACATTCTCTCAGTCTCATCGCATTTTAGATAGCCAAATTGCACCTTCTCTTAATCCCATTACAACCCCGAACTGCAAAATCGTACTTGAATTCAGTTCCATTACAGAACAAAACATCAACATCGCATTTCCTTCTTGCTCATCGCACTCTAGAACCTGCTCATCGCACCATCCTTCCTACACATCACACTTTAGAACCTGTTCATCGCACCTTCCTTCCAACTCACCTCCAAACCTATTCATCGCATGTTCCTTATTGCTCATCGCACCTTCCTTCCTACTCATCACACCTCAAAACCTATTTATCACACATTCCTTCCTGCTCATCGCACCCCAGAACTTGTTCATCGCACTTTCCTTCCTGCTCATTGCACTCTAGAACCTACTCATCGCACCTAAGAACCTATCCATCACACTTTATTTCAGTCTTATCACACCTAAATTGCACCTATCTACCTTTCCCGCACCTTGCTATTGCATAATACCTTCCATTACACCTTTTTTCCTTTTTTCTGTTTTTTGGGTTTTTTTTATTCCCCCCTCTTATCCTGTGGTGTCCCCTTAAAAGGAAAGACTTTCAAACTTCTCTTTTTCTTTTTAATTGACTATGCTTAGCTTAATCTATGAATGGTTGTAAATTATAGTTGTTTGCTTTATATCTTTATTTTCTTATTTTTCTTCCTTTCTATCTTTAATTTCTTTTGGCAAGCTTCAAGAGAACTTAGCTTCTATTAGATTCCCAAATGTGGTCACCTGGAGACTTATAGGATTATTTGTAAACTTGAACATGTGGTGGCATTCTCCCCTTGTTCTTTGTTGCTTTTCTATTTGCTCCTCCTGCATGCTTGAGCGCTCACAATTACACACACTCTCATGAAAATAGAATTAGAATCCTATTTTACATATTAGATGAAGGATAGTAGGTGTGTATCTCTGAAGTTTGGTCCTTAAAGGCTCTACCAAAACCTTCAAACTAACTACCAACCAAAGAAGCCCACTTGTCTATAGGTGAAAGTTTGAAGGCTAGCAACCTTGTTGGAACTTTTGAGTCTAGAATCCACCTAACAACTTCATGCATCACATCTAAAATACCCATACATAGGAGCCTTAGATGAAAGTAGGATAAAGGAACTGTAGTGTAATTAGGACTAGGGCACCATGAGTGTTGCACTATGTGGTTGTCATCTTTAGAAGTAGAATAAAAAAAATGAATGAAACCCAAACTCTTTCAACCCATTAAAAAAGCAACAAAAAAAAAAAGAATATTTGATATTCCATTAAAAGACACTAAAACATCCTAAAAGTTAACGAAGGCAACACTCAGGCCCAAATTTCCAAATGTTATATGCATCTAAGTTAGAATGAGTAAGCTTCAACATATCAAAATTTTGAATCAAAGTCAAATGACAATAATAACGTAAGATAAAAATGTCGAAACCAATTAAATAAAAAAAAAGCAAATCAGAATCAAGTCTACAAGTTTCATTTAAGATTTAAACTACAATAATAAAAAATTAAGGATAAGAAATCTAGGAACTAGGATCAAAATCAAAACTACAATTATCAGAATATGAAACTCTCATCTAAAATGACCATCTTCCTACTCCAGTTTTTTCCTCCCTCTCTTGGCTAAATAGATACATGACTCTATGAGCTCAAATATTGAGAAATAACATCAAAAGGCCATTTTTGACACCTTTCATTATTTGTTTTGTGTCCATCTCTTGGCTAAGTAGATGCATGATTCTATGCATTCAACTCTTGAGAGTATTTAGTAGATATATATGGCAAAGGGTCTAACCCTACCTTGACCAGTATTAAAGGATACTTCATTCTCTCAACCGAACTTAGGCCAAGTAGATGTTTGGCTCTATGAGTTACTTTTCAGAAATAACATCAAAAGGCCACTTGGACCTTCATACATTCAAAACTCTGGAATGTTAAGTAAGTACACATATGGTGTTGGGATTGATATTCTCATAGATAGTATCAAAAAGACATTATCATGATCCTTCATAAACTTTCAAACTCAAATATCTTTCTTGCTCTTCTCCAAACTGACTAGTTGTTTGACCCAATGAGTTTGTTCTTGGAAAGCAACACCAAAATGGTTGTAGTTTCATAAGTATGGTGCATGGACTAATTACCCTCGATTTTTCCCTCTAGTCTTAACCTTTTCCAAAACCCAAGTCTTTTCTTGAACTGAAAGTCTAAACAAAGGGAAAGAACAAATGTACCAAATAGCATCAAATCCCAATACCTAATTCATAATAAAAATTTATTTTCAGAATCATCCAATATTGAAACCTATCAAGTCAACAAAAATACAATAAAGGAAAAACTCATAAAATGAAGTGAAATAAAATTGTCAAACCATTAAGTTCTATTGTAAGGATTGTCAAACAAAGTCTCTTTATCAAATCCTAATTCACATAATTCCAAGTCTTGTATAATCAATTACAAAAATCAGCATTCCATAAACTTGAGAAACTATCAAAGTCTATGGATACTCTTTCAATCTTATCAAAACCAACAAAGTTAATTAGTGCAAGTTTCTTTTTTTTTTCTTTTTGGTTATCTTGGTTATTAGTTTGTCAGTAATACTTCATTCTTGTTTTGTTTTGTTTCAACATATATTAATCGTTAGTGCTAGTTTCTTTCTTTCTTTTTTTTTTCTTTTTGCACATCTTAGCATTGAATTCTAGGCTTCAATTAATCCATGATTGATTTTTTTTTTAATTTTCTTACCTATTTTAAGAAGCCCCTCAGCAAAAGTTTATTTTTTCCCTTTTTTCTTTTCATGAGGTCAGCATGTGTTAGCAGAATAGTTTGTTAAATTGATTTGCTTACCACACCTATGTACTTGTGTCAATTTAGTTATTCATTGTGGTCACCTTAGGTTTAACCAAAAGCACTTCATCTTTCTCTTCCCATCATATTCATCATTAGGCTTGACCTCATTTAAGGATTGGCACACCGGTGCCCTTTTTTCAGATTTTGCTGATCACAATTAGCAATTCCAGCATTAAGACACCCATTAGTTGTAGGTCTATCATTTTCATTGCATGGTTAGTGTATCCTAGTTTGTTCGTTGAAGCTTCAATAGGGTGGTACTTTGGGATCTTGGAAAGTTTGCATTGTTAATAAAGTATTCGGTTGTTAATCCCTTTTTCAAACAAATCATTAACTAGATTAGGTTAAATCCCTTTTGTTTTTTTGTTGTTTTAAGTTTTCCGTTCACTAGCATTCGAATTCTGAATCCTTGGTTGACATTATCATAGAATTTTCAATCCCTTGTTTTTCATGAACTTTTTTCATGTTAGCTAGGCTAGAATAGTTGGTTTTATAATCAATTAATTGCTGTTTTTGTTTACTCTTCTTGTTAAATAGTTGAGATTTCTACTTCATAGAATTTCTTTTGAATGTGTTTTTCTTTCTTAAGCACAAAAATTATTGAACCATCCTTGGAGCATTGGTAAAGTAGAGCCTGGTTTAGTCAAGCATGTATGGGGTGCCTAACACCTTCCCGCACCATACCTTGGTCCCCAAACCCAAAGAATCTTATCTTCATTGGACAACAAGTCACCAAGAAAAAAAATATTTTTTCTTGAAAATTCCCATGTTTTCCTAAATTTTCATTTTCCAAAAAATTAGGTGGCAACTCCATACTCTATTCTCCACCCCTCCAATTCAGGTAGCCACAATAGGAATACAAAATTCTTTCATGCCCTAACAAATGGGAGAAGAAGGAAAAACTTTGTTTACAAGTTAGAGGTGGAGGGCTCTACTATCAACCAACAAAATGAAATAGCAAAGGCTTTTGCAAACCATTTCATATCAATTTTTAGGTAGGTTTGGAGTGGCCAAGGCTGAATTCCGAGGTTAGAGATTAGTTAGAAAGAAAGTTTGGCTTGGAAGAAATTAAAGAGGCAACTTTTTATATGGACTACTCCAAAGCCCTAAGACAAGATGGATCAACATTGGCCTTTAATCTAGATTGTTGGGATATACTAAAGGACATTTTGGGAGTCCTTAAGGAATTCTATAGAAGGGGAATTATTAATTCTAGATTGAACTCCACCTTTGTGGCCTTAATCCCTAAGAAAAAAGAAGTCACTCACCCAAGAGATTTCAGATCGATTAGCCTAGTGAATAGTTTATATAAGATCATAGCATAGGTGAAACCCGTAGGATCAGGAAAGCCCTTCCCAACCTTATTGAACCAAACCGGGGAACTTTTGTGGAGGGAAGGCAGATTATTGATCAAATTCTAATAACAAATAAAAGTGTGGAGGATTTCAAAAGATCTGGGACGAGAGGTGTGGTGTGTAAATTGGACTTCGAAAAAGCTTATGATTCGGTGGACTGGTCCTTTTTGCTCCAAGTAATGATGAACTTTGGATTTAGAGATATATGGTGCAAGTGGGAACTGGGGTGTGTTAGAACCTGCCACTATTTCATTTTGATGAATGGAATGGTGATGGATTTCTTCCCAGCTTTAAGGGGAATCAGGAAAGGAGATCCCCTCTCTCATTTTTTTGTTTACCTAGATAGCAAATGTCTTGGAAAGTTTAGTCACTAGAGCAGACTCTAGGAATCTAATAAAAGGTTAGAGAGTTGGTATGGATGGGATACCTCTAACTCGTCTACAATTTGTAGATGATATGGTGTTTTTTATTTTTTATTTTTTTTTTATGAAGAAGGCAATTGTAGTTAGTTCAGGAATTTGAAACTCACCATACAACTTCTTGAGCAAATGTCAAGTTTAAAGGTGAACTTTAATAAAAGCTGTATAGTAGGGGTGAATTTAGAGGAAAGAGAGGTGGAAGAGTGTGTAGGCATGTTAGGGTGTGTGGTTTCCAATTGGCTAGTGAAGTACTTGGGGTTGCCTCTTGGGGATAACCCAATGAGACAAAAATTTCTAAGACCCAGTGGTAGAGAAATTTGAAAAGCAGCTAGCCTCATGGACGTGGAATTATTTGTTTCTAGGGAGAAGAGCCACTTTAATAAAATCTACCATAATGAACTTCCTGATGTACTTTATGTCAATTTTTAAAGTGCCAGGGAGGATTTGCAAGGAGGTTGGAAAAGTTAATGAGGGATTTTTTGTGGGGCACAAGTGAGGAGAAAAAGGACTATAGAGTTAGGTGGAACCTGCTGAAAAGAAGTAAAGAATATGGAGGCCTATGTCTAGGGAATATTTAGAAAGAAATGCGAAATTGCTGGGTAATTAGTTATTGAGGTTTCCCCTAGAGAAAGAGGAGTTGTGGACAAAAATTGTGGTAAGTATTCATGGGCTCATAAGCAATGGATGAGATGCTGGAATCTCGACTAGGACTATAAGCGCTTCTCCATGGAAAGTCATTCAAGACTCTTTGCCTCTCTTCTTCCCTTGGATAAGGTATGATCCGCACTTTGGTAACCTCATTAATTTTTGGAAAGAAGTTTGGATTGGGGATTCTCCCTTGAAGGATCAATTCCCATCATTGTTTGCTTTATCTAATATGAAAAATAAGCCTATTTCTAGTTTCTTGGTACCCTCACAAGCTTCCTTAAGTTTTAGGTGGAATTTGGGTTTTAGAAGAGTAGTTAAGGAGTTTGAATTGAATAGTACCTTGTCTCTTCTTAATATTCTTAAAGGAATTTTTTTAGATCCCACTAAATCCGATAGAAGGGTATGGACTTTGTCAGTTTCTGGGACTTTTTCTTGTGCATCCTACTTCAGAGCTCTAGTCCAATCATCAGGTCAATTAGGACATCCTTTTCCGATAAAGGAAGTTTGGTGCAAACTTATTCCTCTAAGGGTTGGGAGTTTCTATTGGGAAACATTCCTAGAAAGAGTCAACACTCGTGATTTACTTCAGAGAAAGAGGCCTAAGAGTTGTTTATCTCCTCACTGGTGTGTTCTTTGCAAGGCTAAATGTGAGACTGGTTACTATTTATTGATTTCCTACTCTATTGCTAATAACATTTAGGAGTGGTGTTTATCTTTGTTTGGGTGCAGATGGTCACTTCCACCAGATGTACAAAGCCTATTTGCCCCCTCTATGCTTAGCTAGTCAAAAAAATGTGGAAGAGTCATGTAGAGATGAATCAGGGCTGTTGCATGATAGACTATTTGGGAAGAAAGGAATAATGGGAGAGTTTTTTTTAGATAGGGAAAGAAATCTACCAAAAATCCTGGAGATGATTCAAATAAGGGTGGTGCATTGGCTGGAGTCTTTGGATATGTTTAAAGATTTTTTAGTGGATGATTTATTTATAAACTAGAAGGAAATTGCAAGAACAACACCTGTTAAAGGCACATCCCTACTTAATTGGACTCCTAGTAGTTTTATTCAAATTAAATTTCAATGGAAGCAACATGGGTAATGTGGGTCCTTCAGGTGTAGGGGGTGTTCTAAGAAATGAAGAGGGTGTGGTACATAATTGCTCTCTTTTTGAGGCTAATTGGAATGGGTGAATCTCTTTGAGCTAAGATTTCAGTGTTATCGAAGGACTTCAAAGGGTAATTGAAATGAACATCACCAAACTAGTCATAGAGGGAGACTCTAAATTGGTAGTGGATTGGCCCGAAAGATGATACTACTAGTTTTTGGAACTATAACTATGAGAAGTGGAAATTCAAATGGTTGACTATGGATATCGGAGTGAAGATGAACTAGGTAGAAAGAAGTGCTAACTCCTTTGCCGATGGGTTAGAAAAATAAGGGGTAACTAGGGACTCTTTATTCTGGGCTATCTTGTAATCTTTTCTCTTTGTTTTTTGTTTTTGGGTGGGTGAGATAAGAGAGCTTATCTCCCTTAAACCTACATCTATATTTTTTTCCTTAATTTAATGAAAGTTGTGAGTTATTGATCAAACAAAAAAAAAAAAAACAAAAACAAACAATCAGGCACTCATGATTACAAAGGTCATGATCCCACTTGACCATTGAGTTACTTAAGTGATTTTGATCATTTGTTTTCATTTTAACAGTTGAATGTATACAATAAGTAACAACTAACGTAAAAGGTAATATTTACAAAATTTAAATTTAAATTATAAGCTCTAAACCATATAATGATAATCTATATATTAAATTATTTAATTTAATTAATAGAGATAATATAAGTTTTAAACAATATATTATTTATTGAAAATTAAGCTTTTAAAGGACATGCTTCTTTTTTTCTAGAAGGGGGATAGTAAAGAAAGAACGAGTTCTATAGGTAAACCTTAGAACCGACCTTCATAGAGAAGGTTTCAGTTATTCCTAAAACTTGAAACTGACCCTACAGGGTAGGTTCCATGTTCTACCATGGAATCGAACTGAAACAACCCATGCTCACCTCTAGTTTCTCATGTCTTGCTCAACAAGAGTGTTCTCAATCTTGACTGCTCATTTCTTAGAGAACAACTCCCATACTACATGCTCTGAACTTTGCAATTGTATAGAAGAGAGATATAATATCATATTATCATGGGCCTTTCTGTCAAAGACATGTCAAATTACAAGAGAACCAAATATTAGTGGGGAATTTGTGCAAATACAGGAGTCAAGTCTTTTTGCATCTTGTCTTTAGTGATTTAGGCTCAGTTCTCAGTTTGTAAAGAGTACAAATAAAAATACATAAGTATAAAACCTTGTATTTTGTAATAATTTATATGTATTTTCACTGTATATATTTATTTGCACTCTTTCCAAACTGAGGCTTAAAGAATTTGGTAGAAATTCTTTGCAGCATGGAGGGTTGAGAGGGATGGTTATCTGATGATCACTTGACAAAGTGCAATATTGCCTAGCCACTTTTTGCAGCTGTGCAATAATTCAGTTTGACCAGCTATCTGTTATCAAATGGTCTCTGGATCATTTGTTAAGCGTATCACTGAATGTTTTATTAATTTGTCTTTCAAGTTTCAATAGATAACATGGTCACCTTAACATGCCATTCAGCCATTAAGGATATCATCGACCGTTAATTGCTTGATCAGGACTAAGGCTATGCTCGGTTTGATAGACAAAAAGATGGAAAGTAAAGGGAAAGTTCTTAATGCTGTGTTTGGTTATAATGCAATTTTATTTGCATTAGTACAAATGTATGGAAGTGCAAATGAAAAGAATATTAAGGCCCCGTTTGGTTCATGGGAATAGGGGTCTGGAATCGGAATCGGAATGGGCTATTCTGATTCCAACTGTTTGGTTGGATGGAATTAGAATCCCATTCCCATTCCTGCTGGAATGGCATTCCCCCATTTGAGGGAATGGCCATTCCCTGCCCTCCCTTGGGAATCAAATCTCATTTCTGCTTATTTTAATTCTCATTCTCATTCCGATTGCAAACCAAATGGACCATAAATTTTAGATTAATTTTGTTTTAAAATTTTACTTTATTTTGCTTTGGGTCTTATTTTACTTCATTTGTATTACAATCAAACAAAGTAAGGTAAAATTCGAAACAAAAAATAAATCAAAATTAAATTTGCACACAAATCATTTGAATTCCTTGAAATCTGTTTCTACAATTTTCTACCAAACCAAACATAAAAGACGAATCCTCAATAAGCTCATCAGATGAATAGCTTTGGCCTTTGGGGTTAGCTAAAATCCCTGTGAACCCCTTTTAGATTGTCACCGCAGATACGTATGTAAAAGAACAATGTCTTATTGGATTCTTGGCTTGTTTTGTTCAAACAATGATGCCCTCAAAAGAAAAGGAACATAGAAAAGGGTTTTATTTTCTTTCATTGGTAGGGATTACAAGCTAAGACATGCCATATGAAGCAAATATACAGTGGACCAACCTTGTTGAGTAACCCAAAGAAGGGTTTTGAAAATGGCCCAGCAAACAGATAGAAGTGGGCTCAATGGCTCAGCTTGATGATAGGATCCAAGTAGAAAAGGCCAAAGAGATTGGTTTTGTGTCAACAAGTGATTATAACAGTCCAACCAACCCGACAGTGCCAACATACGACAAAATAATTATTATTAATATATTGTGATAGTGACTGATTTTTTTCCAAGTGAATTGTTACTCCAAAATTGCTTTTCTTATTTGTATATTTCTAAAACAAGTAAAAACTATCTGGTTTGAAAACAAATTGATTCTTAAAGAAAACATGTTTGGTTGTATATGTGTTTTTTGTTTCAAAATTGAAACAAAAAGCATGTCATTGAATTTTAGTTTAAAGCATGGTTTTCAAAACAGGATCGGACTATACAGTCGGATCAGAAAGTTGGGAACCGATCACCTAACCAGTTCCATTTTACCTTAAAAAACTTCTTTTTGGCCAAAAACCATTGATTTGGTCAGAAAACCACTGACCTAGGCGGTCGAATCGTCGACCTAGACAATGGTTTTTTGTCTTTTTTTTTGTTTTTATAATATTGTTAATATTTTTGTTTTATCTGTCAGAGCTGGCTATCTGTTTGGACTAGACGGTTGAACTGTTTGACCCGAGAACCTGACCCCAGAGCGGTTCCCTGTCTGGTCCAAATTTAAAAACCTTGGTTTAAAGTGCATGTTTTTTTTTTCATATATATTGAATATCATGTTCCATAAATCATATATAAATTCCTGTAACATGAAATTTGTTTTGGTTTTAAAACTACATGCTTTTGTTTTTCAAAATTAAAAAAAAACACTTCAAAAATGCATTTTTGTTTTCTTACTGATGTAGCAATTTTAAAAACAAATGAAAGCGAAAACATTGGTTAGGGATGCTCACCAACGTTAATGATTTTGTTTTTAATAAAAAAAAAACTGCCACACCTTGACACCAGCAAAATCTATTGTTTTTACTGACTTGACAAATGTTTTTATTTTAGAAAACAAAATCATTTGATATTGGCACATAGCCCCTAAATAAGTAAATATGAACCGGCTCGTAGTGTAAAATCTAGTGTTTTGACTAAAAACAAAACCATTGTTGTTATTGAGTTACTAAAAGCCATTTTATATCCAAATAAACTTAAATAATAAATAGGGTAAAAGACTTGAATATAACTTAAATTTTTATAAATTGACTTAAACATACCTTAAATTTTTTATATAGACTTATACATACCTTATGGATTAACCCACCTAAACTTAAATATACCCTCTTTTGATAAAAGTCAATACCAATTAAGTTTTAAAAACCCTGTTTTACCCCTTAAGTGTCTGCCCTAATTTTATTGCAAACTTTGTTTTGCCCTTTTTCACTTGAAAACAGGATCGACACAATTTCAGAAGTTAGAGATAGATACAAAAAACCTCAATAAGAAATGTAGAATAAAGTTTGAGTATCTGCTCCATAATTAAAACAGAATTATTCAAAAATCCTTTCTAACTTATCTATAGCAATACTTGAAATCCTTTGTATTGGATTCCTGACCGGTTCGTTGTCCGGGTTGATTTTAAAAACCTTGCAGCACACATAGTAATCATTCATTTTTTGAAGATATAGACAATATATCCCTGACACAGCAAAGAACTTGATGGGTGGCCATCATTTATTTTTTGAAAATGTAGATAATATACCCCTGACACAGCAAAGAACTTGATGGGTGGCCATTTGTTTTTTGAAAATGTAGACAATATACCCCTGACCAAGGTTCAAAGTATCGATACATATATATTGGCCCGTATCAGCCGTGTTGTATCAGAACCTTCCCAATACGCCCCTCCAAGAGGTGCTTCAGGTCGGCAGGTGGTTCAGGGGGTAGACTTGGCCTTAAACCGGCCCCTCTGAACCAGGTTCGAAAAAATAAAAAATAAAAAAGCGACAAAAAAGAGTATCAATACAGGCCAGTGTATCGGCCAGTATCAATACTTTGAACCTTGCCCTTGACACAGCGATGTAGAAGAAGAGTTCTTCAACAGGGGAAGCCAAGCAACCTTTTTCTAGAGGAGCTTGAATCAGTTGGAAAATGTTGGCCTCGCTGGTAACATCACCAGAAAAAAACTCCTTATTGGGTGGATGTTGTTGCGATGATGATGACTAGAAGAAAGTGATGAATAAATTCTTGAATGTTGAAAGCTATGGAAAGAAGATAATATTTCAAAGTCAAGATTTTAAATTCTAACTCATAGTTGTATTTTAAAAGGCTAGAATTGTCCTTTTAGAAAACCTAGGGTATGTTTAAGTATTTATGGAAAACCAAGGCTGAGTTGGCAGAATTTTTGCTTTTTCAATCTTGGACATGTTTTACAACTTTTGGTGATGTCATTGCCTATATATTGTCTCCTAAAATCATTCATGTTTGGTAGATACTGTGTATTTTGGTGCTTCAAATGGAAAGTATATAATAATTTGTGTTTAGATATTTGATGTTTAATTTACACCTTATTATTATATTTATGGATTTTTCCAAAAAAAAGAAAAATCTAAAAAATACAAAATCAATTTATTTTGTATATCTTAAATGATTTCTAACAATAATTTATCAAACCCATTGAGCCAAGAACAATTTATGTCAAAACTGATTTTTTTAATTCTTCAGAATTTACATAAATAAAAATAAAGTTATTATACTATTATTTAGTGACAACAAACTCAAAATTTTGAATTACATATTTTGTATATATCTTAGAAATTCTGAGATATTTGTTTCCAGCTTGTCAATAGTTAATCGCTTTCTATTCACTATGGTGGATAAATGGAAAAAACATTGTATTACAATCACCCTCCCGTAGACTTAGTTGACCCGATCTCTGCTTTCAAAATAGTTCTTCCCTTAGTAGTAGCTCATCCAATTGTCCTACTAGCTCCATTTCTTTTGAATTACCTCTTTTGATTTACAATGTTTTTGCAACTCTGCAACCTCCTTCAACTCTTCTAATTGATGGAAAACACTACTATAAGTATACAGACTTAGGCAATAAGAATGTTTTTCAAAGAAGAAAAGAAGAGAAGAGAAAAAGAGGAGAGAGAGAGAATATGTGAGAGAGGCCAAAAAGTAATGTTGGTGATGCCAACCATTCTATTAGGGTGATTAAAATAAAAAGGAAAAGTACAACAATGTCCTAGTAGTCAACTACTAGGAAATTTTTTTGCCAAGTAGCTAGTTGACTACTAGGAACAGTATACTCATAGTAAATGACTATCAAGAATAGTACATTGATGGTAGTTGACTACTAAGGCCCAAGACTACAAACTAGGTGTCACAACACTCCCCGTCAAGCTGAGCATAAATATCTTTCATGCCTATCTTGCATAACAGTTCCATAAATCTTGTCTTCGTAAGCCCTTTGGTAAGAACATCAACTAGTTGTCTTGTAGGTGGCATATAAAGGATGCAGAGGTCCCCAAAAACAATTATTTCTCACATTAAGTGTCTATCAATCTCTATATGCTTTGTTCTATTATGTTGGATTGGGTTGTTAGTAATGTTGATTGTAGCTTGATTATCACAGTACAACTTTAGAGGTCCAGTTACTTCTATCCCCAACTCCTTTCAAATAATTTGAAGCCAAAGTAGTTCAATAACTCCATAGGCCATAGCCGTATATTCAGCATTGAAACTTGATCTTATAACAACCATTTGCTTCTTGCTTCTCCAAGTGACTAGATTACCACCCATGGAGATACTATATCCAAATTTAGACCTTCTATCTCCATGAGAATCTGCCCAATTGGCATTAGTGTAGGATTCCACCTATATTTTGTCACACTTCTTAAACAATAATCCCTTCCCAAGACATGTCTTCAAGTATCTCAAATCCTTTCTACTACCCTCATAGCATTCATAAATTGGTTAACAGCATGAATTGCATATGAAATATCAGGTCTTGTGAGGGATAATTAATTTTTCAATTAATTTCTGATATCTCTCTTTATCAATATATAGTTCTCCATCATCTTCCTGCAACCCATGGTTTTTCTTTATAGGAGTGTGTACTGGTTTGGCTCCTAGCTTCACTGTCTCTTTTAGAAGGTTTAATGCATACTTCATTTGACAGATGTGTATTCCCTCTCTAGATCTAACCACCTCTATTCCCAAGAAATATTTCAAAGGTTCCAAATCTTTGATTTCAAACTCCAAGGCTAAGAAGTCTTTCAACTATTGAATCATTTCCCATAACAACCATATCATCAGTATAAACAACCAACGTTGTTATGTTGTTAGCTTTCCTTCATTTCTTTTATAGAACAACGTGTGATTAGCACTGCTCTACTTGTACCCAACAAAATTCATTGCCTTGAATAATCTTTCAAACCAAGCCGTTGGAGATTGTTTAAGGCCATATAAGGTGCTATCCTAGAGCAAGATCCATGTAGACTTCTTCCTTTCATGTCATATCCTGGAGTAAGATCCATGTAGACTTCTTTTTTTAGATCTCTATTTAAGAAAGCATTCTTAACATCTAATTGATGTATTTACCAAGAAAAATCCGTTGCAAGAGAGTAACACTCATATAGTATTCAATTTGGTAACTGGAGCAAAGGTCTCCTTATAGTAAATCCCTTCCTTTTGGGTGAATCCTTTTGCAACTAATATGAATTTATACCTCTCGATGGAACCATCAGCCTTATGTTTGAATGTATATACCCACTTGAACACTACAATGCCTTCTCCAATTGGTAGATCCACAAGCTCCCAAATGTTAGTTTTCAATAGGACTTTCATTTCCTCATCCATAGATTCCCTCCATTTGGGATCAACAAAAGCTCCTAAGTACCTAGAAGGGGTAGAGATAGAGGACATAGCCAACATAAAAGAGTAATAGATAGGAAACATGTAAAAATATGAAATAAATCTATTAATAGGATGAAAAGTGCATGAACAAACCAGTTTATATAAGGCAATAGGAAGATCTAAATCAGGATTAGAGGAAGTAATGGGATAAGCAATAACTTGGCTGGAAGTTCTCAATTGGTCATAGTCATTCACTAGTAGGTTTTTCTTTCTCTCCCTTCGACAAAAGCTGCCTTTCACTATCAAGGTTATCATTATAGTCAGGACTAGTTGCCTCAGGACAAGGAATAGTACCACGATGAGAGTTTTCATCACTTGTAGTCTCCACTAGATAAGAGGAAGAATGTTCAACATGAGGAGGGTTTGAGGAAGAAGTAGGAGAAGTAGGAGTTGAGCCAAAAGGGTAAGCCTTTGAGGAAGTCTCTTCCACTCCATTAGTCTCCCTATGAAGAGGATCCTGGGGAGGCTCAAAGAAGGGTTATGGATCACAAAAGGTAACATCCTTGGTGATGAACTTCCTCTCGGTAGCTGGATCAAGACATTTAAACCCTTTTTGTGTAGGAGTATAACCCAAGAACACCCTATGGATTGCCTTTGTATCTAACTTTGTGCATTTATGATCATTAACATGAATAATACATACACAACCAAAAACCTTAGGAGGCAAAGAAAACGTAGCTTGCTTTGGAAACAAGACAGAAAAAAGGGGTTCTCATCCCGAAAACCTTGGATAGCATTCGGTTATTGAGATAAGAAGCTATTAGAACAACATGACACCAAAACTTCTTTAGGACCTTGCTTTGAATCATTAGAGCACGAGTAGCCTCAAAGATGACTGACGTAAGGTCCCTTCATCTTCAAAGAACACATTTAGAGAACTCTTGAAATATTTAACTGCATTATCTGAATGGAACTATATAGCCTTCTTTCCAAACTGTCTCAATCATCTTATAGAATACCATAATGATTTTGGGTACTTATCTTTCTTTCATCAAGTCAATCCAAATGCTTCTTGTAAAGTAATCAATAAAACTAATAAAATACTAATAGTCATCCATGGAAGTAATGGGTGAAGGACCCCAAACATCAGAATGAATTAAATCAAAATGAGCATTAACTTCAGTACTAGAACTTGGATAATTTGTTCTACAATGTTTAGACGTTTGACACACATAAAAAAAGACTTTCAAATGATACCTTCTCAAACAAATTTGGAAACAAGACTCTCAACAATGAAAAAGACAAGTGACCCAATCTGGCATGCTAGAGGTAAGCCAATGTTCTAGACTCCTTGCATTTGTTGATCTTAGTATACACTACCTTAAGAGTTGAACCAATATCTTCATTGAGATCGTAGAGACCTCTAGACTTATGATCACTCCCAATCATTTTCTTTGTGAACCGGTCATTAAAAACACAATGGGTGGGAAAGAATGTTAAAAGACAATCCAAAGTTTTTGTTATTCTAGAAACTAAAAGTAAGTTGATAGTAAAATTAGGACCATGCAAGGTAAACTAAGAGAAAGAGTTTTTCCAAGTTAGATATACCCTTTTCCATGAATAAGAGATAAAGAGCCATTAGCCACCCTTACTTTATCTTGTCTAGAAACCAGATGATAAGATGAAAATAAGGAAGAGTTGTTGGTCATGTGTTCAGAAGCTCCTAAATCAATAACCTAAGAGTTTGAGGAACAAGACTTATAACACTAAGTGCAGAAGTAATACATGTCTTGGCAAAAGAGGAGGAAGCAATAGGGGATTGTTTCAATCGAGCCATAGCCCGATTGAGAATGCCTACCTTTTCAACTTTGAACTCAAGAAAGTTATTTGAAGGAGTAGTGGATACCAGAAGAAACACTAGTAATCTATAGATTGAGGGGGAAACTAGGGTTTTCCATGTTCAAAAACTCTCACTTGGTTTGTTTTCCTTTGAGGTTACTTTACTTGAGTTTAAGGGTGATATTTGACCTTCCAAAACTCAATTGTTATAACTCCAGTGCTGTTGTAACTTGCACAAGAACACAAATAGATTCCTTTTAGCTTCAGTTCAGAAGTCTTTTATGTTGAAACTCTAGTCTTCCACTCATCTGAACAGGAAAACCTCCTTGAACTACACCTTCTCGTAGTCCACAAGTTTGACCTGTCTTCCACAGGTCACTCTAGTAGTCCATAGACTACTCCAGCTGTTTTTGCTCTAGTAGAGAATATCCAAACCTGTTCTGGGTTTCCCGGGGTCTTCTCCCAATGTAAAAAAAAAAAAAAGAAACCAAAAAGAGCTAAAAAAAAACCACCACCAGCACTAGGGTTTTTTAAACAACCTAGAAAGAAAAGGAAGATAAAGAAAAACAATTGTTGTTTTAAGTTCAAACCAAGAGGAAAAGTATTAAAGCTCTAAGACCATGTTTTCCAAGAAGAAGAAGAAGAAGAGAAGAGAGGAGGAGGAGAGAGGGAGTGAGAGAGAATATATGAGAGAGGCCAAAAAGTAATGTTGGTGGCACCAACCGTTCTATTATATACTAGGGTGATCAAAATAAAAAGGAAAAAGTACAATAGTGTCTTAGTAGTCGACTACTAAGAAATATCTTCACCAATTAGTCAATTACTAGGAAAAATATACTGATAGTAGTCAACTACTAAGAACAGTATATTGAAAGTAGTCAACTACTAAGAACAATATTCTGATAGTAGTTGACTACTAAAGCCCAAGGCTATAAACTAGGTCTCACAATAAAGAAAAGTACACTAGAGGACACTCAAATAGGTGTCCATCACACGTTCACATCACACTACAAACCTAAACTCCCCACCTGCACAATAAGAAATGCGATGAAGGACATTCAAAGATAGCCACAACGTTCTTATCCATAGCATTATCTAAAACATCCACAACGCAGTTCCATAACCCCCTAAACCACAATAAATGCTTACACTTGCGATGTGAATCCTTGAATTACCATCATAGCGTAGATCACAACCAACACTATCTTAGGAACCATGTTATCACATACTTGTTCTATGGTTTGATAAACCATCACAACTGTCCCCATGCTACGATGACATCTTTCCAAGCATTGCATCACAACAACTCAATTTGTTCACCGTTAACATGTGATGATAGATCAGTAGATAATCATTCCAATAGAATGTCTAAGTTACAATGAGCTTTTAGAAGCATGGTAGTAGCTATTCATGCTCACATGTGGATCCCAAGGAAAAGGGTGGTGGGAACCCGAAACTTGGAATCTCTATAGGGACACATGGCTAAACCCTATTTGTGATTTCTTGATACAAATCTAACAAACTTTCCCACTTTAGAGAAAGGTTCCTTTCCTCTATAAATAAAAGAGGCCCCAAGCCCTCCTCACCCAAGTCTTAATGCTCCCTTGTGTAAGCTCTATCAAATTGTGATCTTAGTCTCCATTAAAGCCCTCTCTACAACTCTTCCTCCTCCTTCCTCACCTTCATAGAGCCATCTACCGGTCTTTTAGGTAGGCCTCCTTTCTTGTCTTACCCTCTCAATTTACAATTACCAAAGTGCTTTTCTGTTCCACCTACTTAGAGATGAACACACCTTTCTAATTTTAAAATATAATCTCTCCAAATAAATCTTTCCTTCCCACCCCTCATCTACACTAGCTTTCTTTTACAGCCTCCGCAAACTCATGTCTCATCCACATTGCTTCAAATATGAAGCCGTTATGTCATATTCTCTGCTTCAAATTAATCATCATTTTTTAGACCCCAAACTTTACTCTAGTTGATTACCAAAAAAAAAAAAAAAAACTTTACTCCAGGTGGAGGGGAGCCCACCTTAGGCTGCGTTTAGAAATGATGAAAATAAGTGTGAATGCAAATATGTAGAGTGTAAAACAGTCCATATAAATTGCAAAGTTGGGTTAGTTTTGCACTAACAAATTTACCTTTTTACTTAACAGACTTTTAGCTGTAATGGATGCAAACACGAATTCCAATAAAGTATATGCCTTTTTTGTCAAAAGCCCACTTGAATGCAAATTTACTTATTTTTTATTGATGTACTTTTACATCTTATTATCAATATAAATATGCATTGGAAAAGTGAACCAGAGTGAAAATTTACCCTGAACCAGGATTTATACTCCATTTGCATCGTTTCCAAACACAGTATTAAGATTTTACTAGACTGCAGTAAACTAAGCAAAATATATAAATACATGGGAGGACTTAGCCTGCCTTGCCCCAAAACCCATATACAAGATAATCACACCCTTATCTCTGGAACCCAAAATCAAAAACAAGAAACTAATCAATTCAGATTAGTTGTGATAATCTGTGATAATCCCACGGAAGATTATCAAAATAAAACCCATATACTACATAGTTACCTTCCCTTAAAGTGTAGAAAAAATTCAGCAAGATGTCATCTAACAAATGCATGATCAAATCCAACCAAACAAAATATAGACCATGGCAGATGATTCTAGTTGTTTAGAATATCAACCATAAGCAGATTTCAAATCAGCCCCCCACAATGTCCCACAACACATCCCCACCTTGTATTGGGAACATCTCCTGATGATGACATCGTCATTTCTGGGATTATCATCGAGAGATGTTCCCAATACACATAAGAGATGTGTTGTGAGACGTTGCAGGGGGCAATCTTGTGGGGGGCTGATTTAGTCTCCTATAAGCATTGAATCTCTCTCAATAGTGACTTGATGTAAGCCCAAAGCCTTACAAAATCTGATAGCATCTACAATTGCTCTACATTTAGTAGATATATTGGTACCAAAACCACACCACAATGCAAAGGAAAAGACAAGGCGGCCTTGATTATCTCTAATTATTCCCCCACCCCAGAAGGACCCGGGTTACTAGCACAAGCTCCATCAAATGTTGCACTTAAAATTAGTATGGAGTGGCTGTCAAGTAAGAAAATGAACCCTTGGCTTTATACATGAGTGAGGGTTAATATGAAGAGCCTGAAGAGTAAGAGTATCCTTTAATGAGGGAGTAATGGAAGGTGTACTCCAGTGCAATTCCCTAAGCCAAGAATTAATTTTGTAGATGATGGCCGAGGTCGATCTGGTTTTCCCTTTCATGTGCTAAGTGCATCTTTTTTTCCAAATTTCTCAACTAATTAACAAAGGAATGGTAGCAATGATTTCTTTTACATGGGACTTAGAACCAACTGCATAGCTGAACCAAAAGAGGAGGCGATCTCTAATTACTTGGAGGGGTATGAAAGGAATATCAAAATCTATACTATTTAAAAAAGTACGAATAGCCTCAAGAAAATTTCTGGAATTTTGTGAGGATAAAATTTATCCCTCTATATTTAAATTTATTAATAAAAAATGAGGGCAAATAGTGTGCATAATTGGTATTGATATTAAATGAGTTGAAAAGAAATAATTTTAAGATATTCAATGCATTCAATTCTCTCTCATTAAATCCAACATTTAAGGTATTAATTTGCATTCACCAAATCATATATTTAAGGTTTTTTTTATTTCTTCTCATCATTAAATTCTATATTTTAATCCATACATAATAAATTAATAATTTCAATAACATAAAAACTTATACTTTTAAAATCAACATGAAAAAATAGAGTTTTCATCTAGGTGGTGGTAAGAAATTCAAACATTTGGGTCAAATGGGCCAATCCATGCTGCCACACTTAAATAATAAAATTCAAAAATATAGAAATTAAAAAAATGGGAACATTTTTAACATCACATATTTGACATATTAAACAATAATAAGTATGATAAACAATGTTTTAAAAGCCAACCCGGAGGCTAACCAACTTTTGCCTTTGGGTCATAGGTCACTAGTTCGACTATCAAGGTTAAACGAGTCAAACTACTCTGCATCAACACTATGTGTGTGTGCATGTGTAAAAATACATATTTTATCAATAAATAGTATAATTGTGTTTTACATATATCATAGTTATGTTTTACATATATTTTATAATTATTCTTTTACATATATTACATACAATATATGTATTATGTTACATTTATTTATGTTTTTTAATTCAGTTTTAAATTTTTTATTTATAAAAAATATTAAAATTACAATTTGGGGCCAAAAAAAGGGGGTTTTTTCCACAAAAATAGCAAGGCAATGCGCATAAGGCCCTTGGGGCGTATAGATCTTGAAAAATTATTCAAAATAAAAAAAAATAACCCCAATCGAACATTGGAGTGCAAAGTTATGGCTTTCAAAAGTTTGTACATAATTAAGTGTGCAACCTGCGACTTGGTTACTAGGTCGAACGAGTCAATGGTTGATCTGCCCAAGTTAGATGGTTTTTAACCAAAAGGGGGAGTTTCAATAGAACCAAACCTAGAATCAAGGCCGAGTGACGATTCAACCGGCCAAGTTAACAACAAATTTAAAACATTGATGATAAATAAGAAACCTTTTTATTAATGATGGAAACAAAATGTAAAATTTAAAACCAATTGGAAGTAAAACTATTTTCCTATTATCTCTCATTAAATCTTATATCTAAGGTATATTCTCTTATGAAATCCTATATTTAAGATATACTTTTTTCATCATTAAATTCTTCTAATTAAATCCACAACATTAATTTTAATAATATAAAAATAAATATTTTAAAAAAATAATTTAAAAGTAAAACCATTTTCTTCCCTCTCGGTGATGGGTAAGCAATTCAACCATTTGGAGTCAAATTTGTTAATAAATAATACCATAATTAAATAATAAAAATTTCAAATAAATAAAATATATATTACAAGAAAATAAAAAGAATTGGGCACATCACTAATATTGTATATTCATTATACTGAACAAAAATAAGTATGAAATGTAAGAAATATTTTTTTAAATGACAAAAATGGAATGCCAAAATTAAAATCAACCTAGAAATGAAATGATGTCATAGTCAAATAATAAAATTTTTAAAAATAGAAAATACAAAGAATCACAAAAATAAATATTATACATATATAAGATATAATGTTATATATTTATAAAAAATAAAATACCGGGTACATATATAATATTATACATTCATTATATTAAACAAAAATAAATATTATACATAAGATATAATTTTATCAATTATGGGAATGTAATACAATATTAAATGTCAAGATAGAAATCAAACTAATTTTCTTTTTGGGTTGTAGGTTAATGGTTTGGGTCAAATGGATTAAGCGATGATATGATAGTTAAATAAATATTTAAAAAATAATAAAAAAGTACGAAAGTGTGATAAGTAAAAATTATGTATATAATGTAGATGAAATATATAATTTAAAATTGATCTGAAAGCAAAACTATTTTCTTATCTAAATAGTGGGTCAATGGTCCAAATTTTCAAAGAAATTCATGATGTCATAATTGAATAATAAAAAATTAAAAAAGATAAATCACAAAGAATAAAAAAATACAGAATTTCGTCAAAGACATTTCGAAACATTTATAATTTTATATAATCATCATATTAAATAAAAATAAATGTTAAAAGAAAAATTATTTTTTAAGACAAAAATAGAATACAAAATTTAGTAGTAGTAGTGTAGTAGTAGTAGTAATAATAATAATAATAATAATAATAATAATAATAATAATAATAATAATAATAATAATAATAATAATAATAATTGTAATTTAAAATTTTTGCAGATGCACATTTAGTACAAGTATTTAGGTTTATTTTTAATCATATTGTTACTTTTATTAATATTCAATTTCTATCATAACTATAATATATCTAAAATTCAAGTAATTAATATGAAAAAAATTCATATGTGCAACGCATGTGCTTAATTACTAGTATCTTCTAAAGTACCACCAAACCTTTGAAGCCAAAACATCATAACTAAGAAGGTGGTTTGTGTTTCTACTTTTATTTTCTTGCAGTAGTTATAGGTTGAGGCTATAGGAATTCCCAAGCCCATAATGCTCTCATTAGTAGGTATTTTTTTTTTTTGTGTTTTAATCATCATTGCTATCAAATACTTGTTTGAAAATAAAACTATTTAAGTATGCATTCATTATTATACTTATATCATATTCATGGTTATTTCAACCTTAGACCTAGTTTTATTACTGTGTTGTATGATTTATGGAAGTTCATGAGGTATACAAGTGTATCCATATCTTTCTACTGAATCCATGCCTATCTGAAGCCTGTTACCACACATATCCATTTTCAAGCTTACTAATAGGATACATGATTCCCATACTTTGGATCTTATTTCCGATGCTAAAGGTAAATTGCCCATGTTATATGCTTAGCAACATTCGACACATTTCTTAATAGTCTCTTTATACATACAACATTACAACCACTGGATGGGGTTCATAAGAACGAACATGTCATCCTAGGGATGACAATTTTCCCCATAAAACCGAGGCCCATCTTTAATGGAGTGAGTTTTCCCCAATCTAAATGGAAATGGGAAAATATCTTTACACAAGTTAAGGATGGGGTGGAGACAAGGTTTGCATATAGTCTTTGAACTTGTTCCGATCTTGTTGGTAAATTATTAAGATAGCCCTAGATTTAATTTTAACTTCTAAAATACCCCTAAATTTCCCTCAAATTTCTAGAACCTTGAATCACATAATCGCATTTCTAAAATACCTCCAAAACATGATGTATTTTTAGGTAATTGCCTTGGGATGGAGAAAATTAAAGAATTCCCCCATTCTACATTCCTAATGGAAAGGTGTGTCCTACCCCAATCCACCATGCCACTTAGGATGGAGTGGAAACAGGGTAAGAGATTTTGGCTATGGGGTAGTGACGAGGAGAGATCACTTTGGCTGTTTGGAGAAAACCGAGCTATTTTGGGAGCCTCTGCACATGATACCTTAGCTAATTCAAGTCCTCATTTGTTTTTCAATTAGAAGAAGGTTGAATGTAATACTATTTTACCCACACTCATTATTAGATTTCACTCATAGCAGGTTACCAAGGGAATAGATATTGTTGGGTATGGCTTCCATTTATTTAAAAAATGGTTGTACTTTATTTGTCTTCAAAACCAAGGAAAAGTGGTCGGTAAACGTTTTTCTACTGTTTGTTGACAATTAGGCATCATTGCCATTAGGCACCACATAAGTGGAACAATAAATAAACACATTGGTGTTGGGGAAACGTTAAAATGAAACTTCCCCCCACGGTTGGATTGCATGTAAACCAAGATAATCATTTATTGGATAAACAGATTTACCAAATAACATTTTGAACAAACACCTACATGGCAATGAACTGACACTGTTTATAAAAAAACGAAAACCATACCAAACACCATCCAAAACAGCCAAAGTTTTTCGATGACGAAAAGTGTCCAGCCCGAGGGTTAACTTTGACTGTTGGGGCCCAACAGCATAGGCTGTTGAGACAGTTTCTGGATTAGGCTGTTGAGGCCCAACGCCCATACTTTAATATTTAATCAAAATAAATTGAGATATAATTACCCATGCTTATGATAACATGAAATTTCTAGAAACTGTCTTAAAAGCCTATGCTGTTGACCCCAACAGCTAAAATGTCATACCTTAGGACAGCACAAGCTGTCGAGAACGCAACAGCATAACAGGTACCAAACACGCTTAAATCTCGTTGCTACACGACCGTCCTGAACTGTAAGCGCACTAAAGGGTCCCCCACTACCCTTAATTAGTTAGAGAGAAAGATTAAAGATTGGGTCAACGTCTGTACAGCTTTAGCTTTAGTTTGGATGGCCATTCAATCACGGTAGAGGCATTTCATCGTAAATGCCTTTAAATTCTCCGTAAAGAAAAAAAATATATATATGAAAATTAAAACAGATAAATTCTGTCACAGAGTGTTTCTATTTTTCCTAAAATACCCTCCCATTGGTCCTTAAAATTTCAAAAGAGGACATTACATCTGTTGTTGTACATTTGTACTCTCTGTGATTTATAAAATTTAGTGACTGTTCAGTCCACCACAGAACCCCATCGTACAGGTGAAATGAATTTGATCGTAGATTGATGCCAAATTTATGGACAGGATGCGATTTATAGGTACTACTAATGGACTATAGGACCTGTAATTTTAGAATTCTGTTGCAGTGTGCTGTACTTCTCCGTAAAATTTACAATATGCAACACAGTACATCTACAAAATTTATGCAACCTATTCAACGGTGTGAACAGACTCATGGAGTCATGGTGGATCCCATCTTTCTCATCGATAATTCAGTGAGAGTATTCATCATCTGTCAGTGACATTTTGATGCGTTGAAGGGCTTTCAGTGTCATAATTTGTTTCCTCTCTCATCTCCGTCTGTGTATCCTGCAAATATAGTAATCTGGAAGACGAAAAGGAATGGGAGAACAATAAAAAAACCTTCCTTGTCAAGCTACAGGCTACAGGCTACAGCAGAGCTTTTGTTGAACAAAAGGGAACCCCCAGCAACCACTGGATGCAACAACAGCACCTGATGAGTGGCGGAGGAGGAGGAAGTGGTGGTGGGTATGAAACCAGCAGAGGATTGGCAAGGTTCCGGTCGGCTCCGGCTACGTGGTTTGAGAATCTGCTGCAAGATGACGAGCCATTAACACAAAACCAATGCTTGCCTCAGGTTCCTTTTAGCACTTCAACCACAGCCCCCGTTGGAAACTCTGCAAATTTCAGTTCAGACGAAGGTGATGCAGCTTTCTTCGAGACAAGTGTCGCCAACACGGGGTTTGGTTTCCTCACTAGACAAAACAGCTCTCCGGCGGGATTTCTGGGTCATCTCACTTCACAACCGAGTATCGGATGTGATGGTTTCATGACCAACTTTGATATTCCAAGCAGCATGGACTATCTGTCGTTGCCGGATTTTCCTTCAAACAAACGGCCGAGGGATTTGGGTTCTGAGCAAGAAGCTGCGACGCACTTTTCTGCTGAGTTGGTAACAATCTGTACTGATTTTGGTGATTTCGGTATTTCTTGTTACGATTGTAACAATTTGGTTTGTGGGTCTTTTCTCTTTGGATTCTAGAAAGGAGAGCAGAGTGTTGGGTTACAGAGTTTTTCTGATATGGAGATGGAGAGGGTCTTTTCAGATTCTGTTCCTTGCAGGGTTCGAGCTAAGCGTGGCTGCGCAACCCATCCTCGTAGCATTGCTGAGAGGGTGAGATTGAACAGCTTTGCAATTTGATTCTCTGTTTATCGGTAGATTTCTTGCTTTGATTTCTCTCCCTTTATCAGGTGCGGAGGACCCGAATCAGCGATCGCATAAGGAAGCTTCAAGAACTGGTGCCAAATATGGACAAGGTAATTAATCGTTCCAATCCTCGTTGAAACAGATATCATTGTTTTCAGAAGTTGGGTTGTTGAATTTGATGTGTTTGGATTTAAAACTCTGAGAACCAACGCTGTCAGTTGCAATAGAGTATTGATAAGAAATAGAATGCTTTGTAGTCTCGATGTCACAGTTTTGTAATTGTTGCTTGCAGCAAACTAATACTGCAGACATGTTAGAGGAAGCAGTTGAATATGTTAAGTACTTGCAAAAACAGATTCAGGTACTCTGTTGATCGCTCAATTTTGTAAAATTTGAGAAAAGATGCATTGTGAGTTGGTGACTTATGAAATTGCAATTTGATATGCAAACTATCATTAGAGGAACATGTTTTTACTCCATCTGAAACCCAACATTTCACAGGAACTCTCTGAGTATCAGAGGAACTGCAAATGCACGAATAAAGATTAATCGGAAGGTTTGAACAATGCCTGTCACACAATTTGTGCTACTCATCAGACCCATGAGACTTAAATGTATGTGCATTATATTCTTATTAGCTGACAATCCATGAAGATTGTTATCAAGCTTGATCTTCTTAAGGTCAAACATGCTTTAACCTCTGATGTACTTATAATGTAAAATATTTCTACAATTCCCAAATTGTCTAACACCAGGACATCTTTTTTTTTTCTTTTCTTTTTCTTTATTTTTGGTGATAAACACCAGATCTTGTTGTAAAATCTGTCTATAAGTTTCCACTTGTATATATAGAGCTTATTATTGGATAAAACTCACTCTCACTTATTACATATTGAGTAGCTATGAGTCAATAAAATATTCAGTGTGGCAGAATGCTTTAGAGATTTGTTATTTGTTATATTGTTTCTTCATGGTGTATGAAAGAAAAATAGCTGCACAACGTTAAGTTCGATGGGTGTTTGATTACTTAATTACATAATTGAACACATTCATCACAACCTATGAATACACTTGGAGAGTCTATACATGGGAATCCGAGCCATGTCAAGCCTATGTTAAGGAGGGGACTAGGCCTCTAAGGCACGGCCCAGTCAAATGGCATGACCTAACACAAGGCATGGCATGACACAACACATGGGCCGACACAACATGGTCTTGACCAAAATACCTCCAACAACTATAAACTGCCATTAGGGGTATTTATGCATTTTGGATCATGGGGCAAAAAATGATCTAAATGCCCCCTAGTAGTTATATAACTAGTTTAGGGGTATTTAAGTCAAATAACATATAACCCCTAAAACAACCAAAATACCACTCCTAATAGCTATAAACAACTAATTTTGGAGGGTATTTTGGTCAAATTAACTCCAAATGCCCAACCCCCTCATTCTCACCAGAACAACTCTCATACTCTCTTACATGCGTACTCTATTACTCTCTACAATTTACATACTTTCATATTCTTAATTCTTTTAATCATTTTCAATTTTATTTTTTATTCCAATTTCCAAGTTTCAACAAGGAGGATCTTGCTTCAATTTTATGATGTTAATTGGGTTGAGCCCATTTATTTATTTTTATTTATGTTATGTAGTTTAAATTGTTAAACTTGTTGAAAATGTTGAATTCGCCACATCGCCATAAGCACTTGGCTATGTCATGACTTCGTGCGACTCTCCTATGTATCAAGGGCGGATGCACATCAATGAATGATCTCCTTTGATGAATTGGTCCATAATTAGATTCCTCCCACTTGACTAAAATAGTTGATAGTAGATCAGATTTAGATGAAGAAAATAGTAAGAAAAAAAAACTCATCAAAAAAATAGTAAGAAAAAATAAAGAAAAGAAAAGAGAAGAGAAGTAAAATAGAACAAGATAGAACAAAGAGAAAAAGAGAGAAAAAGGGAGCAGATTGTAATTATTTGTCACCCACTCATTACTATTTATATGAGGAATTATGAAATAAAGTGCAATGATTGTTATACCCCTGCCTCCTATAAAACAAAAAAACAAATAATAATAGCAAAATAAAGAATATATAAAACATATATGAGATCACACCCAAATAATAAATCAAGACTAATCTACTGTATGTGTACACTCCATGTCAAGTTTAGAGTAGATATTGTTAATTCCTAACTTGCATAAATCTGTCTCCAACTTTATTTTTGTGACTGCTTTGATGAAGAGATCAAGGGATCAACTAACCACATGTTAGAGGCAATATATGGCAAACACACTTCTTGAATAGTAATTCTCTCCCTAAGAAAATGTCGATCACCACAATATATTTGGTTCTATCATGTTGTATGTATTGTGTGAAATATTAATGGTAACTTGGTTGTCACAATACAACATCAATGGCTTTTCATACTCATCACCTAATTCTTCGAGAAGGGATCACAACCATAACACCTCAACCGTTCCATTACCATAGACCTATACTCCACTTCAACAATGGAATGGGCAACAAAATTCTATTTCTTACTCCTCCAAGACACAAGATTCTCTTTAACAAAGGTACAATACCTTGAAGTAAATCTCTTATCATCAATACATCCGACCTTATCAACATCAATGTACACTTCTATCTTCACACTCCTCGAAGAGGATTCTTGTTTGACATGCCCTAATATCTTTAGCTTAGACATCTCTTCAAGTAGGCAAGAATCCTTTCCATTGCAAAAAGGTGGGTGGTTCTAGGAGAATGCATGTATAACATAGGAGATATTAGGGCATGCCAAACAAAGATATAGAAGCTTTCCTACAAGCCATTGATACATGGCCTTGTCTTTAAGAAGCTCACCACCCTTTGCATTAATTTTGTGATTTAACTCAATTGGTCTGTCTATAGGTTTAACTCCTAGTTTCCTAGTTTCTTCTAGGAGATCAAGAACATAACTCTAAGAAATAAAAATGTCATGCTTGGATCATGCCACCTCAAATCCTAGGAAATACCGCAATTCGCCCAAATCTTTTACATCAAACTCCCTGTTGAGAAGTTACTAAAGGGAATAAATATCAATAGTATTATTTCTTGTCACTACAATATCATTTGTGTACACGACAACGAGAGTAAAAAAAGACTTATTCTTCTTAATAAATAGAATGTGATTTGTCTGAGCATGTACATAACCAAATTAGTCCAAGGCAAGTCTAAATATGTTAAACCATGCCTTAGAAGATTATTTTAGACCATACAATGCTTTCTTCAACCTATGGACCTTCCCTACATCTATATCATAAAATCCAGGGGATCTCCATATAAACCTCATCCTACAAATAACCATTAAGGAAAACATTCTTGACATCCATTTAAAATAATAGCCATAAGAAATTAACAACAAGGGACAATAACACTTTGATAGTATTCTTCTTAGCAACTAAAGCAAAGATCTCCATGTAATCAATGTCATAAATCTATGTATACCCCCTTGCAACCAGTTGGGCCTTATACCTCTCTACAAAACAATCCACATTATACTTCATTGTAAACACCCATCTACATCTAACAAGTTTCTTCCCTTATAGTTGCTAGCTCCCAAGTCTTATTTTTAATAAAGGCATCGATCTCTACCTTCATTGCATCTTTCCATTGAGGTACTAATAGGGCTTCCAACACATTTCCAAGTAATCAATGTCATAAATCTATGTATACCCCTTGCAACCAGTTGGGCCTTGTACCTCTCCACAAAACAATCCACATTATACTTCATTGTAAACACCCATCTACATCTAACAAGTTTCTTCCCTTATAGTTGCTAGCTCCCAAGTCTTATTTTTAATAAAAGCATCGATCTCTACCTTCATTGCATCTTTCCATTGAGGTACTAATAGGGCTTCCTACACATTTCCAAGTATGGAAATAGTAAAAATGCATGCCAAAAAGGATTTAAAAGAAGGTGAAAATGGTTATAAAATAGTAACTGGGAAATGTAGTTAGGTGTAGAAGTAGGGCAACAAAGCTCTTCTTTGCAAACAATAATAGGAAGGTCAAGGACATCTGGTGGCTATGAAGACTCGATGCTTGTGGGTGGGGGGTTAGGAGGTGAGGTCGTAATATCATCTATAGATGAGGGTAATGTAGTAGGATTACTACTTATATATGACCTCATGTGAAACACTCATAACTCTTTACATCTCTTGCAATTCCCCTCACTACACAACTCCCCTTTAGTGGCTTAAATAGGCAAAGGGATATATGAAGCAAAACCGCCCCTTTTAACACTCTCCCCTTGAATAGAAACACTAAGGGACATTTTCACAAAAGGAAATGTCAATAGATACAAAACAAGAACCAAGTTGAGGATAATAGCAGCAATATCCCTTTTGATTTTGTACATAACCGAGGAACATAGACTTGGTAGCCTTGGGAATAAATTTAAACTGGTGAGGTCCCAAATTTTGAACAAAACAAGTAAACCTATAAACCTTAAGAAGAATGGTGAATAGATCTTTATTAAGATATAATAAAGTAAAAGGAGATTTCATACATAGAACCTGAGAAGGAACTCTATTTTTTAGGTACATGGTTGTGTGAATGGCATGCCCCCAAAAGCATATATGAACATTTTAATTCAACATATATGTTCTTTCTCTTAGCTAGTCCATTCTACTAAGGGGTATAGGGACAAATACTTTAGTGAATAAGCCCATACTCAAGGAAGTACAGGGCCAAGTATTTAGCAAAGTACTCCTTGGCATTGTCAAATCTAAACATTTTGATTCCAACCCCCAAATTGGGTGATAACCATTTAATGGAAAGCCTGGGTTAAAGTAAGAACCTCATTTCAAGAGCGCATTAGATGAACAAATGTGAAATGAGAATAATTATCAATAAATAATAACTACTTATAGCCCCCATAGTAATAGTATGATATGGCCCCTCAAAATCAGTATGTACAATTTCGAAAGGGACAATACTTCTTCTATCATTCAAAGAATAAGTTGATCTACAATGTTTTGTAAGTTCACAACATTCACACTTCAAACTAGACACTTGAACCGATTCAATCAAAAAGGAAAAAGACTCCTTAAAGACTCAAAAGATAAATAACCCAACTAATTATGCCTATTAGACAGTTTTGTATGCCCTTAGCTTCAATCAGAATGATGTACTTTATGAGTTTATTGTAAATGAATAAAGATACATATTTGATTCGTGTTCCCTTGGTATGTTTCTGTGTAATACCCTTAAACTGGATACTTAATGAGACTCGTGTTAGTTTAGAATGTTCACAGCCAGTGGGTCGGTCTGGGGAGACCTATCCTGATAAGGCTGACACTGTGGTGCCACCAAGTCGGTTGGGGTGGCCTGTCTCAGCTGCTAGGGTGAGACCCTAGGCACATACAGTGTAGGATTAATTGAATCTTTGAACTGGACCAGAATTCCAGTATTGCCCTGAACCTTGGAGATTGATGGGCAAAACTGGAAAGTTACACCCGACCCCTAGACTCGATTATGATACTACACTAGGTGTCGGATTGGGCTGTCTTTGATGTACCAATCAGTGAGATCCTTAGCGGGGGTCAAAACCTGGGTATGTTGGGACAGTCCGAGAATTCATCTGAGTGGGTGATCATAGTGACAGGATCAGCCCCTTTGTCGGACAAAGGTAATGATCGGGGATGCACTCTCACTGATGGAAACCAAGACTGCCGGCAGCCGATTTCAACCGTTGAGATTTGTTTTGCAAAAATATATTTTATATAAGATATAAAAGTATATATGTATGGCTTCTAAATTGTTTGCAAGAAGGTTTTAATTCCCGGGATCCATATAAGTGGAGAGTGCAACACTGTTCCTTGCAGCCGAGGGAGAGGTCCTCTCTTGTCGGGCAGTGTATGATCATTATGGGCTGAGAGGTTAAGTGTAAGACCATTGAGGATAATGCCTGATGGGCTAATCTTGCATCTGCCCACAGTCCCTGGGTGTTACAAGGTGGCTTGGCCCAGGGACCACTTAGTGTAAGTGTTGGGCCCATAGAGCTCATTTGATGGGTTTCAGGGGGTACACTGTCTTCAGCAGTGCATTCGGCTAGGCCTTGTAACAAAGGCTGGGCTGAACCCATGTGGCTGATGTGTAGATCAATGCTTGGGTCCCACGCCATACAAGGAAGCCCAACTGGGCAGCAATTTGGAAGGTTTTTGAGTACATAACCTTAATGGGCCTTAAGCCCATTTCGAACTGGGCTGATTTGATCAGTCATTTAAAGGGGGCGAATTCTGAAGTGGGTCAGCTAAAAGGATTGGGCTTAGACCCTATCCACTCAGAGAGTCCAAGATCTAAATAAGATTTAGATCTGGAAACCTCCTAATTAGATTAGGAGACAACTGATCTGATTTGTAGATAAGATAAGGATTATCCCTTATCACTAAGGGACTTCCAACCCAAATATGATTTGGATTAGCAACTCCTAATCTGATTAGGAGCTGATCCCTTTGAGATTATAAAAGGGGAAGGGGGCGGCAGCCTTTTACATCATCAACAACATTCTTCTCTTAAAGAAAGAGAGATTGAGAGATTTCCTGCATACTGCGAATTCTCTCCTGCCGCCACCTTCCTGTCATTGCCATTCCTTCAATTCGATCTTCAGTTCTTGGGAGCAATCAAGATTGGATCTTGATTTCAATCTTTTGGGAAAAGATTGATTGGAGCTGTACTCACAAGCCGTTCAGTTGATTCTTGCGAAGGGTTAAATTCTTTTGAAGAACATTGTTGATTCTACTCCATCCTTCACTGCGCCATCTTCAGTGGGAGCAGATTTTGGATCCTTCCTTGGGCGTGAACACCTCCATTGGGAGATAGTATTTCTCTGTATCAGGTATAATCCTATCCCACTCCTTTTGGTTCAGATCTGGTTCAGTTTATGGTTCAAGATTGATCCTTGAAAATATGATTTTCTAAATAGGGAATACGATTCCCAGTTGAAGGGAGAGATAAAATTTTTGAAATTCGCCCCTTATTCCGCAATCTTTGGGCGTCCATAGGATGGATCTCTCATCCCTTCAGTGGTATCAGAGCCAGGTTCAAATCTTGAACCAGTTTGTTTCAGATCTGAACCTGCGCAAATGGGCAGAAGGTGTTCTACCTGATTTGCGCAGATATGGGTTTTGGGAAATTTGTTCCCAAAATTAATGGGCGAATAATCTGAAATTAATTTTATATAAATCTGATTATTATTTAGAATTGTTCTTTATGATTTTCTTGATTTATGGGCTGTTCGTACAAGAGGAGATCGAAATCTTGGTTTGCGCAGGGAACCTGCAAGATTTGCAGTTTCTTGATTTATTTATTACATTTGGTCTGTAAATAATTTTTTTTTTATTTTCTAGACTCAATGTATAGGTATTCGATCTGTTGTAATTATTAATAGAAATAGGATTTCTATTTATGGATCGAAGATGGCGGCGCAGAAAGGGAGATTTCGCAGAGAAGAAGATTTCGCAGATGGGAGAATCGCTATCTGCGATTTGCAGTTTGTGAAACTGCATTCTGTGATCTAACCTCTGTTTTGTAGGATGGATTGTGCGAACAGCCCTGATTTACTGATTGTTGCTTTTCTTTTATCAATAATTAATTTCAGATTATTTTCTTGAATTAAAGATTTAATTAAAAATCAAACCCTAGACCCATTCGAACCAAGATTGGTTCAAACTGTTTGGACCAAATCTAGGGTTTAATCAAGGCTGAAAGTCAGCCCTAATTTTCCCACTAATGGGCCTAAGGATTGATATTTAATTAATGGTTAATTCGGCCCAACCTGTAAAGGCCCAGTTTTAAACAGTTAAAACTGCTAAAAGCCCACTTAACCCTTAAAGCTATATGGGTTGAACTGTTCGGCCCATATACCTAGATAATGTTAATGGTTAATATTATGGATTTAAAATGGGCTTCAAATGGGCTTTACAGATAATTAATTGATTGGATCAATTTATCCCTGCATGTGATGTATGGATGTGTGATGTGCTACGTACATGGGCCATAAGTACTTGGCCCATGCTCAATCGACAGTGGCTCTTTCGCACACCATGGCTGAATGCACATCATTGCCATGGTGTCCCTTTTGGTCATTGGATGACCTCCCTCAGTGGTGGGCCCCACACCTCATCATGATGTCTCGTGCGGAACCCTAGCCGATTTAGGCCCACCAAAATCTGGCTTTATGAAAGTCAGTGGGAGCCACTTTGGTTTGACCTAAAGATAAAAATAGGGCGTAATTATCTGTTCCCTCCAGATGATATGAGTGCATGTGATAGGGAGATTCATATGATGAACTCTCTAAAGGCCCTCCATCATTAGCACAAGGATGGGTCCTTCAGTAATGAGGAAACGCACCAGAAAATGGGCTATCCATTTGCTGTTGGGCTTGTCTAAGTGTTTCATAAGATGATAGGGGCGTCATAGACCGATGTGGGAGGGGCTTCACCAGAAAATGGGAACTCTCTCACGGTACCTTGGCGTTCACGAATATGATGGGTAAGCACTCACTGGACAGAAAGGTTTACCTGAAAATGGCTCTGAACCTTGTCTGACAGAGGCCAAAGGGAAAACTCATATGATGAGTGGATATGATCCTTCACAGAAAGGTGGTGGGGTTATGTAGCTGAAACAGTTGGCTTCATGCACCCTATGTGATTTCCCACATTTCCAGAGACAACCCGTAGTCTCCGTCACTGAGAAAGGAGGGAAATCTCAGAGATGAATAAATGGAAATGGATCGTAGATTAAAATCCATATCTATGAAATGAACATGAATCGAATTAGGTCGTGGACTGATGTTTGCTCTTTTATTAGAAAATGGCAAACGGATCGTTTGCAAAGCTACTTGATGACAACAAGTTGAAAGGCCCAAACTATGCTGACTGGTATAGGAACCTTATGTTGGTCTTAACCTCTGAGAAATTGGACAAGGTAGCAAAGAATCCTGCCCCGGATCGTCCGGGAGATAGGGCTTCTGACCGCGTAGATGTCCAAGGGCCAACAAGTTCATGACCATTGTCTTCGGATGATGGGCTACATCAACGAACTAGAGTCTCTTGGATCTGGGCTGGATCTAGTAACTCAGATTGATGCTATTCTCAACTCTCTGCCTCCATCCTTTAATCCATTCATCATGAACTACAACATGAACAAGCTGAACGTCAGCTTGCAGGAACTCAACAATATGTTGCAGAGGGCCGAAGAATTGATTAAAAAGGATGAGCCCATTGCCATGCTTGTTGAAACTGGCAAATCGGGCAAGAAAAGGAAGGCGAAGAGAAAGCCCCAGAAAAAGGCTGCCAAACCCAAGAAACAGAGGAAGGACAAGGCATCAAATGCCTGTCATTTTTGCAAGAAGACCGGCCACTGGAAAAGGAATTGTCCTGCCTACCTGGAATCCAAGAAAGGTAACTTTGAAACTTGTGTTATAGAAACCAATTTATTGGTAGCTTCTGCGTCCTGGTGTATTGACTCCGGGGCTTCAACTCATGTGTGTAACTCACTGTAGGGGTTCAAGGTAAGCAGAAGGCTGAGTGAAGGAGAAGTCACACTCTACTTGGGGACTACTGCAACTGTTGCAGCCGCGGCCATAGGAACCGTGGAATTATATTTTAGAGAAGGAAAAATTGTACTAAAAGATTGTCTTTATGTAGAAAATTTAAGAAGAAATTTGATTTCTGTCTCAAAACTGTGTGCAGATGGTTATTCTGTCTTCTTTAGTAATACGATTACTATTAAAAGAAACAACAGATTCATCGCATACGGGGAACTGGAGAACGGTCTCTATGTTCTACATCCTTCTCTAGAAACTAACATAACCGAAACTACGTCGGTTGAAAACCCCAAGAAGAGAGCCCGTGATACAGTTAATCCCACGTGTCTGTGGCATTACCGACTTGGCCACATCGGTGTTGACCTTAGACAAGTGGGAGCTGTTAGACAATTTTGTATGCCCTTAGCTTCAATCAAAATGATGTACTTTATGAGTTTATTGTAAATGAATAAAGATACATATTTGATTCATGTTCCCTTGGTATGTTTCTATGTAATACCCTTAAATTGGACACTTAATGAGACTCGTGTTAGTTTAGAATGTTCACAGCTAGTGGGTCGGTCTGGGGAGACCTATCCTGACAAGGCTGACACTGTGGTGCCACCAAGTCGGTTGGGGTGGCCTGTCTCAGCTGCCAGGGTGAGACCCTAGGCACATACAGTGTAGGATTAATTGAATCTTTGAACTGGACCAGATTTCTAGTATTGCCCTGGACCTTGGAGATTGATGGGCAAAACTGGAAAGTTACACCCGACCCCTAGACTCGATTATGATACTACACTAGGTGTCGGATTGGGTTGTCTTTGATGTACCAATCAGTGAGATCCTTAGCGGGGGTCAAAACCTGGGTATGTTGAGACAGTCCGAGAATTCATCTGAGTGGGTGATCATAGTGACAGGATCAGCCCCTTTGTCGGATAAAGGTAATGATCGGGGATGCATTCTCACTGATGGAAACCAAGACTGCCGGCAGCCGATTTCAACCGTTGAGATTTGTTTTGCAAAATATATTTTATATAAGATATAAAAGTATATATGTATGGTTTCTAAATTGTTTGCAAGAAGGTTTTAATTCCCTGGATCCATATAAGTGGAGAGTGCAACACTGTTCCTTGCAGCCGAGGGAGAGGTCCTCTCTTGTCGGGCAGTGTATGATCATTATGGGCTGAGAGGTTAAGTGTAAGACCATTGAGGATAATGCCTGATGGGCTAATCTTGCATCTGCCCACAGTCCCTGGGTGTTACAAGGTGGCTTGGCCCAGGGACCACTTAGTGTAAGTGTTGGGCCCATAGAGCTCATTTGATGGGTTTCAGGGGGTACATTGTCTTCAGCAGTGCATTCGGCTAGGCCTTGTAACAAAGGCTGGGCTGAACCCATGTGGCTGATGTGTAGATCAATGCTTGGGTCCCACGCCATACAAGGAAGCCCAACTAGGCTGCAATTTGGAAGGTTTTTGAGTACATAACCTTAATGGGCCTTAAGCCCATTTCGAACTGGGCTGATTTGATCAGTCATTTAAAGGGGGCGAATTCTGAAGTGGGTTAGCTAAAAGGATTGGGCTTAGACCCTATCCACTCAGAGAGTTCAAGATCTAAATAAGATTTAGATCTGGAAACCTCCTAATTAGATTAGGAGACAGCTGATCTGATTTGCAGATAAGATAAGGATTATCCCTTATCACTAAGGGACTTCTAACCCAAATATGATTTGGATTAGCAACTCCTAATCTGATTAGGAGCTGATCCCTTTGAGATTATAAAAGGGGAAGGGGGTGGCAGCCTTTTACATCATCAACAACATTCTTCTCTTAAAGAAAGAGAGATTGAGAGATTTCCTGCATACTGCGAATTCTCTCCTGCCGCCACCTTCCTGCCATTGCCATTCCTTCAGTTCGATCTCTAGTTCTTGGGAGCAATCATGATTGGATCTTGATTTCAATCTTTTGGGAAAAGATTGATTGGAGCTGTACTCACAAGCCATCCAGTTGATTCTTGCGAAGGGTCAAATTCTTTTGAAGAACATTGCTGATTCTGCTCCATCCTTCACTGCGCCATCTTCAGTGGGAGCAGATTTTGGATCCTTCCTTGGGCGTGAACACCTCCATTGGGAGATAGTATTTCTCTGTATCAGGTATAATCCTCTCCCACTCCTTTTGGTTCAGATCTGGTTCAGTTTATGGTTCAAGATTGATCCTTGAAAATATGATTTTCTAAATAGGGAATACGATTCCCAGTTGAAGGGAGAGATAAAATTTTTGAAATTCGCCCCTTATTCCGCAATCTTTGGGCGTCCATAGGATGGATCTCTCATCCCTTCAGCCAAAACATAGTTTGACTTACAAATCAAGAAACAAAAGACTTCCCAACTCCTATGTTACTTCAAAGTAGATATTCAACCAAGTAGATTCCATTTCCCTTATGACTAGTCCCAATCACCTTCCTTGTCACCAAATCTTGGAAACACATTGGTCAAAAAAGAAAGTTAATGAGTTTTTATAATACTATTGATCAAAAGTAAATTAATACTTGGGAATATGTAATACTGAGAAAAGGGTAATGGCATTAGGCTAGCATCGTAAAGACAATCTTGGTTTTGGAAATGTAAGTATGATGCAGAAGAAAGAGAATAACAAGAAAGCTCAAAAAGACACTTTTAAAGTGAAAGTGAGGTTAAAACTTAGAGAATATTCTGATTAATGATGTCTCTCTAAAGATGGTTGTCCTTTCTATCGTCAAGGACTTCCTGTTTAAAACAAGAAGGGGAGCCTGTTCTGCATGCACTTTTATTTAGAATTCTATAAACTTTGTTTGTTTGTTACGAATGTGGATCTTGAGGTCATTAAGATGGTGACACGTATCGGGTTGTGATTAATGGAGATTTGTTCTACTCCATACTCATAGACTCGTATCATGTGTCACACCTAAGGGGGACACATTATAACATTCATAACTATTGTCATAGTTGTTTGTTTCCCAAGTTTTGAATATAGTCCAGGGATACACTTTTAACAAATATATGTTTTGTATGTTTGTTTGATTAATGCGTATCTGTGGTTGGAAGATTTACTCTTATTTCACTTAATCCATAGATTCTTCTCAACAGACTTTAGGCATCATTCTGCGGTGATACTTAGCCAGATAACCTTACAATAGGAGTTAAGAAAGGAGGATATTCTAGTCATGTGGTCGAATGCACCTGAACCTACTATCCAAAAATAGTTTGTGTTACCTGGTATTGAAGCATGATAGGCAGTAGGCCTTATACATAAATGTGCAAAAGCTTAAGTAGGAATAGGTAAAGTAGATAAATATGATCCAATAATACTAACATCATTCTTCAATAGATTCAAAGAATCTCTAATTACAACAAATGTCTTTAATGAAGTGGATCTAGTGTCAGGAATAGAAGAGGTATTTATAGTAACTGTTGAATTCACATTTCCCTTCTTATTCTTAAGTCTTGCAGGCACAAGGTGAGGATAAATCCTCCAATAGCATCTCTAGTGTGTATAGATTTCTTGCAATAATCATATAACACATCCCCTTTTTTCTTCCTTCTTCACTTCTTTCTCTTCATCACCTCCATGTTTCTGCATCATAATTGCAAGGCTTGATTATACTTGTGAACTTTGCAACTTAACTTTCCTCATACTCCTATTCTCTTCATTGTGTACTAGAGAGTAAGTTTGGGACAAGGTTACATTATCTTTAGTAAGGAGGTTCTATCTTCCAATGTCATAGTCAAGGTTTAGCCTAGTAAGGAACTTAGAAACTCTTTTTCTTTTAACCAACTTCCTATAAGTTGTTGTATCATTTTGAAGAAAATTTATCAAATAACTAAGTAACTCAATGTTCATTTGGTCAAGTGAGACCATGATCTCTGTAACCATTAGTTCTTGGGTTCAAAGTTTCACATATTAAAGTATTTTGTGATATATTTCAAGCCAAGTTTGGTTTCAACGTCACATTTGTAGGCACATAGTGATCACTAAGACCATTAGAGTAGAGAGGATGTCGAACCAACACTATACAAATGCCTGCGATGAATCCATAACCCATCACACGTTTGCGATGAACTCATCGCAAATCTGCAATGAACTCATACTCGAAACAGGTCACGATGAACTTCGTTTAGCGTGAATCTGTGATGAACCTTAGACACACATAAACTTGCAATAAAGCTTAGACACACGCGAATCTGCGATGATCTATATGACGCGCACGGATTTGCAATGAACTTCGGGCGCGTTTAGAATTGCGATGAACCCAAGATCATTACAGAACCGCAGAATCATAGAAGACCAGGAATAAATGCTGGTTACATGTGTGCCTTTAAATTATGCTTGTAATAAGGCGCCACATAGGTTTAATAAAAGTGTGCCCGCCGAACAATGACGTTAATCGCGCCACGTCAGTATAAAATGGTCACATACATAGAGAATCCCTAAGGGAAAGGAAACCCTATCTTTGAAGGGTCTCACTAGACACGTGGCAAGACCCTAATAATGCTCCCTTAGTAGTCAAACATAAAGGAAAGATCTCCTTTCCTAACAGGAAAGGTCTCCTTTTAAGTCCTTCTCCTTATATAGCCTTGGCTTTCTCTCTTGAGACGGGACTCAAGTCCAAAGTGCCATTACGAATGACAAAGCGTTTAGCAAATTCAAAACAACCAGGAGAGCAATTATTCCCTGGGAGGACACAATACAACTTTGACCTAGGGTTTCTAAGAAAAGGACTCTCCCTTCTCCCCTCTCTTTCCCGTTGCCTTCTCCGAACCTTCGGAGACAGACCATTCCCACGTTGCTTGACCACCTCCTACTTACAACTTCCACCAAGGTCAACCAAGGCCGATTTCACCAAGGTTAACCAAATTCTTTGGATCGGTTCGAATAGGGTAAACCCTTAGACCCTTGAACCATCCTAAGTGGGGGTTGGTTCCAAGTACTTGGAACCAAACCCTACCAAGTAATAGATTGGATATAGGATTGGTTCAAGGTAGATTTGAGGTCAATACCATTTCATTTTGGGTAGAACCTACCCATTTGCTTACCCCTAATTAATACATAGTAAGATCGAAGGGCTAGTCTAGGTGTGCGCCATGAGGCAGGATGGGACCATAATCCATGCTTGCTCGTATTAAAAAGCCCTTAATTACTTATTAATAAGTATAAATATAATAAAATATTGATTAAAAGAATTAAAATATTAATGAATAATTATTTAATTTTATTTGAAAATTTGACCCAATTTTGTTTTCCACATAGCAAAGATCAAGAGAAAAAAAACTAATCCAAACAGAATCTAATTTATTTTAAACTTTTCCCTGTCCTAAATTGGTGTGAGGTGTAAGTCATCCAAGCTTCTTAACAAAACAGTTATAATTTGCTTGACCTAATGAGAAGTGATGCATAAGGGTCACAGCTAGAACAATTTTCCATATCAAGTCCAAGGTATTAAACTTGAAAGAAAACATCTTCACAAACTTGGGGATAAAAGTTTAATTTGAGGGGATCAAAATCCTCCAATCACCTTCGATCTTTAAACAGTTTGCTTAATTAGTGTATATGAATGTCTGTAATGTAAGATCCAAACCCATCTTCATCGGCTCACAAATTAAGTAGAAACTTACTCTCCAAATTATAGAAAATTATTCATTCTATAATACCAAAAGATTTTGTTTCATTGAGTGGGCAAACTTTTATCTTCCACCTCTTCACCAATGGACTCACTTTCAATGATTTTGATGGCTTAACGCAGGCCAACCATCTTTACCCAAAATAAGCCACAGATGATCTTTTAAGGTTACCAAAAAGGTGTAAAAATTATTTTTTCCATTTTTGTTCTTCCTTTGAAGATATTGTCTGAAATGGACGTGAATGAATTAACAAGAACCATGTAGCCAATTGCCGACTCCAAATAGTTGGGACAAGTCTTTATTACGACAATGACCTCCTTAAAAGATCCTTCCTTTGTTTTTTTATCCTTACCTTTTCTAGTTGGGAATAACGTTGCTTAAACGTATGTAATGGTTGCATTTAGTAGTCATTTTCGTTGAAAAAATAGATGGTTCAGGTGCCCATTTGGGGAGAGTTCACATTTCCGTCCCACAAGGGGTCGCCCACAACGTTCCACAGCACATTCTCGCCGTGTATTTGGGAATATTTCCTGATGATAATATTAGAACCGATGATGTCATCATCATCAGGAGATTTTTCCCATGGTTTTTAAAGCTGACTCGGTGACCGAACCAGTCAGGGGTTTGGTTGTCGGGTCGAACGGCCTGACCGTTCGAACGGTTAACCGCCCGGTTCAGTGGTTCACTGACCAAAATCAATGGTTTTGGGGGAAAATCCAGTTTTTGGAGAAAACGGAACTGATCACCTGACCAGTTCCCGGTTTTTTCAGTCCGACCGTCCACTCCGATTTTAAAAATCATAATTTTCCCAATACATGGCAGGAATGTGCTGTGGTACATTGTGGGGCGGAGATGTATACTCGTTTGGGGAAATCACATTGTCTATTCCATGACCAATACCAATCTGCCACATGGACAGCCCATATAAGTTTGTTTGAGGAACTGGGAGCCCAAATTAGTCGTCAATCATTTGAAGGACTTCCCCTTTCAGCCCTTTTGAATGGCTTGTCCAGAGTTCTTCAAAAGGCCCATTTGGGATTTGGGAAGACTGAGCTGATGATTCAGCTAAGCTTGTTCATTTAAATGATGAACTGATAAAGGTTTGGGCTTTCCCCATTTTCACCAAATATAGCTTATAGGCTACCTTGTGGAGTCCATCAATGAAAGGTAGAAGCCGCTGCTCTTCAACCTTCCCAAACAGACACAAAGCAACTGAAGTAGCTTAACTGAATCTTCAGCCAGTTCTCCCAATCCCAAACGGGCCCTTATATTGGAGTCCTCATAGAATGTAGGCTGCTAAGAATTGAGTGAAGGAGATAATGCCAGCGCCTAATTTGATCTTCAGACCAGACCTTTGACGCGCTTTGCGGTCCAAGGAGAAAGCTGGTCCATTACTTTTGAGGACTCTGATCTAACTTCAGACATGCTTTTTGGCCAAGAAGAAAGATCCTCCACAAGTTTTCAAGGAAGAGTGGAAGTATTTCAACGCACATGGATCGACCAACTAAAATTCATCCAGTAAAAATGATGCTAGGTCCACTTTGTGATCATCAACAGCTATGGATGTCGACTTCAGTGGGTTTTCAACCAACTCGACCTCAGCTGCTGATTTGTTTGGATGGGTTGGGGTCGAATTTCAACCCAATCCATCTAATCTGCGAACCCATTAATGATCCATTTGTGTAAAATTAAATGGATTGGGTTAAACCCAAACCTGCCTTACCTCAACCCATGAATCTTTTACTTATTAAACAACACAAGCATAAATTGTAGAAAATACAAAAATTAGAAAACATAGAACATGCAAAATAATAGGAAAATATAAATATGGAAGATAATTAAAATTGCAAAAATATAGCCAGAATTACAAAAAAAAAATGAAGAAAATCAATATAAATTACCAAAAAACAAAGAAAAACCAAAAAACATAAATTGCAGAAACATGAAAAAAGAAGAAAATTATAAGAATTACAGAAAATATGAAAACCCACTAAAATAACATAAATTGCAAAAAGAAAAAAAAACAAAAGTTATAGAGAACACAGAAATGTGGAAAAATAACAAAATTTACTGCAAAACATTTCAACACAATAAACAACAGAAGTTGCAAAAGAAAATATAACAAAAATTACAGAAAAACAAAGAAAAAAAAGAAATTACAAAATTATGTATATAAATTTCAGAAAAATAATAAAATTACAAAAAAAAATTAACAAATTTATAACAAAGTATAAAAATTATTAAAATATAACAGAAATTATTGAAAGGTAGAACTTCTATTACATTTAGAAAGGGACTATGAGATATGCATAGAGAAACGATGGGATCTGGTCGTCTGGATTGAAAATGACTTTCTTCTTTTACTAGCGCCAGCAAGTAATTTTGTGAGTTCATGACTAACTTGTAAAATTAATCCAAATATTAATTTGCAGGTTAAAAAATAGCAGCTTACGTGTCTGAAGCACATCACACTGTTTGGGGACCTCCTTTTGCTTTTGATAAACTACGACAAAGCCTACACTCCCTCGTCCATATTGTTGCAACTGAACGAAGCTATAAAATGTGAAACAGACCATAACAGAAATAAATGAATGAGATCTGTGTCATCGCTGTAGCAGCTTTGGTTCATGTATGGAGGGAAAGCAACTTTTGAGTTGGTATCGGTTAGGGTTTGGATTTGGGGAGGGAGAGGCAGAGAGAGAGAAGCATGTCATCCTATGGGTAGACAAATTATGGTTCCCCTATATACAAGTACAGGTTGAGGATTCAGCTTGCAACTGGTAAATCTTGGCATAATGTCTTTGCTTAGAATAGGTGGTTTTGGCTTGTTCTCAAATCTCACTAGTAGTGTCTGCCTAGACAAAGTTCTTCTTCACATCGAGTTTCATGGCAACAAGGAGCCAAGAAATCACCATGCTATTTTCTTAGTCCCACCTGTCATGCAGCTGCCTCACACTTGGATTCTTTCACTCTTCCATGTATGTAATCAACTTTTCCCCTTACTGCTACATAGAGTTTCACACTTTTAGACCACTCCAAGTAGTTTAGGCCATTTAGAGGGGTAATTGGCATAGAAAACATCAAGTTTTCACCACCCATACCATCTGTTCTATGGGTTGGTGTAACCCCAGAAGATGTTGGGTCATAGTTTGCCATTGAGGGAGAGGGTCTACACTACAAAAAAAAAAAAAAAGGAATCACAAGTGTACCAGGCCTGATCCCACATAATCAGAATCCTAAGCCCCCAAGAATTCTACTTTTGGAATGAGGAAAACCACCTATTCTAAGCAAAGGCATTATGCCAAGATTTACCAGTTGCAAGTTGAATCCTCAACCAGTTGCAAGCTGAATCCTCAACCTGTATATAAGGGATTTGGGAACAAGTCAAAACCACATATTCTAAGCAAAGGCATTATGCCAATATTTACCAGTTGCAAGCTGAATCTTCAAAGGGCTAAAAAATGAAAAAAGAAGATAAATAAAATGAAAAAAAAAGAGAGAAGAATGAGAGTGTCTAATAAACCAGGCGTAGGCTATGCTCAACATATGCTTCTTCAATATGCAACATGTAGTCGATAATGGAATGAAGGGAGGCCTTCCATGGTCACTTGTTTGACCTTCTACATTCAATCTTTATAATATGAAGTAAAGCCCCCTAGTTGGCCCTTTGAGCCTTTTTGATAACCTTTTCTTCACAATAAACACTTCCTAGCGAGTGGGTGTCAAAAGAAGAAGAATACAATTAGGGTAATTGAGTAAGAGATCATAAAAAAAGAAAAGAATGGAGAAATGGAAAAAAAATGAAACTAAAAGAAAGACAAGTGCAGAAAAAGGGAAAGAATAAAAGAAAAAAGAAGAAAGAAGAAAGGAAAAATGAATGAACTTTTAACAACTTTGCTGAGACCGAATCAATTAAGGAAAGTTGGGCAATGAAGATCAATGCAATAGTGAATTGGTAAGCGGAGAATCAAGAAATACTTATAAGAAACTAAGGGCAATTAAGATGATTTAATTGCTAAGAAATCTTTTATGATGACACTCACATGCTAGTTCTAATTTTCCCTACCTATTTACATTTCATCCCAAAATAAAGTTCTCTCTGATCAATAAGAAGGCACGATTCATGTTGATGAAGAATATGAAAAACAATCTCCATGTATATGACTATGAAGAGAGCCTTAATAAAAAATAAAAAACAAAAGAGATAAGAAAGAAAAAAAAAGAAGATGAAAATGTGATGATGAAAGCAGACCCTAAATTAAATTTCCCAAGTGATGATCTGAGCATCTAATACCTATATTAATTGTTATTTAGACCTTTTAACACATCATTTGTAACCTCCATCCCATGCCACGTTTCGACCTAAAGAACAAGACCCCCTTAATCTCTAAAAAATCGGTAAATCAACATTGGACAGACCTATTTGAATGACAATGAAGGATCATAGTTGTGACTCTCTCCATTAAAGTATCAAGTTCATAATGTTAGACAGTTATATGCCCTTAGCTCTAATCAGAATGATGTACATTATGGCATTTATTGTAAATGAATAAAATACATATTTGATTCATGTTATTGTGGTGTGTTTCTATGCAATACCTTAAACTGGACACTTAATGAGACTCATGTTAGTTTATAATGTTCACGGCCATTAGATAAGTTTGGGGAGATTTATCCTGCTAAGGCTAACACTGATGTGCCGCCAAGTGTTGGGGTGGTCTGTCTCAGCTGTCTGGGTAATACCCGAGGTACATGCAGTGTAGGTTTGCTTGAAACCTTGAACCGAACCAGATTTTCAGTATTGCCCTGGACCTTGGAGATTAGTGGGAAAAACTGGAAAGTTACACCTGACCCCTAGACTCGATTATGATACTGCACTAGGTGTTGGATTGGGCTGTCTTTGATATGCCAATTAGTGAGATCCTTAGAGGGGGTCAAAACCTGGGTATGTTGGGACAGCTTGAGAATTCATCTGAGTGGGTGATCATAGTGATAGGATCAGCCCCTTTGTCGGACAAAGGTAATGATCGGGGATGCACTCTCTGATGGAAACCAAGACTGCCAACAACCCATTTCAATCGTTGAAATTTGTTTTGCAAAATATATTTTATATATGGATATAAATATATATATTATGGTTTCAAAATGTTTGCAAAAGATTTTAATTCCCGGGATCCATGTGAGTAGAGAGTGCAGCACTGTTCCTTGCAGTCAAGGGAGAGGTCCTCTCTTGTCGGGCAGTGTATGATCATTATGGGCTAAGATGTTAAGTATAAGACCATTGAGGGTAATACCTGATGGGCTAATCTTGCATTTGCCCACAGTCTCTAGGCTTTTATAAGGTGGTTTGGCCCAGGGACCACTTAATGTAAGTGTTGGGCCCATTAAGAGCTGTGATGGGTCCATAACAGTGTATTTGGCCAGGCTTTGTAACAAAGGCTGGGCTGAACCCATGTGGCTAATGTGTAGATCAATGTTTGGGTCCCACACCATACAAAGAAGCCCAACTGGGCAGCAGTTTGGAAGCATACTGAGCACTAAGACTTCATGGGCCTAAAGCCCAATTCGAACTGGGCTGATTTGATCAGTTAAATAAAGGGGCGAGCCTGATATTAGATTAGCAAATAGGATAGGGTCTTAACCCTATTCACTTAGAGTGCCTAGATCTAAATACAGATTCAGATCTGGAAACCTCTTGATAAGATTAGGAGAGGGCTGATCTAATCTGCAGATAAGATAAGGGTCTATCCTTATCACTTAAAGGGAATTCAGATCCAAATATGATTTGGATCAACAACTCCTAATGGGATTAGGAGTTGATCCCTTTAAGGTTATAAAAGAAGGAAGGGGCGACAACCTATTAGAAGATCACATTCTCAATTTCAGAGAGAGAACATAGTATCTAGTGAGACTGCACTATTTTCTCCTTGTCGCCTCCTTCCTACCGCCACCATAACTGCCAGTTCGATCTCCTCCTTCAAGCAGGAACAATCAAGATTGGATCTTGATATCAGCCTTTTGAGATAGGCTGGTTTTAAGTTGTGCCCACAGCCTCCAGCGAATTCTTGCAAAGGGTTTGGTTCATTGGATGAACACTACTGATTCTACTCCAATATTCACTATGTTATCTTCAGTGGGAGCAATCTTTGGAGTCTTTCTTTGGGCGTTAACACTTTCGTTGGGAGATATTGTTTTTCCGTATCAGGTATATCCCTCTCCTGCTTCTGGTTTCAGATCTAGTTCAGTTTATGATTCAAGATTGATCCCTGAAAATGCAGATTTTCCAAAACAGAGAATGTGATTCCCAGATGAGGGGAGAGAAAATTTTTGAAATTTTGCCCAACCTACCTATAGGATTTGGCCATCCATATGATGGATCTCTCATTCCTTCACATAACCCCATAATTATGTTAGCCAAAAAAAGAGAAGAAAACAAGAAAGAAAAACTGGGGAAAACCCCTTGTGATAAAGGCTTTTCCTACAATAAATCCTTGGTTAACACTAGGGTGAGCATTGTTCGGTTAAAACTGAAAAACCGAACCAAAATTATATACACAATATAATATATATTATTAATATGTAAAACATAATATACATATATTATAATATACGTAAATATATTAATATATATAATATATAATATGTATTAGTATATTATTAATAAAATTCGGTTTTTAATAATTTGGTTTTGGTTCGGTATTTTATTTTATAAGTTCGGCTTTTAAAAATTTTGTTTATTTGGTTTGGTTTTTAACCTTTATGCTTTGACTTGTGTTTGTCCTTTGTTGGTTATGTCAACCTCTATGCTTTGACCTGTGTCAGAAATCCTGTTAGTCATGTTAGCCTCTATGCTTTAACCCATGTCAGAAAATTTGTCGGTCATGTCAGCCTCTATTCTTTGACCCATGTCAGAAATCTCATTGGTGATGTCATCCCTTATGCTTGAACCCACGCCAAAATTCCAATTGGTCATATCAGCCTCTATGCTTTGACCCACGTCAGAAATTCGTTGATCATGTCAACCTCTATACTTTGACCTGCATCTGTCCTCCATCATTCATGTCAACCTCTATGCTTCATCCCATGTCATAAAATCCCATTGGTCATGTATGCCTCTATGCTTCATCTGCCATAGCCAAAATCAACATCCCTTCTCTGTACCCTTTATCAAGGAGCATTTTCCATACTACCAATTTGCAAAATCAGCATCTATGATCTTCATATGGTCATAGATTCCCCCACACCTCTCTTTTCTGTACCCTTTATCAATGAAAGAAACAGCATCACAAGGATGAGAACATGGGAGGCCTAGGAATGCTACCGCATCCTCTAAGGTAACGATGAATTTCCCCTAGGTGGTGATGAATGTATGAGTTGCAGGACTCCACCGAGAACAAAAAATGCTAACAAAACCGCAGTTTGGTAGCGTAAGAACACATACAGTCTACAAGCTTTCAAAGACCGAGATTTCCAAGAAACCCCCCACTTGATCATGTCAAATAAAATCCAGAGGAAAACCAATTGCCTCCTCTCTAGTAAAAACAACATCCTCATGAATGGAGTTCGCCATTACAGAATCGTCACAAGTAGCAAAAGTACGCAGGTTGGCAAACATGATTTCAAAATCAAGATTAGGGTCAGGGTAAGCCTTGACAAAACAATTTGGTTTTGGTGAGAAGGAACCACGGTGACAAAATACAAAGTAAGACAAAGAGTAAGAATGCATAAGATAAGATTTATAGTAAGTACGTAAGAGCTCCGAGAATTATGGCTATTTACGGGTCAGGTTGAATCAGTTTATTGAAATTTTTTCAATCGATCGGTACTGAAAAAAACCCGGCCGACTCAAGTTAGATCGGTCTGAATTTGATCGGTTTGATCAGATTGGGTCTTCTTATGAACAGCCTTACCAACAACAATAACAACAAGTAAAGAATGGGAAGTTCCTAAGGGGATCAATTTATAAAAAAAAAAAAGAAAAAAGAAAAATCATCACCACACACGTGCTATTCAGAGCGAGGATACCTCACCCACTAAGCCAAGATTGACACTTAGTATGCTTAACCTCTATTGTTAAGGGTTTAAAAGTCCCACCATTATTTAACATGATAAGATTCATAATTAACAAGAAGTCCAAGAGTTTGAGGATTAGTTATTGCATCCGTGGTACTTATTAAAATTCAAAATTTTCAAAATGCCTGCCAAAATATTGAAGGATGAAGGACGCCATGACCGTGACCCTCCCCAAATTTTATGGACCATACACCCTACCCCATGACCACAATCCTCCCCAAATTCTATGAACCACATTCCCTGCCCCACGATCACAAGTGAGGAATTGTCCTTCTAACCACCCTTAGAATTTTGGGGGGCTAATTTCATTCAAAAATTCCTCAGAATCTTTGGGATTAATTTCTTTTAAAAAAATCTTCAAAATTTTGGGGGTTAATTTCTTTCAAAATCTTTCTCTGAATTTTGGGGGCTAATTTCTTCCAAAATTTTCCTTAGAATTTTGAGGGATAATTTCTTTCAAAAATTTCTTAGAATTTTGGGGGCTAATTTCTTTTAAAAAACTCCACAAAATTTTGGGGGTTAATTTCTTTCAATAAAATTCTTCAAAATTTTGGGGGCTATTTTCTTTCAAAAATTCCTTACAATTTTGGGGCCTGTCTTTTAAAACAATTCCTTAGAATTTTGGGGGCTAATTTCTTTCAAAAATTTCGCAAATTTTTTAGTGCTAATTTCTTTAAAAAATTTCACAAAATTTTGGGATCTAATTGGCATTTATACTAAAGGAAAATACTATGCCCATTTTTGCACAATAGTAGGCAAACCCACTCTTGAGGAGGGGCTAATTAAGGGGATAAAGTTATCTAATATTGAAGTATTGCCTTTAAATAACTGCAGTAAAAGGACTACAGGGTCTGCAGCCGTCTGGTTAAACACTTGTTTAAGAAGGGTTGTGGATTCTCCTTACAAAGTCCAGTCACATATACTTTTCACATTTAAACTGTAAAAGCTATTTGTACGATAGATATTGTCTCCCCTAAGATAACATGTAATAGGAGCCTACATGCATGGGAATCAGAGCAAATATACATCACAACCTAACACGTGTTCTCATCGGAGCAACTTAGGGACCTGAGCCCTTAACCACCCCAGGAATATTCAAAAATAGTTATCCATGCACGAAGTGAGCCCTCCCTTCATCTATATAAATAGAGGGTTCATGACATGAAAAGGCATGATAACTATCATCCATATTAGACTCAAGTCATTCAAAATACCCTATTCTTTCAGCTCTAACTATTCTATTAGTCTAAGCAGTTGATCTTTCTAGCCTTAGCATCATTCTGGCCTTTATTCCCCAAGGCTCAATTTGGAAGGAGAACAAATGTAAAATATGTACAGTATAAATACAAACAAAATAATAAAAATATAAGATTTTACACTTTACATATTTGCATTTGCACTCCTTCCAAATTTAACCTATGAGTTCCACTCTCATCTTCCCAATCTAGTCTCATCCCTAATGCCATTGTTCTTCCTAGCATTTTACTCTCTACCTTTGGAACTTGGACCATATTCATAATGTCCCACCTACGTCATCCTTAACCCAATGATGGATGGTCATTAGGGACGACTTGCTTCTTTTCCTTCAAATAAAAGTGTGAGGGTTTGGATAAGCCTTGCTTTTGTAGAACAGTCCTTTGGTGATTTTCTTGGTTGAAAACCCCACTAAAGACAATAGTTGAACTTTGTTGGATTTCACCATGGCATCTTACTCTCTACCTTTGGAACTTGGACCATATTCATAATGTCCCACCTACGTCATCCTTAACCCAATGATGGATGGTCATGAGGGACGACTTGCTTCTTTTCCTTCAAATAAAAGTGTGAGGGTTTGGATAAGCCTTGCTTTTGTAGAACAGTCCTTTGATGATTTTCTTGGTTGAAAACCCCACTAAAGACAATAGTTGAACTTTGTTGGATTTCACCATGGCATGTGAGATAGTCGGACATAGGAAGAATTGAGAACACCATAGGACTTGTTAAAGGAAGCTGTAATCTTCTAGCCATTGGATGACGGTTGCATTTGTTGACTCAAAAGATGAGAGGAAGAGAGTATCCCATTGAACGTGCTAGAAAATTGTCAAAACAAATTTTGTTATATGAATTAATACAAAATATGGAGACAAATTATAAAATAAATTTGTAATAAAGGAAATGAAAGAGACTAAACTCTCTTTGATTCTACTCGATGATGTGAATAATTTCTTATTAATGGTAGAATTCAATGAAGACGAGGGTCTTAATTGAAGGTAGATTTTAGCACTTTTGAAAAGTTGATGTAGATTTCTTCTCTCCAAACTCCGTGCTTGATCAACTATGAAGAGCGCTTCTCTAAGCCCACTTATCTGGCTTAAAAATTCACATGTCCACGGGGTATATATAGACCTATGGAACAAGTTATCTAGAAACTTTTGCATTGATAGATAAAACGAGTTCAGATCAAATTCTCTTTGTTGTGAGGGTTGTTTATTTTGTTATTTTACAGTTGTTAGTAGCATGTTGTCAGCCTAAGATGTTGTTAGCCATTGTCTTATATTTCCTTCTTACTTGTTTGTTAGTAAGGAGTGCTACCAGGGGCATAATAGTATTTTTCTTATTCTTTATGTTAAGTTAATATAAATGATAAGCTGGGTACCTCCAGCTATAGTTTTTTATTCCCAATCGAATCTCTCTCTCTTTCTCTCCCTTCTCTTCTCCTCTCTCTTCTCCTCTCCTCTCTCTTCTCTTCTCTCCCGTCTCTCTCTATCTAGGAAAGATTAAATGGTATTAGAGCAAGGTTCTGGGCTATAAAGAACCTTCTTAGTTTTTCGTTTCTTTCTCTCTTGATCTCTTGGACGTGGAGGACAAAGAAACCTAATCGAACTAGTCAGGCCACTTGCCGGTGCTTTCTTTGGGATCCTCCTTGGTCATAACACCAAGGAAGCCCTAGTAGAAGAAGATTGATGTTGTAAAGACTCTTCTCCTTGTTTAATGCTGTGAAGGTTGTTCGATGCAGTGAGAATTGGTTTCTGGGTTTGCACCTTTGAACAGGTGCTGGACAAGGGTATGTATTCCCTTTTTTCTCTGTGGACAATTTTGTGAAGGCCTTGGTTTTTTTATTTACCCCTTCGTATAGGTGCTAGATAGGGGTATGGTGTTTTTTATTTTTTTTATCACAGGCATGTGCTGTAGTTGAACTGTGACTGATTACTGGGCTGTTCTAATGGCCGAACCATTACTAGACTGATTACTGGTTGTTGTAGTTGAATTAGATTAATTACTGGGCTGTTCTAATGGCGGAACTATTACTGATTTTAGTAGTGTTTTTTCCTCATTCCAAAAGTAGAATTCTTGGGGGCTTAGCATTCTGATTATGTGGGAACAAGTCTGGTACACTTGTGATGCTATTTTTTTTTTTTTTTTTATAGTGTAGACCCTCTCCCTCAATGGAAAACTATGACCCAACATCATTTGGGGTTACACCAACCCATAGAACAGATGGTATGGGTGGTGAAAACTTGATGTTTCCTATGCCAATTACCCCTCTAAATGGCCTAAACTACCTGGAGTGGTCTAAAAGTGTGAAACTCTATGTAGCAGCAAGGGGAAAAGTTGGTTATATAAATGGAAGAGTGAAAGAACCCAAGTGTGAGACAGCTGAACATGATAGGTGGGACCAAGAAAATAGTATGGTGATTTCTTGGCTCCTTGTTGCCATGAAACTCAATGTGAAGAAGAACTTTGTCTAGGCAGACACTACTAGTGAGATTTGGGAACAGGCCAAAACCACCTATTCTAAGCAAAGACATTATGCCAAGATTTACCAGTTGCAAGCTGAATCCTCAACCTGTATATAGGGGAACCATAGTTTGTCTACCTATTATCCAGCCCTTACTTCATTATGGAAAGAATTGGATTACTATTAGACTATAAAGTGGAAACATGATGATGATGCTAAGGCCTATAAGAAGCTAGTTTCTCAGCAGTGTGTTTTTGCATTCTTGTTGGGACTCAAGAGGTGTATTCTCTTGTTCAATCTGAAGAAAGTAGGCAGAGTGTAATAGTTACAACTGAGGGGGAGCAACAGGTAGCATTGGCTGCAATGGGTATAACAATATGGGCAAGAAAAATGACTCCAAGAAGGCTGATGATAAAGATAAGTTATTTTCTATCCACTGTCAATGCTTGAGACATACTCGTGACACATGTTGGGAGATTCACGGGAAGCCTAAGTGGGTAGTGAAGAACTAAGAACAAGGTAAAGTTCAAGGTTAGAAGAAGTCGAATACAGCAATGCAGTACATGTGGAAACCCAGGATACTCAGTTTGTTGGTACTACACAGGACCACTTGACTTGTTCCGACCCCAAGGAAGATATCATGAATTCCTTCAGAGATCACTTGGAGTCATATGGTAGGGCTTTGCGAAAAATGGATAGTTCAATTAATGGTACTCCTTCTACTTCATTTGTGTCTACATCAGGTAATGCGGCCTCTATATTCCATTTCACCACTATCACTGACTCCCCTTCGATCATTGACTCAGGGGCCTCTAACCACATGACTGGTAAGCCAAACTTGTTTCAGACTTATAACCTTTTGTCAGGAAGGGATAAAGTAAGGCTTGTAGATGGATCATTCTCCTCTATTGCAGGCCAAGGATCAATATCCCTTCCCCAAGGCCTTAACCTAAATTGTGTATTGCATGCCCTCAACTCCCTATAAATTTGCTTTCAATCAATAGTATTACAAACTCTTTAAATTGTAGTGTAACCTTTTTTCCTAAGTAATATGTTTTTCAGGATCTAATTTCTGGAAGGACAATTAGTAGAGGGAGCATAGTGGATGGTCTCTACATTCTCGACAACAAAGTTGGTCTCTCGGTGTCGTCCTCGGAGCCATATAGTTAGTCAAATAAGAGTCAAATTTTTCCATGGCATAGTCAGTTAGGTTATGCTTCATTTGAAATAGTAAATTCTTTGTTTCCAATTTTATTTAAGTCATGCTTAGTGTTAAGCGTGTCTGTTGAGCAAACAATGTAGAACAACTTTTCATTCAAGTAATAAAAGATGTAGCTTTCCTTTTCATATTGGATATTCTGATGTATGGGGGCCTATTACAATAATCTCTGAGGGAAGATATAAATAGTTTATCACATTGATCAATGATTTCTCCCGCTATACATGGTTATTTCCCATACGTAGCAAAGATGAAGTTTCAAAGATTGTGAAAGACTTCCAGAGGATGGTGTTTACACAGTTCCATGTTGAAATATAGATCTTTCAATTAGATAATGCAAAGGAATACTTTCATAGTAAGCTCAATGAGTTCTTTGCCTTCCATGGATCTATTCATTGGAGCTCTTGCGCAAGAGCACCACAACAAAATGGGGTTGCAGAAAGAAAGAACAGACACCTCCTTGAGGATGCTTGAGGGGTGATGTTACATATGAATGTTCCAAAAAGGTTTTGGTTGCATACTATACTTGCAATTGCTTATGTCATCAACCATATGCCCTCTAGAGTGCTGAACTATATGGCCCCTAATCAATTGTTGTTCCCTCAGTCTCTTTTATTTTCCATTCCCATGTGAGTATTTGGTTGTCGTGCCTTTGTCCATGATTTGTCTCTGTCTCGTGGTAAGTTAGACCTCGGTCCATTCCTTGTATCTTTCTGTGGTATCCCTCCTCTCAGAAAGGGTATCAGTGTTTTGATCTTGTTAGTCATAAGTCTTTTGTCTCTATGGATGTGTCCTTTTTTGAGTCTGAATCGTTCCTCCCTGCTTCTCCTCAAGAGGGGAGTAGTGTGGAAAAAGAGAAGAAGGTTCAAGTCCGCCAAGTCTCTCTTCCTTCTATTTTGGACCTTGCCCCCTTTTGTGTCTTCCAACGTACACGCTGTAGAGATTAACAATGTGACAGAGATGTGGAGCTACCAAACATTGAGCAACTGACACCGTCAAACTCCCAAGTGTAGGTACATAGTGCTCGCTCAATCCTTCAAAGTATAGAAAATAACAAATTGATATCATATGGTCGCTTGTGATGAGTCCATTATTAGACATTGTATGCCCTTAGCTCCAATCAGAATGATGCACATTATGACATTTAATATAAATGAATAAAATACATATTTGATTCATATTTTTATGGGGTGTTTTTGTGTAATACCCTTAAACTGGACACATATGAGACTCGTGTTAGTTTAGAATATTCACAACCATTGGATAGATCTGGGGAGATTTATCCTAATAAGGCTGACACTGATATGCCGCCAGGTTGGTTGGGGTAGCCTGTCTCAGCTGCCAGAGTGAGACCCGAGGTACATGTAATGTAGGTTTACTTGAAACCCTGAACCAAACCAGAATTCCAGTATTGCCCTGAACCTTGGTGATTAGTGGGCAAAACTGGAATGTTACACCTAACCCCTAGACTCGATTATGATACTACACTAGGTGTCGGATTGGGCTGTCTTTGATATGCCAATCAGTGAGATCCTTAGAGGGGGTCAAAACCAAGGTATGTTGGGATAGTCTGAGAATTCATCTGAGTGGATGATCATAGTGACAGGATCAGCCCCTTTGTCGGACAAAGGTAATGGTCAGGGATGCACTCTCTCTAATGGAAACCAAAGCTGCCGGCAGCCGATTTCAATTGTTGAAATTTGTTTTGCAAAATATATTTATATAAAGATATACATATATATTACGGTTTCAAAATGTTTGCAAAAGGTTTTAATTCCCGGGATCCATGTGAGTAGAGAGTGCAACACTGTTCCTTGCAGCCGAGGGAGAGGTCCTCTCTTGTCGGGTAGTATTTGATCATTAAGGGCTGAGAGGTTAAGTGTAAGACCACTGAGGGTAATACCTGATGGGCTAATCTTGCATCTGCCCATAGTTCTAGGGTTTTTATAAGGTGGCTTGGCCCAGGGACCACTTAGTGTAAGTGTTGGGTCCATTAAGAGCCCATGGTGATGGGCTCAGGGGTCCATTGTCCATAACAGTGAATTCGGCCAGGTCTTGTAATAGAGGCTAGGCTGAACCTATGTGGCTGATGTGTAGATCAATGTTTGGGTCCCACGCCATACAAGGAAACCCAACTGGATAGCAGTTTGGAAGGTTAGTGAGCACATGGACTAAATGGACCTAAAGCTCAAATCAAATTGGTCTAATTTGATTAGTTAAAGAAGGGGGCGGATCTAAGATTTGGATCAGGAAGCTCCTAATGAAATTAGGAGGGCTGATCTAGATCTGCAGATAAGATAAGGGATTATCCTTATCTCTTAAAGAGAGTCCAAATCCAAATAAGGATGGATTAGGAAACTCCTAATGAGATTAGGAGCTCTCTTTAAGGTTATAAAAGAAGGAGGAGGGCGAAACTCCAGACACATCATCTCATCACAACAGATCTGAGATCACAGAAAGAGAGAAGACAACTAAAGTAAGACTATGCCATCTTCAGCTCTTGTGCCCTCCTCTTGCTGCCGCCATTGCCAATTCATTCTCCACTGTAGGAGCGATCAAGAAGGTTTCTTGATATCAGTTTTTTGAGAAAAAACTGATTTGAAGTCGTGCTCACGTACCCTCCATCGAATTCTTGCTGAAGGATTAGGTTCTTGTGAAGAACCTGTTGATTCTGCTCCACCCTACGCTGTGTCATCTTCAGTGGGAGCAGTTTTTGGAATTTTCCTTGGGTGTGAACACCTTCATTGGGAGATATTGTTTCTTTATATCAGGTACTTCCCTCTCCTACCTTTTGGTTTCAGATCTGGTTCGGTTTAGGTTCAAGATTGATCCTTGAAAATGCAGATTTTCTAAAATAGGGAATGTGATTACCACACGGGAGAGAGAAATTTTTGAAATTTTTCCCTACCTACCTGTAGGGTTCGGCTATCCATATGATGGATCTCTCGTCCCTTCAGTGGTATTAGAGCCATGGTTCAAATCTTGAACCAAATAGATCAGATCTGAACCTGTGCAAATGTGCAGAAGGTGTTCTACCCAATTTGCGCAGATTGTGGTTTTTTGGGGAAATTGTTTCCTAGATCAAGGGCGAATAATCTGAAATTAATTATTTATAAATATAAAATATATTTAGAATTGTTCTTTATGTTTTTCTTGATTTATGGGTTTTTTGTACAAAGGAGATCGAACTCTTTGTTGGCGCAGGATATTTACGATTTGCAGATTTTTACTTTTTGGTCTGTAATTATTTTTTTTTTTTTAATTTTTAGACTGAATGTATAGGAATTTGATCTGATGTAATATTAATAGAAAAATTAGGGTTTTCTATTTATTTTATTTCAAGATCGAAGATGGCTGCGCAAGAGAAGGAGAATTCATAGATGGAGAAATCGCTATCTGCGATTTGCAATTTATGAAACTGCAAACTGTGATCTAACATCTGTTTTGCAGGTTGGGAGATGTGCGAACAGCCCTGTTACTGATTTCTAATTGTCTTTGATCAGAAATTAATTTCAGATCATTTTCTTGAATTAATTCTTGAATTGAAAATCAAACCCTAGACCCATTCAAACCAGATTTGACCAAACTGGTTGGACCAAATCTGTGGTTCAATGATGGCTTTTCTCAGCCCTAATTTACCACTTTTGGGTCAAGGGATTGATGTTTAATTGTGAAACTTAATTCGACCTACACCTGTAAGGCCCAATTTTAAGGAGTTAAAACTACTAAAGCCCACCAACCGTAGAAAAGCTATATGGGCCAAACTGCTTAATGCTATTCAGCCCATATACCTAGATAATATTAATCAATAATATTATGGATTAAATTGGGCTTTAATAATGGGCTTTAATAATGGGCTTTACAGATATTAATTGATTGGATCAATTCTATCCTTGCATGTGATGTATGGATGTGTGATGTGCAACGTACATGGGACATAAGTTCTTGGCCCATGCAGATACGATAGTGGCTCTTGCACACACCATGGCTGAATGCACATCATTGCCATGGTGTCCCTAAAGATCATTAGATGATCTCCCTTCGTGGTGGGCCCCACACCTCCGAAAAGAGGACCTGTGCGGAACCCTAGCCATTTAGGGCCTACCTAAATCTGGCTTTATGAAAGTTAGTGGGAGCCACTTTGGTTTAACCTAAATTAAACTAGGGTGTAACTTTTGTTCCCTCCTGAAATATGAGTGCATGTGATAGGGAGATTCATATGATGAGCTCTCTAAAGGCCTTCCATCATTAGCATGAAGATGGGTCCTTCAGTTATGAAGAGACGCACCATAAAATTGAGTTATCCAAGTGTTGTTGGATCTGTTGAAATGTTTCATAAGATAATAGGGGCGTCATAGACCGATGTGGGAGGAGCCTATCCTAAAATGAAAGACTCTCTCACGGTACCTTGGCATTCACAAATATGATGGGTGAGCACTCACTGGATAGAAAGGTTTAACCTAAAATGGCAATGAACCTTATCTGACAGAGGCCAAAGGAAAAGCTCATGTGATGAGTGGATATGATCCTTCACAAAAAGGTAGTGGGGTTATGCAGCTGAAACAGTTGGCTCCATGCACCCTATGTGATTTCCCACATTTCCAGAGATAATTCGCAGTCTCCGTCACTGAGATGGGAGGGAAATCTCGGAGATGAATAAATGGAAATGGAACATATATTTAAAGCCATATCTATATAGATAACATATATCAAATTAGGTTGTGGACTAATGTTTGCTTTTTATCAAAAGTAACAAAGGGACAATTTGCAAAGTTGTTGGATGACAACAAACTTAAAGGACCAAACTATGCTGACCGATACTGTAACCTTATGTTGGTCCTGACTTCTGAGAAGTTGGACAAGGTGGCTAAAAACCTTGCCCCGGAGCGTCCGGGAGATAGGGTTTCTGAGGCCCGTAGGAGGGACTACCAAGAGAGGGAAGAGAAAAATTCCCTGGCCCGGTGCTATATCATTGCCTCCCTGGACAATCTGATATAGAGGCAGTTCAATCAGATCGAGCTGGCCAAGGACATATTGGACAGTCTAAAGACAATGTACGAAGAGCCGAACTGTTCTACTCTGCAAAAGGTCTTGAAACAGTTCATGACTGCAAAGATATCCAAGGGCCAACAGGTTCATGACCATTGTCTTCGGATGATGGGATATATCAATGAACTTGAGGCTCTTTGATCCGGGTTGGACCATATCACTAAGGTAGACGTCATCCTGAATTCTTTGCCTCCTTTCTTCAATCTGTTCATCATGAATTACAACATGAACAAGCTGAATGTCAGCATTCAGGAACTTAGCAATATGTTGCAGAGGGCCAAAAAATTGATCAAGAAGGATGAGCCTCTTGTTATGCTTGTTGAAACTGGCAAGTTGGGCAAGAAAAAGATGAAGGAAAAGAAGAAACCCCAGAAGAAAGCCACCAAGTCCAAGAAGCAGAAGAAGGACAGAGCATCAGATGCTTGTCACTTCTGAAACAGATCGGCCATTGGAAGAGGAACTGTCCTTAGTACCTGGAATCCAAGAAAGGTAAATTCAAATCCTATGTCATAGAAACCAATTTGTTGGTTACTTCTACTTCCTGGTGTATTGACTCCGGGGCATCGACTCATGCGTATAACTCACTATAGGGGATCAGGATAAGCAGAAGACTGAGTGACAGAGAAGTAACTCTTTACTTGGGGACTTTTGCAAGTGTTGCAACTACGACTATAGAAACCATAGAGTTATTTTTCAAAGAATGATCAATTGCACTGAAAGATTGTCTTTATGTACAAAATTTGAGAAGAAATTTGATTTCTGTTTCAAATTTGTGTGCGGATGGATATTCTGTTCTTTTTGGTAAATACGATTACTATTAAAAGAAATAACAAATTCATCGCATACGAAGAACTTGAGAATGGTCTCTATGTTCTTCATCCTTCTCTGGAAACTATCATAGCCGAAACTACATCGGATAATATCCCCAAGAAAAGAGTCCATGATACAGTTAATCCCACGTGCCTGTGGCATTACCGACTTGGCCATATTAATATAGATCGTATCACAAGGTTGGTAAAGGATGGTCCTTTGGATTTTCTAACTGTAGAAGATCTTCCCACTTGTGAACCTTGCCATCAGGGTAAGATGATGAAACAACCATTTAACGGTAAGCCTGAAAGATATGCATGCACGCTTGACCTTATACATACTGATATATGTGGTCCCCTGAGTGTTAGGACTCGTAACCGGCATGTGTATTTTATTACATTCACCAATGATTATTCTCGGTATGGTTACATGTACCTAATGAGACACTAGTCTGAATCATTTGAAAATTTCAAAGAGTTCAGACAAGAGGTCGAGAAACAGTTAGGGAGAGAAATTAAGACCCTTCAATCGGATCGAGGTGGCGAGTATCTCTCTGATGAATTCAAGGACTACTTGAAGGTCAATGGGATAGTATCACAGTTGGCTCCTCCTTCTACACCACAGTTAAACAATGTTTCAGAGAGGAGAAATAGGACCTTATTAGATATGGTCCGATCACTTCTCGTACACTCAGAGTTGCCCACATCCTTTTGGGGTTTCACATTGGAGACTGCGATATACGTGCTGAACCGGGTTCCAACCAAATCAGTTCCGAATACTCCATATGAACTTTGGACCGGAAAGAAACCAAGTGTCAGGCACTTGAAGATTTAGGGTTATCCGACACATGTTAAAAGAACGAGTGCAGACAAATTGGAATCCAAGACTAGTCGTTGCCTATTTGTAGGCTACCCCAAGGGCTCTGTGGGTCACCTATTCTATGACCCAAGTGAACAGAAGGTGTTCTGTAGCCGAAATACCCATTTCTTGGAGGAAGATTACATCCTGAACAATCATCGTCAAGAAGTTGTTCTTGATGAGGAGAGCTCAGGGTCAGTGAGAGATGTCCCACAAGTTCCAGGAAATGACTAACCTAGAAGATCTACCCGGGTTTCCAAGCCTCCGGTTCGTCTCGTCTATGACCAGGATACTTACCTGGTGGAAGCTATGACTTGTGAGGAGGATCCCGTGACTTATACGGAAGCTATGTTGGACATAGATTACTTGAAGTGGGTAGATGCCATGAGAGCTGAGATGGACTTAATGGAGACCAGTGGAGTTTAGACTCTAGTAGATCCACCCCCCGGGGTAAAAGCAATTGGTTGCAAATGGATCTATTTGAGGAATAAGGGCCCCGATGGTAAGGCTGAGACCTATAAAGCTCATCTGGTGGTGAAAGGGTATACTCAGAAAGAGGGCATCGATTATGAAGAAACCTTTTCGCCGGTGGCCATGCTTAAATCCATTAGGATCCTACTAACTGTAGCAGCATACCATGACTACGAGATTTGACAAATGGATGTCAAAATTGCGTTCCTGAATGGAGATCTTACTGAATATATCTATATGCAGCAATCGCAAGGCTTCATAGCTATGGATCAGGAACACATGGTATGTAAATTAAATAGATCCATATATGGACATAAGCAAGCTTCTAGGAGTTGGAACATCCGGTTTGACTCTACTGTCAAAAAGTTTGACTTTGAGCAAAATCCGAATGAACCCTGTGTTTATAGGAAATCCAGTGGGGATAAAGTTACGTTCTTGGTTTTGTATGTAAACGACATTTTTCTCATTGGGAATGATGTAGGAATGTTGACTACGGTGAAAGTATGGCTTTCACAGCAATTCTCCATGAAAGATCTTGGAGAAGCCTCGTATATACTGGGTCTTCGACTCTATAGAGATAGATTGAAGAGGATAATAGGATTATCTCAATCTACTTACATTGACAAAATAGTCAAGAGAGACAACATGGAGAACTCCAAGAAAGGAAATGTTCCTTTCAGGCACGGAGTCACTTTCCAAGGGCATGTCTCCCAAGACTCCCGAGGAGATTGAGGGCATGAAGGACATTCCCTATGCCTCAACCGTAGGGAGCATCATGTATGTCATGTTGTGCACTCGTCCTGACATTGCTCAGCCAGTGAGTGTGGTAAGCAGATTCCAGGCCAACCCAGGGCAGGATCACTAGACTGCTGTGAAAAATATACTTAAGTACCTTCGAAGGACAAAAGAGTTTTCTCTGGTATTCGATGGTAACTCACTATAGATCCAAGGGTATACTGATGCCGACTTCCAATCAGATCCAGATGATAGAAAGTGTGCATATGGGTATGTTTTCACGATAGGATCGTGTGTTGTTTGCTGGAAAAGCAAACACATTGCCGTAAGTGAGGCTGCCTTATGAATGAAGGTGTTCATTCTGGAATTTGGAATTCCGCACATCACCTATTCCACTGTTGTGTGACAACACTGGATCTATGGGAGATTGATGTTAAAAGGTAGCATCAATGGAGAATGTGGCAAACCGATTGACTAAGCCACTAACATAGAAAGTGTTAGATAAACACGTGGAAAGTTTGGGACTCCGACTTATACCAGATTTGACCTAAGTGCAAGTGGAAGTTGTTAGACAGTGTATGCCCTTAGCTCCAATCAGAATGATGCACATTATGACATTTAATATAAATGAATAAAATACAAATTTGATTCATATTTTTATGGGGTGTTTTTGTGTAATACCCTTAAACTGGACACATATGAGACTCGTGTTAGTTTAGAATATTCACAACCATTGGATAGATCTGGGGAGATTTATCCTGATAAGGCTGACACTGATATGCCGCCAGGTTGGTTGGGGTAGCCTGTCTCAGCTGCCAGGGTGAGACCCGAGGTACATGTAGTGTAGGTTTACATAAAACCCTGAACCGGACCAGAATTCTAGTATTGCCCTGGACCTTGGTGATTAGTGGGAAAAACTGGAATGTTACACCTAACCCCTAGACTCGATTCTGATACTACACTAGGGATTTGATGGCAACAAAAAGTATCATATTTTTATCCCCAAATATTCATTCTTTTACATTATTTTAGCACTCAATTGAAATCATTATTCTTGTATTTCGATTCAAGGCAAACAAGAAGGCGATTGGAAGAAAACAATGCTAATCGGATGATTTTGCACAATTTTGGCACCATTCAGTAATCTGGGAATAACTCTCGATCCCGGACTCCGATTTGGATGATTCAAAATGCACTGGAAAAATAAGGGAAAGTTCCACAACTCTCATGTTTTGGGTTTTGACAGACTCGATCTGAGTCGAGGTCAAAATCAGCCCCCAATTTCAGCACCTATCTTAGTACAAAGTCAACCCCCAAGTTCAGGTATGTCATTAGATGAAATCGTTAAGACTCTTGCTACTAACACTCAACAATTTCAACAGGAAACAAGGGCCAGCATTCAGAATTTAGGAAACCAAATCAGTCAGCTTGCTACTTCCATTAGCAAGTTGGAGGCGCAGAACTCTGGAAAGCTACCATCGCAGACGGTAGTTAATCCCAAGGAAAATGCTAGTGCAGCAGTGCTGAGAAGCGGGAAGGAATTACAGCCACAATCTACCTCACCAAGGAAGGCAGATAAGGGACAGAAGGAAGAGGATAAACAAGATTCAAACGAAAGCCCCATTAAGGTAATATCTGACCCCCCTCTCCCAAAGATTACTAATGCCATTGTGCCTCCATTTCCTAGTAGGTTGGAAAAATCCAAGAAGGAAGAATATAAGCAAGAAGTCTTGGAGACATTCAGGAAGGTGGAGATAAATAAACCCTTGTTAGGCTCCATCAAACAGATCCCAAAATATGCAAAATTTTTGAAGGAGTTGTGCACTAACAAGGGAGGCTGTGAATCGATGAGAAGGTAAAGGCTGGAGAAAACGTTTCAATTGTCATTAAGAGGACTTTGCCGAAAAAGCGCGTTGATCCAGGTATGTTCACTTTACCTTGTGTGATTGGCAATAAAAGAATCGAGCATGCCATGTTGGATTTAGGTGCATCCATCAATGTCATGCCATACTCGATTTATTGTGCTTTGAAATTAGGTCCCTTAAAGGAAACTAGAGTAGTCATTCAGCTAGCTGATCGTTCTAATGCCTACACAGAAGGGATTGCTAAGGATGTTTTGGTGCAGATTAATGACCTAATATTTCTAGCTAGTGTTTACATCTTGAAGATGGAGGAAGACATTATAACAAGTTCAGCCCCACTTCTATTACACAGGCCATTCATGAAAATGGCCAAGACCAAAATAGATGTGGATGAGGGTACCCTCTCAGTCGAATTTGACGGCGAGATTGTTAAATTTAATATTTTTTAAGCAATGAAGTACCCCAATGAATGCCATTCGATTTGTTCAATTGACATTGTTGATTCAATTGTGCAAGAAACGTTTGAAAAAAAAAGATTTGAATGAGGAGCTCGAATTGAGTGCACAATTGGATATGAAGAAATCGTCACCCTCTGTTTTGCAGGCCCTTATTCCAGATTTGAACCCGCCCATGATGGATGAAAGGGGAAAACACAGAAAGCTGCAATCACAAGAGTTAGAGGATTCGATTCATGATTAACAAAAATAGGGAAGTTTGTTTTTCCTTTTTCTTTTTGTTTTTACATTTCTAGTTTAGTTTTTCTGCCCTTTCTTTGCATTTAACCTCACATTGGGGACAATGTAAGTTTTAAGTGTGGGGGAGGGGATTTCGGTTAGAATTTAGGTTGCACTTTAAAATTTGATTTAGGTCATGTTTTTCAGCATTTGCTTTTCAAAAAAAAAAGAAAAAAAAAAGACCTCAACTCTTTTTAAATCAATTGAAACAATGTTCTAGGAAAATTCTTGTGAACCTAGTAATGAGGTACGATCAAAGAGTACATGACTTATCTAAAGCCATTTCCAGTTAAGCTAGTCCTAAATTCAGGTTTAAGTAAATAGGGTAAATACTTCACCATTGCCACAATTGGTAGGATGGAGCATAAAATGCACCTACTGGTCAAGTAATCCGATGGTAGGATAGAGCATAAAATGCACCTACTAGCTAACAATTCAAATAGCAGGATGGAGCATAAAATGTACATACTGACCAAGTAATCCAAAAGTGAGATGGAGCATAAAATGCACTCACTTCTTCAGGGGAGAGAAAAAGAAAATAAAAAGAGATAGAAGATAAAAAGGTTTTCCCTAATTTACTACCTGGTTTGCAGTAGCTAAAATTGGATTGACTAATGAATGAATCATGTATGACTTGGTTGTGTTGATTTAATGGTTCACAATATTTAACCTAGAATATTTGTGGAAAAAGATGAAGGAGAGTTGAGTTTAAAAATCGGTAGGGCAATTAGTTTGTTCTATATTTGCTTGAATTGTCTTGCCCGAGGATGGGCAAGGTTTAAGTGTGGGGGGATTTGATGAGAACAAAAAGCATCATATTTTTATCCCCAAATATTCATTCTTTTACATTAATTTAGCACTCAATTAGACTCATTACTCTTGTATTTCAATTCAGGGCAAGCAAAAAGGCGATTGGAAGAAAACCGGGCTAATCGAATGATTTTGCACAGTTTCGGCACCATTCAGTAATCTGTGAATAACTCCCGATCCCGGACTCCGATTTGGATGATTTAAGATGCACTTAAATATAAGGAATGGCCCACAACTCTCATGTTTTGGGTTTTAACAGACTTGGTCTGAATCGAGGTCAAAATCGGGACCGAAGTCGGAACAATTTCGTAGTATAGCCCAACCCACAACTGAAGTCCAAATTCGCAGAAGAGTCCTATAGCGACCCAAGTTATTAAAGGAGCCCAACTCAAATTCAAGAATGAAGAATCCCATCAGATTTAAACTTCAATTGTAATCCTAAAAAGATAAGAGATTTAGATTACTAAATAGGATAGGATAGAAGTAGATCAGATTAGGACTTTCTAATTTTAAAGTTAATCTCTTAAAGGAAGTTGGAGAGAGCCCCTCCTCCTAAAGCTATATAAAGGAGGGGGGGGGGCGACCAGCTTTAGGCATCAATCGAAGAATCACTCAATCTCTAAAACAAGCAATCAATCAAGAAAGATCAATTCGACCTTTTGAGAAGCAGACCATGGAGGATTTGAAAATCATGAGCAGTTAAGCTCTTCTTTTCTGGTTCAAGGGGGGATGTTCGATTGTGTCATCGTGAGGTTCAGTATTTAATTCAAGTTCTTGCTTTTTAATTCAAGTATTCATTGATTCTTGTTCTTATTCTCTATGGATGTTAATGTTAATTAGTCTGACAAATTAATTAATATTGATTTTCCTACTACTATCCATGGTTTGGCGATCCGTAATTGTCACGAATAGTGGTACAAGTAGCAATTAGGTTAATATCTTTCTGGGTCAACTGTTTGTGACAGCCTTTGACCAATGTATTGACATGTTTTAACCTAAAGGGAATCAATGGAACAAGATTCAATAATTGCAACTATCTCAATTATAGTTATTTTGGTTTAACTGTTTTCACAAAGTTTAATGCTATCACTGGTTAATATGGAGCGCTATCGTACCCAGTCGATTACTGATAAGTGTTGATCGAATGCTGGGTTTGGTTAGTTGATTTAGGAAAACACAAGGTTTATTATGGCTATCCTAATAAATCTAAGGTTAAATGCTTGAATTGCAAGACTGCCAAAGTCTACCTAGGATCGATGACCAATTGATTAAATCCGAACCCTTGAATCAAAATTCGGTAAGACTAATTTCTCTTAAGTTGATATTGCTCTCTTGATTCCTTTTGAATTTTAATTATTTAATTTTCCCACTCTTTATATTGCACACTCGGCTGAGAAATTATTTCCCTAGCTCCCTGTGGGATTCGACCTAGTACCACTACTACTACAAATTTATTGTGGGACTAGCATTAATTTTGAGGGCTTGAACAACCCGCCAAAATTTTGGCGCCGTTGCCGGGGAGCTACTTTAATTTCTTAGATTGTTATGTTTTATTTGTGTCAACCTTCTTTGTTTTACGATTCGTGCTTCTCAAAGAGGTGAACTAGAGTACAACCCCGAAATTGAGAAGACTACCCGTCGTTTAAGGAAGGAGGCAAAGCAAAGGAAGGACCGTTCACCTCCAAGGTTGAATTCTGAATTCGACATGCCAACTTGTGATCCAGCTATTTTCGAAGAGGAAGAAAGGATGGCTAATAGAGAGAGAACACTAAGGGAGTTGGTTGCACCAATCATGAACCAATAGCCCCTGTGCATAATATATCCCACTCTCGAGGTAGCCTTTGAACTAAAATCTAGATTGATTCAACTACTTCCTATTTTTCGTGGCTTTCCAGGTGAGGACCCTCATAAGCATCTCAAGGAATTCCATGTTGTCTGTTCAAGCATGAAACCACAGGGTATGACTGAGGATCAGGTAAAACTTATAGCTTTTTCTTTTACTTGACGAGATAAAGCAAAGGATTGGTTATACATTCTTCCTCCCGGTTCGATACGTGCATGGGATGAGATGAATAGAATGTTTTCAGATAAATATTTTCCTGCATCCCGAGCTGCAAATATTAGGAAGGAAATCTATGGAGTTTGGCAGTTTGGTGGTGAGACACTATACGAATATTGGGAAAGATTTAAACAGCTTTGTGCTAGCTGTCCCCACCACCAAATACCCGAACAACTCTTGATCCAATACTTCTATGAAGGACTCCAACCTATGGATAGAAGTATGGTAGACGTAGCTAGTGGAGGAGCCTTGGTCAATAAAACACCCGAAGCGGCTAGGGAGTTGATTTCCAACATGGCCGAAAATTCACAACAATTCGGAGCAAGAACAGATGGTACTATCAGGCGTGTTAATGAGGTAAGTCATTCTAATTTAGAAAATCAAATTTCTGATCTAACTGCCTTGGTTCGACAACTGGCTGCAGGGCAATTGCAAACGGCAAGGGTATGTGGTGTTTGTTCGACTCCTAGGCATCCTATGGATATGTGTCAATCATTGCAGGATGGTTCGATGCAACACGTTAGTGCCGTAGGAGGATTTCCTGGCCAACCTCAATGCAAGTATGATCCCTAGTCCAATTACTACAATCCCGGGTAGAGGGATCATCCCAATCTGAGCTATGGAAATCAAGGAGGAACAGAGAGATATCAGCCCAAAGTTTTCAACAGACAACCCCCAATTTCAGCACCTATCTCAGTGCAAAGTCAACCCTCAAGTTCAGGTATGTCATTAGATGAAATCGTTAAGGCTCTTGCTACTAACACTCAAAATTTTCATCAAGAAACAAGGGCCAGCATCCAAAACTTAGGGAACCAAATCAGTCAGCTTGCTACTTCCATTAGCAAGTTGGAGGCGCAGAACTCTGGAAAGCTACCATCACAGACGGTAGTTAATCGCAAGGAAAATGCTAGTGCAGTGGTGCTGATAAGCGGGAAGGAATTGCAGCCACAACCTACCTCACCAAGGAAGGCAGATATGGGATAGAAGGAAGAGAAGAAACAAGATTCAAATGAGAGCCCGATTAAGGTAATATCCGACCCCCTCTCCCAAAGGTTACTAATGCCATTGTGCCTCCATTTCCTAGTAGGTCGAAAAAATCCAAGAAGGAAGAATTTGAGCAAGAAGTCTTGGAGACCTTCAGGAAGGTGGAGATAAATATACCCTTGTTAGGCACCATCAAACAGATCCCAAAATATGCAAAATTTCTGAAGGAGTTGTGCACTAACAAGGGGAGGCTGCGAATCGATGAGAAGGTAAGGGTTGGAGAAAACGTTTTAGTTGTCATTAAGAGGACCTTGCCGGAAAAACGTGTTGATCCAGGTATGTTCACTTTACCTTGTGTGATTGACAATAAAAGAATCAAGTGTGCCATGTTAGATTTAGGTGCATCCATCAATGTCATGCCATACTCGATTTATTGTGCTTTGAGATTAGGTCCCTTAAAGGAAACTAGAGTAGTCATTCAGCTAGCTGATCGTTCTAACGCCTATACGGAAGGGATTGTTGAGGATGTTTTGGTGCAAGTTAATGACCTAATATTTTCAGTTGACGTTTACATCTTGAAGATGGAGGAAGACAATATAACAAGTTCAGCCCCACTTCTATTAGGCAGACCATTCATGAAAATGGCCAAGACCAAAATAGATGTGGATGAGGGTACCCTCTCCGTCAAATTTGACGGCGAGATTGTTAAATTTAATATTTTTTAAGTAATGAAGTACCCCAATGAATGCCATTCGATTTGTTCAATTGACATTGTTGATTCAATTGTGCAAGAAACGTTTGAAAAAAATGTTTTGAATGAGGAGCTTGTATTGAGTGCACAATTGGATATGAAGAAATCGTCACCCTCTGTTTTGTAGGCCCCTATTCCAGATTTGAACCCACCCATGATGGATGAAAGGGGAAAACACAAAAAGTTGCAATCACGAGAGTTAGAGGATTCGATTCATGATTAATAAAAATAGGGAAGTTTGTTTTTCCTTTTTTTTTGTTTTTACGTTTCTAGTTTAGTTTTTCTGACCTTTCTTTGCATTTAACCTCACATTGGGGACAATGTAAGTTTTAAGTGTGGGGGAGGGGATTTCGGTTAGAATTTAGGTTGCACTTTAAAATTTGATTTAGGTCGTGTTTTTCAGCATTTGCTTTTCAAAAAAAAAAAAAAAAAAACCTCAACTTTTTTTAAGTCAATTAAAACAATGTTCTAGGGAAATTCTTGTGAACATAGTAATGAGGTACGATCAAAGAGTACATGACTTATCTAAAGCCATTTCCAGTTAAGCTAGTCCAAAACTCAGGTTTAAGTAAATAGGGTAAATACTTCACCATTGCCACAATTGGTAGGATGGAGCATAAAATGCACCTACCAGTCAAGTAATCCGATGGTAGGATGGAGCATGAAATGCACCTACCAGCTAAATCATCTGATAATAAGACGGAGCATAAAATGCACCTACTAGCTAGCAATTCAAACAGTAGGATGGAGCATAAAATGCACCTACTGACCAAGTAATCCAAAAGTGAGATGGAGCATAAAATGCACTCACTTCTTCAAAGGAGAGAAAAAGAAAATAAAAAGAGAGAGAAGATAAAAAGGTTTTCCCTGATTTACTATTTGGTTTGCAGTAGCTAAAATTGGATTGACTGGTGAATGAGTTGTGTATGACTTGGTTGTGTTGATTTAATGGTTCACAATATTTAACCTAGATTATTTGTGGAAAACGATGAAGGAGAGTTGAGTTTAAAAATCGGTAAGGCAGTTAGTTTGTTCTATATTTGCTTGAATTTTGTCCTGCTCGAGGACGGGCAAGGTTTAAGTATGGGGGGATTTGATGAAAACAAAAAGCATTATATTTTTATCCCCAAATATTCATTCTTTTAAATTAAATTAGCACTCAATTGAACTCATTACTCTTGTATTTCGATTCAGGGCAAGCAAAAAGGCGATTGAAAGAAAACAAGGCAAATCAGATGATTTTGCACAGTTTCGGCACCATTCAATAATCTGGGCATAACTCTCGACCCCGGACTCTGATTTAGATTATTCAAGATGCACTGGAAAGACAAGGGAAAGACCCACAATTCTCATGTTTTGAGTTTTGACAGACTCAGTCTGAATCGAGGTCAAAATCGGGCCCGAGGACGGAATAATTTCATAGTAAAGCCCATCCCACAGCTGAAGTCCAAATTCGCAGAAGAATCCTGTAGCAGCCCAAGTTATTAAAGGAGCCCAAATCAAATTCAAGAATGAAGAGTCCCATCAGATTTAAATTTCAATTGTAATCATAAAAGGATAAAAGATTGAGATTACTAGATAGGAGATGATAGAAGTAGATCAGATTAGGACTTTCTAATTTTAAAGTTAATCTACTAAAGGGAGTTGGAGAGAGCCCCTCCTCCTAAAGCTATATAATGGGGGGGGGGGGGGGGGGGGCAGACCAGCTTTTGGCATCAAACGAAGAATCCCTCAATCACTGAAACAAGCAATCAATCAAGAAAGATCAGTTTGGCCTTCTGAGAAGCAGAGCATGGAGAACTCAAAAATCATGAGCAGTTAAGCTCTTCTTTTCAGGTTCAAGGGGGGATGTTCGATTGTTTCATCGTGAGGTTCAGAATTTAATTCAAGTTCTTGCTTTTTAATTCAAGTATTCGTTGATTCTTGTGCTTATTCTCTGTCGATGTTAATGTTAATTTGTTTGACAAATTAAATAATTTTGATTTTCTACTGCTATCCATGGTTCGGTGATCAATAATTGTCACGAATAGTGGTACAAGTAACAATTAGGTTAATATCTTTCTGGGTCAATTGTTCGTGACAACCTTTGACCAATGTATTGACATGTTTTAACCTAAAGGAAATCAATGGAACTAGATTTGATAATTGCAGGTATCTCAATTATTGTTATTTTGGTTTAACTATTTTCACAAAATTTAATGCTATCACTAGTTAATATGGAGTGCTATCGTACCCAGTTGATTAGTAATAAGTGTTGATCGAATGCTAGGTTTGGTCAGCTGATTTAGGAAAACACAAGGTTTATTATGGCTATCCTAATAAATCTATGGTTAAATGCTTGAATTGCAAAACAACCAAAGTCTACCTAGGATCGATGACCAATTGATTAAATCCAAACCCTTGAATGAGAACTCGGTAAGATTGATTTCTCTTAAGTTGATATTGCTCTCTTGATTCCTTTTGAATTTTAATTATTTAATTTTCCCACTCTTTATATTGCACACTCGTCTATGAAATTATTTCCCTAGCTCCTTGTGGGATTCGACCTAGTATCACTACTACTACAAATTTATCGTGGCACTAGCATTAATTTTGAGGGCTTCAACAACCCGTCAGTATTGGATTGGATTGTCTTTGATATGCCAATCAGTGAGATTCTTAGAGGGGTCAAAACTTGGGTATGTTGGGACAGTTGAGAATTAATCTGAGTGGGTGATCATAGTGATAGGACCAGCTTTAGGCATCAATCGAAGAATCACTCAATCATTGAAACAAGCAATCAAGAAAGAAAGATCAGTTCGGCCTTCTGAAAAGCAGAGCATGGAGGATTTGAAAATCATGAGCAGTTAAGCTACTCTATTCTGGTTCATGGGGGGATGTTCGATTGTTTCATCATGAGATTCAGTATTTAATTCAAGTTCTTGCTTTTTAATTCAAGTATTTGTTGATTCTTGTGCTTATTATCTATGGATGTTAATGTTAGTTAGTCTGACAAATTAATTAATATTGATTTTCCTACTGCTATCCACGGTTCAGTGATCAATAATTGTCACGAATAGTGGTACAAGTAGCAATTAGGTTAATATCTTTCTAGGTCAATTGTTCGTGACAGCCTATGACCAATGTATTGACATGTTTTAACGTAAAGGAAATCAACGGAACAAGATTCGATAATTGCAGCTATCTCAATTATTGTTATTTTTGTTTAACTGTTTTCACAAAGTTTAATGCTATCACTAGTTAATATGGAGTGCTATCACTAGTTAATATGGAGTGCTATCGTACCCAGTCGATTAGTGATAAGTGTTGATCGAATGCTAGGTATGGTTAGCTGATTTAGGAAAACACAAGGTTTATTATGGCTATCTTAATAAATCTAAGGTTAAATGCTTGAATTGCAAGACTACCGAAATCTACCTAGGATTGATGACCATTTGGTTAAATCCAAACCCTTGAATCAAAATTTGGTAAGATTGATTTCTCTTGAGTTGATATTGCTCTCTTGATTCCCTTTGAATTTTAATTATTTAATTTTCCCACTCTTTGTTTTGCACACTCGTCTGAGAAATTATTTCCTTAGCTCCCCGTGGGATTCGACCTAATACCACTACTACTACAAATTTATTGTGGGACAAGCATTAATCTTGAGGGCTTCAAAAACCCGTTAATGTTGGATTCGATTGTCTTTGATATGCCAATCAGTGAGATCCTTAGAGGGGGTCAAAACTTGGGTATGTTGGGACAGTCTAACAATTAATCTGAGTGGGTGATGATAGTGGCAGGACCAGCTTTAGGCATCAATCGAATAATCACTCAATCACCGAAACAAGCAATCAATCAAGAAAGATCAGTTCGACCTTCTGAGAAGCAGAGCATGGAGGATTCGAAAATCATGAGCAGTTAAGCTCTTATTTTCTGGTTCAAGGGGGGATGTTCGATTGTGTCATTGTGAGGTTCAGTATTTAATTCAAGTTCTTGCTTTTCAATTCTAGTATTCGTTAATTCTTGTGCTTATTCTCTATGGATGTTAATGTTAGTTAGTCTGACAAATTAATTAATATTGATTTTCCTACTGCTATCCATGGTTCAGTGATCAACAATTGTCACGAATAGTGGTACAAGTAGCAATTAGGTTAATATCTTTCTAGGTCAATTGTTCGTGATAACCTTTGACCAATGTATTGACATGTTTTAACCTAAAGGGAATCAATGGAACAAGATTCGATAATTGCAGCTATCTTAATTATTGTTATTTGCGTTTAACTGTTTTCACAAAGTTTAATGCTATCAATAGTTAATATGGAGTGTTATCGTACCCAGTCGATTAGTGATAAGTTTTGATCGAATGTTGGGTTTGGTCAGCTGATTTAGGAAAACACAAGGTTTATTATGGCTACCCGAACAAATCTAAGGTTAAATGCTGGAATAGCAAGACTACCAAAGTCTACCTAGGATTGATGACCAATTGATTAAATCCGAACCCTTGAATCAGAATTTGGTAAGACTGAGTTCTCTTAAGTTGATATTGCTCACTTGATTCCTTTTGAATTTTAATTATTTAATTTTCCCACTCTTTATATTGCACACTCGTCTGAGAAATTATTTCCCTAGCTCCCTGTGGGATTCGACCTAATACCACTACTACTACAAATTTATTGTGGGACTAGCATTAATTTTGAGGGCTTCAAAAACCTGTCAGTGTTGGATTGGATTGTCTTTGATGTGCTAATCAGTGAGATCCTTAGAGGAGGTCAAAACTTGGGTATATTGGGACAGTCTGAGAATTAATCTGAGTGGGTGATCATAGTGACAGGACCAGCTTTAGGCATCAATCGTAGAATCACTCAACACTGAAACATGCAATAAATCAAGAAAGATTAGTTCGACCTTCTGAGAAGCAGAGCATGGAGGATTCAAAAATCACGAGCAGTTAAGCTCTTCAATTCTGGTTCAAGGGAGGATGTTCGATTGTGTCATTGTGAGGTTCAGTATTTAATTCAAGTTCTTGCTTTTTAATTCAAGTAATCGTTGATTCTTGTGCTTATTCTCCGTGGATGTTAATGTTAATTTGTCTGACAAATTAATTAATATTGATTTTCTACTGCTATCCATGTTTCGGTGATCAATAATTGTCACGAATAGTGGTACAAGTAGCAATAAGGTTAATATCTTTCTGAGTCAATTGTTCATGACAACCTTTGACCAATGTATTGACTTGTTTTAACCTAAAGGGAATCAATGGAACTAGATTTGATAATTGCAGCCATCTTAATTATTGTTATTTTGGTTTAACTATTTTAACAAAATTTAATGCTATCGCTAGTTAATATGGAGTGCTATCGTACCTAGTCGGTTAGTGATAAGTGTTGATCGAATGCTGGGTTTGGTCAGCTGATTTAGGAAAACACAAGGTTTATTATGGCTATCCTAATAAATCTAAGGTTAAATGCTTGAATTGCAAGACTACCAAAGTCTACCAAGGATCGATGACTAATTGATTAAATCCGAACCCTTGAATCAGAATTCGGTAAGACTGATTTCTCTTAAGTTGATATTCCTCACTTGATTCCTTTTGAATTTTAATTATTTAATTTTCCCACTCTTTATATTGCACACTCGTTTGAGAATTTATTTCCTTAGCTCCCTGTGGGATACGACCTAATACCACTACTACTACAAATTTATTATGGGACTAGCATTAATTTTGAGGGCTTCAAAAACCCGTCAGTGTTGGATTGGATTGTCTTTGATGTGCCAATCAGTGAGATCCTTAGAGGGGGTCATAACTTGAGTATGTTGGGACAGTCTGAGAATTAATCTGAATGGGTGATCATAGTGACAAGACCAGCTTTAGGCATCAATCGAAGAATCACCAACACTGAAACATGCAATCAATCAAGAAAGATCAGTTCAGCCTTCTAAGAAGCAGAGCATGGAGGATTCAAAAATCATGAACAGTTATGCTCTTCAATTCTGATTCAAGGGGGGAAGTTCAATTGCTTCATCGTGAGGTTCAGTATTTAATTCAAGTTCTTGCTTTTAGTTTCAAGTATTCATTGATTCATGTGCTTATTCTCTATGGATGTTGATGTTAATTAGTCTGACAAATTAATTATTATTGATTTTCCTACAGCTATCCATGGTTCGGTGATCAATAATCATCACGAATAGCTGTACAAGTAGCAATTAGGTTAATATCTTTCTGAGTCAATTGTTCATGGTAGCCTTTGACCAATGTATTAACATGTTTTAACCTAAAAGGAATCAATGGAACAAGATTCGATAATTGCAGCTATCTCAATTATTGTTATTTTCGTTTAACTGTTTTCACAAAGTTTAATCTTATCACTAGTTAATATGGAGTGCTATCGTACCCTGTCGATTAGCGATAAGTGTTGATCGAATGCTAGGTTTGGTCAGCTGATTTGGGAAAACACAAGGTTTACTATGGCTATCCATATAAATCTAAGGTTAAATGCTTGAATTGCAAGACTACCAAAGTCTACCTAGGATCGATGACCAATTGAATAAATCCGAACCCTTGAATCAGAATTCGGTAAGACTGATTTCTATTAAGTTGATATTGCTCACTTGATTCCTTTTGAATTTTACTTATTTAATTTTCCCACTCTTTATATTGCACACTCGTTTGAGAAATTATTTCCCTAGCTCCCAATGGGATTCGGCCTAGTACCACTACTACTACAAATTTATTGTGGGACTAGCATTAATTTTGAGGGAATCAACAACCCGTCAGTGTTGGATTGGATTGTCTTTGATATGCCAATCAGTGAGATCCTTACAGGGGGTCAAAACTTGGGTATGTTGGGACAGTCTGAGAATTAATCTGAGTGGGTGATCATAGTGATAGGACCAGCTTTACGCATCAATCAAAGAATCACTCAATCACTGAAACAAGGAATCAATCATGAAGGATCAGTTCGGCCTTCTGAGAAGCAGAGCATGGAGGATTCGAAAATCATGAGATGTTAAGATCTTCTTTTCTGGTTCAAGGGGGGATGTTCGATTGTGCCATCGTGAGGTTCAGTATTTAATTCAAGTTCTTGTTTTTTATTTCAAATATTCATTGATTCTTGTGCTTATTCTCTATTAATGTTAATGTTAATTAGTCTGACAAATTAATTAATATTGATTTTCCTGCTGCTATCCATGGTTCTGTGATCAATAATTGTCACGAATAGTGGTACAAGTAGCAATTAGGTTAATATCTTTCTGGGTCAATTGTTCGTGACATCCTTTGACCAATGTATTGACATGTTTTAACCTAAAGAAAATCAATGGAATAAGATTCGATAATTGCAGCAATCTCAATTATTGTTATTTTGGTTAAACTGTTTTCACAAAGTATAATGCTATTAACAGATAATATGCACTGCTATCGTACCTAGTCGATTAGTAATAAGTGTTGATCGATTGCTGGGTTTGGTCAGCTGATTTAGGAAAACACAAGGTTTATTATGTCTATCCTAATAAATCTAAGCTTAAATGCTTGAATTGCAAGACTACCGATGTCTACCTAGGATCGATGACCAATTGATTAAATCATAACTCGATAAGACCGATTTCTCTTAAGTTGATATTGCTCTGTTGATTCCTTTTGAATTTTATATATTTAATTATCCCACTCTTTATATTGCACACTCATCTGAGAAATTATTTCCCTAGCTCCCTGTGGGATTCGATCTAATACCACTACTACTACAAATTTATTGTGGGACTAGCATTAATTTTGAGGGCTTCAACAACCCGTCAGTGTTGGATAGGATTGTCTTTGATATGCTAATCAGTGAGATCCTTAGAGGGGTCAAAACGTGGGTATGTTGGGACAGTCTGAGAATTAATCTGAGTGGGTGATCATAGTGATAGAACCAGCTTTAGGCATCAATCGAAGAATCACTGAATCACTGAAACAAGCAAATCAATCAAGAAAGAACAGTTCGGCCTTCTGAGAAGCAGAGCATGGAGGATTCAAAAATCATGAGCAGTTAAGCTCTTCAATTCTAGTTCAAGGGAGGATGTTCGATTGTTTCATCGTGAGGTTCAGTATTTAATTCAAGTTCTTGCTTTTAGTTTCAAGTATTCGCTGATTCATGTGCTTATTCTCTATGGATGTTAATGTTAATTAGTTTGACAAATTAATTATTATTGATTTTCCTAGTGCTGTCCATGGTTCGGTGATCAATAATTGTCACGAATAGTTGGACAAGTAGCAATTAGGTTAATATCTTTCTGAGTCAATTGTTCGTGGTAGCCTTTGACCAATGTATTGACATGTTTTAACCTAACGAGAATCAATGGAACAAGATTCGATAATTGCAGCTATCTCAATTATTGTTATTTTCGTTTAACTATTTTCACAAAGTTTAATCTTATCACTAGTTAATATGGAGTGCTATCATACCCAGTCGATTAGTGATAAGTGTTGATCGAATGCTGGGTTTGGTCAGGTGATTTGGGAAAAACACAAGGTTTATTATGGATATCCATATAAATCTAAGGTTAAATGCTTGAATTGCAAGACTACCAAAGTCTACCTAGGATCGATGACTAATTGAATAAATCTGAACCCTTGAATCAGAATTCGGTAAGACTGATTTCTCTTAAGTTGATATTGCTCACTTGATTCTTTTTGAATTTTAATTATTTAATTTTCCCACTCTTTATATTGCACACTCGTTTGAGAAATTATTTCCCTAGCTCCTTGTGGGATTCGACCTAATACCATTACTACTACAAATTTATTGTTGGACTAGCATTAATTTTGAGGGCTTCAACAACCCGTCAGTGTTGGATTGGATTGTATTTGATATGCCAATCAGTGATATCCTTAGAGGGGTCAAAACTTGAGTATGTTGGGACGGTCTGAGAATTAATCTGAGTGGGTGATCATTGTGACAGGACCAGCTTTAGGCATCAATCGAAGAATCACTCAACACTGAAACATGCAATCAATCAAGAAAGATCAATTTGGCCTTCTGAGAAGCAGAGCATGGAGGATTCGAAAATCATGAGCAGTTAAGCTCTTCTATTCTAGTTCAAGGGGGGATGTTCGATTCTTTCATCGTAAGGATCAGTATTTAATTCAAGTTCTTGCTTTTAGTTTCAAGTATTCATTGATTCTTGTGCTTATTCTCTATGGATGTTAATGTTAATTAGTCTGACAAATTAATTAATATTGATTTTCCTACTGCTATCTATGGTTCGGTGATCAATAATTGTCATGAATAGTTGTACAAGTAGCAATTAGGTTAATATCTTTCTGAGTCAATTGTTCGTGGTAGCCTTTGACCAATGTTTTAACATGTTTTAACCTAAAGGGAATCAATGGAACAAGATTCGATAATTGCAGCTATCTCAATTATTGTTATTTTCGTTTAACTGTTTTCACAAAGTTTAATGCTATCACTAGTTAATATGGAGTGCTATCGTACCTAGTCGATTAGTGATAAGTGTTGATCGAATGCTGGGTTTGGTCAGTTGATTTGGGAAAACACAAGGTTTATTATGGCTATCCATTTAAATCTAAGGTTAAATGCTTGAATTGCAAGACTACCGAAGTCTACCTAGGATCGATGACCAATTCATTAAATCCGAACCCTTGAATTAGAATTCTGTAAGACTGATTTCTCTTAAGTTGATTTATTGCTCTCTTGATTCCTTTTAAATTTTAATTATTTAATTTTCCCACTCTTTATATTGCACACTCGTCTGCGAAATTATTTCCCTAGCTCCCTATGGGATTCGACCTAATACCAATACTACTACAAATTTATTGTGGGACTAGCATTAATTTTGAGGGCTTCAAAAACCCGTCAGTGTTGGATTGGGTTATCTTTGATATGCCAATCAGTGAGATCCTTAGAGGGGGTCAAAATTTGGGTATGTTGGGACAGTCTGAGAATTAATCTGAATGGGTGATCATAGTGACAGGATCAACCCCTTTGTCAGACAAATGTAATGATCGGGGATGCACTCTCTCTGATTGAAACCAAAGCTTCCGACAGTCAATTTCAATCGTTGAAATTTGTTTTGCAAAATATATTTATATAAAGATATACATATACATTACGCTTTCACATTTTTTGCAAAAGGTTTTAATTCCCAATATCCATGTGAGTAGAGAGTGCAACACTGTTCCTTGCAGCCGAGGGAGAGTTCCTCTCTTGTCGAGCAGTGTTTGATCATTAAGGGTTGAGAGGTCAAGTGTAAGACCACTGAGGGTAATACCTGATGGGCTAATCTTGCATCTACCCACAATCCCTGGGTTTTTATAAGGTTGCTTGTCCCAAGGACCAATTAGTGTAAATGTTGGGCCCATTAAGATCCCATGGTGATGGGATCAGGGGTTCACTGTCCATAACAGTGAATTCGGCCAGGCATTGTAACAGAGGCTAGGCTAAACCCATGTGGCTGATGTGTAGATCAATGTTTGATTCCCACGCCAAACAAAGAAACCCAACTAGGTAGCAATCTGGAAGGTTAGTGAGCACATGGACTTAGTGGGCCTAAAGCCCAAATCAAATTGGTCTAATTTGATTAGTTAAAGAAGGGGGCAGATCTGAGATTTGGATCAGGAAGCTCCTAATGAGATTAGGAGGGCTGATCTAGATCTGCAGATAAGATAAGGGATTATCCTTATCTCTTAAAGAGAGTTCAGATACAAATAAGGATTTGGATTAGGAAACCCCTATTTAGGTTATGAGCTCTCTTTATGGTTATAAAAGGAGGAGGAGGGTGAACCTTCAGACACATCTTCTCATCACAACAGATCTGAGATCACAGAAAGAGAGAAGACAACTACAGTAAGACAGAGTCATCTTATACTCTTGCGCCCTCCTCCTACTGCCGCCATTGCCAGTTCATTCTCCACTATAGGAGCAATCAAGAAGGGTTCTTGATATCAGTTTTTGGAGAAAAACTGATTTGAAGTCGTAATCACATACCCTCCATTGAATTCTTGCTGAAGGATTTGGTTCTTGTAAAGAAACTATTGATTCTGCTCCTCCCTATGCTGTGTCATCTTAAGTGGGAGTAGTCTTTGGAGTTTTCCTTAGGTGTGAACACCTTCATTGGGAGATATTGTTTCTTCGTATCAGGTACCTCCCACTCCTACATTTTGGTTTCAAATCTGGTTTGGTTTAGGTTCAAGATTGATCCTTGAAAATGCAAATTTTCTAAAACAGAGAATGTGATTCCCACACGGGAGAGATTTTTGAAATTTCGCCCTACCTACCTGTAGGGTTCGGCTATCCAGATGATGGATCTCTCATCCCTTCATTCATAACTCATCAGTCGCCTATAACAAGCTTATAACTCATCGAATGCCTGCGATGAACATACAATTCATCACACTTTAGTGATGAACTTGTACTCAACACAAGCCAAAACAGATTTTAGTTAATGAAAACTTGCGATAAATTTTATACGTGTGTGGTTTTGCGATGAACCTTGGACGTGCGCGACTTTGCAATACACATCAGATACACATGGTTTGGCAATGAACTTCGAAGGTGCACGATCTTGCAATGAACCCAAGACCCTTACAGAACCATGTGTCACTATGAACTGGAGTTAAATAATCGACCACACGTGGGACTTTAAGTTACACACGTAATAAGTACCACGTAGTGATGCGCTTAGATTACACTAGCAAGTGCACTAGCCGATCAAGTAATAAAATGATGAGTAGAGTATCGTTCCCACAATGATTGATCCAACAACTTCTAGTACTGAATCAGCCATATGTTATCTGATAAACCAAAATATTAAGCAAAGAAAACCCTAACTACTAACTAGCAAACTACCCTAAACAGTTTTGAATCAGACCACTTTCAATGATAAGAAGAATTCCTGCATGCAAGAATGAACAAAACCAATTTAGCAATTAAATTCTTAAGTTGTCCAACCAAAGTGAATTCAGTCTTGGGTTGGCGAAACCCTAGTTTTATGAGCAGCCTCTCTCGAACGCAGCCCACCCAATCTATAGGCAACAATTCCTATATCTTTATCAGAAATTTAATCACCATAGATGCATTAAGAACAAAAAATTCGCAGGTCATCAATTCAGGTATGAATGATTACCAACCGAACCATGCAAATTATCTCTAAGATGCATTCAGTCCATTTTCTTGATTAGATGATATGATTACCTAAACTCTTTCTCAAGCAATTCAAGTAATCCAAGATATAAGAACAATTCGGCCAAGATTATTCTATAAATCGAAAATCCTAATCAGGAATCCCAAGAATAAATCACAATCAATTGGATCTGCTTAAAATTAATTACAAATCAGAATTAAAATCCATCATGGTTCGCATAAAAGAAGAAAGAAGAAAGATTCAATAAAGAAACATCAAGAAGCCCTAATCAAATCTAGGTTACCAAATTGCAGAATCAAAGAAGAAGACAACCTAAGAAATCTACATCAGTCTTCGATCTTCTCCTCTTCAATTCACATTCAACAGCCTTCTTCCTCTCTAGCAGTTCTCCTTCTGCCTCTGTTTTGTCTTCAAGGGTCCGAACCCTAATTCTGGTGCATTCCTAGATGAAAACTTGCAGGCTAAGGAATGGCTCCAGCACGTCAGCAATGCGATTGTAGATAATTGGGCCGATTTTGACCTCGATACATTTCGTATTTATCAAAACTCAAAACATGAAAGTTGTATAATTTTCCTTATATTTCCAACGCATCTTGAATCATCTCAATCGGAGTCCGGATAAGAGAGTTATACCCAAATTACGATGTAGTGCCGAAACTGTCCAGAATTACCAAATTAGCCGTGTTTTTCACTTAACGCCTTCTTTCATATCCTAAATCAAAATATAAGAATAATGAGTCCATTTAGGCACTAAATAAGTATAAAAGACTAAATATTAAGGGATAAAAATATGATAATTTTCATTCTCATCAAATCCCCCCACACTTAGCTTTTGCTCATCCTCGGGCAAAGATATTACCCATAAACTGATCATCCCCCAGATTATTTTCATCTATCAAATGACTTTTAGGATGAGAATGCGTTAAGTGATCGGAAATACTGCATAATCACTCTGATGCATCCCCATGATTAGCCACTCTTACCATATACATAAGAACAAAGGAAGGAAGAACATGAGCTTCTTCATGCTCCAACACTTAAGTCCGTTCAATATGTATAGCAACTCCTTAACCGCCATGATTAACCATCATCTCGAGCTTGGTCTCAAATCTGTCAATGCACTTAATTGAATTTCCAACTATATTTTTGTCCCTTTGAACCTCAGTCGTCACCAAACTCTTTTTCTTTTTTTCTATTTTTTTGGTGTAAATGCATTTTATGCTCCATCTCACACGGGTCACAGGCTAGAGGCAGATAACAGTACTCATATTCCAAGTTCCTAATTTTACTATTCAGCTTGGAATAGCGGAGTTAGGACTGAACTCATATCATAAACCGCTAGTTTTACTATTCAGTTCATGGCAGCGGAGTCATTTGGACTTTGTCCCTTCTTCTTCTTCTCTTTTTCTTTTTTCAATTGTTGAACATCATGCATTAACAATTCAGATGTGAACATATCTCGAATGATCATTAATAATTCAATCAAGTGCATTCTACACATGAATAGAGTTAGGGCTGGTCATGATGAAAATCCTATTCGACTTCCCTGACCTCATGATTTGTGATAAGTTTGGATCATTCACAAGAATAAATTCTAACACTTACAATGATTTCCCTCAACTCATCGTATTCCCTCTTGGAATTCACCTTATAAACAGCAATAATCTTGAGGGAATTCTAGTTTATTTGGCCTATCAATGCATGTGTGTTGGGGTGAGTGAGGTGCATAGCTATGGCCAAACTCCCCAACACTTAACATGAGCATTGCCCTCAATGTTCCTAGTGCTAGAGAGTGAAGATGAATCCAGCAATGAGGGTATTTGCATGAAGAGCATTATCAAGTAATGAGAGGGGTTTAGAGGACTTCCCTGAAGATCCTTCTGAAATCTGGAGTGGCTCTTTTGTTTGGAACCTCTAGCTGCTAAGAACCATACAAAACTAGGAAGAGAGAATGATAAACACTAAGAGAGCAGCAATCTACAAAATGAAGAAAACTTAATGCAACCTAAAAAGAAAAGCATAAAGAAAAAGAACAATCAGCAAGAAAGAAAAAGAACTACTCATCAGTATTGGGTTGCCTCCCAACTAGCGCTTGTTTTCAGTCTGAAGCTCGACAGTCTAGTAGGATCAATGATCATCTAAGTATACAGTAGACGAAGTAGGCAATGTTCCACCCACTATATATGGCTTGAGGCGTTGACCATTGACCTTAAATGTGCCTTGTGTCGAGTGAGTGACTTCTATGGCTCCATGAGGGAAAATTTGTGAGATGGTGAAGGGTCCAGACTATCTCGATTTCAGCTTGCCCGGGAACAACCGAAGACGTGAATTATACAATAACACTTGCTGACCCACATGAAAATCACGCCTCAGCAAGTTCTTATCATGCCATCTTTTAGCCCTCTCCTTGTAAATCTTGGCATTCTCATAGGCTGCAAGTCTGAATTCACCCATCTCATTCGGCTGCAGTCGTCTCTCAACTCCTGTGGCCTATATGGGGACATGCCAATGGGTGTTTTATATGCAGTTCTATATGCTCACAATGCATCATCTAACTTGATTGCCCAGTCCTTCCTAGAAGAGTCTACCATTCTCTCCAAGATTCTTTTGAGTTCCCTATTAGCTAACTCGACTTGGCCACTGGTTTAAGGGTGATATGGGGTTGCTAATTTATGTGTAACACCATATTTTTGCATCATCCGCTCAAATTGGGTGTTGCAGAAATGAGTTCCCCTATCACTAATTATAGCTCGAGGTGTGCCAAATCGGGTGATTCCTCCATCTGGGGTTGAATGCATGAGGGTACTGATTGCCTTGCTGCCTTTGAAAGTTGCCAACAAAGTCTACCTGCTTGGGGGACTGCACAAACTGATTTCCAACTCGGCATTCAGTGCTGATATGACCTCCCCCACACCATTCACAAGTCACGGTCTGAACATGCATGGCTTCCATCTGCACCTCATCTATCTTCTTACTGAGTGCACCGATTTACGTAGATAGTGTTGTATAGGTGTCCACATTGTGAAGTCCGAACTGTCTCCTAACTTGTGCTCTCTCGAAATGCCATTGGTAGTTGTTAGCAGCCATCTCCTCTATGAGTGCATGGGCAACTTCAGGTGTCTTGTTATTGATAGAGCCACCAGCTGCAACATCCATAATGGTCTTGTTGGCTTCAGTTAGCCCATTATAGAAAGTTTGGACTTGCAGCCATACGGGAAGTCCATGATGAGGGACCTTCCTCAACAGCTCCTTGTAACGTCCCCATGACTCATACAAAGACTCTCCATCCAGATGAAAGAAAGTGGTGATATCATTCCTCATCTTTGCTGTCTTGGATGGAGAAAATACTTGGAGAGGAATCGGCTGGCCATTTCATCCCATGTTGTTGTAGATCCAGCTAGCAAAGAATTCAACCAAGTATTGGCTTTGTCCTTCAATAAGAATGGGAACAACTTGAGCCTCACCGAATCATCACTAACCCCATTGTGCTTGAATGTATCACAGATTTCCAAGAAGTTGGCGATGTGAGTGTTCGGGTCTTCATGAGCCATGCCACAAAACTGAACCATATTTTGTATCATCTGAATTATGGCTGGTTTGATCTCAAAGTTGTTGGTAGCTATTGTTGGTCTTACAATGCTTGAAGCTGCCCGGTGAGGGTTGGTTTGGCATAGTCCATCATGGTTCTTGGTTCGGACATCTCTTCAATTTCAGCTCTCACTTGCCTGGAAGCTCTAATGCGGCTGCAGAGAGTTCTTTCAATTTTGAGATTGTAGGTGATGCCCTCCGTTTCACTTCTACGTGTCATAAACTCTACAAGTCAAAGTCATAAAGAGGCTAATATACACATATCAGAAAAGCAATCTACCAAACCAAGAAAACTGAATACTACCGAAAAAAAGAAAAGCAAACAAAGACAATTTGCAACAAGAAAGAAAATTACTTCTCAGCAATGGAGGTTAATGTACACATATCAGAAACATAATATACAGAATTAAAAATTAGATTAACAATGGCTAATGGTTCCTAATATTGCTGTAACAAGTCCCCAACAACGGCGCCAAAAACTTGATGCGCTTAGATTACACTAGCAAGTGCAATCTGATAAACCAAAATATTAAGCAAAGAAAACCCTAACTACTAACTAGCAAACTACCCTAAATAGTTTCGAATCAGACCACTTTAAATGATAAGAAGAATCACTGCATGCAAGAACGAACAGAACCAATTTAGCAATTAAATTCTTAAGCTATCCAACCAAAGTGAATTCAGTCTTGGGTTGGTGAAACCCTAGTTTTATGAGTAGCCTCTTTCGAGCGCAGACCACCCAATCTATAGGCGACAATTCCTATATCTCTATCAAAAATTTAATCACCATAGATGCATTAAGAACAAAAAATTCGCGGGTCATCAATTCAAGTATGAATGATTACCAACCGAACCATCCAAATTATCTCTAAGATGCATTCAGTTTGTTTTCTTGATTAGATGATCTGATTACCAAAATTCTTTCTCAAGCAATTCAAATAATCTAAGATACAAGAACAATTCGGCCAAGATTATTCTATAAATCGAAAACCCTAATCAAGAATCCCAAGAATAAATCACAATCAATTGGATCTACTTAAAATTAATTACAAATCAGAATTGAAATTCATCATGGTTCGCATAAAAGAAGAAAGAAGAAAGATTCAATAAAGAAACATCAAGAAACCCTAATCGAATCTTGGTTACCAAATTGCAGAATCAAAGAAGAAGACGACCTAAGAAATCTACATCAGTCTTCGATCTTCTCCTCTTCAATTCGCATTCAGCAGCCTTCTTCCTCTCTAGCAATTCTCCTTCTTCCTCTGTTTTGTCTTCAAGGGTCCGAACCCTAATTCTGGTGCATTCCTGGATGAAAACTTGCAGGCTAAGAAATGGCTCCACTACGTTAGAAATGCGGTTATAGATAATTTGGGCCCAATTTTAACTTTGATTCAGTCCGTATTTATCAAAACTCAAAACATTAAAGTTGTATAACTTTTCATTATATTTCCAACGCATCTTGAATTATATCAATCGGAGTCCGGATGAAAGAGTTATGCTCAAATTACGACATGATGCCGAGACTGTCCAGAATTACCCGATTAGCCTTGTTTTTCACTTAACGCCTCCTTTCGTGTCATATATCAAAATATAAGAATAATGAGTCCATTTAGGCACTAAATAAGTATAAAAGACTAAATATTAAGGGATAAAAATATGATAATTTTCATTCTCATCACGTAGCTTAGTGAAAGAATGTGTCAGCCATACAATGATGTCACCAGCGCGCCATGTCGGTTAAGTAGGATGCAAAAGAAAGTAGTACACATAGATTATGAGAATCCTCGGGTGAAAGGAAAGTAAGCCCTTGAGAGATCTCATAAGACATGTGGCGAAACCCTAGTAGTGCTCCTTAATGGCCAATAATGAATATAATATTCTCTTTCCTAATAGGAATCGAGCACTTTTGGCTCCTCTTTTTTGGGACCTTGGGATCCCTTCTTATAAATGAGGATCCTCCTTATAATGAAGGTTATTCATTCAATCATTGATTCACTCAATCATTGGATTCCCTATTCATCCTAACCAGTCGTCTTATCACTTCCTCTTGCCTTAACCTCCTTGTTGATTCCCCGTTTTCGGTCTTCCTTTGTCCTTCAAGGAGACCACTCTCACATAGTGTAACCACACCTCACCTACATTAGAATCTCTGGTTGGTCCTTGATCATGAAGGACGGCCACCCGCAGAATCAACCTTTCACCGATTCCTCAAGAGCATAGCACCATCCTAGAAGATGTCAACACAAAGGTCGGGAACCAATACAAGATGGAAATGGCTGAGCAAGTCAATATTGAAATCCTCTCAAATAAGGTATATGAATTCGAGACTCAATTCAATGCTTGGTTTGGTAGAATCGAATAGATGCAGAATGAAACATGGGTTGCCCTACAGATCCTCCTCTAGTAGGCAGCTGGACCAAACAATCTCCCTTCACCCTAGTTGCCACTCCTGCAACCATCCCCACCAGCCATCATGCCTCCAACCCTAATCCTATAGTGTCAAAGTAGCTTATCAAGGATAATCTGGTGCCCATGCAAGTAAGGCAGCCCACCATTGGACAGTTCAGATTCCTTCCCCAAGCGGACCTGATAATAAAGATCCCACTCAGTCAGAACGAGCTAAGAGAGTATGTGCAGGGGCTTGTGGTGGAAAGCCGTAACCAGGACCAAGCTTCGATTGTTTTACAAAAACCCTACTCCAACTGAATCTTGTATAAACCTTACCCCACCAGCTACACTCCTCCCCAACAGTGGCCGCAGTACGACAAGTAGAAGGGAAGCCCGCAAGAACACATAAGTAAGTTCAAGGACACCCTGGGATCCTTCATTCTTGATGGGGATCTTAAGGTTCATGAGTTCTCCAAGTCTCTGGCAGGGCCGGCATATACCTGGTTCATCAAACTCACTGCCAGAAGAATTGAATCGTGGACCGAACTGGCCAAAAGATTCCTACCAAAGTGGTTCACCTTGGAAAGGAAGCTAACGATGGCTGACTTATGGAACATGGAGTAGCGTGTAGGGGAAGATCTCCTGGCATATGTCATGTGGTTTCAGAAGTTGAGCCACTCCGTCTTCGACGAGCATGCCACAAATAAGAGCTTCGTTGAAAAATGTTTACACAAGATGTAGCCTACCTATATAATAGGCATAAAAAATGTGGAAGTGGACACATTCAGTCAACTATGGAGGTGCACGGAGAGAATGGCACACACGATCAAAAACACTTCGGCCCAATCCGTGCGGATACTGGGGCAGTATAGAAGGAATGAAGCCTACGTAATCGATCGGAAGCCCCGTAACAACAAAGGACCCAAACAGGGGCCTTATTATCGAAACAACCCTCAGGGTAAGAAGAATAACTTATTGATCCCTCCTTCTTTCCCTGTACCAAGGAGGAGGTAGTAATGATCCTAAACAAGTTGGTCAAGGACAAGGTGATCAACTTTCCGCCACCACCACCGGGAGTGGACCCGGAGAAAGACAAGCGTAGGGGAGGATGATGCAACTTCCACCAGTTGCCACATCATTACCTAATGGGTTGTTTTTCCCTAAGAGGGCTATTCGTACAAAAGGTAAAATTGGATGACTTCATGAAAAGGAACCCTGCATAGGTAGAAACCGACCCCCTTCCGGTTCATACCCAGGGGGGCATCAACGTAGTGAGAGCACCGAACCAATGCCAGCCTAATATGTTGATAGAGAAATTCAAATAGAGCCTGGAGCTTCAACAATTTTTCAGTAAGCAAGGAGCTAATGCCTCGATGAGGAGACTGGCTGTTAGAGTGCTGGCAGAAGCATTCAGGAGACTGTTGGAACCCTACAGACCTGATCGGACCAGTGTAGAGTTCACACTGGATGACATGCTGGCTACTGACCCCCACCATAACCGACCCTTGTACATTACTGCAAAGGTGGGGTGTTTTGAGATGAGAAGGTCCATGGTTGATCTCAGAAGCTCTGTCAACCTAATCTCTATCCACATATTAAAACTGATGAACATACAGAAGAAGACAGTTAAGGGTTTGCCTATGGAGGTGGCTGACTTTAATGGCAATGCGTCCATCACAGAAGGGTCTATCAAGCTGCAGGTAGCGATCAGGTCGTTATTCATTATATAGGAGTTCCAGTTCATCTCGGGGAAGACCACCTACCATACCCTTATGGGGCGACCACTAATACATAGTTTAGCTCTGGTTCCATCAACGTGACATCAATGCATAAAGTCCAAGCACAACGGACGTGTGATAAGAATTCTGATAACCAAAGTTCCTTTTGACAGGTCAGAGGCTCACCTACAAGGTGTGATCTACTATACAGAGCTAACTGATGAAGGGGGAACAAGGATAACCAAAATAGAGGGACTACAGTTGTCGAATCTTCTGCGGAACAAACCCTCATGGATGACCGGCAATGACAGGAAAATCTATTTCACTATCCTCATGGACTACGAGGACAGCGAACCATCGACCAAGAGGGCCATTCCTGAGGCATGATTTTATAGATTATAATTCATCCTGTGATGTTTTGAGCATGTTAGAGAAGAGAATCTTATCACAAGTTATAGTTGCTATCACCAAACAGTTTTTGAAATATACATGCTTTAGCCATATGAGTGTATCCCCAATCATCTTCGAATCGCATGCTTTAACAACTGTAAGCTTCCCTTAATAAGACTATGTCTACGAATGACATCGCAGTAGTCTCTTCACAAAAAGATGGATCACAACCTGAACAAGTACCACAAACGTTAAAGGTATGATGATAAAATACACCAAATACATAACTGATGATGGAACCAAGAAATACTGAGACTCACTCGCAATAACAAGAATAGAAGGAAGGAAATTTAGAGTATTGCAATGAAATCCAGGCACCTCTCAAGTATATGAGGGATTCCATCGATATGGTGGAAGAACCCTTAGAAGAGATCAACATGGTTGCAGAAGGAATGGAGAAAAGGCCATTGTACATATCAACCAAACTAGGACACGAGGATAGAGAAAAGTTGATCGCACTCCTAAAAGGTAAGAACCTTTCTTTATTGCAAAATATTGGGACCTGTTTAAAATAAGTGGACTAATCTGTGCGCATTTTCACAGAGTTCCAAGATGTCATTGCTTGGTCGTACGACCAGATGCTAGGCTTAGACCTAGCCCTTGTCAAACACTCCTTATGTATAGATCCCAAGTTGAGACTCATGAAGCATCCTCAGATGGTCTTTAAGCCAGAAGTAGCCTTGAAGATTAAGGAAGAGGTCGAGAGACTCCTAAAAGTAGGGTTCATCAAACCTATAACGCACCCACATTGGCTAACCAACATAGTGCCTGCTAGTTAAGAAGAAGAACAGACAACTCAAGTTAGTATCTTAAGTTTAGCTATTTAGTTGAACTCCTAGAACACCATTGTGAACTAACTCCTTCCACCCTTATCGCAAATACTACGTTAATTTTAGGGACTTGAATAAAACTTGTCCCAAAGATGAGTTTCCCTTGCCAAATATGGAGATCCTGATAGACTCAATAGTAGGGAATCAGCTTTTCTCCTTCCTAGATGCCTATAGCAGGTACAACCAGAATTTTATGGATCCCATAGATGCACCTCACACGGCCTTTAGGACACTGATCGGGAACTTCTACTACAAGATGATGCCCTTCGGCCTGAAGAATGCCAAGGCCACATATCAGAGAACAATGACAAGTGTTTTTCATGACATGATATATAAGGAGATTGAGTGTTATGTAGACAACATAGTGGTCAAGGCGAAGAAGTAGGAAGATCACCTTGATGTGTTAAGAAAAGTGTTCAGTCGATACAGAGCTTTTAACCTGAGGCTTAACCCCTTAAAATGCGCATTTGGAGTGCAGTCCAAGAAATTTCTAGGATATAGAGTGGACCAAACGGGAATTCACCCGGATAAAGATAAAGTGAAGGTAGTCTTAGATCTCCCACCTCCAAGTAATGAGTCCTAGTTGAAGACATTCCTAGGAAAAGTCTCGTACCTTAGGAGGTTCATCCCTAGATGTGCGTACGTTGCAACACCGCTAATGAAGTTGACTAAAAAGTCTGTAGAATTCAAATGGACAGAAGAGCACCAGAAGGCTTTCAAGCAATTGAAGAATACCCTAGCCAAGGCCCCAACCATGTAACCACCCAGGAACGGCCGAGAATTTAAGGTATACATTGCATCGAACTCATAAGCGCTAGGATGTTTGCTGGAACAAGACGATGATGGAGTCGAATGTCTGATATACTACACCAGTAGAACCCTCAAGCTAGCCAAAAAGAACTACTCCTATATGGAACAACAGTATCTGATGTTGGCATTTGCTACACAAAAGTCTAGGCACTACATCTTAGGTCAAAGGGTGAGGCTCATTGCCTGTAGTGACCTGATTAGGTTTTTCTTAGACAGACCTCTCTTCGGCAGATTGGTAATGTGGATGATGCAGCTCAGTGAGTACACGATTGAATACACTTAACCTCGAGCTATTAAGCGTCAAGCAGCAGTGGACCTCCTAGCCGCCTTCCCCATCAATGACAACTTCCCTATATCCGAAAAAGTCTTAGGAGATTTTCCCATTATCGTAGTAGTTGAAGAGGGAGAGTGAACACTAAATTTTGATGGAAGTAGCACTAGCACCTCAGCCGGGGCCGATGTGACTTCACCCACCGTTAACACCTCTACCTACTCATTCAAACTCTAGTTTCCTTGTTCCCAGAACATAGCCGAATATGAAACCTTAGTCATGGGGTTAATTGTAGCAAGAGATTTCGGGACTTAGAAGATCAAGGTGGTAGGGGATTCTAAGATAGTAATCGGTCAGTTGTATGGAAGCACCATAGTCAAGGAGTTAACGATCCTACCATATAGGACCCCGATCTAGAGACTAACTCATGACCTGGAAGTGACCTACGAACACTAGAATAGAGCCAAGAACAGATACGCCGATGTGCTAGCCACCCTGAATCAAAAATCCAACTTAGCGGAGACCCAATCGATATTACCAATCAAAGGCAATGTGAACCATCAACCAATAGACTGGGACACTAGGTAGAAAAGAAAGATGAAACCACAGTGGATGACCAGAGACACAGCATAATACAAAAGCTAAGTAACCCAACGGTGGCGATGCAGGACAGCAAGACAATTTTGAGATTCCAACTGGTGAATGGGGTACTATACCATTAGCTGGTAGATAGACTTAGAACAAGGTGCTTAGGGTCAAAGGAGGCAAAGATGGCCCTAGGTGAAGTTCATAGAGCTTATTGTGAAGATGTAACCAGGACATTATACAAAAGGTTCAGAGATTAGGGTACTACTGGCCTGCGATGAAGGTGGATGCGACTAATGTACAAAATGGTTGCGAAAAGTGTGTCTAGGAAGCATATGGGGAAGAGTGTCTAGTAGGAGAGGTAGACTAGAGAAGCCTATACATTCACTACCTGGAAAATAATACCATGCCAGTTGACCCAGCAATGAGAAGAAAACTTCTAGCAAGAGCCAAAAGATTCTACCTACAAGAAGGGGTGTTGTACAGAAAGTCCCACACCAGAAAACCTCTGCGGTGTTTAGCCGGTGAGGAGATAGAAGAAGCCTTATAAGTGGCCCGTAGCTCTGAACCCGCTCCACACCAAGGGCAAATGGCCCTATACAATCATATCTTGCACCAAGGTTTTTACTGGCCCACCATGGTAGAAGACACCCAAAAGCATGTGCATAGATGCCATAAGTGCCAAGTACAAGCCGAGATTGGGAACATCTACGACCTATTACCTACAAGGAAATGGGCAAGTAGAGTATGCAAGCAACACCTTATTCCCTGGTATATGGTCAAGAAGCGGAGCTACCAGCAGAGATACAAACGGTCTTCGCCCGTACAACTTTCACAATGGGGAAAAGATTCAAAATAGAGGACATGGATCAACTGCTTGGCGAAAGGCTAAAGTGTGTCGACGAGGAAAGGGAAAGAGCATTATGAAAAATCAAGTACAAACAAGCCTTAGCTCCGAACATTAACAAACTAGTGAAGCCCGGAAATTTTAAAGGAGGCAAGGTCCTTAAAACGACATTCCACATCAAGCAAGGAAAATCCATTGGAAAATTTGCTCCTACATGGAATGGACCGTACGTGATCCAAGAAGCTCACCCCTCCAACTATTATGTTCTAAAAACTTCAAGCACCGAGGAGGAAGATGAAATGGTGAATGGTTACTAGTTGAAGCCATATTTTGAATAGAATTGTATAAGATGTGCTATGTCTGTTACATATATTTATCTTGAAGATGAATACATTGAATATGTTGTATCCACTTTTAAATGAAAATTTTAAAAGTTCTTGTATGTTGCATCTCACATACTTAGCCTGCAAATGACATGCGATGAGATCCTGATGCACATACTAATGGCTTATGCCTTGCGATGAAATATTTTTGCGAAGCACTTTGAGTTTTTACGGTAAAGCTTTGTTGTACTCATGTATTCTGAAAATGCGATGAAGTAATGATTCTTTGTCAATGAATATTTTGTTTGATGCAATTTGTGTGTTAAGTCTTGACTATGCTTCTCATATATACAACTATACATATATACATATATGCATTTATTCCCTGGCCAGTTCCAGGATGCCACGGCCTGTTCTGCGATGTCGTGGCCGGTTCCACGATGTCACATGCTCCATGCGAAGCCCCTAGCAACCCAGGCACACTCAGATTCATTCCCTGGCCAGTTCCAGGATGTCATGGTCGTTTCCACGATGTCGCATGCTCCATGCTAAGGCCCTGGCAACCCCAAGCGCACTCATGCTTATTCCTTGGTCGGTTCCATGATGCCACATGCTCCATGTGAAGGTCCTGGCAACCCCAGGTGCACTCATATTCATCCCCTGGACAGTTCTAGTATGTTGTGACCAGTTCCAAGATATCGCATGCTCCATGCGAAGGCCCTAGCAACCCTAGGAGCGATGACAAAATAGGACAGAAACAATTAATCAGCCCTAAGGGCTAATTGCCTTCCCAAACATGGTTATGATGAAACTCTGACTTATGCTAATTATCTACATTATAACTGAACCACAACTACATCGCCCATGAAGGACCTTATTTCTCAAGGCGTGATGACATTTGACTCTTGCGTGGATAACAAAACCGCATTTTCCTACAAGGTTCCTATGAACATGCTGCTTATCTAATTATTTACATTATGTTATCAAGATAATTCTTTTGCATTTGATGATATTAAAGATAACAGAACAACACTCGGTTATGTTTCTTTAACCATGTGCGTTAAAGTACAGTATACTTACGCCGATATTCGTTTGTGATAAAGTTCGCAAAATACACGATTTTAAATGTTTGAATCCTATTATTTTCAATAACATTTGGCACTTACACTGAATCTGTACACATGATTTGTTTTGCGGGTGCACATGATATGATAATGTTTTGTTTTAAGGATTTGATGCTTTTGATTTTGGGCGAACATGGCTCACTATCAACACGAACGTCGTATCTAACAAAACCACAAAACTTCCTTAAGTTTCAAAACTCTTTGATGCGTGATAGATTGCGATGACTCTCTCGTGACTGATAACACCCAAGTTCCAAAATGATGTACTACATGCGAACGTTTTTTAGGGTTGAATTTCTGAGAGTTCAAGCATAAACTAAAGGGTATCATGTGTGACAATGCTACGGTAAGAAAAGGAATGTGCAAAGTCTGATAGCCTACTGACGTTGCGATAAGACCGACTAAGAAACAGTAACGATATAGATCTTTAAGTTGCTATACAATATAGACAACACCAAGTATAAGTCAAAATAAAATCCTTATCTCGTCATTACAAAAGCTTCAGTGATTTACAGGATGAGAAATTATATATGTTTACATGGTGGACCAGATTTTTCTCATTTTATCTATGTCATCTAGGCCCTGCTTTCGTGCCTCAAAGTCCATCAATTCCTTTTCCTCCGCCTCGTATTGGGACACTATCTTCCGTTGACGGCCACACTCTTCCAATAGGGCTTCCAACTTCTCAGTAGCCTTCGAAAGGCTAGCTTTAACTACCTTAAGGCGAAGGCGAACATCTTTTAGAGACCAACCGAAAATAGATTGCGGTCCCTTGAAACCTGCCTTCCAGAATGTATGGGCCAGTAAAACGAATCGCTCTTCAATATGCTCCATCTTGAAACCGAGAAAAGTAAAAGATTCGCAGGTCCTCCACCATTGAGCAAATTCAGACCATGAGAGCTCATTGCTGGGCTGATTCATGATGCAGTCCATCATCGCCGCAATGGTATTCAATGTTGTCCCTACAATCACTAGGGGGAGGTCAGCAGATGACAGCCAACCGCTCCGAATGATGATCAAGGCAAACTTGGCAACTGTGCTCGACATGGAGTACATGTCGTGCTTGCAAAGACCCTGCATACAAACAGGGTCTACAGTGTCATAACCCAGGGAACGACGTCGTTCTTGGTGCAATATTCCTTAAGCTCCTCCCGGACCAACGTGAGCTCCTCGTCATGTGACAGCGCCTCAACTGGTGACACCATCTTGAAGAATGCGGCTTCACTCTCAGGCCGGACCTCCGGGCCAATGGGAACATCAGCCTCAACAGTCAACAATTGTAACCCCTTCCTCAAGTTTAACTTCTAACATTATCATCTCGCGCGGTGCCCCAATTAGCACCTCAGCCATAGTGGTTTCCTGTGCCTTAGCATGGGTCTGCTAGGACATATAGACTAGTGATTTAGGTGCACTACTGATTGATGGACCTTCCGGAGTAGATGCAACCTCATGAACTTGTTCAGCATGCGCCTCCCTCAATACCTCCGCGGGAACTTCTTCCTGCGCGATGGCAACTGGAGCAACACCATCAACGTCGACACTTTCAGTAGCCTCCTAGCCCTGATTGAGGGGCTGTGATGATTGTAATTCACGTACCAACCGCTTGGTAATCGCCATGACTGGTACGATAGAAGGATTCACATCAAAAGGGATCTGCAATGAGCAAGACTACAAGCGATCAATACACAAGATAATCGCAATACAAGAGCTAATACAAACAAAGACATTACATATACCTTTTCACCCACAGTGTCCTTGCAAGGGACTTATGGGGCCTCTACGCCAAGCTGAGTTCCATCTGGCTCCACGCACTTCAAAACAAAAGACTGTAAGTGGATTAGTAACGAAAGCAGAAAACTAATCAGAATCAGAAAAATGTAAATACATCAGTACAAAAGTTCTTACCAAATCAACCTTTTCAGGCCCCCTCCTCCAAGGACGGGGAGACATCTTCACACGTCCACTTGAGAGACGGACGGAAGTGATTTTCCCAGTAGGTATGACCACTGCCAATTGCATCGATTCTGTATCAGGTGCGTTGTTCATCTCAAGTGTTGGGGTAGGAGGATCGTGCCTAATGGGCCTAAAGCCTTACAAGGAAGCCCAACTGGGCAGCAGTTAGGAAGGTTAAGTGAGCACATAAGCTTAATGGGCCTAAAACCCACTTCGAACTGGGCTATTTTATTAGTTAATAATGGGGCGAATTCTGAGATAGATTAGCAGATATCCACTCATAGAGTCCAGATCTAAGTGTGATTTAGATCTAGAAACCTCCTAATGAGATTAGGAGAAAACTAATCTAATCTGCAGATAAGATAAGGGTTTATCCCTATCACCTAAAGAGAGCTGTTCTTTTAGGTTAACAAAAGAAGAAGGGGGCGGCAGCCTTGAGAAGACACACATAGTCAGATCCTCTTTAGAGCTGAAATCACAGGAGAAAGAATTAAGCAAACCTGTAGAATTCTACTTGCCGCCTCCCTGTTCTTGCCGCCATGTTTGTCAGTTCGATCTCCAGCTGTGGGAGAAGTCAAGATTCGATCTTGACATCAGTTCTTTGAGAAAGAATTGATAGGAAGTTGTGCTCACGTGCCATCCTGCTAATTCTTGTGAAGAACAGAGTTTTTGGAGAAGAACACTACTGATTCTGCTACATCCTGCACTACGCCATTTTTAGTGGGAGTAGTCTTTGGATCCTTCCTTGGGCGTGAACACCTTCGTTGGGGGATACTATTTCTCCATATTAGGTATAATTCTCTCCTACTCCTTTTGGTTCAGATCTGGTTCAGTTTATGGTTCAAGAATGATCATTGAAAATATGATTTTTTAAATAGGGATTGTGATTCCCAATTGAAGGGAGAGAAATTTTTTTGAAATTCGCCCCTTATTCCGCAATCTTTGGGCGTCCATTCGATGGATCTCTCATCCCTTCAGTGGTATCAGAGCCAGGTTTCAAATCTTGAACCAATTTGTTTCAGATCTGAACCTACGCAAATGAGCAGAAGGCGTTCTACCCGATTTGCGCAGATATGGGTTTTGGGAAATTTGTTCCCAAAATTAATGGGCGAATAATCTGAAATTAATTTTACATAAATTTGATTTTTATTTAGAACTGTTCTTTATGAATTTCTTGATTTATGGGTTGTTCGTACAAGAGGAGATCGAACTCTTGGTTTGCGCAGGGAACCTGCAAGATTTGCAGTTTCTTGATTTATTCATTACATTTGGTCTGTAAATAATTTTTTTTATTTTCTAGACACAATGTATTAGGTATTCGATCTGATGTAATTATTAATAGAAATAGGATTTCTATTTATTTTATTTTGGATCGAAAATGGCGGCGCAGAGAAGGAGATTTCGCAGATGGGAGAACTACAATCTGTGATTTGTAGTTTATGAAACTGCAAACTGTGATCTAACCTCTGTTTTGCAAGATGGATTGTGCGAACAACCCTGTTTGACTGATTCTTGATTTTCTTTTATCAATATTTAATTTTAGATTATTTTCTTGAATTAAAGATTTAATTAAAGATCAAACCCTAGACCCATTCGAACCAAGATTAGTTCAAACTGTTTGGACCGAATCTAGGGTTTAATCAAGGCAGAAAGTCAGCCCTAATTTTCCCACTAATGGGCCTGAGGATTGATATTTAATTAAATGGTTAATTCGGCCTAACCTGTAAAGGCCTAGTTTTAAATAGTTAAAACTGCTAAAAGCCCACTTAACATTTAAAGCTATATGGGCTGAACCATTCGGCCCATATACCTAGATAATATTAATGGTTAATATTATGGATTTAAAATGGGCTTCAAATGGGCCTACAGATGATTAATTGATTGGATCAATTTATCCCTGCATGTGATGTATGGATGTGTGATGTGCTTCGTACATGGGCCATAAGTGCTTAGCCCAGGCTCAATCGACAGTGGCTCTTGCGCACACCATGGCTGAATGCACATCATTGCCATGGTGTCCCTTTTGGTCATTGGATGACCTCCCTCAGTGGTGGGCCCCACACCTCATCAAGAGGTTACGTATGGAATCCTAGCCGATTTAGGCCCACCGAAATCTGGCTTTATGAAAGTCAGTGGGAGCCACTTTGGTTTGACCTAAAATTAGAACTATGGCATAACTAACTGTTCCCTCCAGCTAATATAAGTGCATGTGATAGGGAGATTCATATGATGAACTCTCTAAAGGCCTTCCATCATTAGCATGAGGATGGGTCCTTCAGTAATGAGGAAACACACCAGAAAATGGGCTATCCATTTGCTGTTGGGCTTGTCTGGGTGTTTCATAAGATGATAGGGGCGTCATAGACCGATGTGGGAGGAGCTTCACCAGAAAATGGGAACTCTCTCACGGTACCTTGGTGTTCACGAACATGATGGGTAAGCACTCACTGGACAGAAAGGTTTACCTGAAAACGGCTCTAAACCTTGTCTGACAAAGGCCAAAGGGAAAGCTCATGTGATGAGTGGATATGATCCTTCACAGAAAGGTGGTGGGGTTATGCAACTGAAACAGTTGGCTCCATGCACCCTATGTGATTTTTCACATTTCCAGAGACAACCCGTAGTCTCCGTCACTGAGAAATGAGGGAAATCTCAGAGATGAATAAATGGAAATGGAACGTAGATTAAAATCCATATCTATGTAATGAACATGAATCAAATTAAGTTGTGGAGTAATGTTTATTCTTTTATCAGAAAATGGCAAACGGATCATTTGCAAAACTACTTGATGACAACAAGTTGAAGGGCCCAAACTATGCTGACTGATACAGGAACCTTATGTTGGTCTTAACCTCTAAAAGGTTGGATAAGGTAGCCAAGAATCCTGCCCTGGATCATCTAGGAGATAGGGCTTCCGAGGCCCGGAGAAGAGAATACCAAGAATGGGAGGAGAAAAACTCCCTTGCCCACTGCTATATCATTGCCTCTTTAGACAATCTAATTCAGAGGCAGGTCGATTAGATCGAACTAGCTAAGGACGTACTGGACAGTCTAAGGACAATGTACGAAGAGCAGAATCGTTCTACTCGGCAGAAGGTCTTGAAACAGTTCATGACCGCGCAGATGTCCAAGGGCCAACAAGTTCACGACCATTGTCTTCGGATGATGGGCTATATCAACGAACTGGAGGCTCTTGGATCCGGGCTGGATCTGGTAATACAGATCAATGCTATTCCCAACTCTCTGCCTCCATCCTTTAACATTCATCATGAACTACAACATGAACAAGCTGAACGTCAGCTTGCAGGAACTCAGCAATATGTTGTAGAGGGCCGAAGAATTGATTAAAAAGGATGAGCCCATTGCCATGCTTGTTGAAACTGGCAAACAGGGCAAGAAAAGGAAGGCAAAGAGAAAGCCCTAGAAGAAGGCTGCCAAACCCAAGAAACAGAGGAAGGACAAGGCATTAGATGCCTGTCATTTTTGCAAGAAGACCGGCCACTGGAAAAGGAACTATCCTGCCTACCTGGAATCCAAGAAAGGTAATTTTGAAACTTGTGTTATAGAAACCAATTTATTGGTAGCTTCTGCATCCTGGTGTATTGACTCTGGGGCTTCAACTCATGCGTGTAACTCACTACAGGGGTTCAAGGTAAGCAAAAGGCTGAGTGAAAGAGAAGTCACACTCTACTTGGGGACTAATGCAACTATTGCAGCCGCGGCCATAGGAACCGTGGAGTTACTTTTTAGAGAAGGAACGATTGTACTGAAAGATTGTCTTTATGTACAAAATTTAAGGAGAAATTTGATTTCTGTTTCAAAACTGTGTGCAGATGGTTATTCTGTCTTCTTTAGTAATACGATTACTATTAAAAGAAACAACAGATTCATCGCATACGGGGAACTGGAGAACGGTCTCTATGTTCTACATCCTTCTCTAGAAACTAACATAACCGAAACTATGTCGGCTAAAACTCCCAAGAAGAGAGCCCATGATACAGTTAATCCCACGTGTCTGTGGCAGTACCGACTTGGCCACATCGGTGTTGACCGAATCACAAGGTTGGTAAAGGAGGGTCCTTTGGATTTTCTAACTGTAGAAGATCTTCCCACCTGTGATTTTCTAACTGTAGAACACTGCTGATTCTGCTCCATCTTCAGTGGGAGCAGTCTTTGGATCCTTTTTTGGCGTAAACACCTTCGTTGGGGGATACTATTTCTCCGTATCAGGTATAATTTTCTCCTACTCCTTTTGGTTCAGATCTGGTTCAGTTTATGGTTCAAGAATGATCCTTGAAAATATGATTTTCTAAATAGGGAATGCGGTTCCCATTTGAAGGGAGAGAAATTTTTTTGAAATTCGCCCCTTATTCCGCACTCTTTGGGCGTCCATTCGATGGATCTCTCATCCCTTCACCTAACCTATTCCTGGCCTTGTGGTGGCAAGCACTTACCTTGACACTCCTTGGCTCGCGATGAAGCCATGTCTTAGGTAGGGGCATGCGGCACAGTTGGCATAAAGGGCTCAGGTACGCGGGACACCCTTTCTGTCCTAGGCCTCTTCGCCATAGGAGGGTAGCTGCTCTCACCTTTCTCAACAATGAGGTAGGGACATGCAACACAGTTGGCATAGGGGGCTCAGGTACATAGGACACCCTCGCTGTCCTAGGCCTCTTCGCCACAAGAGGGCAGCTGCTCTCACCTTTCTCAACAATGGGACACTTCCCCTCACGCTTTTGTACCCATTACCATTGGCGAGCCTGTAGGAGGGCTGACTAGCCCCTCCCCTTGGTTGGCTACATGTCCCTCAAGAGGAGCCAACACATGACATCGACAAGGGTTTCATCACATCAACATCTGAAAGCCCCCAAATAAGGCGCAGAGATAGGCGAAGTGGAGGGATTTCCAACCCTAGACCCTCGCATTCCTGCGATACGGAGTCGTGCACACCTGGGAAATGCCAGGTCATGGTGTCGAGTCCAAAAGATGTCTTCCCCCGAGAACCACAGAAAATGAGAACCCATGTCATCATAGCCAAATTGCCAGAGCACCCTATTTGGATGGTAAATGGCCAATTGGGCTTCCCCATAGCAATTAAGGTACACAATGACACTAGGCCTAAGTATCAATTGCGCTACGGCTGCAACAGGGTGCTCGATTCCCACAGTGCACTTCTGGTCTCCATCTTCAGGGACTAGGGTGCCGATGTAGAATGACATTGAGTGGCACACAACTTGGGAATACAGCCTCCATGCAAATCCCTTAAGGGAGGCTAGCTTCAAATCAACCCCACTTATTTTGAAGTGCTTATGTCTGCTGGCATGGAGCCAGTGCTTTCCTATGCAAGCATCGATCACATGCTCTTTAGTCTTGTCCCCAACCATAGTTTCGATGGAAATGCAGATCGGGGAGAGTGGACAAGGTGCGATGCTGAGGTCAAAACGCTCACACAATAATATCCACAGGAAAGGTGCACAGATGTAACCGATTCACCTCTTGCAGCTCGGATCCATCATTTGTTGGACAGTGTCATCCATTTGCTCATACAAGTAGCCCAAGAACATGGAAGCCAAGGGGAGCTATTGACCACTGGCCGCAAGAACAGCAAGTGGAACCAAAACCACACGCAACTTGTAATCAGGCAACCCCGAGAAGAGGAAATGGGAGGCAACATACAAAATGAAAATGGTGAGGTGGCACTGGCTATCCACCCCCGCACCATCACATCCCTCATGCCGTGGGACTCAAACCAGTACTCCAACCATGCCTCCAATGGCATCCTTTCCTGAGCAGTTGATTGATCTACCTGAGCTTTAAATGCAGCAATCTCGCCGAAAAGCTCATCACAGATCTTCCTCAAATTAGTAGGAATAAACTCAAGGTGTTGGAGATGCTAAGCAGACATTGACCCACCAATGGGTAACGCCAGTAAAGCGATGACATCTTCAACCATGACAGTAAATTCACCAAACGCACCCATGAATGTGAGGGTACGGTAACACTAGTGCTCCAAACGAGGTTTGACGTACTTCACCCCCTCCCTACCCGAAAGGTCCGTGTAGCAATCCACAAACCGAAGAAAACCAGAATCTTGCAGCATCCGACAATACATCAGATTCTCCAATATGTACTGTGCCCAGGCGATATAGGTGACTTCGAGCTATCAGTCCTAGACTCCTGACATTTGGATGAGACTGGCCGGTCTGGCAGGCCGTAGAGGCACAATAGTTCAGAACCATCAATGGCATTGAATGTGCCACCCTCACCCCTGGCCACTGGCATTGGAGGCCAAAACCCCTTACCACCGTCAGCCACCATGGCTGCTTCCCGCTTCAATAGCATCTCTATCGTATCAACCTCCCTAACGAAATTGGAAAAGGAACACTCAGCCTTCTCCTGGTGAGGAGCCATCATGGACAGACAAAAACTTGGTTGAGAAACAAGAAAAAAGAGTGCAAAGAGGGTTGTAGGACAAACAAAGAAGAGACTGAAAGCGAATAGAGAGATGATAACAAGAAGACGAAGTAGAGAGTCAATGAGGCTTGCTATCCTTTTATAGACAGCTCTCACTTGTCAGGAATGAAAAACGGTTCCAGGGAAGATGAACAAACATGGGTACAGGCCTTCAGCTGACGCTTAACGAAAAAGCAAGGTAGAGAAATTTACAAGTATACCCTCTAAAGGGTAGGACAAAATGGCGCATTAATTTAAACAAAGTGCCACGGCAGCAACCACCATTTTAAATATCAGATATCATATTTGGGCCACACTCACAAACAGACTACATTTAATAAGATATGACAGTTAAGAAAGTGCTAATGATGTCTGCCACATCATTAGCACCCAATATCTTCCCCGTCTTTTCAACGGCAATCGAATATGATAAGTCACCAAGCCTTACACTATTAAACAACATTGTGTATCCGAAACAAACACTATTTTGACACACAGGGGGGCTGAAGGCCCACACTTAAACATCATTTTGAGTGTCTTTTGATAATTTCCTTCCTATCAATGGGTAGGGGGGCTGAAACTCGCAAGTCCGATGCAGAATTGCCCATCGACAAAAAGCAAATTATCAAAAGACAGTGGGGCTAAATTATATAATGGATGAGAACTAATCGAGAACAAACATCCAACTCTTTCCCAAAGTCATTAACAGGCCAGACACGTGACTGCCTGATTGACTGACTCCCAGTTTGTCAACAGGTAAGGGGCTAAAAGAACCTAAATAAACTTCCTTTTCACCCACACAAGATCCAAATAAGGAAAACTACCAAATAGGGTCAATATCCAGACCCAACACACAAAGACATTCAACCATTGCCAACTTCTGAGGACAAAATGCTTATCGATAAGAATCCACTTACAGATAAGCAAGGGAGTTAATGTAGGTACATAGTGCTCACTCAGTCCTTCAAAGTACAAAAGATACCAAATTGAATGCCTGCAACAAGCTTATAACTCATCGAACGCTTGTGATGAGCTTATAACTCATCTAACGCCTGCAATGAACATACAATTCATTGCACTTTCGCGATGAACTTGTACTCGACACGAGCCAAAACAGATTTTAGTTAATGAAAACCTGCGATGAACCTCAGATACATGCGATTCTGCAACGAATTTCAAAGGTGTGCAATCTTGCGATGAACCCAAGACTATTACAGAACCGTGGGTTGATGTGAACTAGAGTTAAATAATCGATCACACATGGAACTTTAAGTTGCATGTGTGATAAGCACCACATAGGTTAGTGAAAGAACGTGCCCGCCATACGATGACATCACCAGCGCCACGTCTTGTTAAGTAGGATGTGAAAGAAAGTAGTACGCATGGATTATGAGGATCCTCAGGTGAAAGAAAAGTCAACCCTTGAGAGATCTCATAAGACACATGGTGAAACCCTAGTAGTGCTCCTTAATGACTGACAACAAATCTAATATTCTCTTTCCCAATAGGAACTGAGCACTTTTGGCTCCTTCCTTTTGGGACCTTGGGATCCCTCCTTATAAATGAGGATCCTCCTTTTAATGAAGGCTATTCATTCGGCCATTGATTCACTCAAACATTGGATTCCCTGTTCATCCTAACCAGTCGTCTTATTACTCCCTCTTGACTTAACCTCCCAGTTGATTCCCTATTTCCAGTCTTCCTTTGTCCTTTAAGGAGACCACTCTCACATAGCCTAACCACACCTCACCTACACCAGGAGGTAAGTCCAATCCCTGTTGCACCTATTGATACCCTTGCACCTACTGTAGATGACCTTGACATTCCTATTGCTCAAAGAAAGGGAGTCAGATCATGCACAACCAAACACCCCGTTACCTAGCATGTCTCCTATGTTCACATTTTTCCCTCATACCATGCCTTCCTATCTGTAGTTGATTGCATCCCTGTACCCAAAAATGTTGTAAAGGCCTTAAAATACCCTGAATGGACAAATGCTATGAAGGAGGAGATTAATGCCCTTCATAAAAATCAAACTTGGGAATTGGTGGATCTTCCAAGAGGGAAAGACCCAGTGGGGTGTAAGTCGGTGTTTATAGTTAAACACAGAGCGGATGGGACAATTGAAAGGTACAAAGAAAGATTAGTAGCCAAGGGGCACACTCAAGTGTACAGGGTTGACTATGATTAGACATTTGCTCCAGTAGCTAAGATGAACTTAATTCGAGTTCTTTTATCATTAGCTGCTAACCTTGACTGGGAATTGCATCAATTGGACATAAAGAATGCCTTTTTAAATTGTGACCTAGAGGAGGAGGTGTACATGGTTCAACCCCCTAGAATCTATGCCAAGGGAAGTGAAAATAAGATGTGCAAGCTGAGAAAGTCTCTTTATGGTTTAAAACAATCTCCCAAGGCTTGGTTCAATAAGTTTTATATGAAAGTTCAACAAGTAGGGTTCAAGCAATGTCAGTCTGATCACACACTCTTTGTAAAGAGATGTTGAGAACATGTTGTATTGATAGTGTATGTGGATGATATCATCATTAAAAGAAATTGGAGTTCAGAAATACAAAAGTTCAAACAATTCCTTGCATCTAAATTTGAAGTGAAAGATTTAGGTCCTATAAAGATTTAGGCATCTTCATTTCTCAAAGGAAGTACACCTTTGAACTGTTACAAGACACAAGCAAGTTAGGCGAAGGCCAGCAGATACTCATATGGATGTTGATCATAAATTAGGTGATTGTGATGGTGAACCTTTAAAAGATGTGAAATAGTTCCAAAGGTTAGTGGAAAAGTTGATTTACATCTAGACATTACATATTTAGTTGGGGTCCTAAGCCAATTCAAGCACTCTCCTAAGAAACCACACATGGAGGTAGCAGAGAGAGTCCTTAGATACTTAAAAAAGTATTCGGGGATAGGTCTACCATTCAGTAAACATAATCACCTAAAGGTGGAAGTCTTTATAGATGCTGATTAGGCAGGTGTTGTGGATGACAGAAAGTCCACAAGTGGGTATTGTACATCTGTGGGAGGAAATCCAGTGACCTGGAAAAGCAAGAAACAAAGTGTAGTAGCAAGGCCAAGTGCTGAAGTGGAATATAGAGCTATGGCACATGGCGTAGCTGAAGTTCTTTAGCTAAACAGCCTTCTTGGGGAACTTGGAGTTGATGTTCATAATCCTATGCCTCTTTACTGTGACAACAAGGCAGCCATAAACATAGCCAGCAATCCTATCCTACATGAGAAGACCAAGCACATTGAAGTGGACAAACACTTCATAAGAGAAATATTGGAAAAAAAATGGAATTTGCATCCCATATGTCAACTCCAAGGAACAACTTGTTGATGTCCTCACAAAAGGACTTCCATACTCTCGGCACGAGTTATGTGACAAGCTGGGCATGATAGACATATTCATCCCAACTTGAAGGGGAGTGTTGTGAAGGTTGTTTATTTTGTTATTTTACAGTTGTTGGTAGCATTTTGTTAGCCTAAGATGCTGTCAGCTAGTGTCTTTTATTTCCTTCTTACTTGTTTATTAGTAGGGAATGCCGCTAGGGGCATAACTGTATTTTTCTTATTCTTTATATTAAGTTAATATAAATTATAAGTTGGGTGTCGCCAGCTATAGTTTTTTATTCCCAATTGAATCTCTCTCTCCCTTCTCTTCTCCTCTCCTCTCTCTTTTCTCTCTCGTCTCTCTCTATCAAGGAAAGATTACACTCTTGTCATTGGCTACTTATTCATGGTCACTCTTCCAACCTAATGTCAAAAATTCCCTCCTTATTAGTGATTTGTAAGAGGAAATGTATATGGAACTTCTATCTGGATTTTATGATGATGTGGGTAGGATGGTATACAAATTACAAAAGTCCTTATATGGCTTGAAGAATCACCTAGTGCATGGATTGACATGTTTAGAGGAAAATTAATTCGGTTTTCATATACACAAACTCAACCAGATCATACACTCTTTATGAAGAGGAGAGGATTAGTTATATCAATGTAGATTGTATATGTGGATGATATTGTGGTTACAAGGAATGATCTCAATGAGATTGATGAACTAAAGAAGTCATTATAGTAGGAATTTGAAATTATGGTTCTAGGTAAGATAAAGTATTTTCTAAAGATTGAAATTCGAAGATCCAAACATGGAATATTCATTAGAAGAAGTATGTGTTGAACTTACTATTGATAAGCATCAAAGGATGGTGGGATGACTACTGGATAATACTCCTATTGATTAAAACCACAGTATTAACACTCAGATGGTGAGTTGGTAAAGGATGTGGATAAGCATCAAAGGATGGTGGGATGACTACTGTATTTGTGCATGACCTATCCATATATCTCTTATGTTTTCAGTGTTGGGAGCCAATATATGCATGCTCCTTAGGTTCAGCACTGGGTGGCTATTGATAGGATTTCTGCTTACTTGAAAAAACATCATTGCAAAGAACTATTGTCTGTTGATCATGGGTACTTGAAATTGGAGGCCTATACAAATGCATATTGGGTAGGGTTCCTAGGTGATAGAATATCTACATAAGGAGTTTGGTCAAGTCTATAAGCAGAGTACAAATCTATGGCACATGATGTCTTAGAACTTATTTGTGTTAGGTCCTTGTTAGGTGAGCTTGGGATTGTTACTAAGGAACCTATGACGTTGTACTTTGATAATCAAGTAGCAATCAACATCGTTCATAATCCGGTCCAATATGATAGGACAAAGCATAATGATGTTAATAAGGAACTTTATAAGAGAGGGTAACAGCTGGAAAAGTTTTTATACCATATGTTTCTCCTACCTCAGAGTTGGTTGATGGGGAATTACAAAGAGGAAGGTTGAACATGGCATACACAAGTTACATTCCCAAATTGAGAGGGTGTTGAAAATTCTATTGTTATTTGTTTGCTTAGTTTATTTACTTTGTTTAATTAGCATGTTGGGATTACTATCCTTTAGTTAGAAGTTGTTTAAATAGTAGCTTATTTCCTTTTTATTAGTTGTTAGTAATAACCACCCTGTCAAGGATATATTTGGCATTGTACTCATTCTTTTCTCAAGTATAGAACGATAATGGGAAAGAGCAACCACTATTATTGGCTTCTCTACCCTTTCTTTCTTCTTTCTACTCTTCTTCTCTTCTCTCATAAATTCTCTCCTTTCTATTACTATTATAGTTTTATTTTTTTTCCTTTGGTTCTTACTCCTAGGAATCAAACCTATTCTAGCTATTGCTCTAAAGGTTGATTTTACTAAGTTTGATCTTATTGAGAATCTTGCATTGTGTATCTCGAACAAATGATTACGTCAAAAACAAAAAAAAAAAAGATATGACACTTGGACCAAGGACTTGATGCTTCTTTCCTCCTTGATGAGTTTTCATAGCACCAATCTTGTTGTACTAGTCCAAAATCTTCTTAGCACTTATAGTTTGTTCATTTTTTGAGTTCTTTGGAGTAATCCTCAATTTTGGAGATAGTGGTGATGATATTGATGAAGTTTAACTCATTCAACTAAATCAAGCAATGCTTCCACTTTTTCTTTAGTAAGATGCCTCTAACAAATTTATCAAGGCTCTAATCCAACCTTGTGAGGTTGGATATAATCATGAGGCTGGGTCATCAGAGACATGTAGATGCATTTAAATCCCGCTTGTTCCGTGCTCTAGATGCTGCTTCGCAAGATTTTCCTATTGGCTTAGTTTGAAAAGAGTACAAATACAAATATATACAGTGCAAATACATATAAATTAATACAAAATGCAAGGTTTTACACTCTACAAATTTGTATTTGTACTCCTTCCAATCTGAGACTAATGAGTTCTGCTTGGCTTCATGAAATCATGTTAATTACTTTGTGCTTTAGTTACACTCGGCTAGGCAGCATCACTCTATCATGAGTCCTACGAGTACAAGGCTATTATCTTGCTCTGCTAATATCATTGTGAGGTCTCAGTTTTGTCATCTAACATCTGCCTCAGCATATGTTAATTACTTTGCTCTGGTTCGCTATCACGTTTATGATTCCAATTTATTGGCCAATTGTTTTTCCGATATCATATCTTTTCCATATGATAGTCGAACCCTTTTTTTACCTTTTAACCTTCAAATATGCATCCATTGTCTTACAAAAAGAAAAATCTTTAACAGCTTTTTCTTTGATAAAATTTTAATAGCTTTTGAGGATAACTTGAAATTTATTGCCAAAGAGATAATCAAATATGGTGTATCTTCACACAGAACACATTCTTTAGCATCAACACTTATTATTTTTCACAAGCCAAACTTTGATGTCTCACTCCTTCAAAGTATAAAAAAGCCAAGAAAAGAAGATGACTAGCTAGTTTTGGAGCTGTAAAATGTGTCTTTCTCTTTGAGGGCTTTCAATACTATCCTTATTGTTTCTGATTCTTGTAGGAAGATTGAAGTTGAGTACTCTTTGAGGCTGTTTGACTCTAAAGCAGCCTTTGCAGCACGGGCAATGGCCACATCTTTGTTGGAGCAGCGTTTCCCACTTTCAAACGGTGGAAAGCCATTCACTCTAACACGAACTATGCCTCTCTTTTCCCACACACTGTAATCATAATAGGGTTCCTTCCATCCCATCCGCTCACAAAGCTCCTTAAGCATTGTCTTTGGATCCCTTCGTACTTTGTCTGGATTGATCAGTGGCTTCAGAAGCTTCACAAACACCTGCCAAACTTAGCAAATGAAATGAGAACCAAACAATTGTTAGGTTTTCCTTTTTGTGTTTCATAAAATATTCGATCGCCCGTTCGATTTTCTTAGGCTCAGTTCGGAAAGAGTATAAATACAAATTTATAGAGTGCAAAATCTTGTATTTTATATATATTTTATATATTTGTATTTATATTCTTTCCAAACTGAGCCTTAGGCTGTGCTTGGTTACAGTGCAATTTTATTTGCACTAGTACAAATGCATGGGAGTGCAAATGAAAAAAATGCAAATTCTCATTAAATTTTGTTTTGGGTTTTTCTTTACTCTGTTTCATGTCTTGATTTGATTCATTTATAATGCAATCAAATAAAATAAGTTAAAATTTGAAACAAAAATAGGTCAGAATTTACACTCTTGCACTGCCACAATTTTGCATCAGTATAAATTTATTTAAATTGAAACCAAATATCTGTGGATTAGGTTAAATGGTAAATCCGCCTTGACCCAATCCTATTGAATCTCTGGATCAGGTTGAGGCTAGTCATTAGGTCGGCTCGGGCTAAGGCTGTTCCACACCAAAGCTCCGATTGCCTAACCTGAAAATTTTGAAAAATTAACAAATCCCACTTGACCCAAGCTGCAACTTATAGGCCCTATAAATAATGGAAGTGATGGTAATAAAACAAATATATATTACCAAAATGCACTCAATAGTAAAAATTAGTTTTGCCTCCAAAAGTTTAATTCTAAAATCAATAACACTACCCCCATTTATAAACAATAAATACAATCTTATTAACTCAAATTATTTTATTTTATTTTATTTATTGAACCAGTTCTCAATTGATCATTCTCACCTTCACATTATTGAAGAAAAAAAAATGTTTGCTCAGAAAGTATAAATCAGGGCATTTTTATCCACGTAGAAAACAAGAAGATGCCTAAAATATGTTTTGAAAAAGCTATAAATGTTATTAGAACGCCTTGCATCTTTAAAGCTTATGCCATATTAGTGGGGGATCAGAATTAGGGATGGCAATTTTATCCACAAAACCGGTCCCCGATCCAATCTACCCCGAATAGGGTGGATTTTTCCCAATTACAAATGTATACGGGTCGGGTTCGGGGATTTTTCTTTTGCCCCAGACCAGGAACGGGGGGATGGGGTCTGCTTATAAATCCTCGAACCCGCCCCGACCCCAGTTGTGAATCATAAAAATACCCTTAGGTTAGGACGGTTTTGAGAATTTGTGTCTTTTGAGTTTTGAGTTTTGACTTTTGACGTTTTGCCTTGTTGCCTGTTTCTCTTCACAGTGATTACTGATTCACTCTTCGTCTTCCTTCGACCTTCTCACATACAGAGACTTTGCCTGCCAACCGGAGAGAAGAGGAACCACCGAGCGCCACCACCGCCATATCACAGAGGAACTGCCGACCGCGGGGCGCCGCAGTGATTCACTCTTTGTCCTCGAGACTTCCCAGTCTTCCTTCAATCTTCACAGTGAATCAGTGATTCACTCTTCGTTCTTCCTCTCTCCGTTCGTCCACTGACCGTTGGGCGCCGCCACCGCCATGGCAGAGCCCGAATTGTACATAGAGTTTTCATGGATCTCGGTATCCCGTGGATCATCTATCAGATTACAGAGCCCGAGTCGCCTTTGTGGGCTTCGGTGTTATTAGATACTATTTCTGTCGTTTCTGTCATTTCTCCTATAATCTGTAAAGCCAAGCTGCTTTAGAAGATCGAAGAAAACCATATAAGTTGTAAAACTCCACAAATTCTTGTAACTTGCAAGTTTGAAGAAAAAGAAAAGGATGAAAGTAAAAGGCGATGAAGCCCAGAAGAGGAGAGAAGTTTTCTCTAGTTAAGTTTCCACATGGGGGCGGGGATACGTAAGGGATTACCCTTCCCCAAGTTCAATGGTTGCGAGGTGGGGACATGTGGAGGATTCCCCGATGGGGCCACGGGTGGGGTTGAATCTTTACCCTGAGGGGATGGGGCGAGGACAGGTTAGGGGATTTTAGCCACGGGATGGAGAGGGGTGCCTGGCCCCATACCTGCTCCGTTGTCATTCCTAATTTAATAAGTAATTTGGGTAAATTATTGAAACCTCTCCTGACCTTGTATTTTGGCTCTAGTGACAATTTAGTCCCCTAACTTTAAATTCCACAATCCACTACCTGTTGTTAACGGACTTTCATTATATTAATTTTTCTCTGCGATTGGGAACTATTGTTTACTGCTCTAACATTCCGAAGACGTCAGTTCTCCCTACCGGTGCTGATAAACAAAATACGATTCCAGAAAAGCTGAAATCAATGAGAAAACATCCCAAAGAGCATCATAAGAAGATATTCTCCATTTATATGGGAAAATATCGCCGGAACATATTGCATTTGCTGCCATTAGAAGTTTTTTTAATCCTACCTTCGTCGGAGAAGATGAACGCCAGTTGTCCACGCCGAAGAAGACAAACAAGGTTTTTTTTTTTTTTTTGCTATTTTGTTTCTATCATTTTTCTATGTAACTTATTACAGGGGTGAAGGTTGACGGAGGATGGTCAATGGTCCCTGGTCAAGCATTGACCATCCTTCATCAACCGTCCAACGTCAGTTCGTCGACGTCCTAGGGGATAATCAACAAGTGAGTGTTGAATTGGATCCTTTAGAATTTCCTTCTTTCGATAAATCTGAAGATGAAGATGAAGAAGACAAGGAAGAGGATGGAAGAGCTGGCTTTGTTTAAGAGCAACTAGGAGGAAGAGATGAGTGAGGAATTGTGGCAAACTCAGGTTTTGAGGAGATCTATTAGATGCGAAGAACATAAAATGATAGGTCATGCTTAAGAGATTTCTCCTCCTATTCTTTGAATAAATATATAATAATAGTAATAATAGTATCAGAGGATGAGAGGATGTATTGGGTTTCTGGTCAAGTTGTTTAACCAGGCAGGCAAATAGGTTGACTTGAGAGTTAAATTTATGGTAAAAAAAAGTATTTTAATAATTTCAGTGTAAAGAATTAGAAGTTAATTCCTGACCAATGACCATTGACCATCCTCTGTCAACCGTCAGGCGGTAGTCCGTCCCTCCGCATGAGTGATGGCAAGAACTTAACGTAAAAAAGGCAACAAGGAGCCCTCTGACGTAGCATTAAAAAGAAAAAAAGGGTGAGACGGTTCAGCCTAGGGTCAGAATTTATAGGTCAAAATTATAATTGGGGTAGGTGCCAGTTCGGAATTGATGCCAATTCATAGGCGGGGCATTGGTGTATAGAGTGGGGGGTTTTTGACATTTTGAAAGTTGATAGCTCTGCGGTAGAATTCAGAAATCTGCATTGGAACTGTCCGTACTTTTCCGAAAAAAATGCTTGGGGTGATGGCAAAAACTTACCGTAATATTATCACAAAGCAGTTTTAAATTGAGGCTAAGGCAACAGGGAGCCCTCCACGTGCTTAGCAATGAAGATCAGAGATCCTCGTTCTTCATCTTCCAACCTAGGATTGAATAGGAAAGAGTCTTTTTCCCTTCTTTTATTTGTTTAAAGAGAAAGGGCAAAATCATCCAAAAACTATCAATAAGGATAATTTTGGCATTTCTAATTATTTAATCCACACATGGTGTCATATGATAGCATTGGTTGACAGTCGTTAACAATAGATACCAGATTGTCATGTTTCAAAAGTTTGGGTACTGGATTGTTGCATTTTAAAGTTCAATGACCAAATTGTCAATAGAGCCAAAGTACAGGTACTGATAAGGAATTTTTCCAAAGAGAGGGAATTGAAAGTTGCAGCTTTACCTTTAAGCAATTGATATAAAGGGAAAGTTTGAAAATAAATGTTTTTATCAAAATAACTATATGGATATTTTAAACATTTTCATGCCTCTTTTTAGAGGATTCTAACAGAATTGGTCTACTTACAACTATGTAGGAAAGTTCAGGGGATGTAATTGCAATTACCAAACTTCATAGGAGGTTTCAGATATAACCAAAAACTTCAGGGGAGGTTTGAGAAATTTACCCTAAAGTTGTATTTGGTTTGAAGGAAAAAGTAGGGGTAAAAAAGGGAAAAGGTAGAAAAACCTTTACAAACCTTACCAGTACCAAAGGCATAAGTAATTTCCCCTTCTAGTTTAAGAAAAGAGATCATGAGGGTTTGGCATAGTAATTCATATATAGAGAAAATTTGGAAAATAAATACTTTTTATCAAAATAACTATATGGGTATTTTAAACATTTTCATGCCTCTTTCTAGAGGATTCTAACAAAATGGATCTACTTACAACCATATAAGAAAATTCAAGGGAGATGATTGCAATTACCAAACTTCAATGGAGGTTTGAGAAATTTACCCTAAAGCTACATTTGGTTTGAAGGAAAAAGTAGGGAAAAGAAGGGTTTCCCTACCTTGTATAGGTTCAGCAACTATGTAGGTAAACCAGAGGGGAGATCCTAGTACACGACCAAAACCCTACCAGAGGTATAAGTAATTTCCCCTTCTAGGTAGCAGGATTGATATAATATATCTAATTCCATGCTAAGCCTGTAGCTTTTCTATGAACACCCCATTGCATGGGAATAATCTATGTCACATTAAATGGACTAATATCCAATAAATAAGTGGTGTCTTAATACATCCAATCATATTTATAATTAGGGCTTTAATCAAATTGCATTGGGATCCAACCACACCCAAATCCGGTTTAATTATTGAAAATCTATATATGTTCAAGTCCAATCAAATCTAGGGACCTCTAATTAAATTCAAATTTGTTTTATTAATTTTAAAATAAGGATATACTTGAAGAAGTTAATTAAAAAACCAATTATTTTTTAACTTATATAACAAATTTAAATAAATATGAAATATTGAAATTATTAGTTATAAATTTTTCATAAGAATAGACTCGATTTGGAATGAATACAAATAGAAATATATAAAATGCAAAACCTTGTATTTTGTATTATTTTGATGTATTTATATTGTACATATTTGTATTTAAATTCCTTCCAAGCTGAGCCTTAGGAGCTCATTTACAGCCCTCTGTTTAAATATGTAATGATCTGATCCCACTAACCCTGACATAATAAAATTGTTTCTCATCACTCCTTGTGCCCATTATCTAATTAATTATCTTAATTTATGAAATTATATTGCTCGAAACATAGGCAATTTGATACAGTGAGTGAGACAAACCTTCCATGCTTTCTCGAGAGAGTAGTCACTATCCAGGAAAACAGCTCCAATAAGCGATTCAACGAGATCTGCAAGAACCTTTAGTTCACTGACAAGCCCCCTCCATTGATCACGCTCCGGATTATCACGAAGTTCTCGTTTGAATTCTTTGAACTGATGTCACAAGAGGAAGAAATAACGGGGTTTAATAATCTCATACTGCAAGAGTTGCAGCAGTATTGAAGATCAATTTCTTTCATTTTTTTTGTGTTAATTGTCTTCATCAGAACATTTCCAAGCTCTTCGTTTCATACTGACAGATAGTTCTATTTTATGAGTTATTGTAGATAGTGATGCAAATCTATCTATCTATCTATCTATCTATCTATCTATCTATCTATCTATATATATATATATATATATATATATATATATCATTAGAAACTTCATGGGTTTTATTGTTTCTCATCAAATCCATATTTATTCTCTAATAAAATCATTCTTAAATCTCTCTCTTTCTCTCTTTTTCTCTTTAACCTTAATAGTCAATATTTCTAACATCTCCCATCTCCATTAAATCTTTATTTTCCTCTTTGTATTATATATATAGACAGTGAAATTAGATGGATTGGGTTAGGTGATGGATCAACTTAAATAAGAACCTTAACTTGGACCCAAATTAATGTCAAAACCCCCAAATTGGCTCACTAGTATATGGGGTGAACCAATCTAAACAAATCATTGCTCCTTTCCTTGGGTTGTCAGGTTTTTCCTTTGTTTTTTTCTTTTTTTATTTTTTTGGTGAATAGGTTTTTCTTTTGTTTTGTTCATTGGGTTCAAGTTTTTTTTTTGTTTTTATTAATTTAATTTAATGTAAATTCATTTCATGAATTGTTCTGGTTCAAATAAATAGAAAATATAAAATACTTTGGTGAATCATTATTATTTCATTTATCTCCCTTAAAAAGTATATTTTTTATTTTTAAGCAACTTCCCGTGCATCGCACAGGTCACCGCTAATATAGAGAGAAAGGAAAAATTGTAAACAGTGATGCAAATATACATGAGAGTGCATAACTCTTAGGAGGATTTTTTATTTTCTTAGAGAGAGAGAGAGAGGGGGGCATATGAAAGGGAGGGGAGGGTAGTGAAGCTGTGAAGGTACTGGGTAGATCCCACCTCGTACGGGAGTTGCTCGGTCGCAGAACAACCCCAAGACCCTCCAATGATTTTTGAAAACGCAGTGCTTGGTTTAGAAAACAAAATGTTTTAGTGACATTTTCATTTGTGACAAATACCTATGGTTTTCATTTTTTACTATAAATTTTCATTTGTGACAAATACCTATGGTTTTTAAAACTGGACCGGACCGGAAAAACTGGGAACCGGTCACCTGACTAGTTCCGTTTTCCCCCAAACCTATTTTTTCCCCTAAAACCGTTGATTTTGGTCAGCAAATCGTTAAACTGGTCAGTTAACTATTTGAACAATTTTGTCCATTTTTTAAATTTTTTTGTTAAAACGGGCCAGTCATTCAGGTCGAACAGTCGGACCGTTCGAACCGGTAACTGGACCCCTGACCGGCTCGATCACCGGTTCGTTTTTAAAAACCATGCAAACACCTGTCCTAAATTTTTGTTTGCGACAAACACCCATCATGAATTTTCAGATTCCAGCCCTTTGCCCCCCATCGTTAGTACTTCTTTGGTTAATTTCATAAAATATTCTTATATGATATGTGTATGTTTAAATATTTCTAAAACCCCAAATTGATATTGAGATTATTTTATAGAAAATTGATAAAATACTAAAAAAACAAAAAATAAATAAAGGAAATTTAAAATTTTGTAAAATATAGGAAATACAAAAAAAGAGGAAAATAAAACTAAAAACAAAAAAAAATCAGAAAACACAACAAAGAAAAGTGGAAAATACATAATACACTGAAATTACAAAAACAAAAAAAAAAAGACAATAAAAGGGAAATTGAAAAATAAAGAAAAATACAGAAAATTGTACACAAAGAAAAAGATGAAGATAAAGAAAAATAAATGGAAAGTCTATGATGCTAAAAAGACATGGTACTAGAAGAATTTTGACCAATCAAAACACACCCATTAATACTGATAAATTCTACCAGATAAGTTAATATGATACCAGTTGATTGATCACAAATTTTTTGGATCATGTCTTTCTAGCTAGTATCATAGTCAAACCCTAGAAAAACACAAAAGAATATAGAACTTTAATTGGGCATTTTCATAATTTTATCTTACCACTAAGCCCATTAACAAGAAAGGTGGGGGCAAAATGTGGCTCCTACTTTATATAGCTTCCCTGCCTTTCCCTTCTTTTCTCTGCCTTTCCTTTCTTTTCCCTTCCCTTTCCTTCAAACCAAACACAGCCTAGAGGTAACACGGTAAATGGATCAGATGGAATCAGACATACCAAGATTCAAATTTGGTTTGTTAATATTTGAATTCAAATCAAATATTATCCATCAGATTTGGATACAATCAAATACGATAGGGGTAGATCCATATTCCATCCTATTACGAATGGATCAAAATCATATCATCCTTAACCTTTTTTTAAGACTTACACACAAACCAAAGACAATAATGGGAAATATGTATGCCTGAGACCACACATTTCTTGTATAATATGCCATGGTAAATATCTTATTTAACTTTAAGGGTAAATTGTAGAAACCTCCCATGAAGTTTTTAACTGTTGTCAAAACCTCCCCTGAAGTTTAGTAATTGTAATCACCTCCCTTGTACTTTATAACGCAGGTGTAAATAGGAGGTGTCAACAGTATTCAACACAATCAAATTGAATTCGGATATGACCTTATTTGATTTGATAAATATCTGAATTCGATTGATTATTTAATTCTTATACGTATATATTTTTATATTTTTATATAAAAAAATATTTATTTTATATATTTATTAATTATCTAAAATAATTAATCAGTCGAATTTGAATAGAATCGAATATTCAAATATATAATTGAATTTGAATTCAAACATTGATGTTTTCTAATTGGATTTGAATTTGGATATTACTTTATTTTATTCAAATTCAATCCATTTACACCCCTAATTGCAAATAGACCCCTACTGAAAGAATCTTCTAATAAAAGGCACAAAATGACCAAAATACCCATGCAGTTACTATCGAGATTGGTTTCTACAGAAAAAACAATACAAACTTTATGAAAAAAAAAAGAGAATTTAGAGATATAGATATACCTTTGGGTGATTGATATGAAAGTCAAATTTGAAAAGCAAATCAATTTTAGAAAAGAAATTTAAAGAGTTTGAAGTAGCGATTCATATGAAGAGAAGATTTTGAAAATAAACATTTTTGGTCAAAAGTAAGTAACCCATAGGTATTTTGACATTTTCATGCCTCTTTAGACGATTGGAACTTGCAATTATATCAGAAACTTCAAGGGAGGTTATTGCAATTACCAAACGTGGGAAAATTTCAGCCACAAGCAGAAACTTCGGGGTGGTATCATCAATTAACCATTTAGTTCAGCCATTTCAGCTGTTATCAAAAGCCCCTTGATGACTTAAAAGATAAAGCAATAGATCATCCAATTCAGCCGTCAAATGGCCACTTGGATATAAGACACGGATAGATAAGAGTTGAAATCCATACCCAGTTGAATCCAAAAGGTAGTTCAGGTTCAGAAAAACAAACGCAAACAAAATAAAAGAAAGATCAAAAGATCGAGATATTTACTCTGCTATGGAATTTCTTTTCGTTGTGAATCAGGTATTTGTTCAGGTCATGAAAGATGCAGACGCACGCCAACTTCTCGTTGTCAACGATATCCTTCCGTAGGAGTGTGAGTTGGCCTTGATTGAGCTCCCTCCCTCCGTCGGACTCCACAAGCACGGTAGCAATCAAACAACTGATGACTGCATCTCCGAGGAACTCCAGCCGGTGGTAATTCAGGCTTCGGTTAGAGGACCCATGGGTTCTTGCCTCGTCCAGGAGATCTGGGTTCTTGAATGTGTATCCGATGAGCTTCTGTATCTCGCTGCGTGCAGATGAACATTTATTTTTGCCCATTTCTTCTTTTTCTTTGGAGATTCAGAGGTGAGACCCAGGAATTGGTTTCTGCAGAGGATTTGCTCTGAGAAGCTCCTCCTCCGCTAGCTTTTCCACCATCGGCGAAAGTTGGAGAGAGCAGAAAGGCTCTCTGGTGGTTGTAAGGCAGCTATAAAGGTTGGCCGAGGATCCACAAAAGAAAGTGTGGAATAACGGCAAGTGAAATCTTTAATACAAGGCATGAGATTCCTCTCAAAGGAAAGATAGACAACGGAGGGAAAACTCTTATCTCTATTCGCTGTGTTTACATGTATACTGGTGATGGATTGTCTGCGTTTAAACTCAAAAGGAGTTGTTCCTTTGAGTCCAACCGAATATTGCCACGTTAAAAGCTCACAACGGTAACCCGTTCTATTTATAAATTAACCTTTATTCTTTGAAGTCTCCTTTCCAAAGCAAAAGACATAAAGGGTTTCTGTCGGCATGACAACCCCTGTTAGCGACTCCCACTGTTGAGCAATCAATGGTTATCTACTGTGGCAAATGGGCATTCGAACCATTGTTTTAAAAACCGTCCCGGAATTAGAACCGTTTTGGCCACCGATTTCTGGGTTAACATTTTGATTGCCCGGTGCGAATGGATAGATCATTTTAACAATAAAATTAAAAAATAATTAAAATAAAAAACGATCAAAACCGTTGAACGGGTCAAATGGGTTGACGGTTCAATTATTCGAATGAGCAAGTCATTAACCAATTCAATGGTTTTTTGTCAGAGACCGAGTTTGGGGTAAAATGAAACCGGTTACCTAGACGTTTTGTGGGCCAAATGGTTCAACTGTCTAAATCAATGGTGGTTCAAAAACATTGATTCGAATAACTAGATACGGGAATGTGAATTTAACTTGCATCGGTTTTAATGTGCATACCAAAGGGAGGAAATTCTGCTTTAATTTTGCTTCACATTTGACTTTGTTTTATTTGTTTATAACAAGCATAATAGGAAGTAAAATGATGTAATCTCCAAATTATATGAAAGAGTTTCTAAAAAAATTACATGAAAAGAGAAATAAGTCCAGAGGAAGGTTACTTATTCAAGGGGAGTAAGGTAGTAAGCAAATTCAAGTGGTCCCAAAATTGGCATTGTAAAAATAGAAACAAAAAGGCTTTGTTCAAAATATCGATATATCCATGTGTATCAGCAGGGATGTATCGGTACTTAAAATAATACATTTTTATGTTTTTTTAGTTTTTTTTTTTCAAAACTTGGTTTTTAGACCTATTTTTAATCATATTTTTCATTAAAAAGAAGCCAATTCTTGAAACACCAATAAATAAATGTATCGATAAAGCCATCAATATGATACGATACACCCAATACAGGGCATGTCATATTGAAATTTTGAACATTGTCCAAGTCAGATGGAAGAATCCATCTAAGGGTGAAGGTTAATTTTGAAACAAAGAAATTAAGGACAGGCATGGGCAGTGTGTGATTGGAGTGATTGCAAGACAGAATGATGGTAGGGTTTCATTCCTCTGAATAAGGATGTTTGGCTTGTGTTCAATCAACAAGATAGAAGCATGGGTGGTGGTCCTCCAAGTTCAAGCCTTCAACGGAATTCCAGTAGTTATCATCAATGGCTTGAGAGTAATTGAAGACCATTCTTAGAATATTAAAACTATTCTTGAAGAATATTCTATAGTTTGTCAAAACTTTAGTTTAATTACATCCCAGTGTATGTATTTTGAGAGGACAATAACTTGGCAGACTAGTTGGGTAATTTGGAACATAGTAGGGCTATCGCTTGTACTAATCTTTCAAGTTGTCATTTCAATTAATTATCTTTGATTTTGTGATGTTTGTGGTAGGGCCATAGGGCTACCATCACCTCGTTGTGTGTAGTATTTGCTTTATTACAAAGAAAAGAATCATGTGGTCTCCACTTTCCACTTTCCATGAGAAAGAATAGTAGGAGAAAGTTGGAAATGTTGATCCTATGTGTTTTGATTATAAAAATTCAGTGAGAGTATTTGATAGATTCGATAGCCTTAGGCAAGAAGGGGTGGATTGGATATAGTTTAAAACTTTATATAGTTCAAATTTAAATACCTTTCCTATAAATTTGAAGACAAGCCTTCGATACAAATTGTAGTGGAACAAAGGCTTAGTCAGATTATTTAACAGTGGACACAAGTGAATAATCAATATGAGCAACTCACTGTTGAAGTATGTAACTACAAACAAATAAACAATGTAATCATAATAGCTACAGGGATTAGCACTTAAATAAAGATAAAAACAATATTCAAATGTAAATGCTGAAAATATAAAGTAGCTGAAATAAATGAAACAATAATGTAAAGTAAATGTTGAGGATTCTTAGTGGATTTTGCATTTAAATAAAAGAATGATCAAGTAATAAGTTCAATATAATTGAAGAAATGTAAAGGTAGATGAAATGTAAAATGGCAGCTGCATAAGATATGTGTGCCAAAGTTGCAACTAGAGATTAAGGATCACCCACAAGTAAACAACTAAGAGGACCAACTACAAGAGAATACTCAACTTGAGAGCCAAGTATTTTAAAAACCAGTATTGAACCTCAATGACAAATTAACTGCTAAAATGTAAATAATTCAATTAAACAATAAATGAAGCAATAAATACAACAACTTAGTAACTGCATATCTTGTAGATCAAGAGAAAATAAAGAAAATAATAGGAAATGACTGCAAGATAACTGAATGTTCACACTTTTAGCATTTAGCTAAAGAAGTTAGGGATGTTAGTAGCAAAGCAACTATAGAAACTTGAAAAAAAAAATGACAAGAAAGCACAAAGAAAAGGCACACAACAAACAAGTTGGTTTGTTAGGACAAGAAAGCACCATCCTATACCTCAGACATCCTTTAAGGATTTCCAATAACAAACTAGTTGGACTTCTAGGCACCAACAAAGCCTTATAATTAGCAGGACTTTCGAGTGCCTGCAATACTTTGGCAGAACTTACTAATGCTTGCCCAACCTAACCTAGCAGAACTTACAAGTGTTTATGTAAACCTAACCTAGTAAAGCTTTTGTCTATCTACCAAACCTTGAATGGTCCTCAAATTAGAATACCTACATGCACTCAAAGATATTACCTATATAGCACAAAGAAACAAGATATAAATGCCTCCAAAATAGGCAAATAAAACAATACAAGCTTAAACTACTTAGTTGCAATAGTATATAATCTCAAGATACCCAACTCTAAGAAGAGACTCTCAATAGGTAGGTAAGACTGTATGAGCTCAAAGGCTTCTTAGTTTTTCTCACATCTAAAAACTATTAAAGCTCAAAAATCTTTTTTAAAAGAAAAATACTCTTGCTAACTTGCTCTCAAAAACAACTAAAGATAATTCACACTAATATCACAACTTGTTCTTGCTTGAATGATTTTTATTGTTTTAAATCAAAATAAACACATTTATTTATAGAGGTTTTGCGAGCAAGCAACCATTTTCTAGCCATTATAGGGGCTTCTCATACTTAGTAAACATTTAAAATGTCTCAAACATAATAGAAGGCTTACCAAAGATAGAAATAATTGTTTAAGCCTTCAAACAATAAAATTCACTAAGTAATCGACTACTAAAATCTAGTAGTGTTATCTACTGGATGAAGGGGGAATATGTGTTCTAACTCAGCCTGTTAGAGTAAGTTGACTATATTATTTTAGGTAATGGACTACTCTTTATAGTGTGTCCATTTTATGTCTCAACTATCACAGGTAGTCAACTATATTTCACAAATTAACATTTTCATGCCTCGGTTGTCATAAATAGTTAATTATGCCTTTTAGGGTAATTTACTATATCACACAGCCAACCACTTTCAACTTTTGCTATTAAGGTTAGTTGGCTATATGATTTTGATTAGTCTGTTAATGACAATCCAACACTTAGAAACCTTAGAAATATTTGTCCAATGGTTTGGGGATTCTTTCCATGACTTTCAATAATGATTTTCAAGTATGTGAAACCATTTTTAAGTTTAAGAAATCCTATATGCCATACCAATTGTAACCATTGGTCTTTAAGTTTGACTAAACCGAATTAGGTCTTGTTGAGAATCATTAGTCTCTTCCTTGGTGACTTGTTGTACCAATGAATTTCTTAAACAGCTCCAAAGCCTTTGAATTGATGTTGTAACCTCTCTACGCTTGAAATTATTTAGAGCATCCTTGTTGGACATATAGTGGTTGGTGTTGGAGATGTGAAGCTCAAGCTACTAAATCAAGCAATGCTTTAACTTCTTTGTCTTCATAAACAAGTTTGCTTTAACACAACTTTAGCTCAAAGAAGCGTACTTAAGTTAGATACATACTTAATACATCATTAGTACTACTAATGAGTTTGTTATCATCAAAACATATAGGGTCAATGGTACTAACATTTGAAAAGATAAGTGTACAACTATATCAAGTATTTCCTCCAAATGAACTAAAGAGAATTGTTGAGATCACTAATGATCAAAGGCAAAGAAGAGTAGTTGTATCAAATGGTGGAACAAACATTCTCCAAGCTACCTTGAAGAAGAAGAAGATATCAAGTTCCAAAGATTACAAATTGTTTTCATTTATTTAGGGCTTGATGTTATCATATGCAAGATGCATAATATGGGCTTAACTAACCTAATTCGATATATCCAAAAACTTATAGACCAATGGTTATAGCTAGGCTTTCCCTAAATTTTTTAAGTTTTAACTATGAAATTTCTTTGTGGATATGCCTGAGAAGTCAACTTCTAAACCTTAGAAGTCATTTGCATAAAGTTTCTAAGGTTGGACATAGCCATTAGTCGGCTGCCCATAAGGCAATAGTCGACTACCCATGACAACCAAGACAGGTGTTGTCGAGTAGTTGACTACCGATGAAGTAATAGTTGACTATCTATGAGAGTTAAGCTTGGTGTCGCATTGACCTTGGTTAATAGTTTACTAATGAAGTAAGGGTATTTGACTATGTCTATCAATCGAGAGATTATTGCTTTAAGTAGTCAACTACCAAGAGGTAGTAGTAAACTATTAAAGAGAAAAGATTTTCTCTTTCAAGTAGTAACCTATTTGAACTTGGTAGTTGACTACCTACTCCTGACAAGGTTGAAGCAATCAACCACCTAGTCATGTCAATTAACTACTTCATGAAGAACAAGAAGTTTCTTGAGTGTTTGAAGGCTCAACATCTCCTTTCTCTTCTAGTAAGCCTTTAACAATGTTGGGAATAAGGTCTATACATTTTTGAGAATGGTTTAATCTATTCCCAATTACTTAATTATAATTCTCATAAACTCTTTAAGCAAATTCATGCTATTTATACAATAGTTCAAGATGAAAATCTCAACAAAGTGCGTTGAGATATACTGTGAAAAGTTAAAAAGAGAGCGTTATCAAATGAGCAACTTTGTTTAAAGAGATTTTTAGCTAAAAGAGTTTCATTTTTGGAGAAGAAGCTTAATAAAGCTATTTGTGTTATACTAGTTCTCTCCAAGAATCTTTAATTTCTTTAAGTGCATAGCCCATAGTTTTTTATACTCATTCTTGCATTTGAATAGTTTGATTTATATCTACATTTCCACTTAGTAAAGGCATTATTTGTGCTTATTTGTTTATCTTATCATTATATTTATTGTATTTAATCAGATAGTTGTTTCTAGCTATTAGTTGTTAAGTGTTCAAGGAGTGAATGCTACAAAGGTTGATAGCACTTGTAAGTCTATCCAGTTGAAGGTCTTGTTGGAACCTAGGAAGTATAATAGGTGTAAATTGTTTGTATTCTAATTCAAGAAGAAGAAGAAGAAGAAGAAGAAGAAGAAGAAGAAATTTAGAATAGTGCAACTTAACTTTTCCCAGCCCATCAAAATTATACTTTTATTTGGGCAACATTAAAAAACATAAGATTACAACTTTACCCCCCATTAGTAAGAGATGGAGTAACTTAAAGGGTAAAATACAAATACATCCCCTAAAGTTTTTGACAATCATAAAAACCTTCCCTATAGTTTCACTTTAGCAAAAACCTCCCTTCTATTTTTGAAAAAATAAACAAATACCTCCCTTCCTTCAATGACTAAGAGGGAAAATGTGTATAGTTACATTGTTACCCTTAGATATCATCTGATCAATAAAGAGCCAACCCTGTCTATGTAGAACAGTTTACAGAGGGTATACAAAGTGATACTCCAAATCATTACTGGAATTTACCGCCGATATCCACACACTAGTTTTGATTGTTTCCATTGAACTTATGGTTCACTTCAATATGAGAACATTAACTCATTACAATATCATGCTAAGAATTTAGAGGAAGATCCTCTTTCTCCATAGAGAATTATATGAGAATATGGGCTGATGATAGCCAACTGGAATTACTCATTTCTTCTTTCCCCATGATTCCATTTGCCATGAAGAAACTAAATGGAGACCGCACCAAGTCTATCACCCACTATAGGAAATATGCCCTATACCGATGGACCCAATCCGTCGGTATAGGCATATTATCCGTCGATATAGCCCTAAATGAGCTACTCCGACGGTCATTCGATGCATCCGGTAAGATAGTGTCTGTATAGGTGTCTACACCTTATACCGACGGCTTGCTAAACCGTTGGTATAGGTTGAGGCTATACCAATAGAAGTAGTCCGTCGGTATAGGTTCAGGCTATACCAACAGAAGTCCGTCAGCATAGGTTCGGCTATACCAACACAAGTAGTCCGTTGGTATAGGTTCAAGCTATACTAACACAAGTTGTCCATCGGTATAGGTTCAGGCTATACCAACACAAGTAGTCTGTCGGTATAGGTTCAAGCCATACCAACGGAAGTAGTCCGTCGGTATAGGTTTATTTTAATATATTTCCCTACAATCCTGTTTGCCTAAAATGTCCAACACAAAGAGAACACCTGTACATTAAAGAATGTTTTCTCTAGATTCTTGTTCAACCAAAATGACAAACATAGAAAGAACAACTATACATAAAAAAAAAAAGAACTAAATATTCAAAAGCTCAAAAAAAAACCTAAATTTTCATTGAAACCAAAAAATATGTTTTTAACATCGTCCAAGCAACAGTTGGATAAACCACCAACTTATTTGCTCCAATAAGCTAGAACCAGCAAAAAGCATGCCCATGGCTTTGAAATTGATTTTTCAAGCAACAGTAAGAGTTCCTCTTCATGAAGCTGAGTTTTCTCTACCTGTAGAAATGAAAGGTAAAACAAAATAAATAAAAAAATGGAAAAAATCCTTAGATAGTGAAAGCAAGCAGCTATTCTTGAAACACCTAAAGTAAAATAAAATACTACAAAACAAATAAAGTAAAATAATTATTATAAATATTACTGCTTTGATTTCCATGAGGATGATGGCTTGAAGTCGAAGAGTTTCGATGCCCATTTGGTGAGCTTCTTTGTATCATAGTATGACTCTGGTAAGGTATTCCCATCTGGCAATGCATCTCTTAGTAGCTCCAATAACATAGAGAATGATTTATTACTCCACCCATGAAGACATCTTATGTGGTACAAATGCACAATGAATGACAACTTTGTGTACTTTGTGCAATTTGGGTAGAGATTTTGTTCAGCATCTTTCAATAACTCATCAAACCTATTTGTAGTGCTCCCCCTCTAGGTTGTCGAACACCTTGTTCTTCCATGATTTCCTGTGCATTCTCTCCTTCGATATTGACATCTCGACCTTCATCCACTGTATGCATTTGAAAAACATCTTGTAATAAACCAGGTATGTCATGTTGAAACTAGCCCTCTTGCTCTGTAAGGCCACTAGTAAAAGTAGAAGCACTTGAATTCTCTCCATGAAAAATCCATTGAACATAACCTTTGAGGAAGCCATTAAAGATTAGATGACTAGAAACATTTTCCCTACTATGCCAACATAGATTGACGCATTTGACACAAAGACACAAGATTTTCCCATCTTTAGATGACCTCTCAAATGCAAAATTGAGAAAATTAGAAACCCCCCTAATGTATTCTTCACTTTGTCTTGATTGATCGCTTATCAACTTTTTATCCATTTGATGGGAGTAAACTGAAAGAAACAAGGATGGTAAAAGGTTATCCATTGGTAAGGTTAGTAATCAATAATAGAAAAAGGAACAAATGCATGGGGTGATGGTCATCATCATCATCATCATAAGAATAGTAACAAGTTGAAGGATGATCAAGATGGTCACAAGGATAATCAAATATACAACCCCCTCCACAAGCAAAAGATTGTGGCTTCAATCCATAGGGTACTTTTGCAGTTCATTTCATTGAAGATACAGTCTGTCTAAATGCCTAAATCTAATTAAATGGATCTAGGACAAAGTTATGATATACCAAGATCCAATCCAAGTCTAAACCTCTTACACATCCTTTAAACCACTCAAATATATAATGCATATTTATTAATTTATAATAAATTAATAAATTTTACTACCACTGAATCGCATGTTTTGGTAGCCTAACAAAATTTTACTACCTTTCAAAATTCAAACAACTAGTGGAATTTCATCTAGAACATGCCTTGGAGATTGTGGACTTAGATCCGGGGCCAAACCCTGCATTGGAAGGAGCCTCATGCACTGGGTTGCCCTTTCTAATAGGCCATGTGTGCAACCCTGTAGTCCATATTAGTGTCAGCCTATACCCAACCTTATATTATATCTTTTTGATTGCTAATCTTGTATTAGATATACTCCGATTCCAATCAATTATAACCATCTAAGGCTACAATATTTTTAATATAAAAGTTGCTTATAAAAAAAGGTTCTATTTTGAGAAAATGGAGTGGAATTTTAGGCTGAAATCTTTTTCCATGAACAGATGCTGAGGTGAAGAATATGGAAACTCCCATTGAGCCTCAAACTAAATTACCATGTGGAAGATATGAAGATCATTTACAGAAGTTTGCTTAAGTGACTAAACAAGCTGACTAGCAAACCCCCCCATTACTGGGGCAATGGGGCCAAACTAGAGTATTTTCAAGTTCAAGAGTATGCTTGAACTTCTTAACAAATTCCCTTGTTATTGAAAAGTTTACACCTAAGCTGCAATTTGTGACCCATATGCAATGGTAAAATCTCAGCCTAGCAAGCAAGAGAAAGAAGATTCAAGTCTACAGCAGGGCAGCAGCCAACCTGTGCAAAAGATGCTGAAGATTAATTCTGTATCGGGTCCACCCATTCCAAAACTCAGTAGCCTAAACCAACATCTGGTGATGACACTTGTTGTAATATGTGATATATCTTTAGTAGCCTAGGTTGGATCAAAATGCACGAGGCCTGAGACCACACGAAACTCTTTGAAAGAATCTTCTGTTTAACGGAAATGGTTATGCACAGCCTTTTCCAAGGAAAACTTGAGTTTGTGTTCTGGACTACCGATGGTCTACTGTGTTCTTGTTTTACAAAAGTAGGAAGCTTTTTAGGGTGGTTTTGTTTTTCCTACTTTGAAAGGGAAAAACTATGGAATAAGAGATTATATTTGTGAAAGAAAATAATGTATTCGAAGATCCAATAATAGCCTTGATGTGGACACAGGACACCCATCCCTTGGGTGACTCTCCACTCAGCCTCAGGTGAATGAAAAGGCTGAGTTCATAGTTTGAGGTTTGTTACACCAAATCTGCTAATATGCGCCTTGGAGGGTGTATACACTCACTGTGCTTTCTATATTTGTGGCAAGTAAAACAAAAAGGGTGGAGTGGAGGCTGCTGGTTTAATGGAAATAGGGAATAGGGGGTGCCTACTTTGTAGTTTTACTGCAAGTGGGTCTAGTTTGCCACATTAGTGCTAGAGAGCATAAACATGCCCAAGACCCTAGGTCCAACTTAGCATTTTGAGGGAAAGATTGGAACATAAGATGACTTGTTTGATATTCGACTCTTTAATTGTCCTTGGCATTTGGGAACCCAAACTGTACTATTTGGCATTTAAGCATATGGGATATACATACACACTAATACTCAATCAAGGCTGATGGATTTATCTCAATCTGTATGGTTGAACCTGAACCAAAATGCCATTAAGACTGGCCCGACCCTAACCCAAGAGGATTGACTTTTATACCAAGTCAATGTGTGTTGAGTACCTAACAAGAGTTGTATTTGGTCCCTGAACAGAAATGTTGACTTTCATAGTCAACCTCATATGATAGTGGTCATTTTATCAAGCTTTCCAAATTATCTAAACCTGTTATTTTGTTATTTTATACAGAAATAGATTGGGGGAACAAGTGCTAGAGAGATTACAAAATGGAAAATCATTAATTTATTTTCTGAAAGCAAATAATAACAAGTCATAGTTTTTAGGTTGATAAGAGCAAATCATATAATTTGATTTTGGCATTAGGTTTTGTGGTGACTTTCATCTAACCATGATTTAATCATTGAAGTTCCAAGCAATCCACTAGATCTCTCAGAGCCATTTTCACATCTCAATATGGTTGGATTTGGCATTCTCATTGAAAATGAGTTCATTCCTTTGTTTCCATATATTTTACATATTAGCAAGATTATTTCTTTGAAATCTCCTTCTTTGCATTGTTTTAATTTAATTCAATTCCAATTCAACTATTATTTATATGTTTTTCCATGTGGATTCATAGCATATTAGCTTGACTAGCAATAAGCCATAAACTTTTTATTCCAAAATTGCAGTTTACAAATAAACATTCTTCCCATGTTACTTAGACATTTGTTTTTAGTCTTTGCTTTATAATCACTAGGAAAGTATAAAGCTTAAAAAACTGAAAAGAACACAACCTATTCATGTTTACTTATCAATTGGTTCAATATAAGGAAATACCTACTAGAAGTTTGGCAAAGAATCTGAAGTCGTTATATAGAAAAATTGATGGTCCTAAACTCCTTCCCCCAAGGGACAACTGACCTAAGGTGCAGAATATTTGGTTGTGAAAGTGAAAATTTTCCCAACCTATGGTGCAGCGTTCCCATCTTAAATTTCCCCTTCTTCTCAACTCTCATTCATGTGAAAGTGAAATTTCCCAGTAAGTCAATGAAGGGATGGAGGGTGAGTCAAACCGGATATTCCAACTCCTAAAACTTGCTTAAGTCCATATATGAATCTATTTAATTTACTCACCATGTGTTCCTGACCCGCAGCTATGAAACCTTGCGGTTGTTGTATATAGATATCTTCAGTAAGATCTCCATTTAGGAACGCAGTTTTGATATCCATTTGCTAAATCTCGTAGTCATGGTATGCTGCTACAGTTAACAGGATCCTAATGGATTTAAGCATGGCCATCGGCGAAAAGGTTTCCACAGAATCGATGCCCTCTTTCTGAATATACCCTTTCGCCACCAAACGAGCCTTGTAGGTCTCAACCTTATCATCGGGGCCCTTCTTTCTCTTATAGATCCATTTGCAACCAATTGCTTTTACCCCGGGGGGCGGATCTACCAGAGTACAGACTCCATTGAGTACAGACTCCATTGGTCTTCATTGAGTCCATCTCAGCTCTCATGGCACCTACCCACTTCAAGGAATCTATGTTCAACATAACTTCCGTATAAGTCACGGGATCCTCCTCACAAGTCATAGCTTCCACCAGGTAACTATCCTGGTCATAGCCAAAACGGACTAGAGGCCTGAAACCCGGGTAGATCTTCTAGGTTGGTTACTACCTGGAACTTGTGGGACACCTCCCACTACCCCTGAGCTCTCCTCATTAAGAACAACTTCCTCACGATGATTGTTCAAGATGTAATCATCCTCCAAAAAATGGGCATTTCGACTACAGAATAGGTAACCCACAGAGCCCTTGGGGTAGCCTACGAATAGGCAACGGCTGGTCTTAGATTCTAATTTGTCCGCACTCATTCTTTTAACGTGTGTTGGACAACCCCAAATCTTCAAGTGTCTTACACTTGGGTTCTTTCCGGTCCAAAGCTCATAGGGAGTCTTTGGAACTGATTTGGTTGGAACCGGTTCAACACGAATATCGCAGTCTCCAATGCGTAACCCCAAAAGGATGTGAGCAACTCTGAGTGCACGAGAAGTGACCAGACCATATCCAATAAGGTCTTATTCTTCCTCTCTAAAACACTGTTTAGCTTTGGTGTAGAAGGAGGAACTAACTGTGATACTATCCCGTTGACCTTTAAGTAGTCCCTGAATTCTTTAGAGAGATACTCGCCACCTCAATCCGATCGAAGGGTCTTAATTTCATTCCCTAACTGTTTCTTGACCCCTTGTCTGAATTCTTTGAACTTTTCAAATGATTCAGACTTGTGTCTCATTAGGTACATGTAACCATACCGAGAATAATCATCGGTGAATGTAATATAATACACGTGTTGGTTAAGAGTCCTAACACTCATGGGACCACATACAACAGTATGTATAAGTTAAATCATGCTTGTACATCTTTCAAGATTACCATTAAATGGTTGTTTCGTCATCTTACCCTGAAAGCAAGGTTCACAAATGGGAAGATCTTCTACAGTTACAAAATCCAAAGGACCATCCTTTACCAACCTTGTGATACGATCTATATTAATATGGCCAAGTCGGTAATGCCACAGGCACGTGGGATTAAGTATATCACGGATCCTTTTCTTGGGGATATCAACCGACGTACTTTCGGCTATGTTAGTTTCCATAGAAGGATGAAGAACATAGACACCATTCTCAAGTTCTCTGTATGCGATGAATTTGTTATTTCTTTTGATAGTAATCGTAATACCAAAAATATAGAATATCCTCACACACAATTTTGAAACAGAAATCAAATTTCTTCTCAATTCTGTACATAAAGACAATCTTTAAGTACAATAGGTCCTTCTTTGAAAAATAACTCTACGGTTCCTATAGTCGTAGCTGCAACACTTACAGAAGTCCCCAAGTAAAGAGTTACTTCTCCGTCACTCAGCCTTCTACTTATCCTGAACCCTTGTAGTGAGTTACACGCATGAGTCGAAGCCCTAAAGTCAATACACCAGGAAGCAGAAGTTACCAACAAATTGGTTTCTATGACATAGGATTCGACATTACCTTTCTTGGATTCCAGGTATTGAGGACAGTTCCTCTTCCAGTGGTCGTTCTGTTTGCAGAAGTGACAAGCTTCTGATGCTCTGTCCTTCTTCTGCTTCTTGGGCTTGGTGGCCTTCTTCTGGGGCTTTCTCTTAGCCTTCCTCTTTTTCTTGCCCAACTTGCTAGCTTCAACAAGCATAGCAAGAGGCTCATCCATCTTTATCAGTTCTTCAGTCCTCTGTAACATATTGCTGAATTCCTGAATGTTGCCATTCAGCTTGTTCATGTTATAGTTCATGATGAACGGATTGAAGGAAGGGGGTAGAGAATTCAGGATGGCGTCTACCTACGTGACATGGTCAAGCCCGGATCCAAGAACCTCAAGTTCATTGATATAGCCCATCATCCAAAGACAATGGTCATGAACCTGCTAGTTCTAGGACATTTGAGCGGTAATGAATTGTTTCAAGACCTTTTGGCGAGTAGAACGGTTCTGCTCTTCATACATTGTCTTTACACTGTCCAATATGTCAATGGCCAACTCGATCTGATCGAAATGCCTCTATATGGGATTGTCCAGGGAGGCAATGATGTAACATCGGGCCGGGGAATTTTTCTCTTCCCATTCTTGATAGTCCCTCCTGCGGGCCTCAGAAGCCCTATCTCCCAGACGCTCCGGGGCAGGGTTTTTAGCCACCTTGTCCAATTTTTCATAAGTTAGGACCAGCATAAGGTTACGGTACCAGTCAGCATAGTTTGGTCCTTTCAGTTTGTTGTCATCCAACAACTTTACAAATTGTCTGTTTGCCATTTTTGATAAAAAGCAAATATTAGTCCACAACCTAAATTGATTCATGTTATTCCCATAGATATGGATTTTAATCTATGTTCCATTTCCATTTGATTATCTCTGAGATTTCCCTCCTATCTCAGTGCATGGAGCCAATTGTTTCAGCTGCATAACCCTACCACCTTTTTGTGAAGGATCACATCCACTCATCGTATGAGCTTTCCCGTTGGCCTCCGTCAAACAAGGTTCATTGTCATTTTAGGTTAAACCTTTTTGTCCAATGAGTGCTCACCCATCATATCTTTGAACGCCAAGGTACCGTAAGAGAGTCTTCCATTTTAGGATAGGCCCCTCCCACATTGGTCTATGACGCCCCTATCATCTTATGAAACATTCCAACAGATCCAGCAGCAAATGGATAGCCCAATTTTATGGTGTGTTTCCTCATTACTTGAAGGACTCATCTTCATGCTAATGATGGAAGGCCTTTAAAGAGTTCATCATATGAATCTCCCTATCACATGCACTCATATTTCAGGAGGGAACGAAGTTATTACGCCCTAATTTAATTTAGGTCAAACCAGAGTGGCTCCCACTGACTTTTATAAAGCCAAAATTCGGGGGGCCCTAAACAGCTAGGGTTCCGCCCAGATCCTCTTTAGGGGAGGTGTGGGGCCCACCATGGCAATGATGTGCATTCTTCCATGGTGTGCGCAAGAGCCACTATTGTGTTTGCATGGGCCAAGTGCTTATGGTCCATGAACGTTTTACATCACACATCCATACATCACATGCAAAGATAGAATTGATCCAATCAATTAATGTTTGTAAAACCCATTATTAAAGCCCAATTTAATCCATAATATTACTGATTAAAATTATCTAGGTATACGGGCTGAATAGCATTAAGCAGTTTGGCCCATATAGTTTTTCTGCAGTTAGTGGGCTTTAGTAGTTTTAACTCCTTAAAAATGGGCCTTACAAGTGTGGGCCGAATTAAGTCTTACAATTAAACATCAATCCCTTGACCCAAGAGTGGGAAATTAGGGCTGAGAACAGCCCCCATTGAACCACAGATTCGGTTCAACCAGTTTGGTCCAATCTGGTTCGAATGGGTCTAGGGTTTGATTGTTAATTCAATAATTAATTCAAGAAATTGATCTAAAATTAAATAACTGATTAAAGACAATCAAAAAATAGAATTAGGGTTATTCGCACATCTGCTACCTGCAAAACATATGTTAGATCTCAATTTGCAGTTTTACAAACTACAAATCGCAGATAGCGATTTCTCCATCTGCGAAATCTCCTTCTCCTGCGCATTCAGCTTCGATCTTGAAATAAAATAATTAGAAAAACCCTAATTTTCTATTAATATTATATCAGATCGAATTTATAAACATTCAGTCTAGAAAATAAAAATAAATTATAGACCAAAAAATAAAGAACTGCAAATCGCAGTTTTCCTGCGCCATTACAGAATTCGATCTCCACCGTACGAACAACCCATAAATCAAGAAAAATATAAAGAACTATTGTAAATATCATTCAGATTTATAAAGATTTAATTTCAGATCAATAGCCCTTAATCTGAGAACCGATTTCCCAGAAAGACAATTATCTGCGTAAATCGGGTAGAACGCCTTCTACCCATTTGCACAGGTTCAGATCTGATCTATTTCGGTTCAAGATTTGAACCTGGCTCTGATACCACTGAAGGGATGAGAGATCCATCATATGGATGGCCGAACCTTGCAGGAAGGTAGACAGAAATTTCAAAAATTTATCTCTCTCCCATGTGGGAATCATATTCCCTGTTTTAGAAAATCTACATTTTCAAAGATCAATCTTGAACCTAAACCGGACCGGATCTGAAACCAAAAACTAGGAGAAGGGTGTACCTGATACGGAGTAGCAGTAACTCCCAACAAAGGTGTTCACACTCAAGGAAAAATCCAAAGACTGCTCCCACTGAAGATGACACAGCGTAGGGTGGAGCAGAATCAGCAGGTGGTTCTTCACAAGAACCGAATCCTTCTGCAAGAATTCGATGGAGGGTGAGTGAGCACGACTTCAAATCAGTTTTTCTCCAAAAAATTATATCAAGAACCCTTCTTGATTGCTCCTACAGTGGAGAACGAACTAGCAATGGTGGCAACAGGAGGAGGGTGCAAGAGCAGAAGATGGCGTAGTCTTACTGTTACTATCTTCTCCCTTTTTGTGATCTGAGATCTAATTGTTATTACTAGAGGTTCACCCTCCTCCTCCTCCTTTTAAATCCTTGAAGAGATCAGCTCCTAGTCCCATTAGGAATTTCCTAATTCAAATCCTTATTTGAATTTGGACTCTCTTTAAGAGATAAGGATAAACCCTTATCTTATTTGCATATTAGATCAGCCCTCATAATCTTATTAGGAGTTTCTTAATCCAAATCATTACTTGGATTTGGACTCTCTAAGTGGATAGGGATAACTCCCTATCCTATCTGCTGATCTAAATCCCAGAACCACCCTCCTTAATTAATCAAATTAAACCAGTTCGAAATGGGCTTATGCCCATTAAGTCTATGTGCTAATTCGGCCACCAAACTGCTGCCCAGTAGGGTTTCCTTGTATGGTGTGGGACCCAAATATTGATCTACACATCAGCCACAACGGTTCAACCTAGCCTCTGTTACAAGGCCTGGCTGAATTCACTGTAAGGGACAGTGAACCCCTGAGCCCATCACCATGGGCTCTTAAAGGGCCCAACACTTACACTAAGTAGCCCCCAGGCCAAGCCACCTTATAAAAACCCAGGGACTATGGGCAGATGCAAGATTAGCCCATCAGGTATTAACCTCAATGGTCTTACACTTAACCTCTCATCCCATAATGATCAAACACTGCCCGACAAGAGAGGACCTCTCCCTCAGCTACAAAGAATAGTGTTGCACTCTCTACTCACATGAATCCTGAGAATTAAAACCTTTTGCAAACATTTTGAAACCATAATATATATGTATGTCTCTATATAAATATATTTTGCAAAACAAATTTCAATGATTGAAATCAGCTGCCGGTAGTTTTGGTTTCCATCAGAGAGAGTACATCTCCGATCATTACCTTTGTCCGACAAAAGGGCTGATCCTGTCACTATGATCACCCACTCAGATGAATTCTCGGACTGTCCAAACATACCCAGGTTTTGACCCCCTCTAAAGATCTCACTGATTGGCATATCAAAAATAGCCCAATCTGACACCTAGTGCAGTATCATAAACGAGTCTAGGGGTCAGGTGTAACATTCCATTTTTGCCCACCAGTCTCCAAGGTCCAGGGCAATACTGGAATTCTAGTCCGGTTCAGGATTTCAAGAAAACCCACACTGCATGTACCTCAGGTCACACCCTGGCAGCTGAGACAAGCCACCCCAACCAACTTGGCGGCACATCAGTGTCAGATTTGGCAGGATAAATCTCCCCAGATCTATCCAACGGCTGTGAAGTTTCTAAGCTAACACGAGTCTCATATGTGTCCAGTTTAGGGGTATTACACAGTGACACACCATAATAACATGAATCAAAGGTGTACTTTATTCATTAACAATAAATGTCATAATGTACATCATTCTGATTGGAGCTAAGGGCATACATTGTCTAACAGCTCCCACTTGCACTTAGGTCCAATCTGGTATAAGCCGAAGTCCCAAACTTTCCACGTGTTTTTCAAACACTTTCTGTGTCAGTGGCTTAGTCAATGGGTCTGCCACATTCTCCGCCGATGCTACCTTTTAACATCAATCTCCCGTAAATCTAGTGTTGTCACACAATAGTGGAATGGGTGATATGCGGAATTCCAAATTACAAAATGAACACCTTTATTCATTAGGCAGCCTCACTTATGGCAATGTGTTCGGCTTGGGTTGTGGACTGTTATTCTTACTACTTAGGACCATTGTTTGCTGACTTTCAGCAAAATAGCACACGATCCTATCATGAAGATATAACTAGATGTAGACATTCTACCATCTGGATCTAACTGATAGTCGATATCAGTATACCCCTGGATCTGTAGTGATCTACCATCGAATGCCAGACAAAACTCTTTTGTCCTTCAAAAGTATTTTAGTATGTTTTTCACAGCAGTCCAGTGCTCTTGCCCTGGGTTGGCCTGGAATCTGCTTACAACACTCACTCTTGAGTGATGTCAGAACGAGTGCACAGCATATCATACATGATGCTCCCCACGGCCGAGGCATAGGGAACGTCTTTCATGCCCTCAATCTCCTCGGGAGTCTTGGGAGACATGCCCTTGGAGAGAGTGACTTCATGCCTGAAAGAAACATTTCCTTTCTTAGAGTTCTCCATGTTGTATTTCTTGACTATCTTGCCAATATAAGCAGATTGGGATAATCCAATTATCCTCTTCGATCTATCTCTACAGAGTCGAAGACCTAGTATATAGGAGGCTTCTCGAAGATCTTTCATGGAGAATTGCTGTGAAAACCATACTTTCACTGTAATCAACATTCCCACATCATTCCCAATGACTGGAATGTCATCTACATACAGAACCAAGAACATAACCTTATCCCCACTAGATTTCCTATAAACATAGGGTTCATCCGGATTCTGCTCAAAGTCAAACTTTTTGACAGTAGAATCAAACCGGATGTTCCAACTCCTAAAACTTGCTTAAGTCCATATATGGATCTATTTAATTTACATACCATGTGTTCCTGACCCACAGCTATGAAACTTTGCAGTTATTGTATATAGATATCTTCAGTAAGATCTCCATTTAGGAACGCAGTTTTGATATTCATTTGCTAAATCTCGTAATCATGGTATGCTACTACAGTTAACAGGATCCTAATGGATTTAAGCATGGCCACCGGCGAAAAGGTTTCCTCAGAATCGATGCCCTCTTTCTAATTATACCCTTTCGCCACCAAACGAGCCTTGTAGGTCCCAACCTTACCATCGAGGCCCTTCTTTCGCTTATAGATCCATTTACAACCAATTGCTTTTACCCCGGGGGGCGGATCTACTAGAGTACAGACTCCATTGGTCTCCATTGAGTCCATCTTTGCTCTCATGGCACCTACCCACTTCAAGGAATTTATTTCAACATAACTTCCGTATAAGTCATGGGATCCTCCTCACAAGTCATAGCTTCCACCAGGTAACTATCCTGGTCATAGCCAAAACGGACTGGAGGCCTGAAAACCCGAGTAGATCTTCTAGGTTGGTCATTACCTGGAACTTGTGGGACACCTCCCACTACCCCTGAGCTCTCCTCATCAAGAACAACTTCCTCACGATGATTGTTCTGGATGTAATCATCCTCCAAGAAATGGGCATTTCGGCTATAGAACATCTTCTATTCATCTGGGTCATAGAATAGGTAACCCACAGAGCCCTTGGGGTAGCCTACGAATAGGCAACGTGTGCTGGACAACCCCAAATCTTCAAGTGTCTTACACTTGGTTTCTTTCCGGTCCAATGCTCATATGGAGTCTTTGGAACTGATTTCGTTGGAACCCGGTTCAACACGTATATCGCAGTCTCCAATGCGTAACCCCAAAAGAATGTGAGCAATTCTGAGTGCACGAGAAGTGACCGGACCATATCCAATAAGGTCCTATTCCTCCTTTCTAGAACACCGTTTAGCTTTGGTGTAACAGGAGGAGCTAACTGTGGTACTATCTCATTGACCTTTAAGTAGTCCCTGAATTCTTTAGAGAGATACTCGCCACCTCGATCCGATCGAAGGGTCTTAATTTCACTCCCTAACTGTTTCTCGACCTCTTGTCTGAATTTTTTGAACTTTTGAAATGATTTTGATTTGTGTCTCATTAGGTACACGTAACCATACCGAGAATAATCATTGGTGAATGTAATATAATACACGTGTTGGTTACGAGTCCTAACACTCATGGGACCACATACATCAGTATGTATAAGGTCAAGCGTACCTACCTGTACATCTTTCAGGATTACCGTTAAATGGTTGTTTCGTCATCTTACCCTGAAAGCAAGGTTCACAAATGGGAAGATCTTCTACAGTTACAAAATCCAAAGGACCATCCTTTACCAACCTTGTGATATTAATATGGCCAAGTCAATAATGCCACAGGCACGTGGGATTAACTGCATCACGGATTCTTTTCTTAGGGATATCAACCGATGTAGTTTCAGCTATATTAGTTTCTAGAAAAGGATGAAGAACATAGAGACCATTCTCAAGTTCTCTGCATGTGATGAACTTGTTATTTCTTTTGATAGTAATCGTATTACCAAAAAAAAATAGAATATCCACCCGCACACTATTTTGAAACATAAATCAAATTTCTTCTCAAATTCTGTACATAAAGACAATTTTAAAGTACAATAGATCCTTCTTTGAAAAATAACTCTACAGTTCCTATAGCCTTTGCTGCAACACTTGCAGAAGTCCCCAAGTAAAGAGTTACTTCTCCGTCACTCAGTCTTCTTTTTATCCTGAGCCCCTGTAGTGAGTTACACGCATGAGTCGACGCCCCAGAGTCAATACACCAGGAAGCAGAAGTTACCAACAAATTGGTTTCTATGACATAGGATTCGAAATTACCTTTCTTGGTAGGATAAATCTCCCCTTATATATCCAACAACTGTGAAGATTCTAAACTAACATGAGTCTCATATGTGTCTAATTTAAGGGTATTACACAGAAACACACAATAATAATATGAATCAAATATGTACTTTATTGATTTACAATAAATGTCATAATGTACATAATTCTAATTAGAGGTAAGGGCATACACTGTCTAACAGTCAATTGATCCCTTTTGCAATGGTGGAACCAGAAGATTTGGATGGTAACATTGGGTGCCTAATATCATATCACATTAATTCTTTTGTTCATCTCTCATGAAATGGACTGATTGGTGGAACATGGGGCACGGAAAGGTTAGAGGTCTCTAAACTTGAATGGCATTCATGATTTGAAACTGAGCATAAATATAAGAGTACAAGTCAAGCAAACGGTGAGACGACATCAATATCTTCATAAGTAGTTCATAGATTGCTTTTGTTATTATTTATCAAAGAGATGATCATGAGACACCAAATTGTCCAACCACTTTGTTAATGATCATGAGACACCGAATTTTTCTCTATTTCCTAGAATGCTTATTAACAAAACCCAGTATTGCTTTGGCTGAAAAATGCCACTCATCCCACGCATCAACAAAAGAATTGCTCAAATCCAATGACCCTAGTCACCGTAGTTACTTCTTGCTGGCTAAACCTCTGTACAACCCACGATCCCGAAAACTCTTGAAATTCATGTTAGAAGAAGAAAGAGATTCTAAACTATTTTTCAGTAGTGCCACTGCTTGTTCTCTAAATAGAGAATAACAACCATAGTAAATGGGCTTCAGAATTGAACACTCGTTGTTAAAGAATAATGGTCGGTGAAGAACAATTGTCGGAAAATGGGAAACATTTCTTTGGCGAATGGAATATTTCAAGCGATGGCACCACTACAAGTCTCCTGATGTTAGGGTTTACACTTATTTTGCTTTGAAAAAAGACTTGTAAAAAGTGTTATTAATCAAATGAGGGCATTCTTAGCATTCTAGCATATTTTGAATGACACCTTGAAGATTTTCGTTTGGATCAATGACAGGAGGGAGGTTTTTGTTGATTGTTTCAAAAGTTCAAGGGAGGTATTTGTTAAAATGAAATAGAAAGGAGGTTTTTATGATTGTCAGAAACTTTAGGGGAGGTTTTTATATTTTACCCTAACTTAAAGTAAGGAAGCCCAAGCCCATTAACACTAAATAATAGAAGTATAGCCCAACAAGAAAATGGGAAGACATAACATAAATGGATCAAGGCCCACACTGTTAAGTCCCAAAACACACCCTCAAGCTGAGCATAGATGTCCATCATGCCTAGCTTGTACACCAAGTCTCCAAATCTAGCTTTAGTAAGTCCCTTAATGTATACATCAGCAACTTGTCATGTAGATGACATGTAAGGAATACATAGCTCTCCAAACACAATCCTTTCATTCACAAAGTGTCTATCAATCTCAAGGTATGTTTGGTTCATAAATAAAGACCTGGAATCAAAATCGAAATGGTCCATTCTGATTCCAACTATTTCATTGACTGTAATCGGAATCGGACTCCCACTCTGGGCAGAATGGCATTCCCCATTTGAGGGAATGGCCATTCCCAGCCCACCCCCTCAGAATCGGGTTCCCATTCTAACCGATTAAACAAAGAAGAATGAAAATGACAAAAAAAAAACCCAAACCTTCGATTCCAAGTTTCCAACCCTCTTTTTCATCTCTTGACTACCTCCTTCAAACCCTTCAACAATTCGGTGGCTGAATTCTAAATCCAACCTGAACTACTCCGGCCAAGTTAGTGATCATCGATCTCCCTCCCTCCCTCCCTCTCTCTCCCCCCCTCTCTATCCTACTCTTCTTCTAGGAAATGAAAAAGGTGGGCATTGTTTTCATTTTTGTGTCTCTAAGTCAAGCTTGGAATTGATCTTTCATGGCGACGACGGCAGGATGGTATGAAGGAGCATGTGGAAAATTTTGAAAGAAGCCATTTCGGAGAATCACATCGAACTAGCGAGGCTACTTTGAAAGAAGCCATTTCAAAAAATTTTGAAAGAGGCCGGTGAGGTTATTCTTTTCGATCTAGCTTTCGGAGAATCACAGCTTCCTGTCGAAGCTTGTCGATCCAGCTTCGAGGATTGTAACGAAAATTGCATAGTTCTTCTTTTCGTCAATGTTCTGCAAGGGTCTTCCTGCATTTATTAATGGTGTCTCTCTGATGAAAGGATTTTTTAGACAAGTACTCCTATTATTCGTGTAGATAGGACAAAAAGTAACCACATCTAGCCTCATATAAAAAAAATCTAATAAACCCCTCTTTTCTGATTAGATTAATGTGGGAGATGCTACATCTTAGTTGGGAATATAACCAGCCAAACGAGCAAACGATTAAAGGATTTTATAGATTTTTTATTTCTTTATATGTTTTTTATTAGGGGCAAAATTGGAAATCATGGTTGATTTTAATTCCAACTTCTTTATGAACCAAATAACATTAATCGAATCTAATTCCGATTCCTATTTGAACCAGACAGGTAGGGGGAATAGACCATTCTGATTTCAATTCCAAGGGATTCCCATTCCGATTCTAGTCATGAACCAAACGACCCTCAATGTGTTTGGTCCTATCATGCTGAACTGGATTACTAGTAATATATATTACAGCTCAGTTGTTAGAACAAAGCTTCAAAGGTCTTGACATTGTGATCCCCAATTCCTTTAGGAGTATCCTGAGCCAAAGAAGTTTAGCAACTCTATGTGCCATTGCTCGGTATTCAGCTTCAACACTTGACCAAGCCACCACAGTTTGTTTCATGCTTCTCCAAGTTACAAGATTTCCACCCACAAATGTGCAATATCTAGCTATAGACCTCCTATCTCTAGCTGATTCAGCCCAATCAACACCAATATAGGCTTCAACATTAAGCTTATTATGCTTCTTAAATAACAACCTTCTTCTAGGACATGTCTTTAAGTACCTTAGTATTCTCTCTATTGTCTTCATGTGTGCAACTTAAGGAGCATGCATAAATTGACTAAGAACATGGAGAGCATAGGAAATACTGGATCTAGTGAGAGATAAATACAAAAGTTTACCCACAAGTCATTGATATCTTTTCGTGTCTGAGTAAAGGTCCACATCCATTTCCTACAATCCATGGTTTTGTTTAATAGGAGTCTCAATAGGTCTGCTACCTAATTTTCCTATTTCCTTCAGGAGGTCCAAGACATACTTACTTTGAAAAATATAAATTCCTTCCTTAGACTAGGCCACCTCTATTCCCAAGAAGTACCTTAGAGGTCCCAAGTCCTTTATCTCAAATTCAAAGGATAAAAACTTCTTAAGTCTTCTGATCTCTTTTGAATCATTTTCTGTCACCACCATGCCATCCACATAAACAATCAATGTTGTCAGTTTCTCTCCATTTCTTCTATAGAATACTGCGTGATCAACACTACTTTGATAGTATCCCATAGTCTTCATTGCCTTGCAGTTTCTCTCCTTAATCGACATACTTTTCCATTCATGTTATACCCTAGTGGAGGATCCATACAAACCTCTTATTGAATATCTCCATTCTAAAAAGCATTCCTAACATCCAATTGGTGCAATTCCCAACTATAGTTGGCTGCTAGAGACAATAACACCTGTATGGTGTTCAACTTAGCAACTGGAGCAAAGGCCTCTATATAGTTAATTCCCTTCTATATGAACCCTTTTGCCACCAACCATGCTTTAAATCTCTCCACTGATCCATCGGACTTATGTTATACCCTAGTAAAGGATCCACTATTTCCCAAGTACTAGCCTTCAATAATGCTCTCATTTCGTCATCCATTGCTTCCCTTAATTTAGGGTAAGAAACAACCTCAGAGTACCTAGGAGTGAAAATAGAAGACAAGGTAGAAACAAAGGAATAATATGATGGGGACAAATGAGAATAATAGACAAACTTATTTATAGGGTGAAGAGTACAAGACCGATGGGTTTCCGCAAAGCAATGGGAAGATTCAAGTCAAAGTAAAAAATAATAGGGATATTAACCGGTTGTACCCATTCCAAGAAGGTTCAAAGAAAGACAGTAACTCACAAAAAGTAACATCTTTGGTGACAAATTTTCTCCCCATATGTGGATCAAAGCACTTGAATCCCTTTTGTGTGGGTGAATAACCCAAGAAAGCCCCCCAAATTGCCCTTGGATCCATCTTGGTGCTTTTTTCATCCTTAACGTGAATGAAACAGACACAACCAAAGACTTTTGGTGGTAAAGAAAACACGAGATCATTATGACACAGAATAGAGTAAGGGAGTTTCAATCCAAGTATCCTAGATGGCATCCTACTAATCAAATATAATGCAATAAGTACTGTAAGGGACCAATATTTCTTGGGAACCTTGTGCTGAAACAATAAAGCACAGGTTGTCTCCATGAGCTGTCTATTTTTCCTCTTTGCTACCCCATTTTGTTGTTGGGTGTAACTACAAGAGGATTGGTGTAATGTCCCTTCATCCTCAAAGGTGATTCCAAAAACTTCCTCACGTTCTTTCATAAGATAAACCCAAGTACAACATAAGAACTGATCAATGAAACTGTTAAAAGGGTGATAGCCATCCATAGAAACAATGGGTGAAAGACCCCACACATCAGTGCGGATTAAATCAAAGAAGGTAGTAACATTACTAATAGAACTCGGATGGTTTACCTTACAATGTTTTGCCAATTGGCACACATCACAAAATAGACTTTCAATAGACACATGTTCAAAGAGTTCTAGTAACAAAAATTTTAACAAGGAGGACATATGACCTAATCTAGCATCCCAAATGAAAAGGATTGTGCTTAGCTCATTGTTACTGCTACGACTAGTAGAGACCTTCAAAGCTGAGTTGGTATCATCATCAAGGTAGTAGAGGCCACTAGCTTCATGACCACTCCCAATCGTTTGCCTTATCAACCGGTCTTGGAAAATACAATGAGTGGGAAAAAAAGGTTACAACACAATCTAGAGTTTTGGTTATTTTTGAGACAAAATATATTAGTGGTGAAATCTAAAAGATGTAGGGTAGATTTGAGAAGAATTCCCTTTCCTAGTTGGATGTCTCTCTTTCCAAAAATAGTGGAAAAAGAGCCATCAGAAATCTTTAACTTATCATGCCAAGATAAGAGATGGTAGTAAGTGAATAAAGAAGATGAATTTGTCATGTGATCAGAGGCTCCAGAGTCAATAACACAAGAGCTTGATGAAGAGGACTGAATAGCACTAAGGGTAGATGTTATACCTATCTTTGCAAATTGGGAGGAAGCAATGGATTATTGTGTCAACCGAGCCATATCTCAATTGAGGATATCTACCTCTTCGGTTGTAAACTCTAGGAAGATATTTGGTAAAGTAGTGGTCTATCTCGGATTGAAAGAGCTAGTACTATTGCCCTTAGAACCTCCATATGTAACATTTGAGTTGGCAACATAGCTTGAAATGTAGTCAAGACCCTTGTTTATCTCCTTGTCCTTCCTCAATGTGCTGGTTTCAGGTGTGGATGGAGAATCTAGAAAGTATCCTTAGTATGCCTTTCTCCCCCACAATTTGAATACTTCAAGTTCTTCTTATCAGTTCCTTTTGCACCCTTAGAGTTATCGGAAACAAGTGTAGACTACTCACTATGTTGAAGTGGAACACCGATTCCCATTTTTTTCCTCCTCATCTCCTCATTCCTAATCAGGTAGAACACATGACACAGACTTGAAAGTACATTTTTCCCCAAAATTTGAGCTCTAATGCTTTCATATGAGTGGTCCAAATAAGCTTCTTCTGAACATGTTAGCTTAACACCAATGTCATCCTTCGACAAAATAGCCTGTCTTTTGTTAGCACCAGGAGCAACAACATCCTCCAAAACATCACTGATTTCCACATTATGAATCATAACTGGCCCCACATCTAGAACCCACCTCTTCATTCAACCTTTAGTATCGCTATTCACCACTAAGGTCGGCACTTCCCTTCTAACCTCTTCATAGACCTATTTCACCACCGGCTTTTGTAGTCTCCTCTAGACTATTTGAGGTACAAAAGGTTAAAATCAACTTAAGTCCCACTAAAAAATAAAAAGTTACATAGTTAATTAAATTTCATAAGGAATTTAAATTTAATAAAAACTTAATATACTTAAATAAATTCATTTTTTACTAATTTAAAAAATTAAATAAAAATATTAGTTTTAAACATAGTTTAATTATTTTAAAATCAATTTAAATTTCATTTAAAAATAAGGAAAATTATAAAAAACTCATTGGGTTTTCTTGCAATCCTATGAAACTCCCCAATGTTTTGACTTTAACAAAAAGCTCCCTATTGTTTTGAAAAAAGGTGCAAATACCTTCCTTTAGTCAGCATTCCAAATAAAAAATATCGATGTAATGTATTAATTTTACTTCACTTCAGCCTTTTTAAATTTGTCCTAGAAGAGTAAGGAGAGTTATTCTTTGAAAGTTGTCTAGCAAAATAGATTAGTGGAGGGTAAAGTTGAAACTTTAAATAGTGTATGCTAATGCATTAACAATGATAAGGGTATTTTGGTAACTTTAATGTCTTTGCTACCGAAGAGCCAAGAGAAAGGAGGTATTTGCACTTTTTTTTCTCAAAACTATTGGGAAGGCCTTTGTTAGGGTCCTATAACAAAATAGGGAATTTTAAGCATAAGAATTCAAATGAATTATCTATGTAATGAGAGAGAGAGAGAGGGAGGGAGGGAGGGAGGGAGACCATGAATTGGTCAAGCTCAGCATTAGCACTGAAGCGAGATGATACTGCATCTCTCTTATAGACCAAATATTCTCACCAGATTTCATCAGCAAAAGTGCTATGTCGTCAGGAGCTTCGACTTGAAATCGGCAACAGATAGAATGAAAACGTTGAAACTCCTACAAAAAGTTCAAGAGAAACAAGTTTTTGAACTAATCGATAGAAAGAGCACGGAAAATAAACAATCTCCAAGGAAACTTAATAGATTCGTAACATGAGTAGAAAAATATAATACTAGAGTACAACAATAGAATCTGGTTATAAGCAAGAAAATTTCAACGATTTCCACATCTTTTAGTGGCTAAAACCATGAAAGTCATCCTTTTTTGGTCTTGTGCTGATGGTGCAAGAAAACATTTATCTAAGACGAGGACTGAAATTCCATTTCTTGACCGAGATACAAATGCAACTTAGCAATCTTTGCAAAGGTCCTTTTGGAAGCTCCTTTGTTGTTGGTGGTGGTAATAGGAAAGTCTCCAAGAAGTCATGTCAATGGCACAATGGCACTAAAGGTGAGGATGAAGATAGATATTATAGGGCAAGTGTTGTTAAGCGCTCATTCTCTGAGTCTTAGCCAGAGTTGCGGAGAGATGCCAATGGAGAAGTAAGAGTGGCTTCCAGCTGAAAAGTCTTCCTTAGTAACAACAACATTAGCTCAAGAAATTCCTTTAACATGGGGGCATCTTATTTTAGTACCCATTCTACAAAAGGGTAAATGGGTATTTGGAAAAAATTATGCATCAGTTTAACATTTTTTTTTTGTTTAAGTTGACGGAAGGGAGGTTTTCGTTAAAGTGGAACTATAGGGGAGGTTTTTATGATTGTTAGATACTTTAAGGGAGGTTTTTATATTTTACCTTATTAAATTTAGGGCAAATTTCTTAAACTTTCCTAAGGTTTAGCTAATTGACTAACTCTACCCCAACTATTAAACTATTCGTGCTTCGTCCGATATTGCTTGAGGAAGCCATGAGTGCCAAGTTTTCAAGAAAGAAAGAGCTGTGAAGGTTTAGAGAAAGGCTTTTCGGAGCATTTCCCACAGACAGCGCCAATTGATGAGTCGCAATCCGGTCACTCCTAGCCGGCACTCACATGGCTCCTGGAAGATACCTGAGATGTGGAAGAAGAAGAATCCCCGGGGGGGTTACCCGGCGGGAACACTCCGATGCTTAAGTTAGTAATCTGTAGGAGAAGCAAGGAGAAGACGAAGGCTAAGAGTGCAAATAGCACGAATATAGAAGATCATACCTCATTCTTTGAGAATAGTCTCCTTAAAATAGAATTTCGTTGCATCAGGCCCACTGGCCTCTGACAGGGCAGGTATAACCGCCACTGTCAGCCTGCCGCAGCCGTTGCAGGCAGGGCTGAGGTGACACGCGCGGGGCCGTCATTGCAGGGTACGTACCTGTCAAGTGTAAGTCACCCTCTAAGGTGGCAGGCATGACGATGTCTGACGAGAGATATGGTTTCTGTCCCCAGATTTTTCGGGTATGGTGGTCGGGCAGGAGGTCTTCCTGTGGTATGCCGAACTCCCCTTCTGCAAGTTACCCTATGCCGGGCTATCTCATAAGCGATGAGCTGCCCGTGGCAAGCTAAACCGAGCTGTCTGACCCGAGGTGTCTTCGCCTCGGGGTATTTATAGGCGAATCGGTGTGTTCCTGTCTGGGAGTGGCCCGAGGTCCACTGAGAGGAGCTCGGGTATTAGAAAAGGTCAGGGGCCGAGCTCGGGGGCAGCTCGGGTTGCTTTAGCCCTGGGGAGGAGGTGCAGGCCAAGTGGCTCCCGGCGAGTAGTCTATCTTGCCGAGTTGATGGGCTCAACTCAGTGGGACCCTCCTCCCGAGTTGAGGCTACGCCTGCTGTGCTGTCACGCTGAGTCATCGTTTGAGCAAGGTCATGCCCACGTGTACCCGGGCTACGAGGTCGGGCCAAATCATCCTCCATCAATTTTCCCCCACTCCCTGTGCTGGCGGTGTTGACCCAGCGCGGGGAGTTCATATCGCGCCGGGTGGATTTGGCTTCGGTATTCATGCCACTTTGTCACGCGTTTCGCCCAGCTGGACCGGTCTAGATCCCGGCTCAGTCAAAAGGGACTCGGATCGCGTCCAGTTTACGCGTGGATGTCACGCGATTCGGACCTCGCGAACGCGAAAAGATGCGCTAAACTGATTTCACCTCGAGGAACCCGTAGCCGATTTTTCTGAAAGTCGTTGGATCGTTTTGATCATGACCGTTAATGCTCGGGCGCAGCGGCTATAAATAGTGGGGGACCCTTGGCCATTTCTTCACCACAAAGTCTCCAGCGTCAAAGTTGAGCTGGCGTCTGAGGTTCCTAGCTCGGGTCTTCTAGCTCAGTTCGTTCCTCTAGTCAGTTCTCATTTCCTGTGGTGAGTCCCTGAGCTCCTCTTTCTTTTTTGAGTATCCTTCCCCCTTTGCTTCATAATGTCGTCTAGCATAAATAGCCTAATTGACGAGCCCGAGGTGGGTACCTCGGCTCAGGGCGGCTCCTCTGCCGCCCAGCCATCCGATGTACGGGCGACTTTGGGTCATTTAGCGTCCACCTCCCACCGAAGTCAGGAACCAGATCAGTTTGGCCCTTCCACAATGACTTCGGAGAGGCTTCAGGACCTCATACAGAGGTTCAATCTCCCTAGGGAATACTCATATAGCCTTCCCACCGGCAACTTTCCATGGGAGCACGGTCCTGACGAGATCGTGATCTTTAGGAAGCAATTGGTAGCTGAACTCCGACTTCCTCTTCACCCTTTGATTGTTGAGGTGCTAGTACACTTTAACATCACTTTGGACCAACTTCACCCGAACTTCATACGGAATGTGGTGGGGTTCATTTCTCTTTGCTTTGACCGTTCTCTCTCCATAGACTTAGATATTCTTAGTACAATTTTGGCCATAAAGAAGAGTGCTTCGAGCACTCTCCCCGGGCACAGACGGTCTTACTACCTGTCTCCTCGCCCGAGTTTCAAACTCATGCACAAGCTCCCGAGTAAAGTCCCAACCTGGAAGTGGGACTACTTCGTAGTTCGGAGCGACACGGGGTGGCCCTTCCCCACTGATTGGAGGATGGCCGTTCAAGACCCCGGTGTCATCCTAGACGGGAAGACCAAGAAGGCGCTCCAGTCGCTGGCTCAGCTCGGGTTGAATTACAAAGACTTCACATTCGAGGAGAAGCTCATCCAGGCCGACTTGAGCCCGGGTAGGTTTTTCTTCATTTCGGCTTTTCTGTTCATATGTTTACCCCAGGGTTACTAACGTCGAGCTTCACTACAGGTCCTATGGAGGCAGAGAAGATTGGCAGTCAACGACTCTTCCATCAAAAGAAGAGGAAGAAGCGCGTGGCCGAGAAGGCTCGCGTTGAATCTCCACCGGCCTCCGTCGAGGCTCAACCGTCACAGGCCCCGGCTCTGGAGCCCGAGCTCCCCCATCCTCACCCCGTCATCAACTTGGAGGAGGACACGGTGCCTCAGGGCCCCGAGGTGGCGGCAAAGCCCACGACGGAGTCTACCGAGACCGTCGCCGGGGGTGATATGGGAGCTACCCCTGGGGCACGCCCTACGGAGACAATTGCCAAGGTCTGTCCTGCTGATGCTGCTACCGAAGCTTCCGGGGAGTCCACCCATGCGGCGGAGATGACAGCGTCTAGCTCGGAGAGCCAGGGGGTGAAAGCATTCTGAACCCCCAATGTAGTCTCCAGAAGAGCAAGGAGGCCGCGTACCCGGAGGAGGTCACGGAATGGGCTAACCTCACTCTTGGTCAGCTCGGTGGCCGGGCTGCTTCCCATGCCATGGTGGTGAGTTTCCCTGTGAAAGACTCTCTTTTCTTTCTTTCTCTCTCTCCTCCCCCTATCTCTTTCTTTTTTTTTTTTGGCTGGTTTCCTTCTTGCAGTTGAACACAGCCGTGCGTGCCTTGACCTTCCAGTCCAACCGGAACTTGAGACGGGCTCTGGATGCTGAGAGATCGTCTCGTGAAGCCCATACCGAACTGAGGGCAGCTCGAAGCCAAATCCACCGTCTTTAGAATGACGCCTCAGCTTAGAAGAGCTTCATTGAGGTGCTGTTGGCGGAGAAGAACGAGCTGGCCCGAGACAAGGACAGGCTGAGGGTCGAAGTAAACGGTCTCAAGGTCGGTCAAGAAGCATTGAGGCTGGAGGTGGAAAGTCTCAAGGCAGACCGGGACAGCCTCAGGACAAATCGGGATAAGCTTAGGGCAGACTGGGATGCCCTGAAGCTTGAGGTGCAGGGCCTTAAAGAGGCCAAAAGAAAGTTAGAGCAAGAGGTGGAGTTCCTCCGAGTTGACATTAAGGAGAAGACGGAGATTTTTGAGGGCGCCCTCGAGGAGACCAAGGTGCAGGCCGTCATTGATTATGTCCAGTCATCGAAGTTTGACGACGTGATGACCGAGGCTTACCGCAAGGGCTTCAAGCTCAGTTGGTGGCTGATCAGGCACCTCTACCCCAAACTGGACACCAGCGCTATCACTACTTCCCGGATTACTAATGGCATAGTGCGCCAGTCGGCGGACGATCCGCACTCTGAAGACGAAGGCGCCGATGATGAAGCATAGGTTGTTGGTCCCGTTACTGCCCCCGAGGGAGTCCCTGGCAAAGACGACGAGCCTCCGAAATAGCTCGGTCCTTGTATTTATAGGCTTAGTCTTCTCTTTCTCTTTCTCAAGTAACAGAAACTTTGTATTGAAATCTTCGTAGTGAAAATTTTGCTTTGCCAAACACTTGTGCAATTTTTCTTTTACTTGCTGAAGTGGCTATTTTTGTTCTAAACAGTTAGGCTACTAGCCAATTACCCGAAGTGAGGGTTCCTCGACTGTCGTGGTCCCGAACTGTATTCCGATACTTAGTAGGGGTAGCCTTATGTACACCGAGGTGAGTGACATAGTAGGGTACATGCCCGACATGTCTGCACCCGGGTTAAGTTGACATCAGTTGTCCTTAACGGGTTTAACTTGTTGCATGCCAGGGCGGGCTATTCGTCACAAGGTTCGTGTCCGAATCGCCTGCGCCTTGGGAATTGTAAGTACTTAGCTTATGCTGATGAGGCGACTAGGTCTTGTATGCTGCCGAGGTCTTTCATTAGCTCGGCATTTTAGCCCTTAGGCTGGGGGAGCGACTTATAATCCATTCTCCTAGAGTTCGCCCATGCCATAGAGGCGACTGGGTCTTATTGCGCCGAGGTCATGTTAGCTCGGTATTTTGGCCCTTAGGCTCTGCGAGTGGCTCGTGGCCTACTCAGTTCTTACAGATAATATTGTCTTAAGTTGACAATATTCCATGCCCAAGGTACTTGTTTCCCTTCGAGGGTCTCGAGCTCGTACGTTCCTTCCCCGAGCACTCGTTCACTCGGTAAGGACCTTTTCATTAGCTCGGCATTTTAGCCCTTAGGCTGGGGGAGCGACTTATAATCCATTCTCCTAGAGTTCGCCCATGCCATAGAGGCGACTGGGTCTTATTGCGCCGAGGTCATGTTAGCTCGGTATTTTGGCCCTTAGGCTCTGCGAGTGGCTCGTGGCCTACTCAGTTCTTACAGATAATATTGTCTTAAGTTGACAATATTCCATGCCCAAGGTACTTGTTTCCCTTCGAGGGTCTCGAGCTCGTACGTTCCTTCCCCGAGCACTCGTTCACTCGGTAAGGACCTTCCCAGTTGGACCCAAGCTTACCAGCGCCGGGCTCAGGTACCATAACTTTACGAAGGACCAGGTCGCCAACGCGGAGGTTCCGCTTCTTGACCCTGGCGTTATAGTACCGAGCTACTCTCTGCTGGTAGGCTATGGTCCTGATGTACGCGAGGTCCCTTACTTCGTCGAGTAGATCGAGGTTGGTGCGGAGCTCATCTTCATTCGTCTGATCACTATATGCTTCTAGTCGCAGCGTAGGTACTTTGATCTCTGCGGGGATAACTGCTTCGGTGCCGTAGGTGAGATTGAAGGGTGTTTCTCTCGTGGCGGTCTTCTCCGTGGTCCGGTAGGCCCGTAGGACACTGGGTAGCTCATCTGCCCACAACTCTTTAGCTCAGTCCAGCCGTGCCTTTAGTCTGCGAAGGATGGCTCTGTTTGTGACTTCTGCCTGGCCGTTTGCTTGAGGGTGTGCGACCGAAGTAAAATTCTATCGGATTCCCATGTCTTGGCACCAATCTTGGAATTTGATGTCCTCGAACTGCTTTCTGTTGTCAGAAATCAATACCCGAGGTAATCCAAAGCGGCACACGATGTTCTTCCAAAAGAAGTTTTGGACGTTCTCGGTTGTGATCGTTACAGGGGGTTCAGCTTCTACCCACTTGGTGAAGTAGTCCACTGCTACTACTAAGAACTTCCTTCCACCCATTGCTAGCGGGAATGGCCCAAGTAGATCGATGCCCCACTGTGCGAGGGGCCACGGGTTGGTGAGATACTTGAGGTCGGCAGCAGGTTGGTGGTGGATATTGGCGTGCTTCTGGCATTTGTCACATTTTTTAACGAGTTCAATGGCATCTGTCTTCATTGTTGGCCAATAATACCCCTGTCGAAGTGCCTGTTGGGCGAGGGCCCTGCCCCCTAAGTGTCCGCCGCACAGACCCTCATGAGTGTCGCGGAGTACGAGCTCGGCTTCGGTAGGTCGCAAGCAATGCAAGTAGGGGAGCTTGTATGATCTCCGGTACAGCCGTTCGTCTATCATGATGTATTTGGCTACCTGGCACTGCACCCTTCTGGCTGCATTACGATTTGCAGGGAGTGTCCCGTGTAGCAAGAAGCTCGCGAACGGGTCAATCCAGCTCGGCTCTGCTTGAACGACGGGAGCGACCTCCTCTACCCCCCCGAGAATGCTAGGCCGAGACAGGTCCTCTATGTACACGGTTCTCATGGTGATGTCGCCGGTGCTGGCTAACCCGGATAGGGCGTCGGCCTCAGCGTTCTCTGACCTAGGGATTTGCCTGATAAAGTGTGACTGCAAGTTGAGCAGGGCTTCTCTGACTTTGGCCAAGTAGGCGACCATGGTTGGCTCGCGAGTTTCGTACTCGCCAGTGACCTGGTTGACCACGAGTTGGGAGTCGCTGCAGATAACGACGTGCTTGGCTTTTACTTCCCTGGCTAGAGCTAGTCTAGCTATCAACACTTCGTACTCCGCTTCATTGTTAGATGCCGCAAACTCAAAGCGTAGCGCGTACTCCAGTTTCGTGCCACTTGGGCCATGCAGAACTATTCCGGCTCCGCTGCCCTGTTGGTTCGAGGAGCCATCTACGTGAAGCATCTGTGCTTCTCATCCCAGCTCGCGCTTGGCCGAACTAGGAGAGATGCCACACTAGCTGCTACCTCATGGGGCTCGGACTCGACCGGCCTAGGAGCTTCAGCCTCACCCGAGCTAGGAGTCTCATGCTCAACCGGCCTGGGAACTTCGGAGCTGAATGTGCACTCGGCGATGAAATCTGCTAAGGCTTGGGCCTTAATTGCAGTTCACGACTTGTATTGGAGGTCGTACTCGCTGAGCTCAACGGCCCACTTCGTCAACCGACCAGAGTCCTCGGGCTTAAGTAAGACTTGCCTTAGAGGTTTGTCGGTGAGGACAATAATAGTATGAGCCTGGAAGTATGGGCGGAGCTTCTGAGCTGCAATTACCAGTGTGTATGCTAGCTTTTCTATCTCTGGATATCTCGTCTCTGCTCCCTGCAATACTTTACTAACATAATAGATGGGTCGTTGAACCCGATCTACTTTCTTTATTAGTACTGAATTGACCACTTCGTCGCTTTCCGAGAGGTACAGTTCTAAAACATCACCCTCTTCGGGCCGGGTTAAGGTCGGCACACTAGCGAGGTATTTCTTGAGCTCGTCAAACGCGAGCTGATAGTCTTGGGTCGATTCGAACCCTTTGCTCTTGATTGCCTTAAAGAACGACAGACAACGGTCCGCCGATTTGGACATGAAGCGTCTCAAGGCGGCTATGCGGCCATTCAACCTCTGAACCTCCATCAACTTTCGGGGTGGTCTCATATCTAAGATGGCCTTAATCTTATCCGGATTGGCCTTAATGCCGTGCCAGTTAATGATGTATCCTAGGAACTTACTCGAGGTCACACCGAATACACACTTGTTTGGGTTCAATCTCATATTAAACTTACGCAAAATTTCAAAAACAAAATGCAAGTCTTGTATTAATTCATGTGAAAATTGGGTTTTGACGACCATGTCATATACATAGCATTATACTTTTCTGCTAATTAACGGCGCAAACAACTTATTTACAAGCCTTTGAAAGGTTGTCCCTGCGTTTTTCAACCCGAAGGTTATAACCTTGTAACAATATAGACCGAACTCCGTGATAAAGGCAGTCTTGTCTTCATCCGCCGGGTCCATCTTGATTTGGTTATAGCCCGAATAGGCGTCCAAGAAACTTAGCAACTCGTGCCCTGAGGTCGCATCTACCAAGCGGTCAATTCTGTGGAGCGGGAAGTAGTATTTTGGGCAAGCACGGTTTAAGTCGGTGTAGTCGACGCACATGCGCCACTTGCCATTGGCCTTCTTTACCAGGATGGGGTTGGCTACCCAGTTCGGGTAATGGACTTCTCTTATGAAGTCAGCTGCGAGGAGCTTCTCGACCTCCTCGTCGACCGCTTTCCACCGCTCTGGAGCTAGGTTGCATTTCTTCTATCTAACGGGCCTAACTACAGGATCAGTATTCAGCTTGTGAGTTATAAGGTCAGGGTCTATATCGGGCATCTCTGTCGCGGACCATGCAAAAATATCCTAATTTTGAAGTAAGAAACTTACCAGTCCGGATCGTAGAGGTTCCTGGACGGAAGCACCGATCTGAAGCATCCAAGTTGGGTCTGTTGCTGAGGTCGGGACTACGACTGTTTCTTCCGTGGGTGCAGCTCGTTCTTCGCTTTGTTCTGTAGGCCGCTCCAGTTTGAGGTTGTCGGCCACCTTGGTCTTTCCCTTCAGGGCGGCGACATAGCACTTGCGGGACTCGAGCTGGTCGCCCTGCGCTACCCCCACACCGAAGTCTGTAGGGAACTTCATAGCCAAATGATAGATGGAGACCACCGCCCGTAGGACATGGGTGATCTGCCGACCTATTATGGCATTGTATGGGGAGGGGGTCGCGACCACCAGAAAGTTGTGGTTGAATCTAACTACGCAGGGCCATGTGCTGACTTCCACAGGTACTGTTATTTTCCCAAGGGGCCGGACTTCTTCTCCGCTGAAGCCCACCAAAGGAGTGTCCGCGGGCTTCAGGTCACTTTTCTGCAACTGAAGCTGGTCGAACACGGCTTTGAAGAGGATATCTGTCGAGCTACCCGAGTCAACGAGTACGCGCTTGACCTCGAAGTCATTGATCCTCAGCTTTATCACAAGTGCGTCATCGTGGGGGTAGTGGACCCCTCGCGCATCATCTTCCGTGAAGAAAATTGGCTCTTCTGTCCTCGACCGCTTTGGAAGATTCTGTTCTTCCCGGGCGGCCTCATGAACTGATGTCCGAGTTGTTGCTGAAGTACAACCTGCGACGATCGAACCTCCCACTATCACGTGGATTGTGCCCCGAACCGGCCTCTCTTCCGGAGGTTGCCACTGTGACGGTTCGGCCGGCCTGCTGCTGGACTCGGGAGCATCCTTACCGTGCTCCCCTTGCCGACCTGTTTTACTATTATTATTATTATGTACAAAATTCCTTAAAAATCCACGACAGATGAGCTCCTCAATCTCGTCGCGGAGGTTTTTACAATTTTCGGTACTATGACCGTGATCTCTGTGAAAACTGCAGTACAAATTCTTATTTCTTTCATTGGGATTCCCCCTTAAACGGGGTGGCCACTTCACATACGGGCGTCTTTGATTGCCATCAAGATTTCGGCCCGCTTCGCGTTCAGTGGGGTGTAGTCAGTTCGGTCCGCTACTAAAGCTCGGAACGACTGACCCGGCTTTGCTCCCCGAGCTGCAGCTTTTTTCTTTTAGTTGTCCCCTTGGCTGGGAGGTTCTCCTTCCCTTTTCCTCTTCTCGGGTGCGCCCTCGCCCTTTTGGTTGATCTCTTCCTCCGTGGCTATAAACCTGTCTGCGAGCTTAAGAAATTCAGTTATGGTCGCCGGTTGGTTGACGACCATGTGCCATTTGAACTCTTTATGCGTCACGCCTTTCTTGGCTGCTGCGAGGCGCACGGCGGGGTCCAGGCGCGGTATCTGCATGCACGCATCGTTGAACCGCTTGATATAGCTTCGGATGGACTCTCCCTCTCTCTGCACTATGCTGAGGAGACTTTCTTCAGTTCACGGGCACCGTTTGCTGGTGACGAAGTGGGACGTGAAGGCTTGCGCGAACTACGCCGAAGTTCTTATCGATCCAGGTGCCAAGTTCCGGTACCATGTACGGGCTGCTCCTCTAAAAAGTGGTGGAGAAGGCCACGCACATGCATGACTCACTGGCTCTCGCTAGGTGCATCTACGACTGAAAAGCGTCCACGTGATCATTTGGGTCGAATGACCCGTCGTACTTGTCAAGAGGGGGGAGTTTGAAGTCTTTAGGCATTGGGACAACCAGGAGGTCAGGAGATAGGGGAGACTGAACTGAAAGGAGGGGAGCCTTGGCTTCGCCCGAGCTTACCTCTTCTTTGCCTCCGAGCTCGGGCAGATCATGGGTGGTAGATTGGCGAGCTCGGCGGTGGCGTCTCTGCTTCTTGGCGGGCTCGGCGTTGGTGTTGCTCACCTCTGTGCTGTCAGGAATGGTGTGTTCAGGAAGTAGCTCAGGCCGCTGGTGATGGCTGCGGACAGAGGGATCCTGCTTGGAGCCTGCGGCCAGGATCCCGAACCGGTTCTCTAGGAATGGGGTATCGGGCTTCGAGGGCTGAGGAGACGTGGACTTGGCGAGCTGGGGTCCTCCCGACCTGATTGCCCGCGGTGAGACCGGAGTGGCTGGTCTTCCTTATCTGCTGCGGGAGGAGGCCTAGCTCCCAGGAGGGTTCTGGGGGGCCTCTCCTTGGCGAGAAAGGTGTTCCTCCTGACGGCGAGACTTGGCTCGCTACGAGGCTGGGTGCCGAGGAGGGAGCTGCGGTTGCTGAAGCTGAGGTTGGGGCAGCTGAGGGAATTGCTGCTGATACCGGTACTGGGAGACCTGGTGCAGCACCTGCTGTTGATAGATCTAGAACTGTTGAAACTATTGCATTTGAGCCTGCATGGCCCGCATGCACTGCACCAAGTCCTCTAGTTGGTTCGGGTTTGCCGCTGGGGGCACAACTAAGGGTTCGGTGAAGGTTGCTCCGACTGTGGTAGGGAGTGGAGCAACGACAGGTGCCCCTGTAAGAGTTCAAACTAGGAATCCTGTCTGCTGAGAGGGGGATGGTGAACTGTCTGATGCAGACAGTAGGAAACTGAGGTTGTTCCCTCGAGTTGTCCAGGGAAGAAAGAGCTGTGAAGGTTTAGAGAAAGGCTTTTCGGAGCGTTTCCCACAGACGGCGCCAATTGATGAGTCGCAATCCGGTCACTCCTAGCCGGCACTCACGTGGCTCCTGGAAGATACCTGAGATGTGGAAGAAGAAGAATCCCTGGGGGGGTTACCCAGCGGGAACACTTCGATGCTTAAGTTAGTACTTTGTAGGAGAAGCAAGGAGAAGACGAAGGCTAAGAGTGCATATAAAGCGAATATAGATCATACCTCGTTCTTTGAGAATAGGCTCCTTAAAACAGAATTCCGTTGCATCAGGCCCACTGGCCTTTGACAGGGCAGGTATAACTGCCACTGTCAGCCTGCCGCAGCCGTTGCAGGCAGGGCTGAGGTGACACGTGCGGGGCCGTCATTGCAAGGTACGTACCTGTCAGGTGTAAGGCACCCTCTAAAGTGGTAGGCACAATGCTGTCTGACGAGAGATATGGCTGCTGTCCCCAGATTTGTCGGATACGGTGGTCGGGCAGGAGGTCTTCTTGTGGTATGCCGAACTCCCCTTCCGTGAGTTACCCTATGTCGGGCTATCTCGTAAGTGGCAACCTGCCCGTGGCAAGCTAAACCGAGTTGTCTGACCCGAGGTGTCTTCGCCTCGAGGTATTTATAGGCGAATCGGTGTATTCCTGTCTAGGAGTGGCCCGAGGTCCACTGGGAGGAGCTCGGGTATTAGAAAAGGTTAAGGGACCTCGAGCTCGGGGGCAGCTCGGGGTGCTTTAGCCCCAGGGAAGAGGTGCAGGCCAGGCGGCTCCCGGTGAGTAGTCTATCTTGCCGAGTTGTCGGGCTCAACTCGGTGGGACCCTCCCTCCGAGTTGAGGCTATGCCTGCTGTGTTGTCACGCTGAGTCATCGTTTGAGCAAGGTCACGCCCACGTGTACCCGGGCTACGAGGTCGGGCCAAATCATCCTCCATCACTTGCCATTTGGAGATCTGAAGCTCGACTGGAGAGAGAGAGAATGAATGACACGGGAAAAAGAGTTCACGACGGTATAGACGATAGTAGCAAGAGGGAGAACGATGAGTATTGCGGACCTAAGGAATTCCAAAGGGAGGTGACCATGCCGGCCAAGCTGTCGGCGTAGAGGGAGAACGAGACTATAAGTACAAAATCGACAAGCGGATCGAAGGAGTCCGAAGTGGTGGTGGGGATGAAACTGGCAAACGAGTTCTTAGGCTCTTGGAAACAGTTGGAAGAACAACGGTAAGCGAGTGCAGAGAGTGGAAGTGCGATCTCAGTGAACGTGGCGACACCTTGCCGTCGATGAAGAAGAAGACTTCGCCAGAGAAGTTCTAACCATTGTAGGGGTGTGGTGCTCGATTGGGAGACCAATTCTCATGCTATTGATGTTTCTTTCTCACTCTCATCGCAACGGTTTCGTTTCTCACTGGGGTCGCACCTATTCGGTGAGACCCCACATCCCAAATTTTGAGAAGAGATTTTCCTCGCATCTCACTCTTTCGCACAAAACAAACGTGAGAAAATAGGAATCTTAAGCGAACATTCCTATTTTCTCATCCCCGTCCCACAAACCAAAGAGACTATAAGAAATAAGAAGTAAGAGAAAACGAATAACGATTTCTATTCATAAGTTAAAAGATTCGTTTTAAGTGATAAAGAGTTAAAAGGAAACGAACAGCCCTCTCGAGTCGCGTATTCTTCGAAGGTATAAACCCTCCAAGGGTTTTAGGAAAGAAAACGTCGGACACGGGGGCCTTTTCTTAACATCGTCAAATTCGACTGCAACAACCCCAACGACAAACCCTAAAATTCCTGAAAACCCCACCTCTTCTTCTTCAATGTCTTCTTCTTCTTCAATTGAAACCGTAGAAATTTCTACACCTGCAACTTCAAACCCTTCCTCACCTCCTGAAACCAACGCCCTAGAATCACAAACACAAATGGAAACCTCAACCCCTTCAATGGAGAGGAAAAACGATGGGTATGAAAATCCCGAGGTTTCAGAGCAGCGAGACGTGTCAAGAAGTGAAGAGGTCGATGAAGGGGGAGGAGATGGAGATGAGGAAGAGGGGGAGTGTGGTTTCTGCTTATTTATGAAGGGAGGTGGATGTAAGGACGCATTCATTGCTTGGGAGAAGTGCATTGAAGATGCAGAGAAGAACAAAGAAGATATCGTCGAGAAGTGTTTCGAGGTGACGGGGTTGTTGAAGAAGTGCATGGAGGCACACTCCGATTATTATGAGCCGATACTTCGGGCAGAGAAGGCGGCAGAAGAAGAGGCAACGAAAGAATTGGAGCGCGAAGCTTCTTCGAGGGAATTCGAGCGAAAAGCTGATTCTGAGGAATCGAAAAAAGAGACTGCACCACAGGATAAGCAGGGAAGCTAGGAGCTTTTCAATTTTTTTTTTTTTTATTAAGGACAAGCAGGACACCTATTTTTTTATTTATTTTATTTCAACCCTTGATTCATGGGCATGAGCGGCACGAGTGAAGGGACTTGACAGAGATTAAATTATGGAAATTGTCGGATCCTTGAGGTAACTAAGAGATCGCGAGCTTTTTGATTGTTCAATCACGTTCCTTAATGTTGTCTTTGGGGAATAAATGGATAAAGAATTTTGTTACACTCTATTCATATATAAACATGAATTTTGCAAGTATGTACATGTACTTGATTCGGCTCAGAGAATTCCTGCTATTGTTTATGCATACAAGAGGCTTTTAGTTTGAAATATGACATGTGATTTGTGGGAAACACCTGTTTTATTTTTTCTCCCTTTACTCAAAGAATTTTTTGAGACACTGAAATTCATCTCTAAACATGAATTTTACAATTATGTACTTGATTCTACTGAGGGGATTCCTTCTATTATTTATCAATGCAAGAGTCTTTAGTATGAAATATGATATGCGATTTAAAGGAAACAACCTTTGTTCATTAGTTGAAAATCATCTTGAAAAAAATTAATCCTGAATATTATGATTTGTTATAAGATGGGGAGTCCAAATATTTATGAGTTTAAACGTTAAGCTATTTTCAAGAAAGATGAATTAGCTGTTGGTAACATAACAAATGGAATTGCTTTGTAATGTCTCAATGCTGATTTTCAATTTTTTGTTTATTTGTATGGAGGTATGCGAATATTTTCCAACTTTAGATGGGGATGTCAATCAGGATGGAATTTGACCATGGTTGACTTACTTTTACTAAATATTAATAAAAAAATAAAATTTATCTTCATTATCTTTGTTTTTCTATTTTGACCATTGAATTGATTGATTGAAACCTTGAGTTGCTAGGAAAATGTTAAAAATTTAGATGAAAGATTTCCAATGCTTTTGGAAGATAATGGAAACTCTAATTTGGATTTCAAAGAGTTTGGTTTCAACTCAAAGTCGGACTTTGATATTAAAATGCTTAGTTTATTTGAAAGAGATGGGATTGGTCATAGAGGAGAGGTAGAGTTGGAACCAGATCAGTTCTTTGAGAGAAATGTGGTATTGTAATTAGAAAGAATCAATGAAGATTAAAGGGCTTGGAGGGATCTGAAGAAAAAGACTAACACTGTAAGAAGTGGAAGGAAACCTGCAGGAGAAGTAAAGAGATCCCTATTTAAGTTGCCAAAGAGTTTGCTCATTTATTTATTTATTTTTTCATTGTAGGGTGTTGTTATGGACGCATTCCTCGGGAAGGCGTATCGTCGCCACCGGCAGCAATAGGCACCTGACCCACCGCCAGCAGCAATAGGCACCTGACCCACCGCCAGCAGCAGCAGTGATTCAATGATTCTCATCCTACCCAGTTCGGCAACAGTAGCCTTATCTAGATTAGATTAGATCATCTTGCTTGTTCTTATCTTATTGTTCTTGTCTTATTCTATTGCTCTTATCTTATCTTGTTAGTAGCTTATCAGATTAGGATTAGCTTATCTTGTTAGTAGCTTATTAGATTAGGATTAGCTTATCTTATCCTTAGCAAGATAGAACTCGAAGTCTCCCTATTCAGCAAGGAGACTCCCTTTGATTAGGACTCTTGTAATCTCCTATTTAAGGAGACCCCATTATTGAATGAGGATATCAAATTTTCAGTCAAGAAAGAGAGTAAAAGGAGAGTTCGGTGATCTCTTGGACAAATCACCCTCTAGGACGCCAAGATAGGTTCAGCTAGGAAGGGGAGGAACAAGGGAAAACAGGAGCTTTTCCCCGTGGACCGACCCGTGACGAGATCCTATTCCTGGGCCCATAACAACTTGGTATCAGAGCCTCCCGTCATGGGAGATCTGGAGCAGCTATCATCCAGGGTCCACGAACTGGAGCATAGGCTCGTGGAAACCAGCGTGGAGGTTCGTGAGGTCAAAGACGATGTCCGGGAGCTGCGGCGCTTGTTGGAATCGTATTTCTCTAACAAGGAGAGGAATCCAGAAGGGGCTGTAACCACAAACAGCCGCCGACCAGACTTGACGGAGTCGTCCGGCGAATAGCAGGTCGTCGCCCCGGTAGCCGCAGTCATCCCCAAGTACAGCAGGCTGGAATCCCCGTCGTACAACGGCAACGGAGACCCCTTATGCTGGCTGTATCGCTATGAGCAATTTTTTTGGAATCAACGGACAGATGACCGGGATAAGGTAAATCGTTCTATATTGCTAGAAGAGGATTGTGTTAAAGCAGAAACAGAACGTGCTAAGGCACCAGTAGATTTCACTACATTGCAGCTCCACAATTGATGTATGAGAAAATTCATTTTGTGAAAGCCATAAAGGTGCGCAAAGATTTCAAGTCAAAGTATCCGGATATTGAACTTGTGCCTGAGGAAGAGTTTTTCAATTCAGCCCCTCAAGATATTAAAGGATCTGTACTATCAAAAGACAGTGCACATGACCTGATGCTAAGGGGGCTTAATTTTGAGCTTTTCCGATGAAAAGAACTCTGCAAACTTCATGAGAAACTGGAGCAACACAAGAAAAGCCTTATGGAGACCATTGCACATCGAAAGAAGTTCCTTTCAAGTCTCTCGAAATCTCTGAAGAAAGCATCCTTGCCTGTCCAACACCAACTAGGGGTTCTGCATACAAAGAAATTAAAGCAGCATAATTTAGCAGAATTACTGCCACCTCCACTCTATGTGATTTACTCACAATTGCTGGCGCTAGGAGGGCCAAAGAAGGAGAAAGCGGCCAAAGAAGGTTACTGGAAAAGAAAACCTTGACCAATCAGGAATCTATCGATCTCATCCTCTTAAAATCATCCTTCATATACATGATGATGAGGTTTCAAATCCAAAGCTTGCAAAACTGGTTACTCTGAGGTTTGAATACTTATTGAAGTTGAATGTTGTATGTGTTGGGATTGATGGCTCTCAAGAAGGACCTCAGAACAACATCTTATGCAACTTGTTTCCTGATGATACTGGTACTGAGCTTCCCCATCAGTCAGCTAAGCTCTTTGTTGGTGTTGCTGTTGAAGTCTTGGTAGAATGGTGTAATTTACCATCGGCCGAAGCCACATGGCTCCCATTGGCAGAGTTCCACGCCACATATCCAGAGTTCGAGCTTGAGGACAAGTTCATAGTCCTGGAGGGGAGTAATGTTATGGATGCATTCCTCGGGAAGACGTACCGTCGCCACCGGCAGCAACAGGCACCTGACCCACCGCCAGCAGCAACAGTGATTCAATGATTCTCATCCTACCCAGTTCGGCAACAACAACCTTATCTAGATTAGATTAGATCATCTTGCTTGTTCTTATCTTATTCTATTGCTCTTATCTTATCTTGTTAGTAGCTTATCAGATTAGGATTAGCTTATCTTGTTAGTAGCTTATCAGATTAGGATTAGCTTATCTTATCCTTAGCAAGATAGAAATGGAAGTCTCCCTATTCAGCAAGGAGACTCCCTTTGATTAGGACTCTTATAATCTCCTATTTAAGGAGACCCCATTATTGAATGAGGATATCAACTTTCCAATCAAGAAAGAGAGTAAAAGGAGAGTTCGGTGATTTCTTGGTCAAATCACTCTCTACGACGCCAAGATAGGTTCAGCTAGGAAGGGGAGGAACAAGGGAAAACAGGAGCTTTTCCCCGTGGACCGACCCGTGACGAGATCCTATTCCCGGGCCCATAACAGGTGTTCTGTGTCTCTTTGTTCAATTTTAGTGGGAATTGGTTGTTATTGTTGGTATTTGTTGTTTGGTTGTTTCGGGGTTGGGGCTGGTTCTGGAGGTGAAGTTTGTTTCTTCTCTTGGGTGGCTGCTGGTCACCTTCCTTTCTATTCTCTCTCTTTTTTTTTTTCTTTTAATAAAAAAATTCTTTTATTATCAAATGAAAAAAAGAATTCCCACTATCGTTTTCAGTATCTCCTCCTATGAGCTTGCCTTGCTTTCAAACACTCTAGCATTTCTTTCACCCCTGATTGCCCAAAAAACAGCCACAGAGACCACTTGTGTTTCACTCTGTCCTCTTTTCTCAAACCATCTAGGTATCAGCAACCAGAAAATCCTTCACCATTTACTGCAAAAGGGTTTAACACTTTCATCCAAATCTAATAAGAAAAATCAGTCTATTGATAAAAAAACAAGAAAAATCAGTGTGGCAGCAGACGATTTACTGATTCCACGCTCCTAAGACAAAGCACACAGCATGTGATTTGTAGTTCTACTCTTGTTTTTTTATTTATTCATCAGGTAAAAAATTTTTATGTAGAACGATTTGTACCAAGCACCCCTAATCAATTCAGCACTGTTCCTTTATCCTTTAAAATCAGATATACGGATGTGATTCTCCCCCCCTAGGTTTAAACTTCCCCAAAATAGCTGGTTTCTTTCTACTTCATATCTTGTCATTGCATGTTCTGTTCCCCTCTTTAGTAGGTTGCCCTTTCTCAGATTTCTGCCAACACAGTAATCCACATGAAAAAGACCCACCAAATTCTACAACTTTGGAAAATTTGTTTCTTTAGCTCTTGTTAGTTTATTGTAAAAGGGTTTTTCTGAGAAGGCAAATCCATGCACATTGAGAAGATCTGTGGGAAAGTTGGAAGGATGATAGTAAACTGGGCATCTCAGCAGTCCATTCTTATTTTCAAGTTCAATCATTGCTTAGAATGATAATTTTGTCTTGTAATCTTTTGTTTTAGGCTGTTCATGGGCATGGGACTTTTGAAGTAGTTTCTTGGTGCTTTCTTTTTGAAAGATGAAATTCATTAGAAAGAGAAAGAGAAGCAAGGGAGGGAGTGGATGACCTTCTGTCCTCTCTATCCCAGTTTTTCTTGACCTTGGAAGTCCAACAAAGGAGTCTCAGTCACCTCCCAATCATTTGAGCTTCTATGGAATTGAGGATTCCACACGACTTTAGTATTATGAACCATAAAATTTTCCGCCACCTTTGCTTTCTTGTTTTGAGCTATCTCAAAGAGTAAAGGTAAAGACTCCATGAGAGGCATGGCATCACACTATTTGTTATTCCAGAACTTAACCTTTTGGTCATTTCCAACCTCATATTTTATGCCCCTGCTGAACTGTTGGTATGATTTCTCCACACCCTTTCACACCGGATATCCATAAGAGGAATCCACTTCACCTAGGTCCCAATCCATGTTCCCTTATCCAAATTTAGCCAAGATCACCCTCCTCCACAAGCTTGCTGGCTGCTCATTAGTTGATTTTATATCTCTCTATTGAGCTTATGGTAGGGGTGATCATTTTCAGCCCAACATGGAAATTTCTGGGCTTTGGCTTTCGGTTTTGTGTTAATCCTGGCTCGGCCTAGGCCCAATATTTTAGGCCTGGCCCACACATATTTATATATTTTTATATATGTTATATTTATAAAAATCATTTCTTATTATACATGTATAAACTATACGTATAAAAATAATTTCTTATTATACATGTAAAACATTAAAAATTATACATATATAAAAAATAAAAAATTACATATAATATAAGCTTGATTAGTCTCGTGGACTTCATGATCTGCGTTGGCTCGATTAGCAAATGAGCCTATATATTGGGCTCAAGCATGGCTTGAAGCTTGGTTTTGACTGTGAGCTGAAACCCCTAGGGTTATTTGCTAAGACACCTTATAGTTTTGCGTATCCACTAAGACGGTAAGACCTACCCTTTAGTTTGCATATTACTAAGACACCCCCTTCTACCTGGCAACCATTTTACTTAATCCACCTACCACTACAAACTGTTTGTATATCCGTTTTGAGCATGCTTTTTTTTTTTAATTCTGAAAATACCCATAACAAGAGCCATGGGTCTAGCATCGATTGTAATGGGTCCCCTATTCTTTCAGTGGCCATGTGGATTTGACATGACAGAAAACCAGTAATAAGTAATAGGGACCCATTAGACTTTTGACATGTTGCCATTGGAAAGAAAAGAGACCCATTAGAACAGATGCTGGAGCCATGGCTTTTGCTAGGGGTATTTTGGAATAAAAGCCATACCAAGACAGATAGATACAAATGGCTGTTGACAGTAGGGGGATCAAGTAAAGCAGTTGCAACGTAGAGGGCGTGTCTTAGTAATACGCAAACTAAAGTAGGTATTAGTAAATACACGAAACTATAAGGGGGTATCTAGTAAATGATCCTAAATATTATAATTTGACATCTGTTGTACATATTATCAAGGATTAAAATATTGATACACACTGATACGGTGCTCATGTTTGGGTATCAGTGCATATTGATACTGACAATATTCTTTTTTTATTTTTTGTGTTTTCTTTATTTTATAGTATGACTAATGAGAGGGTCTCATAAGAGGTTTGAGACCTTTTAAAGTTTTCAAAATATTTGTGTATCGGTGTATCCAAGTGTATTTGGATACACAGACACTGATACAATATGCCCAATATGGGCCGTATCGTATCAATATTTTAATCCTTGCATATTATATATAATATTTTATATTATATAATGTATAAAATAAATTTTATACATATATTGTATAACATATAATATAAAATGTTGTATATATTTATTTATAAATAAAGGTCGTAGACTCAGAACCAGTGCCCAGGCTATAGCCCTTAAAACAGGTGCTAAGCCTGACCTGGCCCTTGATCACTCCTAGCCTATGATCTATTTTTAATTCTTTGTTGCTGCCACTAATCATGGCATGGGTATGAATGTAATCTTCCCATGCTTCTGTATTAGTTAGTAACTTAGCATAAATGATATGGGATGCACTGAAACACCCATGATTTGGAGTGGTTCTCCACTTCCTCTTTTCATCTTCTTCCTTCCTTCTTCCCTTCTACTGCTATTTATCTCAATTTTCGCATCAATTAAAAGAAGTTTTATATTTGCTTATTAAACAAGTTGGTATCAAAGCAATTGATATTGGTAGATTTCCCTATTTCCTAGGAGAAACTCATATAGGCTTAAGGGTTAGCAAGCTGCATGGAGTATTGAATAAACTGATCATTGCAACATCAATCATTTGGTTCTAAAAGAGGTATTGAAGGTTAGCTGTCAATCAATAGGAGTTCTTGAAGGATTGCTAATAATCCAAAGATAACCAGAGAGATTTTCCTTAGAGGTTTGGAGGACTTTTAGTATTTGTACTTTGGCATCTTTGGAGTTTGGACTAGAATGGATAAATCTGGAGGTTTGATTTTGGTTTGGAGAAGATCTAGAGTTTATTGAGGTACCAGTTCACAATTCTCTTGTTTTTTCCCACCATTGGTTCTTTTGGTCCTTGTATACAGTTCTTGTTTCTTCTTTGAATTCTTCTTGGGGATTATGTTTTTTTTTGATCAGCAAATAAAACATTTATTAATTCATTAATTAGTGATTAAAGTACAAGAGTTTAAAATTTCAGCATTGTAGTGACCCAGGTTACAAGACAGTACAGTTTTGTCCAGAATGAAGTAAATCTGTCTTCTCCTTGTGCTGCTAGAACATCTGCCAATCCATTTGCTTTCCCTTTTTACCCATCTGAAACCTGAATTAAACCTCTTTGCAAGTAGGTCAATCCCTAAAGACAAATCTGAGCTTCCAAGGTGCTGAACTGATTTTCTTAGCCCAAGATATGACCAGGAGTGAATCTCCTTCAATTTCCAGTTTTGTTACTCCAATCTGCTCAGCCAGTTTCAAACCTTGTAGGAGAGCCAATGCGTCAGCCTGAATTAAGTTCCCAAAGCTGATTGGTCCTGATAGTGCCGCTACTACTCCTTGATGATTTCTGAACACTCTCCTCGGCTTATCAAAAGAACACTCATCAAAATTCAGTTTTAGTTTATCTGGTGCTTGTGTTTTCCTATCTGATCCATTTTTTCTCAAGGGTTACACCAAAGCCCAAAATAAGTTGTGTTCCTAAGGGTTCCCTGCTTTGCCAAGGTGTCAGCTCATTAGCAGACTTCTTTGTCCATTTGAAAGTTGCCCAAGCTTCCCTAGCTAGGCAAGAAATTTCCCTCATTTGCTGCCTATATATGCAAATACCCAAATTGTTTGTTTGCAGCCAGCCTATTTGTAGTTTAGAGTTTCCTTCAACCTCAAGATTGTGAAGTCCCCATTGGTTAGCTAGTCTCAAGCCTTGAAGTAGAGCCAAGATCTCATCTCTTAGTGAATCACTCAGGCCTATTGGTCCTAGATATAGTGCAATCAATCTACCCTCATCTTTTAACACTCCCCTAACTTCAGAGGGACTTCGGTTAACTAAGGTGCTTCCATCAAAGTTAAACTTCACCCTTTGTTGTATTGAAAGAATCCGTTGTTCCCAGATCACATTCTTTGTACTTGTAGAATTTGGCACTACAGACCATCCTCTAGAGATGTCTACAACTGAGTAGTCTTTGAATAGCTCTGTTGATTATTGATCAAAAAGAAAAAAAAAGCTCTGTTGATTTCAACCAATGTGCGACTACGACCTTGATAGTTATGCAATCAACTACTTGCTCCTTAGATCCTTCAATCTCTTGGAAAATTCTATTACTTCTTTCTTCCCAAAAAAGCTTGCCACATCTGGGGGAGGAGTCCACCTACAACCAAAGAGAGCCGAGAACCAATTCCAAACAAAAGAAGCAAAATAATAAGATAATAATAGGTGTCTTGTTGTCTCACCACAGCCCATGCATAAAGCTACAAACATGAGGTGACATGAAGCAATTTGGCCTTCTTTTTTGAAGCTTGTCCAAAGTGTTGATTTTCTGGAGCATTGCCTCCCAACAAAAAGCCCTTATTTTTGGGGATACAAGGTTACACTAGACTTCCTTCGTTGGAAAAGGATTTTCCAAATTAGAAGACTGAAGAAGAGCAGTGAAAAAGGAGGAACAAGGAAACCAAAGGGGGCACTGACCAAATCCTGTTGTGCAAACAAGAGTGATCTAGAAACACAGAACTGAGAAGAGATGTAAGATCATCCACCATCCCCATTTCAGACCCAATTTTCTTCTCAAATCCAAGTCTCAAGAATTATCATTCCTATAGATAGAGGATATTACTCTTCCTTTATTTTAGAAGAGGGAATAAAGAGTTGGAAATCTATCTTTAAGGGAGGTATCCCCAAGCCAAGTGTCTTCCCAAAAGAGCACTTTATTATCTACACAAGTATTATACCTTATTTATGGAAGGCAAGATACCATAGATTGCTTTCAAAGGAGAGGACTGCGATGCCCTAGGAATAAGACCAACATCCCACCCATTATCTACCATGCTGTGAATACTCACAATTACTTTATGCCACAGTTTGTCTTGTTCCAAAGGCAATCTCCACAACCATTTCCCAACAACACTAGGTTTCTAAGTTTGAGATTCCCTATACCTAGGCCTCCACTATCCCTACTTCTAGACACCACCTCCCATTTTACCAAGTGATCCTTCTTTGCGTTCCTTGGTTCCCACAGGAAATCCCTCATTAATTTCTTCAGTTGATTTATTACTTTTACAAGGATTTTGCAGTAGATAAGAAGTAAACTGGTAGGTTAGTCATGGTTGACTATTAAGGTTATTCTTCCCCCTAAAGAAATGAATTTTCTCTTCCACCCTACAAGCCTTTTTGAGAATCTTTCTAGAACTGGGTAGCATAGTTGTGAAGGCGACGCCTAGGCGACAAGGTGACCTTTGAGGCTCGCCTCGCCTAATCGCCTAACAGTTTTCTACTTCCTACCATAAAAAAACTTTTTTGTTCATTCTTTTTTGATATTATAATTATAAAATAGACATTAAAATTAAATAATCATTTTGTGTGTTTATATACTAATTCCTTTTTATTATTTTCTTATTTATTAGGGTTTAATCAACACAAACATTGCTAAATGCTGCATTGAACCCTCAAAGACTTAAAAACCTAAACCAATAAGTAAGGAAGAACTAAAAATTTTATCTAATCAGCACATTTTCCCCTTCCATATATTCTTCTTCTACTACTACTACTACCAATACTTTTTATTTTCTTCTTTTCTTTTAACAAAAATAAGGGTTCAGCCCCTATAATTTTTGAATTTTATTTTCCTTCTTCCTTTTCTTCTCATGAATATGTTGATTTTCTATACTTAAATATGAAATTTATACTTTTCATATGAAAATCATGAATAATTACTAAAGAAATATGGTTATGGTACCTAGAGAACTACCCTAGGATCTATCTATGTTTTTAACATAAAAAATCCATCACCTAGGCGATGCCTAGGTGCCCCCCAGTTGCCTAGCCTAGCCTTGGCGCCTTGAAAACTATGCCGGGTAGCAAAAGTTTTTAGAGTTTGGGTTCCTCCCAACGGTAATCCCAAATACTGTAATGTCCAATTTTTACCTCTCAACCCAACAAGCTAGCAAGGTTTTCCATCTCTACCTCCTCTTTATTTATTCTAGCTACACAACTCTTGCCCCAATTTACCTTGAGATTAGGGACCCTTTCAAAGCGAGTTACGATCCTCTTAAAAAGTCAAATTAATTAATTCCTCTCTCTCCCCTTCATAAAAAACAAGGTCATCCACAAGTTGTTAATGTGTCACCATCACTTCATTTCTCCCAACTCTCCGACCTCTAGTTAGAGTTTTATAGTCAACCCTTAAAATCAACTCACTTAGAATATCCACTACTAAAGTGAATAGAAAAGGGGTCAGAGGATCTCTCTGATGAAGACCCCTTTTAGCCGGAAAAAATATCCCTAGCTACTCCATTAACTAGAATGGAGTCGTGATAGGAGGAAATACAACCTTTAACCCACTTGCACCATCTGTCTCCAAAACCCCTAGATTTCAACATGTCTAGTAAGAAGCCCTAGTCCACCATGTCATAAGCTTTCTCTAAGTCCAATTTACAAACCAATGCTTTTTCTTTTCTTCTCTTCTTGTAGTCCATACATTCATTGGAAAAAAGGATTTGATCAATTATTTGTCTCCCAAAAACAAAAGCACCTTGATTTGGAGAAATCAAGGGAGGAAGAACTCTTTTGATCCTCTCAGCCTACATCTTAGAGATTATTTTATACAAGCTTCCCACTAGGCTTTTGGTCTGAAGTCCTTTGGTTGGTTTGCATTCGCCTTCTTTGGGGATCAAAGTGATAAAAGTTGCATTTGCACCCAAGTTAAATTTTCTCCTTTCAAAGAATTCAGCAAAAAACCTCTAAGATCATCACGAATAATCTCCCAACAATCTTGATAAAAAGCCATCATGAAGCCATCTGGACCTAGAGCTTTAGATCTCTCCATAGAAAAAATTGCTTCTTTCACCTGTTGGACTTAAAAGTATTTCTCCAACTCCTCCATCAACACCCTAGGACCTCTTTTCCACTCAAAATTTTCTAACCTTTCTCTTACCCTACCTAGGCTAACAAAGATGCCTTTGAAATGGTCCACAAAAGCTTGTGCTATATCCTTTCCCTGGTTAAGACTTGTCCATTCCATTCTATGGGAGATAATATTTCTTCTTTTTCTACCATTTGCTATGAAGTGGAAGAAACTTGTATTACCATCACCTTCCCTTAACCACTTGCACTTGAATTTCTGTCCAACTAATCTCCTCTTCCTCAAGATCTCTTCTAATTCTTGTTTTAGCCTCTATCTCTCTTCTCTTTCTTCCACTCGTAGTCCTCTTTCCCCTTCAAACCCATCTAAAACCCTTATCCTATGCGCAATTCAATCCTTTCTTTCCTCTCCCAAAGACCTCTTTGTTCTACTCCTTAATCCTAACTTTCAGCCTTTTATGTTTCTTATAAAATCTATACCCTTTTCACCTGAACTCCACTTGATCTTCCTTCCACCCATTCTTTTAATTTTACATTGAATTTGAGGTGAAATAGCCATATATTTTTGAATCTAAAAGGACAAGGGCCTCCTCCCACTCTTTCTTGAGACAACCTAATTGGATAGTGATCCGAAGTAGTTCTTGGTAAGGCTCCAGCTACCAACCCCCTCCAACCTTCCTCCCAATCTGAAGAGAAAAGTAAGTTATCCAGTTTGCAACAAATGAGTGCCTCTTGAAAGTTTGACCATGTTAAATTAGCTTGTAACAAAGGCAGTTCCCTTAGTTCATTAGAATCCACAAATTGATTGAATTTTCTCATACTGGAGGTAATTCTATGGCTAGGGTTGTTTGTTTCATGTATGATCTTGATCACATTAAAGTGATCTCCTAAACACCACGGACCCTCCCAAAGGCCTCTAATTGTTACTAATTCCTCCATGCCCTCCCTCTCCCTATAAGAATTGGATCCATACACATTGGTCAAAACCCAACCTAAACCATCTTCTTTTCTCTTTAATTTGACTGAAACTGTGAATTGTCCAATCATTTCCTCCAGGCATTCCGTGTCCTCATTTCTCCAAAACATGATAATTCCTCCTGAAGAGCCCAAGATTGTGAAAAAGCCTTGCGTATTCCTCTGGAAGCCCAGATACTCCTTGCCCATCTTCTATCCACTTCAGACAATTTAGATTCTTTAATCATCACCATGTCTGGCTTCTCTATTCTCAATAAGTCTATGATGTTTCTCCTTTTTCTTGAATTCCCAAACCCCTCGTGTTCCACCTTATTATCTTCATGTAGAACGACTTAGAGTTGACCCTTTGCAAGTTTGTTCTTTCCTTCTTTATTTCCTTTCTTCCCACATTCCCTTTGTTGTAGTCCACTTCAGACCTAAGCCTCTCCACCTCACTCAATTTCTTTCTTTTTTCTTTTCTTGTTTGACCCTATTGTCATTGTACTTGGTTCATATGGTTTGTCCTGGTTCATCCCGTTTTACTCCTCCCCTTCTTTTTACTCTTCCTTAAACCTATTCTGATTCCTGCCCTTCCCCCAATCTCCTTTAATTCCTCTGCTAGCCTAGGATTTGGAATATCACCCTCCTCATCCTCAAGCCGCTCTACCCCCAATTCCTCCTTTACTAGGATCCTAAAAATGTCCATTATAATCTCCCATATTCTTCCCCCTTCGTCCTTATCATCCTCCTTTTCTTCTACATAACCAATCACCACTGTTTCTTTAGACAATTCACTAGCATTGGCAGATTTTTGAGGAGGGCTGGCCTCACCTTTGGACAAAGCAGCACATGGACTAGAAAAATCATTTGTAACAACAAAAACTGTACAACACGATTTACCTTGGGAGGGAAGAGAACAAACAAGTAGAAGATGTTGATCCTGGTTGCCAAGACAAGGGCTATTGTTGGGGGTTAAATCCTTAGAATAAACTCCTGGACTTTTAGCGAGGGGAAGGGGACATGTATTCTTGCCATGCAACTGTGAGTTGAGATTACATTTGGCATTAAAACCTTGTAAAAGATGCTTGTCTACAATTGGTTCTCCCCTCCCTTCCATTCCAGGCTTATCCTCACCTGAGAGAGCATTCCCTTTTCCCAAGTCCTGATTTGACTTGGCCGAAGTCTCTTTTTGTGTCTCACTACTTTCATCTTCAATCAAGTTAGACTGGCTTCATTTTCAACCACAACATTAGCTTTGCGTTTACTCTCCACACTTCCTATGCTGGATTCCTTGAAAGAAGAAGCTTCATTGCCCATATTCTCCTCTCCCAGGCTGACATAGTCTGAATCGAAGTCTTCATCCTTTTCCTTTCCACAATCATATCTCGGATGGCTCGGATTAGCCATCTCTGGGTTATGGAGTAATAAAATAGCCATGGTTTCCAAGCACACACACATCTTCCACTGCCGCTGTACTCTGTCTTTGACAATGAGACTTTCCTTTGGAATGATGATAAAGTGTTGGAATTATCTACCAATGCTCAATTAAAGCCCCTAGTCACATGGCCACTAAAGTGGTCACATGACTCCAGCCTACTTCTTTATTTCGACTGGGTCAGGCCCTATTGAAGGGTTCATAATCAGCCCACCAGTTCTTTCTCCTTTACTTGAATTCACATGCTCATTTAAAGCTCCATGTGACTGCATTCGCTCCTCTCGGATTAGGCCAAACAGTCTGATTTCCATCTTGATTAATTGTAATTTCTCTCTCTGGCACCTATTGACTGCCATCTGCCTCCCTGCCTCTCAAAAGTTGATACTCTGAAGCAAACTTTCTTTGCCCAGGATCAAAAGCAATCACCTGGGCAAAGGATTTGAACTGTAAATTGAATCTGGGGCCCCAATTTGCTCTTAATATAATGATCATGAGCTGCAACTTTTCTTTTCCCAATCTCTGGAGTTTCATTATTTACGAAACTTGTTTTCCTCTGCCACATCATCATTTTCCCCTCCATGGATCCTTCCCTTCCACCACTGTGCTTCAATGGAGGTCACAATCCAAGCTTTGTACTCCACCCCATCTGTGTACGCTTCTAACAACCATGGAATCGGTTCAAGTTTGTCTCCTGTCAAAATAATAACTGCTCTCAATTTGGAGGCATTAAAAGACATTGTCTCTCCACATAATTTTGCGATTCTTGTGAACACCGCCTCTGTCCATGGATGAAATGGCAAGCCCAGGATTTTCAGTTCAGTTCTCATCATTTTTTTTTGATAAATAGTTCAGTTCTCATCATTGGATCAACCATTTTTTTCATTGTTATAAGGAGACCATCTCTCCACTACTACCAAACCTTGTTTTGTTATAACCGAGACATAGGCACAAACTTATGCACACTAGGGGGAAAGTTAACAATGCCTTGCATCAAAAGGGGTTATCTCCAAGTCACTTGAAATCTTCGGTACCTGTTTCACCTCTTCTACTAAGCTAATAGTCCCTAACCACTTCCTTTGCATAAAGTATTAGGCCCTGTTTGGCATCACTCCTCCAGAGTGATTCTTTTGATTCTCACGTTTCAAAGAATAAGAAAGCGTTTGACATCGGTTTTTGTCTAGTATCTATTCAATCCAGAATGGAAAATGTGAGCCAATGTCCCGATTCTGAGAAGTGAAAAATTTTCACTTCAAAAAAGAATCCATTTCCAAGAAAAGTGTGCCCGACGACAGACCTTAAAATTTCGTATATGTGTGCTTGTTCGTACATGTGAAAGGAGGGTCAATATGGTCCTTTCATGAAAAAACATAAGAATAAAGAAAGCTCGGAAACTCTCATCTACCTTCTCCATTGCTGTGGCGATTTGGACTCATCAACTCTAGTTTAGTTGTTGCCATCGTTGGCATTGAAAGAGAACTGTCGCTGTAATCTGGGAAAGGAAGTTCTTGTTGGTCACCAACTCTATCAAAGAGAGATGTATACGATAGAGAAACAGGGGATCATTGTATCTCTTTAGAGTGTAGAGAGTGAGATTGGTGCGACTGCACTGCAACCCATAGTTTTCAATGCGCCTAGGCGATTCTGGGTGACACTGGGGTGCCTAGTCGCCTTGGTGGTAAAAATTTTATAATTTAAAAAACTGACTTTTGGCTAGTTTCCTAGTTTTATATACCATTCAGCATGTATGTTAATTGAAAAAATAGCAATTCTCTTTATTAAGAACATTAAATTTCCTCTAAAAATGTGGCAAATCATTACATCTAAAAGATAAAAATCCTTTACATATATTAATTTCATTATTTTCGAAAATAATACTACTATAATAAGTATTTAATAGAGAAAATTCATATTAATTAGCAGCTAAAGAAGGTTATTAACCTTATATGATAAATATTCAAGATAAAGGGTAAAATAGAAAAAAAAACAAGGATGGATTTTTTGTTTTATTTAATTAGAGAGAGAGAATAGAAAAAAAGAACTTTATTATTTTATTCTTTCTTTCCTCTTTCTTTTCTTTCTTTCTTTCTTTCTTTTTCTCTCCTCAAAACCCTTTGATCTTTTAAATTTCAATAGTAAAACATTAAAAAAATATAATTGATATATATCTATATCTATATATATAGCATTTAATAAAATGTATTAACACGTACGTTAAATCATTAATAAGGTACATCAATATAAATGATATTATAAAAGGCGCCTGCCTTGTCATTTTTGTTGCCTAGGCAGGCACTTAGTTGCCTAGGCGGGTGCCTAATCGCTAAAAGTCAAGGCGTTTGGGCGAGGGGCCCAGCCAAGGGCGCCTAGTCGCCTAGGCGACACCTTGACAACTATGCTGCAACCAACAGATGGTAGAGTAAGGATGGAAGAAGAATGGGGAGATAGTAAAATAACAAATGGTTGGGACAATTGGATAGTGTGGTCTGTTCTGACCAAAGAACAGGGAGGAAGCTGTGAGACCAAAAAGAAGGAAAGGGAAGCCACGTACCAGCTCTTGCCGCTGAGTGCTGAGTTCAGACTTCAGAGAAGCTTTTTTGAAAGCGAGAGCAATAAGTAGTTAATTCAAATAAGAAATTCCTTCAAAGTATATAATCTTATTTTCTCAGTATAGAAATGATATTATTTTCTTTTTTATTCTGTTTCATAGCCAGTTCTCTCAATCTTTCTTTGCAGGTTGATTGCCTACTATTACTTTGAGAAAAACTCTGTTACTAAGAGTGCTGCTTATTCTTCCATTTGAAAGCATAATCTCTTCTTCCAAGAGTGTGGTTGTGGGGATTAATTTGGAGCAAGGAGAATTAGATTTGTGGGCAGAAGAGCTAGGGTGTGTGACAACTGATTGGCCACTGAAATACTTAGGACTTCCTCTTGGTGCAAACCCTAGATCACTAGCTTTCTGGAACCCAATGGTGGAATGGTTTGAAAAGAAATGGGCAGTTTGGAAGAGGAATTATATCTCTCTAGGGGATAGGATCAGACTCATCAAGTTCACCTTAGTGAACCTTCCGGTTTACTACCTTTCAGTGTTTAGCATGCCTCAAGCAATTGCAAAGAGAATAGAGAAAATTATGAGGGATTTTCTTTGGGAACTAGGGGAGGAGAAGAAAGATCACCTAATTAGGTGGGAAGTGGTGTGTTGGAGGAAGGAATGTGGTGGATTAGGTTTAGGCAGACTGAAAGAAAAGAATATGGTTCTTTTGGGGAAGTGGTTGTGGAGATTCCTGTGTGAAGCAGAGATTATGGCATAAGGTGGAGGTTAGCATTCATGGGTTCTCTGATAATGGTTGGGATGCTGGAGTATCCAACAGGGTGTCTAGCGCGTCCCCTTGGAAAGCTATTCATAAGGTTCTACTGCTTTTCCTTCACCACGTCAGGTACGACCTCAATTTGGGTAATAAAATCAAATTTTGGGAAGATCTTTGGGTGGGTGAGGCTCTTTTAAAGGAGTGTTTTCCCTGGTTGTTTGCTCTTTCATCTCTCAAAAGACAACCTATCTCTGATATTGTAACTCCCTCTCTTTCTGGTTCTGGTTTTAGGTGGAACCTGGGTTTCCATAGGAATGTAAGACACAGAATTGGGTTCTGTTTCTGATCTCCTACAAATTCTGGAGGAGGTTTTCTTTGATGTCAGTAAGGTGGATAGCCGCATTTGGTCTTGCTATCCCTCAGGAATCTTCAGTTGGGCTTCTTTCTTCAGTTCTTTGTCGTCTACAGCCCCCTCCCCCTTGCCTTTTCGAGTTAAAGAGGTTTGGAGTCACCCTATCCCTCCAAAAGTGGGGGCTTTCTGCTGTCTTTCCCCAAACTGGTGTGTTTTGTGTGAAGCTAATGGCGAAACTGGGTATCATATTCTAATTTCCTGACCCTTTGCTGCATTTGAGATTGCTTTTTTCTCTTTTTGGGTGCAGGTGGAACACCCCAACTAGTTTGGACAGGCTGTTTCAGTCTACTTCTTTCAGGTGGCCAAAATGGAGAGGTAGAATGCTGTGGAAATGTACAAGGGCTGCAGTGATTTGGACAGTGTGGGAGGAAAGAAACTTAAGAATTTTTGAGGTGTAGAGAACACTGGTGTGGGCCCCACAGCTGTGGTCCCCACTGTGTTCGTAGGATAGTATGTGTAATTATTTGTTTCAGTCATGTTAGTGTCAGTTGGTGGTCAGTTTGTTATTTCAGTTTTTTATTTGCTTTATTTGTCATGTAAGTACTAAGGGCAGATCTGTCCTTTTTCCCCTATGTACTGAACATAACCTATAAATACTAAGAGAGTGGTGGTGGCAGATTAATTAGAATCTGTCCATTCTTTCAAACCTTTGTGTAGTCTTGATCGCCTACTTGGTATTAGAGCCTATCTAGGGTTTCTCATGTGAGTCTAGTCCAGCCGACCACATGAGAACTATCTAGGGCTGGAAGTTTATGAAGAAGTGTTCGTTGGCTGATTCTTGGAGGTTACCAGAAGAGTTTAGCAGCTGTTGAAGACTTGCCACAGCCTGTAGAGTGTTGGTAATCAGGAAGAATCAGAGAAGGCTAGGGTTCAGGCAACCTTGGAAGGTAGCGAACAACAGTCTTATTTATTTTCTAGAGATTGCTATCAGTCAAGATAGGTTGGACCTATCTAGGAGCGGCCAAACTGTTTTAGGGTTTTTTCTCTATTCTAGGGTTTGACATTAACCCTGCGACAAACTTGACTGTTGGGCCGAACTCTTTTATCTTCTTGGAAAGTGCTTGTTTTAGGGTTTTCTCTCAGGGGTGATCAGTTTTAGGGTTTCACATTGACCCTACGACAAGACCTAACTGTACAGACTGCTTGGAAAGTGTGGCTGAGCACTTATTTCAGACCTACGATTAAAACCCTAATTCTGTTCTAGCATCTCAGATTGCTATCTAAGTTGGTTTCAGACCTATTTTTTGGTTTCGAGCTCTTTTAGGGGGTGGAAAAATTGTACGGACTGCTTGATACTGTGATTGCCGATTGGTTTCAGATCAGACCTGCACTAGTTTCATGCATATACCGTGATTACAAATTGGTTTCAGATCAGACCTGCATTGATTCCATACTGATTTCTGATTGTGATCGACTGTCCAAGTGCTGTTTTCTATTGTAGTAACCCTAATAGTTCGTAACTTCTGATTCTTGACCAAAGATGGAGTTTAAAAATCAGGGAGAAGGTAGTTTTGGGAACAATAATTATGGTAGTATATCTGAAACCCAGTTTCAGATTACAACTGTGAGATTTGATGGGTCAAACTACTTGGAATGGGCCCAATCAGCCATGATGGTTATTGGGGGAAGGGGAAAACTAGGCTACCTCTTGGGAGATGTGAAAGAACCTTCCAAGGAGGGCCCAATGTATACCAAGTGGGTTCAAGAGAACTACTTGGTTATGGCATGGCTGTGTAATTCTATGCAACTACATATCAGCCGAAATTACTTGTGGGCAAAGGCAACCAAGGGGATATGGGATGTTATGAAAGAAACCTATTCCCAACCCCTTAATGTTGCTAGAGCCTATGAACTGAAGTGTGAAGTGAATAGTCTTAAACAAGGAGATAAACCAGTTTCTATCTGCTTATCTACCTTGAAATCCCTGTGGCATGAGATTGATCATCTAGAGACTCTTGAGTGGGAGAGTCCCAAAGATGCACAGACTCACAGAAAGCAAGTCGAAACAAATAGGGTATTTGAATTTCTATCTGGCCTGAATTCAAATTATGACATTGTGAGGCACCAAATACTAACCAGAGATAGTGTGACCCTCTTTCAAGCATACTCCCTAGTGCATAGTGAAGAGACCAGGAGGAAAGTCATGATGCAACCTCAGCCCCCTTCCCCAGCCCTAGCATCTGTTAAACCTAAGTCAGGGAGTGATCCAGAAAGGGACAGGAGAAAGGAAGATAAACGGGACCTGGTATGTGAACATTGCAAGAAACCCAAGCACACAAAAGATACTTGTTGGAAGCTGCATCCTCATTTGGTCCTAGCAAAACTAAGAAATAAGAAGGGTAATGCTCATGTGGCTGTGAATACTGATTTAGCATCCTCGTCAAGCACAAAAGGCACACCCCTAGAGACCTTATCCGCGGTTCGGGCTGCCCTAATACAGTTGGAAAAGGAAGTTGGGAGTTCAGCTCAGCCATCTCAGTCACCATCAGCCCCTGCCACATCTGCATTTGCACATTCAGGTACTCGAGCCTCAACCTACCATGCTTTAGCTCCAGGTAATACTGAACATTGTTGGGTAATAGATTCAGGTGCATCCGACCATATGACTAGCTTGCCATCATTGTTCACTACTTATCACTTGTCCTCCGGTAGAGATAGAGTATCCATTGCTGATGGCTCTCTTGTTCCCATTTCTGGCAAGGGTGACATCAAGTTATCGGATACTATTTCTTTATCTTCTGTCTTGCATGTTCCTAAGCTTGATACTAACTTGCTTTCAGTCAGTAGTATTACCAAACATATGAACTGTTCAGTAACCTTTTTCCATGACCGATGTGTTTTTCAGGACTTGGAGACGAGGAAGGTGATTGGGACTGGCCGTGAGACGAATGGGATCTATCTGCTCGGAGGGAGTTCTCGTTGGGAAGAGCCAGTGGATAAGAAGTCATTTGTTTCTCAGTTTGTGAATCCGGTTATGCTTTGGCATAATCGATTAGGTCATTTATCTTTTCGGTCATTGAAGAGTCCGTTTTCTGCTTTATTTGAGTTTGTTGAGTTGTCAAAGTTGAGATGTGAGAGTTGTGAGTTTGCCAAACATTGTAGAACATCTTATTCTGAGTAATAAAAGGAGTAATAATTCTTTTGATGCATACTGATGTTTGGGGGTCATATCACATCCCTTCTATGGGTGGGTACAAATATTTTTTGTTGTTTGTTGATGACCAAACTCGTTTTTCTTGAGTCTATCTTATGTGTTCTCGAGATGAGGTTCCCGCTCTGACCCAAAACTTTCATCAGATGACCCAGTTTGGGGCCAAAATCAAAGTTCTTAGATTTGATAATGCAAAGGAATACTTTGCTAAGCCATTGACCTCTTACCTCCTTAATCATGGAGTTATTCACCAGAGCACTTGCCCTCATACACCACAGCAGAATGGGGTTGCCGAAAGGAAGAATAGGCACATCTTGGAGGTGGCTAGAAGCATTATGTTTACCTCCAACGTACCTATTCGCTTCTGGGGTGATGCTATCCTCACGGCAGTATATCTCATTAATCGGGTTCCTTCCCGGGTTCTTGATATGAAAACCCCTTTTTCCCTTCTATACCCATACGAGGAGTTTTACCGTTCCCCTTAAAACCTTTGGTTGTACCTGTTTCGTTCAGCTTCTCGGGCCCCATCATTCCAAGTTTGAACCTAAGGCTTCCAAATGCATTTTCCTCGGTTATGCACAAACTCAAAAGGGTTATTGCTGCTATGATCCAGTTTCAGGGAAGAAGTTTGTCTCCATGGATGTCACATTCTTTGAGGAGACACCCTATTATCCTAGGGTTTCTCTTCAGGGGGAGAGCAGTGAGAGTGGGGATTTGGGTCTCTTTCCTCAGGGGGAGTGCAGTGAGAGTGGGGTTATTCCTTTACCTATTCCATTGGGTGATGAAGGCTATAATGGTGAGGGTGGTCAGAGGGATCAAGAGTTGAGAGTCTATCACAGGCGATGCAGGCAGGTTGATCCCAGTCATCGGCAGTCCAGGCCAGTTCCAGTTCCTTCTGCGGCTCCAGATCCAGGTATTACAGTCCTAGGGCCCACTGAGACACCTTCCACTACTACCACTTCCCCTCCTGCGGATGACCTTGACCTCCCTATTGCCATCCGTAAAGGGAAATAGCATTGCACCACATCTACAGCTCATTGCATTTCCTAGTTTTTATCCTATGATCGCCTATCTCCCTCTTACCGGTCCTATCTCACTTCCATTGCCATTGTCCCTATTCCAAGAACAGTGCAAGAAGCCTTATCAGTTCCAGAGTGGAAAGATGCAATGCAAGTTGAAATGGATGCCTTGTTGAAAAATAATACTTGGGCGCTAGTTGACCTACCCAAAGGAAAGGAACCAATTGGATGTAGATGGGTATTTACTGTGAAGCATAATACTGATGGCTCCATTGAAAGGTACAAAGCCCAACTGGTTGCAAAGGGGTTCACCTAGACTTATGGTATAGACTACTTGGAGACCTTTGCCCAGTAGCCAAGATGACCACCATCCGAGTTTTGTTATCCCTTGCAGCAAGTCATTCTTGGCCCTTGTTCTAGATGGATGTTAAAAATGCTTTTCTGAATGGAGACTTACAGGAAGAGGTCTACATACAGTTGCCTCCTGGATTCTATGATACAGAGACAGGTAAGAAGTTTTGCCGACTAAATAAGGCATTGTATGGTTTGAAGTAGTCACCTAAAGCCTTGTTTGATAGATTCAGTCTAGCCCTTGGAAGATTCGGTTATGTACAGGCCCAGTCAGATCATACACTGCTCATTAAAAGGATGGACTCCTCTCTGACACTTCTTGTTGTATATGTGGATGATATTGTAGTGACAGGAAATAATAGTAATGAGATGGAGTCCCTCAAACAGCTCCTTCATCAAGAGTTTGAGGTGAAAGATCTTGGTACACTACGATACTTTTTGGGTATTGAGGTTGCTAGATCTAAACAAGGGATCTTTATCTCAGAGAAAATATGTTTTAGATCTGTTGGCAGAAACTAGAAGGTTAGGTGTTAAGTCTGCTGATACACCCATTGAACATAATCACAAGATTAGTGTAGAGGGCGGGGAGCCTCTTGAAGACAAAGTTATGTTCCAACGGTTGGTTGGAAAGCTCCTATATCTCTGCCTCACTTGGCTAGATATCAGTTATGTAGTTAGTGTTGTCAGCCAGTACATGCATTCCCCTAGAACTACTCATCTCCTTGCGGCAGAGAGAATATTAGCATATTCGAAGAGATGCCCGGGTAGAGGTACACTATTCAAGAACAATAATCACATGAAGGTGGATAGATGCTGATTGGGCTGGGAGTGCTGATGATAGGAGGTCTACCTCTAGATATTGTGCCATTGTGGGAGGTAACCTTGTCTCTTGGAGGAGTAAGAAGCAGAGTGTTGTTTCCCGCTCTAGTGCTGAAGCTGAATACAAGTCAATGGCTAACGGAGTGGCTGAAATCCTATGGCTGAGATCACTACTTGAAGAGTTGGGTATTGATTATGAGAAGCCCTTGATGCTGTATTGTGATAATCAGGCGGCTATTAATATAGCCCACAATCCGTTGCAGCATGACGGAACTAAGCATATTGAAGTTGATCGACATTTTGTGCGAGAGAGGGTCTCATCACAAGAAGTGTCTCCCGTATATCACATCCAACATGCAACTCGCAGATATCCTCACCAAGGCTGTACCAAAGAAGAAGTTAGAGGAAGACCTATCCAAGTTGGGAATGATAAATATCTATTCCCAATTTGAGGGGAGTGTAGAGAACACTGATGTGGGCCCCACAGCTGTAGTCCCCACTGTGTTCATAGGACAGTATGTGTAATTTTTTGTTTCAGTCATGTTAGTGTCAGTTGGTGGTCAGTTTGTTATTTCAGTTTTTTATTTGCTTTATTTGTCATGTAAGTACTAAGGGCAGATCTGTCCTTTTTCCCCTATGTACTGAACATAACCTATAAATACTAAGAGAGTGGTGGCGGCAGATTAATTAGAATCTGTCTCTTCTTTCAAACCTTTGTGTTCTCCAATTCTTCTCCTCTCTTTTCTTCCTTTCTCTTACCTTTCTTCTACCTTTCCTAATCTGAAATCTATTAGGATTTAAGGCTGAGTGTAGTCTTGATCGCCTACTTGAGGAAAAAAGAATTTAAGAAACTCTGAGAGAAGGCATTATGAAAGGTGGCACATTGGGTAAAAACAGCGAAGTTATTTTTGGATTTTAATCATGATGACATAATCAGGTCGTGGGGCACAATTGCAGCTTCATCATCCTCAAGAAAGAAGATTCAAAGAGATTGGGACCCACCTGTAAATGGCTTCCTCAAATTGAATTTTGATGGGAGCAGCATAGGCAACCCAGGTCATTCTGGAATTGGGGGAGTGATAAGGGATGGGAAAGGAGTTATTGTGGGCCTATTCTCAGGACTACTCAGGGTAGGGGATACAACAACAGCCAAGATGAAGGCAGTGGTTTTTGGGGTTCAAAAGCTATGGAGATTGGGATAAGAAAACTGATAGTTGAAGGGGACTCTCAGGTTATTATCTTCTGGCTGGAAAGAAATGAGAAGATTCCTTGGTGCTTCAGGAATGAACTTAAAATGCTTAGGAGACTGTCAAGGGAGATGCAACTGGTATTTCAATGGATTCCAAGATCAGCCAACTGCCTGGCAGATCAATTAGCTAAGCAAGGGGTTTACAAAGAGCATTGTTTTTGGGCTATACTGTAATTTAACTCAAAGCTTCTGTTGTTGAATGTTTGTCTTAAGTTTGTAAGGGGTAGCTGAGGCTACCTAAAATCTGTAACTTTTCTCTAATTTAATAAAATTTCTGTTGCTGATAAAAAAATAATAATAATAAAAAAACTATTTCAACATTCATCTTAAGTAAAAGGTTCAAACCTTTCATAGTTTGATTGAGGCCAATCATAGACTATTGCTTATTGTTAGTGTTAACAGGAATAACAAATTATTAAGAGAGACGCAGTTGTTTAATTCAGTTTACTGTTAATTATATTTAACAGAATTTACTGTAATTATTAATTGTAATTAACAAAATTAACAGGAATTATAGTTAATTACTGTTAAAATAATTTATAATTACAATTACAAAATAACAAAATAAATTAACACAAATAAAAAATTACTGTTAACTATATTTAACAGTGATTACTATTATTTATATTTAACACAAATTAATAAATTTTTTGTAATTATTAATCCTATATTTAAATTAACATGTTAAATACTTGTATGATTAAGATTAATTCTTCTTTTAATGAACTATTAACTTTTTTGGTAGATAAATGAAATAGACTGAACAAATTGCCAAATGTCATTCTAATTCTGAGAAATGGGAATCAGGGTTCTATGCCAAACACTTGCATAGTTTCTCAGAAACAGAAAAATCCAGAATCCATTCTTTTCTGGATGATTCTGAGGACGAGAGTTTTTTAGAATCGATGACAAACATGGTCTTAGTCTCTTTCCCCACTCTTCTTTGGGAGTATTCACCTAAACATTGATCTTACCCAGGTTTGCAGCTAACTGTAAATCATTCGCAATTAGTGCAACTTTCAACCCTGAGTTCTTTATTTCTTTTTCCTGTCTTATTCACTTGTTTTTCATTTTGTGTTCCCTTTGTGTACTGCTTCTTGTTGATAGTTGTCCAAGAGAACTCCTAAATAGCTTGGAGAAATGTATTCCAACCCAAGGTCCTTCCTTTAGGGAAGCAGGTAAATTGTTTCAAACCTTCGTAATATTCACAAGACTCCAAAATCTTCCCTTTTTGTTTTGTCTTCTTTCTGCAAAGTACTTTCTGGCTTCTTCAACATGGTAGATCTTTTACTTCTTGGTTCCATATTCTTGGCTCTTTCTAAAACTCCTTGAAACCTGTTGAGGTTTAGCAGTTTTTTATTTCTTTTTAATTAGTGTTATTGGGCCCAAGGCCCGACAGTTTATGTTTGTTTTTATATTATTAGTAGCAGCCGCCCTAGTAAGGGCATATTAGACATTGTACTCTTTTTTATTTGATAAGTGTATAAGTTATTGAATGGGGCGACCAGATTAATTGTTTGGCTTCTCCCATTCTTCTCTTTCTTCTCTTATCTTCTCTGCAAGAATCTCTTTTCTTTATTTATTTTATTGCTGTTATCAAACCAGATACTGTTCTGAATTTCCTACTTTGTATCATAGCACTTTCTAAGATATTTTTGGGTTTTCCACCATGCAGCTCTAGATCAGACGACGATTGCATAGTAAGTTGCAGTGCTGACCAAAGACTTAAAAAGGGCGCACTTCTTGGATTTTTTGGTGGATTTGGAACCCTTTCTGTTAGATCTTGGGTTGATCATCAAAATCAGGAAGAACTGGAGGAGGAAGTCTTGATTGTAGTAGGATTATTTATTTTTGACCTAGGGAGAGGCACTCGGGTTTTATTAGGTTCCTTTTATGTTTTCTGAAGGGGTGGTTCAATTTTTGGTGATTTTTGAGGTCTCTGGAGGGAGCGACTATCAACACTCTTGGCCGAATAGAGAAGAGAACAAGAATATTCTTAGAGGTGTCCAGAATAGTCGATCCCTACCTCAAAGAGTCTCTTATATCTTAAAAGATATGTACAATTACATGAATGCCCATATAAGGTTGAAAGAGAATAAAGAAAACAAGTAATATAATTTACAACAGGGACTATGCTAATAAAATACATCAAGTCATAGAATCTCCACACTCCCCCTTAAATTGATGCATAGACATAAGCATTTGTTTGCTTATAAGAAAGAGATGCTGAATTCTAGTCATAGTCTTGGTGAAGATATCGGCAATCTGCACTCCCCCTTAAATTGATGCATAGACATAAGCATTTGTTTGCTTATAAGAAAGAGATGCCGAAATCTAGTCATAGTCCTGGTGAAGATATCGGCAATCTGCATGTCCAAGGCTACATGAGGAAGTGATATAGACCCAACAGTGAAAAGATCTTTGATAAAATGGCAGTCCACCTTGATATGCTTAGTTCTCTCATGGAAGACAAGGTTAGATGCAATCTTGATAACACTTGTATTATTTGCATAGAGAGGAATAGGAGTAGGAAGCTGAATACCAAGATCCATAAAGAGAGACTATAATGAAACAATCTTACTGCAAACAGAAGACATTGCCCTATACTTTGCTTTAGTGGAAGACTTGGAGACTGTCTGTTGTTTTTTGCACTTCCAAGAAATGAATGAACCCATGAAGACACACCACCTAGAAGTGGATCTACGCGTGTCAGGACAACCAACCCAATTTGCATCAGCATTGAATAGGGGAGGAGGAGAAGAATAGTCCCTGAGAAGTTGTGCCTCTAACATACTGAATGATGCGATGAACAATCATATGAGGTTGATGAGGAGTAAAAGCAAATTGACTAACAATCTGAACAGCATGAGAAATATTAGGCCGAGTCATAGTGAGATAAATAGAGACCCACAAGCTGGCGATACAAGGTAGCATAAGGAAGCAATGGACCTTCATATTTAGATAGCTTAATACTCAGCTCTATAGGTGTATCAACATGTTTCTCATCAGTAATGGACCTTCAGATTTAGATAGCTTAATACTCAGCTCCATAGTTTCTATAAGTCAAGGCATTTGGGTGAGGTTCCCAGCCAAGGGCACCTAGTTGCCTAGGTAACACCTTGACAACTATGAAGTATGAACTAGAGTATCTTCCTGCTCTGCCAAAGTGAAAATAAAGGGTCGAACTGCCTTAAAGGTCTTGCACCACATCATCTGTCCTTTTATAATAGCACTTTGTCCCCTTTACTGGGTTTTAATATAATAAACTTAGAATACTTCTTATGCATTTTCACAACCCCCTTCTAAATGCTAGGACCATAAGCATGATGAGGAGGGAGAGAAAACCAGTCCAACTCAATTCCACAATACCTAGTTTTGATTAGCTTCCTTCACAAAATTTCCTTTCCAGGCTGTACCTTTATTGCCACTTCCCCAACCAGGCTTTATTTATGACCTTATTGATTACTCATTAGAGTTCTTGTGTCTACACTCTATAGATATATGTGGTAGCAAAGTGCTAGAACCATCACATCTTGGAGTTTTCTTGTAATATTATGTTTAGTAATCTTTTTTCTTATGTAACTTTAATATTTATTAGACTAAACCAATATATACAACAGTACAAAAGATCCCAAGAAAAGATGAGAGATTAACTCTCACAACAGGAAAAAAAAAAAAAAAAAAAAAAACAGATCAAAACTGAGCCCAACATAAATGTTCCCTATTAACCCCTTGTTTTTCTAATATATCAGCTATCCCATTAGTCAGTCTTCTCACCCATTGAATCTTCAAGGTCATACTGTGCATTAACCACTAGTTTTTTTAATCTCATCCTTAAACTCCCAGATGATGGTCTCCGGATTCCTCAGCCACTCCACCACAGAGTCTCCTCCACAAACAACTTTTTCACATTCAAGTTCTTAGGCATCTGCACCCCTTGAATTAATGCAAGGAGTTTGGCCCTAACTGAATCCCCCACTCCTAGTCCTGAGAACAAAGCGATTACATTTCCTTCGTTGTCTCTAAAAGCATCCCTAATCCAGAAGGGCCTGGATACATTACTGCTTCCAAGTTTCCTTCTAGGATATTGGGTTTAAAGATTCCTTTTATTTTTCTTTATTTTAGTGATAACTTATATTCTCTATTCCTTTACTTGTGCACTCCAATGAGGTCAGTCCAGGTAAATCCATTATATATATATATATATATATAAATATATATTAAATTTCTTTTTGCTTCATGGGGTTAGCTTGTCCCCCAAACCCATAAACCCCCAACCTTGGTAACAGCAGTCGGCAGGATTTGATCCCGAGTCTCTGCAACAACCAGCCCATAGTATTTTATTTTTGCTTTTTTTTTGTTCCCTTGCAATGTGATCATTTATTCTTTTTTTTTAATGAATAATAGTTCCTTTTATTAATTATAACACAACAAATGTACAAAGTTACATATACTTTGGAGAGAATAGTCACTATCTATCTATCCACTCTCCAGTCATAGCTTTTTTGCGATTAAACTCCAATAAACTTTTCCTCCAATGTTAATGTTGTAACTCTGTATGTGATCCTGTTCTTCCTCTCTAAAATTCCTTCTCGCTTCTACTTCCCTTTCCTTTAGCTCATCAAACATCAGAGATATAAACTGCCAAAGTCTTTCCCCTTCATTTTTCCTTCCCTATTTGCAAATCCCTACCTGCTGATGACCCTTCCTGCAAGTTGGTAAGTACTATGGGTTCTACCAGCCAATTATGGGATGCTGGAATATTTGCAACAGGCATAGAAGAAACACTAGTAACCAAAACTGAACTGATAAGGTTACCTCAATTTGGCAAAGGGGGGCTTCCAATATCTTAGGGTCTATAGCTCTTACCTATTCCAGAGAAGGATCACAGCAATCAAGTCTACTGATATTTTGTGTTGTTAAGTCCGTGAGAGAATTAATATTTTGGTTAATGAGAAGTTTTGTTGTTCACCCTTCTTTGGAGCCTCACCACATCACTTAGATTAGACCCACATACTAGAGTTCATACACCCTGAATTCGTCCAAGATTTAAGTGTGGTTATGCCTTTTTAGGGCAGGTTTTGATTTTCTGCTATCTCACAAAACTTATAATTTGAGGATAGGGGTGTCAATTTACCTCTGTTATGTTCCTAATTTTATTGTTGCTTTCCTGTTCTTTCTTAATCAGAAGCTCTGTATTGTAGATTCCTGTGTGTTCAGGTCTTGCTTTTCGACGGCCTCCACACTGTCGATACTCAAGCTTTTATCCAAGTTATTATTGCTTTCAGCCATACAACTTATCCATCCTTTTCCTCCCCCTTCATCTTGACCCGTCTCCTGAAGGATTGTTGCTGTTTTTCAATCTGGAAAGCAAACCATGTTCTTCTTTCCTTCCCTGTAGTGCTCGATGAAGCATCTTTTACCTTTCTTTTTTCCTTTCTGCTATGTATTGTTTACATTATGGTTACCTTGACTGCAGAAGACTTGGCTTCCACTCTCAGTTCCTCCATCTTGTCACCGGTGAGAAGCCTTCATCTTTCATCTCAGTTCCTTTTCTCATCTTCCTTTCTTCTATTCTTCTACTTCTATCTGAATTTTCACATCAATTACAATCAGATTTATATTTGTTATAAACATATGTTCCTTCTTCCAAGTCTCATAGATATCCCCAAAAGTTAACCAAAGCTAAACATTTTAGAGATTAACTAAGAGAAACTTCATTGGGTTTATGGTTTCTAACTTCCACGAATGCCAAATTCTAACTTCCCCAAAAGTTAACCAAAGTTAACCAAGTCTTTTTAGGTACAACGTTTTGCTTTATTTGGAAGGGAAAATTAATGTTATAAGTAGAGAGCAATGCTTATGTTTTTTCCCCAATTTAAGTGGATGCTGATATGTGAAATTAAGGGCAAATTTCTTAAACTATTCCTACTGGTTAGCTAATTGACAAACTCTATCCTTACTGTTTACAGTCTTAATTCTTAAAGTACCCGTACTGTTTTTGACAATTGATATTGTCGTTAAGCACTGAATGGAAATCAACGAAATGTCAAATTTACACTACTATTCCTCAAATTTTCAAAATAAAACCCATCCGATGAAAATTTTGAGGAAGCTGAGGAAATGGCACAAGCACACGACTCAAATGGCGACCTGTCTGCATCTCTGCAACTCAGGTTGTAACTCAGCAACTCTTCACGAGATACTTGTTGCAGCTCTTCTTCAGGTGAGATCGTTATTTGAGTCCGGTTTTCCGGGGCTTTTTTTTGGGGAGAAAACAACCTATTTGATACATGTTTGTCGATATGCTGATCAACGTTTTAATTTTTAGAATTTTAATCAGAGAAAGAAAATAGGATACATAACGACTCCTTCATTCTCTCCTGTTTCTTTTTGATATTAAAAACAATAAATTAAAAAAAAAGATTTAACCGTTTTAAGAAGAAAACAGAAGAGGTTAGCAACTTCCATATTACAAAGCCTAGAAATCTGTTGTTTAATCTCTCTCTCTCTCTCTCTCGTTTGTTTGCTTGTTTCCCCATTTCCCAAGTCCCAACCCCCTGATCCGATGGATCAAAGGACTACAGTAGAACGAGTTGGGCACTTGATCAGGCCATTCTCGTTGCAATCCAAGCAAGACCTGAATCCTCCCTTCTCTGTGTAGCATTTGTGGCTCCCATTACAATGTTCGCAGAGAATAAATTGATATCTTCCACATTCTTCTCAAACTCCGGGCTCAGCCTCCGGGAAACCTTTTGATGTATTTCTTCAATTCACCCATCTCGTGAAGTTGTCTCACCTCGTCAGTCCCACCAATGTATCTACCGTCGACGAAAACCCTAGGCAAAGTTGGTGGCTTCTTGCGACCCAGGATCCTCTGCAACTCCTTCAAGAAGCCGGCATCCATGGACAGATCTCTCATCAATGGAAACACGAAAGCCTCTCAATATGGATCTCACACTCGGCAGTCCTCGAAGGTCTTCTGGACAATGCAGAGACTTGTGAAGTAGACAATAATGCGTTTATCCGCGCCAGCAAGAGGAGTGGGCAGCTCTAGTGAAGAAAGTAGCCCATTGGATTGGGAAGGAGTAGTAGTAGTAGCAGGTGGAAGAAGATCGAACAGGGAGGCCCAGGTTTGGAGGGTGAAAGTAGAGATCCAGATGTGGTGGAAAACAGAGGCTTTTGATCCTATTCCAAACCTTACGTAATGACCTAGATAGCATAATTGCTGCTCAAGCTGCCGAGCAGGCCAAGCAGGAGGCTTTGAAGGATGACCAGGACGCTTTCACTGTCATCAGTAGTCGTTGAAGCTTGAAGAATGCTTCGGTTAAGATTTCGCACGGAAAGAGGTATGGATCGGAAAGAATCTTAGACACCTGAGCCTCAACCACATCAGCCCCCAACAATTGCTACCTCTCATATAACTCAGCTCTCCTGCATCGTCATCGTTATTGTTGTCCTGATCAACATGCTCGGAAATCCTGAAGAGGGTCGAAAGGATGCTCGGAAATCCTGGTTCCACCGAAGAATTTCTGTTTTTTATTGTCATTTTGGGGAATGAATCTCTTTTGGAATTACCATTTTGCCAGAGTCCCCTAGAGTTATTAGTTTTTTCAAGATTTACCATTGAGCCAGAGCCCCCTTGGAGTTATTGGATTTTGGCATTGGAGCCTTTCTTGTTGGGCCTTTTGGGACTTTTGTGCAATGCCCAACTTTTGTGTGATGTCAGGGCTTTTGGGGGTGGGAATTAAGTAGATGAAATACAAAAAAAAAAAAAAAAATCATACAAAATATTTATTTCATTGATGCTTTTGCATGTAGTACACATTATGATACAGCCATTGTTGATATCAGTATGTAAAAAGAGGTTGATTCATTCTTGTAAGGCAATAGAGGATGAATAAGAAGTTTAACGATGATACAATTTTAACCATTTGGCATTCAATGTTTCATCCCGTTGCTTCTCTCAGTTTGGAAGGAGTGCAAATACAAATTTGCATCTCTTGGGTTTTCTTTGAGTATAATGAATGGGCCTTTCTAACCGTGTGTGAATTTCTTTATAGGTTTTCCTTGTGTCACATGGGCTGCTACTTTTAGCACTATGTCCCCCTTATGTACTGAGTTGTGAGTCTTCGTTTGTATTGTAATTGATGTAATAGACTTGTCTCCCTTTTTTCATCTAGAGTATCTAGTTTCTTGTATAACTCGTGTCTGCCACGTTCTTTGCCAATCCATCTTGCTACCCTTGTTGACGACAAATGTATTTCTGCGGGTAGTACTACGTCTTGTCCTTGTCCATAGATGAGATTGTAAGTGATGGTGGCTATTGTTTTCCTTTTCTTATCCTGCAAGTCAATAGAGTTTCAAAGAGTATGTTAGTCCAATTGGTTTGGTTTTCATTCACCGCCATTTTTAGCATTTTGAGCAGTGTTTTGTTTTTGCCTCTACTTGTATATTTCCCTAGTACACTATTGAGTTGCCTAGCCTTTCTCTATCTTACCCTAGGGGTTTTGAGTTGTTAAAAGACGGTGCATTATCTGCTAATATTCCCATTGGCAATCCAAACTTGTGTATGATGTTCTACCTTATGAAATCGGCTACACTTTTAACCTTTTTGAGTGGTATTGCCTTTGCCCATTTGGTGAAGTAGTCTACGGCCACTTGAATCCAACAATATCCTCTGGAGGGTGGTCTTATTTTTTCTATTGGATATGTTTTCCAAGTATTAGAAGGCAAAGGTGTTGTTAGTGGTTAGGCAGGTTAATGGATGGGCGGTGCATAGATTAGGAATTTGTGGCAGTTTGTTACATGCTCAACTATATCCTTGAGCATTGTTGGCCAGTAGAATCCTAGGTGTAAGAGGTGTTGTTAGAGTTTATATCTTCCTTAGTGGGTTGTAGGCTCTTTTTCATGTGTCATTTGGAGTGAGGCTTGAATTCCATTACATGCAAGGCATATTAGGGGTTTTCCATTGAACGACTTCCTATAAATAGTAACCCTTTGATCATCATGAGTCTTCTCGCCTTCCGTTTAAGTTTTTAAATTACTTTTGTGTCGTTGTGTTCATCTGTGAGGTAGTCAATGTAAGGCTCTCTTATGGTACCTTGGCATTCACAAATATGATGGGTAAATACTCACTGGACAGAAAGGTTTAACCTAAAATGGCAATGAACCTTGTCTGACAAAGGCCAAAGGGAAAACTCATAAGATGAGTGGATATGATCATTCACAGAAAGGTGGTGGGATTATGCAGCTAAAACAGTTGGGTCCATGCACCCTATGTGATTTTTCACATTTACAGAGACACAATTCGTAGTCTCTATCACTGAGATAGGAGGGAAATCTTAGAGATAACAAATAGGAATTAAACATAAATTAAAATCCACATCTATGTAGATAACATGAATCAAATAAGGTTGTGGATTAATATTTGCTTTTTATCAGAAATGGCAAATGGACAATTTGCAAAATTGTTGGATGACAACAAACTTAAGGGCCCTAACTATGTTGACTGGTACCCTAATCTTGTACTAGTCCTGACATCAGAAAAACTGGACAAAGTAGCTAAACATCCTGCCCCGAAACATCTGGGTGATAGGGCTTTTGAGGCCTGTAGGAGGGACTACCAAGAATGGGAAGAGAAAAATTCCCTAGCCTGCTGCTACATCATAGCATCCTTAGACAATCCGATACAGCGATAGTTCGATCAAATCGAATTGTCCAAGGATATCCTGGACAATCTAAGAACGATGTATGAAGAACATAATTGTTCTACTCGGCAGAAGGTCTTGAAGTAGTCATGACCGCGAAGATGTCCAAGAACCAACAGGTTCATGACCATTGTCTTAAGATGATATGTTATATCAATGAACTTGAAACTCTTGGATTTGGGCTTGACCATGTCACGAAAGTGGACGTCATCTTAAATTCTTTGCCTCATTTCTTTAATCAGTTCATCATGAACTATAACATGAACAAGCTAAATGTTAGCATCTAGGAACTCAACAATATATTGTAGAGGGCCGGAGAACTGATTAAGAAGGATGGACCCATTGCCATGCTTGTTGAAGCCAGCAAATCGGGCAAGAAGAAGAGGAAGGCTAAGAAAAAGCCTCAAAAGAAAACTACTAAGTCCAAGAGGCAGAGGAAAGACAAAACATCAGATGCTCGTCACTTCTGCAAGCAGGTCGACCACTGGAAGAGGAACTGTCCTCAGTACCTGGAATCCAAGAGACAAGGTAATTTCGAATCCTGTGTCATAGAAGCCAATTTGTTGGTAACTTCTGCTTCTTGGTGTATTGACTCCGGGGCTTCGACTCATGCATGTAACTCATTGCAGGGGTTCAGGATAAGCAGAAGACTGAGTGACAGAGAAGTGACTCTTTACTTGGGGACTTCTGCAAGTGTTGCAGCTACAACTATAGGAACTGTAGAGTTAATTTTCAGAGAAGGAATTATTGTACTAAAAGATTGTCTTTATGTATAGAATTTGAGAATAAATCTAATTTTTGTTTCAAAACTGTGTGTGGATGGATATTCTGTTTTCTTTAGTAATAGGATTACTATTAAAAGAAATAAAAAATTCCTCGCATACGGAGAACTTGAGAATGATCTCTATGTTCTCCATCATTCTCTGGAAACTAACATAACCGAAACTACGCCGGATGATATCCCCAAGAAAAGAACCCATGATACAGTTAATCCCACGTGCCTGTGGCATTACCGACTTGGCCACATCAACATAGATTGTATCACAAGGTTGGTAAATGATGGTTCTTTGTATTTTCTAACTGTAGAAGATCTTCCAACCTGTGAACCTTGCCTTCAGGGTAAGATGACAAAACGACCATTTAACGATAAGCCTGAAAGATGTATAGGCACAAGTTTGAATCCTTTGAAAAGTTCAAAGAGTTCAGACAAGAGGTTGAAAAACAGTTAGGGAGAGAAATTAAGACCCTTCGATCGGATCGAGGAGGCGAGTATCTCTCTAACGAATTCAGAGACTACTTGAAGGTCAATGGGATAGTATCACAGTTAGCTCCTCCTACTACACCACAGCTAAACGGTGTGTCAGAGAGGAGGAACCAAACTTTATTGGATATGGCCCGATCACATCTCGTACACTCAGAGTTACCCACATCCTTTTGCGGTTACGCATTAGAGACTGCGATATACGTGTTGAACCATGTTCCAACCAAATCAGTTCCAAAGACTCCCTATGAGCTTTGGACCGTAAGAAACCAAGTGTAAGACACTTGAAGATTTGGGGTTGTCCGGCATATGTTAAAAGAATGAGTGCAGACAAATTGGAATCCAAAACCAATCGTTGCCAATTCGTAGGCTACCCCAAAGGCTCTGTGGGTTACCTATTCTATGACCCAGGAAAACAGAAGGTGTTCTGTAGTCAAAATGCCTATTTCTTGGAGGATGATTACATCCTGAACAATCATCGTCAATAATTTGTTCTTGATGAGGAGAGCTCAGGGGTAGTGGGAGATGTCCCTCAAGCTCCAGGTAATGACCAACCTAGAAGATCTACCCGGGTTTCCAAGCCTCCAGTTCGTTTCGGCTATGACCAGGATAGTTACTTGGTGGAAGCCACGACAAGTGAGGAGGATCCCGTAACTTATACGGAAGCTATGTTGGACAGATTTGAAACAAAAATAAATCTAATTGAGATGGACTCAATGAAAATCAATGGAGTCTGGACTCTAGTAGATTCGCCCCCTGGGATAAAAGCAATTGGTTGCAAATGAATCTACAAGAGGAAGAAGGGCCGCGATGGTAAGGTTGAGACCTACAAGGCTCGTCTTGTGGTGAAAGGGTACACTCAGAAAGAGGGAATCGATTATGAGGAAACCTTTTCGTCGGTGGCCATGCTTAAATCCATTAGGATTATGCTAGCTGTAGCAGCATACCATGATTACGAGATTTGGCAAATGGATGTCAAAATCGCGTTCTTGAATGGAGTTCTTAGTGAAGATATCTATATGCAACAACCGCAAGGTTTTATAGCTGTAGGTCAGGAACACATGGTATGTAAATTAAACTGATCCATATATGGACTTAAGCAAGCTTCTTGGAGTTGGAAAATTCGGTTTGACTCTACTGTCAAAAAGTTTGACTTTGAGCAAAATTCGGATGAGCCCTGTATTTACAGGAAATCCAGTGGGGATAAGGTTACGTTCCTGGTTCTGTATATAGATGACATTCTACTCATTGGGAATGATGTAGGAATGTTGACTATGGTGAAAGTATGACTTTCACAGCAATTCTCCATGAAAGATCTTGGAAAAGCCTCCTACATATTGGGTATTCGGCTCTATAGAAATAGATCGAAGAGGATAATAGGATTATCCTAATCTGCTTACATTGACAAGATAGTCAAGAGATATAGCATGGAGAACTCTAAGAAAGGAAATGTTCCTTTTAGGCATGGAGTCACTCTCTCCAAGGGAATGTCTCCCAAGACTCCCGAAGAGATTGAGAGCATGAAGGACGCTCCCTATGCCTCAGCCGTAGGGTGCATCATGTATTCCATGCTGTGCACTCGTCCTAACATCACTCAGGCAGTGAGTGTGGTAAGCAGATTCCAGTCAAACCCAGGGCAGTAGCATTGGACTGCTGTGAAAAACATACTAAAATACTTTTGAAGGACAAAAGAGTTTTGTTTGTTATTCGATGGTAGTTCACTACAGATCCAGGGGTATACTGATGCCGACTTCCAGTTAGATCCAGATGATAGAAAGTCTACATCTGGTTATGTTTTCACGATAGGATCATGTGTTATTTGCTGGAAAAGCAGCAAACAGGGGTACACGGCGGATTCCACAACCGAAGCCGAATACATTGCCGTAAGTGAGGCTGCCTTATGAATGAAGGTGTTCATTCTGGAATTTTGAATTCAGCACATCACCCATTCCCCTGTTGTGTGACAACACTGGATCTACGGGAGATTGATGTTAAAAGGTAGATTCAGCGGAAAATGTGGCAAACCCATTGACTAAGCCACTGACACAGAAAGTGTTTGAGAAACACGTGGAAAGTCTGGGACTCCGGCTTATACCAGATTGGACCTAAGTGCAAGTGGGAGCTGTTAGACAATGTATGCCCTTAGCTCCAATCAGAATGATGTACATTATGACATTTAATGTAAATGAATAAAGTATATATTTGATTCATGTTATTATGGTGTGTTTCTGTGTAATACCCTTAAACTGGACACATATGAGATTCGTGTTAGTTTAGAATCTTCATAGCTGTTGGATAGATTTGGGGAGATTTATCCTGGCAAGGCTGACACTGATGTGCCGTCAAGTTGGTTGGGGTGGCTTGTCTCAGCTTCCAGGGTGAGGCATGAGGTACATGCAGTGTGGGTTTTCTTGAAACCCTGAACCAGACCAGAATTCCAATATTGCCCTGGACCTTGGAGATAGATGGGAAAAACTAGAATGTTACACCTGACCCCTAGACTCGATTATGATACTGCACTAGGTGTCAGATTGGACTGTCTTTGATATGCCAATCAGTGAGATCCTTAGAGGGAGTCAAAACCTGGGTATGTTGGGGCAGTCCGAGAATTCATCTAAGTGGGTGATCATAGTGACAGGATCAACCCCTTTGTCGGACAAAGTGAATGATCGGGGATGCAGTCTCTCTGATGGAAACCAAAGTTGTCGGCAACCGATTTCAACCATTGAAATTTGTTTTGCAAAATATATTTATATAGAGATATACATATATATTATGGTTTCAAAATGTTTGCAAAAGGTTTTAATTCCCGGGATCCATGTGAGTAGAGAGTGCAACATTGTACCTTGCAGCCGAGGGAGATGTCCTCTCTTGTCGGGCAGTGTTTGATCATTATGGGCTGAGAGGTTAAGTGTAAGACCATTGAGGGTAATACCTGATGGGCTAATCTTGCATCTGTCCACAATCCTTGGCTTTTTATAAGGTGGCTTGACCCACAGACCATTTAGTGTAAATGTTGGGCCCATTAAGAGCCCATGGTGATAGACTCAGGGGTTCACTATCTCATACAATGAATTCAACCAGGCCTTGTAATAGAGGTTGGGCTGAACCCATGTAGCTGATGTGTAGATCAATGTTTGGGTCACACGCCATACAAGGATATCCAATTGGGTAGCAGTTTGGAGGATAAGTGAGCACATGGACTTAATGGGCCTAAAGCCCAATTCGAACTGACTTAATTAGATTAATTAAAGAGGGGCGGTTCAGGAATTTAGATCAGCTGATAGGATAAGGGATTGTCCCTATCCACTCAGAGAGTCCAGATCCAAATAGAGATTTAGATCTAGAAACTCATAATTAGATTAGGAGGGTTGATCTTTATCTGCAGATAAGATAAGGGATTATCCTTATCTCTTAAAGAGAGTTCAGATTCAAATACAAGATTTGGATTAGAAAACTCCTAATGGGATTAGGAGAAGCTCTCTTTAAGGCTATAAATAGAGGAGAAGGGCGAACCCCAGTTCATCCTCCAGTCTTACTGATTCAAGAGAGAAGACCGCATACAATTAGACTGACGCCATCTTCTACTCTTGCCTTCTTATGCTATTGTTGCCATTGCCAATTCAATCTCCACCTGTAGGAGCGATCAAGAAGGGTTCTTGATATCACCTTTTGGCAGAAAAGGTGATATGAAGTGGTGCTCACTCACCCTCCATCAGATTCTTGGTGAAGAATCAAGTTCTGGTTGAAGAGCCATCCTACTGATATCTGCTCCACCCTACGCTGTGTCATCTTCAGTGGGAGCAATCTTTGGTAATATCTTTGGGCGTGAACACATTCGTTGGGAGTTATTGGTACTCCGTATTAGGTATATCCCTCTCCTACCTTCTGGTTTCAGATCTGGTTTGGTTTAGGTTCAAGATTGATCCTTAAAAATGCAGTTTTCTAAAATAGGGAATGTGATTCCCACATGGGAGAGAGGGAAATTTTTGAAATTTCGCCCAACCTACCTACAGGGTTCGGCCATCCATATGATGGATATCTCATACCTTTACTAGCATCTTGTAATAGAGGACCTTGCTAACTAGTTGGAACTTTTACAATAGTTTTCCTTTCTCTATAGAATTTTTAGGCTCTTTTTAGCTTCTCTATTACTTATGCTTCTCTATATCCCTCCGCAATTGTTGTTGTACCCAAGGATTAAAGTAATGGTATATTGAGTATCATATCAAACAACTTAGATATGGATATGGATACAAATATGCTTTGGAAACACATGGATATAGACGAAAATAATATGAAAATGATTGGATATGCTAGGAAAATGCATACAAATTCCATAAGTATATTAATACCATTAAATTTCATGTCAAAATAACCACAAATAGCGTATAAATACATTAGAACTGTAATTTTAATGGTATATATAGAGAAATACATTACAATCATTATAGTAATATGCATAGATATCATACAACTTTATTGATAATACATTAATCAAGAGTCCAAGACATATATTATATAGACTTTTACAAATTAATACATACACAACCATTATTATTTTATTTTCTATTAAAGTCCAAGGCAAAAATACATATGCAACTATTATATTTTAATTATTATATCAAATATTTTATATTTATCTTTTTTTTTCTAATTTTTAACCTTAACAAAAAGGTTGACTAAAAATTTAATTCTCAAATGTTTGGTAAATAATATTTTTTTTTATTTTTGTAAGCAATAAATATGTTACTATAAAATGTAAATTAAAATATCAATTAATAATTTATAAAAATATATAATCTTAAAATATATCAAATCTATTAAAACTTCAAAGATAAATATCATGTATAAATTCATAATTTTTAATTACTAAAATAATTATTCCATTATTAATTTTTTATTTCGTCAAAGTATCAACTTTTTGATATAAATGTAGATTAGTGGATTTGATAGATTCAACTTATATTATGTTCTTAAATAATTTGTCAATAATATTTTATTTTTGTAAATAATAAATATATTCTTATTTTATATAAATTAAAATATTAATTAATAATTTATAGAATTTTTAAGATACATATCATGTGCAAATTTATAAATTTTAAGTACTAAAATAATTATTTTATTATTAATATTTTTATTTGTATAAATTTCTTGAGATTAAAAATCATTTTTTGATATAAATGTGGATTTGATAGATTATTTGTTCTATTAGTTTATAAAGTATTAATTTTATATATTATTCTTTTTAATTTATAGTTGGGGTGGTTGAATATAACATATGTTGTTTATTTGAATTGGTTATTAACATTAAATGAATGTTGGATTAATGGTTAATGACGCATTTAATTATTTGGTGCTGGTGCCTTAGGTTCGAATCACTCCAGCCTTTAATTTTATGGTGTGTTGTTTGATACACCCTCGGTATGCCTTCCACTTGATATGCCTTCCACTTGAGTCTACAAACTTATTTTTGGCTTTGTACAAGTAGTTAAATATAACATTGATGATGACTTGGCATAGTTTTTGGATTAATGTTTTGTAGGATAAGAAGACTAGTTCCTTGACAACCATGTCTCCTTGGCTAGAGCCCTTTTGATTTTGTTGAAGGCATTCTCCTGCATAGTTTCCCATTTGAAAGGGGTGTTTTTCTTTGTCAACTTAAGCAATGGGGTTACTACTATGGCGAGGCTTAGGAAGAATGCTCTTAAGTATGACACTTTTCCTAGAAAAGCTTTTAACTGCTTTTCATTTTTTAGGCTAAGCATTTCTAGGACTACTTTGACTTTTGATTCATTTGGGTGAATTCCTTTGGCGTCTACCTTGTATCCCAAGAATTTCCTTGATTTGACTCTAAATGCGCATTTAATTGGGTTCATGAGTAGGCTGTGTTCTCTGCTTCTTTTGAACACTTATCTTAAGACTTTTATGTAGTCCTCTCTCTTTGTGGCTTTAACTACAACATTATCCATATAACAGTCTATTTATTTGTGTATCATGTTGTGGAAAATGCAATTCATTACTCTTTAATTGGTTTCCCTACGTTCTTCAGACCGAATGACATCACTCTATAATAAAAGTTGCTCAATAGTGTTCTGAAGGTTGTATGTGGTACATCATCTGGATGCATCTGGATTTGGTTATAGTTCATGTAAGCATCTTGGAAGGAGAAGAATTCATGTCATGCTATGGAGTTTATTAGGGTTTTCATGTTTGGCAGTGGGAACTCATGCTTGAGATAGGCTTTGTTGAGGTCTTTGAATCTACACAACACCTGTGTGCAATGAAGTATTTGTCACTTAATAGTTTCATCATGATTTTCCTTATAGTATTTCGATGGTTTATTTTTGTACTAACCTGAGCTGCCCATTCTTTTTCTTTATAGGTACCACATTTGCAGGCCCCTTCGGGTAAGCTATGGTTTAATGAATCCCATTCTAAGGAGTTTCTCCACATCCTCTTTGACTTTAATCTCTAAATTGGGATTGGAAACTCTTGATGACTATTTAACTGGCTTTTATGGGGTCTATGTGTAGGGTGTAGCTGACTAGGCAAGGTCTAGTCCAGGCATTTCATTATAAGACCAAGCAAAGACATCTTTGAATTCTATCAAAGTGAAGTGTGAAGTTTTGTTATGACGAGATTTGTGAATTTGCAAATTTGTGAATAAAGCGATTGATTACTTTTGAGTAAGTTTATGGGTTAAATACTTAAAGTACCCCTATGGTTTAGTAAATGGACAAAAAATTACCATACTATTTAAAAAATTACTTAAGATACCCTTAAGTTTTCTAACAATGGACATTACTGTTAAATATTAATGAAAAAAAGTGAAACGTCAAATTTGCCCTCCAATATATCTCAAATTTTCAAAATAAAACTCAACTAGTAAAAAAAATCAAGAACCATTAAGAAGTGCACTTGGTATGTCCAGTGGTGGCCACACAGATGATCGTCTTTTTTGCCTCACATCACAACATCTTCCTCTCTTGCATTTCACATGTACTACTTTATGGTAAAGTAGAAATTCATAAAACTCCATAAGAGAGAGAGAGATTGTTATTGGCAACAGAATTAAGAAGAGCTCACCCCATTGGTCTTTAGTTAGGAGATTTGAAAATTATCATCTATCCCGGTCTCTAAGTTATAGCGGTTTTATTGACTTCAAGCCTCTGATTACTGATTATATATCTCCTTTAGCATCACTTTTGTTCTTGGACAATTATGAAGAATCAAGTTGCATTGCTATAAAACCTAATTAACTAAATTTATCTTCATCATTGCCCCAAATACACCTTCTTTTACATTACATTGAATGTAAATGTCTTGGAACATTTCAACATGAGAAGATTTTGCTCTTTCGGGCTTATTAACAACTTCAGAATTCCATACAATGACTCACCAATAGAATTTCGTAATTTCTAATTTTATGCATAACATTTTGATCCCAAGCTTTTCTAGTCTTTTTCCTTTGGAAATTATATCATATTCAATATCTTTCAGCATAAATAGTTGTCATTATATTCAACATATTGCATTCATATATGCCAACCAAAACTCTGTTAACCACCATAATTTCTACTAAGTTCTAATTGGATATAGAGGTAGAAGAAATAATAATTGCATGTAGATTCTGTTCTTGTTCTTTGCTTATAAGTTTGACCAATGTGGTTTATTCCCCCACAAAAATACAGAATGCTCAAACTCGGAATGCAGCAGATGGGTTTCTTGGAAAATATGTGAGACTTCAAATCCTTTTGTCTTTCATCTATCAAAAAAGCTCAAATGATCAGCCCTTTGTGATCCCCGGCAACGACGCCAAAAACTTGATAACTATAAATATAACCCTAGCAAGTGCACTAGTTATCAAGTAGTATAAAAATATCGTTCCCACGGGGATTTAACAAAATAAGTATTAGAACTATAGCCTTCCCTAATTATTTAGACAATCGAATTTCAGATTTAAGAGTAAGAACTACTGAAAATAAAAACTAGAAAAATAAAATAATAGCAAGGGCAATCAATAACCGAATATGCAATGAGTGAAATCGCTAGGACTATTGGTCCACCTAACCATTCTAATGAATATTAATGGATGTGATTAACCAAGACCATTTGTCATTCTCATAAGCTGAAGTTTTTCCCAATTTTATTTAATATTCTTTCGCAAGATATATTAACCCTATTTCTATCAAGTAACCCCTCGATCCCTCGACTAGAGTTCTCAATAATAGGAATGCATTAAGTGCAAGAAAAACTCATATATTCAGATGAATCATGTGTATATATCCCTATATACCATTCAATTCACACCATGAATTATGTGGTCGAATATATAAATTCCTCTCCCGATTCATTCATATAAACCGAATCAATTAAGAGATGGCCACTCCTAATCACATTAAGCAAATAATTCATAGACTATATGGAAATCACAATCTTAGATAAATCATAATGATAAAAATATATTCATTATCATGGTTAGGCTTTCCACAGCCCAAGCTAAAAACAAATCAGTTCATGATAAAGGAAATAAAGCAAACAAGAGGAAAGAAAGAACTCATGAATTTGCCCATGGTGCTGAGATCTCCTCTTCTTCTTGCCGCCACCTCATTCTTGAAGCTTTCTTGATTTGTTGATCTCCTTCTTGAAGTTTCTTGATGATTTTCTTGATTCACTTCAGAAGGACTTCAGTAATTGATTAAATCCAATATTGATTGACCCCTAAAGCTAGTTCGCCCCTCCTTTATATAGCTTTAGGAGGAGGGGCTGTTTCCTACTCCTTGGAGTTTATCTTTCAAAAATAAAAAGTTCTAGTTTAATCCTACTCTTATCTCTTTATCTAGTGAACTCAATCTCTTTATTTTTCTAGGATTACATCACAAATTTAAATCTGGTAGGACTCTTCTCAGTTTCTTGTTCTTGCATTCGTATTAGGCTTCCTCTGTGAATTGGGCTGCTGCAAGGCTTTTCTGCCAGTTGGGCTTCAGCTGCGAATTGGGCCTTCTTGCGAATTTTCTCCGACTTCGGGCCCAGATTTTATTTCGATGCATGCCGAATCTGTGAAAGCCCAAAACATGAAACTTGTAGCTTTCTCTCTTATCTTTCCAGTGAGTCTTGAATCAACCCAATCGGATCTTGGATACGAGAGTTAGGCCCAGATTACTGAACGGTGCCGAAACTGTGAAAAATCATCCGATTTGTCTTGCTTTTCTCCTGATGCATTCTTTAATGCCCCGAACCGAATTACAAGAAATATGAGTCCAAATAAGTACTAATTCAGTATAAAAGACTGAAATTTTGGGGATAAAAATATGATAGATTTTATTCTCATCACAGCAGATGGGTTTCTTGGAAAATATGTGAGACTTCAAATCCTTTTGTCTTTCATCTATCAAAAAAGCTCAAATGATCAGCCCTTTGTGATGGACATGGCCATCACCATCCCATTTCAGTCTATATGAAACAAACATTTCAGTATATACAAAACAAACCTCTTACCTTGCCTCATGTTTGTTATAGGGAAACCATTTCTTGCATTCTGTCAACTCTCAAACAACCAAAGATTTTGTTATAGTGAGGAGAGGTATGGGAGATAAAAAAAGAGGAACTGCCATTGGGTTTATTTTGAAAATATAAAGAACAATGAAGGGTAAAATTGACCATAAAGGGTAGTTTTGGAATTAAAAAAATTATATAAGTCACGTGACATCACATGTGAACGGATTGTGTAAGTGAGGTGGTGAGGCTAAGTACGGGGTCTCCTTGAAGGATAAAGGAAGACCGGATGCAGAAGGTATGCTAAAAGGCTAGAGCAAATGTGAATAATAAGATGATCCCCTCGTTATGAGATGGACCCCTATTTATAAGGAGGGATCCCGAGCTCCTACAAGGAAGGAGTTAAAAGCATTTGGTTCTCACTAGGAAAGGGACTATTGGATTCGCTGTCAGTTGTTAGGGAACACTGCTAGGGTTCCACTATGTGTCTTACGAGATATCTCCGGGATGAACTTTCCTTTCGTCCGAGGATTCTCATAATCTGCGTGTGCTACTTCCTTTCATGACCCATTTAACCGACGTGGCATGAATAACGTCATTATTTAGCTGGCGCATCTTCATTAGGCCCATGGAACATCCCGTCACATGCATAAATTAGAGACACACGTGCTTCTAACATTTATTCTTGGTCTGTTGTGATCCTATGCTTGTTACGGTTCTGTAGTAACTTTGAAGCCCATCGCAAATCTAGAGGTGTAAATCGGGCCATGCCACCCGTAGCCCAGCACGGCCCGACACAAATTTGGACCGGCCTGGCCCAGCACGGCACGACAGCCCACAAGCTGTGCCAGGCCCGACACGATGGTTCATGCCATGCTGGGCTAGGGTTTCGTAGTCTACGGACTGGCACGGCACGACACGACTGTGTGTGCCATGCCGCTCGTGGCCCACATGCCAGTACAGCCCAACCCTCCTTCAAGGGCCGAGGGCCGATGCCACGCCTCTCCCTCTCATGTCTCGGACCTCTGAGACCTCTTGAATGATATACAAGTCAGAAGGAATAGAAATATACTCGCATCAGAGCACTCGTGGAACAAGGCCGACCTATTCTGCGTTCGAGAGAACCAAGATGAGGCCCAGGCCCCCATCGACCAGAAGTTCATCGACCTGTAGGCACAACTCGGTGCCATCAAAGATGCACTCCGCCAGGTTAAGAGAGCTGATCTGACGCCTCAGTGAACTAGAACCCTCCGTCTGGGAAGGAGGAGTATGTAAAGTGGCCCAAGAAGATGAAGAGGAACCCCAAGAGGGGTAATTCGAAGAAGTATTGCAAGTACCACTACAGCACCAACCATGACACCGAGGACTGCTATGAGCTGAAGAACGAGATTGAGTCCCTTGTCCGTTGTGGTCATCTGAAGCAATACATGAGCGGCAAGGCTGGCGCCTTGTCCTCCAGTAGCATTAGTAGTAGTAGTTAGCAGGCATCATCGACGTCATCATCAGGGGCACCACCTTAAGTGGCTCATCGGTCTCAACCCGAAAGGCCTATGCCAGGCAGCTGAACATCTAGGGGTTGGCTCCCAAGAAGCTGAAGCGAAGTTAAGACCTCACCTTTACGAACGAGGACTTGAAGGGGATTCCAGTTCCCCATAACGACGCTTTAGTGGTGTCAGTCGTCATCGCAAATTTCATGGTGAAGAGGATATTGGTTGATAGCGGCTCCTCAGCTAACATCCTCTTCTACGACGCCTTCGAGAAGATGAAGTTGGTGCTCGAGCACCTCCAGCCCGCCAATGTGCCACTCGTCGACTTCTCTAGGAATGTTGTAAGACCGGAGGGAAGAATCACCCTACTAGTTATAGTAGGGACCGAACCTCGGTAGGTGATGAGGATGAATGTGTTCCTAGTCGTGAAGATTAGTTCCCCCTACAATGCTATCATTGGGCGGTCGACCCTCCACGCACTCAAGGCAGTCATTTCCTCCTACCACCTCGCCCTCAAGTTCTCCATCGAACACGGTGTCGGATTTGTCCGGAGGGATCAACAAACTGCCCGCCAATGCTATGTGGCAATACTGAAGGGCCAGAATAAGGAAGAACTACCATTAGAGCGCTTTGACCTCTGGGAGGAAACAACGAGCTAAGGCCAACCAGCCAAGGACCTCATCTTGGTACCCCTAGACGAGGTCGAACCCGAGAAAACAGTGCGCATCGGGTTCAACCTTCCTCCAAGGAGCCTTTCTGAGCTGGTAAGTTTTCTCAAAGCTAATGTCGATGTCTTTGCTTGGTCTGCCGCTGACATGCCCGGAATCAACCCTTCGGTCATTACTCATAGGCTGAGCATGGACCCAAGCTCTAGGTCAGTTTAGTAGAAGAAGATGAACTTTGCACCGGAATGATGGAAATCCATAGAAGAGGAAGTTGACAAGCTACTCGACATCGGCTTCATCTGAGAGGTACATTACCCTAACTGGTTATCCAATGTGGTTATGGTAAAGAAAGCTAATGGGAATTGGCGAATTTGTATTGACTTCACAGACCTCGATCGAGCTTTCCCCAAAGACAGTTTTCCTTTGTCGAGGATAGACCACCTCGTCAACGCCACTACAGGGTATGAGCTACTCAGCTTCATGGATGCCTTCTCCAGATACAATTAGATCAAGATGCACCCCGAGGACAAGGATAAGACCTCGTTCATCACTAAGCATGGAAGATATTATTACAATGACATGCCCTTTGGCCTCAGGAACGCCGAGGCCACCTACCAGCACCTGGCGAACAATGTCTTCAAGCACCAAATGGGAAGAAACGACATGGTTGTGAAGAGCCTAAAGGCAAACCAGCACACCTCGGACTTGACCGAGACCTTTGACACCTTGTGGAAGTACAACATGAAGCTCAACCCCAGCAAGTGTGCCGTAGACATCACCTTGGGCAAGTTCATAGGCTCCGTCATCACGCAGCGGGCTATAGAGGCCAACCCAGAAAGGATCCAGGCTATACTTGACATGGCACTACCTCGGTCAATCAAGGAGACCCAAAGGCTTAACGACTGAGTGGCTACCCTTAGTCATTTCATGTCAAAGTCGGTCGACCGCTACCTACCCTTTTTCCGGGCTATTAAGAAATTGAAAGACTTCTAGTGGGCAGAAGAATGTTAGCAAGCCTTTGAAGAACTAAAGTCATACCTTGCCTCAGACGTGTTGTACCTATACCTCTTGGTCGGGGATGAGGCCAATAGTTCAGTATTGATAAGAGAAGATGGAGTGCAGAGGTCAATCTACTATGTTAGCAAGGTCCTCTATGACGTAGAGACTCGATACCCCAAAGTGGAGAAATTGGCCTTTGCCTTAGTGGTCTCAGCTAGAAAGCCAGACCGTATTTCCAAGTGCATACCATCACGGTCCTGACCAACCATCCCCTCAGGGCCGTCCTCGCCAAGCCGGAGACCTCGGGACGATTGAAGAAATGGGCTATTGAATTGTCTGAGTTTGACCTACAGTACCAATTGAGGCCTGCGATCAAACCACAAGCCTTAGCTAACTTCATAGCAGACTGCATCTTCAGTAGAGCCCAAGGCTGGGCCCCAATAGAGGTGGAAAAGCCTCAGCCGACCAAAGGACCACGGTTTACCTGGAAGTTGTTGGTTGACGAATCCTCCAATTCCAAGGGGAGTGGAGCCGGCCTCATACTCCTCACCCCGGACAACATCGAAGTAGAGTACGTGTTGAGATTCGACTTCCTAGCCTCCAACAATGAAGTCGAGTACGAAGCCCTCCTCGCGGGATTGCAGCTCGCCAAAGACCTCGACTCTCAACACATTAAGGTCTTCAGTGACTCCTAGTTAACCAAGTAACGATGAGTACGAGGCCAAAGTGTTAGATAGTGTATGCCCTTAGCTCCAATCAGATTGGTGTACAAATACATTTATTGTAAATGAATAAAAGTACATTATTTTTTCATGTTGTCATTGGTATGTTTCTATGAAATTACCCCTTAAACTGGACACTTATGAGACTCGTGTTAGTTTATAATGTTCTCAACCGTTGGATAGACTTGGAGAGTTTATCCTGCCAAGGCTGACACTGATGTGTTGCCAAAAGAAGTTGGGGCAACTTGTTTCAGCTGCTAGGGTTGGACCCGAAGCACATGTAGTGTGTGTTTGATTGAAGTACTAAACCCGGACCATTTTCCAGTTATGCCTTGGACCTTCAAGACTGATGGGCAAAACTGGAAAGTTACACATAACCCCTAGACTTGATTATGGTACTGCACTGGGTGTCGGATCTGTCTGTTTTTTATATGCCAATCAAAGAGATCCTTTGTGGGTCATAACCTAGGTATGTTGGGGTAGTCTGAGAATTCACTTGAGTGGGTGATCATAGTGATAGGATTAGCCCCTTTGTTGGACAAAGTGAATGATCAGGACTGCACTCTCTCTGATGGAAACCTAAACTGCCAGTAGTGGATTTCAACCGTGTTTGAGATTTGTTTTTGCAAAGTATATATATATATATATATATATATATTATGCTTTAAGAAAAGTGTTTGCAAAAGATTTTAATTCCCGGGATCCATCTGAGAAGAGAGTGTAACACTGCACCTTGCAATCAGGGGAGAGGTCCTTCCCTATCGGGTAGTGTATGATCATTATGGGCTGAGAAATTAAGTGTATGAGACCATTAAGGGTTGATTACCTGATGGGATATATTTTACTTAAATCCATTATCCTTGGGTCTTCATAAGATGGCTGGATTCAAGGATCATTTAATAGTAAATGTTGGGCCCATTTGAGCACATAGTGATGAGCTTAGGGGTTCATTGCATTTGGCAGTGAATTCATTCAGGCCTTTTCACAGAGGCTGGGCTGAACCCATGTGGGCTTATGTGAGGTCATTGTTGGGGTCCCACGCCATACAAATTAAACCTAAATAGGCCAACAATACTCTTGGGTCGTGAGTCACTCATCTAATGGGCCTAAAGCCCATGATTAATTTGATTAATCAAGATGTCACATGACAGCTCAAGCTGGGGCGAATCTAGGTGATCTGGGTATGGAGCTATGTCCTAATTAGATTAGGAGATAGCTCCATAAGAGATTATAAAAGAGGAGGGGGCTGACCAATCCAAGACAACTTCATATTTTTGTAGTTTTTGGTTCTCTCTACACCTTGTTGTCTCCCAGTTTTCTCCCAGTTCGACTACAACTTTAAGACTGATAAAGATCAATTCTTTCTCTCTGATTTTTGCAAGAAAAATTTAGAGAAATCTCGTGCTTACCACCTTGGAAGCTACATTTGTGGAATCCATATCAGGTTTTCCCTCTTGTTTGGTTTCAAATCTGGTCCAGTTCCAGTGCAAGATAAAAATGCAGTTTTTTCTAAAACTAGGAATACGATTCCCGGAAGGTTAAAGATTTTTTTTTGAAATATCGCCCAACCATCTAGCATGGTTCGGCCATCCATATGATGGATACTACCTTCCTTCACAGAGAGCACAACGCGGCCAAATACTTGACAAAGGTGCAAGATCTCGTCAGCCACTTCCAACACTTCACCCTGCTACAAGTCCCATGGTCCTAGAACATGAGAGTCGACGCCCTGTCAAAACTAGCAAGTACCTCAGGCATAGCCCTCGGCCGCATAGTCCGCATTGAGAAGTTAGCTCACCCTAGCATTAAAGAAATCCAATTGCCCCCTGTGCAAGCCGAGCCCTGTTGGATTGACCCCACCATCGCCTTTCTGCTGATCGAGCAATTGTCAATTGACAGAAACCAAGCCAGACGAGTCCGACGGCAGTCTGCCCACTACACCTTGCTTGAAGGGAAGTTGTACATAAGGTCTTTCACCTTGCCCTACCTCCGATGCCTCCGCCAGGAAGAGGGCGAGTATGTGTTCCAAGAGATTTACGAAGACACCTGTGGTAGCCATATTGGAGGTAGAGCCCTGACCCAGAAAGCACTAAGGCAAGGGTATTTCTAGCCAACGGATCAGAAGGACATAGTCGAGCTGGTGCAAAAGTGCAACCGGTGCCAAAGACACTCCAACATCTTCCATTGGCCAGCCACAACCCTTTCAGCCCTCAACAGTCCATGGCCCTTCACCAAATCGGGTATGGATCTCCTCGACCCCTTCCCTCAAGCCACTAGAAATAGAAAGTACCTCGTCGTCGCCATTGATTACTTTACCAAGTGGGTCAAAGCTGATCCCTTAGCCACCATCACGGCCAAAATGATACAAAACATCTTCTGGAAAAACATTATCTGCTGCTTTGGCCTCCCCCACATGTTGATCACCGACAATAGGAAGAAATTTGATGATGCAAGGTTCAGAGAATGGTGTGCCGGCCTCGGCATCAAGCAGCAGTACACCTCGATAGGCTATCCACAAACCAATGGCCTAGCTGAGGTTACCAGCAGAACAATCCTAGAAGGACAAAAGACCAGGCTTGGCAAAGCCAAGGGCCTTTTGGCCGATGAACTGAACATATGGGCCTACTAGGCGACACCTTAGACTTCCATGGGAGAAATCCCATTCAACCTAACTTATGGTATTGAGGCTATCATCTAGAAGAGATCGGCTAGCCGATGCTTTGAACCGAGGTGTACAATGAAGCTAAAAATGACGAAGAGCTCAGAAACAACCTTGATCTGCTAGAAGGAGTCTGAGAGCATGCTTAGCTCAGGGTTGCGGCCTACCAGTAGAGAGTAGCCCGCTATTACAACTCTCGAGTGAAGGAAATACATTACAAGGAAGGAGACCTCATCCTTAGAAAAGTTATGGTGCTTGAGCCTGGTGTGGGCAAGCTTGGCCCCAACTAGGAAGGTATTGATGTATTATCAATGAATGTACTCCTTAATGGCTGAACCGTGAATAAAGTGCAAAGTTCCTCCCCCCTCGGCTTTAACTTTTAGTGTATAAGTTCTTACTTCGCTAACCGCCAGGACCCCTCGGCCGCACGACCAGCCGACGCATACAACCTCCTCCGAGGTTACACGCTTGGATTGGACAACGACCTAGGCACACCGTTCCTTGTGGACCATACGCCTACTAAGCATTGACCAAAGACCTCGGCCTATTGCGAACAAACACACTAAAAAATAATCTAAGTACTTCACCAAGAAAGAAGCACACCGTGGCCTCGGCCAGGCCCGCTTCTACAGCCTCGGATGACCAAAGGCTCACGCCCCAAACATCCCTAAGGAAAACCAAGCCAGGCCTGCTAAGCCATACCCCTTGCCCTAACCCCTTGGTAGCATCAAGCAGCCTCGGCTTAGCATCCTCAGCAAGGATAAAGAACAAGCTAAAAGGAGTTAAGGCTTTCGCCTCCCTTCCCTTTCTATTAAGAGAAGGGGCCCCGACACCTCAGTGGTTGAGTTCAGCCTCGTCCAACCAATTTGTGATGGGGGTGGAGAACGCGCTAGGAGAGCTAAGGCCTTCGTCTCCCTTCCCTTCTCGCTAAGGAAAAGGGGCCCTAAACCCCTCAGCAGCATAGCTTGGCCTCGACTGAACTCCCTTAACTTAGTTTCCTAAGCGAACGACTAAGTAACAAGCCACTTCGAATAATTTCTTTGCTACTTGTGACCTCTTGGAAGGGGGCATTGACCCCTAAGCAAAAAAAAAAAAAAATGCAAGTACAAAAACAGACAGTAAAGGCATAAGTTACGCAAAAGTGTATTTCATTAAGTATTTCCTGTCAGTTTTACAAAAACTGGCCTCGGATGGAGGAGGCTGAGCCCCTTACAAAAAATGACTTAAACAAAAACACAAAAAGAAGATAAGGATCAGCCAACACAACGTTCTCGGCAGGAGCAGGAACCTCGGCATCATCAACAGCTGGGTCCTCCATGGAAGGGACCTCAGCAATAGGAGGATCCTTGGCCTTTGGAACCCCTAGCTTGTTCATTGGGAAGTCAGGCATCAACTTCAACACTTGAAGCTAGGCGTCTTCAAGGCCCTCCAGGTATGAGTCGGCCCCATAGTCGGTGAGGGCATGTTGGTACTCAGCCATTGTCTTCTAGATCTCGACGGTGTCCTTGGCCCTCTCCTCAGCCTCCACCACCTGGGCCCGAGCTGCTGCTAGGGCCTCGTCCAGCTGAACATGCTTCAGCTTGGACTGCTTCAACATCTCGTCAGCCTTCTTCAAGGCCTCGTTCAGCTCCACGGTGAGAACCTTCTTTGCCTTAAGGTCTTCCTCCAAGACCTTCCTCAGCTCCTTCTCCTCCTTCATGGCCGAGGCAGTGGACTCCGGGCCGCTCTTAGCCTCGGTGACTCGCACCTCGAGCTTCTCTCTTCTCTCTTCAGAGTTCCTCAGGAGCAGATGAAGAACTTCCACTTTGTCACCAAGACCAACAAAGTACCGGCATGCCTACAACAACAAAACCGTTATCAATGGCTTAGAACAAAAGAAAAAATTTCACAAAGGCAACGAGACTTTGAACACCTCGCAAAGTAATTTACTCTTATGAGACGAGATTGTTATAACTTCGCGAGGCAGCTCATGTCATAACTTCATGAGGTAATCTGCTATGAGGTAGGATTTAATGGTGTCGCGAGACAGTTTTTGTGAGGTTAGATTATAACGGCCTGAACTCACGAGACTCAATTAAGTTTTTGTTAGGATGTTTTATCTTTGCAAGGCCAACTAAGTTCTACTTGATTTGCGATTTTTGTTGTTGTGCCGTAAAGCCTTCATTTTGTCATCCACTTTGGGGGTCTTATTATGCATAATGAGAATTTACTACTTTACCCTTAGATATTTACATTTTGTCTTATAGTAGCAGCAAGAAGAATGTTAAAATCAAATTGCCTTTGCTAAGATAAAGTGGCATCTCAAGTACTGATTTGGGATTTGCGCCTCGGACAGTGTTCACACTGATCTCAATTGGGATGGAATTGGGATTTGCTCCTCACAAACCGCTAGATGTTCCCAATGTGCCACTAAGAGATGCTGTGAGGTCTGTGTGAAGAGCGCTCCGTCAGGAGCAGATTCGAACACGTTAGGACCTACTTTCTGTTGGGGCCCGCCATCTATATCTATATCTATTACAAGTGGCGTTGCCTAAGCACCCACGCAGAATTGAATGTGACGATTAACGAAATTAACGAGTAAATCAGTCCTCCTGCCAATAGTCAAATCAAAACTTCCAGACCTCCCAGTCCCCCTGTCCAGATTCCAGACCCAACCTGGATTTGCTCCTCACGACAAAGCGTGCAAGTTTCCTTTGTTCCAATCCTAGGTTCTCACAGATAATGTCCCCACCCATATTCCAATCCTAGGGTTCTCACAACCTGATCCATCTGAATTATTTTTTCTGAACTTCACTTTGTTCAGACAAAGGGAACGGAACGGAACGGAAAGCACCCAGACGACTCATAAGGCCACAACCCAAGAAATGTAAATAAAATTAGAATTCTATGATTATCTCAACTTGTTTCCAACTTCTACAGAAAACTGTGATTGAGTATTCCAAACAAAAAACAAAAACAAATAAAAAAAGAAAAAGAAATCCCAATTCAATCCCGGAAGGAAAAACACAAAGGAAAAGCTGGTGGTGGAGAAATTCAGATTTGAAAACAAAAATCAAAAGAAATTGAAACCCTCGATTGATCTCTGCTTCTGCCGATCATTGCAGAAGAGGGGTAGTGTTGTCGAGAAGATCATCATCATCTACTTCTCCGTCATCTCCAAAGCCATCATCGCCACAATCGTAGACCGATCCGACCAATCCAAGCTGGTCTTCCAAGTACCTCTGCAACAGCCGCACCTTTCTCTCCTCCTCAACCATGTCCCCGGACCGACCCTCCTCGCACCGCCGTAGTCCACTCCCGTCGCCGTCCTCGTACCGGTTGCTCCGCCCCTTCTCGTCACTGTCCACCCTTCTTCGACACAGACCCAAGCACAGTTCGGCGATGCAGAGAAACGGAAAGGCCAGGCAAAGGAGGGGAAGCAGAAAGGGGGAGCAGAGAAGAAGGAATATGAAGCGTTTCCGACGACTTCGCAGCCAACCCATCACCATCATCTTCTTTAACATGGTATTGGGCGTGAGGATCGGCGTTGGCGTGATCTGGGTTGGAGTGGGCGGATGCTCGGACAAATCCTCATTCCGATGCCGCTTCTGCCGCTGCTGTCCTCTTGCTTCTCGTTATTTATTGTATTTATATATTCGAATTATCAAACTTTAGCTTCTCGGTAAGCTTTACTGATTCCTAGATTTCATTTGTAGCCCTTCGGAATAGAATCTACTTTTGTAGACCCACCATGAAAACCATTCATGTGGAATCTTTTAATGGGATCTATTAAACTGTAGTCTTCAGGGCAGGGCCCACTTGATGATAGCTAAGGTTAGAACTGGATAGACAAAGCAATAAGTCATTCAGTTCATTCAAATCAGCCGTCGTCAAACAGCTCCTTAGAGAAGATCTAGGTGGTTAAGTTTTCTAGGGTTTGATAATCAGAGCTGTGAAGGAAAGATGCCCAATTGATGGTTCTTGTGAGGGATGTATAAATAGATACTCTTTTAACAGTTAAGATTGGTGTTATAGGAACCACTAAGGTTTGCTCGACTTTTGGAGTTCTTTAGATTGAGGATTTGAAGATGGACTAGTAGAGTCTGTCAACTGCAGTGACAATTTTTAGGCTTTCTATTTCTATAAACCGAACAAGAGTTTTCTACCAATGTCAAGTGGGTTTAGGCTTTAGAAATGTTTCTATTTTATATAACACTTGGATCATTTTCAACCTAAGCATTGAATGCTGATTGCTGACTTAAATAAGATAAATGTTTATTAATTAAGAGTCCTACGGAGTGTTTTACAATATTTTTGTTTTCATTTGTTTTTAAAATTATCACATCATTAAAAGAATTTGAAAACACCTCGAATTGTGTTTTTACTCTAAGGTTAAACTGTCAAAATTATAATTTTTAAGATAAATCAAATTTTGTAATATAGAAATTATATAATTTATGGAGCAGGTATTAAATAACCAAAAGCACATGTATAATTGATGAGGGGTATTTTGGTCACCCCACGCAACTACCGACATGTGGACGTTGTTGACAATACACGGTCCAAGTCAGCAAGACAACTCGACAAGTCAACACATGGCAATCGACATCAGGGGTGTGTGGCCGAGCTGGGGTGAGTTTGTCCTACCGATGACACAAGCTCATCTAAACCATTTCGTGTGCCGTGCCCTGGTGAGAACCTTTACCATGACCATAGGAATAGCTCGCCGAATCGTATGCCACAAGACTCGTGGGAGACCTGTAACTGCCGTGCGAATCTAGCAACTGACACTCTAGTACGCCTCAAACTATGGAAACAACTCCATAAAAGACTTAGAGATGTTGCCTGATGGCACCTGAACCTCATATAGCCATAAAAAGACTCCAAATCCACCCTAAAAGGTATGCACACTGATACACTCAAGCTCTCTCACACTCTCAAGAGATTTTTATACCATCTTTCTGACTTAAGCATCGAAGTGTTCTCCCCGGGTAAAACCTACCCGAGCGTTCTCACCCTTCTCTCTCTCTATAGCTCGCTTCAGCTCGAACACACAAACATCAGCTCGGCTCTGTCAGATTGGAAACTTATTCAAGCCAAGTCACAAGATACGAGGGAGCAACCAGATCATGCATCATCAATTGGCACCGTCTGTGGGAAACCGCTACAAAAAGCTAACACTAACATCAAGAATGAAGAATCAATCACTGGGGGGCAAGAACATCCGTGGTGAACCTTGAGAACCCCCCTGTGACAATTAGATGTGGGTATGGGAGAACAACCAGCAGCAGAACGACCAACAACAGTAGAACAACCAGTAGTAAAACGACATGAACAACCAGCCTCCCATTGACAACGCGACCCTCGATAACAACCAACTACCGATGGAGAGCCGAGCTACAGCTCCTCTCTGGACTGAGTTCGCTAGCTCATCCGCGGGGACCAAGAAAAAGCGCGAAAGAAGTACTCACCATGCTAAAAAAAAAAAGAAGCCAGCCCACTCTGATTAGGGAAGTGTCAGGATGTAAAGCGAACATCAAGGAAGGGACAAGTAGCAGTGAGAAAAAGAAGAGAAATAAATCTCCTAGAAAAAGAAGATCACCTCGGAGCAGGCGCAATAGCTCGCCACGAAGAAAAAGCAAGTCGCCTTGGAGCAGGCGCAACAACTCGCCATGAAGAAGAAGCAGGTCGCCTCGAGAGGCGCAACAGCTCACCACAAAGAAAAAGCAAGTCACTACCTCAGGGCTCGACTCAATGACAAGCCACTCCACCTCTGTACAACAGCTTGCCTTTGACGAGCTGAAAAGAGAATTTAGTTCGCCTAAGCTATAATCCAAACTTGAGACCGAGGACGAGCTTAAACTATACATCTCCTTAAGTGACAAGGTGGTTAGCTCGGTCCTAGTAAGAGAAGTAGATAAGACATAGCAACCTGTCTACTACGTCAGCAAGGTCCTACACACAGCGGAAACGAGATACCCTGACATAGAAAAGCTCGCCTTCGCGCTACTGCTATCTACCTGAAAGCTAAGACTATATTTCTAGATCCATACCATTATAGTTTTGACCGATCAACCTTTGAAGTAGGTCCTTTAGAAACTTGAGGTCTTGGGGAGACTAACAATATGGGCAATAGAGCTTAGTGAATACAACGTCCGGTACAAGCCGCGACTAGCAATAAAAGCACAGGTCTTGGCAGACATCATTGCCGAGTGCACCTTCATCTCGCCACCTCCTGTAATGATAGAACCAGAATCTGAAGCTTCATCCAGCGTGGCACCACTCCCAGCTCGCGAGATAGCGGAGTGGGATGAGGAGCCCTGCATATTTCATGTGGACGGCTTGTCCAACTAGGGGGAGCGGAGATGGGTTAATACTTTATGGACCTAGTGAAGTAAAGATGGAGTACGCACTCCAGTTTCAATTCTGAGCTGCTAACAATGAGGCAGAATATGAAGCATTGCTAGCTGGCTTGGCACTAGCAAAGGAGGTAGGAGCCAAACACCTTGTAGTGTGCAGTGACTCACAGCTCATAGTAAATTAAGTGAATGGGGAATACGAAGCGTGAGAACCCTCCATGGCAGCCTACTTGGCCACGGTGGGAGAACTCATATACAATTTTGACTCTTGGTATCTCCAACAAATTCGAAAATTGGAAAATACAGAGGTTGATGCCCTTTCTAAACTTGCAAGCATGACTGACTCAACAAAACGATCAGTCTACATAGAAGATCTACCTCGCCCCTTGATAGAAAAAGGGGGTGAAGAGGTCACCAATATAACTGATGTAGAGACGAGCTGGATTGACCTGATCTACAACTACCTAAAACACGAAACGCTACTGACAGAGAGGAATGAAACTCGACGAATAGAATGACAGGCAGCCCGCTATGTGATAGTAGGTGAGCTGCTCTACAGAAGATCTTTCACGTACAACAAAGCCAAGCTGGATAGATCCAACCTTCGACAAGGCGTATTGCCAAAAGAACGAAACACAACTTGGCTCATAGAACGATAAGCAGCTCACTACGTGATATTAGGTGAGTAACTCTACAAAAGATCTTTCATGTACTATAGAGTCAAGTTGGATAGATCTAACCTTCGACAAGGCATATTGCCAAAAAAACAAAATGCAGCTCGGAGGATAGAACAACAAGTAGCTCGTTACGTGATAGTAGGCGAGCAGATCTACAGAAGGTCCTTCACACTACCTTACTTGCGATGCCTGTGATGAACTAAACCACCAACAAAGGCGAACTGAACCACCAAGAAAAGCGAGTAGACCCAAAATGCCCCAGAAGTTCCCACTCTCTTTGCCGCTGAGCAGCGTTTCGAGAATGGGGGGCAATTGATGAGGGGCATTTTGGTCAACCCGCGCAACTACCGACATGTGGACGTTGTTAAAAACACAACGTCCAAGTCAACAAGATAGCTCGACAAGTCAACACATGGCAACCAACATCAGGTGTGCGGCCGAGCTGGGGCAAGCTCGGTCCGCTGACGACACAAGCTCGTCTAAACTGTTCCGCGTGTCGTGCCCTCATGAGAACCATTACTACGACCATAGGAACAACTCGTCGAATTGTACACCACAAGACCCACAGGTGACCTATAACCGCTACTCGAATCTAGCAACCGATGCTCAAAAACGCCTCAACCTGTGGAAACAGATCCGCAGAAGACTCAGAGATGTTGCCTGATGGCACCTGAACCTCAAATAGCTATAAAAATACTCCAAATTCACCCTAAAAGGTATGCACACTGATACACTCAAGCTCTCTCACACTCTCAAGAGATTTCTTTACCATCTTTCTGACTTAAGCATTCGAGTGTTCTCCCTGGGTAAAACCTACTCGAGTGCTCTCACCCTTCTCTCTCTCTATGGCGCGCTTCAGCTTGGATACACAAAACACCAGCTCGGCTGTACAGCTCGGCTCTGCTAGACTGAAACCTTGTTCGAGCCAAGTCACAAGACACGAGGGAGAAACCAGATCGCGCATCATCAATAACCAACGCTCTTTTGTTTTTATTTTTAGAACCAAGTTGTTTTCAAATCAGCTAGTTTCCATTTGTTGTAGACCATACAAGGGTAAATTACTTAAATCTCCCCTATGTTTTTTTTAACAAATACATGAACTTTCTCTTTACTCTGACCTTTGGAAAAACCTTCCCTTCTTTTATTTATTTTGGGAGAATGATTGATCAGCCCAGCTCAGAATCCTTTAGTCCCAAAGTATAGGGGGATGAATCCTGACTATGAATTGATGCTAAATTCACGGGCAGGATGCGGTTTAGGGGGGTAAAAGATGCTGATCTCATGCTTTAAAATTTTTAATACTCCATTGTATTGTCTATGAGCAACTTTATTGGAATTAAAATTATGAATAATTAGGAAAAGGTGATTCACACTATTTAAGTGGTTTTCGTTGTTCACTTCATCAAGTGAAGAACAAAGTCCAAGTTGGGGTTAAACTTAAATCTCCCCTATTATAAGAAATACCATATTCAATTCGGCTATTTAAAGAGTGAACAATAGGGCATCATTTTGGATCTCCTACACTTCTTTAAACTAAGGCATGTACAACCAATGAAAATTCATCAAATTTAGTGGGGGTGTTTTCATTGGTCAAATAGAGATTGCATATTATTTGAAACATAAAGAGGGATTTTTGTAGTTGTCAAAAAGTACCGGGGGAGTGTTAAGTATTTGTTAGAAAATACATAGGAGGTTTAAGTAATTTTCCCTAAATTAAATAAGTAATAAATACTTTGACTAATTTCAAATCAATTCAAGCAGAAATAAATAAATACACAGTACTGGTTGACATCATTTTCAATTTGAGATTAATTAGAAAACCGTTCTTATGAATCATTCTTGAGCTAAGTTGTATTGTTTTTGTTCTTTCTTATAAAAGATTTTGACATGAAAATAATGAGAATTCTATGTTGGCTGAAAGTTAAATGTGTTTTGGTGATAGAAAATACATCAAGTTGAGAATTGTTGGGAAAATAGTTATAGAAATTTGGAAGAGAAGCTTTGAGGTGTATCTAAAGGCACTATCTTAGAATGCTATTTGCTCTCACTTATTTTATTGAGTTTGCTATTGAGTTAATGGCAAATTCATTTTCACGATGCAACAAAGCCTTGAGTGAGAAATAAAAGCCAACAAAGTTGAAGAATCTTCAAAAAAAACCTTATATAAGACAACAACAATTTTGATTGAGAGAGACAAGAGAGTTTGTATAATGAAAATGAGTGAAAACTTATTGCAAGATCGGTTTGATTTACACACTTTTGTAAATTCTAGAGAGTCATCATGAAAAGATGTGTGTTTGTTTGAAATAGGATGAAATGTATACATGGGTGAAGAAGTTGAAGTCAATGAGTGGATGTCACTAATAAGGGCTGGTGAGACCATCACGACTACCCCAATTTCTTTTCTTTTTTTTAGCTTTTCTTTTTCTAATTTCTTCTTCTTTTGATTCATTTTTTATTAATTCCTTTGCTTTTGTGGGTATATCCTAGTTTACTTGATTGATCCCCCCTTTTCAAAAGGATACTTGCCCGAATTTTCTTCCTTCCCTTTTTTTTTTTTTTTTTGCTATTTCACTATTTCAGTTGGATGGGTACCCCAAATTTTGACATCCACTTGCTTGGAGGTGCTTGGTAAAAGAAGGGTAATGTGGAAGGCTCAAAAGGGGAGCTAGTGGAAATACTTTGTGATGAGGGGTGATTTGGCCTGTCCTACTAAATAGCGGACACATGGATGCGACCTGATGACTGGATAGTGACTTAGCATTTCCTGCCACCTCAATAGGCCAGGTCACCTCGGCCAGGACTGAGGTCCGAGTAGCTCAGGATGGCCCAACTTATCGAGGTGACATGTAGCGGACTTCTAGAAGCAAGCCAACTGTCTCCGAGCTCTTCAAGATTAGGCTGCACAGCTGTAGGTTTTATCCTCATTGCGCCCGGATCGGACGAACACGATAAGCCTTATCAGCTAGCACAATATCCACCTCCTAGTGCGAAACGGACTCCTAATAGTGCAGACCGAGGATCTCGGAGGTGTTTCGTGAGACCCATGGTAGCTCATATATTTAAGGGCACCCACCCCAGTGACCCAAGGTACGTGTGATTTATTGCATTGTAGCTCTCTTACTCTCAAGCTTTTAGCTCACACACATTAAGATACTAATTTAAGCATCGGAATGACCACGTCGGGTGAGTCACCCCGGGTTCTTTGAGCATTCCTTCTTTGCAGTTCGACCAACCAGCTAAGCAACCGAGGTCCGAGCTGCCCTCCAGTTAGGAGCAACTAGATCGCACACCATCAATTGGCGTCGTCTGTGGGAACCACTAGACAAAAGCTAAGTTCTCACTTTAGTTACTTTACTTTCCTTGCAAACATTTTACTAATGGCCTCTTCTAGCAACACCGGAAAGACCATTGAAATGATCGTCACCGGGGGGCAGGATCAGCCTGCACTTAACCCTGAGATCCCCTCAGTAACTATTGGTCAGTTCACCATCCTCCTCACCATTTCAGGGGTACCAACAGTTCATAACGAAACCTTCAACACTCAGTCCGTCAACGCACCTCTACCTCATGTGAGCACTACCATCCCAATCGCAGAGCCTTCTGTGGTTCCTCCTGGGGTCGGAGCGCAGCAATTCCATGAGCTCATACAAAGCGTATAGACAATGCAGATTCAGATGTAGCAGATCTAGAAATTCCAACATTATCAGTATCAACAGTATTACCAGCAGCAGTTCCTACCTCTCCAATAGAACCAACAAAACCGGAACCAGAATCAAAACCACAATGGATGCCAAACACCACCTCAGGTCCCAACTCCACCCCGCAACCAGACACCACCTCAGGACCCTTCACTAGGTTCGGCATTCATCACCACCCCGACAAGTTGTGGACCAAAGAAACCAAACATAACATAGCCATCACTGCAATCAACAACAACGATCGCGTAACGACTAGAAGCACTGTCGTGATGAACAATAGATCAACAACCAGCAGCCCAGGGTAAGAGGCACGGTCCTAGTTCGGGACCCCTCTATTCGCCATAACAGTCAAGACCCAGCCCGCGTCCATGATACCGCCATCAACAGAGATCAGCTCCCTCCTCGCGATAGTGTCTGAGATTGGGAGAACACTAAGGTCGAGGTACCAACGAGCACCGAGGTGAACAACACTAATCAGGAAGCAACAAAAAAGCGATGCCATTGCAGAACACACCGCACCTTGACAAAGAGCAGTGCCCCAGCAAAGAAGGGGAGTGAAGAAGTGAGCTCAGTAGTTGCACATCCGGCTCCTATTTTGTTGAGCCAGCCTTCCCCCTGGCACCAGAAATCATCTCAATCCTAAGGCTGAAGAACTTCAAGACACCCCCGCCATAGAGTCATAGGATGGGAACTTCAACCCCAACGATCATGTTGACAGCTTCCAGTCACTAATGCTACTCGCCGGGGTGGACGATGCAAGCCTCTACATGGCCTTCTTGACAACATTTAGAGACACAGCCAGATCATGGCACAGGAACCTACCTCCGGGATCGATCAAGAACTGGGCATAATTCGTGGACTTGTTCACAACCCACTTCGTCACTAGTAAGAATTGCCCGAAGTCTGCGATGAGCCTTCTAAACGTGGCTCAGTGGGAGAACGAGTCCCTTAGAAGCTACATTGATAGCTATAATTATATAACCCTAGCAAGTGCACTAGTTATCAAGTGGTATAAAGATATCGTTCTCATGAGGATTTAACAAAATAAGTATTAGAACTATAGCTTCCCTCAATTATTTGGACAACTGAATTCTAACAATAGGAACTATTGAAAATTGAAGATAGAAAAAGAAAGAACAAAAATAAAAATAAAGGCAATCAACGATTGAACTTGCAACGATTTAATTGAAAGCGCTAGGATAACCTAACCATTCCAATGGATATCAATTTATTAGATTAACCAAGATAATTTATTATTTTCATAAGCTGAAGTTTTTCCAAAATTATTTAATATTCCCTTTTAGGATATATCAAATCTACCTCTATCAAGTAACCCTTCGATCTCTCAACTAGAGTTCTCATGATAGAAATGCATTAAGTTCTATGAAAAACTTATATCATCAGATGAATCATGTATATATATCTCTATATACCATTCAATTCACACTATGAATTATTCAGTTGATTATGTGAATTCCTCTATCGATTCATTCATATAAACCAAATCAATTAAGAGGTGGCCAAGCTCTTAATCGCATTATGCATAATAACTCATAAACAATATGAAAATAACAATCTTGGATAAATCAGAATAAAAATCAATTCATTGTCGTGGTTAGGCTTCCCACAACCCTAGCTATAAATAGATTAGTCCATGATGAAGGAAATTAAACAAACAAGGTATAAGAGAGAACTCATGATGTCATCTTTGAAGCTGAGATCTTGTTTTTTCCTTGCCGCCACCTCCTTCTTAAAGCCTTCTTGCCTTGTTGATATCCTTCTTAAAGCTTTCGTGATTGTCTTCTTGATTGCTTCAGAGAGAGAGTTTGAATGCTTGATGCCCCCAAAGCTAGTCCACCCCCCCTCCCCCCCTTTATATAGCTTTAGGAGGAGGGGCTGAATCCAACTCCTCTTAGGAGTTCTTTCTTAAAAATAGAAAGTCCTAATTAGATCCAATCCTATCCTATCCTATCTAGTAATCTCAATCTTTTATCTTTCTAGAAATTTAAATCTGATAGGACTCTTTATTCTCGAATTTGAGTTGGGCTTCTTTAATAAATTGGGCTGCTACAAGGCTTTTATGTGAATTGGGCTTCAGCTATGAATTAGGCTTTACTACGAATTTGCTTCGACTTCAGGCCAGATTTTGAACTCGACGCAGACCGAATCTGTCAAAACCCAAAACATGAAAACTATGGAGTTCTCCCTTATCTTTCCAATTCATCTTGAATCTTATCAATTGGAGTTCGGATGTGAGATTTATGCTCAGATTACTGAATGGTGCCGAAACTGTGCAAATTCATCTAATTAGCCTTGTTTTTCTCCTGACGCCTTCTTTCATGCCCTGAATCGAATTACAAGAATAATGAGTCCAATTAAGTACTAATTAAGTATAAAAGACTGAATATTTTGGGATAAAAATATGATAATTTTTATTCTCATCATACATCAAGAGGTTCAACTCGGAGAGATTGTAGATACTTGACCTCGACCGCATCGTGCAGCTCAATGCGGCACAGAAGGGAATTCGCCATGCCGATTTTCGTTGGCATCTCGAGTTGAACTCTCCAAAGACCATGGAGAAGTTCCTCGATGAGGCTGATAAATTCATCAAGGCGGAGGAGGCTCTCGAGTCCCAGTTAGATCTACATCAGGGCGGAAAGAGGAAGAGAGAAGAAGTGGAGAGCAGTAGCAGCAAGCACCGGCGACAAAAGAGTAAGTCGCCAAAATGAAGCAAGTCGTTGAAGAAGAGCCAGTCACCACCTCAGGATTCTAGGTCAGGTCGACGATCTAGAACCCCTCCTATCTAGAGATTCAGCTACACCGCCCTAAATTCTAAGTGGGGAAAAATCCTGATGGCCATCAATGACATTGGCTACGTCAAATGGCCACCCAGGATGAGAGGAGATCCAGCTACCGGAAACCCCAACCTGTACTATCACTTCCACCGTGATGTTAGACACAACACTAAAGGTTGCTACAACTTGAAAGATGAGATCAAGGAGTTGATCCTCCGAGGTTGCTTGAAGCAGTTCATCAAGTATGAAGATAGTGAAGCGATGAATCGACCTTCCAACCAACGGAGTGATGCTCCAGAATCGAGCAGGCGGAATGACTGTGACCAACAGCCACCTCAACAGCCGCCACTAGAAGACAGGCCGATCCGTGGGGTGATCAACATAATCACCGGTGGATCCATTGTAGCGGGGTGCAACACGGCAGCAGGGAAAGCATCAGTCCAATAGCTCATGCATGAAGAAGAAAACCCACGGAAGCACCCACGGGTGGAGGAGGTGATCTACTTCACTGAGGATGACGCTCGCGGGATCCAATACCTATATGACGATGCCTTCGTAGTCAAAATGGTGATTAATGACTTTGAGGTGAAGCGGATATTGGTGGACTCAGGCAGCTCTGCAGATATCCTGTTCCTAGAGGCGTTTGACAAGTTGCAGTTGGAGTGGAGAGACGTGGTGAAGCCCCTCGGCAGAATCACGGTTCCAATTGCAGCAGGAGTGAGGCCTAACACAGTTCGGTTCAAGCACACATTCCTGGTGGTTGCGAATCGGTCCCCCTACAACGCAATTCTAGGTCGGCCCATCTTGCATGCCTTATGTGTGGTGGTGTCGACCTACTACCTCGCAATGAAATTCCCGATGAGCTACGGAGTGGGGGTAGTATGGAGCGACCAGCTAGAATAGTGATGTGCTGAAGGGCAAGGCAAAATTGGCAGATGGCATTGAGCTAGAACCACCCGCTAAGCACACCGAGGAGCAAGCTGCGCTGGTGGAGGAGAGAGTCCAGGTCCCGGTCTCTAATACTGAGCCCACAAAGATCCTCCAGATCGGCACTCGCCTAAACGAACCGCTTTGGTCATAATTGGTAAGTTTTTTATTAAATAGTTTAGATTCTTTCGCTTGGTTGGTGGCAGAGATGCCCGATATAGACCCTATAATTATAACTCATAAGCTTAATGAGGATCCTTTAGTCAGGTCTGTTAGACAAAGAAAAAGGAATCTCACATTGGAATGGTGGAAGGTAGTAGACGAGGAGGTTAGGAAGCTCCTTGTAGCAGACTTCGTTAAAGAGGTCTAATATCTGAGTTGGGTAGCCAATCCTGTGCTCATGAAGAAAGCCAACAGCAAGTGGCACATGTGTGTCGACTACCATGACCTCAACAGAGCCTGCCCGAAGGATAGCTTCCCCCTTCCCAAAATAGATCGTCTGGTAGACACGACCTTGGGGCACGATTTGCTGAGCTCCATGGATGCCTACTCTGGCTACAACCAAATTAGGATGGACTTAGTCGACTAGGAAAAAGAAGCATTTGTAACCGATCTGGGGCTATACTGTTAAAGTGGTGCCCTTCGGACTGAAAAGTGTTGGAGCGACCTTCCAACGACTTGTAAACAAAATTTTTGTACCAATTATTAGAAATAAAGTTGACTGTTATGTAGATGACATGGTCGTGAAGATCCAGTTTTCCTCTTCTTTACTTAGTGATCTTGATTGTGTTTTTCAAATTTTAAGAAAGTTTAATATAAAGTTCAACCCGAACAAGTGTGTCTTCGGGGTCATGTCGAGCAAATTTCTCGGTTACATAGTGAACCGACATGGCATCGAGGCCAACCCGGATAAGATAAAGGCCATGCTAGATATGAGACCACCCCAAAACATGAAGGAAGTACAAAGGCTAACTAGACGGGTAGCCGCCCTAAACCGGTTCATGTCTAAATTGGCTGGTCGATGCCTACCCTTCTTTAAAGCTATCAAGAAGAACGAGGACTTCAAATGGTCCAAGGAGTGCCAGCTCGTGTTTGATGAGCTCAAAAAGTACCCAAGTACCCCATCGATTTTAACCCGACCTAAACCTGGAGACATGCTTAGACTATACCTCTTCGCGAGCGATGAGGTGGTCAACTCTGTACTAATCCAAGAAGTAGAATGGGTCCAAAGGTTCATCTACTATATAAGTAAAGTTTTGCAAGCAGTTAAGACAAGGTACCCCGACATCGAGAAGTTGGCCTATGCCCTGGTCATCGCAGCTCAGAAGCTATGCCCTTACATTCAAGCTCAAACTATCACCGTCCTCACCGACAGACCACTGAGGCACATTTTACTGAAGCTAGAGGTCTCATGCAGATTTACGAAGTGGGCCATTGAGCTAAGCGAGTATGGCATCCTGTTCGAGCCATGCCTAGCCATTAAAGCTCAAGTCCTAGCGGATTTCGTTGTGGAATGCACATTCAGCACGCCGACCCCTGAAGTGGTTGAGTCAACCAACATGTCGGATGCGTCAACCAACGCGGCACCCATTCCAGTCAGGGAAGCCCCAACTTGGGATAAGGAACCCTGGATCCTCCACATTGATGACTTATCTAATCAGCAAGGAAGTGAAGCTGGACTCATACTGTACGGGCCAAGCGAAGTAAAGCTGGAGTATGCTCTCCAGTTCAGATTCGAGGCATCAAACAACAAAGTGGAGTACGAGGCGCTGATAGCCGAGCTGAACTTGGAGAGAGAGTGAAGGGATGAGAGATCCATCGTATGGACGCCTAGATCTTGCGGAATAAGGGGTGAATTTCAAAAATTTTTCTCTCCCTTCAACTGGGAATCGCATTCCATATTTAGAAAAACATATTTTTTAATGATCAATCTTGAACCATGAACCAAACCAAATCTGAACCAAAAGGAGTAGGAGGGAGGATGTACCTGATATGGAGAAACAGTATCTCCCAATAGAGGTGTTCACGCCCAAGGAATGATCCAAAATTTTCTCCCACTGAAGATGGCGCAGTGCAGGATGGAGCAGAATCAACAATGTTCTTCCAAAAGAACTTGACCCTTCACAAGAATCAACTGGATGGCTTGTGAGTACAGCTCCAATCAATCTTTTCCCAAAAGATTGGTATCAAGATCAGATCTTGATTTCTCCCAAGAACTGGAGATCGAACTGAAGGTAATGGCGGCGGCAATAAGGAGGCGGCAAGAGAGTATTCGCAGGGTGCTGAATTCTCTCTTCTTGTGTTTTCAGCACTCAAGAAGATCTCAATCTGTGTCTGCTAAAAGCTGCCGCCCCCTTCTTTTTTTTGTTAACCTAAAAAGATCAGCTCCTAATCCAATTAGGAGCTGCTTATCCAAATCATATTTGGATCAGCCTTCTCTTTAGGTGATAAGGATAAACCCTTATCTTATCTACAGATTAGATTAACTTTTTCCTAAACTCATTAGGAGGTTTCTAGATTTGAATCACATTCAACCGATGAGGAACTGGTCCTCTATTAATTAAAGATGAAAATGTGTCAACGTCGAATCCAGCTCAATGTAATCACAGAAATTGACATCTACAAGTGGGATCCTGAAGAATTACCAAGTATCATTGTATTCTCTCTCCCCATCTCTTTCTTATTTGTGTGTAAGCTTGATCCAATTGAGATTGTTGATTTTCACTGTACTGGGATTCAGATTGACCATAAGTTCCCCTTTCTTGGCGATCTACCCTTATTGTTACTATTTTAGTTTTGGCATCCAAGATCTTTAATCATCACTCTTACCATTAGAATCTCTGATTGGGAGAACTTGATCAATGGTTTTACCAATCAAAATGTTTTCTTTTTTCATTTAGTCAATTGCAGAGGTGGTTTTTTAGGAATGTAGGCGGGAAGGGTATTTTCATGATTTATGATAAATATATTAGTCACATGATATCACATGTAAGGGAAATTTAACGGATACTAACGATAAGGGTAGAGTTAGTCAATTGTTAAAAATAGTAGGGATAGTGTTAGTCAATTTTCAAACAGTAAGGGTACACTTAGCCAATTAGTTAAACCATAAGGGTAGTTTAAGAAATTTACCCTAAAAATTATCAAAATATTATTTTCTTGGTTAAAATTATCAAAATATTTTATATTTTATGAAAATAAACTAAAAATGACTTTGATATTGTATAAACAAAATATATTAAAAATAAATTTTATGAAACTATAACCAATGACTTTTTATAGTAAAAACACAACACTCGAACACTATACAATAGATAGAATATAAATTTTTAAGTATATAAAATCATATACTTTTAAATCCAGTTGAATTATACTGGATTGGTAAGGGGTGCAATGCAAATTCATTCCAAATCTAAATCTGGATCACCCTTCATCAGGTCTAATTTGAAATTTGAATTTGGATAAATCATAAAGGCTCGGCTTGGAAGGAGTATAAATACAAATATATAGAGTGTAAAACCTTGTACTTTGTATTATTTTACATGTATTTGTAGACAAATGAACGCCATTTAAAGCCCTGGACCAAATGCGAATTTCATTTAACGATTCTTTTTTTCTAAATGCCTATCCAATGAAGATGGGGTTACTATATATTAAAAAACAAAACAAAAAACAAAAAAAAAAAATGAAGACTTAGAAGGTTTTTGGCTCCTTTCTAGGGTAACAGGTAACTTCCATGATTTGGACAACGGTGTAGAGGATGCCTTAAGATAATATGAACAAGGCATATTCATCCCAGAAACTGGGTGCGCCTTTTGCTCCCAGATTAAGAATGCTTATCACCTCTTTTATTCTTGGCATGGTAGCTTTTGAGGTGTGACAGACAGCATGTCCTGGGGCTTGTCAGATCCATCAATGCTGCCTGAAACTCATGAACAGTACTTTGGAGCTGGAATTTAGCCGGTTTGAGCGCAACAATTAAACTCCCGTAAAAATTATTCCTTCTGCAGTGATTCACTTATTCAGGTGTTGAATTGAACAAGAATTCCTAGATTTTATTCTCATTATTATACTCAGTGACTGAGATAGAAGACCATCCACATCACCTATTAGAAAAAGTTATCTGTTAAAAGGGGCTATAAGAGCTAGGGGTAAAAACAGAAAAGAAATTCAATAGAAATAATAAGAAATGATTTAGGCCTACTCCGTATAATTGGGACAAGGTTTAGATGATGATGATGATGAAGTGACCAAGCTTATCTGGGTCCTAGGATCTTGCACAAAATGACTTCTCTCAAACATGGAACTATTTTTTCATGCTTCAAAGCTTCGGATTTTACCATTTCACCAGGCACTGACCCCTCGTTTTTCTGCCAATTCAAAGGCTAAAGTTGTATAAAGAAAAGAGAGCCAATCCTTGTAGAAACTTCAAACCTAATGCAATTCTTCACACCTCCCATTAACATTAATAAAAGGAACAAGTTTCTCTAGACAATATGCTCTACACACAAACATTTTATGTTAAATACATACACCTGTTGTTGGACAACACTGAAGTTTATGATCATTTAGACCCTGAGTTCAAAGCAGTAGCATAGAACTTTATACAAGTCCAAAACATCCTACAGTCTATGGAAACCCAAAATTAAATTAAAATTTTCTCAGGACAGAGAAAGGAGAATCATCCTTAGCTGACGTGAAATTCACCGCTTGCATGGGCTTCCTTGACCCTCTTATCATACTCATCCTCGTCCTCTTCATCTGCATCTTCTTCATCTCCTTCCTTGTCATCTTCCTCATCTTCATCTCCACCCCATCCAAATCCCCCAATTGACCTAGATGCTGGTGGTGGGGTTCTTGCTTCTCCCACAATTTTCATTATTTCCTCCACACTCTGAAGAGAATAAGTTGGGTTGTTTCTCTGATAGTACACGGCTTGAGCTGTCTCTGTTAGCTCCCTTGGCAAGTTCTTTAAGAACCATGGGTGATTCTTAATTTCTTTAATGGTAATTCGCTGCAAATATACCAAGAAAGCAAATTTTCAGGGCAATGGTTAATTATTAAAGTTGTGCAATATAACAACAATAACAAAATAGCTGTCTAAACTGGAAACTAACAAATTGATTCATTGTTAGCCTCTGAAGTCTAGTAACTCATGTATTAGTTAACCATCAAAACCATGTGGAGGCAGGGGTAGGATCCATTACATTATCAGATTAGACTCTTCTAAAGATAAATCAGATAGCTTGGATTTTGGACAGAATTATGTTTGGGCACACTCCTGGAATTGGACATCAAATAGGTGTAGTTTATAAAAACACTGACTAGCTATAAGATGTTTCCTAATTGGGTTAAATAGGAAGCTGCACCGAATGATTCCATCTATTTCTGCCACATGGAATGCCTGGGGCCAACCCAGACTGATGGATAGAGGACCTACCGAAATGCCATGTTTTCAACTCCACAACCACACCAACTTTGTATTCGAGTTTTACCAAATTGGTACTATCTATATTAATTTTTAACCTAAGCTTTCTATTCTTCATCAAAGGATGTTTATTTTAAATGCATGGTAAGGGCTTTTGGAATTGAAACTTTTCCCATGAATAAAGAATTTGTTTTGGAAAATATTCTCATGAATAAGAGGATGGGGAGAGGAATGCCGAGGCTCTGATTTCCAAAATGAGTTGCCACAAAGAATACTCCTAAGTTATTTAGAAACCACAAAGTATTTTATATATAATTTAAAATACTATTTTATTTTAAATTTTGAAAATAATTTTGTATAATTATAATGACACTACAAAAATTTCAATTTCTATGTTATTTATATTTAAATTTTTTTCTTTATTTTAAGTAAATATTTTTCCCAAAAAAAAACTTTTAATTAAAAAAAATCAGGGATTTAGGTCCCCAATGGGAAACTCATCTCCACCAGGTGGGATTGGGGATGGTGGTTAATTTTTACTTCCAATGGTATCAAGATCAGGGATGGAGAGTATGGTCCTCACCCCGAACCTGCCCCATTGCCATTTCTAACTGGTGGATGTTTGAATCAGTCGCATCTCTCCATGTGGCAGAAATATAGAAAGCCACGTAAGAAAGCTCCATATTATATATTATATTATGTTATATTATATATATAAAATATACATATAAGAGATAATGTATAATATATATTAAATGCATTTATTTATTTATTTATTTATTTATTTATTATGTCCTGAGAACCAATCGGTACAGTTCTGAGTCTAAAAATTACTGACCCTATCAGGTCTGGTTCAGTTCCGGGTCCTTGATATTTCATGTCAGGTAGGTTCCAGTTCTAGCTGGTCCCGGAACAGACCTGGCCCGTTGACAGTCCTACGGGTATCAGGATCAGGGACGGAGAGTATGGTCCCCGCCCCGAACCTACCCCATTGCCATTCCTAACTGGTGGATGTGTGCATCAGTCACAACATCCCTCCATGTGGCAAAAATATAAGAAGTCATGTAAGAAAGCTCCATATTATATATTATATTTATATGTATGTATGTATGTATGTATGTATGTATGTATGTATGTATGTATGTATGTATGTATGTATGTATGTATGCACTTGCAAAGTTTAAAATGTTGGCATTGGATCCTTTACCGATTCATGTAATCTCTTAGATCCATTAACACAGACATGATTACGTTCATGTTCAGTGTCTTTTGTACCACAAGTATTCCAGATTTACCCCATCCTATCCGAACTAAGCCTATGACAAACCCACTTAACATAAAAGGATAAAAAATAGTAAAAAGGCATATTATGTGGTGGTTCTGAAAGGCCAGACAGGAAATAAAAATGAAAAAAAAAAAATGGTGGAGAAAGCATGAATATCTTCATCCACTGACAAGTAATGTCTGAGGAACATAAAAAAAAAAAAAAAAAAACAGCCATGCTTGCCTTTACTACAAATTCGCACAAAATCACCATTCCAGTGCAGCAACTGAAACAATGCAACCCACTTCACAAAATCAATCTAACTGAAAGCAACTACTATGCCACATCTACATAAAAAACAGTGTTTTGAGTGAACCAGAAATGGACAAGCAAAAGGAAAGGCATCATCAACTCTTGTTCCCTATGATGCAATGGTTTTTCCATGGAAGGCATTTTGAACTGTCACAACATGAAGCAAATGTTAAATGCGTTTATTACCTCCTCCAGGCACAAAGAGTCCCCAGTAGGTCAAGCCCCCATCCCATTAACAACTTATCTAGGCTTTTCCCACTCTTTTTCTTAGGATTATTTGACAATATAGTAAACATGTCCACAGTTATATGCAAAAAGTTGCCCCTTGTGCCTCTTTCTGACAGAACAAACCCATTTGATAACATACTCCCAATATGTGTGGTAACTGTCAACTGGCTAAGAGTGGACTTATATCTCAACACTTGTAAACTCAAATATAAGTGGATTTAGATAATTCACTTTTAATAATGCCTCAAACAGTCTGAAAAAGATACATACCCGTGCAGGATTTGCAACAAATATGCGAGAAAGAAGATGCCTGCAATCTTGAGATATGTGAACATAATCGGGAATTTTGTACTGAACAGCCATTATTCGCTGCAGAAAAGAAAAGTGTAACTCATAAAATTATAAATGAACGAAAAAAGGAATACTGAATTTACAAAAGAAAAGTAAAAAAAAAATGGTGAACTTACTCCTATGGTTTTTCTGAAATTTTTAGGGTCTTCTTGGTCTTCAAAGGGGTATGCGCCAACAAGCATGACATAAAGAGTCACACCACATGACCAGACATCTGCCAACTAAGTAAACATGAAAAGAAAATAAACTAAAAAATCGTAACTAATGGAATTAATTTGAAACTAAAAAGAAGTAAATGATGCAAATCTGTTACAAATGGGACAGCATGCTCTGTATAGATATATTTATCACGGATCATACCAATACAATTAGCTAAAACAAATTTTCAATTTGTTTGGTTGACCAAACACTGATGTATGTGACTCTATGCCCTTTGATAATACCTTTCAAGTTGACATTATTCTATAAGAGAGATGAAAATAAAGAGCCACTGAAGAAGCATTTTAAAAGATCCATTGTTGTTGATATTGGTGGGCTATTAAATTTGAGAAATGCAATCAATAGCCATCTCCTATGTGGGGAGTGGGCTACAAACTGAAACAAAACACTGAACTACCAATTTCCTAGTAAAATTTGGCAGCCAGACAGAGGGAAGATATCCTAAATTATGGAGTAATAAAGAGTAGTTACTTTTCCTGTTTTTATCCTAATTCCAAAGGATTCAGCAAATTCAAAACTCAGTCAACCACATGTATGGCAGAGATGAAAGCCTCACTTTCAGCAAGAAAACTAAAGTAGAATTTGATGCAATATGTTCTTAATGGCCTGTTTCTTGGTTCGATGATCAAAATCTTTTCTCTAGCAATAACCAGTGCCTCATATATGGTCATGAATCTGGAAGTCCAAATTTTGGGCAATCCATTCAGTAGAGGGATTGATCTATATTCTACTTTTCAACACCTGTGGTATCCAAATTAGAACATAGAAACAGAGAAGAAATTATACTGGTAACAATCCAAAATCTAAATTGCTAAAATGTATTGACATTCTACAGTTATCAAACCACACCAAAAGTTTCAGGCCATCCTCCAATCAGCCATAGGTGAGTCATAAAAGATTAATTGGCAGTGTTTTAATAACATGATAAGCTTTCATTTTGAGAAGATCTAAGCTATACAACTGAAAGTTAATCAGTCATATAAAAATGGATGTTTGGTTCCTTGCTAACAAATATGGTTGATCTAACCTTTTAATGTTGGTTACCGGAACAAGGTCTACCACCAGTCAAAACAGTAGAGAACCTGGACAGCTGCTACCAGCAGCAGTTATAACTTTCATAGCTTCAGCTTGAAAGTGAATAACATATTAGTGTTTGATTTGACAAAAAAATAAATATTGCAATTGAAACAAGTACAAAATAATTGGAAGTGTTACCAATAACCATCGCAAGCTTTCATTTTGAGAAGATTTGAGCTATTCAACTGAAACTTAATCACATCAGTCATATAAAATGCATGTTCGGTTCCTTGCTAACAAATATTGTCAAACTAACCCCTTAATGTTTGTTACTGGAACAAGGTTTAACACCAGTCAAAACAATAGAGAACCTGGACAGCTTCTACCAACAGCAGTTATAATTTACACACTTTCAGATTGAAAATGAATACCACATCAGTGCCCATTTGGGAAGGCTGAAGCGCAGTTGCTTCTGGCTTTCTGAGTTGGGCTCAACATGGACAGCCTATGTTTGGTGAAAATCTGGAGAGCCCAAAATGGCTGTCAGTCATTTGAAGGGCCGTCCACTTCATCCTCTTTCAATAGCTTATCTGGAGCACTTCAAAGCAGCTGAACCAGCTTAGCTGAATCTTCAGCTCAGCCCTCCCAAATGGGTAATTAATGTTTCATTTGAGAAAAAAAAATGAAATATTGCAATTGAAACAAGAAGGTTTGCTAGGTGTATCAAGAGACAGAGATATAGATGAGTAAAGATATGTGGGCCTAAAAGTGCTCTGTTGTTTCTGTCATCAACCTCTCCTTATCAGGTAAGTTTCATTCTGAGAACCACTGGCACAGCCCCATGGCTAGGAAATGGACAAGAGACGCAAATATAACTTTTGTCTATAAGAAAATTCTTAAGCCTTAAGTGACCCATTTAGAAAACAACGGTCTCCACAATAATATTTTGAATCACAAGAAAGGAAATGGAAATGAATCCAACTCAGATCCAACTCTTTCTTCAAATGACTAGCCCCTCTGGCAGAACATAGGATCCTGCAAAATGCAGAATTTCAGGCTTAAAGTCAGCAAGTTTTTATTCCATTCAGTTATGAAATTGAAACCAAAGCATGGAATAAGGAAACTTATGGAATTGCCCCCTTCAATTCCAATGACCTAGTAGTCGAAATAGTCACTTTGCACCCCGTCCAATTTGGAGGCATAGGATCAAACTCACTACCCACAGAACCACAAGCTCTCCATGGTATGGCCAATGGGCCTCACCTACACCCTACTCTGCCTCACCCCAATTCCCCTCTCATGCGTAGTATGTAATACAAAAAAGAATCCCATTTCTTTCCACCCAATTAAAAACCCACCATAAAACACTTTTCAGCACCAAAAGCAAACACAATCAAGACCAATCACAAGACTCACAACAGAAATAAATGCGGGTCACAAGGCTTAGAAACCAGGAATAACTACCATAACGACCCATCAAACAAAGAACAAATGCAAATAACTAAAAGGCATCTGTACTAGGAATGTGGGGAGAAAGACTCTTGGAGAGCCGTCAACACTCACGCCCAGCTACATATGACTGCGTAAAGGTATTAGTAACAATTTTTAACGCAGAGAGTAAAGGAAAAGCAAACGTGGCACATCGACTGCGGTACGTCTACTTAAGCATACGGTTCGGAAGCATTTATCAGTTTGTCCAGAGCAATAGATATATTACGAAATTACCTTGCCATCATACTCTCGCCGGGAAAGTACCTCCGGTGCGATGTATGCCGGAGTTCCAACCGTCGATTTAGGCCTTGAATGCAGAAGAGACGACTACATGCAGATTAAAATAAAAAGAAATATTCAGATTATATGCTTAAAGTTTATTGTTTATTAATTTGTCCTTCTATGATTAAATTTATGGACCTTTGAGTAACCGAAATCGCAGATTTTCAGGCGTGGTGCCGGGCTTCCATCCAATAGTGTGTTCTCCAGCTTCAAATCTCTGTGACAAATTTGCTGCAAAGCAGCAAATATGGATTAGTTTCAGAAAGAGAGGGAGAGTTATTGATTATTAAATAATTTTGGTCTTAATTTACCATGGAATGACAGTAACTAACGCCTGAGATAAGCTGCTGGAAGAAATATCTCGCCTGAAATTTTCAAAGAAAAAAAAACAAAAAACAGTTAGAAGTGGAAATATTAAAGGAGCGAGCGAGCGAGCGAGCGAGAGAGGGAACCTCGTCTTCACTAAACCTTCCGGCGTTGCAGATACGTTCAAAAAGCTCACCACCAGCGGCGTACTCCATGACAATAGCGAGATGGGTAGGGGTTAAAACAACCTGCGAGATCGAAACCCCAGAAACCCTAAGAAACCCAATAAAAGATTCACCGAAATTAATCTTTCCTGGAACAAAAACTTGCCTCCTTAAATCGGATTATATTTGGGTGTCGAAGTGATCTGTGATTGATAATCTCTCTGGCCACATTCTCATCGATCTGCATCAAAATAACAACAATTTAAGCAGAACCCGACCTATAAATCAACGAATTCCAACTCTAATGGAACCCAATTCTGAAACCCAAAAGCAAAATTCAAAACAGAGAACCACACAGAAAACAGAATCCAATTTCGATTTCAATATTTACGAACCTTGTGACCACGCTCGATGTATTTCATGGCGACGAGCTCTTTTGTCTCCTTGTTCCTCATAAGCCTCGCCACACCAAAATTCCCAGATCCAATATCTCTCACAAGCTCGTACTTCTCCATTTCTCTCCCTTTGTCTCGAACTCAAATTGTCTCCACCTAGCAACCAAATCGCGAAAATCTACAATTTCCTTCAGCGTTCATGCAAACTTAGATACGAGGACGAAATCGAAACCGAAAGATGGGATTTTTAAAGCAGAGCACATGGAAGGACCAATAGAAAAATGGATTTCCGCTTCCATATCTCTAGCTTGAATCCAATAAGTTTCCCATAATTCCTTTTAGAATTCTCCAGATTTTCGATCTCCAAGACCGCGTATGTTGACCTCTAAATCTGTTTTTCGTTCGTTTCGAGGTGGTTTTATGAAGAAAAGCTGTGACCTTCGTAGAGATGCACAGCAAGGGATGTGCTGAGAGAACACAGAATGAAGAATAGGTATTATGAAGAGGAATCTCTCTGTACCTCAGAAAGGAAGAAAGGGTGAGAGAGGATGATGAGGTACTGCGGGACTATTATTATATGTTATAGATAGTACATTGAGATTCGGTCTCACATGTCTGAGCACATGCATGAGTGTCCGTCCGTTGCTCCGTCCCACTCCATCGTGTCGCTTAAAAACCCTTTTTCTTGTAATTCTTTTTAGTAAACGAGAAATTTCAGGTGCTTCTGAATTCTGATCCAATGATAGTTATGTTTTAATCTTAAGCACTAAGCCGTTGATGGTGGGACCCACTACGTGGGTGCACAGATCATTTGATTGAACTAATTTCGGCATTTTAGAATTTTGATTGATTTGATTTGACGATTTGACAAAATAGGGTGATGCTACGATCCATGGAAGTTTTATAGTGTATATTCCATTCAAGACCATTCGATTGGAATCTCCTGGTGGTCTCAAGAGCCAGGCCTAAATGGGCTTTTGAGAAAGCTGTTTTTTGAAATGACTTTTTAAAAAGTACCTTTTCAGCAGTTGATTGGTCGATGGCTTTTTGCTTCGAAATAGTTTCATGTAAAAATGATTTGTTTTTCTTCTATTTTTTCAAAGGTAAAAAGCCCTTTTGGAACTTTTTACAAGTTCTTGGTTTTTCCAGAGCAGAAAGCACAAAATCATGGAGAAAACCGAAAGGATTCCAATCAAATAGATTATGCACAAATGATACCCCCACCCCCTTCTTGATCAGCTGGAGTTAAGTTTTATTATGATTAGAAGAATCTAGTCTGTTTCAGACAAGTGGTCCATACGGTTGTCAATTTTGGAGAGTGGTCAAGTCTCCACTTCAATTGACTCAAAATCAATCAATTCAATGTAATTGGATGACCGTAGCTACTTGATGTAAATGGACCCATTATTAGAAAATAAATTGACCCATGCTAGAATTTGGGTAGTTGAATAATAAATTTCTTTTGAATTTTTAGGCGGATTTTGGCCTAGAAAAAATTCTATAGAAGAGACTTTTCTTAAAAATATCCTCTTGCATGAGGCCCCGAAGTAGATACTTTTCTTCCATTAGATTGTAAAAGATAGATACTTACACTCAAGATTTTGCTTTATTTTAATATTTTATCCTCTTATTTATTTTCATATTGCTTTTTGTCCCTTTGCATCATTCTCTAAGTCCTATGATCAAGGATTAGATTATTAAAAAGGAAAAGATAAATAAAGAAGGTTTTTTTTTATATATTTATTTGGTGAAGGTAGAGTGTGTGGAAACATCCTCTTTACTTCCCTTAACTAACAATCTAATGTGTATAACCCTAATTTTTTAAGGTAAATTTATAGAATTCAGTCCATCTCATGGACTTCTATTACAGTTCCAAATTGTACCAATGTGCATAATGCTAAATTTAGAGTTCCAACTATACAAGTGTACTAAAATTTATGGGGTGGACTGAAGAATTAAAACCTCTTTTTACTTAACCTATAAATGGCAATTTGACCCATCCCCGTAGCCCCCACCCACCCGCCTCTATCTGGGCAGGTTTTTGACCCTTATCAAGGTTCGGGGCATGTTGGGGTAAACCTAAAACTTTGGGGGATTACGGAATGGGGCAGGGTGGTATTTGTCCACTCTGGCCTCGAACCCATTTTGATTATATATATAATTTTGTAATATATGTGTAGACTGTCATTCAATCTTTCTGCAACACTTCAAGCTTCAAGCATATTTCAGCTAATCTTTCAATCAATTCGAGGGTATTTTTAGAATTTTATAAAATTTGAGGTCTTAAGAATCCAAGACTATAGGCACGTAGAGCCCAAAAATTCAAATCCAACTCTGACACCGTTTATCCCTACATCCTAAGACTCGAAGCCGAAACCGATTTCAATCGTCTGATTGGAGTCATTTTGATCTTGAACCTCATTCTACATCAAATAAAAATCTGAGACCATAGGTACGTAGAGCCCAAAAAACCAAACCCAACAACACCAATATCACCCAAATCTGATACCATTTTCCCCTTCATCTTAACACCCGAAGCCGGAATTGATTTCGATCGTTCGATCAGGGCCATTTTGATCCTGAACCTCATTTCATATAAAATCAGAAAATCCAAAACCATAGATATATACATCCCAAAAATCCGAATCCGACACCATTTATGCCTTCGCCTTCATCTAAGACTTGAAGGTAGAATCGATTATAATTGTCTAATCAGGTTCACTTTTATTCCTAAACCATATACCATATGAAATCTAAAATCTAACCTTGTAAATGGATAGAAATCAAAATTCTGAGTTCAATGGTACTAAGATTGTCTAGTTTCGACATCGTTAACCCCTCCATCTTGAGACCCAAATCTAAACTCGATCCGAGCCTTCCATTTGGAATCCTCTTCACTACAACTACAAATCTATGGCATCATACTACCAAACCTTTCTCCCAACGACCCAACCTCTAGAATCATCTTAAAATCCAAGATTTGACCAGATAGGAACCTCCAATTAATCAAGCCAATCACCTAAACTTGGAATGTCCAATTTAGATAAATTGGTAAAGTCTTGATTAATTGAGGGGATTTCTTCAAAAGCTGTATTGACAATCCATTCTTTCAATCAATATCCCTCCAAAAACCCTTTAAACTTCATCCATTGATCTTCCCTTGTCTCTTATCTCAACCCTCTATTCTCTTCTCAAAAAATCTATAAATACCCCATTTCTCACATTCTAAACACAATCTAGCATAGGGAGATAATAACTTTACCACCATTAGCCTAGAGAATACCCCTTTCACGTCCCAAGACCTTGCCCACTCACTCTCCCACATCCTTAGAGTCCCCCATATGTGTTTGAAGTCCAAAAATGCCCCTAAGTCGAACTAAATTGAAGAAGAAAACTTTGAAACACTCTTGAAGCCGTGAACTGTGCAATAGAAGTTTTAGACATTCAGCAATTCTTTTCATACCATGGACTACATTTCGAGCAATGTTGATAATAAATCCTTGCTCACATGTCTCGATATTTCTAGCTTAAACTCATGTGCCGCTTTCTTATTTTCATGTTTATTTTACGCATCACTGCACGGACAATTTTTGGCCTAATTAGCATGGTTTTCTCAATTAAGACCATCCTAAGCTTATTTCCGCTTGCATCATAGATGATATGTTTTTTTTTATTGACTGCATTGATAGAATTATCAAGTTGTTCCCTATCTCATTCATATTTCATGCATTAGATTCATTTTGTTAATATGACACCTTATCTAGATCATTAGCATGCATCATGCTTAGTAGCCCCCCTATAAACCGCATCCTACCCGTGAATTTGGCATCAATCCACGGGTAGGATTCAGTCTACCTCTAGAAATCTTAGCTCCACCCTAGGTGTGGACTGAACTATAAAAACCCTTAAACGTATTGTAGTTATATTGCTCTCCCTCTCCACCTTTTACTTTTAGGCCCCGTTCACTTTTTGGCAAGTTACTTGGATAAATGTTGTTACTTGGGTATGTTTTTCCTAGGAAACACTTACCCGGGTAAATGCATTTACCCATGTTCTTTTATTTCTCATGTAAATAAGGCAATGACCATTTTAGTCACAAAAATCCATTATTAAAAATGACATTTTTGCCTCATTCAAGTGTTGGTAACTTCCCCCTTAGGTGGGAAAGTTATTTACCCACCTTAGAGATGGGAATCACTTGCTCGGGTAAGTGATACCCAAGAAAATTAACTTTCCCTCATCCCCACATAAGTATGAAAAAAGAACATGAAACTCTTGATCAATAGAAACCAAAATCCAATTGACCAACCTTCCCCCTTTCAAAATACTTCCTTTAATTTGGACAATTCTCTCATCTACCCATTGGTTCACCCTAACTTGTTTTGTTCTCTTCTCTAATTCATTTTTATTAAATCACATTTCCATACGCTAATCAGGTCAATCACTTATTCCCCGCTCCCAGTTCATGAATATCCTTGTTCATGTGCTCCTTAGTATGGATTTTCTGATCTCCACGATATGACCATGTTACTAGTTGCACATTTAGCCATTTCACATGTTTTCGTACCATTCCTTGCTGGTCATCTTAATTTGTATTAGCTATTCAACTCAATTTTTTTATTCATTTGTTTCTTTATTGTTTGTGATCTATCATTTCTTTAATTCGTTTATTAATATAGTCTTTCTTTTATCTCTCATTCATTTTCTTAATTGGTTTTTTCTTTTGGCATGTTACAGCATTTCTTGATTCTAGCTCAACGGTTTCTCTAGATCTATTTTAATTTAACCCATTCATTTGCTTATTTGTCTATCTTAGCTTGACTATTTAACTATTAGTTTACTTTAGCTTTTTCTTTATTTTATCTTGTAAGATTTGTGCAATTCCAACAAATTCAAAGTCAAAAAATTGTTAAACAATCTTTAAAACATTGGTGAAGTAAAGACTAGTTTAACCGAGCACGTGTGGGATGCCTAACACCTCCTCACACCATACCTCCTTGGTCCATGGACCTTAAGAATTTCAATCCCAGTGGGAGACGAGTCACCAAAAAATATATATTTTTTTAAATTTCTGAGTTTTCCTAAATTCCCGATTTTTAAAAAATTTAAGTGACGACTCCAACTTCATATTCCATCCATCCCTCTCCGAGTCAAGTAACCACAAATATATGTTATTTTATATTATTCTATTATATAATATAATATAATTTTAGGTAAACTTAAAAATATTAAAAAAATTAAAATTTTAAACAAATTTGGGGATCCTATACAGGAACAAAGTTAAGATTGGAACATGAGCAGAACAGGACATTTGAGTTTCGGGTCGGGGATGAGGCAGACAAAACCCGAACCCGGACGGGCCCGTCGTCATTCCTAATTGGACCTTGCATATTGTAAGTTGACTTAAGGTATAAATCCTAGTTGCTCTATTTACACAAAGATATTTGATTAATGATTTAGTTGACTTCATGGTGTAAACCGTAAATTATGGAAGGATGATGAGAATTGGGAGGTGGATCTGGATTTGGTCTTAGGGCAGAGATCCGTATTCTAGGTAAAGATAAATAAATAAAAGGGATTAAGTTAACTGCACTCCATCCAAGATAGAAATTTTCATATTTTAATAGCCAAACATGCTGAATGTTAGGAAATGGGATATGCTCCTCGCATTCGGGCGGTTTACATACATATTCACCGTACATTACGAACATCTATAAAACTTGTTTTTTATTCTTCTCTTCTGGTTTCTATTTAATGAATGGATGGTCCGGAGCAACTTGACACCAATGCAATGCTTAAAAAAAGCTGTCTTTTCATGTGATATGACAATTGCAGTCAAATCTGCATTTATTGCAGTAATAATTGAGGAACATATGAGACCTCAGAGTCTGTTCCTTATAGCTGCATTTAAAGGCTTTCCTTGTTGATTGATGCAACAAGATCCAGGAGATTCGGAATTCTTTTTTCTTTTCAATATTATTCATATTTATCAATATAAGCTCATAGTTGGTAGTTGTAATTTTGGATTGTAAAGCATTAAACGGAAAAAAAAAAAAGTACGGATAGGTTCAATACAGATTTCTAATTCCACTATGTTGGCATCTTAGACCTAAAAATTCTGATCTAGACACCTACCCAACAAGATCTAAGGTTAGAACCGTCATTCTGACCCTAGGCTAAACCAACCCAAGCCTAAAAGGAAAAAGTGAAGACACTGCGCCATTTCTTATTAATTTGTATTATTTCTTTTTCTTCATTTAATTATATTTTCTAAAAAAAAAATAAGGAGACTAAATAGTCAATAACCAACCCAACAGGGTATGAGTCTACATTATAATAGGGTTTTATGTGTGTTTTTGGTTCTGTCTAATGGACCATTTATTCATGTTATTAGGTTCAAATGTAACAAGTTAACAAAAATAAAAGTTTAATTGTTATGTTAAAATATAGTTATTAATTATAATTAGGTCTAATTGGATCAAACACAATAAGCTTGGTTACAGATCTTATAGGGTTTGGTTTTTTCTTTATCAGTTTGGGACCGGGTTTATCTTGTCCCAAACCAATCTGACCCATTGACAATTTTAAGGGCTGTTTAATAATAACTGAAGTTGCTGAACTGAAAGACTTATTAATTTTCTTTTAACCAATAAAATAACTAAGTAATAAAAGTTTTAAGGACACAATGATATAAATAGTCAACTTCAATTTCAGTCTATAAGAAGTCCAAAGCCTTCTTAAAATCCAAAACATAAATAAATAAATAAAATTTTGAGTTCAACATCTTCAGCTGCTATCAAAAGGCCCTCAACTCAAATAAATCCTTATTAAGAAGGTTTGATATGGGCGCATCTGTTTCTCTTACTCTCCAGAGAGATCTATCATAGAAAAGGTTAACAAAAAAAGTGTAACATTAGTTATAATAACAAAATGGAAATAAGTTGCTTCTTCTACCAGTTCCATTAATAAGACAAAAAAGGGTAAATTTTTACTTTTTTCTTTTTTATACTAATACTTAATACCATTTAATTTGTACTCAAGGCCATCAGGACAGTTCTAGGTGCTTGGGCGGAATTCAGATTGAATGTTTTCAATACATGTTAGGGAAAATATCCGATTAGTATCCTGTATTTTGGGCTATTGCCATTTTGGTTTCTGAACTTTAAAATGCGATAATTTAGTATTCAAACTTTTGAAATATGACAGTCGAGTACATACTGTTAATAAGTTGTTAATCAGCCGTTAAATGGCATTTGAAAAAGACACAAATGCTCTTCAAGTGTCATCTAATTTTTTATCAATCATCCAAATATTTACAAAAAATTAACAGTCTCAAATCCTTGCCTATTCTATTTAAGAATGTTGGGGTCACTAGAATGCCCACTCAAACGTGACCCCAAGTTTTTTGAATGAAAAAGGCAAAGATTTGGGATTGTTAATTTTTGGTCAACGTTTAGATGATTGATAAAGAAAATTAAATGGCATTTGAAGGGCATTTGTGTCTTTTTCAAATTCCACTTAACGGTTGATTAACAACTAGTTAACGGAAGGTACTGAATTGTCACGCTTTAAAAATTTAGGTACTGAATTGTCACATTTTAAAGTTCGAGGACCAAAGTGGCACTAGACCCAAAATACAGATACTAATCCAGAAATCAGTAGGACAGCTTGGCTTCTGATTATTGCAAATGAGTGAAATGACCATCTCAACCATAGTGAAAAGTTGGGATAAATAGATTGCAATTCACCTCAGAAATTTGAAATTACAGCCCCTCCTTCCTGTGGATTTTGACATCAATCCACCGTCAGATTTCATCTGACTTGTACAGTGAGGTTCAGATTTCTGAGGTGGACTGAACAATAAAAACCCCTAAAAAGTTTGGCTGCATGAAAAAACAACATAGGCTATTTCCACGCTTCATGTGCATGAAATGTTACATGAGTGTGGGTAAAAGGCAATTGCAATCAATGTTCTTTTCAATTGAGCATGTCATGTGCAGCACTTGAAAACAGCCTTACCTGTTTTTTTTTTTTTCCCAACAACAAAGCTTTTCTCTCTCTTTACTACCAGTTCTCAGATGCGGCCAATGTGGTGGTGAAATTTCAGAATTCCCATACCATATTGCGTCTGACTGAATGGAACAACCTCTGAGGGACCCAGTTAGCTACAAGTAAATGCTCCTTAGGCTGTGTTTGGTTACAATGCAAATAAATTTGTACTGATGTAAAATTATAATAGTGTAAATGATTTGAGTTTAAATTCTGACTTATTCTTGTTTTAAATTAAGCTTATTTTGTTTGATTACAGTACAAATGAAGCAAATAAAGACATGAATCAGAATAAAATAAAACCCAAAACAAAGTTAAATCAGAATTTGCATTTCCATACATTTGTACTAATGCAAATAATTAAAATTGCATTGCAACCAAAGACAGCCTTGGGCTCACTTTGGAAGGAGTGTAAATACAAATTTGTAGAGTACAAAACCTTATATTTTGTATTAATTTATATATATTTGCACTGTACATATTTGTATTTGTATTTCTTCCAAACAGAACTGTAAAAAATGTGCCTCACACCAACTTCACAGCCCATTATTGAGAATATATTGCATATTTAATGTTAAATTTATAGGAAAATGTGTAAGGTTGGTGTGAGGTGAAGTAAATCTGAATTCAACCAATAGAGTTTGTCAATTGCGAGAGAGGGCCTGGGCGTAAATAGTTTTGCTATGTTAATTTAATGCTCTGCTTTGGCTTTTGTGAAAAAAAAAAAAAGAAAAGCTTCCATAAAAGCTAACTAAGAAGAGACCGATAAGAAGACACTTCAGAATATGGTAACAAAAATAAAGTAAAATATTGGAAAAATCTCTAAGAACCCTAGCGGATTGAATCTCAAGCCTCTGTTGTTGGAGCAAGCCAACTGCAGTACCAACTGAACCACCCATCAGTTGGTAAACCCCCCAATTTATCTTTTGTCTGTGAAATTCCGCCCAAAAATAATTTATCTAATTATTATACAACCTACTCTACTACCATTTCTTTAAAGGAATAAAAGAAATATGCTTAGGTGCAGAAATTTATTTTTAGAACATTTCAGGGTAAAGGACTTAAAACATAACCCTAGGTTTTTAAAAAGACTTAGACATACCTTATTATCACTCTTTTATCCTTCATTTTTGTTTAAAATTTCAAAATATACCCTGAACATTTCAAAACAATGTGTTCGAATTGCTGTTGATTTGGATAGTCGGACCATTTGGCTCAGAAACTATTCAGGCAACTAGTTCCGTTTTATCTCAAACATGGTCCCTAACAAAAAACTATTGAATTGGTCAATGACCCATTGACCCGGGTGGTTGAATTATTGACCCGTTCAACAGTTTTTGGTAGTTTTTTATTTTAATTATTTTTTATTTTTTGTTAAAATGAACCATCTATTCAAATCGGACGATCAAACCGTCAATCCAAAAACTAGTGGCCAGAGCAATTCTGATACCGAGTCAGTTTTTATAACTTTGTTTTAAACTTATGTGGGTGGTTGGTATACCGAACTCCCTCCTATCTTTCTTTCTCTCTCTCTCTCTCTCTCCTCTACAACAACAACCTACAACCTAGAGAAGATTGTATATAGAAAAAGATGGGTTGATGCCTAGACAGATAAAATAGAGATACTATGAGCAAAGATCAAAGTATCGTTATCGGGTATCGTATCGAATAAGTCGGATATGGATACAAATATGGATACGGCTACGGACACGCATTGGAAACACATGGATACGAACGAAAGATATAGAAACGCTTGGATACACTAGTGAAATGCATACAAAGCATATAAATTCTTTAATAATACTAAACCAAAATGTGAATTATCTATGAATAAAATATAAAGACATGAGAAATGCATGCTTCAATAGGTTATATGAAGAGAAATATTACAATAAACAATACGAGGACTCTAGAACATTCAAACATAGTACAATAATTATCATTCTTTCAATTTTATAATTATAATTTTCAATTTTTATTAATTTTTGGGAATACTTATTAACTTAAGTATTTTATTTAAATAACAACTATTTTTTAAATAGTAAATATGTTTTCATTTTTAACATATAATGTTTTATTTTACACATAATTGTAAAATAAAACAAATAAATCATTTAAGGTAGATAAAATAAATTATATTTAATTTTCAGTTTTTATTAAATCTTTTGGGAAAAATTAATCTTAAATTATTCGTTTCAGTTTTTATAATTATGATTTTTTTTGTTTTCCATTAATTTTGTTGGGAAATTTATTTATTTAGTATTTTTATATAATAAATATTTTTTCAAATAATAACTATGTTTTCATTTTTAACATATATTTATGTGTAAAATAAAATATATAGATTATCTAAGATAGATGAAATATATTATTTTTATAATTTTTAGTTTTTATTAATTTTTTTGAAAAAAATTCAATCTTAAATTATTTATTTCAGTCTTCATAATACTATTTTTTAACTTGTATTAAAGATGAAAAACAATTCAAAAGTACCCAATGTGCAATTTTGTTAAACTAGACACGGATACGCCTCTGTATCGGTGGATATGGTGCGATACGAGCTGATACGGAGACCTATCGTACCGATATACATGACTCATGGGATACATATCCAGTCGTAGTGTATCCTGTATCCATGATCATGGACACGGATACGATATACCCCGTATCGAGAATATCGTATTGATACCTTAATCCTTGACTATGAGATGACTTAACTAAAAATAACGTTGTAATATTTATGAGTGTGAACGGAATCCTTCCACAATACACATACCCAGTCCGTGTATGTTTAACAAAAAAAGGGGTTCTGTTTGCTGTATATCCTTTTTTCCTCACATGTATATCCCATTTTCCCACAATTAACTATACATATTGAAGCTTATTTTCAAAAATTAACATCACTGGATGTGATTTATGATCTTCAGCATATCAATATTTGTCATCTAAAATTGGCTCATACTCAGTTGATATTCTTGTCTTTCTATCTCCTTTGTCCTCTTTTTCTATTAATTAAACCAGTTTGTTTGCATCTTTTTGTTTTCTCTTCTCTCCTACATTCTTTTTCTTATTAAAATGACAAAATAGGATTTTTAAAAAATTTTAAATGACCCTTTTCATTGATTAGAGGATATGTTTAAGTCCATTGGGGTTAGCCCATAAGATGTATATAAGTTATTCTGAAAAACTTAAGTATGTCTAAGTCGATTTATAAAAAGCGAGGGTATGTTTTAGTCTTTTACCCAACATTTAAATGTCCCCTTAAGATGATTTTCTCTTTTCCATTGATATTGTCAAAAAGAATTCAGTCTAAACTATTAAAGTGGGACCTCAAAATTAGTCAACTAGCCTTAACATCCAAGTCACATGCAAAAGTTATTTATAAAAAAACGGAAAACTCCACTTTAGTACCCTAAACTATGAGGGTAGTGGCAAGTTAGTACCCGAACTTTTAAACGTGTCATTGCAGTACCCAAACCTTCAAAAAGTGTCAAGTTGGTCTCTGCTGTTAACTGATTGTTAGTTATCTGATCACGTGGTGACATGTGCAATTTAAAATTTTTGAAAATATCAAGATTACCTTTCAAAAAAAGACTGTTCATTATCTTCTACCTTGACACTGAACCGGTTGAGATGTTTGAGATTCTGAACCAATAAGACACCATTCATTACTTTATAGGAGGCACTCGCTGATGATTACTATGCTGTGTTGCCCGTCTTCTTGTATCCACTCAAATTTAGAATCAATCTCCGCTATAAACATAAGTAAAGGGTTCGACCATGATACCAAAAAGACGTGATCCAAGAAAAGCTTTTAACCAAGCAATGAATATCATAAAAGGAGAGACCAATCAGGCGGTATTCATTAAAATTGGGGAATTTTGATCGACCAAAACTCTTCCGGCATCAAGAAAGTATTACAAGATAATTGAAGAGGAAGAAGACAGACTGACAAACACCAAGCCCTTTGAGTTTGGAATCTGTTATATTTCGTGGTTATGTTTTTCATTCTTACGATTTCATTTCATAATATCTTCAATAATTCTCCTCAAAAACAAATTTTAAAATAGAAAATGGATCAGGTTTTTGAGTTCCCTCTCTCATGGTTATTGTTGGACAGTTTTATATGCCCTTAGCTTCAATCAGAATGATGTACTTTATGAGTTTATTGTAAATGAATAAAAGTGCATATTTGATTCATGTTCCCTTGGTATGTTTCTATATAATACCCTTAAACTGGACACTTAATGAGACTCGTGTTAGTTTAGAATGTTTATAGCTAGTGGGTTGGTCTGGGGAGACCTATCCTGATAAGGTTGACACTGTTGTGCCACCAAGTCGGTTGGGGTGGCCTGTCTCAGCTGCTAGGGTGAGACCCTAGGCACATGCAGTGTAGGAATGATTGAATCTTTGAATTGGACCAGATTTCCAGTATTGCCCTGGACCTTGGAGATTAATGGGCCAAACTGGAAAGTTACACCTGACCCCTAGACTCGATTATGATACTACACTAGGTGTCGGATTGGGCTATCTTTGATGTACCAATCAGTGAGATCCTTAGCGGGGGTCAAAACCTGGGTATGTTGGGACAGATTGAGAATTCATCTGAGTGGGTGATCATAGTTACAGGATCAGCCCCTTTGCCGGACAAAGGTAATGATCGGGGATGCACTCTCTCTGATGGAAACCAAGACTGCCGGCAGCCGATTTCAATCGTTGAGATTTATTTTTTGTAAAGTATATTTTATATGAGATATAAAAGTATATATATTATGGTTTCTAAAATGTTTGCAAAAAGGTTTTAATTCTTGGGATCCATATAGGCAGAGAGTGCAACACTGTTCCTTGCAGCCGAGGGAGAGATCCTCTCTTGTCGGGCAGTGTATGATCATTATGGGCTGAGAGGTTAAGTGTATGACCATTGAGGTTAATACCTGATGGGCTAATCTTGCATCTACCCACAGTCCCTGGGTGTTACAAGGTGGCTTGGCCCAGGGACCACTTAGGGTAAGTGTTGGGCCCATAGAGCCCATTTGATGGGTTTCAGGGGGTGCATTGTCCATAGCAGAGTATTCGACCAGACCTTGTAACAAAGGCTGGGCCGAACCCATGTGGTTGATGTGTAGATCAATGCTTGGGTCCCACGCCATACAAGGAAGCCCAACTGGATAGCAGTTAAGAAGGCTAAGTGGGCATATGACCTTAATGGGCCTAAAGCCCATTTCAAACTGGGCTATTTAATTAGTTAAATGTGGGGCGAATTCTGAGATGGATTAGTAGATAGGATAGGGTCTAAACCCTATCCACTCAGAGAGTCCAGATCTGAATGTGTTTCAGATCTAGAAACCTCTTAATGAGATTAGGAGAAGGCTAATCTAACTTGCAGATAAGATAAAGGTTTATCCTTATCACCTAAAGGGATGTCTGATCCAAATCAGATTTGGATCAGCAGCTCCTAATTGGATTAGGAGCTGATCCTTTAGGGTTACAAAAGAAGGAAGGGGTGGTAGTCTTTAGAGACAGATAATCACATCCTCTTCAGAGCTGAAAAATCACAGAAGAAAGAAAGAACCAAGCAACCCTGCAGAATTCTTTCTTGCTGCCTACATTGCTAGTTCGATCTCCAGTTGTGGGAGAAGTCAAGATTCGATCTTGATATTAGTTCTTGGTGAAAGAACTGATTGGAAGCTGTGCTCACGTGCCATCTTGCTGTTTCTTACGAAGGACAAGGTTCTTGGAGAAGAACACTGTTGATTCTGCTCCATTCTGCACTACGCCATCTTCAGTGGGAGCAGTCTTTGGATCATTCCTTGGGTGTGAACACCTCCATTGGGAGATATTACTTCTCCGTATCAGGTATACCTCTCTCCTACTCCTTTTGGTTCAGATCTGATTCAGTTTATGGTTCAAGATTAATCCTTGAAAATATAATTTTCTAAATAGGGAATTTGATTCCCAGTTGAAAGGGAGAGAAAAAATTTTAAAATTCGCCCACCTTATTCCGCAAGATTTGGGCGTCCATACGATGGATCTCTCATCCCTTCAGTTATAATGTAATCGTCAGCCTAAGAACAACACTACACTTTGTATATATCTATATCTCTTATGGGCTTAGCCAGATTATCATGTCATCGACATCTATTTATGATCTGTCTATTTGTTGTTCTAAATTCAATGAGTATGAGAAAAGAAGAAAGAAAAGAAAAAGTAATTAGAAAACAAAAGGTACCGGTGAAGGCAATGAGATCAAGATTCTCAGTTGAATCATTCGCTCGTAGAAGGCGGTTGTGTTGAGATCAGAGCAGGTATAGCCACCTGTTCCGACGACATGTCCTCACAAAGTGTTGTTTTTCCTTCTACATTTCTGACCTTCGTCATGTTTTGCCAATTATGTCCATTGAATGAGGTTCTCTTCATGGTTGTCAATAAAAAAATATTTGTTGAAAGTATTTTCATTATTGACGTGAATACCTGAATCCATTACCAATTTGATATCAGAGGTGGTTACTGGTTATAGATTGGATACCAATTATAAAAAATTTAGATGATAGGTGAAGGGTATTTTTATCCTTTTACATGATACTTAACGTCTGTTAATGGTTTTGGACCAACTTAACACTTTTTAAAAATTTGGGTACTACAATGACACAACTGAAGTTCGGGTATTAACTTGACACTACCCCCAAAGATCATCGATCCGCAAAAATTTCTAGTTTGGGTATTAACATGGTTCATTAATATGTGTGGTATTTCAAATCAATTCAAATGTCTAGGCCTTCAAAGTAGTCTTTGAAGATCAATGAATTAATTTCAACCATCCAAGTGATATACTAAGATTTCAAATTAAACTGTGCCAATCCAAATAATGCATCAAATTTAGAGATGACTAATTATATTCTAATCACTATCTGCTATAATGGCTACATCAAAATGCCGAGTTTAAGAAGCAATCAAATATAAAGCTATACATCAAAGGCGTAAAAGTAGTTATCCAGAAGTTTGGACTCACTAATTGCATAACACCACTTTTTAATCAAAGTATTTAGGCAGTAGCTATCTACAATATTTCCCCCCTTGCTTTGGGGTGTTGGCTAGCTTTATCTCTTACTTGTCAAATATATAAATCAAGGATTAAAATATTGATACGATACAGAGTATTGTATATGTCATGATTGGCAAAGTATCATGCCAGTCGTGTGTATCAATTTGACCTGTTGTATTGGTGCTTATCACGTTTTTTTTTTTTTGCCTTGGGTCGATGACAAAGCCATCAATCATGTTCCTAGATTTTGTTGGCCATTTATTTTGGTCTTTTTAGGCGTTTAGACCTTTTCGTAGTGAGATCAATCAACTACTGACCATTTGACCTTTCGGAAAAAAACGGGAGAAAAAAATGGAAGAAGAAGAAGAAGAAGAAGAAGAAGAAGAAGAAGAGGACGAGGAGGAGGAGAAGATCATACCACTATAAAGTATATTTTTCATTTTTTCTTGTTTTGTATATATATAATAGACATGTAAATTGTAACTATGTTTGTTAGATAGATTTGTTGATGGATTTTTTTTACATGATTTATATGTGAAACTCAAAAACGAAAATATATTTAGTGTTTGAATAAATATAGTTATTGTTTATATAGAATTACTAAATAAAAAATTCCCAAAACTTTAATAATTATAAAAACTGAAATAGAGTGGTGATTATATAAATAAAAATAATTTAATATTTCAGTTTTTTTAGAAATTTAATCAAAATTTAAAATTATAAAAATAATTTACTTTAACTACCTTAAATGATTTGTATATTTTATTTTATGATTATATGTATAATAAAGCAATTACATGTTATAAATGAAAGCATATTTATTATTTGAAAAATTAAAGTTATCATTTACATAAAAATACTAAATAAATAATTTTTCCAAAAAAATTAATAGAAATTCAAATTATAATTACACCTAAAATAGAGTGGTAAATAGAAAGATAAAACTAATTTAGTATTTAATTATTTAGAAATTTAATAAACTAAAAATTATAAAAAATAGTTTACTTTATCTACCTTAAATTATCTATATGTTTTATTTTACAAATATAATTATAATAAAAAAATTATGTTATAAATGATAAGTATATTTATTCTTTAAAACCATAGAGTTATCATTTACATAAAAATACTAAATATCTGAATTTTTTCAAAAAATGTTTAATAGAATTTAAAAAATTGTAATTATATAAACTAAAAAAGATTAGTAATTATAAAACTGAAAATAATTTTAAAATATAATAAAAACTGAAAACTATAAAGATAATTTACTTTAATTATATTATATGATCTATATGTTTTATTTTACAATTATATATATAATAAAAATCTCACACATTATAAGTAAAATGATATTTATTATTTGAGGAAAATATAGTTATCATTTACATATAAATACTAAATAAATAAAAATTTTCAAGAAAATTAATAAAAATTCCAAACTATGATTATAAAGATTAATATAGAGTTGTAAATATAAAGCTAAAAGTAATTTAATATATAATGTTTTTTAGAAATTTAATAAAAACTAAAAATTATAAAAATAATTAATTTTATCTACCTTAAATTACCTATATGTTTTATTTATAAATATAATTATATTAAATGGTTATATATTATTAGCGATAAGTATATTTATTATTTTAAACCGACATCGTGGAATTGGCCATGACATCATGGAACCGGCTGCGACATCTTGGAACTGGCCAGGGAATGAGAGCACGCCTGGGATTACCAGGGCCTTCACATGGAGCATTTGGCATCATGGAACTAGCCACGACATCACGGAACCGACTGCATCTTGGAACCGGCCAGGGATTGAGAGTGCGCTTGGGGTTGCTAGGGCCTTTGCATGGTGCATGTAGCATTGTGGAACCGGGCATGGCATCGCAGAGCCGACCGTGGCATCTTGGAACTGGCCAGGGAATGAGAGCGTGCCTAGGGTTGCCAGGGCCTTCGCATGGAGCATGTGGCATCGTGGAACTGGCTATGGCATTGCGGAACCGACTGCGACATCCTATAATCAGCTAGGGAATGAGAATGCACTTGGGGTTGCCAGTGCCTTCCCGGGGTTGCCGAGGAATGAGTGCAATCCTAGGGCTGCCAGGAGGTGTAACAAGTATGGAGAACATATCTGAAAGTTAGTACACGAGTTATAGCATTCATATCATTTGATTACTGTCAAAGTATATATAGATGCATATAGACTTATCGTACCTAGAACTATATATATAAAAAAAGAAACTTTATCGCAAAAGTGCGAGTTGATACATGCATTAGTAGTAGAGTTCAATAAGAAAGTAGATATATTGAAACATTGCTCATTTATTCATGGAATGAGTACATGCGTCAATGGAATTACGGAAATACAAAATTACTCGAAGTAGGGTTTCAACCAATAGTCATTGATTGTTTCGTCCTCTTCTTCTGTGTCTACTGTCTTCAATACATAATAACCCGAAGTATGGGCTTCTTTTATTAGATATGGCCTCTTCCATGTTGGGGCGAATTTTCCTGCAGACTTGCCCTACCTAACGTTTATCGCCATTTTGAGTACCTTGTCTCCTTCTTTGAAGTTTCTGTGTCTCAAAAGTCTATTGAAGTTTGTGGCTAGGGCTTGTTTATATTTGATCTACTTTTGCAAGGCCATGTTTCTAGGTTCATCGATGACCTCGAGCTTATCTGCGAGTAGGTGGTCCATGTCCTCTGGTCTGACTTTCTTACACATCGCAAAGTCTACTTAGGTGGATATGGCCCGTATTTCTGCTGGTAGTACTACTTCTTGACCATATACCAATGAGTACGACATCGCCTGTGTACTTTTTCTGATAGAGGTGCGATAGGCCCAAAGGGTTTTTGACAACTTTTCTGCCCAATCCTTTTGATTATCGGCCATTGTTTTACTCAACATCCTTAGTAAGGTCTTGTTTGTGGCTTCGGCTTGTCCATTTCCTTGTGGGTAATATCTTGTTGATGTTCCTAATCTTGCACCGTATTTCTCTAGGAGGTCACAGACTTCTTGATTTTTGATGGATAGGCCATTTTCTGTCAGTATTCGCATTGGGACTCCGAATCTGTGAACTATGTTCTGCCTTAGGAATTTGGCTATGTTTTCTATGCAGATTTGTTGCAAGGGTATGGCCTCTTCCCATTTGGTGAAATAGTCGACGGCCACTATGATGAAGCAATACCCTCTGGAAGGGGGGTGTATCTTGCCTATGAGGTCTACCCCCCAAGTATGGAATGGCTAGGGTGTGATGATTGGGTGGAGACTGTTGGCAGGCCTATAAATTCTTTCGCCATGGATTTGGCACTTATGGCTTCTACGTACGTGTCTCTGCGTATCCTCCATCATTGTTAGCCAGTAGAAACCTAGGTGTAGGATATGGTTGTATAGTGCTAGCTGTCCCTAGTGGGCCCTTGGTTCAGAGCTATGGGCTGCCTTTAGTACCTCGTCGATCTCATCACCAGCCAGGCATTGCAATGGCTTTCCTATGTGTGACTTTTTGTATAGCATTCCATCATGGAGGTAAAACTGCATAGCCTTAGATAATAACCTCCTCCTCAGTGTAGTATCAATGGGCAATGTGTGGTCTTTCAGATAGTCTATGTACATCCTCCTCCAGTCCCCCTCACAAACCACAAGGCATTCTTTGCCATCTACTTGTGGGATGCATTTATTGCATTCCCACTGCGCCTTGGTAGAGTCCCACTTCACTGCAAGCCAATAATACCCTAGCCTTTGTAGTTTTCGAAATAGAGTGCTTGTGATGTTGCCAAAATGGATTTTATGCACTTGGTTCAACACTACTTCAGCCTTTGCTTTCCTTAGGCATCTTGTCTTACTTCGTCCGACTGCCTGTGATACAGTACTCCACTCACTAGTTAGAATTTTGCGATCAACTTGCTATCCTGTGTCCCTATGGTCTAACTCTTCAGCTTTTGAATTATTTTGTGCCTCCAATCAACCATTGTTATTTCATCTTCTTCTTCTACCTAATACTTCAAAGTGATGGTTGATTGTTTATCAACTTACTGGATGGTGATCTCTATTGGCTTCATGCTAGCTTGTATCTTGGACCCTAAGGTGGCTAGCACGTTAGGGAACCTATTTTTGGATCTACATTGGTGTTTGAAATCTACGTCCAGGTTGTGGACTAGCCTCTGGATCAGGGTCCTATATGGCAGAATGGTCACCTCCTTTACTATTGTACTTCTGTCAAGCTGGGCAATCACCAGTTTAGCATCACCAATCAACTTTATCTTATTTGCACTAGCTTCTATTGCTTTGATCAGGCTGAGGACCAGGGTCTCGTACTCAGCTACGTTGTGTGAACAGGGAAACTAGAGTTTGAAGGAGTAAGCAAACATTTGCCTATCGGGTGAGGTTAGGGTAATCCCGATGCCGACCGAGGTTCTAGTGCTACTCCTGTTGAAGGTCTGGACCCACTCATTGCTTTCAGCCACAATGATCATGGGTGTGTCTCCGGGTACTTCATAAAATATGGAAAAATCACTACTTAAGGGAAAAGTGACCAACAAATCTACTACTGATTGACACTTGATAGCCCTTGGTTGGGTGTATTCTATCGTGTATTCATTGAACTATATCATCAACTTGACAAGTCTATCGGAGAGGGGAGGTCTGTCCATGAAGAACTTGATGGGGTCATTTCGTGCGATGAGCCTGACTTTCTAGCCTAGGATGTAGTGCTGAACTTTTGTGTAGCGAAGACCAGCGCTAGACACTACTATTCCATGTGGGAGTAATTCTTCTCAGCTAGTTTAAGGGTCCAACTGGCATAGTATATTAGGAGTTCCACTCTATCATCGGCCTCCTATGCCAATAAGCATCCTATGGCCTCTGATCCTATTGCGATGTATATCATAAATTCTCGCCCATCCTTGGACGATGACATGGTTGGGGCCTAGCAAGGGTTGATTTCAGTTGTTCAAATGTTTGTTGATGCTCCTGGGACCAATTAAACTCGTCAGACTTTTGGACTAAATTCATCAGTGGCAGTGTTGCATGCACAAGGCCAGGGGTGACCTCCTTAGGTATGAAACCTTTTCTAAGAAAGTTATTAGTCGAGACTTGTTGGTTGGAGGAGGGAGATTTGGGATGGCTTTGACCTTGCTCTCATCCGGGTGTATCACTGTCTGGTCTACTCTGTAGCCTAAAAACTTGCCTGACTGCACTCTACATGCACATTTTAATGGGTTTAACCTTAGCTTGAAATCCCTACATCGAGTGAAGACTTTCCCTAAGACTTTGAAGTGATCCTCTTTCTTTTTCGCTTTGACTACTATGTCGTCCACATAGCATTCGATTTCTTTATGTATCATATCATGGAAGATGCTAGTCATCGCTCTCTGGTATGTTTCCCCAGCATTCTTCAGGTTGAAGGGCATCATCTTGTAGTAGAAATTCCCTATCGGTGTCCTAAAGGCTGTGTGGGGTGCGTCTGTAGGATCCACAAATATTGGTTGTACCCACTAAAAGCATCTAGCAAAGAGAAGAGCTCATGCCCTATAGTCGAGTCTATCAACACCTCCATATTGGGTAGAGGGAACTCATCTTTTTGACAAGTCTTGTTTAAGTCCCTAAAATCAACACAACACCTACGATAAGGTGAGCTTAGTATTTGAGTGATGTGCTATTGCTAAAGGACTAGGTGGGGAATACTAACATGAGTTGTCCATTCTTCTTCTTTACTAGGACTATATTGGCTAGCCACTGGGGGTGTGCTATAAGTTCGATGAAACCTACTTTCAGGAGCCGCTCTACTTCCTCTTTGATCTTCAGGGTTATTTACAACTTAAAAATCCTTTGCGGCTGCTTCACTGGATGGAACTTGGGATCTATGCACAGGGAGTGTTTGACGAAGTCTAGATCTAATCTTGGTATTTGGTCGTATGACCAGGCGAAGAGAGAACATAGATTAGACTAGTTTATAGTATTTAAGGTTTTGCGATAAGGAGAGCTCCTTACCTTTCAATAGTGCAATAAGTTTTTCTTTGTCCTCAGCTGCTAGTTTGGCCGATATGTATAGCGGTCTTTTCTCTGTTTCGTCAGCTGCTAAGTTGATTTCCTCTGACGGTTCTTTGATCATGTCAACGGAATCCATCATGCACCTGGGAGGTGCTCTGACTTCATCGCAGTATTCTAAAGTGTCTTCTCTTAACTCCTGTCATTGCTCATGTTATTATTTTTCTCATATATGTATTTTTTTTTTGGAGTTTTCTGTTTAGTGTAACTACGATTGAATGTCCGTACCTTTGTGTCATTCTCAGTGACTGGTTTATCATCCGATGACATTACTATAGTGAGCTCGGTTTGCGAGGATGGTGTGATGAAATAATGCTAGTTGAAAGATTGCTTAGAATGTTTTGTTAGATAATTACGATGACTCTTTATTGATAGAAAAGAGGTAACATGTACAAATACGTTTGGAAAGAATTGTAGTTCATAATGTGTTTTCTTGGAGGATGCTCTTTCAAGTAGTCAGGAATAAATTACAGAGGATTATACATCAGGGACGTATTTTTTTGAAAGAAAATTTGAAAGCGGTTTACAAATTGCGACAAGGTCACCTTTTATTTATTTTTAACAATCAGGATAAATTATAATTTATAAAGTCATACCTCAGGGATGGCCTTCTTGGCTGCAGGTGGTTCGTTGTCCTTGTAATCCATGATGATGGTGTAGTAGTATTTTCCATCATTTCTCGTCACTCGGATACATTTTCTCCTCTTCTTTTGTTTGACGGTATCTGCCAGTTTGCTCTCTATGGGATTAGGTAGGTTCATCCCTTCGACCTTGGCTATTCTTGTCTCCCCTTCGTCTGCCAGATCTATGAAATAAATACCATCTTGTAGGTGCATTTATGATTTATCGAACGGGGCCCTAGTGGCTGGGATCCTAATTGACCGTCCTTGGTGTTTAGCTTTGATGCACTGATGATATGTTGAAGGGACGAGAGCCAAAGCATATATTAGTGGGTGTCCCAAGAGGGCATGGTAAGAGGTCCACCCTGGGACCACCTGAAACTCCTACATGATGCTGAATGGGCCAATTGCTATTTGTAGTTCGATGAACCCCTCTGTGATGGTCGCATTCCCGTTAAAGTCTGTCACTTCTAATGGTAGTCCTTTGATATCCTCTTTCCGGACGCTCATCAACTGCAACGTGTGGATGGAGATGAGGTTGATAGAGTTTCCTGGGTCAACCATCGACCTTCTCATTTCAAAATTGTCTATTTTTGCCAAGACGTATAGAGGTTTGTTGTGGTGGGGGTTAGCAACCAACATGTCTTCCGTTGTTAACTCTACACTATTGCGATCACAGCTGTAGGGCTGTAACGGGTGCTTGAAGGCTTCCACTAGTGCCTTGATGTCCAGTTTCTACGTTGTCATATTGGCCCCCTGCTTGGTGAAGAATTGCTGCAGCTCTTGGCTCTACTCCAACTTTTCTATTAGAGCATCGGACTGGTACTAGCCACTTGCTCCTACCACATTAATGCAGCCTCCCTGGGTATGGGATGGGAGGGGATCAGTTTCTACACATGCCGGGTCTCTTTTGAAAAACTGATCCAACTTTACTTTCTGTACAAATAGTCTTCTTAAAGTGAAACAATCCGTTAGGCCATGGTGTGGCGACTGATGGAAGTTGCACCATCTTCCGCTATGCTTGTCCTTCTCCAAGTCCACTCCTACTGGTGGTGGCGGTAGGTTGATGACCCTGTCCTCAACTAACTTGTTCATTATCATGATCACCTTCTCCTTTGTGTAGGGAAAGTGGGGAGGGACATTTCTTCTTCTAGGGGCATTGTCGCATTGGTACGACCCCTGTCTGACTCCTCCGTTGCTTCTAGGATTTCTGTCAACCACATACGCCTCATTCCTATTGTATGGAGAGGTATCTTTGATGGTCCGTGCCATCCTCTCTACACACCTCCACAGTTGGCTGAAGGTCTTGACTTCAACATTCTTGATACTGATCTAGTAGGTGGGGTGTATGCCCTACACGCACTACTCAACGAAACTTTTCTCAGTGGCGTGTTTGTCGAAGACAGAATGCGTTAGTTTCTGGAACCTCATAACATAGGCCAGAAGGTCCTCCCCTGGTCCTTGCTCTACGTTCTGCAAATTGGCCATTGTCAGCTTTCTCTCCAGGGTGAACCATTTTGATAAGAACCTTTTGGCTAGTTCATTCCATGAATCAATGCTTCCAGGGGTGAGACTCACGAACCATGTGTATGTTGGGCCAGTTAAGGACTTGGAGAACTCGCGTACCTTGATGTCCCCATCAAGAGCGAAGGAATAGAGGGTGTCTTCGAACTTGCTGATGTGTTCCTATGGGCTGCTCCTCTGTCCATCGTACTACAACCATTGCTGAGGAGGAGCATACCCCGTAGGGTAGGGCTTGTACATAATGCGATTGGAATACAACTTCTGTAGGACGGTCGAATCTGGGCTCTATTGCGGCTTTCGACTACCAGCCTCTGGACGTATTCCTTCAGCTCGTCTCGACTGATGGATGGATTAGTGGCCCATCTGGGTTGGGGTTGGGTTGGCCCTGTTGGGATGCTTTGGGATGGCAGAGGTTTGGTTAGAGGTATGGCAGCTAGGGTTGGGGTTAGGGTTAGGGACACCGACAAGAGTGGCGGCGAGGGTTTGTCCAGCTTAAGCTGAACGGTTAAGCAAGATCAAGAGGGTGCTTCTCATTTCCTCCTGCATTTGTTTGAGCCTTCTGAATCTATTCTTGAAAAGCGCCTCGAACTTGTATACTTTATTCGAGAGTATCTCGATATCGGCCTGCATAGGCGTCTCCATCTCGGGTTGGTCCTCCACTCCTGAGTTGGTGTTCTTTGAGACATCGCTTTGCTCTTTTGGAATAGAGGTAAGGTTGATTCTTCGTGAGACCGTTCTCTATGATCAAAGATGGAACTAGAGATTCTACTATAGGTAGGGTAAGGCTTGGAAGGGAAACTGTCTCTTTGAAAGATAGAGAAAGGTCGGGAAGTAGGGAGGTTGGCCTTCGGTCTAAGGGTGCTAGGGTAAGGGATTAGAGTGAAAGAGTGCTCGAGTGATGGATGTTGAATGTTGAGTGAATGTCGATTACGAGGAAGATCTCTATTTATGGGGGAGATTCCGAGATCCTAAAAGGTAGGAGATAAAGGTATATGTGGCCTATCGAGAAAGGGAATATAAGATTTGCTACCAATCATTAAGTGCACCACTAAGCTTTTTCCACGTGTCTCATGGGGATTTTCTTGAGGGTCGGCTTTCCTTCCCCTCAAGATCCCTCATTACTCACGTTGCTACTACCTCTTGTGCACTTTATTTAATTGACATGGCATTTAGTGACGTCACTACCTAGTGAGCAATATCCTGTTAACCCTATGTGGCATTTTGGCATCGACTGTGGTCTATTACGGATTTGGCCACACACGGGCCTCACCATGCGCTCAGCTCAGGTTTCTCTTAGCTGGGTCACGAATGGGCTTGTAGGCATGTGGTGAACTGTGGGTTTATCGTAGTTCTGCAATGCGCTCTATGAGTTCATCGCAACAGGAAAGTTGACTATAGGTTGTTTGCATGCAACCTCGTGGTGTTAATTTAGTGTTTGATGTTCTCTGAGTGTTTGAGCGGACACTATATACCTACAGGAAAATTACACATAACCCTAGACTTGATTATGGTACCGCACTAGGTGTTGGATTGGACTGTCTTTGATTTTCCAACCATTGAGATCCTCAAGGGTCAAATACCTAGTGTTAATGCTTGGATTGGCCGAGGACAACACAGTAAATTTGCTTAGCTTCCTGGACGGGCTGGCTAGTGGATGGATCCGAGGGCGTGCCGAGGACATTTGCAAGAGGAGCCAAAAGTGCACTGCAACCGAGGGCTAGTGGAGTCTGCCTAAGGTCGGCTGAGGCCGAGTACCTGCGAGGAAGGGAACATTAGAGGCCCTGGTTGATAACCCGAGATGGGGACTTCGATGGTCATGTTAGTGAGGGGCTGAGGGAATAGAAAAGTGGGTGGACAAGGTCTAAGGAGATCAGACGAGGTCACCAGAAAGTCTGGTGGCCCCGAGAGAGACCCCTTACCTTGGGGGAGACATGCCCTATTTATACTTGAGGTCACCCGTAGGCGGACGCATGCGGGCGGTTAGGATGCGAATTGGCCCTGATAGGGCGATAATTTGAGCTCGCTGTGTGTGGTCGCGCCATTGATCCTGCACTAGGTGCCAACCTCCGCCTTGCTAGACGTGCTGATTGGCTCTGCCCTCGGCTATGTGTCATCGTGCTAGTGGTCTGCTTAAAGCACCTACATCATTTGCTCTCCACTCTCGTGGCCGTGGTGGAGGTCTTAGCTGAGGACCTCGGCTTCAGCCGAAGGGAGTGTTGTTCTTGTTGGGAGGCACTGAGTGGCCTTCTATGGCAAGGACCTCAGCTTTGGCTAGGACGGAGAGAGTGGTCTTCGAGAGCGGAGGTGCTGGTGCCGATTTCGGAGTTGCTAAGGATAGCCCAACCTAGGAGCATGGAGATGTTGGTTGCGATCGAGGCCTCATTGGAAGTAGTCTGGCTTATGAGCGTGTAGACGTCCTCGGCTTCAAGGGGCTTCCGTTGGCTGCTATGCTAATTCCGCTCCATGAGGAGGTTGTGGAGGGCTGAAGAGCATGAAGGCATTGACCTCGGCTCTGAAGAGCTCGGTACCATGTTTTCTATGGGTACGAGGTATGCATACGCTCAATCATGTGCTTTAGATGAGCCGATGAGTCCATGTGCAGGCTAGGCGTTGCCTTATAGTCAGTAAACGCTGTGAGGCACAATCGACAAGTGGGTGTGCCGTGGCTGCACACGAGATGAGTTCCGGTGTCGGATGTTGTTTGTGCGCACGATGGGTCTCAGCGTTGGTCTAGACTATGCCCGATGTTGGCATCGGGTCTTGACCGTACGCGAGACGATGATGGATTTCCTTTGCATTTGTTGTGGAGGTCTAGACTATGCCCTAGTAGTGGAGAAAGCTTTTGACATGGGCTGGCCTCGGCTTCGCTCGCCTAGGTAGTAGGATTCCTTTTGTCGGCCTGACTCATCAGCTTGCAGTTCCGTTGATAAGCTTTGGTTAGCTTATGCTTGCGTGAGGAACCCTATGTTGGTCTTAACCTTTGAGAAATTGGATAAGGTTAGGGCTGTTCATAAGAATGCCCAACCTGACCAAACCGACCAACCCGGACTGACCCAACCCGAGTCGACCGGGTTTTCATCCGTACTGGTCGGTTTCGGGTTGGGCACATACATAAACCGAAATCTTGGTTGGTTTGGGTTTTCTTGCATGAAAACCGAAACCAACCCGACCCGAACCGAATTAGTATTCTACTAGTTTGGTAGTTCATACTTCCTAGTTTGAGTAGTTTCGTAATTCCTAATAGTCTTCTACTTTTAGACTTCTACTAGAACTAGAACTCTAGAAGGCCCATTAGACAATTACAACTAGAATTCAATTAGGTGTCCTTTCTTAGTTTTTTACCTAGATTAGAATTTAGAAGGTTTCTAAATTTTTATTTTATTGATTTACCTACCTAGATTTACCTAGTTTTTTACTCTAGAAGGCCCATTATTGACACTTGTTTTTACATGAAGAATTTGTTGATTTTATTCTTTACCTGAATTAAATTTAGATTTATCTTGGACTCTTGAATATCAAATTATCAACTAATTCAAATTTTATTTGGCTTTGTACAGCAACAAAAGTGAAACCGACCCAAACCGACCTAACCTGACTCAAACCGACTAGGTCGGTTTGGCCTGTCAGTGGGTCAGTTTCGGTTCCCACCTTAGCTAACCTGACCAGGTCGGGTCGGTTGGGAAAATCCCAAGAAACCGACCCAACCCGACCCGTGAACACCCCTAGATAAGGTAGCCTAGAATCCTGCCCCGGATCGTCCGGGAGATAGGGCTTCTGAGGCCCAGAGAAGAGAATACCAAGAATGGGAGGAGAAAAACTCCCTTGCCCACTACTATATCGTTGCCTCCTTGGACAACCCAATTCAGAGGCAGTTCGATCAGATCGAACTTGCTAAAGACGTATTGAACAGTCTCAAGACATTGTACGGAGAGCATAATCGTTCTACTCGGCAGAAGGTCTTGAAACAGTTCATGACCGCGCAGATGTCCAAGGGTCAATAGGTTCACGACCATTGTCTTCGGATGATGGGTTATATCAACGAACTGGAGGCTCTTGGATCCGGGATGGATCTGGTAACACAGATCGACCTGAACATCAGCTTGCAGGAACTTAGCAATATGTTGTAGAGGGCCAAAGAATTGATTAAAAAGGATGAGCCCATTGCCATGCTTGTTGAAACTAGCAAATCGGGCAAGAAAAGGAAGGCAAAGAGAAAGCCCCAGAAGAAGGCTGCCAAACCCAAGAAGCAGAGGAAGGACAAGGCATTGGATGTCTGTCACTTCTGAAAAAAGATCGACCATTGGAAAAGGAACTGTCCCGCCTACTTGGAATCCAAGAAAGGTAATTTTGAATCTTGTGTTATAAAAACCAATCTATTGGAAGCTTCTGCATCCTGGTGTATTGATTCCGGGGCTTCAACTCATGCATGTAACTCACTGTAGGGGTTCAAGGTAAGTAGAAGGCTGAGTGAAGTAGAAGTTACGCTCTACTTGGGGACTATTGCAACTGTTGCAGCCGCGACCATAGGAACCGTGGAGTTAATTTTTACAGAAGGAGTTATTGTACTAAAAGATTGTCTTTATGTACAAAATTTAAGGAGAAATTTGATTTCTGTCTCAAAACTATGTGCAGATGGTTATTCTGTCTTTTTCGGTAATACGATTACTATTAAAAGAAATAACAGATTCATCACATACGGGGAACTAGAGAACGGTCTCTATGTTCTACATCCTTCTCTAGAAACTAACATAACCGAAACTACGTTGGTTGAAATCCCCAAGAAAAGAGTCCATGATACAGTTAATCCCACGTGCCTGTGGCATTACCAACTTGGCCACATCGGTGTTGACCGAATCACAAGGTTGATAAAGGATGGTCCTTTGGATTTTCTAACTGAAGAAGATCTTCCCACCTGTGAGCCTTGCCTGCAAGGTAAGATGACCGAACGGTCATTTAACGGTAAGCCTGAAAGATGTACAGGCACACTTGACCTTATACATACTGATGTATGTGGTCCCCTAAGTGTTAGGACACAGAATCAACACGTGTACTTCATCACCTTCACAAATGATTTTTCACGATATGGTTACGTGTACCTAATGAGACACAAGTCTGAATCCTTTGAAAAGTTCAAAGAATTCAGACAAGAGGTCAAGAAATAGATAGGGAGAGAAATCAAAGCCCTTAGATCAGATCGAGGTGGCGAGTATCTCTCTGACGAATTCAGGGACTACTTAAAGGACAATGGGATAGTATCACAATTAGCTCCTCTTGCTACACCACAACTTAACGGTGTTTCAGAGAGGAGGAATAGGGCCTTATTGGATATGGTCCGGTCACTTCTCATACACTCAGAGTTACCCACATCCTTTTGGGGTTACGCATTAGAGACTGTGATTTATGTGCTGAATCGGGTTCCAACCAAATCAGTTCCGAATACTCCATATGAACTTTGGACCGGAAAGAAACCAAGTGTCTGACACTTGAGATTTGGGGTTGTCCAACACATGTTAAAAGAACAAGTGCAAACATGTTGGAATCCAAGACCAGTCGTTGTCTATTTGTAGGCTACCCAAAAGGCTCTGTAGGTTACCTATTCTATGACCCAAGTGAGCAGAAAATGTTCTGTAGCTGAAATGCACAATTCTTGGAAATAAATTACATCCTGGACACCCACTGTCAGGAAATAGTTCTTGATGAGGAGAGCTCAGGAGCAGTGGGAGATTTCCCACAAGTTCCAGGTAGTGACCAACCTAGAAGATCCACTCGGGTATCCAGGACACCGGTTTGTTATGGTTATGACCAGGATAGTTACCTGGTGGAAACCTTGACTAGTGAGGAGGATCCTGTGACTTACGCGGAAGCTATGTTGGACATAGATTCCCAGAAGTGGGTGGAGGCCATGAGAGCTGAGATGGACTCAATGGAGACCAATGGAGTCTGGACTCTAGTAGATCCGCCCTCCGGGGTTAAAGCAATCGGTTGCAAATGGATTTACAAGAGGAAGAAGGGCCCCGATGGTAGGGTTGAAACCTTCAAAGCTCGTTTGGTGGCAAAAGGGTACACTCAGAAAGAGGGCATCGATTATGAGGAAACCTTTTCGCTTGTAGCCATGCTTAAATCCATTAGAATCCTGCTAACTGTAGCAGCATACCATGATTATGAGATTTGGCAGATGGATGTCAAAACTGCATTCCTGACTGGAGATCTTACTGAAGATATCTATATGCAGCAGCCACAAGGCTTCATTGCTGCAGGTCAGGAAAACATGGTATGTAAACTTAATAGATTCATTTATGGACTCAAGCAAGCTTCTAGAAGTTGGAACATCCGTTTTGACTCTGCTGTCAAATCGTTTGACTTCAAGCAGAATCCGGATGAACCTTGTGTTTATAGTGGAAGCACATCGAGAGGAAGTACCACGTACTGCGAGAGATTGTTGGCAGAGGAGACATCCTGATTCATAAGGTAGCGTCAGCGGAAAATGTAGCAGACCCATTGACGAAGCCACTATTACAGAAAGTGTTTGAGAAACACGTGGAAAGCATGAGACTCCGGCTTGTACCTGATTGGACCTAAGTGCAAGTGGGAGTTGCTGGATAGTTTTGCATGCCCTTAGCTTCAATCAAAATGATATACTTTATGAGTTTATTGTAAATGAATAAAAGTGCATATTTGATTCATGTTCCCTTGGTATGTTTCTTTGTAATACCCTTAAGCTGGACAATTAATGAGGCTCGTGTTAGTTTAGAATGTTCACAGCCAGTGGGTCGGTCTGGGGAGACCTATCCTGATAAGGCTGACACTGTTGTGCCACCAAGTCGGTTGGGGTGGCCTGTCTCAGCTGCCAGGGTGAGACCCTAGGCACATACAATGTAGGATTAATTGAATCTTTGAACTGGACCAGATTTCCAGTATTGCCATGGACCTTGGAGATTAATGGGCCAAACTGGAAAGTTACACCCGACCCCTAGACTCGATTATGATACTGCACTAGGTGTCAGATTTGGCTGTCTTTGATGTACCAATCAGTGAGATCCTTAGCGGGGGTCAAAACCTGGGTATGTTGGGACAGTCTGAGAATTCATCTGAGTGGGTGATCATAGTGACAGGATCAGCCCCTTTGTCGGACAAAGATAATGATCGGGGATGTGCTCTCACTGATGGAAACCAAGACTACCGGCAGCCGATTTCAATCATTGAGATTCATTTCAAAGTATATTTTATATGAGATATAAAAGTATATATATTATGGTTTATAAAATGTTTGCAAAAGGTTTTAATTCCCGGGATCCATATAAGTAGAGAGTGCAACACTGTTCCTAGCAGCCGAGGGAGAGGTCCTCTCTTGTCGGGCAGTGTTTGATCATTATGGGCTGAGAGGTTAAGTGTAAGACCATTGAGGGTAATTCCTGATGGGCTAATCTTGCATCTGCCCACAGTCCCTAGGTGTTACAAGGTGGCTTGGCCTAGGGACCACTTAGGGTAAGTGTTGGGCCCATAGAGCCCATTTGATGGGTTTCAGGGGTGCACTGTCCATAACAGTGTATTCGGCCAGGCCTTGTAACAAAGGCTGAGCCGAACCCATGTGGCTGATGTGTAGATCAATGCTTGGGTCCCATGCCATACAAGGAAGCCCAACTGGGCAGTAGTTTGGAAGGCTAAGTGAGCACATAAGCTTAATGGGCCTAAAGCCCATTTCGAACTGGACTAATTTAATAAGTTAAATATGGGCGAATTCTGAGATGGATCAGCAGATAGGATAGGGTGTTAACCTATCCACTCAGAGAGTCCAGATCTGAATATGATTCAGATCTAGAAACCTCCGAATGTTATTAGGAAAAGGCTTTTCTAATCTGTAGATAAAATAAAGGTTTATCCTTATCATCTAAAAGGATGTCTGATCCAAATATGATTTGGATCAGCAGCTCCTAATTGGATTAGGAGCTGATCTTTTAGGATTACAAAAGAAGGAGGGGGCGACAGCCTTTAAAGATATACTCACATTCTCTTCAGAGCTGAAATCCCAGAAGAAAGATTTCTGTAATCCCTGTGAAAATCTTTCTTGCCGCCTCCTTCCTACAGCCACCATACATCCAGTTTGATCTCCAACTCTGTAAGAGAAAACAAGATTCGATCTTGTCATCAGTTCTTTGAGAAAGGATAGATAGGAAGCTGTGCTCACGTGCCATCCTGCTGTTTCTTGTGAAGGACATAGTTCTTGGAGAAGAACACTGCTGATTCTGCTCCATCCTACACTACGCCATCTTTAGTAGGAGCAGTCTTTGGATCCTTCCTTGGGCGTGAACACCTTCATTGAGAGATAATATTTCTCTGTATCAGGTATACCTCCCTCCTAGTCTTTTTGGTCTAGATCTGGTTCAGTCTATGGTTCAAGATTGATCATTGAAAATATTATTTTCTAAATAGGGAATTCGATTCCTAGTTGAACGGGAGAGAAATTTTTTGAAATTCATCCACCTTATTCCACAAGATTTAGGTGTCCATACGATGGATCTCTCATCCCTTCATTCATGCCCACCGAGGAGGTGTGACCATTCGAGGGTCTGTTTACCGGGGAGGGGTCCGTGTAAGCTGAAGAGGTTGCCGAGGTTCGAAGCCTGTTCTTGCCCAATGTTGAATTTTTGCATATGCTCTGCCTTTGCTTTGGTTGCATTTCTTCTGTGTAAGGGTTAGTGCCCCCTTTGAGAAGTCACAAGTTCCAAAGATTCCATCACTCAATAACCCATCTGCTCATGCACCCAAATGGGTAAGGCCAAGGTCGAGCTTCGCCACCGAAAACACGGTGCCCTGGTCTTAGCGAGGTGGTGTTGTTCCCTTCAACGTCGGTTACAAGTTCGTACTGATTCATTCTCCTTTATGTCAGGAGGTTGGAGAGTTCTCGGCAGCTGATTCACACTTTGCCCGCTTTTGCCAAACATTGTGGGGTTGTCTCGGTAATGTCCAATAGGGTGGTTAGCCGATGGAGCCCGTGAAGGGCATCTGCGCCGATGCCTTAGGTCTCTAGCGGGCCAGCCACCTGTCAGTCGCCTCACCTCGTCTAGCCTCTACGTGAGGTGGTCAAGTCGGCCGAGGACCGTTTGGAGTTGGTCCTTGGTGACCAAGTTCTGCATAGTTCTCTTATTTCTAGCCATTTTGTTGGAAGCTGAGTTGTAGTATAGGGGGGAAGGCTTAGTAGCCGAGTTTCCATACACAATGACAATTGTTGATGCTCGGATTGGTTGAGGACAACACAGTAAATTTGCTTAGCTTCTTGGATAGGCTGGCTACTGGATATATCCGAGGGTGTGTCGAGGCTGAGGGCTAGAGGAGCCCGAAGTGCACTACGGCCGAGGGCTGGTGGAGTCTTCCCGAGGTCGGTTGAGGCTGAGTACCTACGAGGAAGGGAATGTTAGAGGCCCTGGGTGAAAATTCAAGGCGGGGACTCTAACGGTCAAGTTAGTGAGGGCGTAGCAAAGAGGGCGAACAAGGTCTGAAGAGCTCGAACGAGGTCGCAGGAAAGCTAGGGAGCAAGTGAGTTTGGAGAGATGAAAGTCTGTTGGTCCCGCACTGGGCGCCGACCTTCGACCTTCTAGATGCGCTGATTGGCTCTGCCCTCGGCCATGTGTCATCGTGCCAGTGGCCTGCCTAAAGCACTACATCACCTAGGTATGTTGGGACAATCCAAGAATTTACCTAAGTGGGTGATCATAGTGATAGGTTCGGCCCCTTTGTCGAACAAAGTGAATATCTGGGTTTACACTTTCTCTGATGGAAACCAAAATTGTCGGTAGTGGATTTCACCTGTTTTTAAAATCTGATTTTGTAAAATGTATTTAATAAATGTTTATGTATATCAGTCTGATTGGAGTTAAGGGCATAATTATCTAACAATGCCTACTTGCACTTACGTTCAATTGGGTATAAGCATCAGTCCCATACTATCCACATGTTCTTCAAAAACTTTGTGTCAATGGCTTAGTTCATGGGTCTGCCACATTTCTGCTGATGCTACATTTTGAATTTGGATGTCTCCTCTAGCAACAATCTGCTGTAGAACTAGTGTTGTCATACAACAATGGAATGGGTGGTGTGGTATGACTCTAAATCCCATGACGAAGTTCTTCATCCATACTACTTATTTGGCAGCCTCACTTATGACAATGTGCTTAGCCTCAGTCGTGGACTAGTTTTCTACTACACAAGATCCCAAGTGTATTCAGATGTACACTTTCTATCATTTGGATCAGACTAGAAGTCGGTATCTGTATACCTAACCATCTGTAGTGAACTACCATCAGAGACAAGACAATAGTCTTTGGTTCTTCGCTGGTATTTCAGTATGTTCTTTACAACAGTCCAATGTTCTTGTCCTAAGTTGGATTGATATCTACTTTCAACACTTATAGCCTGAGCAATGTTTGATCAAGTGCACAACATAGCATACATGATGCTTCCTATGGAAAAGGCATAGGGAACATTTCTCATGTCCTCTATCTCCTTAGAGGTCTTAGGTGACATTCCTTTGGAGAGAGTGACTCCATGTCTAAAAGTAACAAATCCCTTATTAGAATCCTGCATGTTGAATCTTTTAATAATCTTTTCAACGTAAGTAGATTAGGACAATCCATTTAACCACTTTAATCTATCTTTATAAAGTTGAAATCCCAAAATGTAAGAGGTTTCTCCAAGAATTTTCATGGAGAATTGCTACAAAAACCATACCTTCACTGTGTTTAAAATTCTTGCACCATTCCCAAGGAGCAGAATGTCATTTATATATAGAACCAAGAATTTAACCTTATCACCCATTATCTTTTTGTAAACATAGGGTTCATCCAAATTTTGCTCAAAATCAAACTGTTTGACTGTTGAGTCAAACCGAATGTTTTAGCTTCTAGAAGCTTACTTTAAGCATAGCCATGAGTGAAAAGGTTTTGTCATAGTTGACTCCATATTTTTTAGTGTAACGTTTCCCTACAAGCTGAACTTTATAAGTCTCAACCTTTTCATTAGGTCCCTTCTTCCTCTTATAGATCAACTTGCAACCAATTTCTTTCACCCTAGGGGCGGACCTACGAAAGTCCAAACTATGTTGGTTTTCATTGATTCAATCTCAAATTTCATGGCATCTATCCACTTTAGGGAGTCTATGTTTAACATAGCTTCCATATAAGTCACTGTATCCTCCTCATTGTTCATAGATTCCATCAAGTAACTTTCTTTACCATAGCTAAAATGTATAGGAGGTTTAGAAACCCGAGTAGATCTTCTAAGCTAGGTGTTGCTATCTAGAATTTGTGGATTGTTTTCCACTACTCCTGAGCTCTCCTCGTTAAGAATAACTTTCTAATAGTGATTGTTCAGGATGTAGTTTTCCTCTAAGGAGTGAGCATTTTGACTCGTGGATCATAGAAGAGATTTTCATCAAAGTCCTTAGGGTAGCCTACAAATAGGAAACGATTGGTCTTGGGTTCTAGTTTGTCTGCACTTGTCTTTTTGATTTATGCTAGACAACCCCATATTTTTAAGTGTACTTGGTTTCTTAACAATCCAAATCTCATGAGGAGTCTAAGGAACCAACTTGGTTGGAACCCGGTTCAACACATAGACCATAGTCTCCAATTTATATCCCCAAAAGGATATAGGTAACTCCAATGAATATCCCGAAAAGCATATCCCAAATAGACATATTAGTTCTGTGTCCTAACATTCATGGGACTACATACATCAGTATGTATAAAGTTAAGTGTTCTCGTACTTCTTCCAAGTTTACTTGTAAATAGCCTTTTTGCCATATTGCCTTGAAGGCAAGGCTTACAAGTTGGTAGATCTTCCATAGTGAGAAAATCTAGAGGACCATCATTCTGAAGGGATGAGAGATCCATCATATGGATGGCCGAACCAAGCAGGTAGGTTGGGCGAAATTTCAAAAATTTCTCTCTTTCCCATATGGGAATCACATTCCCTATTTTAGAAAACTACATTTTCAAGGATCAATCTTGAACCCTAAACCAGACCAGATCTGAAACCAAAAGGCAGGAGAGGGACATACCTGATACAGAGTAATAGTAACTCCCAATGAAGGTGTTCACACCCAAGGAGATGACCAAAGACTGCTCCCACTGAAGATGACACAATGTAGGGAGGAGCAGAATCAACAAGGTGGTTCTTCAGGAAGAACCTGATTCTTCACCAAGAATCTGATGGAGGGTGAGTGAGCACGACTTCAGATCAGTTTTTCTCCCAAAAACCGATATCAAGAACCTTTCTTGATCGCTCCTACAGGTGGAGATCGATCTGGAAATGGTGGCAACAATAGTGAAGGCAAGAGCAGAATATGGCGTCAGTCCAACTGCAACTGTCTTCTCTCTTGTATCAGTAATCTGATGGATGAATTGGGGTTCACCCTCCTCCTCTATTTATAGCCTTAAAGAGAGGTTCTTGTAATCCAATTAGGAGTTTCCTAATCCAAATCTTGTATTTGGATCTGGACTCTCTTTAAGAAATAAGGATAATCCCATATCTTATCTGCAGATAGAGATCAACCCTCCTAATCCAATTAGGAGTTTCCTGATCCAAATCTCTATTTGGATCTGGACTCTCTGAGTGGATAGGGATAATCCCTTATCCTATCTGCTGATCTAAATCCCTAAACGGCCCCTCTTTAATTAATCATATTAAGCCAGTTCGAATTGGGCTTTAGGCCCATTAAGTCCATGTGCTCACTTATCCTCCAAACTGCTGCCCAGCTGGATATCCTTGTATGGTGTGGGAACCCAAACATTGATCTACACATCAGCCACATGGGTTCAACCCAACCTCTGTTACAAGGCCTAGCCGAATTCACTGTAGGAGATAGTGAATCGCTAAGCCCATCACCATGGGCTCTTAATGGGCCCAACGTTTAGACTAAATTGTCCTTGGGTCAAGCCACCTTATAAAAACACAAGGACTGTGGGCAGATGCAAGATTAACCCATCAGGTATTACCCTTAATGGTCTTACACTTAACCTCTCAGCCCATAATGATCAAACACTGCCCGACAAGAGATGACCTCTCCCTCGGCTGCAAGGAACAGTGCTGCACTCTCTACTCACATGGATCATGGGAATTAAAACCTTTTGCAAACATTTTGAAACTATAATATATATGTATATCTCTATATAAATATATTTTTCAAAACAAATTTTAACGGTTGAAATCGGCTGCCGGCAACTTTGGTTTCCATCAGAGAGAGTGCATCCCCGATCACTCACTTTGTCCGACAAAGGGGCTGATCCGATCACTATGATCACCCACTCAGATGAATTCTCAGATTGTCCCAACATACCCAGGTTCTAACCCCCTCTAAGGATCTCACTGATTGGCATATCAAAGACAGTCCAATCCAACACCTAGTGCAGTATTATAATCGAGTCTAGGGGTCAGGTGTAACATTCCAGTTTTGCTCATGTATCTCCAAGGTCTAGGGCAATACTGGAATTCTGGTCTAGTTCAGGGTTTCAAGAAAACCCTCACTGCATGTACATCAGATCTCACCCTAGCAGCTAAGACAAACCACCCCAACCAATTTGGCAGCACATCAGTGTTACCCTTGGCAGGATAAATCTCCCCAGATCTATCCAATGGCTGTGAAGATTCTAAACTAACACGAGTCTCATATGTGTCCAGTTTAAGGGTATTACACAGAAACACACCATAATAACATGAGTCAAATATGTACTTTATTCATTTACATTAAATGTCATAATTTACATCATTCTGATTGAAGCTAAGGGCATACACTGTCTAACACCTTCACCAATGTTGTGATACATTTTTTTTGTTTATATGGCCAAGTTGGTATTGCCAAAGGCATGTTGGATTAATCATTTCTCGTGTTCTTTTCTTAGGAATGTGTTTCGACGTTGTTTCGGTCACATTTGTTTCTAGAGAAGTGTGGAGTATATAAAGACCGTTCTCAAGTTCTCCATAAGCAATGAATTTGTTATTCAATTTAATTGTAATCATATTGCTGAATGGAATAGAATAACCTTCCTTACATAACTTCGAAACAGAAATCAAATTTCTTCTAAACTGTGCAACATAAAGATAACCTTTAAGGGTAATAATTCCTTCTCTAAAAACTAAGCTACTGATCCTACAGTAGCAGTTGCAACAATTGCAGGTGTACCCAAGTTTAGTACGACCTCATCATCACTTAGCCTTTTACTTTCCCTAAACCCTAGCAAAGAGTCACATAAATGAGTGGAAGCCCTAGAGTCAATACACTAGAAGGTAGAAGTGACCAATATATTGGTCTCTATGACTAGAGGTTTAAAATTACCTTCTTTCTTCTTCTTGAGGAATTCTTGATATTGAGGATAGTTCTTCTTCTAGTGCTCGGTCTCTTTGTAGAAGTGACATTTATCGGACGACTTGTCTCTCTTCTGCTTCTTTGGTTTGCCTCCCTTTATCTAAGGCCTCTTCTTATTTCATTTCTTTCTACCAGATTTGCCTCTTTCAACAAGCATGACTACTGGTTTGTCCTTCTTAATTAGTTCCTTAGCTTTCTGCAACATATTTCTGAGCTATTGCAAGCTAACTCTTAGCTTGTTCATGTTGTAGTTCATGACAAACTGATTAAAGGATGTGGGTAAAGAGTTTAAGACGACATCAATTTTGGTGTCATCATCAAGTTGGGAGCTAAGAGTCTTTCGTCATTGATATAACCTATCATCCACATGACATGGTCATGAATCGGCAGGGTCTCAGTCATCCTCATGGTCATCAACAGCTTGAGGACCTTTTGGCATGCAAAATGATTCTACTACTCCTACATGGCTTTTAAACTATCCAGAATATCTTTACAGATATTTATTTTGTCAAACTATCTTTGAATAGATTTCTCTAGTGAGGCTCTATCACCGGGACGTTCTTCTTGCCTTAGAGGCTCTATCACCGGGACGTTCTAGTGTCAATTTTTTGGCAACTTTATCTAATTTCTTGAACATGAGCACCAAGTTAAAGTTACAAAACTAGTTTACATAGTTAGATCCATTGAGTTTGTTGTCATCCAAAAATTTAGCAAATTGTTCGTGTGCCATTTCTAACAAAAAACTAAGTCAATTTGTAAGCAAAGTGGTGATCAGGCTAGGAGGATGGTCTCCTTGAAGGACAGAGGAAGACTGGGATCAGGGAACCAACCAGAAAACTAGGAGATAAGGAACAAAGAGATGGTTGAGTAGGGAGTCCAACGATAGGGTTAATCAATGTGTGAATGAATCCCTTTTGTTATGAGGATGATCTTTATTTATACACAGGGATCTCGAGATCCTAAAAGGAAGGAGCTGAAAGTGTTTGTTTTCTACTAGGAAAGGTGAATATTGGATTCACTGTTAGTCATTAAGAGGCTTTGCTAGGGTTTCACCACATGTTCTTATAGGATCTCATGAGGATTTGACTTTCCTTTCACCCGAAGATCCTCATAATCCACCGTAGTACCAGTTTTCGCACCCTCCATAATCCAATGTGACACTAGTGATGCCATTGCTTGGTGGTTAACTTCTTACTAAACCCACATGGTGCCTTGTCACACTTATCACTCGGAGTTACGTGTCAACCGATATTTAGACCCGATTAGCGAACCAGGGGTTCTATGGTGGCCCAGGGTTTATCTCAAGGCTGTGCTCAACTAAACTTCATCGCTAGTTTGGATGCATATGGGATTCATTGTATGTTCGATCGGGTCTATTCTGGGCTAGTGTTAAGCATAGGTTTATCGCAGTCAAGTGATGATTCGTAAGTTCATCATAAGTTCTGCAATGTGCTATAAGTTCATCATAGAGGAAAGATGATTTACTGACTGATCGCAAGCATCCCTATGGTATTAATTTAGTGTAGTTTGTGTTCTGAAGGACTGAACGAGCACTATGTACCTACATTAGCCCCCCTGCTTATTGATAAGTAGAATCTTATCGATAAGCATTTTACCCTTAAATTTGTTTTAAAGACTTGTGATGGATAATGCGTTGGGTCCGGGGATTTGCTCTTTTTTGCAACTTCATGTGATTAATAGGAATTTAACTTGGGGCTTTTGTCAGCCCCCTTGTCTATTGGCAGGCCAAGGGTCAGCTACTTATTTGGTCATGCATATTTGTACGTTATTAATCTTGGGCATTCATTAAGTGTTTGTTCTTCGATAAGGTTTCATCTCTTCTTTGGTTTAGCTCCCTTGTCATTTGATGATTCCCTTTCTATCAATGGGCAGTTTTGTATTGAGTTTACGAGTTTCTGCCCCACTAACAAATTCTGTATGAATGTGGGCGACGAGCCCCCCTATGTTAAGTAGTTCTTCCTGTGGGTACATGGTATTTGATGATGATACAATGTCCAATGGCATATCCTATTTAGCAACTAGTTGAAATCAAAGGGTTGGGCGATGGTGATGTGGCGGACATCATTAGTTTTGTATTAGTCGTCAGTTTGTTTTAAATGCCTTGGTTTGCACGTGTGACGTGGACCCATATTCTATATTTAAAGCGACGATTGATGATGTGGCAATTTGTTTGAATTAATGTGCCATTTCATCTCGCTTTCTGAAGGGCGTAATTGTAATTTTCTTTAGATTGCTTTTTTGTTAAGCTTTGGTTGGGTTTCCATATTCATGCCCGTTCGTCTTCCCCGATGCCGTTTGTCATTCCTAACATGTGAGACTTGTTTATAAAATGATAGGGGACCACTTCAAATCCCCCTTTTGTCTTCTTATCGTAGTCTGGACCACTTCGGATCTATCGGTAGTGTGTTATCTTCCAAGTAACTTATATACATACTCCTCTAATCTTCCTCTACTACTACCAAGCATTCTCTCCCATCTACCTCTGGTACACACCTTTTGCAATCGCATTGTACTCTAGTGGAGTCTGTCTTCATCACAAGCCAGTAGTACCCCAACCTTTGCAGTTTTCTGTACAAAATGCTGGTGGTGTTTCCGTTGTGGGTTTTATGGGTTTCAGTCAGGATTTTCTCTACTTCTCTCAGCCCTAAGCATCTCATTCTTACCCCGTCTACCAATCGATGGTATAATATCCTGTTCACCAGTTGAAACCTCAAACTATCCTACTATCTTATGTCCCTACTATCGGGCTACTTAGTTTTTGAATTATGTTGTGCCTCCAATCATCTGCTATGAATTCATCCCCCTTTTCCACCCAGTGTCCTAGTGTGACAGTTGACGGTTTACCAAGTGTCTGGATGGTAATTTTGATTGGCTCTTTACTAGATTGTATTTTTCATCCCTAGGTAGCTAGTGCATCAACAAACCTGTTTTTGGCTTTGTTTTGGTGTTTGAAGTATACTTCTAGGTGTGCTTTCATCTCAAGTGTCTGGATGGTAATATCCTGTTCATCCCAATATAGGACTCTGGATTAGGGTCCTATATTGTAGGATTGTCAACTCTTTGACCATTGTGCTTCCATCAAGTTGGCCAATTACCAATTTAGAGTCACTAGTCACTCTGATCTTCTTGGCTCTAGACTCTATTGCTTTGATCAAACCTAGAACTAAGGCTTCATATTCAGCTATATTTTGGGGATAGGGGAACTGGAGTTTGAACAAGTGAGTAGAGGTGTGACCGTCAGGTGAAGTCAAGGTGACTCTGACAGCGACTGAGGTACTAGTACTACTTCCGTCAAAAGTCAGAACCCACTCTCTTCCTTCGGCTACCGCAATCATGGGTATATCCTCAGGGATTTCTTCTAATATGGGAAATTCATCATTAGAGGGAAAGGAGGATAGGCACTACTGTTCCATGTGAGAATAATACTTCTTGGCTGGTTTGAGAGTTCTGTTGGCATAGTATATAGGACACTCGACCCCTTCATCATCTTCCTACGCCAACAAACATCCTATTACTTCTGAACCCAATGCGATGTATATCTTGAATTCCCAGTCAATTTTGGGTGGCAACATGGTTGGGGCCTTGGCCAAGGCACTTTTTAATTGCTCAAAGGTTTTCTGGTGATCCCCCGTCCATTTGAATTTTGTGGACTACTTTACTAGCTTCATCAGCGGCGACGTTACATGCGCAAGCTAGGGATGAACCTCCTAAGGTATGAGACTTTTCCCAGGTAGGTCTTTAGCTGAGATTCATTAAATGGAGGCAGGAGGTCTAAGACTGCCTTTACTTTGTTTTAATCTAGGTGGATTTCTATTTGGTCCACTTTGTATCGCAAGAACTTCCCAGATTGTACTCCGAACGCACACTTCAATGGATTCAACTTCAAGTTAAAGGTTCTGCACCGACTGAACAGTTTCCTCAACACATCGGGAGGGTCTTCCTGCCTCTTTGCTTTGACCATTATATCATCCACATAACACTCAATTTTCTTGGGCATCATGTCATGGAAGACACTCGTCATTACCCTTTGATATGCTGCCCCGGCATTCTTCAAGCTAAAAAGGCATCATCTTGTAGTAGAAGTTTCCGATTGGTGTCCTAAAGGCTATACGGGGCGCATCTACAGGGTCCATGAAGATTTGGTTATACCCACTATAGGCATCTAAGAAGGAGAAGAGCTGGTTCCCTGCCATTGAGTCTATTAGAACCTCCATGTCCGGTAAGAGAAACTCATCCTTGGGGCAGGCTTTGTTTAGGTCCCTAAAATTGACACAACACCTGTGATAAGGTTGGGATGGGTTAGTTTCCAACGATATGCTAGGATTAGGTAACTAAGTTAAAAGTACTAACCTGAGCTACCCATTCTTCTTCTTCACTAGCACTATATTGGCTAGCCACTGTGGGTGTGCTATGGGTTTGATGAACCCTACTTTCAAAAGTCGTTCAACTTCTTCCTTAATCTTCAGGGCTACTTCCAGTTTGAAGATCCTTTGTGGTTTACTTCAAAGGCCTAAAATTGGGATCTATGCACAATGAATGTCTGACAAGGGCTAGGTTTAGACTTGGCATCTAGTCATACGACCAAGCGAAGACATCTTGAAATTCTGTGAAAGTGCACATGTATTAGACTCTTTTAAGGGGTCTTGGCGTTTTGCGATAAAGAAAGGTGCTTACCTTCTAGCAGCGATAAATTTTTCTCTATCTTCTTGTCCTAACCTAACTGATATATATAGTGGCCTCTTCACTCTTCCTTCTGCTGCCAGGTTTATCTCCTCTAAGGTTTCTTCCACCATGTCGATGGAATCCATCATGCACTTGGGGGGTGCTTAGACTTCACCGCAATATTCTAAGGTTTCCTCTCCTAGTTCATGTTACTGTAAACATCACTCAATGGTATTTTTGTTCATATTATTGATTGTGAAACTAGTGTATGTTATTGTCCTACCTTTGGTAATTGCGGTTCATGTTCAAATTGTGATGTATCATTTAACGATGAAATTACAGCAATACCCTTTTGTGAAGATTGCTTAGTGAAATAATTCTGGTCAAAGCATTACTTAGAGTCTTGTTAGAGGAGACTTATGATTACATTACTCACATTATTAGAGGATAGCTTGGTAAAGAAAGAATACGTATATATGTTTCTGGAGAGAACTTGGTGATAGTAGTTGTGATAACTTATCATGCTCTAAAATAATGTAAACTTAACTCAAAACCACACAAACTCATACCTCGGGAATGGCCTTCTTGGTTGCTGGTGGGTTATCACCTTCACAATCTACGATGATGGTGTAGTAGCTTTTCCCGTAGTTTCCAGTCACTTGTACGCACTTGGTCCTCTTCTTTTTTTCCAATGTTGTTGGAGGTTCATCTCGCGTAGGGTCCGATAACTGCAACCATTCCACCTTGGCTATTCTTGTCTCCCCTTCGTCTTCCAGCTATATGTAGTAGATCACATCTTGTAGATGAGCCTCCCATCTATCAAAAGGGACCTTGGTGGTCGGGATTCTTATCACACGTCCTTGTGCTTGGCCTTTATACATTGATGAAAAGGACATGGTAAGTGGTCCTCCCTGAGATGACCTGGAATTCTGTGAGATGGAGAATGGCCGAATCTCTACCTATAGTTCAATGGATCCTTCTATGACGGATACGTTCCCATTAAAGTCGGTTACCTCCATGGACCCTTTGACTGTCTCCCATTGTATGCTCATCAACTTCAATTTATAGACGGAGATCAAGTTGATAGAACTTCCAGGATCGATCATTGATCTTCTCATCTCGAAATGCCCTACCCGTGTCAAAACGTATAGGGGTCGATTATGGTGGGGTTTGCAGCTAGCATGTCCTCCGGTGTGAACTCCACACTAGTTCAGTCAGGTAGGTAAGGTTCTAATGGTCTTCTGAGGACCTCTGCCAGTTTTCTCATCGAGGTGCTCGCCCCTTGCTTGCTAAAGAAGCATTGGAGGTCCTGGCATTGTTCAAGTTTCTCTATCAGCATGTTGGGTTGGTGTTGACTTGGCGCCTCCACTACGTTGATGCTCCCCCCTAAACATGAATCAGGAGGGGATTAGTTTCTACCTGCGTGGGGTCCCTTTTGATGAACTCATCTAGCTTGACCTTTTGTACAAACAACCTCCTTGAAGAAAAATAGTCAATCAGGTCATGATATGGCGACTGGTGATAGTTGCACCACCTTCCTCCACGCCTATCCTTTTCAAGGTCTACCCCTGCCGGTGGTGGTGGCAGATTGATTACTCTGTCCTTAACTAGTTTGTTCATTATCATGATTACTTCTTCTTTTGTGCAGGGGAAGGATGGGGGTTGGCAAGTCATTCCTTCTTCCTAGGGCGTTGTTCTAGTAATAGGGCCCCTGCTTAGGCTCCTGGTTGATGTGGAGCCTTTAGTCGACTGCATAGGCCTCATTTCTCCCATACTGTCCTAGCGTCGGTGTAGGTTGGGCTGTGGTGTTTTTGACTATGTGTGTTGTCCTCTCTGCTCACCTCCACAACTGACTAAATATTTCCACTTCTACATTCTCAATGCCTATTCTGTAGGCAGGCTGCATTCTTTATACACATTGCTCGACGAAGCCCCTCTCTGTGGCGTGCTCGTCGAAGACAAAATGAGTCAATTTCTAGAATCTTAGGATGTATGCCAAAAGGTCCTCCCCTAAACATTGCTCCATGTTCCTTAGGTCAGCCATCGTCAGCTTTCTTTTTAAGGTGAACCATTTCGGCAGGAATCTTTTGGCCAGTTCGGCCCATGACTTGATACTTCTGGGGGTAAGGTTGACAAACCAGGTGTACGCTGGTCCAGTCAGGGCCTTTGAGAACTCACAAACTTTTAGATCTCCATCGAGGGCAAATGATCCCAAAACATCTTCGAACTTGCTTATATGTTACTGCGAGCTCCCCTTTTTCCCATCATATTGTGGCCATTGTTGCAGAAGAACATAGCCAGTGGGGTAGGGCTTGTATAGGATTCGATCAGAGTTTGGCTTCTGTAAGACAGGGGAATCCTGTGTTGATTATAGCTTTCTTCCACCAACCCTTGGACATACTCCCTCAACTCATCCCGACTGAGTGGAGTCTCCGTTACTAGGTTTGCTTCGGGAAAGGTGTGGGGCTGGCTGGTAGGGCGTTGCCCTGTTTGCACAGGTGTGGGATTAATCTTATTGGGTTGTTCTGGAGCAGCAGGGATTGGATTGGAGGCATGATGACTGGTAGGGATGTCTATGGGAGCAGTGGCTGGAGTGAAAGGAGACTGGTCGGCCTTAGCTGACCGTTGGACTCTACAAGGCATTCCTTGTTTTGTCTTGCATTCACTTGATTTTTTTCAAACCGAGCCTTAAAATGGGCCTCAAACTCGTATACCTTGTTTGAATGTATTTCAATGTCAGCCTGGTTGGCCATCTCTACCTCGTATTGGTTCTTAATCCCTGGGTTGGTGTTTTCCAAGATGTTGTCATGTTCTCCAGGGATTGGTGTAAGGTGGATTCTGTGGGCAACCATCTTCTGTGATCAAGAAATGAACCAGAGATTCTAATGTAAGCAAAATGGTGGTAAGGCTAGGAGGATGGTCTCCTTGAAGGACAGAGGAATACAGGGGCCAGGGAACCAGTCAGAAGACTAGGAGATAGGAAACAAAGAGACGACTAAGCAGGGAGTCCAACGATAGGGTTAATCAATGATTGAATGAATCCCTTTTGTTTCGAGGAGGATCTTTATTTATAGGTAGGGACCCCGAGATCCTAAAAGGAAGGAGATAAAAGTGTTTGCTTTATACTAGGAAAGGGGAATATTGGATCCGTTGACGATCATTAAGTGGCTTTGCTAGGGTTTTGCCATGTGTTCTTATGGAATCTCATGAGGATTTGACTTTCCTTTCACCCGAAGATCCTCATAATCCACACATACTACCACCTTTCGCACCCTACTTGATCTGATGTGGCACTAGTGACGTTACTACTTGACGGGCAACTTCTTACTAAATCCACGTGGTGCCTCATCATGCTCGTCTCTCAGAATTACATGTGCAACCGATATTTAGACCCGGTTCTTATCGAACCGGGGGTTCTATGGTGGCCTAGGGTTTATCTTAAGGCTACGGTCAACAGAGTGACGAACCATGAGTTCATCTCAAGTTTTGGGATGTGCTATAAGTTCATCGCTGAGGAAAAATGATTTATAGACTGATCACAAGTGTTTCTATGATATTAATTTAGTGTTTTCTGTGCTCTGAAGGATTGAGTGAGCATTATGTACCCACACAATTAGTCCACGACCTTATTTATTGTTTCATGTTATTTTCCATAGAAAAGACTTTTATGTCAATGATGTGGACACTATTCATGTCCCTGGAAATGTGGAAAATCATAAAGGTGCATGGGGCTAACTGTTTCAACTGCATAACCCCATCACTTTCTATGAAGGATCGAATCCATCCATTTTATGAGGTTTCCCTTTGGCCTCCATTAGGCAAGGTTCATTGCCATTTTAAGTTAAACCTTTCTAATCAATAAGTGCTGATCTATCATATTGGAAAATCCCATAGTACTGTGAGAGAGTCTTCCATTTTAGGATAGGCTCCTCCCACTAGTATATGATGCGCCTATCATCCAATGAAGCAATCCCACCAACTGTCTTAGTGAAACAGATAAACCAATTTTATGGTGCATCCCTGCCCACTAATTCAACTGGCATTCATGCTAATGACAGAAGGCCTTTGAAACTATCATCTTATGATATTCCCTATCTCATAACACTTATATTACGTATGAGGGAACAAAATATTAGTCCCTAGGTCAGCTTTAAGTCTTACCACAATGGCTCCCATTGAATTTCATAAAGTTAGATTCAAATGGGCCCTTGATAGGCTAAGGTTCCCGTGGGGTTTCTCTTTAGAGAGGAAACAAGAGTAGGGCCCATTAGAAAGGAGATTATGCAATAGTCCATGGGCATCATGGCAATGATGTGAATTCTGAAATGATGATCATAGAGAGCCACATAAGTCAATTCATTGACCTAGCACTTAAGACCCATGAGCGAATCACATTCACATAGCACATCACCTACATAATTGATCCAAATCAATATAAAACTTGTAAAACCTAGATTCATTTAGATTAATACATGATCAGAACATTAGTGGACCAAATTATCTAATAACTTTCTTCTTAGTACATTAGCCAAATTGTAAAAGGCATTTCAGCCCATTTAGCTATCCATGCTGAAATGGGGCATTCTTGTTTTAATCTAACTCAAAATAGGTTTTACAAGCATGAGCCGAATTGGTCCATGCAATGTCCATCAAACCCTGGGTCAAGATCCAATCTTAATCACTTAATCAGTGATCTAAGGGGTTGTTATTAGTCCCCATTAAACCATAGGTTCAGCCCGTGAGGGTTGGACCAAAACTAGGTCAAATCGGCTTAGGGTTTGGTGTCCAAAGCATGCATCAATTTACAAGGATTATGATATGAAAACCTCAGTTATGATTCACAATTATATCAACAAATAAAAATTAATTAATCAAATTAAATAACTAGGGCTGATAGTGTGATGGTTTGAATTCAATCTTGACGAGTGTAGGAAGCCATTGAACTACTATCTCTAAATTGACATACTTCTCTCTCTTTCTTCATGATCTCTGGTGATTTCTTTGATATAAATAAAATAGAAAAACCCTAATTTCTAATGCTTACATAAGAAAACCTAATACATTCTTTCTAGAAAAATAAAAAGAATTAATTACAGACCAAGAAAAATCAAAGAATCAAATTGGTGTGCATGAATCTTGCCACCATCAAAGATTTCGATCTCCATCACACTTTCAGCCCAAGAATTCAAGAATTCAGCATAGAAAAATTCTATAATATATCAGAAAATGGGAAGATTTATTTTAAAATCATTGGCCCATATACTGAGAAATAATTTCTCAGTTTTCATAGTTGACTTGGTCAAATCGGCTAGACTAGTTCTTACCGATTTGATCTCTTTTCTAGATTTGATTTGGTTTGGTTTAGGAATTGAACCTTTTTGCTCTGATACATTATTGGAACAGGGTTAGAATCCATCAGATGGATGGCTGAACCATGCAAGATGGCTGGCCGAAATTTCAAAAAAAAATTTAACCTTCTTGGTAGCTAATTTCCCTATAAATTGAAATCTAAACTTTCAGGATCATTCTTGCATTGAATTGGATCAGATTTGAAACCAAAGAGAAGGGAGATTATACCTAATACAGAGACCACAAGTCTTAACTCCCAAGGTGGTAGTTCATGCCCAATATCAGTCCCAAAATCAGCCTCCATCTGAAGATGGCGCAGTGTATGGGAAAAACTGATTCAACAACACTTGTTTTAGCAAATTTGCTATCGAACTTGCTTGGATCAAATGGGATGTGTAAGTCTGATATTCTTCCACATTTTTCTTGCAAAAACTAGAAGAAAAACTGTTCAAAGTCAGTTCTTGAAAATCTTTTGTCGTGATAAGGTCTCTGGGAGAGAAGAGAGAAGAGAGAAGAGGAGAGAGCAAGAGAGTAAAGAAAACAAGTTTTGTTTGCCCTCTTCCTCTTAACCCCCTTACTCTCCTAATCTAATCAGAAAATTATCTAAATATGATTTGGATCTGGACTCTTTTAAGAGATAAGCATTATCCTCTTAAGAAGATAAGTTCTCCATACATGGAATCATGCCCAGTTTTGACCCAAATCACATGACAACTTAACTTGTCATGTGACAACTTAACTAATCATATTAGTAATGGGCCTTTTGCCCATTTTCCTTAAAGGCTCACATCCCCAATGTTGCATGTCCACTTTAGGCCTGATATTATATGGCGTGGGACCCCACAAAGGTCTCACACAAGTCCATGAGTGTTCAGCTCCACCTTTGGAAGAAGTTAGGTTGAATTCACTACTTAGGGTAGTGAACTCCTGACCTAATCAGCATGGGCTCAATTAGGGCCCAACATTTACACCTAAATGATGCTTGGATTCGACCACCTTATGAAGACCCAAGGATAATGGACTTATATGAGATAAGCCCCATTAGGTAGTCAACCTTGTAATTGTCTTTTACACTTAACCTCTCGGTCCATAATGTTCAAAATAATGCCCGATAGGGAAAGACCTCTCCCCTGGCTGCAAGGTGCAGTGCCACACTCTTTGCTCAGATGGATCCTAGGATTAAAACCTTTAGCAAACCTTTTTCATAAAATAGAGTATATACAATGTATATATACATTTTGCAAAACCAGATTTCAAATATGTTGAAATTCACTGTTGGCAATTTAGGTTTCCATTAAAGAGAGTGTAAACCTTGATATTCACTTTGTCCGACAAAGGGGTTGATCCTATCACTATGATCACCCAATCAGGTGATTTCCCAAACTGCTACAACATGCCTAGGTATTTGACCTTTGATGGATCTCACTGATTGGCGCATCAAAGACAATCCAATCTAACACCTAGTGTAGTACCATAATCAAGTCTGGGGTTATGTGTAACTTTCTAGTTTTGCCCATCTATCTCCAAGGTCTAGGGATTAACTAGAAATTGGTTTGGGTTTAGTGTTTCATACAAACACACACTGCATGTGCTTGGGGTCTAACCCTAGAAGCTGAGACAATCTGCTACAACTATTTGGCAGCACACCAATGTTAGCCTTGTCAGGATAAACTCCCTAAGTTTATTCACTGCCTGAGAACATTCTAAACTAACACAAGTCTCATAAGTGTCCAGTTTAAGGGGCAATACACAGAAAACATACCAATATCAACATGAAATAATAATGTACTTTATTCATTTATAAATAAATATTTATGTACATCAGTCTAATTAGAGCTAAGGGAATACACTGTCCAACACTAATTTCTCGAATGGGACCTTGGTGGTAGGAATCAGGACCGTTCTCCCTTTGTGTTTAGCCTTGATGCATTGGTGATAGGTCAACGATACTTGTTCTAGGCTGTATATCAGAGGCCATCCAAGGGAAGCATGGTATGTTGTTCATATGGACACCACTTGGAACTCTTGCTCTATGAGGAAAGGTCCGATGATGATCGGGAACATAAGGAACCCCTTGTTGATCGATGCACTTCCATTAAAGTCTGTGAGTTCCATGTGTAGGCCCTTAATTTCTTCATATTCTATATTCATCAATTTTAATGTGTGGGTGTATATTAGGTTCACGAAGTTTCCTTGGTCTATTAGTGATGGACTCATCTCATAGCCTCTTATCTTTGCTATTATGTAGAGTGGTCGATTGTAAAGTGCATTAGTGGCAAGCATGTCATTCATTGTGACCTTGACATTCATGTTGTCCATGTGATGGGGTTCCAACAGTCATCTGAATGCCTCCACAAGTGCCCATATTGTGATCTCCTTGCTTGTTGAAGAAGTGTTGAACTTCTTCGTTCTATTCAAGTCATCAGATTAGCATGTCCACAGCGGTATTGTCTCGAGCCATTGTGCTTACCATGTTGATGCTTCCCCCTTGTTGGTGTGTTGGGAGGGGGTTTGTATCGACCTAGGCTGGTTTTCTCTTTTCATAAATGTCCTATTTAAACTTCTATGATAATAGTCATTGCAAGGTGAAGAAATCCATCAAATCGTGGTGTGGAGACTGGTGGTAGTCACACAATCATGGCTTGTGTCAGTCTCTTTTGGGGTTGATTCCAGCAGGTGGTGGTGGCAAGCTGATAAAATAGTCCTCTACAAATTTTTTCATGATCATTATAACATTATTCTTGCTGCCATCTCATCAGCCTTGATTTTCGGAATGGTCGTATGGTACATGGTCGTGTCCTTTGGTACTAGGGTGTTTGCAGACAATGACATACGCTTCCTGTCGGAAGTAGATCAGACCTAGTGTGGCATGTTGTGATCTAGGCCGAAACAGTCCTTGCATTTCTCTTAGCGCACTTCCATAACTGGTTGAAGGTCTCGATCTCGATATTCTCGATACCGATTCTATAGGCTGGGTGCGTCCCTAGGATACATTGTTCCAAAAATTCTTTCTTTGCCGCGTGCTCATCAAAGACTAAACGAGTGAGCTTTTGGAAGCGCATTACGTAGGCTAGAAGGTTTTCTCCTTTTCGTTGGTTTAAGTTGTGAAAGTCGACCATAGTCAGTCTTCATTCTAGGGTGAAACCATTTGGATAGGAACTTCTTGGTGAGTTCTCCCCAGGAATCTAGACTTTGGGTTGTCAAGTTGACAAACCATGAGTAGGTTGGGCCAGTCGATGAAAATGTGTTTCAAAGTCATAGACTTTGTGAGATAGAATTTCAATGTTCTCTTGATCATTGGTCTCTTGAGGAATATGGTCTTCAAGTTCTGCATTACTGTTTTCAGGGTTATTGTGTTGCTCTTCGGGTATTGGTGAAAGGTTGATCCTATTCAGGCCATCTTCTATGATCAAGGGAGGAAACCAAAGATTCTAATGTAAGTATGGTGCTTAGTTAGTACGGGATGGACTCCTTGAAAGATGAAGATGGAATTAGGACTTTGGTGGACATTATAGGTTAAGGTTGTAGGTATATTTTGGCTTCCAAGGAAGATGAGGTTTGGGAAGTAGTAAGTGGTGAGAGAGAGTGACCCCTAAGACGGCGTTTTGTCCCCCTTTCATAGAGAGGATCCCTAGGATATAAGGAAAAGGATCCAAAAGAAGATATTTTCTATTAGGAAAGGGGATCTTTGTCCTTATGGCGGCTATTAAGGAGCACTATTGGGGTTTCATCGTATGTTTAGCGAGATCCTCTAAGGACAAAGTTTCTTTTCTCCTAAGGGTTCTCACATGGCACATGTTGTCTACATCCCTTTATGGGTTTCTTTGTGGCCACATGTTAAGGGCAAGATCTTGGCCTGACTGACGTGTCGTGATCTCTGTTTGATCACCTTCCAGGTTTTCCTATGGCCACATATTAAGGAAAAGATAATGGCCTGACTGACGTGTCATGACATTTATTCGGTCACCTTCGCAGCACCTCATCACAACCTGCTTTGACCAGATTAACTGTCAATCACCTGTAGGCGGGTGTCTCTAGTCTTGGGTTCTATTCACCATTCATTATGGCATTAGTTGCTATTTCATGTTCACCACAAGTCTCAGGTGACCCTTGTTGCTCATTGCAGATCCTAGGAGGTGTTTTATGCTAATCACAGGTCCCAAGAGGTGTTTTATGCTCATCACAGGTCCTAGGAGATGTTTTATGCACATCGCAGGTCTTTAATGGCCCTTTGTGCTCATTGCAAGTGTATAACCCTTGTGTTATTCTAATAAGGAGTCATTATGTTATTATAGAAGTGTCTTGGTTGTCCTAGCACCTCAAATGTCTCTTATTGCTTTGTCTAATTTAATCGGTCTATCTCTCCCAGTTAGGGGTTTCTCTATGTTCTTTCTATTTGAGGTCTTCATTGAGGTTTTGATGATGGAAAGCTACATGTATTTACTGTTAGAAGGGTTAGAATCCATCTTATGGATGGCCAAACCACACTAGATGGCTAGGCAAATTTTTAAAATTTTTCTAACCCTTCTGGGAACTAATTTCCCATTGTTTTGAAAAATTGCACTTTTCATATCGATCTTGCATTGAACTGGACTAGATTTGAAACCAAATAAAAAAGGGAGATTATACTTGATATGGATACCATAAGTGCAAACCAAGTTCACACCTAATATCAGTCCCAAAACCAACCTCCAACTAAAGATGGTGTAGTGTATGGGAGAAATCAGTTCAACAACATTGATTTCAACAAAATTGCTATCCAACTTGCTTGAATCGAATATGATATGCGAGCCTAATGTTCTTTAACATATTTTTCGCAAAAACTAGAAGAAAAAATGATAAAAAAAATTAGTTCTTGGAAGCCTAGGTCGAATTAGGGTTTCTTGGGAGACAAAAGAGAGAACAAGAGAGAGAAAGAGAGGTGTTATAGTCTTGTTCGCCCTCTTCTCCTTTTATCTCTTAATAGAGCACACTCCTAATCTAATTAGGAGATTATCCAGATCTAAATTGGACCTGGACTCTTTTAATAGATAAGCCATATACTCTTAAGAGGATAGGTGCTCTATACCTAATACCAAACCTAGATTCGACCCAAACCACATTAATCTTATTAATTATGGGCCTTTGGCCCATTTTCTTCAAAGGTTCATGACCCTAGGTGTTTTATGGCCACTTTGGGCCTAAAATTGTATGGCATGAGAACCCACAATGATCTCACACAAGTCCTCATGGGTTTGATCTTACCCCTGAAAGAGGTTAGGCCAAATTCATTACTCAGGGCAGAGAAACCCTAACTCAATCAACATCAGTTTAGTTTGGTCCCAACATTATACCTAAATGATCCTTGGATTCAACGACCCTATGAAGATCCAAGGATAATCAACCATGTAATGGTCTCTTACACTTGGCCTCTCAACCCATAATGATAAAAACACTACTTGATATGGAAGGACCCCTCCCCTAGCTATAAGGTGCAGTGTCACACACTCTGCTCAGATAGATCCTAGGATTAAAACTTTTTGTAAACCCATTTTAATAAAATAGTAGTATATAACATATAAATACATTTTGCAAAGCCATATTTCAAGTACAGGTGAAATCCACTGTCAGCAGTTTAGGTTTCCACCAAAGAGAGTGCAAACTTTGATATTCACTTTGTCCAACAAAAGGGGTTGATTCTATCACTATGATCACCCACTTAGGTGAATTCTTGGACTGCTCCAACATATCCAAGTATTTAAACCTTGATGGATCTCATTGATTGGAACATCAAAGATAGTCCAATCCAACACCTAGTGCAAAACCTTAATCAAGTCTGGGGTTATGTGTAACTTTCCAATTTTTTCCATCTATCTCCAAGGTTCATGGCATAACTGGAAAATTGGTCTCAGTTTAGTGCTTCTGATAAACACCCACTAGCTATGCTTGGGGTCTAACCCTAGCAGTTGAGACAAACTGCTCTGAATCTTTGGCATCACACCAATGTCAACCTTGTCAAGATAAACTCCCCAAGTCTTTACAATGGTTGAGAACATTCTAAACTAACAAGAGTCTCTTAAGAGTCCAGTCTTTACAATGACTGAGAACATTCTAAACCCTAGCTTAGAAACATACCAATATGATCATGAAACAATAATGCACTTTTTTCATTTACAAATAAATGTTTATCTACATAATTTTGATTGGAGCTAAGGGCATACGTTGTCTAATAGGTTACACTTACACTTAGGTCCAATCAGGTATAAGCCTCAGTCTCATACTATCCATGTGTTTTTTAAACACTTTCTGTGTTAGGGGCTTGGTTAGTGGGCCTGCCACATTCTCCACTATGCTACTTTCTGAATCTGGTTGTGACCTCTATTAACAATCTCCCATTGAATCAGTGTTGTCACACAATAGTGGAATGGGTGATGTAGTATAACTCTTAATTCCTAGACAAATTTCTTCATCCATACTGCTTATTTGGTAACCTCACTTAAGACATTGTGCTTGGCCTCGGTCGCGGACATTAGGTACATGTAATCATACTGAGAATAGGCATCAGTGAAAGTTATAATGTAAGAGTGTTGTTCTATGTCCTAACATTCATGAGACCACATACATCAGTATGTATAACGTCAAGTGTGCCTGTACTTCTTTCAATCTTACCTGTAAATGGCCTTTTTTCCATCTTTCCTTGAAGGCAATGTTCACAAGTTGGTAGGTCTTCCACTGTGAGAAATTCTAAAGGATCGTCCATTACCAATCTTGTGATACGTTCTTTATTTATATGACCAAGTTGGTAATGGCACAACCATGTGGGATTAGTCACTTCTTATGTTCTTTTCTTGGGGATGTGTTCCGATATTGTTTCAGTCACATTTGTTTCTAGAGAAGGGTGGAGAACATAAAGACCATTCTCAAATTCTCCATGAGTAAGGAATTTGTTACTTAATTTAATTGTTGATATGGGGTGACCCAGCCAAGCCCATGTGGGTCAGAATGGGGAACGAGATCCGCTACAACAAAGGTTACTTTGCTCCCTTCGTACGAAGCCAACTGCGGAGTGCCCACATGTCCCCAAAGGGCTCTCTGATTTCCCTCGTACGACTCCCATCTCAGGCACTCATCTGCACCTACCTCCAGGTAGCTCAAGTATAAATAGGAGTGCCCCCCTCTAAGTAAAGGGGATCGAATACAATCTACATCTGGGCTTAGAACTGATCTCAAAAGTTATATTCTAACTCCCCTCTTCGTGCCTCGTACTAACTTGACCGTCGGAGACTCTGCCTCGGGTTCTCACCTGGGGCCTATAACATGTTCTGCTTTGCAGTACCTCGGCCACCTACCTTCGGCTTATATAGTATTCGGAGCCCTCTCTATCTTAGTTTGTATACCTTAGCTTCGGAAACAAACTCCCCAAACCCTTGAAGCCTTCAGCCGACCCTTCGGAGTCTAGGGGTGAAATTACTTTGTTGTCCTCGACCATCCCGAGCATCAACAATTGAAGTTGTCTGCGGGAAACCTTGCCGCTAGGACGTTTCCTAGAAGAACGTTAACAAGCTAACAAGTCTCCAAGCTCCAACCAACCAACATGGTACATAGAACGAGAAATACACAAAATCTTATCACTAACGAACAGTTTCAGGCCATTCTCGATCGCTTGGGATACTTGACACAGTGAGCCGAGCAGAGCTATCCCCAGAAATGAGGCTACCCCGCTAGGGAGTCCACATAGCCTAGCCGGCATGGGTCCACCAGCCAATCGATTCCTAGCCTTGGCCACGCGCAGCGGATCGAGCCCTACGAGTCTGGTAGTAGTCGCCCATCCAACCTGCTCTCCCAGACCACCAGACCTCCCAGCTGAAGGAAAGACAACTCCAGACCCCCAACCGAAGGGAGGAGGAGCTGAAACGATCGGAGAATAGCCATCAGTCTTCCGAGCAGCATCACTAATGTTGAAGGGAAAATCCGAGGGACAAAGGTAGATGTCGTGATCGCCCCATTGCCCATTCCAGGGCCGAGGGTCGGCGTCGGGCCTCTTCCCCTCACATTTCAGACCTCCAGGACATCTTGAATGAATGTCGTGCTAAATGTGAGGCACGCGGTCTTAACTTCAAGCACTTCGGAATCCACACCAAGCACCACCATGTTCATGAAGACAGGGATGGCGCATAGGCCATGCCCAACCCCATGTTCGCCGATCTCTGAGCTGAGCTCGATTTTGTCAAAGCCAAGCTCTAACAAGTTAAGGAAGGCCGAAGTAACACCTCGGCCGGGCAAAGCAACTACCCAGGGAGAATGGATTCATTCTCCCCTAATATCGTCATCGAGCCTCTGCCCCCAAACTTCAAGGTTCCTGCCTTGGAGATGTACGACGGAAATACAGACCCGGATGACCACTTGGAGAGCTTCAGGGCACTCATGATCCTGTACAGATGCTCCGATTCCTTGACATGCTGGACTTTCCAGGCAACCTTCAGGGGAGCCACTCGGCGGTGGTTCTCTAGCCTCCCTCCTTGATCCATCACCTCGTGGGAGCAGTTTTCCAATATGTTCCTTGCTTGCTTCATCAACAGTCGGCACCCCAAGAAAAGCATTGTCTCATTGATGACTTTCAACCAGAAGTGAGGAGAGAGCCTACAGTCATACATCGATCGCTTCAAGAAAGAAGAACTTGAAATCCGTGACCTCAACTCCATAGTCTCCATGCATGATGCTATCTGCGGGCTCCTCCTCGGCTTGGCCCTTAAGTGCTCCATTGCCAAAAGCCAGCCAAAGACAAAACTTAATGTTGACATCTTTGCTTGGTCCGCCGCTAACATGCCCGGAATTGACCCCTCGGTCATTACACACAGGCTGGGCATGGACTCGAGCTCTAGGCCAGTTCGGTAGAACAAGAGGAACTTTGCACCAGAACGTTGGAAGGCCATAGAGGAGGAAGTTGAAAAGATACTCAACGCCATCTTCATCCGAGAGGTACACTACTTTGGCTGGTTGTCAAATGTGGTTATGGTAAAGAAATCTAATGGGAAATGGTGGATCTGTATTGATTTCATAGACCTTAATCGAGCCTACCCCAAGGACAGTTTTCCTTTACCGAGGATAGACCACCTCGTTTGCGCAACTACAGGGTACGAGCTACTTAGCTTAATGGATGCCTTCTCCGGATATAATCATATAAAGATAAACTCGGATGATGAAGACAAGACCTCATTCATCACCAAACATGGCACGTACTACTACCGTGTGATGCCTTTTGGCCTCAAGAACGCAGAGTCCACCTACCAACGCCCTTGTCAATAAAGTGTTCAAAGAACAGATGGGAAGGAACGTCGAAGCCTATGTGGATGACATGGTAGTGAAGAGCCTGAAAGTCGAGTCCCATGTCATGGATCTAGCCGAAACCTTCAACACCTTGCAGAAGTATCACATGAAACACTATCCTAGAAAGTGTGCCTTCGGAGTCACATCAGGCAAGTTCTTAGGTTTCATAGTCACTCAGAGGGGCATTGAAGCCAACCCTAAGAAAATACAGGCCATACTTGACATGGCACCCCCGCAGACGGTGAAGGAGACCCAAAAACTCACTGGTCGAATAGCAACCCTCTATCGCTTTATGTCAAAATCAGCTAACCACTGCCTACCATTCTTCCGTGCCATCAAGAAGCTGAAAGAGTTTCAATGGACAGAGGAGTGCCAACGTGCCTTTGATGAGCTCAAAGCATATCTCACTTCGCTTCCCCTCCTCACCCGGCCGACCAAAGGGGAAACCCTATACATGTACCTCTCGACCGGGGATGAATATCAAGGAAAATGGCATGCAGAAGCCAGTATACTATGCCAGCAAGGTCCTCTGCGACGCTGAGACCAGGTACCCCAAGATAGAAAAGTTGGCTTTTGCCCTCGTGATTTCGAAAAGGAAATTTTGGCCATATTTCTAGGCCCAAACTGTAGTGGTCCTGACGAACCAGCCCCTTAAAGCTATCCTCGCCAAACCTGAGACCTCAGAATGCCTGACGAAGTGGGCCATCGAGTTGTCTGAGTTTGACATCCACTACTAGTCGAGGCCCGCAATCAAAGCACAAGCCATAGTAAATTGCATAGTAGAATGCACCTTCAACTGAGCCCTTCACCAGCCCCTGAAAAATGCTAAGGGGAATAATGTAGATGACGAGGTTCAACCTCGATGGAAGCTCTTTGTCGATAGTTCCTCTATTGCCAAAGGAAGTGTAGCAGGCCTCATCCTTCTCACCCCAGATGATGTTGCCCTGGAGTACGTGCTAAGGTTCGACTTCCCAGCTTCAAATTACGAAGCCGAGTATGAGGCCTTCCTCGCTGGTCTGCAGCTTGCTAGGGACCTCGGCTCTTCGCACATCGAAGCCTTTAGTTACTCTCAGTTGGCAGTGAATCAGGTGAACAACAAGTGTGAGGCCAGGGAACAAAGTATGTCCAAGTACCTCGCCAAAGTCAAAGATCTAGGCTGCCACTTCCGATGCTTCTCCCTGCAATGGGTCTTGCGAGCCAAGAATGTACGAGCCAACGCCCTTTCCAAGTTGTAAAGTACCTCAAGCGGATCCCCCGGCCGGACCGTGCACGTCAAGAAGCTACTTCAGCCCTCCATTGAAGAGGTCCAAGTACTCCCCATAGAGGCCAAACCTTCATGGATAGATCCCAAAATGACTCAAACAACAGGCAGCCCACTATACTCTACTGGAGGGAAAGTTATACCGAAGATACTTCACCTTGCCTTACCTTCGATGCCTTCGCCCAGAGGAGGGAAACTATGTGTTACAAGAAATTCATGAAGGCATCTACAGTAACCACCTCGGCGGGAGAGCCCTAGCCTAGAAAGCCCTAAGGTAGGGCTACTTCTGGCCTACCCTCCACAAGGATGTAGCTAAATTGGTGCAAGAGTATGATCCATGCCAGAGGCATGCCAACTTATGTCACAGGCCGGCCACCAATCTCTTGGCCCTTAGTAGCCCATGGCCCTTTGTGAAATGGGGCATGGACCTCCTTGGCCCTTTTCCTTCAGCCACAGGGTGCAGGAAGTACCTTGTTGTTGTAGTGGACTACTTCACTAAGTGGGTTGAAGCCGAGCCCTTGGCCGCCATCACGGTGTGAGCCATACAAAATTTCTTTTGAAAAAACATCACCTGCTGCTTTGACTTACCCTACATGCTGGTCACCGACAATGGGAAGCAATTTGATGATGCCAAGTTTCGGCAGTGGTGTGCTTCCCTCGGCATCAAGCAACAATACACCTCGGTAGGGTATCCTCAAACTAATGGCCTAGCCGAGGTCACCAATGGGACAATATTGGATGGACTGAAGACCAGATTGGACCAAGCTAAAGGCCTATGGACTGAAGAACTAAGCAGTGTACTCTAGGCTTACTGAACTACGCCTCAGACAGCCACGGGAGAAACTCCCTTCGACTTAACATATGACACAGAAGCAGTAATCCCATCAAAGATCGGCCAGCCGACATTTCGAGTCGAGGCGTACAATGAAGCCGAGAATGATGCCTTAGAGCAAACTTAGACTTGATGGAAGAAGCTTGAGAGCAAGCACAAATAAGGATAGCCGCTTAACAACAGCGAGTGGTCCACTATTACAACTCCACGGTAAAAGAAAGACACTATCGAGAGGGAGACCTTGTCCTCAGAAAAGTCATGGTCCTCGAACCCGGAGTAGGGAAGTTGGGCCCCAACTGGGAAGGCCCCTACAGAATTAAGCAAGTTGTTGGCCCCGACACTTTTCGCTTAGAACACCTGGATGGAAGACCTATACCTCGGACATGAAATTCGGAGAACCTCCAGATGTACTACAAATGATTGTAACATCTTTTCAAAATTGTGAAATGAATGAAGCAAAGTTCCTCTTCGGCTCAATACTCAACACGTGTACCTACTAAGTTCTTATAACTCTTCGGTCTCATGACTGGCAGTGACGCACGGCCTCCTCCGAGGGCTATACCCCCTCGCTAGACCGATGCCAAGACTTAACGATTAAGTAGCAATCACCCTAGATATACCCCCTCACTTAGCCTCCTGAACTTTCAACTTAGTGCGACCAACAAAGGAAGCCAGCCTCCCCAGAGCATTGCGCTCGACATCGTCGAAACAAGTATGTGGGGTTATGAGAGCTAGGTAAGCCTCGGCTCTGCCTAGGCCCCATGGAGCCAGACGAGCCTTAGCTCTATCTTGGCCACCCCCCAATAGGGCAAGCCATTTCGGCCTCACCAAAGCTAATGCGCAGGGATATGGGAGGCAAGCGAACCTTGGCTTGACCTAGGCCCCGTGGAGCTAGACGAGCCTCTGCTTTGTCTCGGCCATCCCTCAATGCGGCAGGCATTTTTGGCCTCGCTGAGTTCAACACCCAGAAGAATGGGAGACAAGCGAGCCTCAACTCAGCCTTGGTCCCTACTCTCATGTTGACAGGTCATCTTGCTATTTACCTAAGTATAGGTAAAGGGGGAGAGAGCCAGACGAGCCCCACGCTCTGCTTCGGCCTCCCTCCATCACAGGCCTCTTCGGCCTTGCCCAAGTGGACACTTAAAACGGTATCAGGCCAGGCAAGCCCCGGACTAACCACGGAAACTTCGCCTTGGCCACCCCTTCACAACGCTTCTGAAGCACAAACTAAACCAAAGAGAACTACGCTTGTCTCACGATGTGTCTTTTCTTTTGGAGGGGCAAGGACCCTTCGTCAGCAAAAGCATAAGTGTGAAAAATGCAAGGAAAAACAACACAGCAAAGCATAAATGCAACATTTGAAGCAAAAAAATAAAAAAATGTCACTGATTTTCATTATGCACAAAAATTCATTTGGCTTTACAAATTCGTTCCATTGCACTTCAAGCTGAATACATGTACATTGTTAATGAACATACAATTTATCTATAATTTATGAGGTCTTTTCATGGATTATTATGCCAATTTTATTTAATTTTGCCCTAAGTTAGCTTAATGCTAAGAAAAGATTTCAGGGGTAATTAATCAAAGAAAAAGAAGGCAAAAGGCAAGAAAATAAGGTCCAAAAAGACCAATTTCAGCCCAGCCCGGTTGTGGAAGCAAGAGAGAGCACTTCGGCCCAAGAAGAATAAGTTGATTCCTTGAAAAAACCCAAGAAAAGAAAGCCTAGCAAAGAGTAAATTCAGCCCAGCAGAGAAGGCCCATTCTCAGCCCAAAAGAGCAGCCTACAATGTAGGTATCATGTGCTAAGAGGGAGCTTAAGTGCAGCCTAAATAGTAGCCCAAAGAACTAGGGGCGGCAACCCTTAGAGAGCTTTTAAGAGAGAACTCTAGAAAGTTCAAGAAGGGGTTGTAATACACCCCATTCTAGAGGCTTCAAGAAGGGGCAAGAGCCCCCTCGAAAATCTATATAAGGAGGCCTCTAGAAGGGGGAAAGGTGTTCAATTGCTTAAGAGAAAGGCTCTCCCACTCTTAGATGTTCGAATTCCTTAAAGAGAAGAGAAGAAAAGAAGAGCTAGGTGCAAGGAAGAAAAGAAGAAGGGCTGAAGGAGTTCAAGTCAAGCTAGCAAGAAGAGAAGGTGAGTTCGAAATTGGGGGTTTTTGATTTAGAGATCTATTGTAATAATTACATTATAGTTTCATTTTCCTTTGATTCGAATTCAGCTTCCTTGTTGTAATTTTTTTCTTTCTCCATCTTCCATTCTTTCTTGATGTAATTAAGTTTGTAAAATTTCAGATCAACAATTAATTTCTTTTTTATTCATTTGAATGAGTGTGAAATGTTCTTGAAGTTTCTTGAATAGGGGTTAATTGTAGATCAATTCAGCCAATTAAACTTTCAAAACTTAGATCTGAATTCTCAGATCTGAGATTGTAAGATCTGAATTGCTTGAAAGAGTGCTTGAGAAAGACTCTAGGAATTCGTATCTACTATTCAAGAACTGAATTGGATGCAAGGTTAGAGATAACTTGCACAATTCAGTTAGTGATCAATTCAGATTTGAATTGATGCCTTAGATGTGTTTGAAGAAATGCATGCATGAATGATTAGATTCTTGTTAGAGATAGAAGAACCGTCACTCATGCATAGGATGAACAGGCGCTTGAGAGAGGTTGTTCATGACCTTGGGGTATACCAAACCAAGGCTCAATCACAATCTATTTGAATGATTCAATTTGATTGATTGCTGAATTCTGAGATTAACATTAACTGCTTACTCTTCTAACCTAAATTGAAGGCAATTGAGCCAATAATTTAGATAGATTTTAGTTTAGGATTTTTAGCTTTTGAATAAAGTTTTGATTTATTGTTGATCAGATAAGAAGTGCCCAATTTAGTATTGGTAATTGTTTCCTAAATCCTTGTGGGAATGATACTTTATTCACTACTTTACTACTTGAACGGATAGTGCACTTGCTAGTGTCACAATGAGCCACACCAATTGTCAAAAGAAGAAAAAGAAGAAGAAGAAAATAGAAAAAGCCCAGCTCAGGCCTTGCCTCTTGTAGGAGGGGGAAGAACATAATTGACAGCCTCCTTGGGAGAATCAGGGATCACCTTCAAAGATTCGGCATCGAAGTCAGGTAGAGCCCCCGCGAGGGCCTTCTTAGTATCCTCAATCCCATCCAGGTAAGCCCCGGAGGCAAGACAAGCTAGCTCCTCGGCCCTCTTCTCAGCCTCAGTGACCTTATGTTCAGCCTCAGTGGCACGCTTCGCTGCTCCCTCGGCCCTCTTCTCCGCCTTGGCTACCCTCTTCTTCACCTCAATTGCATCTCCCTCGGCCTGGGTGAGGTGTTGCTCTGCCTCAGAGAGAAGGCTTGCAATGCAAGCCCTCTCCGTCTGCTCCTTGGAGAGGCTCTCCTGTGCCTCCTTCAGCTATGCTTGAGCCTCCATATGGAACTTCTATTCATCGATGAGGCTCTACTGGAATTTGTGGTACTTCTCTTTGGCAGTGGCGGTAGTTTGCTGGAGCTTCCCCTTCTCCTCCTCCAGCTTGTCCATCTAGGCAAAGGTTAGCTTAAGCCAGTCCCCGAGACCAACGTAGTGAAGGGAAACCTACAACAAAGAAATAGTCAATACTCCACAAAAAAACAAGAAGGCACGGAGAAGAAGGAAGAAGCGTTACCTCGGCCAGGGTTCCTAGGCTCTGAGTGTAGAACCTCTCAGGCACGCTCCCCAGCATCTAAAAGTGGTCCCTCAGGAGGAGGGCCCCGCTCACTAGGGCCTGACCAACCCCCTCCTCTCGGATGGAGTCCCCCTCGCGGACATTCCACTAGGGATGGAAGATTTGGTTAGACCGCTCAGTGAGCTCCTCCAAGGGTGTGGGGGCAGAAAACGGCTCCATTCGCTCTCTATGGGACCCCCTCGAGGTATCCCCCATCAAGTCCTCGGAACGGGCCACCTTCTATGGGGGTTGATCCCCCACGGCTTCCTTGGGCGGCCTCTTCTGCCCCGCCTCTGTCTCCTGGGCGGGCTTTTGCGATCTAGTGGTCGGCTTCGGCGGCATGGGCTGCTCACGCCTCAGCGGCACCTCCTCGGCGGGCTATTTCCCCTTGGCAGGGACTTGTGAATTTGCTCCCTTCATGGGAGCCGCTGGAGTAGTCCCTTTACCAGGGACCTGACGAACCGAACTTGTGGCAATGCGTGACAAGTACGCACTGAACATTGAAGAGACCCAGGGAGGACCATGGTATGGGGAAACATACACTATAGAGGGAACCGGTCCCCAACACGTAGAAGAAGAAGAAGAGGAAGAGGAAGAAGAAGGTGTAACATGTTGCAGCCAGCTCCATTCCCCTATAGCAAACAAGAAGTGCTGTTCATCATGGAAAGGTTGCTTGCGGAGTACATAGTTCTGCGAGTCTCGGGGGGAGTAGATGAGCATAAATGTGATTAGTGGCGCCGTATTCAACATGAAAGGTCATAAGAATCCTGGGGACAAGAGTTCCTTTCACGATCATCAAGGCACACCTGTAGGAAACACTATCCACTACCATGGAAAGGTCAGGTCACTCATGATTTCAATCAAAACAACTCATTACTTGCATTTACTTTACAAACCTACATCGTAAGTGAAAATTAACTAAACAAAGATGGAAAATCAAGTCAAACCTCAGCATCAGGAACAACGATAGGTGCGGGAGTAATATTACTACCACCAGCCAAGTAGCAAACACTATCCCCACGGTCATCTAAGCCTACATCCATGGCAGGAACAACATCGTCATCGACCATAACATCATCATCAATGTGTTCAACTTCAACTTCTCCTTTATCACCGAGTACCTCAGCACTAGTCCTCTCCTCTATCACCGTTGGTGCCATAGTAAACACTATTCCCGCAGCCATCTAAGCCTACATTCATGGCAGGAACAACATCACCATTGACCATAACATCATCATCATCATCAATGTGTTCAACTTCAACTCAGCACTAGTCCTCTCCTTTATCACTGTAGGTGCCGTAGTAACCTCATCTTCAACTTGAACTTCCTTCACAAACTTAGGAATGGCACCTTTTTCCCGAGTCATGGCTGTGGACCCCACGAGTGATGTCGACTTTAGAGTAGACAAAACAGATGATAATGGAAGAACATCCTTGTTGTCAACATCAATTCAGAAGTTTTATCTCTCTTCCCCCTTTGAGGAATTCGAGTTAGAACCTTTAACCTGATTTTGAGCCATGAATTCCTCCCATATTAAAACTTGTTGAAACCAAAAGTCATGGCACTCGGAAGAAATACGAGAGGTACGAGCTAAAGACACCATCCAGAAACCTTCAAGCTCAGGAAAACACTTGACCTCTTCTAAAGAAGTAAGTAACAAAGGGCCATGAAAAAATTTCCCTTTTCCACAAAGCTGCTTGATCAAACCTGAACTGAGCTAGCCATCACACGATTAGGGCGATAGAAAGATGACCTAACCTTCCCATTTATTCACTGGCGCCCTCTCCGGCGATCTTCTCAGATGTCGTCTTATTCTTCTTTTCAGTTTACTCAGTCTAGGTGGATTGCTATTATTTAAAGATCTGTTCGATCTTTCGGAGCGGTTCCAGACGTCTTCTTCTTCTCCTTCTCAGATATCGTCCTCTTCTTCTACTCGATTTTTGGGTTCTAAAAGCAGTAACCTTCTTCAGTAGTATGTAACCATTCATGTTTCATTTCTGGACAAAAAGAGAACCGCGGGTCTGCTCCGAGTGATGCAAAGAACATAGGGCTTTTTATAGTTCAGTCCACCCCTAGGGTGGAACTAGGATTTCTAGGGGTGTCCTGGGCTGCAAATCAGAATTCTGAGGTAGAGTGCAAATCAGAATTCTGAGGTAGAGTGCAGTGTAAAAATCCCAAGAACATAACATCTGATAGTATCTTTTCTGGGTTAAGTTCTGGCTGGGAGCAAGAATGTATAGTGGAGGAGATTGTCAGGTTCTGTCATCGATAGAAGGAAACATAGTCTCTTCAGACCCACTCTTCTCGTCGCCAATCCAAAACTCTAATCTCAATTTCAGGTCAAACCTCCCTTCCCATCCTTTCTCTGCCATCATTCTGGTAACTTTCCTTACTTGCTCGAGCAAAATCAGTCAAATCCCTTTCCACGATTTCATTCTATGCTAAAATGCACTGGCCAGAAGGCTAAGTGGGTACGTTTTGCTTTGTTGCAGAAAGAAGTTGGGGTGGTTAGAGGGAAGGAGGAGGAGATGGAGAGAAGCGGGTCTGGTAGTGGGCATGTAGAAGGTGCGTCTGGTAGTGGTCTCAACAACCAATCACAATTGACAAAATAGAGAAAATTATAACCAAACATTTTCTCTTCTCATCCCAACCCATCTCATCTCATCTCTTCCTTTCTCGATAACCAAACAGACCCTTAGCCATCTATAGCGGCCCTTAGAGTTGCTCTTCCTCGAATAAATAGCATCAATTGGCTTTGGAGTATTAAAAATGTCTCTATAGCGGCCCTTAGGAAAACCGCCGCCATTCCTAAAAGGCTTCACGTCATAAACACCAAAATAAGGAAGATCTAGCAAACTGTAATACTAATAAACATATGGGTGGAAGGACACCACTGCAGTGCCACAACACTCAAAACCTCTAGGGAACGATTACTAGAATAACCAAGCATCATATCGGCAAGTTTCCAAAGAATAGGCTGACACTCAAAGGTTTTAAGATTAATTTCAGAATAAACACGACCACGACCTCAAAATTCTAGAAAACTACCAACATCATCAGTAGGAACAAAATCTAATGGCAACACAACTTTAGACGATCCAGACAGAACAATATCTTAATTTGTTAACAGGGTTCATGACAGCAATAGTTAATGTATGAAGCTAGCATAGAAAGATCACCATAAATAGAATCAGGGTTAAGACTAGTGATTTGCTCGGCCAAGGTATCAATGCAACAGACAATAGGAATAGTCTGACGAGATGGACCCATAGCTACTGAACAAGAAAATCAAATAATTCAAAATCACTAAAAACAAGAAGCAAAGGAAAAGAAGATGGAAAATTCAGCCCAGGGTCAGAATTTTTAGGCCCAGAGTACTGTCGGGTAGGTATTAACTTAGAATTGATGCCAATTTCTAGGTGAGTAAAAATTTACTCAGAAATCTATATTAGACCTGTCCGTACTTTACTTTAATGACAACTCAAAAACCAAACCGTTATGATTACAATCCTAAAACCCCACCAGGAAGTGCAGTGACAAGAAGTTGAAAAGATTCTTCACATGCCATACCTTAAGAATTCAAATTTTGAACTGGATAAGCTCTATTAACCTAAAGACTCTTCACATGCCATAACACTTTTTACCATGGCCGCCTTCATCTCTATATACTCTTAACTCTTGCAACATGACCGAGTATGTTGAACTGAATCTGTAGATGTTAAAAAGCGTATCCACAGACCGTATTCATAAAAGGTAAAACCTGGGAAACAAGCGATTGCAATGGCAATTATAAATGTCGAAGTGTGTCCCCCCTTAGACATGACACGAAATAGGAGTCTACAAGCATGGAATAAAGTGAATGTACTCTATGAATTGTAGCCTAACACATGTACAAAATGAGCAAAATTTCTACAACTCTTGATGAATGTGCATGCAAAACCAGTTCTCCCTGTTGTCTTTAAATAGGGGGGTCTCGAACCACAAAGAGGATACAACCATTTATGGAGAAACATATTAGAGATCAGAATCTTCTCCAAGATCTCACTTTCACCCTAAAAGCCCTTTTCTGAGCTTTCTTCTGCATCATCACAGTACTAACCTTGTACTCATACCATATATAAATAATTCAGAGCAGAGGATAGAAATCATAAATAACAACTCATCAATTGGATAATAGAATTTATCAAGTTTTTTAGACCATGCCAATTGTAAGATATTCTCATCGCAATATAAATACAAGTAGTTAAGTTCAAATGAGAAACTATTCAAAATGTGGCATTCTTTTCTTGTTCCTTATCATCCAAATACATTTGTATATAGTAAGTATAAAATTAGACGATGAGAAGATATGTATCAAATCAATTGGGAAATAAACAATATATACCAAGTTAACAATGCCAACTGAAAATAAAAAAATGCTAAGCTTCATTGCATAGATGAAACAAGCATCTCTTGCCTTGTTTTGGGAGTGATGTTAAATATACTCTCCTTTTCATGCTCTTAAACTTTTTGGGCAATGGTTTTCTATCTTCCTCTCAAGCAATAGTCATAAATATTTGAAACAAGTTAAAGCACAGAAAGAGAGAAATAGATACATATTACAACAGTTGGAAAATAGTAAAAACAAACTCATAATCATGCCTACTATAGAGAAATCTGCTAAATTTGGCAAGCATCTTGTGCTTTCTTTTTTTTTTTTCTTTTTGTAAGAGTACTCATTTGTGCCCTTAATCTTTTGGGCACTTTCATTTTTCTCAAGTAAAATATATATGCAATTTAAACCACAAGCTAAGAGAAATATGCAATTAATATAACAGTTGGGAAATATATACATTTATAAACAATTCCAACTGAATATGTGTGAACCAAGTATAGCCTCTAGCAACTTGAGGCATCTTTAAGGCCCCATTTGGTTCGTGGGAATAGGGGTCTAGAATCGGAATTAGAATGGGCTATTCTGATTCCAACTGTTTGGTTGGATGGAATCGGAATCCCATTTCCATTCCTTCTGGAATGGCATTCCCCCATTTGAGGGAATGGTCGTTCCCTGCCCCTCCCTTAGGAATGAAATCCCATTCCTGCTGATTTCAATTCTCATTCCCACACCTGTCTGAACCAAAAAAATTATGGGAATGAACCATTCTGATTTCGATTTCGGAGGATTTTGATTCTGATTCTGACTGCAAACATCATAAAAACTTTGTTGGCTATTAACAGGGGGAAGTAGTACATTATGACTGATCAAGGGTATTTGAAACTTTATATTCACCATTTGAAGGAGGTTGGATAACTATTCACCTTTTATTAGTTGAAGTCAAGCCCTAATATGTGAGAAAAGGTTCTATTGGCAGGCGTGCATATCCTTCATTTCCATGCCTTTTGTTTGCTTAAGGATCATTGTTAATTTCCAATCCATAGTCGCTCTAGGTGGGATATATTTTGTAGTGTAATCCTGTGGGCTTTGACAAACCATTCAAAAAATGCATGTGCATCCTTGGTCCCACTTAGATTTGACTCATATCCAAAATTTCTTCCCTTTTAACTTTGGATTTCTAGATATTCATATTCTATAGGGTCCCTTCCCACAAGACATATCTTGACATCCTCCATGTAGCAAAAAAATCTACATTCATTATGTATATACTTAACCAATCTTTAGAGTTAATGTTCTAAGTCATTTTCATTAATTAATTCCCATTCTTATAGAGTTCATGTCAATCAACTTTTATCTTTGAAGAGTCGGCTGCTTTGATTTCTTAGTCAACTTTAGTCTCAGAATTGTAGTCTACTAACAATTCATACTGGTTGACTACTTTAGACTTTTAATAGACAGATTTTGGGTTGTTCATGCTGACAAATATGTGTTTAGATTCTTGGTTCTTGTGATGATGACTGACAAGACCGGCTGAATTGAGCAACTTCGGTCTCTGCAAGTAACAACAATAAGCAGTATGACCCAGTTTGCAGTAATAGGAACATGCAGGCCTTGTTTGATTTGAGGTTGAAGCTTTCATAAATTTGGTTTTGTGGAACTTGTTATGTGGATGATGGAAGTAGCCAATGCCTCTCCTATCATGTTTCTGTCTCTGTCATCCACCAGAATAATTAAGTTTTTTGAAGAATTTGAAATACATTTTACCCTATTTAATTTGGATGACCCCTAAACCTTTGAAGTCTTGTTAACTATTTTAATTATCTGATTAGGGGAATGTCTTAAGGTCTTTCTAGTTTTTATTGTTTCTCTTCCTGTACCTGAATTTGACCTAATTAAAACATTGGAAGACAAATCTAACTTTGTAAGGAGTTTATCTTTTTCAACACTTAATGGTTAATTCTCCTTAGAAATTTTTTGAAAGGATGGTTTTAAACTTCATTCTCACTTCTTAACTCATCAACTTCAGCCGACTTGGTTGAGAATGATAAACTAAGAGTACCGTTTTCTCACTTTAACTCATTAGACTTAATTTCTAACCTAAGCTCCTTGTTTTTAATAATAATTCTTTTATTTATCTCTAAAAGTTCTTGGAAAGAATCTAGAGTGGGGGCGGGTGGGGGGTAAATCTAATTGGAAAAATACACCCACCTTCCCGTGGATACTGTTTCATCATAGTGGCCACAGGCTATTTCACAAAATGGGCAAGGCCATACCACTAAGAAGAATTTGTGCAGAGAACATTGAAAATTTCCTTAGGCAGCACATAGTCCACCAGTTCGGGGTCCCAATAAGGATTTTGACAGATAATGGGTTGTCCATAAAGAATTAGGAAGTTTGGGACCTATTGGGACAGTACAGGGCAGGATTAGGCACATCTACAACCTATTACCCACAAGGGAATGGGCAAGCAGAGGCAACCAACAAAATCTTATTAAAAATGTTGAGTAAGATGGTAGCAGAAAATCAGAAAGACTGGTCAGAAAAGTTGTATGAAACACTCTAGGCTTATCGCACAACAGTTAGGAAGAGCACACAGGCAACACCCTACTCATTGGTATATGGCTAGGAAGTTGTTCTACCGGTGGAGATACAGACAATGTTTGCCCGAGTAAGTTACGTAATGGGATAGTAGTTCCGCACAGAAGATCCACTTGGGTATACAGGCCACCAGTCCGTTATGGTTATGACCAGGATAGTTACCTGGTGGAAACCTTGACTAGTGAGGAGGATCCCGTGACTTATGCGGAAGCTATGTTGGACATAGATTCCTAGAAGTGGGTGGAGGCCATGAGAGCAGAGGTGGACTCAATGGAGACCAATGGAGTCTGGTCTCTAGTAGATTCACCCTCCGGGGTAAAAGCAATTGGTTGCAAATTGATTTACAAGAGGAAGAAGGGCCCCGATGGTAGGGTTGAGACCTTCAAAGCTCGTTTGGTGGCGAAAGGGTACACTCAGAAAGAGGGCATCGATTATGAGGAAACCTTTTCACCTGTGGCAGCATACCATGATTATGAGATTTGGCAGATGGATGTCAAAACTGCATTCCTGAATGGAGATCTTACTGAAGATATCTATATGCAGTAGCCGCAAGGCTTCATTGCTACAGGTCAGAAAAACATGGTATGTAAACTTAATAGATCCATTTATGGACTTAAGCAAGCTTCTAGAAGTTGGAACATCCATTTTGACTCTGCTGTCAAATTGTTTGACTTCGAGCAGAATCCGGATGAACCCAGTGTTTACAGGAAGACCAGTGGTGACAAGGTTACGTTCTTGGTTCTGTATGTAGATGACATTGTACTCAATAGGAATGATGTAGGAATGTTAACTACAGTGAAAGTATGGCTTTCATAGCAATTCTCCATGAAAGATCTTGGAGAAGCCTCCTATATACTAGGTCTTCGACTCTATAGAGATAGATCAAAGCGGATAATAGGATTATCCCAATCTACTTACATTGACAAAATAGTCAAAAGATACAACATGGAAAACTCCAAGAAAGGAAATGTTCCTTTCAGGCACGGAGTCACTCTCTCCAAGAAGATGTCTCCCAAGACTTCTGAGGAGATTGATGACATGAAAGACGTTCCCTATGCCTCTGCCGTAGGGAGCATCATGTATGCCATGCTTTTCACTCGTCCTGACATTGCTCACGCAGTGAGTGTAGTAAGCAGATTTCAGGCCAACGCAGGGTAGGAGCACTGGATTGCTGTGAAAAATATACTTAAGTACCTTCGAAGGACAAAAGAGTTTTGTCTAGTATTCGATGGTAGCTCACTACAGATCCAAGGGTATACAAATGCCGATTTCCAGTCAGATCTAGATGATAGAAAGTCTAAATCTGGATATGTTTTTACGATAGAATCGTGTGTTATTTGCTGGAAAAGCAGCAAACAGGGGTCCACTGCAAACTCCACGACCGAGGCCGAGTACATTGCCGCAAGTGAGGCTGCCAAAGAAGCCGTGTGGATGAAGAAGTTCATTCATGAGTTGGGAGTAGTTCCATCCATCCCATTGTTGTGTGATAATAATGGAGCCATTACTCAAGCTAAGGAGCCACGAGCCCACTCAAAGTCGAAGCACATCGAGAGGAACTACCACATACTGCGGGAGATTGTTGGTAGAGGGGACATCCTGATTCAGAAGGTAGCGTCAGCGGAAAATGTAGCAGACCCATTGACGAAGCCACTATCACAGAAAGTGTTTGAGAAACACGTGGAAAGCATGGGACTCCGGCTTGTACCTGATTGGACCTAAGTGCAAGTGGGAGCTGTTAGACAGTTTTGTATGCCCTTAGCTTCAATCAGAATGATGTACTTTATGAATTTATTGTAAATGAATAAAAGTGCATATTTGATTCATGTTCCCTTGGTATGTTTCTGTGTAATACCCTTAAACTGGACACTTAATGAGACTCGTGTTAGTTTAGAATGTTTACAGCCAGTGGGTCGGTCTAGGGAGATCTATCCTGACAAGGCTGACACTGTGGTGCCACCAAGTCGATTGGGGTGGCCTGTCTCAGCTGCCAAGGTGAGACCCTAGGCACATACAGTGTAGGATTAATTGAATCTTTGAACTGGACTAGATTTCCAGTATTGCCCTAGACCTTGGAGATTGATGGGCAAAACTAGAAAGTTACACCTGACCCCTAGACTCGATTATGATACTGCACTAGGTGTCGGATTGGGCTGTCTTTGATATACCAATCAGTGAGATCCTTAGCGGGGGTCAAAACCTGGGTATATTGGGACAGTCTGAGAATTTATCTGAGTGGGTGATCATAGTGACAGGATCAACCCCTTTGTCGGACAAAGGTAATGATCGGGGATGCACTCTCTTTGATGGAAACCAAGACTACTGGCAGCCGATTTCAATCGTTGAGATTTGTTTTTGCAAAATATATATATATATGCTATGGTTTCGAAATGATTTGCAAAACGTTTTAATTCTCGGGATCCATGTAAGCAGAGAGTACAACACTGTTCCTTGCAGCCGAGGGAGAGGTCCTCTCTTGTCGGGCAGTGTATGATCATTATGGGTTGAGAGGTTAAGTGTAAGACCATTGAGGATAATACTTGATGGGCTAATCTTGCATCTGCCCACAGTCCCTGGGTGTTACAAGGTGGCTTGGCCCAAGGACCACTTAGGGTAAGTGTTGGGCCCATAGAGCCCATTTGATGGGTCTCAGGGGGTGCACTGTCCATAATAGTGTATTCGGCCATGCCTTGTAACAAAGGCAGGGCTGAACCCATGTGGTTGATGTGTATATCAATGTTTGGGTCCCACGCCATACAAGGAAGCCCAACTGGGCAGTAGTTTGGAAGACTAAGTGAGTACATAACCTTAATTGGGCCTTAAGCCCATTTCGAATTGGGCTGATTTGATCAGTCAATTAAAAGGGGCGAATTCTGATGTGGATCAGCTAATAGGATTGGGCCTAGACCCTATCCACTTACAGAGTCCAAGATCTAAATAAGATTTAGATCTGGAAGCCTCCTAATTAGATTAGGAGATGGCTGATCTGATCTACAGATAAGATAAGGGTTCTCCCTTATCACTTAAAGGGACTTCTAATCCAAATATAATTTGGATCAGCAGCTCCTAAGAGGTTTAGGAGCTGATCCCTTTAAATCTATAAAAGTAGGAGGGGGCGGCAGCCTTTAGATATGCAACCCAAAACTCTTGTCTTTAGAGCTGAAGTCACAAAGGGAGAATTCTGCATCCTGCGAAATCTCTCTTGCCGCCTCCTTCCTGCCGCCGCCATTATTTCCAGTTCGATCTCCAGTTCTTGGGAGAAATCAAGATCTGATCTTGATATCAATCTTTTTGGAGTTGTACTCACAAGCCATTCAGTTGGTTCTTGCGAAGGGTTAAGTTCTTTTGAAGAACATTGTTGATTCTGCTTCATCCTGCACTGCGCCATTTTCAGTGGGAGCAGTCTTTGGATCCTTCCTTGGGCGTGAACACCTCCATTGGGAGATATTATTTCTCCGTATCAGGTACATCCTCCCTCCTACTCATTTTGGTACAGATCTGGTTTGGTTAATGATTCAAGATTGATCCTTGAAAAATATGTTTTTCTAAAATAGGGAATGCGATTCCTAGTTGAAGGGAGAGAAAAATTTTTGAAATTTGCCCCTTATTCCGCAATCTTTGGGCGTCCATGTGATGGATATCCTATCCCTTCAATTAAGTGTACTATTTTATTGGTTAGGTAATATATGTCACTACTATGCTTTGAAAAATCTATGTTTCAATGGTATGTCATCTCTTATTGATTGTTAATAATGTCAACTAATCTCTTAACTAAAGGGAATTTATTTCATCAATGTACTAGACATTGAATTGGCTGGATAATGTCTCATACCGCACATTGACAAATCTATGTTTGATTGGATTTTCAACTTTTGTTGACAATCAATGTAACATTGCATAATTGACAATCAATATATAAGCAAACAGATATGAGATATCAAGAGTTAATTCAAATACTTCGATGGATTTTCCATCACCGACTGAACATCCTACCCAAAGAAGATGTACTATGGGTTGGTTTTTTGGGGTAAGGCCAATATCTGTCCAAAACGCCCATCCCTCCAAAAAAGTTTTTGAAAGCCAATTATTTTTCAATTTATAAAGCCAATATTTTGTTAAAGTTAAGTGCATCTCAAGAGTCTAATTAGGAGGAAAATAAAGGGAATCATGAGATCATTGAACCATCAAATCCTTCATTATTTATTGTGGAGTATTGTTTTTCTTCTTCCCCCCTCATTGCCCACATGAGGGCTGAACTTAAAGTTAGATACTGGTCCTAACTGCTTCTCAGGTTTGATAGCCTATTTGACATAGAAGGTGATCAGTGAACTGTTAATTTAGGCCATTGTTTCTACTCTTCCATTATTAACAACTAGCTTTGGATCCTACAGACTGGGTATTATTTCTCACTTTGCTAATTGAAGAATTCTGCCATTACAATGATTTAATAAGACCAAGAGCTCTCATGGAGGAGAGAGTGAGACAGTTTTGCACATCTAGCTGGGGCAGAGGCTTAATTGGTGAGTTTAATTCCATCAACTTATGCCACGTGGCAAAAACCCTTGATACTAAAATTTTGACACTTCAGCAAGTGGGATATAAAACAGGGAGAGCCCTGTGGATAGAACAAGCTATCGAGTGTAGACGACCAAAATTTTCCCCCTAAGAACCATGGACATTGCTAGTTGGACCAATCTCAGGCTCTCAACGTACTTCTGAGAAGGCACTAAGGCAGACTTGGAAAATGAAGTGTCCAGTGCGAATTAAAGTCTCTAATATCAAATGGTCATCCTCTAGTAAAGGGTGTCTGTTAACATGAGAGACAAATACACAGTCTTCACTACTTTGATTTCTCAAGCCCACCAATCAGTTGGAATTTCAACTAGTTAATGACTGGTTGTGGGATGGGAAGAGTGAAGTCTTGTTTGTGAGTCAAGAGATTTCAAACTTCCACTTTATTTTTCTGCTAAAACATCAAATCTGTGCATGCCATGGGCCCATTGTTGGTCACTCATTATGCGCATAAACTGTAATAGTGTTCTTGCTTAACACAGTTCCAAGTGTCATAAACCTTGAAACTGCACAATATTTCACCTTGATAATGCAGTCAATGCAAGCCAAGGTCATCTTCTCTGGACCAGAATTGGATACTCAATGTCTGTTATAACCCATTTTGCACACTTAATTTATTGGGAGATGGTTTGAGCTGGACAAATTCCAATACAAAAACAGGAACTAAAATACTAGTCACCACTGTAATACCCATCCTGTTATATCTGATGGTTGCTACCTGTAATAGCAAAACAATGGCAAATTTGATGTAAATTCTTGTCATTCTCCTTCCTCTTCCAAGTAGCATTGTTACAATGAATGAGGGTGTTGAAAATTGTATGAGTTGCCATGTTCTCAACCCCCATGTTTCTAAAATATTTAGAAAATTGGGACCCACTTTCAAGGACCCTTCCAAATTGACAGTTCTCTCCTACTTAGTTGGGAAAGAAAGCTGCCTGTAATAAGTTTGATCTGATATGATGATTAAGTACTACAATAAGAGCATATTAACAATTTCTATTAAAGGGTGTCCAGTACATCATAACTTCATAAGAATCTAGCTAGAAATTAAGAGTATCATGAGATAGTTGAATCATAAATCTTTCGACAATCTTGTGGAGTATTATTTTGTTTTCCCTCTAATCCCCCAGACTGCGTTTGGAAACGATGCAAATGGAGTGTAAATTTCGGTTTGGGGTAAATTTACACTCTGGTTCACTTTTGCCTGTGTTTGGCAATATTATATTTTTGCACTGATAAATGATAGATCAATACATATTTACATTGATAATAAGATGTAAAAGTACATCAATAAAAAAAGAAGTAAATTTGTATTTAAGTGGGCTTTTGATAAAAAAAAAGCATATGTTTTATTGGAATTCATGTTTGCATCGATTACAGCTAAAAGTTGTTTGGTAAGAAGATAAATTTGTCAATGCAAAACTAACCCAACTTTACAATTTATATGAACCATTTTACACTCTACATATTTGCATTAACACATATTTGCATCCTTTCCAAATGCAGCCCAGGTGAGAAAAAGAAAAGAGGGGAGTTATAAGGCAGGAAAACCCAATATCTAAAACTATAAGTGCTTCATATTTTCGGTTTGAAAAAAAGGGCACTTTTCTATTGTGATTTGTGAGAAGTGTACTCGTGTTTGTCCATAGGAATGGCAACGGGTAGGGTATTTGTGCAAATTGCCCTACCCATTCCCAAACCTGCCTTTCTATCCATGATTCCAAACCCGTCTAACTTTTCCTCTCAATTTCCCAAACCCGTTAAACCCATCCCGACCCGTCCCACCCGTTAAACCCCTTGACCAAACGTTTTTTACTAAAAACCAAGTTTCTTAATGCTTATAGTGTGACTTGAACCCAGATCAATTAATGACAACACCAAATCTCTTAACACTACTTTAAGCCACTAAGCCATTTAAAATTGGATCATTCTTTGGCTCTAATTATGGGCTACACGTAGAACCTTTATTTGGGCCTCTGTTGGGCTTATATGGCTCCATGTTAAGGCAGTTTGTGTTTCTTAGCACCCATTTAGGAGGGCTATCACTCTTCTGTTTTTCAATTTTCACAAGGTTCAAGACACAAAGCTTAGTGAAAACAAGAAAAGCAGCATGGGGCAGTCATTCAGCCACTTGAATGGCTCTCATCTCAAGCTTTTTTTAGCTCTAACCCAAACCTTCATGTTTTTCATCTTTACAAAACTTCATTCAAGACAAAATATGTCATTTCCTCTCTTCTTTCATTAAATTGCATTCCCGTTATGCCACTGTCATCTTCAAAATCTAATAAATACTCAACCCAAGCCAGCCTAAGTTACATCCCTATATGGATAAAGGGGAACTAGGGGGGAAGACCTATTGCAGAGTTACCCAGAACACCTCCAACATACAAGAATTAAGCAACAGCAAGTGCAAGTTAATTTATCTACATCCTTCACTATCAGAAGCTGAAACTACAAATACCCAAGATTTTCAACATCATCCATCTTTGCAAGAACTAAATAATGGGAAGATGAGAAGATCCATTGCTCCGTTGCCTAGAACACCTACAACATACAGGAGTAAAGCAACAGCAAGACAAAGTTAATTTACCTACATCCTCACTATGACAAGTTGAAATGATCATCCCTATCTAGGACTACTAAAGATGGTGCTTGGAAGCGTGGGCAAAAAAAAAAAAACACACCCATGCTTGCTAGACCCATTTTTCACTAAAAAACACCTTCATATATTCGGTAGTGTTTCTGCCATGTAGGCAGTGAGCAACACTACTGCTGTTTGGTAAGGTGATTTTCATCACCGTTTTTCATGTATGTGCACATACATGTAAGCGCCATATCATTCAACCGTTGGGGGCAATGGTTTATCGATGCATGCAACGGTTGAGATGCAATTTACGATTCATGCCCATTTTTCAGCGTTTTTTCAAAAAACGCTTGAACCAAACAGTCATGTAGGCGTTGTTTGTGGAATCGCCTACGTGACACCCTTTTTCAAAAAAATGCCCACGCTTCCGAACATCCCCTAAGATAATTGCTTATAAGTATAGGATTTCGTTGGGCTTTTTTTTTTATTATTTTTGATCAGCATTATTAACCCCAAAACCTTATTATGTTCAAGAAAAATGTTAGGTGGAAGCCATCAACAGAATTCTTATATTGTAAGCATGGACGAGTGACTGGAATCTCCTCCTGCTATGATGTTTTTGTAATTTAGATTCTTCCCCAACTTTAGACCATGTAAGGCTACCATACTACATTATTACGACTATACCATCCTAATTAACATCTAAATGCCCCTCCAGATTATTGGAATAGTATGTGTAGGTAATTTCCAGATGCTGTAGTCTAAAATGGTTCAATGTGGTCCTTTGTGCAAACCTGTTTCCATGTTAAGCTTCAGCTGGATTGTCCTCTAGATTCCTTGCTTTTTTCATCGACATTTATTGACTATGGCTGACATGGACAAGGGAACAGTTTTGGTTTTCCAGATGTTATTCCCATCAAATGGATGGTGCGGGTCTGTTTAAGCTTTCTATGACTGCAAATTTGTTATAGAAACGAATAAGTCATTAAAACCTTATTACATCAAATCTCAGAAAAGAAGAAAAAGAGGACACCAATAAAGCAGAGCCCTTCTCCCATCAAGCCTCTGAATCCGTCATTTCCTTTATTCTCTTCGATTTAATCTATATATCCCTTGTTCTTCTGCTTACCAGAATTAATGTAGAGACATAGAGTGGCAAATAGTTTTCGCAACTAAGAAGAAGAAGAAGAGAGGATGAAGAGGGTTTTAGAATTTATGGGGAAAGATAAATGGGGTTTAAACATTACACAGGTCGACGAACTTTCCTTTCCCGACTTTTCGAAATTACTCCTCGACTTCTCTATTGAATTACGCAGTTCTCAATGCATTGCATAACAGGTATAGCTGAGCTCGATTGAATCTCTCGATTTTGGTTTTTGAAGAAGAAACTTTCCATTGTTGCATGGGAAACAAAGTAGAAAAGTGGAGTCCGATCTTGTGTTGAAGGAGTTCAAATCAGCCCCCCACAACGTCCCACAGTACATCTTGGCCATGTATTGGGAACATTTTTCGATGATAATATTAGAAATGATGATATCATCTTCGAAAGATGTTCCTAATACATGGCAGAGATGTGCTGTGGAACGTTGTGGGAGGCTGATTTGATCTCGTGTCCAAGACAAATAGAAAAGTGACTTCCACTCACGAGTACGGATTTCTTACCCACATAACATTGCAGTTACACATGAGAACATCTCATCCTCTTACATGTTATCATGCAAATAGTGTTTTGTGGGTAGACAGTAGAGTTCTTGTAAAAAGTTTTTCTTCAGACCACCCCCGACGTTCCCACTTATCGCATATCGATGTTTTGGAAACGGAGGGAAGTTTTTCTTCAGATCGGTTTAAGAGCAATTTATGACCGGTTCAATACGAATATAGCCGGCTGCCTAATTCACTGAACCGCCGCCCCCTTTTATATTATTCCTTGCTTTAACTCATAGATGCCAATCATTTTAAAACCGCCACCATGATGATCATGTTAGACTTGCTGTTTTTTTGGCATACAACAATTTATTTTGAAAAAAATAAGACTTTTCAGTTCGCCAGTCTACCAGACTGGCAGCCAGACTACGAACAGCCAGACTTTTCAACTTAAAAGTAAAACCTTTGCTTTTCCCTTTTTCTTTCTTTCCCTTTCTCTCTCTCTTTAAGCTCTCTCTCTCAAATTCTCATTCTCTTAGACTCCCACTCTTCCAGCCAGTTTTCTTCTTCGTTCCTCCCCAACAAACCAACAGGCAACGGCCTTCGGTGCTCCCAAAATGAACTGCAATAGCTTCATAGACAGCCTTTGGCGCTCCCCAAAATCAATTTTCTTCTTCCTTCTTCCCCAATCTCTGAGCTCTCCTTGTCTCCAATTTCCCTTTTTTTTTTAATTTTGAGGGCATAAAAAAAACTAAAAAATCAAACCATGATTAACTAATCGACTGATTAACCAGTTGCATCGGTTTGATTTCAGTTCGATTGAATGTATAAACCGAACACGTCTGTTCAGTCCAGAAAATTCCCCATGGTTCGGCTAACTGAACCGTGAGCACCCCCAGGATATGTTATGTAAGTGTTAGGGATATTGTAATAGATAAGATTGGGGATACAACCAATAACTTTTCTGTAGACCCAATGACTGATTGCCACCTGTTCTTTGCACATATAATGATCTTCTCATGTGTGGTTTACTTAACAAAAGTTACAAAATTCATCGTTAGTTAACAATTTTATTATTTATCTTTTAACTTGATAGCCCAAGAATCCCAAAATTGTACATTTTTTTTCCAATCCTATTTTCACTCTTCATCTCTTCCTTCCCCAAAACCTATTTTCATGTGAATTAATGCAATTATTCAAACCTTCTATGAAACCTGATATCTAGTTGAAATACCAGGTTTGGACCCTTTTATTTTGATTATTGTTCATGCACGTTGCACTGTTACATTGAGAAATAGTAGCTGTGGGAACAACTTGTTTTGGTTGTGAATTATATATCTCTCCCTTGTTTAAACAGAAAAACAGAGGAGAGAGAATGTGCGATGAGATATAAACAAGACAAAGAGAGAGGAGAGAGATGAGGCAAAGAAAATGCATGTTTCTTCAGCAAAGGTTGATTGATGTTGTTGCTGTTATGTATTCGATATATATATACATATATACATTGATAGTAATAATAGTACATGATTACTAGGAGTTTGATTTATTAAAGAATAATTATCAGTACGGCTTATCTAAAAATACAGTCCTATCTTATCTGAGATTTACATAGTTTTAGTCTTATCTTCACAACAACGAGAGTCTTCTTGGACTGGTACACTAACAAGAATTGTCCAAGAGTTACGACTCCGCATACATCTCTCTCATCCCTAAATGTAAGAACCCTGAATCCTTTCTCTGACTTTAGACCCATTAGTGTGACCAATTTCTCTTATAAAATACTTGCTCATATTAGTGGGCAGATTATCGTTGGTTGTAGATAAAATTATCTCCCTTCAAACAGGTCGCATTTGTTAAGGGAGGAATATTTTGGATAATGTAGACCTTGTGCAGGAGATTGACAAGAAGGTCAGGGGGTTCGGCTAGGTCATAGCATGTCTATGTTTAAAAGCATACATAGCTTGCTAACCCATGGGCTAGACGATTACAGGAGCGAGATGTATAGATAAACTTGGAAGAAGAAGAAGAGCAAGATACAAGATGTTTACACTCAAGGATGGTGGAAAGTAACCTCTAACGAGGGTCTGCATCTGAAGAAAGAGAATCAATTATAGTTTTGGCATCGCTTTCAATTATCAAGGTGTTTGGTTCTGTGGGCATTTATTCATTAAACGCTGTCACATAGGCACCACTTCAGCAGTTTCTCTTTCTTATTCTTTCGTATGCATTGAGAATGACAAAAGTGGACTTCATTTTTTGTGCATGCCAACCATTTGTGGAAGTTATTTTCTAAAGCTTTCAGAAACGGTCAGGCGTGCTTTTTCACTGTTACACTGATGTAGAGCCTAGTGGCGCTTAATTGTCATAAATGATTGTAATTATTACCTTTCTCGATTTTACCAGCAATAAAGTATAAACGTTGAATGAAAAAAACATAAACGGAAACAAACACATACTATGAAGACATCAATACCAATCGCCTTTGCACACCTTAGACCCTCCAGAATCGCCAACACTACAATTTCTGTAGGAGATAAGCATCGAAGGAGAGAAATTCTCTACCAAAGATGAAAGCACCTGTTATGGACACACCGACCGGCAGCGCACTGCAGCGCAGTCATAGGCAGCAGCAGGCACCGCCCGGCAGAGCCGCATAGCAGCACGCGCCGCCCAACAGCGCACAGCACGCACTGCCTGGCAGCACGCAGCACGCACCGCCTAGCAGCGCGCAGCACGCACCGCCCGACAGCACTGCACAGCAGCAGGCACCGCCTGGCAGAGCCGCATAGCAGCACGCGCCGCCCGACAGTGCGCAGCACGCACCGCCTGGCTGCATGCAGCGCGCACCGCCCGGCAACACGCAGCACACACCGCCCAGCAGCGTGCAGCACGCACCACCCGGCAGCGCCGCACAACAGCAGGCACCGCCCGGCAGAGCCGCACAGGCGCCTTCCCTTGCAAGCAGACCCTATTGTGGAAACCGAATGGGTGATTTGTCCAAGAGACCACCCGAACTCACCAAATGGGTGATTTGTCCAAGAGACCACCCGAACTCTCCGAATGGGTGATTTGTCCAAGAGATCACCCGAACTCTCCTTACTCTTATCTTGACTGGAAAACTGAATACCTTTATTTCAATTTGTAGCTCCTTAAATAGGAGATTACAAGAGGAGACATTCGACTAAGCTAGGACAATACAACTTTAAATCAAACTCCTACTTCTAACAGACTTCTAACAGCACTCATTTCTTATCTCTAATAGATAAGAACAGAACTAGATAAGTAAGAACATAACTCCCACTAAGAAGATAAGATAAGGATAAGGATAAGGGATGAGGGATAATACAGCTAGTGGCGAGTTGGTGAGCAGAGTGTGGACCCACCCTGATGAGCTGTCATGTGGGCCCCGCCCTACTGCTGCTGCCGGGTGGTGCGCGCGTCTCGCGGTGCTGCTGCCTAGTGCTGTTGCCAGGCGGTGCGTGCTGCGCGCTATTGGGCGGCACGTGCTGCTGTGCGGCTCTGTCGGGCGGTGCCTGCTGTTGTGCATGCTGCTGCCTATGACTGCGCCGCAGTGCGCTGCCGGTCGGTGTGTCCATAACATCACAACCCTCCTGGACCACAAGCTTGTCCTCAAGCTCGAATTCCGGATACGTGGCTTGGAACTCTGCCAATGGATCAAACGGCTACATACTATCTCTCAGTCTACCAACAACATGAACAACAGGGACTGCCTCGTAGCTCAGTGCATAAAGCTGGTTCAGTCCACATGGCTCAAATCTAGAAGTCATGAGTAGGATGTCTGCACCAGCAGTTATTCGATGGGCCATTTGCACAAAGGAACCAACCCAACCCCTGATTTTTTCATGGTGTTGACTCTCAAGATGTTTGAGAAGTTGTTCCTGGTCAGGTCTCCCAATGCCCAACATGACTAGTTGCACATCCTGGTCCACCATCCAAGGAATGGACTCAGCAACGAGATCAACACCTTTCTGATGGTCAAGCCTGCCAATGAACCCAATCAGAGGAACATTCTCCCGAAGAGGAAGACCAAGCTCCCTTTGTAGAGCTGCTTTGCATTGAGGCTTTCCAATTTGAAGAGTCTCCGCAGAGTAATTGGTGTAGCCATCCGATGCCAGGTAAACATCTAACTATGGGTTCCCTTCGTTTGCATCAATCCCATTCACAATGCCCTTCATCTTCCAATCAAACTCATTTATTATTTGATGCAGACCCCAGCCACCTTCTTTATTTTTCAGCTCCCAGGCATAACCATGGCTTACAGTGACTACACGATCTGCTGCTTTCAGGCCAGCTGCAAGGACATTGAAGTGTTCCCCACCTCCTGGGTCATGTAGTTTGAATAGTTTTGTGGAAGATCCACATAACCAAAATCGCGTACTGGACCACGACCCCGGTGTGCTATGTTGTGGATCACAGGAACGCACCGGGTATACTTATAGAAGGGAACCTCAAGAGCAGCCTCCATATCCTGCCCATCCACCTTATATCTCTTGCGCACTCCTGTTTCTGGGGCTTCTGCACAGTTACCATACCGTGGTGCCACAACCATAACTCTATGTCCACGCCGAGCCAAAGCCTTCGATAAAGCCCCAACAACATCGCCAAAACCACCTGTCTTCGACCAAGGAGTGCATTCTGCAGGTACCAATATAATGTTCGAGACATTGTCCCCGACCAAAGTAGGAGACTTTACAGTTTCATCCTCCGTGTGCTGATCCTTGGGAATAACTGCGGCTGTAGGGGCAGCAATCTGCTGTTTGCTGGATGCCTCTGCCCAGTCCGGACGACGACTATTTGTGTTGGCAATTCCCTCAGAACTCCTTTCTTTGTTGGAGAGGAATGCTTCCAGCCGGCGTCGCAACTCCCGGACATCTTCCTTGACTTCACGAACCTCCATGCTGGTTTCTGCTAGCCTATGTTCCAGTTCGTTGACCTTGGATGATAGCTGCTCCATATCGCCCGTGACGTTTGGCTCTGATACCAGAATGTTATGCACCCGCGCATAGGATCTCGTCACAGGTCGGTCCACGGGGAGAACGTCTTGCTTTCCCTTGCGCCTTCCCTTGCGAGCAGACCCTATTGTGGAAACCAAATGGGTGATTTGTCCAAGAGACCACCCGAACTCTCCTTACTCTTCTCTTGATTGGAAAATTGAATACCTTTATTTCAATTCGTAGCTCCTTAAATAGGAGATTACAAGAGGAGACATTCGACTAAGCTAGGACAATCCAACTTTAAATCAAACTCCTACTTCTAACAGACTTCTAACAACACTCAGTTCTTATCTCTAATAGATAAAAACAAAACTAGATAAGTAAGAATAGAACTCCTACTAAGAAAATAAGATAAGATAAGGATAAGGGATGAGGGATAATACAGCTGGCGGCGAGTTGGTGAGCAGAGTGTGGACCCACCCTGATGAGCTGTCATGTGGGCCCCGCCCTACTGCTGCTACCGGGCGGTGTGCGCGTCTCGCTGTGCTACTGCCGTGCGGTGCGTGCTGCTGCCGTGAGGTGCGTGCTGCTACCGTGCGGTGCATGCTGCTACCTAGTGCTGTGCGCTGCCGGGCGGTGTGTGCTGCATGCTGCCAGGCGTGTGTGTTGCGCGCTGTCGGGCGGCGCGTGCTGCTGTGCGGCTCTGTCGGGCGGCGCGTGCTGCTGTGCGCGCTGTCGGGCGGTGCGTGCTGCGCACTGTCGGGCGGTGCGTGCTGCGCGCTGCCGGGCGGTGCGTGCTGCGTGCTGCCAGGCGATGCGTACTGTGCACTGTCGGGCGGCGCGTGCTGCTGTGCGGCTCTGCCGAGCGGTGCCTGCTGCTGTGCGGCCTGTTGTGTGTGCTACTGCCTATGACTGCGCTGCAGTGCGCTGCCGGTCGGTGTATCCATAACAGCACCATTGTGATTCCTGATAGCCAAACCTATGGCAGAATGAGTGACGCACCATACACCATCCGTATTGATTTTCAGGAAACCATTCGGGGGTTTAGTCCACCACTGAATCAAATGAGGACCAAAACTGAGCTGGGTTGGAACAGAAGTGTTCTAGTTAGTCTCAGACGACCTTGAGATAGAGTTGAAAAGGTCTGGTTAAGATTAATGGGCTGCTTTACGAAAGTCACTTTGTTTCTTTACTTCTAAAGGAAATACATAACAATTAACTCACGTAGAATTGTAAAAAGGTTGCAAGTAAGAGGAACATGTTGATTAGTAGATTTGTCAATTTGCCTCCACTGATTTAGCCAAAAATGTAACCTTTTATTGCTATATTTGTTTATTATTGCAGAAGAAGTCCTAAGTCCGTTTGGTTTGCAGAAATAGGGGTCTGGAATTGGAATTGGATAGGCTATTCCGATTCTAACTGTTTGGTTGGGTAGAATCAGAATCCTGTTTCTATTCCTGCTGGAATGGCATTCCCCCATTTGAGGGAATGGCCATTCCCTGCCCTTCCCTGGGGAATGAAATCTCATTCCTGCTGATTTTAATTCCCATTATCATTTCTGTCTGAATCAAACAGACTATGGGAATAGACCATTCCAATTCCTATTCTGAAGGATTTTGATTCTGATTCCAACTACGAACCAAACGGACCCTAAATAGGGGACTTGTGAAATTTTTTTCAGAGAACCTTGTGCAGATAACACTTTATTTGTTAATGAAACCCGGAGTTCTTTTGATAAAATAATGAACTTTCTCAATGCTTACGAGAATTGTTCAGGACAGAAAATCAACAAATAGAAGAGTTGTTTCTATATCTCTTCTAAGGCTACACCCTCGAGGTATGATTTTATTGAAGAAACTGTTGGTTTTCGTAATAATCGATGCCATGTAAGTATCTTGGTGTTCTAATCCACAAGGGTAAGGCTAGACTCTACGTGTTTGATGATTTTGTTGCAAAATTCCTTAGCAAGATTGATTCTTGGAAAGGTCACTTGCTTTCAACTGGTTATCATGTTACTCTACTGAAGCATGTGGTTAGTTCTATGTTTGCTTATAATATATTGTGACTAGAGAGGAACATGCAAATGACACTTTCTTTGGTTAGGTCCAGATGATAATACAAAATATGGTTGGGTGCCTTGGAATGTTGTTTGTATACGGAAGGAGGAAGGTGGACTGGGTATTAGGGACCTCTATATATATGGTATTAATAAAATCTATCGCTTCAATGCTTTATGGAGGGGCTCTCTTTAACAAAGGTTGTTGGTCAGACTTTTCTTTTCTTTTTTTGAGTTAATTGTCTGCTGCTTGTAAAATAGGTCACTCATATTAGGGTTCTTCCATGTGGTGTAAGCATGGTTTTTGAATTGTCGTTGACATCGTTCAACCTAGAAAATGTCCAGGCCGGCAATCAGTTCATTCCATTTCATCCCTGATCTGATCGCTTTTTGTCAAAACCTGTTGATTTAGTCAACAATCCATTGACTCGGGTGGTCAAACCATTTGTTTTAATTATATTTTTATACTTTTATTTTTTATTTTTTATTTTTTAAATTGCAATAGACCATCAATTTGAACCGAACAATTGAACTACTGACCCAAAAACCAGTGACTAAAACGGTTTCAGTTCTGGATCAGATTTTAAAACATTGGGTGTAAAATTTTTTCTCTACTACATGAATTTTTCCAACACACCCGTTGGAATATTAGAGAAGAAACTATAAACTTTTGGCTTGAAAATTGGTGCTCACCAAAAGCTCTTGTATACATTCTCTTAGAGGCATCTTTATACTGTTAGAGACATCCCTAATAGTAGAGAAGAAAATATCAACTTTTAGCTTGGAATGGTGCTCACTATAACCTCTTGTATTAATTGTCTGTGATGTTCTTGGAAGTGATGAAGCTTGGAATTGGTCCATAATTGGTGGTTCACTTGATGCTGAGCTTGTCCATATGTTATAGTCTTCAGGTTTGCAAGTCAAAATATGGTTGTGACATGAGAATTTGGAAGACTAGCTCCAGTTTTCTCTCATGTAAAGATGCATGGAACTTGCTTCACCCAAGGCTCGAACTTAAGCTTTGGAGAACTGTTCATGGGCCGGGTAGCCCAATGGATAGGCCCTGCCAGGCCCGACCTAAATTTGTTTGCAAAACACACAAACAAACAAAAATTAAATCTAAAAGATTGCTAGAATAAAAATAACATAAAAGAAAATAAAGAAAACGAAAGTGATGGTTGATCAAATCCAGTGGCGGTAGTTGCAGATTGGTTGGATTGTTTGCAGGAGCCCCTCATGACAAGATCTGGGCATCATTTCCTTCTACAACCCTTGAACTCCTCAAGAAACCTTAGCCTTGTGAACTGGGTGAATTGACCAACCCCTTCTCCGTGGCCTTTGGGGTCCTTTTTATAGAGAATGGTGGACAAAACTGGGATTAGAGAGAAAGAGAGGGGCGGCTAGAGGATTTATGTAGAAAATGGGTGCCCCTAGGGTTTAAGAATGGAGGGTTAGGATTAAAATAGAGGGATCCTATGGCTAGAGTGAAAAGGAGAGGGTGCCTATATGTATGGAGGGCTGGGATTTAAGCTCCTAGGATTGAATGATGGAGATTTGGGCACGTAGGGCTGAAAGGTAGAGATTAAAAGGAGTGGGTGGCGCCCTAAGTTTTTCTAAGGAGAGGGGAGTATGCTAATACAGTAGGAGGGGTGCCTTTCTGGGTTTACCAGATAGGAGGAGTCCTCCTGTGCTCAGTTTTTCACAGAAACACCCCCTCTCTCAGCTGGAATTCTCACAAACTTCTCAAAATTTGCAAAAAACTCTGTAAATTTCTCAGGTTTTACCTAGAATTTGCACAAAGACCTTAGAGGTTATAACATTGAATTTAATCGGAGAAAGGGTACAGATTAGTTAGTCTAAGGTCTAAAATGCCCCTAAAATGATGCTCTTAAGGCATCAAAATACAGAGTTATCACAACACCCCCAACTTAACCATTGCTAGTCCCTTAGCAATGCAATCTTAAAATTACACTAAGTAAAGAGATCATTCCCATTGCAAGATCATCCTTGACAAAATTAGCCAAGTATCCTGATTCCAGAATTCTCAAACTTTGTATAAATCAGTATTGGGTTTAAGGGGTAAAACCGTCCTACTTTGACATTACAGAAACTTGGCTTAAAAATCTTATATATTCTTGCATTTGCAAACTGTCTTGATAAGCTGAGATTGATTTTAAAATATCCAAAATTCGGATCCAGTGGCGGTAGCTGTTCGAGAAGACAAAATACACACTTTCTCTCTCAGTTCAGCCCTCGAACCCCTCGAAATACCTTAACCTTGAACTGGACGAATTCAGATCTGTAAAACACACAAACAAACAAAAATTAAATCTAAAATATTGCAAGAATAAAAATAACATAAAAGAAAATAAAGAAAACGAAAGGGATGGCTGATCAAATCCAGTGGCGGTAGTTGCTTATTGGCTGGACTGTTTGCAGGAACCCCTCCTGACAAGATCTGGGCGTTCTTCCCTTCTACAACCCTTGAACTCCTCAAGAAACCTTAGCCTTGTGAACTGGGTGAATTGACCAACCCCTTCTCCAGGGCCCTTGGGGTCCTTTTTATAGAGAAGGGTGGACAAAATTGGGATTAGAGAGAAAGAGAGGGGCAGCTAGTGGGTTTATGCAGAAAATGGGCACACCTAGGGTTTAGGAATGAAAGGTTATGATTAAATTAGAGGGATCCTACTACTAGAGTGAAAAGGAGAGGGTGCCTATAAGTATGGAGGGTTGGGATTTAAGCTCTTAGGATTGAATGGTGGAGATTTGGGTGCCTAGGGCTGAAAGGTGTCGATTAAAAGGAGTGGGTGGCGCCCTAGGATTTGCTAAGGAGAGGGGAGTATGCTAATACAGTAGGAGGGGCGCCTTTTTGGGTTTAGGAAATAGGAGGCGCCCTCCTGTGCTCAGTTTTTCATAGAAACACCCCCTCTCAGTTGGAATTCTCACCAGCTTCCCAAAATTTGCAGAAAACTTTGTAAATTTCCCAGTTTTTACCCAGAATTTGCACAAAGATCCTCAGAGGTCATAACATTGAATTTAACCAAAAAAAGGGTACAACCTAGTCAGTCTAAGGTCTAAAATACTCCTAAAATGATGCCCTTAAGGCATCAAAATACAGAGTTATCAGAGGGCATGTAATGAACCATAGGTTTATCGCAATTCTGTGATGCATGATGTGGGTTCATCATAGGCTTGTGGTGCATCGCATGCTCATCGCAGTAGGAAAGTTGATTGTAGGACATGGTATTAATTCAGTGTTTAATGTTCTCTGAGGGCTGAGTGGGCACTATATACCTACACTAAGAAAAGTTCATTTTGTTATGATGTAATCAAAAATCCATTATATGCTAAAAGAATTAGAAATACCATGTTATGCCATGATGCAATTTAAAACAAAGCACAAATATTGAAAAAGAAAACATGTTATGACATTATACAATTTTGGATAAAGCATAAATACTAAGAAAAAGGATATTATGTCATGATTTAATGAAAAATCCACTATATGCTGAGAAATCAACAAAAAGTACGTTATGTCATGACGCAATTGAAAATAAAATACAAGTACTGAACAAAAATGCATTATGCCCATGATACAAATACATATCCACTATATGTCAGAAAATCAACGAAAGACCATCATGTCATGGTGTAGTTGAAATTAAAACACAAATGCTAAGAAAAAGTATGTTATGCCATAATACAATTAGAAATTAATTAAATTCTAGTAAATTAAAAAAAGCACGTTATGCTTTGTAATTTGAAAATAAACACAAATGTCAAGAAAAATGTATTATGCCGTGATGCATTTGGAAACCTAATATATTCCGAGAAATGAACAAAAAACACATTATGCCATGATGCAATTAAAAGACAAAGCACAAATGTCGAGAAAAAAAATGTTATGCTACGATGCAGTTAGAAATTAAATTGGGGTAAAAACAAATACAATGTGACAATAAAGCATGCTTTTCTCTTTTTATTATCTTTTTCTTATTTTTAATTTTATCATTTTCATTTATTTTCCGGATGATTCACTTTCTATTTCTTCTTATTTTGTTATCATCACTTCCCTCTTTATTTCCTTTCGTTACTAAAGAACAATACTAATCTTTCTTCTTATTTATTTCTATATATTCTTTCATTCTCCCCCTGTTGTTCTTGTATTATTATTATTATTATTATTATTATTATTATTATTATTATTATTATTATTATTATTATTATTATTATTATTATTATTATTATTGTTGTTGTTGTTGTTATTATATTATATTATATTATATTATATTTATCCAATTTTTATCAAGCACTACTTTGAACATAAGCAACTCTTTTAGATCCGAATGCCAATATGGTTGATCCGAATCACACCATGCAATGTTTGATCTTATGTAGGATGATGACCAATCTTGCAATGCAATTTTCCTATAAAGCTAGAGTGAGAAAATAATGCTTAAGAAACTTGTAGGATGAAAATTCTCGTAACATAAGAAAAGAGATACAAATACTCAAGATGTGATGGGAGTTTAGGTATTTCCATAAACAAGATCTCTAGGCTTAGCTACTTGAATTGAATTTTCCTAATCTTATACTTTTTGACCTGTTCTTGGGTTTCAAAGATTTTCTAGTAACAACATACTATGAAAACTTTTCTTTCAAGATAACACCCATTTTAGTCTAGTGTCAAAAACCACCATATCCCTCTTGACAATAAGCACAGAAGTCATGGGAGCAATGCTAGAATTTGTTAGAGTTCAATTGTTGTTAATGAAACTAAACATCCAACAAGGTTCTTTATTTACTAAAGTAATACTCATAGTTCCATAAGCAGCCAAGGGTAGTCCTAATAACAAAAGGTGCCCTAACAACCCTATGAACATTCAAGGATCATAACGGATGTTAATTAAAAATCTCAGTGCTTTGCAACCTAGAAGCAAGGATGGCTTATTCTTTTTTTCTTTTTTTATGAGAGTTACTCATAAGGTATTACATTTCCTAGTATCTCTTAAACATATGCTTGCTATTTGTTTCAATTTTCTTCTTTCTTTTGACAAATATTGGTAATATCCAAGTAGTACAATAGGATCAGTTCATGAATCATCCGATGACAAAAATTGTTTCATTAGAATCTCTTCTATGTTAGTGCTACACATACATTTCTTGCAGCACCATCTTATGTTCATTGCTTTAGAATAACAAGTAGTTCAAGAAGTCACTTTTGCAATTAAACCTAGTCCTTACTTAGTTTCCTATTTCATGCACCATTTTCATCATTGCATAGCTAGTGCTTAATATCATTTAAAATAGAATAGGCATGTGGTAGTCTTTATTTTCTTAGTATATAAAGTAGAGACTGGGAGTTAAGCCTCTAAGTGGGATTCAGTGTGGTCTTGAATCTCAAAAGTAATTGGTCTCACCATTTCTTATTTTCTATTAACATTTCAATAGCAGTTTAATTTCATTAAATCGTCTTTTTTCTTCTCTTAATCTTAAGATTTGCGGATCAGTCTCCTTTCATTATATTAGAATATAGGAAGAGTAGCTCTTTGTATCAAGACACTTGGCACTCAACTTAAGGCTCTCGTTACTATAAAAGACTAGAATCATTTAGATTTCATAGCATTGGCCCAATTAGGGAGTTTGGTCAATCCATGGATTGCATTGCCAAGTTAGGGGGTTTTCTCACTTTCCACATGTAATCCAATAGGGATGTCACCAAAAGTAAAGAAAATGGGACCTAATTTGCAATAGAGTGAAATTGGATCCTCTTTACAAAGGATGGTTTCCTTATTTATAGAAGTGAGGGAAAAGGATTAGATTTCATGAAGCAAGAACACTGGAATATTACGTAGCTTGGGTAGTGTAGTGTTTGGGAATAGATCCCATATATTCCTCCCCTTAATACATGTGTCTCCCAAGACCACAGGATCATTAAAGCACGACCTTAGGCCTTCTCCAAGGGTAACACATATCAAAACAGTACTCGAATATAATCAGTCATGGTTTCCTTGGGGCACTCACATCTAATACCCTTAGAGCTACCTTTGCACTTTGTACCTCTGATCTAGTATCATGGGGTTCGATTGAATTAACAACTTTTGATCTACTTCATGAGGTGAAACCAATATTACCTTGTGAGGTTTGGTTTACAAGGTTAATCTAGTCATGCTTCGTGATGCCTCATTTCACAAGATCGAATTAGTCTTGCCTTGCAAAGCTTGCCAGACGAGGCCAAATTAGATTTGCCTTATGAGGCTTGGCTCACAAGGTCAAACTACCTTTACCTCGCTAGACTTGGCTCACAAGGCCAACAAATCACTCTCCGCAATCATCCTTGGACATGTGCAGGGTGCCTAACATCTTCTTGCACCATACCTTGGTCCCCAGAAACCTAAGAATATCTAATTTATATTAAGTTACTAGCTGTGAGCTCCGGGAAGCTCATGGCCGGCTCAAAGAGATGGAGTCACCACCCATTTTTTAGAGGAAATGGGCCCTCATTTTTAGATTTAAAAAAAATCGATTTAAGTCTTTTATAGTGATCTGTCCTCTATGGAAAAGGAACATAACCGAGAGATTTTGGGTCCCAAGGATTAGAAAAGGGAAGGTATTAGGCACCCCTCTCTCCAAGCTGTTGTAGCATCCAAATACGGGAGTTGTTCAGGCTTAATTTCTTTTAGAGAAAAACAAAACTGGTTGCAAGAATTTATTAAATCTAAAGGAACATACTTTCAACTTCTCCTAAGACCAATTTTAAGGTGATGTTATCGGGTCTTAGGTACTGATTTCCCTAAGACCCTCACCTCTCTGCCTCTATTCTCAGTCAACAAGAAATTGAAAATGATGGTTCTCCAACATATCAGAACATCAAGCAACCTAGAAAAACTAAAACAGACTTACCTTTCATATGTACCTTGTCAAAATTTTTCCAGTAACTAGGATGAGATAGAATGAAGTTCAAATGGGTTCTTGAGATAGGGAGTGCTTATGATTGCAACAACTTCTGCTTGAAAATGGAGGAGATGAGTTCAGAATCTGAGGTTCAGAGTACCTCTGAATTTCGTGGGATAGGTGGCAGTATATGGGTTGGGAGAAAGCTCTCTTCTCTCTCTCTTTCTCTCTCTAAGGACCTCCCTCAGGTTTCCTTTCTTAAGTCCCCCTTTTGAGCTCAAATTTGATTAGTATTTATAGAGAAATGGAGGGTGGTCAGGTATGAATTCGTTCAGCTATAGTGTTTGGGATTCAATAGAGGTTTTCACACAAATAGACAAAGATTCTTCAAAGAAATAGATGCCCAGTCAAGCTTTCCTGTTTGGTGAAACATTTTCTTCAATTTAGGGTGGTTTTCATGGGTATTATGCATCCAATAAAGCTTAGGGCATGCCTATCATGGAAGTCTCGTATTTGGGGTTGTCAGTGGCAGAAAATATAAATTTGATGAACTTTTAAATGTTATTTTATCTTTTTTTGGTCTCAAGTGAGGTTTATTTGGTATTTTGAACTTTTTTAAGCCTATTAGGCTCTCTTTCATTGGTCCAAGTGTTCTAATGAGTCAAGAATGGGTCTGACATCAGCCATCACCCTTTTGAGGCTTTTGGTTGGGACAGATGATGTGGCAATTTAATTTGGTGTGTTGAAATGGTATTTTTCTCATTTAATGGTTAAAATGATGAATTAAGATTCTTACCTAATAAATGGGTGAGAACAGGTCGTATTCACAGGGAAGCAAGTGAAAAATTAATATATACTTAGATCCGAACAAGAAAATGCAATCAGGAATGGTAGAAAATACGAAAATAAAATATATTATTGCTGAAATTAAATGTTTCGAATTTAAACAAGACAATAAATCAAAATCAAAATTTAATAAAGTATGAGAATCAACAAAGGAAATAAAAGAAATAAATAAATAAAATGATCCAGAATCTGGATCCGATGGCAGTAGCTGCAGATCAGCCAGACAGCTTGCACAAACCCCTCCTGACAAGAACCGGGCATCCGTCCTTTCTACAACCCTCGAATTCCTCGAGACACCTTAGCCTTGAACCGAACAAATTCAAATCTATAAAACAGAGAAATGAACAAAAATTAAATCTAAAATATTGCAGAAATAAAAATAACAGAAAAGAAAAGAATGGTTGATCAGATTCAGTGGCAGTAGTTGCAGAATGGTTGAACAGCTTGCAGGAACCCCTCTTGACAAGATCTGGGCGTCCTCCCCTTTTACAACCCTTGAACTCCTCAAGAAACCTTAGCCTTGTTAATTGGGTGAATTGACCAACCCCTTCTACAGGGCCCCTGGGACCCTTTTTATAGAGAAGGGTGGACACAACTGGAAATAGGGAGAAAGATGGGGGGGTGGCAGCTGAGATTTAGCAGAGTTAGGGATTCCCTAGGGTTTCTAATGGATAGCTAAGATAGTTTTGGGGTGACCCTATGGCTGAAAATGGAAGGAGAGGGCACCCAATATTATGTAGGGCTGAGATTTGGGCGCCCAGAAATGGAGGGTGTAGATTAGAACATCTGGGGTTGAAGGGTTAAGATTAAAAGAATATGTGGTGCCCTAGATTGAATGGTTGAGACATAGGATGGAGGGAGTGGCTGAGGTTTAATGGTGATGAGCTGAATGGTGAGGATTAGCAAAATAGGTGGCACTCTAGGGTTTAGAAGCTACAAAGGAGAGCCCTAAAATGGATGGTGGAGATTAGAAGGAGTGGATAATGAAGATTTCACATCTGGGGTGGCTAGGGTTAGCTAAGGAGGAAAAGATTAGGTTAAAAAGGATCCCTAGGGTTTATTAATGAGAGGGGAGCATGGTAAGACAGTAGGATGGGCGCCAATTGGGTTTAGCAGAGAGGAGGCGCCCTCCTGTTCTCAGCTTTTTACAAAAACACCCCCTCTCTTAGATGGACTTCACACCAGCTTCCAAAAAACTGCATTTCAGCCATGAAAACTTCCTAGTTTTCTACATAATTTGCATAGAGACCCTTGAATGGTGCACTTCGATTAGCAATGCACCACATATTCTAAGGCCGAAAATACCCTTGAATTAATGCCCTTAAGACGTCAAAATGCAGGGTTATCACACACACCGACTTAACCATTGCTAGTCCCTTAGCAATGCAGCCTTAAAATTACATTGAGTATATAGATCTTTCTCATCTCAAAATCCTCCCTGAGAGAATTAGTCAAGCATCCTGATTCCAACATTTTCAAACTTTATATAGATCGGTATTGGGCTTTAGTGGGTAAAACTGTCTTGTTTTGAATATTACAGAAATTTGGCTTAAAAAATATTATTTACCCTTTCATTTGCAAACTGTCTTGACAAGATGAGATTGATTTTAAAATCAGATAGGTATTCTTCTTATTATTTCTAACAGCGGATTTCTACCCTTGAACTTATTTTTATTGTTACCTTTCACCGTTTGACGAAAATCTCGACACTTACCTTAGGTGAAGAGACCCGGTTACTAAGCGTTAGGTAAGTATCTTTGGCATTCCCTTTTCCGTTTGACGTGAATCTCGACACTTGACTTAGGTGAAGAGACCCGGTTACTAAGTCTAGGATATCCATTGACCTTTTATCCCCTTTTTCTTTTTTATTTTTGCAACACTTTTCAGGGTAGTCCATTGTTTCTTAACAATTTGAAGAATTTTGTCTAATTTCTCAATCTTTCTCTTCTTATCTTGACAGGGGCAAACTTGGGAGTATTTTTCAATTTCCAAACGGTTTTGATAAATTCAAACAAGACCAATTTTGACTCCTATCACATGCTACTAATTTCTATAGAATTCAATATTCTTTTATCAGTTTCCTTAACTTTCTCTATTTGGGAGTCTCTTTTAATGGAAAATTTTAAAAATTTCAGTGAAATTTTAATTCTCCATCTTTAAAGGCTTATCTTCACAAAATATTTTTTTTTCAATTTTTTTTCTCTCTCTTTTCTCACCCCCAACTTAAATGCCATTGTCCCTAATGGCATGACTAGAATGATGCAAAGAAGATTTGTGCCAAAGGGAACAGCAAGTAGGGTTTTCCTTAGGGGTTCAAGGTATGTCACCAGGTCTTGAATCACGAAACAAAAAACTCTAATCCTAAAAGTAACTAAAAGTTACGTTGGGTTGCCTCCCAACCAACGCTAAGTTTAACGTCTTCAGTCGGACATATTCAAGCACTTTTTCCATCAACACTCTCTGACTCACTTTCATCTTCCGACAGACAGGGCTCAAACTGGGCTAACCAAGGGGTAAACAGGTCATTTAAAAAGTTATCCACTATATCTACTTTGAACTCATCTTCCCCTAGGTTTGAATACTTAGGGGCACTACAAACGTTTAACTGGACTTTCTGCTTCCCTAATGAAATGTTCATTTCTCCTAATTTGCGGTTGATGTCTGTATTGGTCGTTGCTAGAAACGGACATCTTAAGATTATCAGGATATGGTTTAGCTCCTCGATTGGGGTCATGTCTAGGATAAAATCCAATGGGAAGTGTGTAGGTTTGACATGATTGAACTGGTTGAGTCCCATGGTACTCATTGTACTCCCAGTGAGTTTAGGCTCCAGAACACTGAGAGTTCACATTTGGCAGGGGATTTTCTTGGACTTCGGCCCTATAATTGAAGTTGGGCTGATTTTTCCACCCAAGGTTATATGGACTAGAGAATGGGTTAGCATTGGGTTGGAAAAATCTATGGGCCGCATGTACTTTGTTGAGATGATGGGTCGGGCTTGCATAGATGGAACCTGATGGATAGGATGACAAGGTTGGGTATGGGCCACTTTGTTGATGACGTGCAAGGACTTGGTCAAGTCTTTGGGCCATACCATTAATCTTGTCCAGTTGTTGAGACACATGGTTCCAATCTATTTGTGGCTTAGGTTGGAAGTAATTTCTCATTCCACAAACTCTGGCCGTTGAATTCATTTTATTTTAACCCCCTTTTTCTTCTTTTTTTTTGAAATTTGAAATTTAAATTTTGGAGGTGAGGGGCTGAATGGTGAGGATTAGCAGAATAGGTGGCGCCCTAGGGTTTAAAAGCTATAAAGGTGAGCCCTAAAATGAGTGGTTGAGATTAAAAGAGGTGGTGGGTGGAGATTGAACACCTAGGGGCGGCTAGGGTTTGCTAAGAGTGAAAATATTAGGTTAAAAAGGCTCCTTAGGGTTTGCTAAGGAGAGGGGAGCATGGTAATACAATAGGATGGGCGCCAACTGGGTTTAGCAGATAGGAGGCGCCCTCATGTCCTCAATTCTTTACAAAAACACCCCCTCTCTCAATTGGTCTTCACACCAACTTCCCAAAAACTGCACTTCAGCCTAGAAAACTCCCCAGTTTTCTACATAATTTGCACAGAGACCCTCAAAGGTCACATAATTGATTTTAACTGGGAAAATGGTACACTTTGACTACTCTAAGGCCGAAAATACCCCTGAATTAATGCCCTTAAGGCATCAAAATGCAGGGTTATCAAGGTGCGGCATGTGCGGCAATGACATCGCTTCTTTGCTGCTTCACTACTCATGTTGTTCACCTCGATTTGGGCCTGAGTCTCAACCCTAGTGTTTTCCTGATCCCGGACGCTGCCACGAGGAGAAGGAGGAGGAGGCTGATTTCGTGTTACTGACACTCTCATGAACACAGGCTAGATCTTGTTGGCTAGGGTGATAGAATGGGTTTCAAACTGGATCCTCACCCCTCACGTTGAGTTGTCGGTTGCTGACTTACTGGTTGTCTTGACGATGGTGCTGCTAATCATTGCACAATCATTGTTGCACATTGCTTTGGTGGCTGCATTGTAGTTGGTTTCTCTGGTCGATTACCTGTTACAGTGGTGACGAACGCTGACCTGCTGCTACGTCCTGAGGTGGGGTCGGGCCCCAAGAAGGAGTTGGAACTCGAAACAGCTCTGAACCCCAAGGAGGTGACCGACATACACACTGCTGGTTCTGGTTCTAGTTCTGTTGAAATGGAGGAAATTGTTATCGGTACTAGTATTGCTAAATTTGTTGGATCTACTGCATGTGGAGTTGCATTATCCACACTCTGCATAAGCTCATGGAACTACTGCGTTCCGACCCCAGGAGGAACCACGGAGGGCTTTACTACTAGGACAGCAGCGCTCACATGAGGCAGAGGTACACTAGGTAGAGGTACATTGACTGACTGAGTAGGGAATACCGAGTTCTAGGCTATTGTAACACCTGGAAGAGTAAGGGAGATGGTGAACTGACTGATGGTTATTGATGGGGTGTCAGGGTTAAGTGCTGGTTGGGCTTGTCCCCCAGTGACAATCATCTCAACGCTCTTGTCGGTGCTTGATGAGGCCCTTAGTGAAATTTTCCAAAAAAAGTAGGTAATTAAAAGTAAGAACTTAGCTTTTTATCGCATTTCCCACAGACGATGCCAATTGATGGAGCGCGATCTAGAAGCTCCTAGTTGGAGGGCATCTTGGACGTCGGTCTACTTTGCTGGCCGGTTGAACTACAAGAGAAGGAATGCTCAGAGTACCTGAGGTGGGTTACCTGATGTGGTCGCTCTAATGCTTAAGTTAGTATATCGTAGTGCGAGCTAAATGTTTGTATGCTAGTGAGCTAGAGAGCAAATAATCGCATGTACCTTGTGTCATTGGGGTAGATGCCCTTATATAGGTGAGCTGTCGTAGGTCTCACGAAACACCTCCGAGATCCTCGGCGCGTGTTGTTAGGAGCCCATTCCATACCAAGAGGTGGACTTCGTAATAGCTGATAGGGCTTATCGAGTCCGTCCAATCCGGGCGGGATATGTATAAGTCCTACAGACGTGCAGCATGATCCCAAAGAGCTTGGAGACAGCTGGACAGCTTCTAGAAGTAGGCTACGTGTCACTTTGTAAGGTTGGGCCATCACAAGCTACATGGACCTCAGTCTTGGCCGAGGTGCCCAAAATACCCGAGGTGACTTGGACTGCTGAGGTGGTAGGAAGCGTCAAGTCAATGTCCAGTCAGCTGGTCGCATCCACATGTCTTCTCATTAGTAGGTCGGGCCAAATCACCCCTCATCAGAAGGGATTTGCCCAAATATTATATTTCCTTCTAAACATGGAAGGTGTGAAGATAATGAGTTTCATTTTTTTGTCTTGCTTGAGATATTCTAAGGAACTGCAGATTCAGTATGGTTCCATGCCTAACTAGATAAAAGCAATGTACTGATTAAAAAATAGATAGAAGAAGTGCAAGTATGCCTAATCTGGTAGCAACAGAAGATATTTTTATTCTTAGAATCAGTGGTTGTAAAAGGTATAGTTCACTCATTTGTGAATTGTTATTGCAACGAGGATTCTAAGACAATGCCATGGACAACCCAAGTGTTGAGGCGAATGTTACCATCCCACTTGTGAGCTATCCATAGTCGGGAATTTTCATTCATCTATTTATGATGATTAATTGGGAGTTTGTATTATTATCTGATTTATGCTTTATGTGAAGGGCATAACTGGAGGTTGGCAGGCACAATGTAACTTAAAAAGGTTGGTGCAGAGAAACCTACACTCTGGTTTAAAAAGTTGAGATGGATGGATCTATATTTTTGAACCAAAAAGATACAGCTTGTTAACATGTATACCAACAAATTTTGGCACAGTTATTAGTAAACTCAAGGTTGTGTCAAAAACCTTTTAATGGTGGAACCAAAACCCTGAGTTTCCACCCTTCTAGTCAAGTTCATATTACCTTACTTATTACAGCTTACAGGTATTAAATCTGAAAATTGTTGGAAAATAACACACTTTTATGGGTAAACAAGCATTAAAGTTTGTTTAGGTTTCACAATATGGAAGGCAAGTTTATATTGCATACTTGATTAAATTTTCATACATGATTTTATATCTCCAAAAATGAGATTTCTAACTTAATTTCTATTAGTTTTTTATAGGTTGAACATGGTAAAGATACTTCGCACGTGTGGATGGAGACATTTGATCAAATTTTACATGCCAAATTTTTTTTTTTAGGATTGAGTTTCATGTATTCAAGAACCATGAATGTGTAGCATGGATGCTAAAGCTCCTTGATATATTCAGTTTTTTATTGTATAATCTTTTAATGGAATTTTAAATTCAAGTTCCATGTTATATTATGAATTAGTTGGGTTTGTATTCAATACAGGAAAGAAGGCTTTAAAAAATAATAAAAAAAAATTAGGATCTAGGCATTAACAAAAGCATAGTTACAGGTTTATGTTTTTGGTTACAATCAATGTAAACCGTAGCTATAGGTTTATTTTTTCTTATGGGTTGTTCTTCTACTGACAACTTGAATTATAGCTATAGGTTATTTTTTCTAGCTACGACCAATTAATATCCATAGCTATAAATTGATGTTCTTTTGCTACTGGCTTTTAAACCATAGCTATACATTTTTCTTTTCTTATTACAGATAACTTAGATTCATAGCCAGTTCATGTTTTAAGCTACGGATATTTCAACACCGTAGCTATAAATCCAAATTTTGTAGTTACAGACATCGCAAAACCGTAGCTTTAAAGTCAAATTTATAGTTACGAATAACTAAGGTTAGTTTTAGCTACGAATGCATTCAGTCATAGCTATTGCTTATAGCCACTATGACTGTAGCTATTGTTTCTTGTCCACTACAATTTTTTGCATTTATAGCTACGGATAGGTTTATTTTCTTGTAGTGAGGTATGGGTAAAGCTTGGGTATCTTTCCAGGACGCCAATGATTGCCAATCGTTCTACTGAAGGACGTAATAACTCTCATATAGCTCAGATTATAAAAGTTGTTTTAGCTATGGATACGTTCAGCCGTAGCTATTGCGTATAGCCACTGTGATTGTAGCTATTGTTTCTTGACCGTAGTCAGTCCGTAGCTATATACCTATAACTACAATTTTTTACTTTTATCGCTACAGATAGGTCTATCTTCTTATAGTGAGATATGGGTAAAGCTTAAAGCTTAGGCATCTTTCTAGGACGCCAATGATTGCCACTCATCATTCTACAGAAGGACGTAATAACTCTCATATAGCTCAGATTATAAAATCTGTTCCTATCTTTACAATTTGGGAGCATTGGAAGGAATAGTGCCATCCAAAAAATGGACTCATATAGGCCAACAGACTATGTTTTCTCCAGACTTAGAGAAACCAAATGGTCAGTTGGTCACCACCCTCCACAACTTATTCTGTTGAGGAACTACGTATGCTCTCGAGCTGCCAAATGTTCATATCGTTAAGGTATTCATGGCACTACAGGAGGTAACCCAAGATTAAGTGCTGGTGGTGGAGTCCTTTGAAAGTCTAGTGGTAAATTTATTTTGGATTTTGCTCACTTTTATGGAAACAACTCCAATTTCATTTCTAAAGCAAGAGCTATGATGTACTATACTTTGCTAGAGCCTTGGGGCTCAACATCCTAACTGTTGAGAGTGGTTCACTTTTACTTCTTAATATCCTTAATGGTGGTATATACCCCAGTCCCTCTAGAATATTTTTCATCTTCTATACCATGTCTGTAGCTACATTGCAAATTGTCTATTGCGTGTGTATATCTGACAATATTGGTGTTTGATAGTTTGACACATGGTTTTTAAAAATGAACCGGTGATCGAACCGGTCAGGGGTCCAGTTACTGGTTTGAACGGTTCAATAGTTTGACTCAGACGGCCGGTTTGTTCTAACAAAAAAAATAAAAAAATTTAAAAATTTGAAAAACAGTCAAAACCGTTCAAACGATTTGAACAGTTAACCAGCCGGTTCAGCGGTTTACTGACCAAAATCAATGGTTTTAGGGAAAAAGCAGTTTTGGAGAAAAACGGAACCGATTAGATAACCGTTTCTCGGTTTTTTCAGTCTAACCGTCCGGTCCAGTCCGGTTTTGAAAACAATGGTTTGACAAACTTTTCTTGTGATGATCTATGCTACTACACAATTTGATAGGGTTGATTCACTTTCATCTTCTATTAGAAGTTGTCTATTTGATGATTTTATGTATATCCCAAAATTAAGAATTCAATATTGTCATAGTTGGGCTGAGAGTCTTAGCATGTGTTCTTGTATTGGGTTTGAGGCAAAGTGGGATATATCCTCCCATATGTTCCTTATTTTTTTATATTTAATTTGAAATAAAATTTTAAGGTGGCCAGCCACCCCTCACTATAAAAAAGGTACATAGACTGAGAGAAACCTTATTGATGGTCACAATCCATTGGTATATATGATTTGTACTGATGGATGTATATATATATATATGCATTTGTCACTATATGTCTTATCAAATACCGATGGAATGATCAGTTTGTCGCCAAAATCCAATATATACCAACGACAACTTTTAGGGAAAATGACCGATACCCCCAATGTCAGAATTTATAGGTTCAATATACGGTCGGGATAGATGCCAGCTTGGAATAATGTCAATTCATGGGCAGACATGAGTGCAGAGAATGTGAGTATCGATCCATTTAAATATTTATAACCCTGCAGTGTAAATCAGAAATCTGCATTGGACAAATCCATACTTTTCCACAACTTTTACTAATAATCAAAATCCGTTGGTACAGGTGATGTTTACTTATGGATGTTTGCATGCACCATTAATATATTGTAAAGTATTGACGAAAGCATTAGACCGTCACTAAAACCAGTAAATGTAAACGGTTGCTATATGTCTTATATAATACCAACGAATCTTAGTATACTGCTATTGGTTCACACTCTACTGACAAAATATATAATTCATTTCTATAATATATCGACAGTGAAATAATTTGCTGTCAAGTCCTATTTATACCATCAGTATATGTCTTATAAAATACCAATTGTTATTAATTAGCCACTATAGTTCAACAAATTTTTATGGAGCAATTAGTATGTCACTGTATAACTTTAATATATTCTATCAAAATTTTATTTTAGATATATACTATATATTTTTATTATTATTATTATTATTATTATTATTATTATTATTATTATTATTAGATATATATATTATAGGTTTACTTTCTTATTGAGGTGAAAAAGGATGTTTTTGACAAAAATTAAAAAGATCATAAAAACCTTGATTTTATGCATTATATTATATAATGCATAAACAAATTTTATATGCATATTGTATGAGATATAATTAATTAAATATTATATATATATATGTATGTATGTATGTAACTATTTATATATAAAATATATAAGTCCAGAATGCAGCTTGGCTCGATCCATGATCACCCCTAGTCTTTTTTTCTTTCTTTCTTTCTTTCTTTTTTTGAGAAATGGGTGGCTTCAAACCAATGTTTTTAACTTGTTGGCTCAACTAGGGGTGATCATGGGCTGACCTGGGGCGAGCCTAGGTCGGGCTTTGCACTTATATTTAAATATATGTGGTCAGGCTTAAAGTATTAGACCTAGGCCCAACCCTAAAATTTGCAAGCCTGATGCAGGCCTAGGCCCACATCCTAATGTTCTTACCAAAAATTGCATCCTAATGGGAAATGAATTTGGTTGCATTATGACGATCTAAACAAACCCTTAGGTTCTTGATAATCTTGATCTTAGTCCCTGGTTCAGAACTAACGAGTCCAAAAGAGTAGCCAATTTCTCTCTATGAACCTTCACCATCTACTCCAAAAGCAATAGCCAATTTCTCTTTATGAACCTTCACCATCAGATCCTTTTCTTCCTCCTTCACTCACCAATCCAGCATGACTGGAAGCTTGCAAAACTAAAAGCAATGTAACTCCAATAGGGGATATCCCAACATTGAAATTCTTAGAGAAGAGCCTTAGTGCTTCGTTTCCTTGTCCAAGGAATCCAAATGCAGCAATTGTGGTGTTCCAAGTAACAACATTTTTTTTCCTACGTATTATTGAATTTACATTATGCCTCTGATCCCACATTTAGCATACATATCAATCAGAGCTGTTGATACATAAACATTAAATTCAAAATTTCCTAATTATTAACTCATGGACCCATTTCCTTGGGAGAGCTCCAAATTGAGCACAAGCTAAAAGAATGCTTGTAATAGTGATTGAATTTGGGTGGACATTCAACATCTGCATTTGTTGGAAAAGAGAAATTGTCATCTCTGTCAGCATGTTTTGATTTCTACTCTCTAGAGTCTCATCAATTTCCTTTTAGATTCAATTTCATTCATTCTGTTATAAATAGTTGTGAGGGCAATAGAAATAGAAGCATTTAAATTGACACCAGATTTTATAGCAAGTCCATGAATGGAGAGAGTAAGATCAAGATGACCAATGTGAGAGAACACAGGGATCAAACAAAAAAGCGTGAACCAAAGAGTGTCATAATGAGATAATGAGATAAGAACTCCTTGTATTGTTACAATTTAGATCTCCTACCCACACCTACCAATGCCTCGCTACAGCTGTACATTGAGAACATCTTCCGTATTTTCATGTTATCATTCATGGGAAGATGTTCCCAATGTACAACTGTAGTGTCATGTGGATAGATATGGGTAGGATTCGTGTGGGTGTAGGAGATTTGAATTGGTTTTGTTAACACTTCTATCACTAAGCTGATCAATCCCAACTAACATACAACATGAGCCTTTTGGATTGTTTAATATATTTGTGTTTGATTCTAATCTTTTAATAAAAAGTGAAGGCTGCACTTGAAAACGATGCAAATATGTAGAGTGTAAAATGATCCATATAAATTGCAAAGTTGGGTTAGTTTGCACTGACAAATTTACCTTTTTACCAAACAGACTTTTAGCCGTAATGGATGCAAACACAAATTCCAATAAAGCATATGCCTTTTTTTTATCAAAAGCCCACTTGAATGCAAATTTACTTCTTTTTTATTAATTTACTTTTACATCTTATTATCAATGTAAATATGCAATGGAAAATGTGTTTTCTGTCATTTGTCACTGCATAAATGTAATGTTGCCAAACACAAGCAAAAGTGAACCAGAATGCAAATTTACCTTGAACTGGGATTTACACTCCATTTGCATTGTTTCCAAACGCAGACGAAAGTAATACTTTTGCAATTTTCAGGAAACGATGAGGAAAGTCCTTAATGAGTCTATTAGTATAGACAATTCACATTGACATCTTTCTTGGGAAAAAGGATGTGTGCGATGTATGGGAAAGGTCGTCATTTCTACTAAAGAATATGGTGCTACATCATCTCATCTTAATTGATGCAATGTGATGTAGAAGTTGAATTTTTTAAGGACAAAATTCAAGGATAGGAGGAAAATACTTGTTACTACAAAAGTGGTTTCCTGAAGATAATGTTATTGATTTGATAAGTACAACACAACGCATGATCAATGGGGAGGTACATATACTTGTGTAATTTAAAATTCATAATTGTAATCAACAATATGGCAGATGTATCTCTTATAAAATTTCATATTTTTAATAGACTCCTAATTCTAGTAGTACTATACATAACTCTCCAAATGGATGATCACGCTCCTCATATTCAAGTCATTATGTTACCACATAGCAAGATGGTAAGTGATTAAAGCGATTTCTCTAGTTTTTTCATCTTTTCCTTTGTGTCTATATACAAAATTAATTTTAATTTAAACTAACTACTTAAATCTATTAATTTGTATGCAGGTGTGATTTAGGAAGTTGGAAGTTTGAACAACTAAGAGCAAAACCCATCTTTTAAACTTCTTTTTCTCTTATTAGAATACATTGCAACTTAAACTATTTAAACTAGATAATTAAACATGCATTTTTTTTATATTTAGGGTTATGTGTACTTTTGCTTTAATGAAATGAATTTTGCATATATGATTAACAAGATGATGTTTTGCTTAAAATACTTGTTTCTAAAAGAAGAAATAGGGAGAAAAAACCACTAATTAATGGTTTCTAAAAGAAGAAACCATCACTATTGCAATATGTACCAACACTTGCCTCTATTGGTAAAAGCTATACCAATGGTTCTTCTTCTTTCTACTTTTTTTTTTATTTTTTATTTCTTTCTCATTAATTATGTTACTCCCCACAATGGAAAAAAAAAAAAAAAGTATCTTTAATTACTCTTTTCTCTTTATTTTTTCTAAGCACGTAGTGTCTTTCATATTAGGAACCCCAAATGATAAAAAGGAGTTTGCTGGATCTGTTCACCACAAAACATTGCTGGTCACACTCATTTAACCGCATGATGAGAATATCCGTGACCACAACACAACTGATGTTTCATATCATATGTGCGGCTGAGGCTGAGTAAACGTGGCCAATAATGTGTTGTGATTAGTAAATCTGGACTCTATAAAAGTGATACCTTTGCCTTGGACATTGTAAAGCTACTATACTATTAAGTTACAGCAAAAGAGAAAAAGAAAAGTAGGTTTTATAAGGACTTATGCTTAATTTCTTTATATCAAAACTGTGCATTCTCTCTTAAAAGCTAAAAGCACATGCAGTAATTTCAGATTGTTTACTTTTAGGACTGTTGCTTTAGACCCTACCATACGAAGGTTTAAATGATCAACTTTGCCTTATGCCAACTACTTTTCATTTTTCTTTTATTGATAATCACAACCTTTCAATTTCTTTTTTCGGAACTCTCACTTTTCTTAAGAGTCTGTTTGGTTTGTGGGAATAGAAGTCTAGACTCCATTCTGATTCTAGCTGTTTGGTTGGTTAAAATTGGAATCCTATTCTCATTCGTGGTAGAATGGCATTTCTCTATTTGAGTAAATAGCCATTCCCTCCCCTCTCCTAGGAATAACAATCTATTCCAACTAATTCTGATTCTGATTTCAATTCGAGTCTAAAAACTAAATAGATGAGGGAAATAGATCATATCAAGGGATTCTGATTCCGGTTCCAACTCCGATTCTGATTTCAACCAAGAACCAAATGGACCCTTAATATATTATATTAGGTTATGAATAAGTGCCTTTCTAAAACCCTAGTTACATCACTTTTCCCTGCTTTCAAGTCATCAACTAATATCTTTTTTGCAGCAAAAAAAAAAAAAAAGTCATCAATATCTTTTTTTTCTCTATTTTGTTTGTTTTTTTTTTTTTTCTGAAAACCCTAACGCTGATACCATTGCATGAAACTCCAATATTACATAACATCCTCCCTTAGAAGATTACAAATAAATTCTGGAGATCTCGAGCGCATAAAAAAAATCAGTAATCGGCAAAGCATACTTTCAAGTTTCAATATCAAAATCAAGCATAAGACAAATCAAAATAAAACTCTGCCTTTGTGGAAGCGCATTATCAGGTGCGTTGTACATTAAAAAACCGCCAAAAAAAAGCATTAAAAAACCAAAGCACTAAGTCAAATGATATTAGAATAAAACTCTGCCTTCTCATTTTCCTTTCAATGGTTCACAAATCACCCTAAACACTACTTTTCTCTTTGTATATAACTCCAGTGGAATTCTAGCATGGAAAGCTTTACAAAAATATTCACACAACACAAGTGGGCAGTAAGCAGCTTGAGAAGAACTCAAACATCCTTTTCTGCAAAAAAAAAAAAAAGGGACAAATAAATAATGACAAAATATATAAATCACATGGAAACCTGAAAAATAAGAAATAAAACTCAAACCCAATATATTGAACAACAACAACAACAACAAAATTAAAACTAATAATTATAATATATAATAGCAGGAGGAGGAGGAGAGGAGGAAGAAGAAGAATAATGAAAGGGTGGGGGCCGGCAACTTACCCTCTTAGGCTTGCTGTAGAGGAGATCAGGTGATATTCTGTATAAATCTTCGTCAACAGGTTTAGGAGCCCTGGGTGGTGGTGGTAGTGATGATAGCGAGTGAAGATAAGGTGGTTGTTGTTTCAATGGCGTTTCTGTCATGTCATAGACACTACCTTGTTTTTTCTGTTGGTTAACATGCTGTGTATAACGTTCTTCAGTTCCCTTTGTCTGCATTTTACATTAATTCCTCTCAGTCAGTATGATTCCCACCATGATCAGTTGCTTTTTCTTCCATTAACCATACATATATACACAGAAGAGATCTGAGCATTCGTTTATGCTAATTTAAGAATAAGAAATCAAAAACAGCACCCATTTGGAAAGAAATTAAAAAGAAAGTCTATGTTTGAATTTAGCTACCGACCTTGAGAGGAACAACAAGAGATCTGGGTGGCTTCTCTAGATCATCGTGGCCATACAAATCGCCAATAACGTATAGATCTCGTTCATACGAGGCGCTATAGCAAAGCAACCCAGCTTGCCTAGCTGACTGAAAACACTGAGTAACTGGGAGATCATCTGTGTAGTCCCAGTTCCCAAATGCTGGAATGTGGCTTCTTCTGTGTTCCTAAACAAACAAAGAACAATCAAGAAAATAAGAAGATATTGAATAAGAATCAAGAAAATGGAAGAAAACGGGTGGTGGGTAATTCATGGGATTGTTGCTTCTACTTACAAAATCCATTGTTTGTGATGGTGGTTGCAAGAGGAAGTGCAGACGATATTGGCCTGAGTGAAAGTAGTCAAAAGATGGAGGTAGACTTATAGAGCTCAACTCAACACAAAAAGAGAGTGTCTTTTGTTATTTATGGTGGGACGCGGACGTGGGGGAATTTATACAAAAGCGAAGACTTTAAAAGGAGAGATTCTGGGAACCCAAAGAAAATGTAAACTGTACCCAATGAAATACAACAGTAGAGGGGAGTTTAGAATTCTTAGACTCTGCCGAAAGTGAAAGAGGGAAGCGGGGTTGGAGGTCCGTCCTTCCAATCTTCAACAGTTCAACTTTTCACTTTTGCTTTTGATAGTTGCTTTTGCTTTTTGTCTGTCGCCGTGTTGCTGATATGTCTCTCATCTCGATGGTCTCTTGCCGGTAAATAAAGTTTTCTCGCATCTCAAGACTGGAAATAGCCTTTTCTTTTCTTTTTTTTTTCTTTTATCTCTCGTGTATGCTCGTAAGACAAGGTAAAGGTGGGAGTAGAGAGGGGCAAACTGGAATGTCTTTTTTGGTAAGACCGGTTGAACCAGTGAATCTGATTAAAACAAGGTTCAAGGTGTCATTATAGCCAGTTTTCTTTTATTTTTTTTGGCTACACATCTGACATCCCCCAAACCCTCACTCCCCAAGACTGGAAATAGCCTTTTTTTATCTCTCGTGTATGCTCGTAAGATAAAGTAAAGATGGGCAAACTCGAGTGTGTTCGGTTGAACTAGTGTATCTGGTCAACACAAGGTTCATCGTATCATTATAGCCAGTTATTTTTTGACTTGTAATTTGGGCCTAGTGCCATTTTGATCCTAAATGCTTCAGTACTTAACTTTCAAAACATGCCAATCTATTAACAGTCCATTAACGGAAGGTAGGGATGGATTCAAGTTAAGCTAAGCCAGATATTTGATTATTTGAGCTCGGGTTGCTGAAATAGTGTTAGGCTCGAGCTCGACCTCAGTTCGGTTCAAAAGCTTGAAAGGTCGATCTCAGCTTGGTTCAAAATCTTGGAAGTTTGATCTCGGCTTGGCTCGAGCTCGATTGCAAGTCAAGCTTTTTCTAAAAAATAAAAATTATATATGTATATATATATATATTTTACATACAAAAAATAAGAATTATAAAAATGATTTATTATTGTACATAAAAACTAAATATTATTATATATATGCATGTATGTGTATAAGTTATTATTATACATATATAATAAAAATATTATGTATGTATGTATGTACGTATGTATGAAAAATATGATTCAACCTCACACCCATTTGAATGTAGTGGACAAAAGTGGGGCTCGAGAATTGATGTGTACTCGAATCATAGGAGCTAGTAATCGCCGATATGCTCATATTGGTGACGTTATTGTTGTTGTAACCAAAGAAGCAGTGCCTAATATGCCTCTAGAAAAATCTGAAGTGATTAGAGTTGTAATCGTACGTACATGTAAAGAACTCAAACGTGACAATGGTATGATAATACGATATGATGACAATGCAACAATTGTCATTGATCAAGAAGGAAATCTAAAAGGAACTCGAGTTTTTATGCGATCGCTCGGTAATTGAGACAGTTGAATTTTATTAAAATAGTTTCATTAGCCCCTGAGTTGTATGTATGTATGTATGTATGTATGTATGTATGTATGTATGTATGTATGTAATAAAAAAAATTATTTATTTATTATACTAGGCTCAATTAGGTTTGTGAGCCCTTAGAAGCCGAGCTTCACTAGGCTCGAACTCAACTCAGTTAGCAAATAAACCTATATATTGGGCTCAAGGTTGGTCCGAAGCTCGGTTTAAACCGACCTGAGCCAAGCTTTTCACAAGCTGAGCTCAAATAGCTCGTGAGAAGTGCAACTCGTGGCCACCCCAAGGGAAGGTACTACATTGACACGTTTTTAAAACCTGAACTTTCAAGAGTAATTTTGACATTTTCAAAAGTCTTAAATCGCACAACACATAACTGATGGACCATTAACAAAAGGTACTAGATTGACACGTTTTAAAAGTTTGGATACTGAATTGTCGCGTTTTAATGGGGACCAAAGTAGAACTAGGTTCAAAGTACAAGATACTAATCAAGTTTTTTCCTTTTTTTTTTTCATGGGGCTATACATCCCCCAAACCCTAAGGCTATGTTTGTAAAGGTTTCCCTTTCTTTCCCTACATTTTCCTTTAAACCAAACATAGCCTAACTCCCCAACCTCAGATCTGGGATTCAATCTGAAGTCTTCACTACAACCAGTTGAAGACCTTACCAACCAACCGGTTGCAACCTTGCATTATATCTAGAGTATGGCAAAGACAGTTTTACAAGTTGTGCTTGGAAAATGTATTTTTAGGACAGGTAGGACTGATTAGGATTTATATGGACAAACCAGGAAAATTCATATAATTACTCTCATCAATGATACTTCGGATGAAGCCATAAAAACGATATTACTATAAATTGTTATAGAATACGATCATCTCCATGTGAATTTAGCATATATGTACAAGAGATATTCCAGGACGAATTCAAGTCCATGATTGCAATCACTTGTTTGGAAGCACTCAAGATCCAAATTGAAGAATTGGCAAGATTTAGAATTTATCATGAAACAACTTGAAGGAGGATATGTGGTGAGAAGTGTCAATCTTGTACCCTACCATAAAGGGCAAATTACTTAATGTCCCAATTTAGGAGGGTAAATATATATATCTTCCCTGTCTAGGGAGGGGTAATTGCTAAAGTAGACTCACTTACAAGCTTGGCAGTTTCTTTGATTCTCTAATTTGAAAAGATTGTGATTATCATAGTGGGGAATGAATGGTTTATAGCTATTGATTCTACGTATTTTGATGATAACAAATTCATTGAGAGTACTAATGAGTAATGTTAAGTGTGTAGATGTATCAAATTAATCCTATTGAGGTAAAATGTTCGATAAACCACTTTAAGGAATTAAAGATTGGAATGAGATCCGTTGGGCATTTATCAATCATCAAGTGAGTCTCCAAAGAATAAGATTGCTATGAAGAGTTAAAAAGGGAAAGATCATCAAGTCCTAGTGTTCTATGTGTCATAATTTTACCTTTTTAGGACTTAATATAAGGCTGCGTTTGGTTGGAGTGCAAATCTGAATCGTTGCAAATTTGCACTCCGGTTCAGATTTGCATCCGTTTGGTTAGGTTTCAAAAATGCATCGATTTTCGATGCAAATTTGTATATTTTTTTATATTTGCATCGAAAGTAGGACAAAATATTGCTTTTAAAAAGAAAAGAAAATTTTGTTCTTATCGTCGATTCGTCGGTCGAAGTAAATAGGTATTGTGGTTGCATCGGTTTTGATTTTTTTTCTCCAAAACCCTCGAAGAAAAATAGAGACAGAAGAGAACGGCGAGCGACTCTGAACTGCGAGCCAAAGGTAGCTGCGAGCGACTGTGTAGAAACGGTGTAGATAGAGGAGAAACGGAGTAAAAACGGAGTAGAACGACTCTGAACTGCCTTCGTTTTCATAGAGGTAATCCGTTCTACCTTCATTTTCCGATTTCCTTCACTCTACTTTGTTGTTTGTTCAGTTTTCCTCTGAGAGAATCCTAACCTCTTCGTTTTTAGGTCGTGTTCCATCCATTTTTCCATTTGTTGGATTTTCTGTTTTAAGAGAGAGTCCTAACCTCTTTATTTCTGGGTAATGTTCCATCTACCTTGCTATCTACTTCCATTTTTCCATTGACTGCATTCTGCCTTCTACCTCATCTCCTTCTAATTACTAATTAGGATGCCTAGCTTTATGTTTTGACATATTTCAGTCTGTTTTGGATGCAATTGGTTCTATGTTGGTACTGTTTCTTTCAATACGATGGTGTTATCCCTTGCAAATTGAAATTAATCCGACCAATTACAGGCTGAAAAGAATGCTAGAGAGTGAAGAATAAATTCTTGCTTGTCTGTTTTTTTTTTTTTTTTTGGAAGAATGCTAGAGTTATTGCTTGTCTGTTGATTTATTCTTGTTTAGTTTGACTGATAAGTGTGAGGATCATTTTCGTATTCTTTTTGATTGATTAAGTGCATTGGAACGTTGGGTGTTGGAGGGTTTTTCTCACTTTCGAAGGGGCTGGGCTGCTCCTGGGAATTACATTTCCCAAGTCTGGAGCTTTTACTGTCTAGTCTTCCTACAATTACATTTCCAGAACAGAGGATCAGGCCATTCCGGTAAATATCGTTTGGTGTAATAATGCCCCTTCAAAGGTAGCTTCCTTCGTTTGAACTACCTATCTAAACATAATTTTAACCAGGGACAACTTGATCAGGAAGAGTATGTATCTGGAGTCCCCTAATTGCGTTTTATGTGAGTGGTAGGTTGAGTCAGTTAGCCATCTAATGTTACATTGCAGATTTTCCCATGGGACTTGATCAAAGATATGGAAATTATTTGAGGTGAAAACTTGTATTCCAGAATTGGTGGTGGATTTTATACAAAGCTGGAGAGGTCTAACTAAGAGGGGAAAGGTGGTGTGGAAAATTGCTCTTGCAGCAGTTTCTTGGTGTATGGAAGGAGAAATGCAAGGATTTTCAAAAACAAGAGCAGCTCAGTAGACACAGCATACCAGAAAATCTTGGGGAAATTGTTTTCTTGGCTTACTACGAACAAACTATTCAGGGAGAGAAATTTTAATTCCTTTTTTGTATATGATAATCTTTTTGTAAAGCAGGATGTGGGGTTTTAGGATTATATGTATATTGATTGTTTATACCCCTGTATACAGCAACTTGTTGTACATGTTTTTTGTCTGGGAAAATCTATGATGCGGAAAAGATACGGTATAGGAAGAGTTTTGACCAATCAAAACCCACCCATGAGTTTTGATAAGTAACACCTAATTGGCTACCATGTTTATGATTCCGGTTGACTGGTCAGAAGTTTTTCAGATATCATATTTTTCCCATATCATAGTGGAACCCTGATATGGTTGTAATAAGGCTTGGATGATGATGGTGATGAATTATGGATTTCATTAATTAGAGAAGAAATACAATACACATCCAGTTGTCAAGCCATTTTCAATAACGTTTCAGGGAAGTTTGTTATAGGTCTGGATTTTATATTATTCTTATTTACTTCTTTTATTATTTTAACCCACACAATTCATTTGCATTGGATTTCTTATTTTTTAAGCTTTCATGTTCATTTATATTACTGACATTCTCATAGCTTATTCTCTAGTGCTGTTTAGCAATGTTCTTTTGCATAACATTGTTCATTTTGTGAAATTTGGTCCAGTGGGAGGTACTTGTCATAGAAGTTCGGCCAAGCTTGCTGTCTGGGAAAACAGAAAGGTTTCCTCTGGATGATGTCTTCCGGGTATGTCTAACTTCCTCTATTATATATGTGTATATAACCAATAAAAGTATGTTATATGGGAGAAAGATTGGATGTATGTATGAGAAAATGTATTTCTTTGAAGAACCATGTATAATCTGAAGAACAACTAATCTCTTTTTAGGGCATCCATTGCACAGGCATGGAGGTGGCAAAAAAAATTTAGTTTTGAATTCTAGTAATCATTTGTATTCAGAAATGGAATTTTTGTTTGACTTGTTTATACATGCATTGTAATTGGGACCTACTAATTTTGTAGTGGTTCTTACCTGGGGAATTTCCTGCATCAAAATCATAGAGGCTGTTTTGCAATTCTTTTTTAGTAGTTCTTTCGATAGCCCAGCAGGCCAAAAGACATGATGAGCTTTTTGGAGCTTGTCTTTAAAGACTAAGACTGTTTGGTAAGTATCTTGGTCTATTGGGCTGTTAAAAATGAAGTAGAAGAGTATTTTAGGCATGGAAATGTGAAATGGGTCCTATTTTTCATTTTACACTTTGTCAATAAATTTATGCCGATACATATAGATTGACAAATACTTGTAATTGAGTTCCTACTTCAGTATGATGTCTTTGTTTAGATTTTTATGGTTTCAATATGAAGAAGCTAGTTGTGGAAGGCAACCCATCAACCTTGATTGTTGGGTAAGAAGAGTGAAAAACATATTCATATTACCGATTATCCTTGTGGAAGTTCAAATGTTAGTTATCTCCTAGAACACTTGTTGCCTGCATTCTTATGCCCACAGCTAATCTGGTAGAAAATGGTGTTCATATTTATATCATGTCTAGTGTGAAATCATCTTAGAAGCAATGATACATGGTAACTGAAGTTTTTATAACATATTAATGCTTTTGCAGATTGATTTACCGAAGGAAATTGGCTGCATAGATGCTGATCTTGTAATTCAGATCAAGGAACGTGTTGCATGTGAAATGAATTCTGGGGAAGAGTTGATATGCACAAATGTTTGTTTGAGAACCAACTGGATGATCTGGAACCAGATCAAGCTATAGCTCTTATGTCTGCCCTTGTATTTCAACAGAAGAACCAGAAGAAGTTGAGCCTACTCTTACTTTCAAAACTGCACTCAGCAAGAGATTTGCTAGATTCTGTAATTTCAAAAAGAAGTCTCTAACAAAAGGATTTTTGTTATTTTTTATATTTATTTAATGGTCTTATTTTTTATATTTGTTTAATGGTGGGAGTAGCTGGAACACCATTTGGTAGCAAGGAACAATTATATTTGCATTGATGAAAATGCCAAACATCCACAAAAATTGTATTCTTATTTGCATCTCTCAAAACAAATGAACTGAGTGCAAAGTGGATGTGTAAATCTTGAACCACTTTGCATTCACATGAACCAACCATTTTTGTTTTGCATTCTACAAATTTGTATTCGTACTCCAACCAAACACAGCCAAAAGAACATATCTTCCAGACTCTATTCGAATCATTCCAATAATATTTACAAGAAAAACTCCCTAACATGATGATACAACAACTCTCTGAAATGATTCTTCAACTAGGCAAAAGAATAAATGACGGGCGTAAAGAATCTGGTAGAAAATCTAACACGGATGCAATATAGAAATAGAGCCACTATGACCGAAAAAAAGTAAAGTTACCAACAAATAAGAAAAAAAAGGATTCCCTCTTATCATCAACAATAACATCTTGTAAGAGTCTAATAGATATAATCCTGAATAGTATGATTAGATAAGACATCTCAAAACAAGGCATTGGATAAGGAGGAATCTCTCTAAAAGCTTATAACATTAGGGGTCATTAGGGGATGGTGGGGGTCATAGAAAAATTCCTTATAACATTTCCTCTTTGTAAAAACCTATGATTGTCTTCTCCCTCTTGTGGTATCCCTTAACGTTGTAGCTTGTAAGATATCTAAGGCCCCATTCACTTTACGGTAAGTTACTTACCCAGGTAAATACAATTATCTGGATAAGATTTTCTTGTGAAACACTTACACAGGTAAGTGTATTTACCCATGTTATTTTATTACTCAGGTAAATAAGGCAATGACCAGTTTAGCTATAAAAATCCATTATTAAAATAACATTTTTTGTCCCATTCAAGTATTGACAATTTTCCCCCTATGTGGAGAAGTTATTTACCCACCTAGGAGATGGGTATCACTTTCTTGGGTAAGTGATACCCAAGAAAAAAGCTTTCCCTGATCCCCACATAAAGTTGAAAAAAGAACATGGGATTCTTGGTCAATGGGAACCAAAATCCCATTGACCAACTTGCCCCCTCCCCCCCTCTCCAAATCCAGAAAAAAAAACCCCCTAAATGTTAAGTTAAGAAAGTTTGAGTGTAAGTGTCTGAGTTTGAGTTATCCCTATGATTCTAAGTGTTTACAATAGTACTACACTAAAACTCTACAAGTCTCTCAATTAGATCAAATGATATTATAGCCATTTAAAATAATAATAATAATAATAATTATTATTATTATTATTATTATTATTGGTATATGAATTTTTATTTTCAATTTTATTATACTATTTTGTTCCAAGTTTAATGTGATTTTTTCAATTCTATTTTATTTTTTCATATATAAACAATTGTGCACATTAATTCATATGGAATAAAATTTTAAGATTTTTTTTTTAATTTTTTGTCTGTCTTGTTAATTTATTTTAATTTTTCATTATGTTCTTATTTCAATTTTTCTTATAAGTCATGTTGGCCTATGGCTCAACCCAACATGGCATGGATCCACTAAGGCTTGGGCCTTGGGTTGTACCGATCTCCCCTCTTGGGGGATTCATGTTGAGCTTGCTGAGGCTTGCGTGTCAACATGGCATGGCTCGCTACCATGCAAGTAGCCCGCAAAAGTGCACAATGCCAGCCTAGAACGGTGCACACTTCCAAATCTCAGATTCCATCCATTTTCACTTGGCACATCCAAATAATGGATTCATTGTGTTTATATATACTAATTTGTTTTTATTATTTTCATATTTATTAGAGTTTAATCAACACTAGAACCTAAAGCCAAAAAAAAAAATCAACACTTGAACCAATATTTTTTAAACCCTCAAAGACATTAAAACCTGAACCAATAAAAGAACTTGAAATTGTCTAATCGATACAATCTTCTTTCACCATTTCTTTTATTCTTTTCCTATAAGGCTATAACAAACATAGGGCTGAGTTTGAAAGGACTACAAATGCAAATATGTAGAGTGCAAAACCTTATATTTTGTATTATTTTGTATGTATTTATGCTGTACATATTTGCATATATACTCTTTCCAAACTGAGCCTAAGGGTTCTGCCCCTACATTTTTTAAGTTTTTCTTTCTTTTTCTTCTCTTGATTTTCCATACTTCAACACGAGCTTATACTTTTCTTATGAAAAGTATCATCACCTAGGCAACTACACGAAATTGCATCCTCCTGCTGCCTAGCCTCGCCCAGGTGCTTTGAAAACTATAATACTTGGTTGACAAAAGCCTACGGAAGTTAAATGGGGTTCACAAGGAATCCTAAATTATAGTTCATATGTAGGTGAAATGATTCATAAATTACAGGCGACTTAAGGTGTGGCTTTTGGTAAGGTTTCAATAGAAATTACCGGCTGCAGTGTCTTATGAGTACGAGTAGACTCCGGTGGGCAGGAAATCCGATGTGTGGAATTTGCCATTCTAAGAACCAAAAGGCAACTATTTTTTGTATATTTTTCATTTTTATATATTTTTAAATATTAAAAAATCAATTATTTTTGTTTCACAAAACAAAATCCAATGAAAATTCACCATCTTCACCTTAACATTGGCTCAAGTTACTAAATTGTAACACTAATAATCTAAAGCTAGAAAGCTATAATATTCAATTGAATTATGTGCTTCACATGAAACAATTCTCAGAGCTGGACCGGCATACAAAATAACCAATCGTAAAGCAAAAAGCTATACGTATACTTTCTCTTCTTTCTTTTCTTTATTCTCTTTTCCAGGGAAAGGAAGGGGGAAGGACAGCTCACTTGACAAAGAATCAAGAAGCAATTCTCTGTCTCATCCATTTTGTAGCAGACCACTTCTCTCCTGACAACACTTCACATCCTCCATGTATACTATTTGGATCTGACTGTCCATCTAGCCCCTGAAGAAAACAAAAGAGTTCAATAAAATCATATTTTGGAATCAGGGATGCAAGGTGTTCTTGATCCAAATTCGATAAATAGCCATTAGTTTACAGCATAGACTCAACTGAAATGTAGAGATAATTTATCAAAGGGAAAATAACGAAGTTTTATCCTAAAGCTAATAAAAGTTTGATCATGCTAATCTAACAGTTACCTTGAATGCATTGCAAAAGATTCTGAAGAATTTATTTTTATGCAAATAAAAAGAGAATAATTTGCTTTTCTTGTGATTTGGATAACATTGTATATTTAGTGAAAATCATCAGAACGTATCTTCATGTTATTAATAGATATATGCCTCTAGCTTTCCTCCAAAAGGGAAAATCTGATGGTTTGGTAGAAAAATGGTGTTTTCCAGGCAACCAACGGGCTCCTAGACCTTTGTTCATTAAGGCTGTAATTGGGTGTGTGTGTGTGTGTGTATATATATATATATATATATATATATATATATATATATATATATATATATATATATATATATATTCTCTCATATTACATATACTCGGACTCAGATTTTGTCAGATCGATATGGTCAAATCCACATCCAATCAGATTATTAAATAGATGCAGGTTTTAACATCCAGATCCGATCAGATTATTAAAATCATTGACAAGAATTTGATTGCCAATGAGAGTGTTGAAGAGATGAAAAGGATTTGGAAGAAAGGTTTAGTATGTAAACTGGATCTAGAGAAAGCCTATGACATTTTCCAGCCCTCAAAGGATTAAGGCAAGGAGACCCTCTTCTGCCTTTTCTTTTTACTCTAATTGTTGATGTTCTTGGGAGACTAATCATGAAGACTGACTATGGTAGGTTGTGGAAGATACAATTCTCTTCTATGGAGGAGGTGTTCTGAGTTGGGTTAGGAATTTAAAACTGATAATACAAGTCTTTGAGAAGATGTTTAATATGAAAATCAATTTTGAAAAGAGTTGCATTGTGGGATTGAATATGGATGAGAGAGAAATAATAGAAGGGACAGAAGTTTTAGGATGTGTGATTTCTCAGTGGCCCATGAATTACTTATTACTTAGGCTTACCTTTGGGGGATAGTCGAAGAAATAGCAACTTTTTGAATCCATGGTAGAAAGGTTTACTAAGAAATTGGCTTCTTGGAAAAGCAATTATTTATCTTTGGGTGGAAGGATTGCATTGATTAAGTCCACTTTGCCTAATCTTCCCATCTACTTTATGTTAGTGTTTTGAATTCCACAAGGGATCGGAAGATTGGAAAAGTTGATGAGGGACTTTCATGGGAACCAGGGGAGAAGAAAAAGGATCACGGGGTTACTTGGGAGATAGTCAGAAGTAAAGAATATGGTGACCTAGTTGGGAATATTCAAGAAAAGAACATGGCCTTGTTGAAAAATGGTTGTGGAGATTGCCAATTCATAGGTACAAAGTGTGGGCAAAAGTAACCATTAGCGTTCATGGACTTACGGCTGGAGGTTGGGACTCTAGAGTGTAGAATAAGCAACAAGAGCTTCTCCTTGGAAATCCATTCATGACATCCTTCCATCATTTCTACCTTTTATCAGGTATAGTCCTAGCATTGGGAACTATATTAAATTTTAGGAACATGTTTGGTTGGGTAATTCAACCTTGAAGGAACAATTCCATCCTTATTTGCCTTGTCAAACCGTAGGGATGAACAGATATCCTCTTTCTTAACTCATTCCAACTCTAGGTCTAGAATTGATTAGGACTTGGTTTTTAGAAGGGTTCTTCATGAATCGGAAATAAATACTGTTTTGACTCTTCTCCAATGTCCTTAGAAATAAGTCTTAAATCCTCTAAAAAGGGATAGTTGAGTTTGGACACCTTCTGGATCCCTCACAACATGTGTCTCTTTTTTTAGGTCCTTAATACATCCAAGTGATAGCATAGATTACCTTTTCCGGTTATAGATGTTTGGAGTAGACCTATTCCACCTAGAGTTGCTGTTTTTGCTGGAAAGTGTACATAGAAAGAATTAATATCTGTGATTTGCTCCAGCGAAAAAGACCTCATTAGTCATTATCCCCCCACCCCACCCCACTGGTGTTCTCTCTGTAAAGCTGAGGGTGAGACTTCGCTTTCACTTATTAATCTCCTACCCTTTTTGCTCTTTCTCGGAATGGTTTTCTTCTTTGTTTAGACCAAGGTCGAACCCCCCACCTATACAAATCCTATTTCCCCCCAACATGATTAGCTGGCCAAAGAAGAGGGGGAGAACCACTTGGAGGTGTACAAGGGCTGTTCTGTGCTGGATGATTTGCAAAGAAAGGAACAAAAGAATTCTCTCAGGAGTGGAGAGAAGCAGGAGTTCTTTAATTGAAATAATTACTATTAGGGTGGTTCATTGGGTGAAGCCTCTGAATCTCTCAAGGATTTTTCTATTGAGAATTTGATGAGGAAGTGGTTTGAGATTGATTGCTCTTCCTCCTTTAAGGCTTGGGTTAGGTCTTTGTGGTCACCACCTAATGGAGGCTTCATAAAGTTGAACTTTGACGGAAGCAGTGAAGGAAATCCAGGTCCTCCAGGTATAGGTGGAGTATTTAGGGATGAGGGCAGTAGAGTCCTTGCTCTTTTTCTGGGCTCAACTGGGGAGGGTGACTGTTTCAGGGCTGAAATAATGGCTGTGATGGAAGGAGTAAAAAAGGCTAAGGAATTACTTATCAAGAAGCTGGTGATTGAATGAGATTCCAAGTTTGTTATTAATTGGCTGCAAAAAGAGGAGGATATTGGTTAGTGGGGCTACATCTTTGAGAAGTCTAATAGAAAACATGGAGGTAGTAGAAATCACTTATTGCAGTTTTAGATGAATTCCTTGTGAAGAGAAAGAAGAAGAAGATGAAGAGTTTCAACAGTACAGAGAAGAGAGGAGAAGGAAATGAGTGGGATGTCAACCAGAATTAAATTAGTTCTGGCCGCCAACCCCTCTTTGTATTACATACTCAAATCAAAAGAATAAGAGATTACAAGAATGCCCTCAGTAGAGCGGTTACTTAAGCAGCTGAACAATCACAACTTAAAAAACATAAACTAATGGGTCTAAAGCCCAATAACTTCCTAACTTAACAACTTAAAAATAAAAGATAAATAACTGTGCCCAATAACTAGAAATCGGCCCAACTCAACACTCCCCCTCAAGTTGGGAGTAAATGTCACACATTCCCAACTTGCGTAGGTCATGCTCCAGCTTGCTCCTTGCAACACCTTTTGTGAGAACATCAACAAACTACAAATCAGAAGCAATGTATGGGAGACAAACTTCCCCAGAAGCACCCTTTCTCTGAGGAAATGTCTATCCACTTCAATGTGCTTTGTTCGGTCATGCTGAACTGGGTTATGGGCAATGTTAATTGCTGCCTGATTATCACAGTACAACATCATAGGTTTGGCCTTTACACCAATCTCTCCTAACAAGGAACGAATCCAGAGAAGTTCTGAAACTCCATGTGCCATGGCCTTGTATTCAGCTTCTGCACTTGATCTGACCACCATTGTCTGTTTCTTACTTTTCCACGAGACTAGGTTACCCCCAACAAGGGTGCAGACTCCTGAAGTAGACTCCAGAGTAGCTATAGTAGGAGGGGCCGGTATGTCACCAGTGACTGCCATGTGAGCATTTCCCTTCTTTTTTTTGAGTCTATTCGACACAAGATGAGGATGAAGCTTACAACAGGTATCTCTTGTGTGTTTAGGCTTCTTATAGTAGTCACAAATCAAATCCTTTTTGTCTTCCTTCCTGATTTCACTGACACCCCGGTTCTCCACCTTGTTTAGGTTTCACGGTGCTAACCATGGCTGATTGATCAAAACCAGAATTTTTCATCGTCACATTTCTCCTGCTCTCTTCCCCTGATACAAAGGCATATGCCTGGGAGAGAGTAACACTGTCCCTAGAAAGAATATGCTGTCTTGCAATATCATACTCATGATTAAGGCCAACAAGAAATTCAAAAACCCTATACTTCTCTAGGAGTTTCTGATAGGTAGCTGCATCCTTAGTGGTTTCCCAAACAACTGTCTCCAGATGGTCGATCTCCTACCACAAGTTTCAAGGGCTGAAAAGTAAACAACAATAGGTCTATCTCCCTGCCTTGTAGCAATAATTTGATTCCTCAACTGATAGGTCCTAGCAACATTCTCACTCTGTGAGTAGGTTTCTACAACCCCATCCCATATTTCCTTAGCTGTATTTGACTACAAAAAATTCTTACTTATATGGGGCAGCATCGAATTACACAACCAAGTCATCACCATATAATTTTCCTGTACCCACCGGGAGCTGTTAGTTTCGGGTTTCATTTCCTCACTAGTGGTGTACCCTAACTTCCCGCGAGCACTAGTGGCCATCTTTGCAGATTGTTGACCATTCTAAGTAATTTGAACCATCCAACTTAACTATAGTAATGGTCCCAACCTCGGAAAGGTCTCCAACACCTCCTTCCACTAGTCTCTAACTTCCCGCGAGCACTAGTGGCCATCTTTGCAGATTGTTGACCATTCTAAGTAATTTGAACCATCCAACTTAACTATAGTAATGGTCCCAACCTCGGAAAGGTCTCCAACACCTCCTTCCACTGGTCTCATTTCACTCCCGGGTTTGTTTTCAACTCCGTTACCCTCCATAATTCTCAAAAGGGATTAGAAGGTTACTATAAGATGAAAGAATATCAAATAAATCACTTCTAGTACCACCAACACCCTTCTGGTGCCCTAAATGATCCTCTCACAAAAGATTCCTTTTCTGTAGGATGGGAGAAAAAAGATAAGAGGCAGCCTTTCTCTTCAGAGACCTCCAAAACAAGCAGGACTTGAACCGCCCCCTTCAGAAAACTCCAAGGAACCCTAAAAAATTAGGGCACCACTTCCTAGGTCAAAATTGAAGAGTCAAACAGAAACATGACTCTCCCCCTTTCTCTAGTTTTTCCTGAATTTGATGGGAAACCCTAGACCAGCTACAGGGCAAAACAGATCCACCAAAAAATCCAAAAACTAAGCTTACCTAAGATCTTCGATCAGCCTCTCAAATCACCATGCAGTCGGCCGATCTAGGGCTGCATTATAGAACAGCTCAAGGAACCTTCGGCCTGCTCTGATACCAAGTAGAAATCACTGATTACAGTTTTAGATGAATTCCCTGTGAAGAGAAAGAAGAAGAAGATGAAGAGTTTCAGCAATAGAGAGAAGAGAGAAGAGAGAAGAAAAGGAGTGGGATGTCAACCAGAATTGAATTAGTTCTGGCCGCCAACCTCTCTTTGTATTATATACTCAAATCAAAAGAATAAGAGAATACAAGAATGCCTTCAGTAGGGCGGCTACTTGAGTAGCTTAACAGTCACAACTTAAAAAACATAAACTAATGGGCCTAAAGCCCAATAACTTCCTAACTTAACAACTTAAAAATAAAAGATAAATAATTGGGCCCAATAACTAGAAATCGGCCCAACTCAACAAAGGTCATCATATAATGGGTGAAAAGATATGCTAATTCTTTTGTTGACTGTTTGGCTAAACAAGGGGTGGGAAGAAATTAGTTTTTTTTGGGCAACATGGTAATTTTTTTTTTCTGTTTTGGAAGAGTTAAGAGAGTTTATCTCTCCCTTTTCTTCTTCTAGTAAGAGAGTTTATCTCCATTATTTTAATGAAATGCTTCTGTTATTTATCAAAAAATTAATTCTATTGAGTACATTGCCACAACGGCATAATCCAACTATGTCCAAAACCAAAGTCATGTGTCACTCAGTTGTCCCTATAAGAGTGTAAGACAAAAGGACCTAAGAGACTTGGTGTTAACCCAAGCTAATCTTTAAAAAGACCCCAAGGATATTTAGGTACAAGAGAACCAAGTAAACATAGAATGATACTTGGGAATAAAGGCTTCTATATTACTTAAGGAGAGATATACTGAGCTGAGCATGACAACATACTCTATGAGATCATTTCAACCAATGGAACAATTCCTGAATAAGCAACTAGTAAATTAATACAGTGAAAAATCCAAGCTACTAGATCAATTGTTTTCCTCATTAAAGATACTTATTGTCATCTTAGATTAACTTGCAGCATATGCTTAAATTAACTAGTCTACTGGGATACAAAGAAACAGACCATGCTCCAGAATAGCACTGCATTTCCTTTGACTGGTTTTACAGACATCCCTTTTAGAATCTTCCCGCCACATGTGCATTCCCCTGATCCAGCCTGAAACCATTTTAAATTTAAAGCAAATCATATGGTCCATTTATATCAAGCAATACAAAAATACTAATAGAGGGAAGATATAAAGATATCTAGAGAGCATGAAGGGTAGATGAAATGGTTAAATTGTTACTAAGTTGAAAGTTTCACATTATTAGGGGACTCTTTAGGGTCAAAACAGGTTTTCTGGGCAGCACTAAGAGGGGACCATGGAATCATAGATATGAAAATCAGAGAAGCTAAAGAAATAATAAAGAATTTGGGAGGAAGAATACAGTGGTCATCTTGGTCAGCTAATGGGCTAAACGGATGGATTGGAAAGATAGGGGTTAACAGCAAAAAGTGATTGCACAAAGGCGGGGGGGGGGGGGAGGGGGAGATTGAAATTGACTCAAAAAACTTATCACTCTGCTATACACTATATTTCTATTTAAATCAATAAAATATTTTCACTGTTACTGATAAACGAAAAAGGCTTACCATATTAGAAATGGCATTAGTGAGTAATAAGCAATTATTTCCTTCTTTCTTTCTTTTTTTTTTTTTTGAGAAAGATAAGTTATGATATCATTAATATAAGGAAACTGTATAGGGTATGGTCCTCATATTTAGAATTTAGTGAGTGCCTATACATGATCATTACAAATTAATCCCCAAAATATTAAGAAAACCAAACCTCGGATTTTAATATTGAACAGATAGGTGCACCCCTGAAAAGACACCTCACTAAGAGCTAGGAAGCAATACGCCATGCTACCCTCCTTATCAACTCCTCCTGGCTACCAGAGTTATCAAAGATTCCAGAGCTCCTTTTCCCACTAGATGGTCCAAAACATAGCAGCAGTGATGACCTTCCATAATCATCTAAGCCTTATCCCAACTATATGGGGTCAGCTACATGAATCCTGTTTTGCCATTCTGTTCTATTTAATGTCATATCAATTGATAAATTATGAGCACTTAAATCATTTCATACTAGAGGAGGCCACTAACCAGCCACTTGTAATAACCGCCATCCACTTGTAACAACTGCCACCCAATTGGACTGTCAAGACTATTGGAACAGACCAACAAAAGGCAGTTAGTCAGTTACAAGAAGAGGCCACATCAGCAGCCACTTGTCACAACTGCCATCCACTTGTAACAGCTGTAACACTACAAGTAGTAGAGCCAAAAAGGAATAAGGGAGGACTCTTTCAGCATTAAACTCTCTCTCTCTCTCTCTCCTTCCAAGAATTCAGGAGGTTGGCCCCTCGAAGAGCCCTGAGTTGGGCAGGTTCCTAACATAGTACTTCAACTCTACGTGTTGTTCATTTAATAATTTTTTGAAAATAGTTTTTCCATATTTCCTTGATTTCTTCATCTTTTACCAAGTCTGTCTTGATCTTCCTTTATAATGCACCAATCATGGTTTAAATCTCTTCTTTTCCTTTATTTTGTTTATGCTAGTTTATAAATTCATTTTCTCTTTTTAGTGTCTAGTTCACAAAGTTTCTTTAGCACTTCACCATTTCCCTTTTAATTCTCTAAAATGCCCTTTGCTACTTCCATTATATAATTATCCATTTCAAGCTACATATTATTAGTCTTTTCATTCAAATTCCATTTTTCCCTTAATACTAGTCTGTCTCTAAATTGTAGTAGTTTTTCTCATCTAGATTTTCCCACCTAATTCTTGGGCGCATTTTCTTCTCTATTTCTAATGTGCACATTTACCACCACTAATCTATGTTGTTTACTTAAGTTTTTCTTGGAATAACTTTGTAATCCTTAAAGATCATTTATTTTGTTCTCCAAGGAAAAAATCCACTTGACTTATGTTTGGTCCACTTTTAAATGTTATTAAGTGTTCACCATTCCTTTTGAAAAATGTGTTTACTATTGACATATTGAAAGCTATTGCAAATTTTAAAATTGTTACTTCCTACTTCATTCCTCTCCCCAAACCCAATCCTCCATGCATGACACACCATATAATACCCTGTACTTTTTTCCCTGCATGGCCATTTAGGTCTCCTGCTATAAATATCTTCTCTTCATTTGGAAATTCTTGGGTCAATCCTTCTATGTTTCCCAAAATTGTGTTTTATTTCTCTCTTATAAATCTACTTGGATGCATAAACACTAATTATGTTGATGATTTTCTCACCTAAAACAAGTCTATTAAAATTATTCTATCATTAAGTCCTCTAACAATTTTTTATCAGCACCAAGAAAGCAATTTATTAAGTTAAAAGGAAAAAAAGAAGATACAACCTTTTGGATAGCCTCAGCTACCCCATTAAGCTTAACTAAAAACTAACAAAAACAGAAATACCAAGAACTTAGAACCTACTGGATGGACAGCTGTTAACCCCTTGCTTTGCTAGCTGATCTGCCAAGCTATTAGCCGACCTTGGAACCAGCTGCATATTTCTTGACAGTCTTCTAAACTTTTTGATCTCATTCTTGAAGTAGCATGGAGCCTTTTCAATCTGTTTCAGCCAACTTAAGACTACTTTTGAATCTCCTTCAGTTGTTAACTTTCTCACTCCTAGTTCTGAAGCTTTTGCACCCCAAACATTACTGTAGTTCAGCTGTTGTGGAATCCCCAAAGCCAAGAGGACCTGAATATAATTCCAATATTATTCCATTTTCATTCTTATCACCCCTCCTATACCAGAGGAACCCAGATTGCCAAAGCTGTTTCCATCAAAGTTTAATTTAAGGAAGCCATTCTAAGGTGTATCCCAAGATTTTAATAGTTTCTTCTTTGAAGAAGATGAAGCTTCAATTATCCCCCATTTTCAGACAACATCAAAGGTAAAGTCTGACAATAGACTCAAAGCCTTAACCCAATGTGCCATCCTTACCATAATCCCTTCTATCAAAGCTTCCCTGGCTTCTTTTCTTCTCCTCATAAATTCTAAGATTTCTTTTTGGCCATCCAAAAGTGGAAGGATCAAACAACCTGTCCAAACCATCTGGGGTGTTCCACCTGCTACAACCAAAGAGAGAAACCAATCCCAAATACAAGAAGTAAATGAGCAGGAGACAAGAATATGATAAGCTGTTTCAACATTAGAGTCACACAAATAAATACCAGTTTGGGGACGGGTATATTAATAGCACCATGGAACACTCTGCAACACCCTGGAACACCTTCCAACAAAAAAACGCCCACCTTTGGAGGGATCAGGCTACACCAAATTTCTTTAACTGGGAAAGGTGAAGGAGAACGAACAGAAGAGGACAAGGACTGAAAAAAGAAGCACAACTGAAACTGCTCGATCCCTTATGCACCATATGAATGCACCCAAACATTTTTGGAGTGATACTGTGCTTACATCTTGCTTCCTGATTAACTGGATGCCCACGCCCATCCTTGAAGGTCATTCCCCTTTTACCATTTCGTTTCCTACCTTGTCTCCATTCCCACTTACTCCTAGGATTTTCGGGTGTGTACAGTGATTTAAAAGGTGCGCCTGAGGCGTGCCTAGGTGCACAGGCAAGGCACAATTCAGGGTATGCGCCTCGCCTAGGTCCTAGGCGCAGCCCTTTCAAAAGGTGCATGCCTGGTGTGCCTAGGCATGCACCTGATGCGCCTTACGCCTCAGCCCAGGCGTGCGCCTTTTGAAAATTTGGCACTTTTTTGCTGTTTTTTGAACATAACAGCTGGGCTGGGGGCTCCGTCCCCAAACCCCCATGCCACACCCCTCAAGTGAAAAAAGAGATTAGTGGTTTTACATGCTTGAAAATGTTTTATATGTTTGATTTTATTTTTAAATTCTCATTTGAATATGCTTTACATCTCATGTTTATATATTTTAATTTTAGATAACAGGTTTTTTAAAACATTATTTTAAAATTTAACTTTATATTTTTTAGTAGTATTATGTTTAATATTTTTATTTTTTGGGGCATTTGTTTTGAATTTTCTGACATTTTTTTTTTTATTTTTTAGCCCTTTTTTGTATTTTTGCACCTTGCTTCAAAAAGGCGCGCGCGCCTTGCACCTCAGGTGCAAATTGACCCCCGCGCCTTGCGCTTTTAAAACACTGGGTGTGTATGCTTTGTAGTGATACAGTGGACCAGACCTGATATTTTTTATGTGTGGTCCCATAAGTTCAGCCTTTTATTTCTTATTTTTGGCTTTATGCTTGTTTTCTTGTACTGTTATAGGTAGCAGGGCATTTTTGTCCTTTTACCTAATGTTATGTTAAACATATAAATAATACTGCCTTGGGCAGTAGTAAGTGATTTTTGCCCATTCCTCTCTTGTTCGTCTTCTATTCTCTTTTCTCTTCTTCTCCCTTCTTTTCTCTTCTCTTCTTCTCCCTTCTCTTCTTCCTATTGATTTATGTTTTTCTCTTCTACCCAGAAATTCTGCTAACAACAGTAACTTCATGTTGGCATTAGAGCAGGTTTAGTTCTGCTCGAGAATCTCATGTAGGCTCTTCCCAACCGGCTACATGAGATTTTAATAGGGCTGGAGTTTTAGTTCTGTTTGTGGCCTAATTCTTGGAGATTAGTGGAGTTCGAAACCTTGCCCAGGACGTTTCTGTTCTTGGAGTTTCCCAGCAGTCAGGAAGAATCAGAGAAAACTCTTTTTGAGGTGAGATTTAGGGTTTAAATCTCGGATTAAAGGTTTCGCCCAAAAGTTTTTGGGTTGTTTTTTTTCAACTCTCCAGAAGTTTATAACTGAAAGTAGGTTTTTCTAAAACCTGAGAGGTGCGGCTACTTTTTGGAATTTACTGGACCGAGTAGGGTTTTTGAAATCTCTGAGGGTTGCGGCTATTTTTTTCCTGAAATTTTTTGGACTGGGTAGTTGCTTCTCCTCTGTTCTCTCATCGTTTTTTATTCAAAAAGGGAGCCGAGTGTGTTCTTGTACTTCTTTGTGTTGGACTCAGCATGGAGTTCTTTGGGAGTGAACAAAAACCTGCAGGAGAGGGTGCTGCTAAGGGGGCTGTTAGTATGACTGATAACAACCCTTTTCAGGTTACCATAATCAAGTTTGATGGTTCTAACTATTTGGAGTGGGCTCAATCTGCTATGATGGCAATTGGAGGAAGGGGAAAGTTAGGCTATGTGATTGAAGACACTAAGGAACCAGCTAAGGATGACTCTTTCTATGCCAAATGGGTTCAAGAAAATTATCTTATGATGACATGGTTGTGCAACTCGATGCAGCACCATATTAGCAGAAATTACCTTTGGGCAAAAACAACCAAGGATATTTGGGACAATATGAAAGAGACTTATTCACAGCCACTTGATGTGGCTAGAGGGCTTCTGAGTTGAAAATTTAAGTAAATAATCTGAAGCAGGGGGAGAAACCCGTATCAATTTATTACTCTACTCTGAAATCCTTATGGCACGAGATAGATCATCTTGAAACAATTGAGTGGGAGAGTAATAAGGATGCAGCAACCTATAACAAGTTGGTTGAGAGAAATAGAGTTTTTGAATTTCTTGTGGGTCTGAATTCTGATTTTGACATTGTTAGACAACAACTTCTCACTAGGGAAAATGTTACCTTGTCTCAAGCCTACTCCCTAGTACATAGTGAAGAGAGTAGGAGGAAGGTTATGCTACAAAATTCTCAAATGGAAGTGGCATTAGCAGATGCAAGACAAAAGACACCTATTGAGATGAAGAATGAAGGAAAGAAAGGTGTGTTTTGTGAATATTGCAAAAGACCTAGGCACACAAAAGACACCTGTTGGAAGCTTCACCCAAATCTTGTACCAGAAAGACTCAGGAATAAGAAGGGAAATGCAAATGCAACTATTACATCAGATAGTTCTTCCCTTCAGGGGCCTCGATCTACTTCTTTGGAGGCCATAGCTGCAGTCAAAGCAACATTGACTTAGTTGGAGAATGAAGCTGGGCTTGTAGGATCATCTCAGTCTGTCTCTACTACTACTGCACCACCATCCTCCACATCAACCTTTGCCCACTCAAGTACAAGAGCCACTGCATTTCATGCCTCTACTCTAGGTAACACTAACCCTACTTGGATCATAGACTCTGGTGCATCAGATCACATGACAAGCTTGTCTTCATTATTTACTTCATACAACTTGTCTTTAGGCAGAGATAAAGTATCCATAGTTGATGGCTCCCTTGTTCCCATTTCTAAAAGGGAAACATCAAAATCTCTGATGCCATTACCTTGTTCCCATTTCAGTCAGTAGCCTTACAAAAAGCCAAAATTGCTCAATAACCTTCTTTCATGACCATTGTATTTTCCAGGATCTGGTGACAAGGAAGGTGATTGGGACTGGCCATGAGATGAATGGAATCTACTTGTTTGAGCACCCACCTAGAAGTGATAAAGGAGTTGCGAAGTCTTTTGTTTCTCAGTCTGTGAATCAGATTATGCTTTGGCATAATCGTTTAGATCATTTGTCTTTTGGGTCTTTAAGAAACTTGTTTCCTACTTTGTTTAAGTCAATTCAAATGTCTTTTTTAAAGTGTGAGAGTTGTGAACTTGCAAAACATTGTAGAACCTCCTATTTTTTTAGTAATAAAAGAAGCAACACTCCTTTTGAAATTGTGTATACTGATGTATGGGGGGCCATATCATATTCCTGCTATGGGGGGGGGGGGGGGGGGTACAAGTACTTCCTATTGTTTGTTGATAATTACTCTCATTTCTCATGGGTTTATCTTATGCGTTCTCGAGATGAGGTTCCCACCTTAACCTGTGCTTTTCATCAAATGGTTCTCACTCAATTTGATGTTAGAATCAAAATTTTCAAATCTGATAATGCCAAAAAATATTTCACTAAACATCTGAATTCATATTTTCTTGAGTATGGGATTGTTCATCAGAGTACTTGTCCCCATACACCTTAGCAAAATGGGGTAGCCAAGAGAAAAAAATAGGCATATCCTGGAAGTTGCAAGAAGTATTATGTTGAATTCTCATGTTCCCATTCATTTTTGGGGGGATGCTATTAATACAGCTGTGTACCTCATCAACCGAATCCCTATCCGTGTTCTAGATATGAAAACTCCTTTTTTGTTATTGCATCCTAAGAAAGATTTGTACATCATCCCTCTTAAAGTTTTTGGGTGCACTTGTTTTGTTCAAATCCTAGAACCCCATCATTCTAAGTTTGATCCTAAAGCTGCTAAATGTATATTCCTTGGTTATGCACAAAATCAATAGGGATATTGCTGCTATGATCTTAGTTCTGGCTCTCGTTTTGTGTTCATGGATGTTACCTTTTTTGAGGATGCCCCTTATAACCTAGGTGTTTCTTCTTAGGGGGAGAATAATGAGAAGAATAGTCCTTGTCCTGAATTTCCTCTACCTATTCCTATTCTTGAAGGAGAGTTGTGTAATGAGGGTTCTTGTCAAAGGTGTAGGGAGTTGAGAGTTTACCGCAGGATGTGGAGGCAGGTTGATTTTGGTGCTCATAACCAGTCCAAGCCAGTTCCTCTCTCCTCTGTAGTTCCATATTCAGGTACTTTCTCCCTCCTTGCTTGTTGATACATCACCCTCATCATTGATCCTCTACCCCCTCCGAATGATCTTGCTCTTCCCATTGCAATCTGCAAAGGAAAGATCAAGATCATCTGGAGGGGACTATTATGTCCCTACTTAAGTATGGGACACATCACTAAACATAAATAGAAAGACTAAATTACCCCTATACAGTCAACACTAACACTCCCCCTCAAGCTGGTGAGTATATATCATATAGTCCCAGCTTGTTACATATGTAGTCCACTCCTCCCCAACTAAACCCTTGGGTGAACCGGTCTGCCCATTGACTCCCTGTGTTAACATATGCAGTATCTATCACTCCATAAGCACCTTCTCTCTCACAAAGTAATTGTCAACTTCTATATGCTTTGTTCTCTCATGAAACACTGGATTAGAAGAGAATGTAGACTGCAGCTTGCTTGTCACAATAAAGCTTCATTGGAGTGTCAATCGAATATCCCATCTCCTGTAGAAGATTTCTCAGCCACACTAACTCACAAGTGGTATGTGCCATGGCTCTATATTCAACTTCTACACTGCTTCTTGCCACAACTGTCTGCTTCTTACTTTTCCATGTCACCAGATTACCCAGATACAGAACCAGCCCAATCAACATCGGTGTATCCCTCTATTTCAAGATTTACTCCACTCTTATATATCAAGCCACGACCAAAAGCTCCCTTTAAATACCTTACAATCCTTAGAACTGCATCCCAATGTGGAACCCAAGGTTTCTGCATAAACTTTAACTGACTCACCACACTAACTACAAATGAAATGTCTGGCCGAGTAATGGTTAGGTAGTTTAGCTTACCCACCAACTGCTTGTACCTTCCAGGATCTTCAAACTCCTCACCCATATCACTGCTCAACTTGGTATTTGGTTCCATAGGTGTTTCAATTGGTTTGGCGCTTAGCAATCCTGTTTCTTCCAACAAATCAAGAACATACTTCCTCTGGCTCAAATTAATACCATGCTTAGGCCTTTCTACTTCTATCCTCAAGAAGTATTTTAATTTACCAAAGTCCTTTGTTTGAAACTTGAAAGTGCTCTCACAGGAAGGTCTTCATCCTATCAATCCCCAATCTATCACTGCCAGTAATGACAATATCATCTACATATACCACCAGTAAGATCTTCCCAGCATGCAAATCATGACCAAATACTGAGTGATCAACCTGACACTGTTTCATACCAAACTTCTTTTATCACTTCACTGAATCTAACAAACCACGCATGGGGAGACTATTTAAGTTCATAAATGGCCTTCTTTAGTCTGCACACCTTACCATCCTCCCCCTAAGCAACAAACCCCGATGGTTTCTCCATATAGACCTCCTCAAGGATAGCAACTTGATGTCAAGCTGAAATAGAGGCCAGTCATACATAGCAGCTAGAGATATCACACCACGGGCTGAACCAATTTTAGCAACAGGAGAGAAGGTCTCCGTGTAGTCAATACCATATGTTTGGGAATACCCTTTGGCAACCAGTCTAGCTTTCAACCGCTCTACACTACCATCTGGTAAATACTTAACAGACACCCACTTACAACCAATAGCCTACTTACCAGGAGGGAGTGTGGTGAGATCCCACGTATGATTATGAGCTAAGGCAGAGAGTTCTTCTTCCATTGCATGGTGCCACCCTAGAGAGGCAAGGGCTTCCTTGGACATCCATAGGAACAAAAATAGAAGACAATAGAGAAATAAACTGGCGATGGGAAGTAGAAAGGTGAGTGACGGAAACATAATTAGAAAATGGGTGAAGTGTGCAACTACGTTTACCTTTCTGCAAGGCAATAGGAAGATAAAGGTCAGAAACCGGGGTTGTGGCTGGTGTGGGAACAGCTGTCGGATCTGTTGACGGTGACGAAGCTAGTACATGTTGTCGATGCGTATACACTTGACAGATGGGTGGCCGTTCAACAGTAAGTTGCACCAAAGGCAAAGACTTAGTCACAACTGGAAGAAGAGGAGGTGAGAAAGAAGAGACATCACCTGACCTCGAAAAAAATGGAATAGACTCAAAGAAAGTAACACTGCACACACAAAGGAACGTCGAGAACTAGGGTTATAACACTTATACCCTTTCTAGGTCTGGGAATAGCCAAGGAAGATACACTTAGTGGATCGTGCATCCAATTTGTCCTTTCCTGGTCCAAGATTATGAACAAAGCAACTTGAAATTACTGTTGTTAGCAGAACTTCTGGGTATAAGAGAAAAACAGAAATCAATAGGAAGAAGAAGAGAGAAGAGAAGAGAGAATAGAAGAAGAACAAGAGAGGAATGGGCAAAAATCACTTACTACCACCCAAGGCAATACTATTTATATGTTTAACATAACATTAGGTAAAAGGACAAAATTGCCCTACAACCTATAGCAGTACAAGAAAACAAGCATAAAGCCAAGTATTATGCTGAGTTCTCATGTTCTTATGTCAGGTTTGAGAGGATCCAGACAAGAAGACTCAAGTGATAACAACAGTTCTGATACACAACCAAAATCCCAATTTAAGTCCAAAGGAGAAGCTGGGAAGGAAATAAAATTTTAAACCGACTCTTTCTTATATAGGGAAAGAGAGTAGAGAGAGGGAAACAAGTCTTTAAGAGGTTGGTTGCCCACCCAAATGTTTTCCCAAAAAAGAACATGAGCAATGTTGATGGCCGTGTTGTTGTCACAATACAAAGACATTGGATCTGAGTGTTATTCCCAACTCTGTAAGGAGATTCATTAATCACAAAAGTTCAACTACTCCTTAAGACATGGCTATATACTCTGCATTTGTGCTTGAATTTCCTACAACAATTTGTTTTTTACTCTTCCACGAAAACAAATTGCTCCCCACAAAATTACAATAACCATTGATGGACCTTTTATCATCAAAAGAACTAGCCCAGTCAGCATCAATGTAAACCTCCACTTTATATGACTTTATTTGGTGAAGAGAAGACCCCCCTACCAGGGTGTCTCTTTAAATAAGCAAGAACTCTCTTTGCAGCCTTAAAATGAGAGATTTTGGGTGAATGCATATTTTGACTTAAAACACTAACTGCAAATGCCATATCTGATCAAGTCATAGAGAGGTACAGAAGCCTCCCAAAGAACCTTTGATACTACTGAATATCTGAAGGAGTCCCTCTCACAACTTCCAAGCTTATGATTAAGGTCCACTTTGAAATTCCTTTTGTAGTGGTGTTAAATCATAGTTTTTGTCTTTGTCATAGATTATTTCGAAAATCTATCAGAATTAATTGTGCTTTCTATCAGTATAAGTTTTACTCGAGCTTACTTTGTTATAGTTTTAATTCTTAAAGTCTACAAGACCACTTTATAGAGTATTATTTTGTCTATTAACCCTAGTTTCATGATTTAGTTATGGCATTTTAAACCTTGAGAAAAGAAGTATAGTGCAATGTTGGGAGTCATTCCTAGTCAAGCTAGTGATTTTCATAAGACCCATTAATATAATGCAAATACGATCAAGTTGATGATTTTGTCACTGCATCAATTGTTAAGCATGGAATTTGAAAATATAATCACCATGGGAAAATATGTCTCTCCACCCTCAACATTATCACTCAAATACATGAGCATCGTTGCTACTCGTTGGCCTCCACGCTTCACATTAAACTGTATTAGAAAGAATGTGTATACTTTTAGATGCATGTTATTAAAGGACTTAAGCAGGTTCAACTGGAACAGATACAAACGATGAAACTTAAATGTTGCACATCTTTAAGCAGATACTAGAACCTGACTTACAGTATCAGAGAAGTAGTCATGATGTGGCTTGTAAAACTGATTCTTTTCATACCTGTGCTTCTGCAGACGTTAGACTTGATAATTGAAAAAATTAGTCATCATGTTCATATGAAGTAATTCACAATAAAAGATGATCAAAAATCCACCTCAAAACTTGAATGAGTTCTCCATTTTCAATTGGTACTTGTGAATAGACAGAAATTCGTTTTTCGATGGCCTAAGCATATGGAAAGCAAAAAAGAAGACATTCAGAGTACTGTTAATTAAATAATGTCATCTATTAAATAGCTTAACAGAACCTCAAAAAACAATGCCATGCTCCCCAACAACTTAAAATCAAGACTGAATAAAATGGAGAATGTTGGAAAGTTGAAATTTTAATTAACATGCCATTTTTGTTTACAAATATAAAGCATTCACGCATGACACACCTCAAATTCAATAGCCAATCATAGAAAAGATGTATATAGACCTATGGTTAAATCCTTAACATGGATTTAAAAGGAAAGTATGCTTGATATGCAGATGAATAGGTAATAAAAAGGTAGGAAGTAAAAATACAGCCCAAGACATCCAGAGTACACAATTTTGACTGCATGCATGCCTCTATATGTTAATTTCAATTGAAATATCAACTAGGCTAGTAGTAAAATAAAACAGCAATAAACATTGCTATTTAATCAAGATCTTAAGCTGGAAGTAGAAGAAAAGAGATTGTAGCTGTCTCCAATCCCTCTCTCAAGATAATATTCAATCTTGAGACTTTAGAATAGTTTCCCAATTTCCTGCACATCATCCATGTTAACAACTATATCCTCAACATAAATGATAAGAGTAGTCACAAAAGTATCTCTCCTATTCATAAAAAGAGTGTAATTTGACTGGGTTTTACATAACCAACTCCAACCAAACATTATAGAATCTCTCAAACCAAATTCTTGGAGATTGATAGAGCTCCTACAACGATTTCTGTAGCCTACATACCTTGCCCTATATCTCCTTACCATACATACTGGAAGGATGAGATACATAAACTTTTTCATGAAGGTCCCCATTAAAAAGGCATTATTCACATCAAACAGATGTAAGGAACTTGAAAACGTGGCAACTAAGGATAAGAGAATATGCACTGAATTCATCTTGGCTATTGGTGCGAAGGTCTCCAAGTAATCAATACATAAGTCTAGCCTTATATTGTTTAATAGTCCTGTCTAAATGATACTTTATTTACACACCCACCTACAACCAATTAGTTCCTTACCATCAGGTAAATCAATAGTCTCCAACCTATTTAAGGGAAAATTACAAGGAACTACCTATTCTTTGGGTGTCTTGACACTTAAGGGCCTGAACTTTCTCAATAATTGTTAGAGCTGTGAAGGATTCTTTGGGGCAACATGGGGCCTTAGGTAAGGTGATCTGCACACTCAATAGTTGTCAAGACATCACTTAGGCAACTAGTCACCCTTGACTGGGCACCTCGCCCAAACACCTTGACTTATAGCAACTACGCACCCTTCTAGATGACTAGGCGCCCACCAAGGCAACTAGGTGCCCACCTAGGCGACTAAGCGTCCACCTAGGTGACAAAAATGACAAGGTGGGGTGCCTTATATAATATCATTTATATTGTTGTATCTTATTAATGTGTGTTAATACATTTACTCTCTCTAATTAAACAAAACAAAAACGCCATCCTTGTTATTTCTATTTTACTTCCCATCTTGAATATTTATGATATAAAGTTAATAACCTTCTTTACCTGCTAATTGATATGAAAATTGCTCTATTAAATACTTATTATAGTAGTATTACTTTTGAAAATAATGAAATTAGTATATGTAAAAGATTTTTATCATTTACATTTTATGATTTGCCACACTTTTAGAGGAAATTTAATGTTCATAATAAAGATTGCTATTTTTCAATTAATATACACGCTAAATGGTATATAAAATTAGGGATCTAGCCAAAAGTTGGTTATTTATATTATAAAATTTGTATCACCTAGGTGATTAAGCGACTAGGTGCCCCAATGTCGCCCAGAATTGCCTAGACACCTTGAAAACTATGGCTCTCTCCTTTTCTCTTTACCTTGGATATGGATGTAATGAGTAGACTGATATCAAGAGCTAAAAGATTATTTGTTCAAGGGTTGGACTGTAGGTAGGGGTGCTCATCAAAAACTAAAAACCGAAACCAAACCAAACCAAAAATTCTGATCAGTCAAACCAGTCGATTCAGTTTTAGTCAACCAATATGAAAACCCAACGGTGAACCAAAATATATATATATATATATATATTATAAATAAATATATATGCATTATATATACAAATATATTTATAATATATAATTTATAATAATATTATCTTATATGTATTTTTAGTATTTATAATATATATTATAAATATCAAAAACATCGAAAAACTGAAGAACTGAAGAACTGAACTGATCAAAAACCAAATTGATCAACTAGCTAAGCAATTGTTTTTATTCAGTTTCAGTTCACAGTTATCCAAAATCTAGTGGTACTGATTTGGTTTGGAAAATAGGCCCACGGTTCAGTTAACCGAACCGTGTGCACCCATAACTGTAGGGAGAAATAGGGTTTTGGTAATTCATTTACAAAGAAATGACATTATGAATTTTTTTTTTTTTTTGTGAAGAGAAGCAAAGTCAATGGTTTGACAACTTGAAGCTATTAGTGAGATTGTTTGAAAGACTGTCTAATTTAAAGGTTAATTTGGTGAATAATCTAGTAGTAGGAATAAATCTAGATCAAGAAGTTTTGAGCTCTTTTTGGAGACTTAGGTTGTGAGTGTGGGGATTGGCCTTTAAAGTATCTAGGTTTACCATTATGTGCTAATCCTAGATCAACTAGCTTTTGGACTACAGTGGTAGAAAAGATAGAGAGGAGTTTAGCTATTTAGAAGAGAAACTACATTTCTTTGGGAGGCAAGTTAACCCTAATTATGTCCACTTTAGCAAATCTTCCAATTTATTACATGTCGGTGTTTAGGATGCCTCAATTGATTGTGATAAGATAATGTGGGATTTTTTGTGGAAGGAGGGTAGAAGAAGAAGTTTCATTTGGTGAAAGGGGAAAAGGTGAGGAGAAGGTAGGAGAGTGATTTGGGAACAAAAGCTTCAACATAAGGTTGTAAGTAGCATTCATGGGCTCTTACAAAATGATTGGGATGTTGGTCTGTTGCATATAGCAAAACATGGTCCTTTCGGTTTTTCTCTATCATATAAGGTATGACTTGTCCTCTAGTAATAAGGTTAAATTTTGGGAAGATATTTGGCTCGGGGAGTCTCCTTAGAAAAGACTTGTTTCCTACACCATATGCTCTTTCCAACTTCAAAAGAAGACATGTCTTTGATTTTATCAACTCTTCTGCTTCTTCATCTGGGCTGACTTGGAACCTAGGATTAAGGAGGAATCTTAGAGATTCTGATATTTTCCTTGTGTCTAACCTTCTAAAACTTTTGGACGGGGTGGTACTCGATAAATCAATTGAGATGGCCAGGAGTGGCCTCCTAATCTTATTGGTAGTTTTTCTTCTAAGTCCTTTAATTCTCATGGCTCTTTCTTCTTAGTCATTTCCTGTTAAGGAAGTTTAGTGTTCTCTATTCCCCAAAAAATTAGTGCTTTTTGTTGGGAAGTTTTCCATGGAAGCATCAATAGTTGCGACTTGTTACAAAGAAAAAGACCCTATTGGCTTTTGTCCCCTAGCTGGCATATCATGTGCAGGTTGATCTACTCAAGGTACAAAGAAAAAAATCTTCAGAATCCTTCAAAGCAGCTCCAAATAGGTGTAAAATGTAAGACTAAAATCATCTTAAATGATTGATCTACTCAAGGTACAAAACCTTCAATTAGAAACAGGCCAAGAGTGTCTGCTTTGATACCATGATAACAGTAACAGAGCAAGGAAATCACATTTTGATTAAAGTGTATTAGGTTTACATGCCCAAAAGAATAGCTTATATATTAGTGATGTAAAAAATGTGAGAAAGGACCATTGAACCCTAGCAAAGAAAGAGGATATACAATACAATCTGTGAAAAAAGAAAACTATAAAAGCTGTGATATAGTACATCTGATATGCAATACAATGGTACTACAAATGGAGAAATAAAGAGAAAATAAGAATCAACCCATGGTTTTACAGGGGATGTTTGATTTGTCAAAGACCTTTTCCAGCAGCATGGATTTTCCCAATATAGATAGATAGGTAATCGCATAATTGAAATATTCAAGATGAATAGTATGATAGTTGAATATATGTAATCAATGATAAATAGCCAAACCTAGAAAGCTTTCTTAATGTGAAATAAATTTCTTCCCTAGCAAAGAAAGAGGAGAAACAAGTAAGTTAACAATAAAATAAACCTGTATGATTGGATACTTCTTCTCCTCAGGACTCAAAAACATACCAGAACTTGTTCTAACATCACTCTTAATTCCCTGAAAGTTTATATGCAGCAATCAGTAACAAAAAAAAACATGAAGCATATATGAGGATATGGATTAATGTGCAACATGAAAGACATATTTTGCCACCAAAAATATTATTCAACAGTACAATACTAGAGTATTAAAGATTAAATGATAGTATGCAAGGTGCAAGCAAATGTTTTTGCGATAAACCTGTCCCATTCTTTGTAATCTGAACCCATAGTTACATGGTCATAACTAGTAGATCAGCTGGGCAAGTTTTATGAATGACAATGTTTTGTTGGAATCCATTCAATAGTGGGTCATGACACCTGAAATGTGGGACAGGTACCAGGTTAAAGGGTCCCCATAACCATCTATGGTCCTGTGTCCCCAGACCAGGGACTAGAATGTTTGGTCATTCCTAGAGGTTAACACAATAGATGTATGAAAACAAGGTGCTTGTTCATTAAGCTCTAGGACCTAAAGCAACCTAATTCTAGAGATAATAGCAAAGAAAGGAAAAATAGATAGAAAAGGAAAATAAAATGACCAACTGGAAGCAAATAATTGGCATCTAGACATCACACATCATGCTAACGGATCCAACAATTACCCTAATTAGATGACTATTTCGCTAGGGGAGCAGGAAGGGGAGAAATGTATTATGCATTTGCACTTCTGGGCTAGCTTCTAGGTGCATTTCTTAAGGCTGTTAGGATCAGCCTGTGATGACCATGGTTCGCAATCTCGACATCAATGGACATTTCACCATGCAGAGATTGGGAAATTTTGGGGATATTTTGCTAATTTCACTAAGATATTTGGAAAATCTAAAAAGTCAAGGAAATTTTTTATTTGCTGGAACACAGCAGCCGAAGAAGAAGAAGAAGAAGAAGAAGAAGAAGAAGAAGAAGAGAAGAAGTTTTGAGAAAGGCAGCATACTCACTTCAGCCGGCCCTACAATCTTATATAGATGATTATAAAATAATGTTACATGAATGGACTAGAATGCCCCTGATTAGTGATGGGACACCTAGACAAATAAAACAAATAAAACATTAAACAAGTTTAGGCCCAATAACTAAGAACTTAAGACACAAATATGACTAACATAAACACTAAAAACAGCCGAACCGACACTCCCCCTCAAGCTAAGCATGGATGTCAGTCATGTTTAGCTTGCCAAGTAAGTCTAAGAACTTCGTTGAAGCTAGTCCTTTAGTTAACACATCTGCAATCTGCATCTCGGAAGGAGTATAAGTAATGTAGAGTTCTCCTGAAACGATTCTTTCTCTAACGAAGTGTCGGTCAATCTCAATGTGCTTCGTCCTATCATGTTGCACTGGGTTATTTGCAATGTTGATGGCAGCCTTGTTGTCACAGTACAGCCGGAGTGGACACTCAACCTTTACCCCGAGCTCAACAAGAAGGGTCCTAAGCCACAGTAGTTCAGCAACACCATGAGCCATAGCTCGATATTCAGCCTCTGCACTTGATCTAGCAACCACATTCTGCTTTTTACTTCGCCATGTAACCAGATTTCCTCCAACATATGTGCAATACCCAGAAGTAGACTTCCTATCGCCAACAGAGCCAGCCCAATTTGCATCAGTATATGCTTCAATTTCAATTTTATTGTGTTTTTTGAACAGAATTCCTTTTCCTGGGCAAGTCTTCAAGTACCTAAGAATTCTTTCCACTGCTCTCATATGAGGAATCTTTGGAGAGTGCATGAACTGGCTGACAACATGTACAGCATAAGCAATATATGGTCGAGTGAGAGACAGATATATCAACTTCCCTACCAGTTTTTGGTATCTTTCTTTATCAAGGTAGTCCTCTCCAACTGATTCCTGTAGACCATGGTTCTGTTCTATTGGAGTATCTGTTGGTCTACACCCCATCATACCTGTCTCCCCTAGAAGGTTAAGGACATACTTCCGCTGACATATATAGATGCCCTCTTGTGACCTAGCAACTTCAATTCCAAGGAAGTATCTCAGATGGCCCAAGTCTTTGATTTCAAACTCAGAAGCCAAGAACTCCTTTAATCTTTTTATCTCTTCCAGATCATTCCCTGTAATCACCATATCATCCACATAGACGATGAGTACCGTAAGTCGGTTATTCTGTTTCCTTATGAACAAAGTATGATCTGCACCACTTTGAGTGTATCCCACACTCTTCATGGCCCCACAAAGTCTCTCAAACCAAGCCCGAGGAGACTACTTTAGGCCATATAATGCTTCCTTAGTTTACATACTTTCCCATCAAAGCCATAACCTAGTGGAGGATCCATGAATACCTCTTCACGTAGATCACCATTTAGAAAGGCGTTCTTCACATCCAACTGATGTAGCTCCCATGAGAAATTTGTAGCTAATGACAATAAGACCTGGATTGTGTTGAGATTTGCGACTGGAGCAAAGGTCTCTTTGTAGTCAATCCCTTCCTTTTGAGTAAACCCCTTTGCCACAAGTCTGGCCTTGTATCTTTCAATGGACCCGTCCTCCCTATGCTTTACAGTGAACACCCACTTGCATCCCACAGTGCTCTTCCCTTCTGGTAGATCCACTAATTCCCAAGCCCTTGCTTTCATTAAGGCTTTCATTTCTTCATTCATAGCCTCTTTCCATCTTAGATCAGATACTGCCTCTGAGTACCTAGTAGGAACATGCACAGAGGAGAGAGCAGACACAAGGAATAATAACGAGGAGATAAATGTGAGTAAGAAACAAATTCAGCAATGGGGTGTCGGACAGTACAAGAATGGGTAGACTTACGAAGAGCAATAGGGAGATCCAAATCAGAAGTATGAGTGATAGGATTACCTGGAGCTGCTGAGGCAGATTGATCCAAGTCCGATTGATTGCTGCCATGAGTTAGAGGGTCTTTTTTCCTTCTGTTGTAGGTGATTCTTATATCTTTTTGTTGCTTACTGGTGTCCTCAGTTACATTTGTAGCATCAAGAGTGGTAATAGGTGCAATGGGAGCCTCACTAGGTTCACCCGGGATGCTACAACTAGGAGGGGATCAGGAGGAGAAGATGGAAGGCCTGAGGCAGAAAGAGGCACAAAACGGGAGAGGAAAGAAGAATCTTCTTCCATCCCACTAGTCTCCCCCTAAAGAGGATTCTGGGAAGAATGAAAATAGGAGTGAGACTCAAAAAGTACCACATCTTTTGTGACGTATTTCTTCTTGGTGACGGGATCATAATACTTGTAACCTTTCTGTGTAGGAGAGTACCCAAGAAAGATTCCTTTCGTAGCCCTAGGGTCCAACTTGGTCTTCTTTGGATTCTTTACATGTATAAAACATACACAACCAAAAGACTCTAGGTGGAAGAGGCAAGTCAGGAAGATTAGGGCAAAGGACAGAGAAAGGAGTTTTCATACCCAACACCTTGGATGGCATCCGATTTATCAGATATGATGCGGTAAGGACTGCTTGAGTCCAGTAGTGCTTGGGAACCTTGTGCTGAAATAATAAAGCTCGAGCGGTCTCCAATAAGTGTCTATTTTTGCACTCAGCAACCCCATTCTGTTGAGGGTACTAGCACAAGATGACTGATGTAGCATGCCAACATCTTCCATGAACAGGTTCAAGGATCTTTCAAAATATTCAGCAGCATTGTCTGAACGGAATTGCTTAATCTTCTTGTCAAATTGAGTTTCAATCATTTTACAAAATGCCATGGTTATCCGTGGCACTTCATCACATCCTTTTAACAAGTAGACCCATGTGCATTGTGAGTAGTGATCAATAAAACTGATAAAGTAACGAAAGCCATCCACAGAAACAAGGGGTGAAGGGCCCCAAGCATCATAATGGACCAAATCAAAAGGAGCATTATTAGAAATTGGATAAAGAGTTCTACATTGTTTTGACAACTAACACTTCACAAACTAAACTTTGACTCGAAATACCCTTGAATAATTCAGAAAACAGCCCTTGCAATGATGAAAAAGGTAAATGACCTAGCCTAGCATGCCACAAGTGTAACCTAGCTATTGACTCCTCATTATTCTGACTACCGGTAGCAGATGATTATAAAGCCGAACTTATGTCTGCATCAAAATAGTAGAGACCTCCATACTCATGACCGCTCCCAATCGTTCTCTTCGTCAATCTGTCCTGAAAGACACAATGAGTAGGAAAGAAAGTTACGCTACAGTTTAAATTCTTGGTAAGCTTCGAAACAGATAAGAGATTGGAAGTAAGGTTTGGAACATGTAGAAAAAATTTAAGAGAGGTTCTTGCTTAGGTCAACCCCCCCCCCCCCCCCCCTTCCCAGAGATGGTGGAGGGAACCATCAACAACTCTCATCTTATCTTGGCCAGACATCAATTGGTAAGAAGAAAATAAAAGGACGTGTGTCATGTGGTCAGTTGCACCGGAATCAATAATCCAAGAAGGAGAGTCTATAGAACTAGTTGTGCTATAAGCAGAGACAATACCTGACTTGGCAAGAGAGGTGGAAGCAAGGGAATTAGTCCTTAGACGGGTTAGGGCCCGGCTAAGGACCTCTACCTCATTAGCAGTGAAACCCAAGGACCCAGATGTGGAGGAATTAGCAGTCTGTCCCATGGGAGAAGATGCAACTGCAGATGTGTTCTTCGAGTTATCACCACTGTGACTAGTAACATGGTTTCCAATTGTTGTTTGATTCTTCTGGGGCTTCTTGTCTTTCCTTAACGCAGCTGGTTTCAGATGAGGATAAAGAACCCAACAAGTCTCTTTTACATGCCTTTCACCACCACAATGAGAGCACTTAAGATGCCTCTTGTCTGAATGCTTGCTCCCCTTTTGGTTTGAAGAAATCAGGGCTGAATGTTCAACAGACTATTCAGCTAGTTGTATTTGAGTGTCAACTTGCATCTCTTTTCAGAATTTGAGACCTTATGCTCTCATACATTGGGTCTAAACCAGCCAAGAACTTAAAGGCTCTACGCTCTTCAATTTGTTTGTCATGCCTCTCCTTGTCTTTTGCATTCTCCCAATCAAGAATAAGATGATGATCAAGTTCTTCCCATAGTCCTTCTAGGGTTGCAAAAAACGTTGCAACTGTCATAACTCCTTGTCTCAATGCAGCAATGTCTTGGTTCAGCCTATAAATTCTAACATTGTTCTTTCTCTGTCCATAAGTTTTAGAGACTTTCTCCCAAATCTTGGCAGCAGTAGGAAAGTGTTGAACAGTCCTGGCCACTCTTGGAGTCATCGAAGCAAGCAGCCAGGACAAAACAGTAGCATTTTCCTTACGCCATACTGCATACTCCGCACTACCCACTACAAGTTCATTCTTCTGTCCATCTAAATAACCCGTAAGTTCCCGAGAAGTAATGAAGAGCATGGCTGAAACAGACCATTCTCTGAAGTTATATTCATCCAACAATACACTGGTGATCTACAAGCTGTGCAGATTTGGATTTTCTAGATTAGGAGACCTCCCACCAGTTCTATTATCCCTAAAAGACACTTCTCCCGATATTGAAGACATCTCCTTCCTCTTACAGTGATCACAATTGAAAACTCAGTACAAAGAACACTATTTCAGACTTACCAAAGCTGTTGCAGGTCTAAGAACCCCATGTAACAGGTCTGAAACCAAGAACAATCCGCCTCTGTACTGTGCTGAACTCTTCTGGACTAGACTGGGCTTTGATTTCTGCTGTCGTAGACTGGGATCACCCTTACGATCTGTACTAGGACTGTCGAAGTCAGTCCTTCCACCTAGATCTGTTCCACACAGATCTCTCTTAGCGGCCGAATGGCTACCACCTGCTGCAAGGTGTCTAATAGGGCATCGGTTTCTGGAACAAACTCCCCTTGGACCCTACAACCAAGGGAAACCCTAGATACAGACCTTGCTGTGTTCTACGGTCAGCCCTAGGGTTTCTTCACAGCGACCAAGATAAGAGAGAGAAAGGAAAAAAGGAATAGAGAAGAGCAGAGAAAGGTGGTGGCTGTAACCAGACAGACGTATTAGTGCTCTGATACCATGTTTGCTGGAACATAGCAGCCGAAGAAGATGAAGAAGAAAAAGAAGAGAAGAAGTTTTGAGAAAGGCGGCATACTCACTTCAGCCGGCCCTACAATCTTATATAGATGATTATAAAATAATGTTACATGAATGAACTAGAATGCCCCTGATTAGTGATGGGACACCTAGACAAATAAAACAAATAAAACATTAAACAAGTTTAGGCCCAATAACTAAGAACTTAAGACACAAATATGATTAACATAAACACTAAAAACAGTCGAACCAACATTTTTAAAATCATGGAATTAGTTAATTAAACCTTAAAGGAATCATTAGAAGAAGTATAATTGCACTTTAAGGCTAAAAAATCATAGCAAACAGTTGTATGAACAAAATAGAGAAGATCAAAAGACTTAAATAACTATCACTTTCTGTCTTCCCTTTAATCTTTTATCTATCTTATCTTTATTATGTATGTTATAATTTCCATCAACTTTTGTGGGTGTTTTTTTTCCTTCTTTTGTTACTATATGTTTTGATTTGTTTGAGAATCTTCTTTTGTAGTTGTGTGATTTTTTTTCGAATTATACTCAGTAAGGAGGTCCATCAAAATAGTAAACCAATCATTCAATCACCCAATCCCATTTGTTCTTTTAACAACAAAGTTAAAAAATCATAATGATTTTAAGGAAATATTGGAAAGTTTATGATAATATTCTAAAAGTCTAAACCTTAAATATACAGTATTAATAAAACCTCAAATATTGTTGACATATCAACAATACATCAATGATATTTAGGAAAAGAAATTCTTGGATAATTTTATATTGTCCCCTTGCAAAAAATGGGAAATTTCAGATAATTTTCACCAAATATCATCGATTTTGCAAACCACAAGAACACCCACTCTGTTACCATACTTACATAGGACTTGAATGATAAAGGACAAGTTTAAGAAGTTATGATGGATTTAGAGGAAAAGTATTGGTTATAAAAGGTCCAAGGATTTAATTGAAGAGATTGTAAGTCCATCCCAAAATGATGAAAAACTCCAAAATAGGGAAAATAGGTCTACAAAAAAAATTCTTTATTGAAATTTCATAGGTAGGATTAGAATGGATAATTTTAGAGAGTGAAAAGATTAGTCAGGTACAACGTATGTTTTGCACAAAAAGACAAATTCTAGGATAGGGGGAAAACTTGACAACTAAGGAATCTAGGTTCTAGGTGGAAATTAGGGATTATAATTGGAGTGATGAAAAGATGTAAGTAGAGCTGTCAATGGGATTATATTGGTTCTGGTTCTAAGTTTTGTGCCCCAATTATAATTGGGTTAGGTCTGGTTTTTCTCTTCTGAACTGATTAAGACTTGAACCAATTATGTAATTAATAATATATTAAGATCTCCTGGCTTTGTAAATTTTGTAATATGTAATATCTATAAGGGTAAATTTCATAAACTATATATACGATAATTTAGTTAGAAAAAAAAAACTTGTTTTATCAACATATAATGATATAAACAGTTTACTCTTTACTTTCATTTTTATTAAGGTTATATTATCAAAAAATGTTGTTCCAAATTGTTATATCATAGGTAATTATAGATGAGTATAATTGAGTGTAATCGGGTAAGACCTGAATACCCCAAATAAATTGGTTCAGTTCTGGGTCAAATTTACAAAATTGATTAATAATTGGTTTGAGACTGGTCCACCCTATCACAAACTAGATCAATTCTAGTCCTTTGAGAATGTTTAATGAACATCTTTGATGAATTTGTGGTCATTGATGGCTGTAATCACCTCTTGAAAGATTGAAAAAGATAAGCATTCTAGGGCATGGGAAACAATCACAACAAATAGCATACATTGTAAGATCTAGAATAAACTCTAGGGTATGGGATGCACACACCTAGAGGAATGCCTCTGAGCAAGATGATCCAAAAATGCATGCAGGCATACTAGGGAAGTATGGAAAAATGAGGCATATGCCTCTTGTATAAAGGCATGAACAGAGACATATGCCTCGTAGGAGGTGCAAACCTCTATAACATTTTACATAGGAGTCATATGTGTCACATGCCTCTTACATTGAAATAAGTTCTTTGGAAACTCTTCTTGCTTTTAAGTTGTAATTGGTGTGAACCAATTATATTGTGGTCCTTCCTATATGTTATCATATTTTTTAAGTTGTAGAGGAAAAAATAATCCATTCAATTTCATGCAAGCCTCAAACTTCAAAGTTCATCTTGCAACCTGTTATTCTCTTGATCAAGCTGGCTATACAAGCCTCTAACTTTTTTTGTATGATCAGTAATAGAATGCAATAAATTCATTGATTAATCAAAATAAGTAGAACAAGAGGTCGTGGAGTTACAATTGAAAGTATTTTGTAATAATTGCCCCTCTCATCCCATACCAATACAACTGTTGCCCTCTAGCCCATCAGCCAAGCTATTCTCTGATCTATGTATGCATTAAACTTTTAATTGCATATCTCTAGAAAAACATTTAAAACGTCTGATTTCATTTTTGTAGCTCTATTCAGTATGTTGCTTGATGATAGCCAGCTAATAATACTTTAGAGTCACCCACAATAATCGATCTCTCAATACCCATTTCCCTAGCCTTTTGATTGATAACGATAGCTCTGCCCTAATGGAATCTCCTTCCCTATTGGACCTGTGTATATTGCAAGTAAATTCCAATTCCCATCCCTTATTACCGACACCCCCCCAAATTCCAAATGATCCTGATTTCCCCACACTACTTCCACCAAAATTCAGCTTCAACCATCCCCTGGTTGGTGCTGTCCACTCCTTAACTTTTGGTTTTCCTGATGAATAAACCAGCAATTGCACCCCAATTTTTAAGTCATCCATTGAAATATGAAACAGAGCCAAAATCTTCAACGAATGTGCTACCCTTATAGTGAAGCTTTAAACAATTGCCTCCTTGCTTCTTTCTTCCCCCTCAAACATCCCTTTGTTCCTTTCCTCCCTCAGTCCATAACACCAATACTCTCGTGCACCTCCACATGATTCTACCTCTTCTTTGTGGGCCTCTTGACTGTTGTCGTGAGAAACATGTCCAAGCTAGCAGGGTGCTCCAAATGCACCCAAAACAATCACAAAACCATTCCCAAATACAACAAACAAAAGGATAAGAAATTAGCAAGTGATAAGCAGTCTCAGCATTGGATTTGCACAAGAAGCACCAGATAGGAAAAAACATCAGTTGGGTCTCTTCCCTTGCAAAAGATCATAGGTATTAATACTTCCATGGAAAACTTCCCAAGAGAATACAGCTTAGGAAGAATAGGAGCACATCACTTCACAAGGAAAGACAAGGGAGGAGGATTAGGCGACACTAAAGATTTTATTACCCGAAAGAGAGAAGGAAAAAATCTAAAAGGAGATTCACCAACCCAAAGATCCTCCCAAGATTTAATTTTATTACCCAAGAAAAGATCATACCTGATATGAGATAGAAACGAAGGAAGGATATCGTGGATGGCTTTCCAAGGTGAAGAAAGGGTAGTGCATCAGCCCAACATCCCACCCATTGTCCTTAATCCCATGAATACTTGTCACAACCCTTTGCCACAATGTCTCATTTTCCATCGAGAAATTCCATAACCATTTACCAAGGAGTGCCTTCTAACTCTGATTGCCTATTCCCAAGCCACCTTCTACCTCCCACACACTACCTCCCAATTAACTAAATGATATTTCTTCCCCAACCCAGGTTCCCAAAGGAAGTCTCCCACTATCTTCTCAATCCTAATTATAATTGCTTGAAACATCCTAAAAATTGAGAGATAGTACATACAAAGATTGGCTAAAGTGGTCTTAATCAAAGTAATTCTTCCCCCAAGGGAGATGTAGTTCTTTTTCCAAACTGCCAACTTCTCAAATTTCTCTACCAATGGATTCCAAAAGTTGCTCACTCTAGGGTTGGCACCCAATGGAAGACCTAGATAATTCATTGGCCATTCATAAATTTGACCCTGCTACCATACTCTTAACCTATTTAACCTTCAAATTTGGCATTCTCTCAAATAGCCTCAACACTAGTTTCAAACATTCAAACTAATAATTATTCTACCCATCACAAGAAATGATAATATCATTAGCAAATTGTAAATTACTCATCACAACCCCTCCTCTCCACACATTCCAACCTGTAATCAACTGCATCCTATCAATTCGTGAAATAAGTTAAATAAAAACATCAACAATGAGGGAAAAGGGAAAAGTGGATCACCTTGCCTCAATCCCCTATTACCCCTAAAGAACTCCACAAAACCATTCACAATGATTGAAAAATGACAAGTTTGCAAGCATCCCCTTACCCATTTACACCTTCTCTCCCCAAATCTATACTCCCTCATGACATCTATAGAAAGTCCCAATCTACAAGATCATAAGCTTTCTCTAGGTCCAGCTTGATTATTGCTCCCTTCCTTCCCAATCTTCTTAATTCCTCTAAAAATTCATTTTCAATAAAAATCTGATCAGTAATTGTCTCTCTTGAACAAAAATCCCTTGATAATGAGTGATAATATAAGGTAGGACTTTCTTGATTCTCAAGGAGAGCACTTTAAGAATGATTTTGTACAAGCTAGTAATCAAACTAATAGGCTCTCTCTCTCTCCACACCATAAGTATCTCAATCTCTTCCTGGAAACCCTAGCCCTAGATCCATGGACTCTTCCATTGTCGGCTCAAGGTGTCTTTGTCGCTTCATGAGTTCATCTCTTCCCCCAACCTCACTGTCTCCTTCGCCTTTTTCCCAACCAGATGCTGAAAGCTTGAAGGGGACTCTTGAGGCAAGTTGGAGGAAGAGAGGGGATTGGAAAGAAGAAGAGTGGAGGAGACTGGTAGAATCTGGAATCTGATTTGGGGTGAATTCGAGAGTTCAATGAAGAAGGATATGGAAAAAGAAGAAAGGGGTAAGCCGAGTCTATCAGGACAGAAGAAAGAAAAGGAGATAGGGATCCAGGGTAGTGAAGTTTTAGAGCCAGGGATCATCCAGGAAGAAGATGGGCCAGATAAGGTAAGGGTTTATCACACTCTATTGCAGGAAAAATGAAGAGAGAAGGAAAAAAGAAGGAAGTCAGAATGGAAAGATTGAGGTCGGATGTTGAAGGTGATATTGAGTTTAGTGGAAGGGGTGAAAGAAGGAGAAAGCCAAACTGGTGGAAGGGGTGTAAAAGGGCTTGAGACTGATCTATAAAAAAAAAAGGGCTTGAGACTGCGAGGAAAGGGAGAGCTATCAAAGATTTACTTAGAAAGGAAAAGCCAGACATTGCGATGATTCAAGAAAAAAAAATTGATGGAGAATGATGGGAAATGGATAAGAAGCATTTGAAGTTCAATAGGTATTAGGAGGTCTTTCGGTCCTTCTTGCGGGGCCTCGGTAGGAATGGTGACAATGTGGAAGGACGATGTGGTTGAGTCAACAAAGGAATTAATAGGGAGATTCTCGATATCAATGAAATTCAAAAATATCAAGGATGGTTTTATATGGGTACTCACCAATGTTTATGGTCCAAATAGATACCGGGAAAGAAATGAAATGTAGGAGGAATTTTATGCTATTAGGGGTTTATGGGATGAGTCGTGGTGTGTGGCAGGTGATTTTAATGTTGTGAGATTCTCGAAAGAAACAAAGAACAACCAACAAGTCACCACTACTATGAGGAGATTCAATGATTTTATAGACTTGTAAGCTGATAGAAATCCCCCCTATCGCAAGCCCGATTCACTTGGTTGAATTTTCAAGAATTACCCCATTGCTCAAAATTAGACAAATTCCTCTTTAATGAACTTTGGGAATCCCATGTAGGAAACCTGAAACCTGGTGTCAAGAGCTCTACCTAGAGTCACCTCAGATCACTGACCTATTAAGTTAGGTTGAGAAAACTTTGCAAAAGGCCCTACCCCATTGATGGGGATCAGTCCATGCATTATAAGACCTATTCTCGTAAGAAGAAGTCCAACAAACAGGTTCTGATTTGGCATGGAGAAGACTCTTGGGACTTGGACTGATCTGGTCAGGGGTATTTTCGTCATTTTGACCAGCCCAAATGTGGACTTGGGCTATAGCATCTTGTTCCTATAGCTTAGTAGTGCTTGTCTTCAATTTTCAGATTATTTGCATTAGTAGATAGAAAGTTATTGTTTTTCTTGATGCACAAGACAAAGAGTGGCACTTTTTGTAATTATGGTGAACAGTGTTCCGGGCCACACAAGTCACTCTATAAATAGATGTATTCTCTTCTTTTTGAGGCTAATGAATGAATGAAGATTTCTTAAGAGGTCTCTTGCTGTATGGAGTGATTCCTACAAACCCTAGAGTGATTCTAGGACCCCTTGGAGTGATTCCTTGGGATTTCTCTCTCTTTTCTCTTTCTCTACCCTTTCTCCTCTCTCTTTCTGTCTTGTGTTAGTTTTTTCCAGCCCTACTGCATCAGTTTGGTATCAGAGCGTCAAGTTTCAAATGGCTCATTACCATGGTAGAAACATGAGAGGAAGATTAAGTGAACAAACTAAAGAAGAGTTGTTGCTTGCACTTATTAATCGAGTGGACATCCTAGAAGCTCAAGTCAAAGTGTTGATGGAAGAACAAGAAGAGAAAAACAGCACTGGTGTTCCACATGGAGGAGATGAAGCAGAGGGTTCTAACACCAATAACCCTACTGGTCCACATGCGAACCACCCTAAGGTCTCGAACTCTACAAACTCAAGGTACTTTAAATGATTTATATGATGAGTTGGTGGAGCATTCTAAGACTAATATAGATGACTATCAGGATGACATTACTAGTAAAGTGAAGATAGAAGTTCCTAGTTTTAGAGGTGATATCAATCCACGAGTTTTCTCCAATTGATTGGCAGAACTAGAAGAATACTTTGATTGGTTTGATATGTCAGATGAAAGACGGGTTAGATTTGCTAAACTTAAACTTGCAGACCATGCAAAAGTATGGTGGAGTGTGGAGCATAGATTACAGAATATGGGTAAGCGTCCTATC